>NC_041023.1:29491612-31891612 GCF_900634625.1 Parambassis ranga | reverse complement strand
TTTATAAATCCTTCAGGGCAGGAGTATTTTGTCCTTCTTGCTTAAACATAAATAGATTGAATAAAAAATAGACAATTGGCACCAACCTGTCATTCAAACTTCATCCCTGATTGCCATCATTAAGATGGCACACCAAGGCAGCCTGATGACTCTGAACCACATCAGTGTATATATTTACAAAATGTTTAATTAAAATACAAAAAACACAATCACACCAAAAAATATGATATATAATAATATAATATAATACAGAGACAGCAAGAACAAAGTAAACAGCATCAAACATGCAAACAGAAAAAACATCTCTATGTACCTCAGTACTGAGGACCAGGTAGAGTTGTCCTGCAGTCTTGAGTAGCGTTCACTTGTAATTTCCTCAATAGTTAAATATTCAGTTATGCGTTGCAACCAAATGACATTTTTGATTGCATAACCAGGGAAGTTTTGGATGTGACAGCACCAGGAAATGTTTACTCCATTAGCTTCCTCGACACACTGTTCCTCAGCTTTAACACTCTGTGCTTGTGCAGGCATTCACAAAGTATGTCATTTTTTTGTTAACTCTGTTGTTGGAAGTCATTGAGAAGGAGGAAAACAGGATGTCAAATGCATCACAAGGTGAACGTTGGACTGGAGCGTGTGGGTAGGTGGGTGTGTTTGTGCCAAACTTCCAGCTGACCTCAGTGGCCTTCTGACCCTCTCTCTTCATGAAAACAATAGTGACTCCTCTAGAAAGTGCCACGGAATGTACACGCTAACAGCAGTCTCTTGCATTAGGACATGACATGGACGCTCACATTTACATTCCTGATAAAGGAAGACATAGGAAATAATGTTGCTGCTGCAAATATCTCTTATTGTCCTTATGTGGCCTGTTTAGTGCCAAGAGGGACCTCTGCTGTCTAAATCAAAGGCTCGGTGTCACATCCTCTGAACACAACTTCGTCTATTTATGGACCTAATCACTGTCAGGAGTTGATGAATAACACTCTCTGGGCGTAAACTGGAAATTGTTCCGTGTGTTATTCCGACGGGGAATGTCCTCAGATAGCTCAGGGTCCCCACATGCACTTTGAACATCATGAGGGTGAAAACATACATGTTTTTCTAAACATGAATTCATGTTTAGAAATATGGGTGCCGACAGCCATTAGCAAAACAAACAGGGATCTTAGAAATAGATAGTGTTCAAGTTGACTATTTATAATACATCATCATCATCAACATATAGGGTAATAACAGATGACAGTGACAATGCAGGACAGACACTTTTAAATGCATGCATACATATATGCATGAGTACTGTAGTATCCTGGGTACTATTAGCCCCAGTGCTGAACAGGCTCTGGGGAAAACAGGAAATGGAGCATGGTGTGAGGTCAGCACACCACTGACTGTCCAACCATGGAGAAGCTAAGCCCAAGTGTACATCACACTAGTGTTTCTCCCTGAATGGTCATGTCCCACAGCAGCTGCAGAGGCTGTGTGATAATTCATATTAGAAATATTCATTTAAAAGTGCTTGATTTTATATAAATGCTGGTCAATCATAAGGTGGGGGATGTACGATGTTGTGTAATGGAATGTGAAACAATTTTGCATCAGTAGTGGGATTAGAAGATTTATGCCGCTCATAGTAAAGCAAACCGCCAAAATAGCCTACAACTCCTGCGTGAATACCAACTGTACCAACTGTAAATAAAAATGGACGACAAGATAGCGCCCCTACAGTGGGCCAAAACATCTCAACTGCCCCCTGCTGGCTGCCTGGCAGTATAAGCCATAAACTCCACCTGCTTAATGTTAGTGGGAGGGACATGGACTCTAAAAGTACTCCTCTGATACATTTTTCCCAGAGATAGTTTGGGGGTTGTTAGCTAGGTCTTATTTATGATGTCATACACTCATATTATTGTTTTTGTTGTTACTTTACTGTAAAGGTAAAGTTGAGGGAAAGGTGTGCTCGATGCAAAAGTGGATGGGTATATGGGCAATGCCGCTTTGCTTTCTACTGTGCAGATCCTGGTTCTAAGATGCTGTCTTTTTATAATAGGGCAGAAATATTTTGTACAGTGAGTGAGGGCGGAGCCATGTCATCTATCTTTATACACAGTCAGTGGTCAGCACACGTACAATCAAACATTGCAATGAATTCTATTGGCTTGATGGAGGACTGCATTCAAGTGTGTCTTTGTAGGCTCCATGTTGGCTAATTTCCCACAATCCTTCTTTCTTTATTGATGGATCACTCTGCCTGTGGTATTGACAATGCAGATTATGCATGCTAAGCTAAGCTATTTGCCTCCTGGCTCTAAATATTTAATAGAAAATGATGTTCTGTTTTTACTGTTGGCTAATTACCTTATGTCTAACTGTATTCACACATCCATCATGGTGGCACCAGTATCATAGCGGTCACTCAGTCCCATTTAGGACACTGTTTGGATTTCACTCTTAGGTTTTAGGACTTTATAGCAAATCTACTTAATGAAGAGGGATGGCCCAATTCAGGGCCACAGCCTCAGTTAATAACAAACAGTAGGCTGACAAGATGTTGTGTTTCTTACATGAAAATCTTCACTGTCTATTCACTGCTCTCTCTGTTAATTAAGCACAGTGAGTCAGCAAGGCTCAGTAGAAAAGGCATCAAATAAACACAAACCATGGTGCTCTGTGAATGAATCATTCTCAACATTGACTGAGTGCTGAGTCATGTTAAAAGACAGAAGGGTTTTTGTGTGTGTGTTAGTCATTTATAATTCACTCTATGCAAACACAGCCTGCAGCCAGAGAAACCAGCAGCTTTTTATCTGAGTCTGATGCAGTTAAACAACTTGTAAATAACTATTGGTGACAATGCTGCATTAATGGCTGCTGTTGTAGAAGAGGCTTGAACAATAATATGAACAATCATATTAGTTGCCACATGGCCAGTTAAAAGCTATTTCAAATACATTATGCATTAAGTGTATCTGGCAACCCCAAGTTAGTGGCGATGACTGAAGGAGGGAACCTTCACAGACTAAAATCTAGCAAAAACTCACAAAAACCAGAACCCAGAAGAAAAGGAAGGAGAGAGTCTGACAGTTCAGGCACCTTTATATAATGTGGCACCACCAGGTGAACAGGTGTCAGCCAATCATTCTGATAGACCACTCCCAGGTCCCAGCACACTGCAAAACCCAAAGTGGATCTGAGGCCTGGGAGTGTCACATAGGCAACAGAAGCAGCACATACTGAAAATCTTCCTTAGACCTGATCATCTCATTTAAATAATAGTTGAACTGTTACCCTTGGAGCCTCTAGGGGAGGCTCAAAAGTCAAGGAACACACAAGAAAATATGTACATCCTAGTATGAAAAACATGTACGTTTCCTTTTGTGACAATTGTATAAGGATACTTTTTATATAAGTTACTATGCCAAAATTTCAAAATAACCATGGGTATGGATTAACTACAAGTTTACAAAACTATAGTGCTTCCAACATGGTGGTGGTTGGAGCCTCCCACAGAAGCTCAAAACGCTTGTTGCCTAAATTCAGATCGATTTCGGCAACCCTCCTCCACCCCAAGCACCACCAGTTCCTAATCAGGGCAAGGCCTCTTATCCCCTGCTCTTCTGCTCCTTCACCACCACCAGGTCTAGACCGGGGATTCCTGCCTAAGCGGCCTCATCTCCTGTCTTTTCCCCCGTCGGATGTTGGTCATCGCATCATGGTCTAGAACGCCAAAGCACAATTCATTTATTGATTGTACTTCAATAAATTCTTTCTCATCTAAACATTTAGTCTCTCCTGATTGAAATATCTATCTATGAGATATCTGCCTCCACCTCAGTACACTAGACCAAAAACAACCCCCTGCAAAGGGCTTCATTGGTGGGGGTAAGTTGCTGTAGCCTGATGAGCTCCAGGAAAGCCTGTTTGAGCAGTATTATTACAGCAATATGAGACTGTATATGAGAGGTGTTTTGACCCAGAAAAGTAAAGAGAAGTAAGAATGTATGTATGCCACTGTGATATATCTACTTTAGAGTGATTTCTTCCACAGTTCACTAACACTGTGTTGATGGTGACATAGAGGTGGAAAGGGTGGAAACTATTAATGTGTGTGTGTGTGTGTGTGTGTGTTTACACTGAGCCTCGTGCAGCACTCATCCCGAATATGGTCTTGTTTATATTATGACAGACAGGAATTTTCTCCTGAATTTCTCTGTTCTCCACACACACACACACGACACACACAGGCAAAGAGCCTACTCTTTCCTGTACAGTACAAATCGAGCACATGACAAAAATAAACTCTGGCTAGAAAACAGGATGGTGGGAAGACACTAATGCACTCTTGCATGCTCTGTGTGTGTGTGTGTGAGGGAGAAAGTGTTAGCGGGGCTGACCTACTACAGAGGAAGCCAGCAGGAAGTCTGAGCCGATGTTTTTCTGGTTCACTGAGTTCACCGCGGCCTGTGTCTTCATAACAATGACCAATGACTGACCGCGTGTTGTTGGAAAACACTGTGTAAAACATGTGTATGTGTGCATGCATGTGTATGTGTAAATGTTACTGAAGCATAGTCATGCAACATATTATAATATAATAATAATAATGGGACTATGTAGTCAAGTATGTGTGTGTGTGTGTGTGTGTGTGTAAGAGAGAGAAAGAGAGAGAGAGCCTGATGAGGTCAGTCCATCAGAGGCCGCCAGCGCCTGAATAAACATTTACGGCAAAACATATGTCCGCCTGCGAGTTCGATCTGGCTTGCTGTCAATTCAGTTGTGTTTGTCTTTTATTTCTTCTCTGTTTGGCGATGGTTGGAGATGAAAGAGAGCGGGGGTAAAGTTTATCAGGAAAATGTTCTGCAGTCAACCTCAGTGGAAGAGGGGGGGTAAAAAGGGGGGTGGGGTCAAGAGGATGGAGGACCCAGAAGAGCAAAGGTAAGGAAGTAAAAGGCTGTTCAACTTTGAAGGAGGATGGGAGAAAAGGAGTAGCAGGGGATGAGTGGATGAGTGTGGGTGGATGGGAGAATGAAAGAGGGTCACCCTAACATCAACAGTGGTTGAGAGAAGGAGCTCCTGAGATACTGCTGTGGTGTCACCGTGGCTTGGCTTCAATCATCTGTAGGTCAGTAACACGACAAACAAAAACACACACACGAGCCAAGACAAATGCTTGTGGGTCATCGTCACATATTGTACAGCTAGTAAACACTAGTGATCAAATGAACAAAAACACTTCCTGTAAGTACACACAATGAGCAAGAAGGAACACAAAACACACACAAACAGGACAGTGTCTCCCGAAACAGTACACGTGCATGACTCAACACATGCAACCAGGCAAAATAAATAATTAAAATGATTATTTTTATACAATCATTATTATTATTATACAAAAAAACAGGAAAAAAAGAGAAAACAATTAGAAAACTGTCCCATATCACATGTCTGAGAAGGACTTGAGTCTTGAGTTTTGATGAGCGCTAATACTTTTCCATTTTACACATTGGGAGTCAAAATAAACAGTTGCTACAGTGGAGGCACGCCCACAGTGTTTTGTTGTTCAAATATAAACTGCTGTTGAGATACATAAGGGGGGGGGGGGGGGGGGGGGGGTCGGTCAGTGTTTTCCTAAGCTCCTTCATGGTTGTTCAGAAGCATGGAGAGGGGATATCCTAACACACACACACACACATTAACACACTACTATTTGAGGTGTAAGTTTGTTTACATTTCCACTTTCCGAGTGTTTGTGCTCTGCTGCTCTCTGCTGCTTCCCGGTGACGAGGGAGTGGCGGAAAACACTACTGAGCATGTGCAGTAGATATTTACCCTCTTTCTGTGTTTACTACCTTGCTCCTATAGGATAGACAAACAAAGGGAAACTGGGACAGGCATGGGCTACTTAAATGTGCACCAAATCTATTAATACACACACAAACACAGTTCTACCTCTGCCTGGCGGTACATTCAGGTTTGTTTGTTTGGTTTCCACTGCAGAGGAAATCAAGTTCAAATGCTGAGAGGGCCTGATTGTTTAGCTACACACACACACACAAAAGACACACTTTCAAACATAGGAGTAAGAGAGTGTGAGAGTGTGTAATTATCTAAACACACACATATGTACACACATGCAAACACAGCTATGACATGGACAGTGAGCACAAATTGCTGCCATTAGGGGGACATATCTTTATAAACTGTTCACTCGATTGTCCTGTAAAACACAAAACAACAAACATAAGAACATATTTTTATCTAGATGATTATTTTCAGGAGGAACACACCGAGTTTATTATGGGATTCAATCAGTAGCTGTTCCGGGGTTTCAGTCCTCCAATGAAGTCTTTAGCAGTAATTGTTGATTGTTTTCATGGAAATACTCAAATTTCTATTTTCCCTTGAACACTTAAGGGACCTGCAGCCAATTTTAGGTTTAAATCAGAATTAATTTAATATTACATGAGTGATGCCACAGATCTCACTTTTTTTTAGTTCTGATAATGACACAGATACCTGGGCTTGTTGGTGTAGCAAGCGTTTGTTGTCAGTCTATTCTATTCTATGCTGCTGCTGTGTTTCAAACATAGAATTGAAGTGAATAGATAGGCCCCATTATCCAGATAGGTGCACATATGAAAGATTTATAGTAAACATATTTCAAGTTCAGTTCGAGCCGTTTTTGCATCTGTGGGTTTCTCAAAAGCTCAAGAAAACTCTTCCAAATCTCCTGCTTCTGCTTCTCTTTGTTTGCATTCGTTCCTCTGTGGCTGCTATCGATCAAGTAATATCGGCTCTTTCCTTATGAGCGTACTTTATAAAAAGAATGAGCCGTGTAATACTGCCTATGACTCTGTGAATATTGTTTTGTTTGCCTAGTGTGAATCACTGATGTTTAATAATGTATATATCAGTTTGGGATTATAAAAAGCTCCTGTTTTTCATTATTAGGTTCATCAATACTCATAAAACAGTAAAAAGATTTCCTCCACTCGGACCAACAACATATTCTACGACCTTTTTTTTTTTTAAAGTAATGTTTCTGAATCTTTTCACAGTCATGACCAGGCCTCGTGACAGCTTATGTTCTCACAATCCACACCAAACATCTTCTCTGAAGTTCATTAATGAACAACACAGAGAGTAGCACCTTCTCGCATGTTTCCTCCTCTTCATCAATCATTGTAACCCAACTGTTTCTGTCGCTGCAAAGATTTTCCACTTAGCACTTTCTGTTTACTAATTAATCCTACATACTGCCACAGCAGCACTTTGGATAGGCTGGCTAAGGAAGAGAAGGCAGAAAAACAGAGGTAATGATTTGCAGTCAGCGCCTGGAAGACGCTGACGAGGGAAAAGTGGGCATTAGGAGAAGACAACTTTTGATTTGTCTGTGTCAACAAAGTCTTGACCTGTAATAGACTCAGATATGCACTGCGACTGATACACACAGTGAAGAAGGTACAACCAATATTTGCACATTTTAAAGCACAAACACAAGGGATGCATCTTCAATCGCCTGATGCATCGATCCCAAGGTTCTGTCACTGCACTCCCAGCAGACATTAATTCATGGATCTAAGGGAGGCCCACTGATGTCTGTGAACAAAGATCCATCAGAGAGCAGAGTGAGAGCTACTGCGACAGAGAGTGAAAGACAGATACTCCATTTATATAAATGCATTTTAGAGGCAAGCAAAATCCAATGACTAAGACCAGAGATACTTGTTTTTTATTAGAAGTCTGCATCAACATGATGGCTGCTTCAAATACAGCAACAGCTGTTGCCATGTTGGCAGCATTATACTCCACCAAAAGTCCTGGTTAATCCAAATACAGGCAAAATATACAATTTAAAAAGTCTTAATATCATTGAATACCATTAATGTTTACCTATAATGTTTTAACATCTGTGGAAGTGAAGCAGCCATCATGTTGATGCAGACTTCTAATAAAAAACAAGTATCTCTGGTCTTAGTCATTGGATTGGAACCAGCCCCTAGGGGCAGCAGGGGGGACTGCAGTTTTTGACACTTGCACGTGGGCTTCACCCCTTTTGCACCGAAGGTTGCAGCTTGGCCCATCCACAGATGAAGTGGGGATAAGGCCACTGGAATATTTTGACCACCTGACCTAGTTTAGCAATTTTCACTGAACAATTATTAGTCAATGCAAGTTTGATGGTATCTTCCAGTGATGAGCAGACTACACAGTCATGCTATGATATGTAAATTAAAATCTATCATAGCAGACTTATTAGACATTAGAAATTTTGTTATTCCACGACCATGGCGCATTACAACATAATGAAACAGAACCATTACAAAAGCATTAGATCCACCTGTCCCACCATAGCAGAGGTCAAAATGTATAATGTGAAAAAGGTCTTAGATTTTATTTGTATTTTATTGAAAGTTATCTCTATGTAATCACAATGCTGCAGCAACATACAGTAGCTTATGTGTTAGGACTTGGTGATATTCTCTTATATTTATAGAAACAAGCTCAATTTGTTATGGCTGGTTCTGCATTTGACATTACATGAGTCAACATGTGTGGACATCTGCGTGCCAATCAATTTATTGTATCGCTGTGTGGCACCAATGAAGCTTGTCAATGCCAACATCTCTCCAATTTTCCTTTAAACAAATATGCATAGAACCAAATGTGCAGGAAAATTAGCTTTAAAGTGGATTTAAGCAGAGGAGAAAGTCCATGTGTTGATGCGGACTACACAATCCTACACAGTCTATATCTCCTCCTATGTTATATATTCAGGCTCTATCGAAAATATTTAGCATACAATTGCAAGGCAATGGATTCTTCCTCCCACCTTTGGCTCTGTGAGGACTAAAGGGAGTAAATCTCAGAAATCTCATGCACATCATATTTCATTAGGTTTCCTATTTTCTAGAAGCTATGCTTCATAGTCCACAGACAGCAGGATTACTGTAACATACTATATGGGATAAATGGGTCTTTTCAGTGAAATGGTGTTCCCTCATGGGTTTCCAAACATCATTTCTGAGCCTGAGATGGCTATGATGGAACAAAGCATTAATGCAAATTGGTTACACTTCAGCGTAAGCATGAAGCTATAATGAGCAGTAAATGATCATATGCTACATTAGAGGATCTTATGATGAGTTTAAAAGGGATAATATGTGTGGTTTTTGCACCATATTATTATAATTTTCCTATTTTATTGGGTTTTAACCTAAGAAGAGATTCATATATATAGATACAGACACAACAGTGTCTGAGTGCTGCCTTCCTAGAGAGACACTAAATCATAGGAGAGTACTGTTGAACAGTGCACAGCTCCCATTAATGACAAAACTCAGTTTTACATGTGCAGGTTATTTTGGGCTTTCCGTCTTCATGCTAAGCTAAGCTAATGGTCTGTGGCAAAAGGGGCAGTACTCCCATCATCTTTTAAAGATTAAGTATAAACAACATGTGACAGTCTGGATTCAGTAGTCATTCATTGTAAGCTGCGTGTTATTTTGCTGCCATTTCATCAGTATTAACTGACATTTTAAATCTATTCTTGTGTAATTTTATGCAGTTTCTGGTCAAAATACAACATTGGTAAAGCATTGGCTGATGACCCAACACATTACTCCATCATGGAACGATTAAGCAACCAAAGTTCATGTAAGGTTCGGTTTTTGTTCAACATTAAGTTTTCACTTGTGGTAAGTTTTTGTTTGCACTCATGATCAGAGTTGGGCATTAAAAACTACAGGTTAAGGTTGGGCATGAGGTAAAGATCATGCTTTGTCTTACAACACACATAGTGCAAGTGGTGTGAAATGACAACTGCTAACAATGTGTAGTAATAACACCAAAATAAATGAAAGCTGATGTGTTATTCATATGCCATTTGGTGATACCAGCAACCTTAAGGACAGCTCCAAAAATACAAACTGGTTCCAAAAGTTTTTCTCATGGACCTTTATGTTCAAATGAACCCTTTCACAGGAGAAAACAGCCAATGTGATTGTAAGCTTTTGCTTGTCTCTTCTTCCCCGACTGAAAACAAAGACCCTGCTCTTCACATGTCTGATGTTAACATATTTAGACTTTGTGCTCTCACATACTGTAAAGTATGAGCTTCTAACCCTGTGCGTCTCCGTGTTTTGTTTCTATGAGAGTGTGAACATGTGTGTTCAATGTAATTTCTATAGGATCCACGTGTGTGCCATTAGTGCATCAGCAGGTATTTTCTTAAGAGGTGACAGGGATCAATAGCGCATTAGACCCCCATCACATCTGCTTGCCCTGGAGACAGACAAGCAGAGAGGGACAGAAGGCTGATAGTGCTCTGCTGTAGAGGCCTGTCTATGACGCTGGCAGGGAGGAGACAAAGACAGAAAGACAGGTGGGGAGGGGAAATATTGATTAGGAAAATCTGCAGAGAAGGAGAGATCAAGACTGGAAGAAAGGAAAATCATGGACATTTCATAGAAAGGAGGGGAAATAAAAAGAAACAATGCAATCAGAAACAGGCATAGGAGGAGCAACAAAACAGGGGGGAGAAGATTCCTGGGCTCTCAAGCGGAGAACTGGTGCAGATGAGGAATTTAATCTCTGATAGAGCATTTATTGTCTCTTCATGGCAGTTAATAGAGATGTTTCATTTTTGACAGACAGGCCCATGAAATGATAGATCTGTATTTACAGGCATGAGACATCGCCTCCATCATATACCACCACCACCACCTTCATTGTCAATACAAACGCACAGAGCTGAATCAAATTGCACACCCTGTTAAGACGATACATCAACTTTACGGAGCAGCCAGTGACAGAACCAAGAGCATTATGCCAAATCTAAGTGGAGCCTGCCAGCGGAGCGGCGGCCAGCTGTTTGGCAGGGGGGATTATCTAGGTTAAGATGTTTAGACCCATTTTCTCCTCTAAACCCTGCTCTGAAGAGGCCGACGGATCTTTTCTTTTCCCCCCCTTCAGTCAGATGCGGTTGACTGTACAAATAAACTAAAAAAAATACATTTGAGACATCATGTTATGGACTGATGAAATCAAAAGATACAAATGGATCTCTGCAGCTAAAGCGCCAGGTTGACAGTGTGGGAGGTGGGAGTCTTCATGTGAAAAGAGACATAAAGACACTGAAAGAGTTGGTCTAAGAAAGGGGTCGGCGACCCATGGCTACGGATCCACATATGGCTCTTTCATCCCATCTCGTGGCTTACAGATCTCATTGTGGGGAAAAAAATGATGTGAATAATTAATGTCCATTTATTTTAAATTTATTTTACTTTATTTTATTCATCTCATTCTTCCATCGTAATAGTTATTTCTTTAGAGATTGAGCTGCTCTGGTGACATCGCTTGAGCGTCACAGATGAGAGCAATCAAAGTGACTTCAGCTCTGATATGGACACGATACGCTGTGCTGTGAAGTTCAGGAGCAGAAAACAGGTAAAAGAAATTATTAACTGTATATTTAGTGTTATCTTCAATTTAGTGGTCAAATAAGTCGTTGTGGCTCCGAGTGTGTTTTGGTGTGTGGTAATCCAATCCAATTCAACAGTTCCCCCTGCTATAATATCTGACAGCTAGCTAGCTCTCTTTTTGCAATCCAGCTTTGTAGGCTCTGATTGGTCAACGTTTTTTTCCAAGAGCAGTACAAAGGAAGCCACTAATGGCCTTTCAGACTGAAGACATATTCACAATAAGAAATAGGCAATTATGCTTTAAATGTTACGTTCTTAACATGATCAAGGAATATGGATTAAAGACATTTGCAGCCAGTTCAGAGAGAATGTAATGTCCATGATTACCATGAAACTAAATATTCCTCAAGTGTTTATTTTTTTAGCCTTTACAAATGATTTGCATTGGATGAGTTGCTCTTTGGGAGTTCTTCATGGACATAATGGCAACGAAATGTGTCACTCTCTACTTTTACACTGTCATTTATTCTCCATCAGTGTAGCTTACTGTATGGGAAAAAGCACAAGCTTCCTCTGACATGGTTGTTACATGTAATTACTACTAAATTATACAATATGACACGACTTTAGAGCTGCCAGGAACAGAGGTTGTGCTTTTTCTTCCATCACATCAAACATCCAGCCTCTTTTATCTCTTAGGTTGGGCGCAGAGGTTGGATGCAGACATCTTTAGGAGCACAAGAACATTTTAAAGGTAAATGTCCTTATTATTTGACTTCAAATGGACCAAAAGCCTGGCTAAAATTGAAGTGTAGTCGCACATGTGTCTATACAAATGTATTGTGTATGTATGTATGCACACCCACACTCATGCCTGTCTACCTACTGTGCTGTACATATTACAGCAGGTTTCATGATGGTGGTGGAGGGAGGTGGGGGTGGGGACTGTATAGCTGTAGGGGACCATGGGAAGCTTTCTAAAGCCATTTCTAGGGCAGTGTAAAGAGCAGCACCATCTGTGACTGACTCTCTAATGAGCAGTTTAATAGGCTTGTCACCACGTGGCTTCCTCTACCTATATGTCTCCACGTACGTGTGTGTGTGTTTGTTAGGTATTCAAACACACACACACACACACACACAGATGTTGACACCAGACTTGCGTGGCTAATATCCGCTTTTACGTGTGCATAAATCACACACTGTATGTCTGCCTTTGCCTCACAAAAACACACATTGGTGTGTTACATTCATCTTCTGAAGATTTAGCCTAACAAGAATCTAAAGCTTCACATTATATGACTTGCTTTTGTTACTGTTTGAACAGATGTCCCCACACAATGAGTAATACAAGCAGACATACTAGCAGATGTTGTTGCCCCTAGGGGTGCAGGCAGCATCAGCATGATACCTTGCTAATAATTTTATAGGACCTGGGGTGCAGCTCTCACATCATAATGTTATGTGGATTCTAATACCCTCTGATTTGAAAAGAGAGGCATCATCTCCGTGCTTCTGATTACACAGATACCAGCTTATTTTAGTGCACATTTATTGGTCTAATATTCAATTATATAGTGGGCTCATATTGGCCCATAAGGGCTATAAACTTAGCCGCATGCTGACTTGCAGCTACTAAGTACTGGCAGATTTTTATTGAAATGTAAATATTGCATCACGTTGCAGCGCTGAAATGGAGATGACAAGCACAGTAGACATGTTGCGTTATTGCACACTTTGCATAAATGTGCGCATTAGTCCTATTTTCAAAATATTGCCTATTCATTCATATATATATATATATATATATATATATATATATATATATATATATATATAGAACCTGCAGAAAATGAAAATGTGCCTGACAGGTCTTATACAGCAGCAGTAATGATCTGCTTTTGTTTGGGATTAATTGGCAGCTCCCAGCCTTAGCCAGACATAAATCATAGAAATTCCTGTAGTGGAGGTGTAATAATTTATGTATGAACAGCATCAGGGAGAAGCAACAAGGCTGATAAATTGCACCTTAAAGGAAGAAGCAAGTGATACCCGTAAACCTTATACCTGAATGTACGGATGTGTATGAGCAAGTGGAAAAATATCTGTAAAAAAACAATCCTTTCTATATATATATATATATATATATATATATATATATATATCATTAAAATAACACCAAAAATTTATATTAATTGATACACGCTAGTCTCCCATCTTGACAGCCATCTTGCTGACATTTTGTTTAGCTCCTTGCTGTTTGTAATTCATCAGCTGAATAAATTAACATACAACACCACTCTGTTAGAGTGCTGGATCTGGCTAATTACTGCTTTTCCTATTGTTTCTGTAATGAATTCTGTTTATTAGCATCGAGAAAGAAGCTCCATGCTGTCACACACCGCCTTGTAAAACCATTTAATGAACTGGTAACAACAATTAGTGCAAGGTCGGTTATACTCCTCACTAGAGGTTCCTGTTCAAAGCATCAAATTGATGTAATTAATTGTGTGATTTTTTTTTCTCTTCTGGTTTTGGTGTTTCTTTCATTTGTTCCTTCCTGGCTGTACAAATGAAGAAAAATGGGAAGCGGGTCATTGCTCACAGCTGAAATTTGACATTGACACATTTTTTTTTGTTTCTCGCTCTCCTATTTTACAGAACACACAGTGAAGTTTTTCCTTTTACCCATACTTCTCTCCACTGTTTCTAGTGCTTTATTGTAATCTATGTCTCCCAACGGTATTTTATTAGATTAGTAGCTGAGCTAACCTGACCTTTCTGTGGGGGTCATTATAGGTTCATCTTATCATCTACTCCTTCTCTTTTTCCTCTCTTTAAACTGCCGTCTCCGACCCCCTAACACATTATTTCTGCACCCACCAGTGTCTCCTGTTTTGTTAAACCAACATATTTGCAACCCCATCGGCTCATGTAAAAAGCTTGGAGGGTGTAATGTGATGATTTTTCTTTCCTGGTACATCACGATCCCTTCAAGTCACCAGCTTGTGAACAAGAGAGAAGACCAAAAGGCCCCTTGCAAAGTGCTAAAGACTGATCAAGGAAAAAAGAGGGGAAGGAGAGAGGCAGAGGAGGAGAGGAGGAAGAGGTGGTTGGTCGGCATGCTAATGGTGAAGGTCCGGGGGGAAACACGGTTAATGTGATGTCTGCCCTGAATGCATTGTCAGGATGGATATGTGTTTGTGTGAGTGGGGGGCCCCAACTTGTCTCTGGGGTCTTGTGTACATTATTTGCCCCCCTTTGCACTTCACTGCAATATTTTAAACACACACGCACACACAGGGGGAAAGGCATTATCGTGGTTGTCATGTAGGACAGATTAACAAGAGCAATAGGGACCATAATTTGACTTGTTCCGCCAAGGATCTTTGGAGGTATGGATGGATGGGTGTGTGTGAAGCATCATGATGGCATCATGAGACCAGAGTCAACACTGGAAGTTGCATCAGTGTTACTCCTTCCATGCACTCCATGGCAATAGCTCAGGCTATACGGGAGGATTTGTTTGCATCAGCATTTACACGTCTTGCCTCAACATGCATGTACAGACAAAGCAACACAAGCACAGTGCAGTGCACTCTGTAAACACAAATGGAAAGGAACACCATGTGTCAATAGACTGCAATCAGACACATAAAGGAAGAGATGGGACCGAACGGGTGATGAAATCTGGAGTTTTACTCCCAAAACATTTCATGCAAATGTAATCAAATAGGGTTGGATGACTTTTTTCTTTCAGCACCTGCACACATGTGAGGATGATGCAGAATCTCAGCAAGGTTCAGCAACAAGAGGGGTGTTTTCTGGAAGTGGATTCTTGGCATAGAACCGTCACTCATTTTTACAGTCACATTTTTAATTCATGCGCATATCTTCACCACAAAAAGTTAGACTGAAGAACTTATGTCAGGCAAGTGACTTAATTGTTATAATGTGACTCCTAACTGGTTACATATAGAGGCTCAGTCAGGCTCATTTGCCACTGCATTGTATTGCCTGACCCAAACAGTTGTCCTAATAAACCTAACCTAGTAGTTTTGTTGCCAAGAGTATATTAATAAAGGTAGAAACAAAGAGCATTAGTAATTATATTAATATTTATTTCAAAAACTGATGGTGAAAAAAATGAAAAGCTTAATGCATAATGCAGGTTGTAATTCCATGCACAATGATGTAAAAGAAAAAGCCTTGTGCTGTGTTTACTGTCTGTATTCTGATAAACACATGTGATGTGACACACTGTATGAAAGCCAAAATAAGAACATTCATTACCAGGTTACAAAACCTTTCTTAGGGGGTAAAACAAGACAGCTTTTGTAACACACACTGGAAGTATATTGTGAGTGAGTCCCTATATGTGTGTGTGTGTGTGTGTGTTCACAGCTCTCCCGGGACTGACTTTAATCAATGCCAATCACAAACAAATTAGCCTCGCTTTAACGCACCACCTCTCCCCATCCTCGCTGACTACACAACTTTCTTCCCCGGCCACGCTCATCAAAGACGTCCCACATGCAAGCCATGCACATAAGATGCTGGATAGACAGCGTGTGTGTGCAGATGGTGACTGCACAGGATGAGTTATGCATCAAAGTCACTGCGAGAAAAGGTAAAGTGGATACAAGTGTCGACAGTCAGTTTCACAGCTTTCAGTTAAACCCACATTACAATACAGGCATGATGCTGTATTATATATCTATCTGTGCACATACATGTGTGTGTTACAGCTGAGGCTTTTACCTACATACATATGCGAAGCTAAAAGCGGTGTGTATGTGTGAGAGGTGTTTAAACAGTTAAGATGAGGGATTACGCTAGTTTACAGTAGCTTATGCTAACACCACAGAAGAAGATAATTGTATAGAAGGGTTAATGTGTTGTATGAGTCTGCTGGTACTTGTCAAAGAACATGTTGTATACATGCTACACACACTCTGACCAAAGTGTACTTGAATGCATACAGACGCACATATGCTGACCATCCTACAGACGTACAGCAAATGCAACGCACACAGCCAATCTCATCATGTGTTGACACAGACATCCATTTTTCATCTTTTTTTCAAGACCTGCTGTGAAAACCACACAACATTCTCCTGACTGTTTGTCTGCTTACATCCATGGGTGTGATATTGGATCCATTGATTTAGGCTTACTGGGTTGTATTTGTGCAGGGTTGGCCACCCGCAATTTTCTGTCTTGTCGGCCACAGCAGATTTACAGTGAACCCCAGACACCGATCAATGGATGGTGAGCGGAGGGGCTAAAGTGGGAAGGCGCTCTTATGTCACTGTCCCTTACAGTGCACAGGTAACCTGGAGGCGTGTGTGTGTGTGTGTGTGAACATGTATGGGCACATGAGGAATTTTTATTTGTAGCTTGCGCTGCGTTCTTCCTTGTCGCTGTTTTTAGTTATTTCAAAACTTCTTATGAAGACAAATGATAAATGCTGCTTGATTTTCACACCCAGGAAACACCTCAGGTATTTCAGATGCTAAACACTCACAGAGTACCAAGACTTGAGCTTTTAGGAACTCCACAACAACAAAAAAACAGTCTTACTTTTTTTACACTTCAATAAACAGGAAGCCAATTCAAACATTATAAGTAGGAGAAGAAAGAAGGAAATAAATCAGACCTAAGGTATACAAATTGTGGTCTTTATATTTTGTTCTGGGTGTTACTATTGTTCCTTTGTTCCACTTTCATTGAGGAAACACTGGCAGGATGGCAGATCAAGGGTCCCACTGTGTCCCCCCTCCCCACCACCACCGCCGCTGCCACTGATGCTGTAATTGAGAGCTGCAAATGTCAAGCAATGAGAGTGTTAAACGTTCAGTCACGCCCCTCGAATCTCATTAAGACTCACTGACTGACTGCACTGTTCTCACATGTACACACGGAGCTACATCCTTAAGTCGAATCTAGCATCATTATTGCTCTTTAACTAGATTGTAGGTCAAATAACAGAACAGCTGTTCAGCGTCTCCATCTCTGTCACCTGTGTGACAACAAAAAACAAGGAATTAGGAGGGAGTGAAGAAGACTAAAATACAAGAGTGGGACTGTGAAAAATGAGAGAAAGAACAGGCAGGAAGGAAGTGGAAAAAAATGAATGAATGGGTGAAGAAGACAAAGAGAGAGCCTGGTGTTTGTATCTCCGCATTAAATGGTGAGAACTGAGCTCGCTCCCTGGCGACCAATCAGTCTCACTGTGTCTGTCCGGCGGAGGGGGGGGGGGTAGTTAACCGGTTCACACCAGGCTGACACAAACTCACTGCCCTCACCCAGACGATGGACCATCCTGACAACACACACTGAGAAGGATGTGGAGAGACACAATAGCAGTAAAGGGTTTAAAGTAAGACAACCATATTCAAGCTCACACACATAGCACGACGGATCAAAACACAGATAAATAAAGAGATGTACATTTTCACATGCGTGCACACACTTTGCCACATATCGTATTCTTGGCCCGTCGTCTGCCCTTCCTCTCCCCTCTGACACAGTGAGCTTCAACCGGAAGCTCAGCTCCCTCTCTGGAGAAAGAGGAGCTTTTGTCTGCAGAACACAGAGGCCTCTTTCTCTCAGCCGTGTGTGAGAAAGTGTGTGCGTGCTACGGGGTAACAAGTGCAGATAAAAGTTAAGAGTAATTGAGAAAGAAGAAAAGGGAGGGATGGAAGAGGAAGGGGGGGGGGGGGGGGGGGGGGGACCAACCAGGATCTTTGTCAGACGCTGTTTGGAACCAATTTTAAAAGATGCTGTCAGCCTAAAACTGAATGCAAATAAGAGCTGCTGTTTTCTTGGCAGCTAGGTGGTGACATCACCGTGTGTGAGTGCAATATAAAGTTGCACTTTATTTTTCACACCGTGTTTTACTGACAGGAGAAAAGGAGGCTTGTTGGCTGTGTCTAGACGCAGAGGCCGCTAGTGCGGCGCCTGACTGTCTCACTTCTGTGGGACTGAACAAGCGACATCTTTCTTGCTGTCAGGTCACAGAGGAGAGAAGGGGAGGACAGTTTTGTCACGGTACTTCAGAAGTGAAAGTGGGCTGCATGAAGAGCAGGAATTTTTTAAGGAATCTGGTTGGTTTTATGTTCACTTGTGGTCATTAGTCTTCCTTTTTTTCATGTCCCATTACTAGTTCTGCAGAGTAAAGGTCAGAGTGTGTTTTGCACCGCTTGGTTCAGCTAAAGTTCAGTTGACTCAATTAAAAATGCAAATGGTAGGTACATTTAAGATAAGATAAGATAAGATAAGATAAAACTTTATTAATCCCGAAGGAAATTCTTGTGCCAGAGGTATCAAGTTGCATTACATGCAGTTAAGTACAGAGTATCAGAGTATAAGTGTCACTATAATACAAAAATAAGAGTACAGTACGCAGTATGAGCACAATATATGATACATGGATACAATATGGAGATGTAAGGTGCTAAGTAAGCATAAATGTAGACAAGTGGAGGGAATGACAGTGATGCCTGACATGATTATCTAGCGCTTCTCCCTACAGAAAGGGGAGGAGTTATACAGTCTGATGGCCACTGGCAGGAAGGACCTCCTGTGGCGTTCTGTGCTGCTCCTCGGTAGTCTCAGTCTACCGCTGAATGTGCTCCTGTAGGACAGCAGTGTGTCGTGCAGGGGGTGAGACGTGTTGTTACGAATACTGAGGAGTTTCCTCAGTATCCTCCTCTCTGTCACCTCCACCACAGACTCCAGCTCCACTCTCAATACCGAGCCAGCCTTCCTAATGAGCTTGTTGAGTCTGTTGGTGTCGGCCGTCTTCATCCTGCTGCCCCAGCACACTACAGCGTAGAAGATGACGCTGGAGACCACCGAGTGGTAAAACATCTGCAGCATGGTCTGGCAGACCATGCTGCAGATGGTATTTACATACTAGTGGTGGAGGGTTTTAATCACAGGTGAAACAGAGGACCATTTTAACATCTTAAGAAAATTATAGCCATTAATAAAAATCCTCTTAAATCAAAGGATACAAACAAACTCGAGGGGACCTAAGCACTAAATTAAAAGAGGTGTGAGAGCCTCTGCTTTTTTGGATTTTATTTTGACTGCAAACTCAGACATGCACAATTATGAGTGTTGTCACAGTTTTCTATGGACAAAAGAAAGAATGAACAAATCTTACTGTTTTTGTAATGGTGTTCCACTGCAGTGATTAATATGCAGACTGCAACACAAGAACTAAGAACTTTGAAACCTCTTTTTCAGGGGATGAACGAAATACCTGCAATAAGTTAGGTTCTCTGTAAAGCTACAATCAGTGCTGAAACAGAACAAATCATGCAGTTTGACCTTAACCAATCAGGTCAGGGCCTGATATCTGCCCTGATCATTTGAGGTGTAGATTGTTCTAATGAAGTTCCTGCAATGGCAAAGCACATAAATATGGGTACCTCTGAGTGGCCCTGAACAACTTGGTTGGAGGTTGGGGCTCAACACTGACTGGTAAACCCAACATATTGGTTCCCTTCTGCTCCCTTCAATATGTTCACCTTATTGTATCACTCGCCTCACGAATTTGGTGGATCCTACATGGAATGTGAAAAAAAAACTCACAAGGATCGTCTCAACTCTGTAGCTTTGGATAGCATAATTGTTCTGTCACAATGCAGGAGGCTCAACAGCCTGAAGACATCAGTGTCATCAACACCATTCAGAAATGTGCAAACACCCAGACGTCGGGTTTCAAGACGAACTTTAACCTTCTTGCTTAACTCCAGACGTCTTGTGATGAAATCTCCATTGTTACCACCCACCGCTGTTGAGCAGCACACAAGTAACCTTTGACCTCCATAACATGTCGCTAGTCCTCCTCACCAGCTTTCCGTGGGACTCTATGAGAAAAACCAGCATCTTGTACTGGTGTTTGTGAATAAAGAGCCAATGTCATGTGACCTCTAGATAGATAGATACTTTATTAATTCATCTAGCTTCTGTTTCTCTGTAATTCCACTGCCCATAGCCTCTTGATGACCTAAAGAACATTACAGAAAGGCATGTCATACTTATGACACATATGTCAGGTTAAATGTCAGCTATTGTGACATATGATTGCAAAAAGGTTGCAGCATGAGTAGATTTATGTTTGTAAAGGGTTCAGAATGCCGGGAAAAATGTTTAACCCATCCATCCAACCAATTCTTTAAACTGCTTAATCCATTAAGATTGTGGTAGCAACAGGGGGAGCAGAGACGCCCATATTCCCTGTCTCTAGCATCTCCCTCCAGCTCCTCCTGGGGGTAAAATGTAAGGCCTCTAGCAGGTCCTGGATCCACCTTGTGGCCTCCACCCAGATGCCATGTGCCCTGGTAGCTGAACCACCTCAACTGGTTTCTCTCTCTCTGGAGGAGCAGCAACCCTTCCCATGAGGGAGAGTAAGCCCGGGTCACCCAGTGGACAGTGCTGCAGTGGTTAGCACTGCAGCCTCCCAACCAAAGGCTGGTGTGCGTTAGCATGTTCTTGCCCTGCTTCCTCCCACATACCAAAAACATGCATGTTAGGTTAATTGGTGATTCTATATAGGTGTAAATGGTTGTTTGTCTGTCTGTGTTGGCCCTGTAATAAACTGGCGACCTGTCCAGGCTGTACACTGCCTCTCCCCAATTGACAGCTACAATATGCTATTGTTCTGAAAGCTCATGTAGGTAGAAATTTACATAACTGTTCTCTGTAACAGGGCACTATATGCCCGCAGCCTGAGCCATATTGTTGTGCTTCAAGTATAACAACAATTCATTTTTACCACTACAGTCATTGTGCATTGGGCTCTTAGCACTCAGGTGACCTACACTTATCACTGCACAGTACCTAAACTCCTCCAGCTGCTCGTATATGCTGCCTGCACAGTGTAACAGTAAACACAGTATGCAGCACATTGTAATGTGCTCCTATAGATGAGAATAGGTGGAAACACTTTTTAACCCACTGTTTGTGCTATTGTTGGAAAAAATACATTCGGGTTAGAATTTGCAAAATAGTAAAATTCGCAAGATCTGTACACAATATCTAGGAAAAAAATAATTTTTAGATACATATTCTGAATGGAAAAACCTTCAAGTATTGTATGCTTACATACAAGTAAAAGGATAATAGTCAATGCTATAATGTTTCCTTCTTGTATTCTTCAAACGAACGTGTCACACCTGGACCCACATACCACATGCCGGCCATTCAAGTGCGTATACACACATGTGCAACCCATTCACACACACAAACACACACTGCACTTGCAGGCATATTCACTCGTGCCTGAAACGATCTGGCTAAGAGGAGAAAACATTGTTGACCATTAGCTTCACCTCTCAAAGCCCTGCATTCATCATGACTGGCTACTTTTCAGCGTGACGCCGCCTATTGCGAAAGAGCAGTTTACAAACAGGACTGCAGCTCATTGTGATGAATTTTTAGCACTGGCTCGACGTAGCTCATTCGTCCTATAAAGACTTTTGATTTTGAAAGATTTTCTATTATTGCATGCTTGTGTGCAATGATGCACAAACAAATAGCAAAAAGGAGCAGCTCAGAATAACCATGTACATGTCTGTTGCCATCAGGATTATCAATGTTTCCAAAGGATATCCTCTATACTTTGACATACATAATTTAAGAGCAGGATGGAAGCTGATTGCAGCTGCGTGATCAATAGCCTCAGAGCTGTAAGGGGGCCTGCATGACGCAGCACAAATGCAGAGCAACGCTGGCAACTCGTCAATGGTGAGGTTGTAAAATTCTTCCAGCGTGAAACGGAGAAATCACCAGAACTGGTGTGCATGTGTGAGCACACATGCCCGGTGCACACTACCACTGCAAACATGCTTTCACATACAGTAGGCTACACCCACATGCTCCCCCACCATCCTGCAATAGTCTTCCCCACATCACCCCAGGGATGTGACTCAGGCCACTTGTACAGTAAAAGCACTCTCTTATGTGGCAAGAAAAAACAAGACACACAGATACACACAAAAAACACTTTGCCATCTGGGATTCATTTCCCCCCATCTAGAACAGCTGTGGCTGAAGCTTTCATGTGTTGCGATGGGCAGGAGCAGGAATGCTGGGCGAACAGCCCTACGTGCTCCGACAGAAGGTAAATTACAGGGAGCCGATCGTGCCATAACTCAGGAGAAAACGCAGTGGCCGCTTTGGAGTTTGTGGTCAGAGTCTGCATTGAATCCTCTTGGGTTTTACATTTTTCTCCCCTGCTGGTTCAGATCGACAGCTGTGCCTTCAGTGTGTGAAGAGAATACTACAAAATTAGCATTTTTTAATATAAATCCTATCCATACATAAGCCTCAGCTGCACGTTATTACTCACCTAGTTACTATAATTGCCGTTAGCCTCAACTAGACATTATTTGTATTGTTTGTAGTTCTAGCATGCTAAAACTATAGACTAAAATGATACACCTACAAAACACAAGTGCATTAGCATGCAACATTTTTATTCTCAGCTGCACTTTGTCTTTTATGGGTTATTGGCAAACGCTAATGTGCTAGCATTACAAAGTATAACTGCCACTATCGTGGTCAGAGTTCAGGGAGGACCCAAATGCAGACAAATAAAGAAAAGCTAGATACAAAAACCAAAGACAAGACAACATAATTCTAACTGAAAGGTCAAAAACTCAAACAAACCAGATGAAGAACCAAAGACAAGGGACACAAGAGAGGTGAAAACAATCAGGGCGGGACAGGTGATCATAAAGGGCGAGAAACAGCAAAAACACAAGAAAGACGAGACTATCAAAATAAAACAGGAAACAGAACTAACCCACAGGAAACACAACACACCAGACAGCCAGTAGCACAGGACAACACGGGGACAATCAAACACATCATAGAAAACCAGTCATACCAAGATAACCAAGAAACAAGGGATTAATACACAAAACACCAAAAATAATCAAGAACGATGGATTAAATCAGAAACAAACTACAGAATCATGACAACTATAGGTATTTAGTTTGCAGCATGTTTCTCAATGGATGAATCCTACTGATTAAAGTGATCTATTGACTGTACCTCAAGCACTCCCACAATAACCTCAGCTTGTCTTTGCTTTTATTTCTAATTAGCAAATGCTAGTGTGCTAAAAGTAGAAACAAATATAGTACACCTGCAAGTCTATTACATTGCAATATTTAAAGTTTAAAGCAACATTTAATTAAATTCTATCAATGCATTGATTATGGATAATTAACCAATATTATCATGTATAACTTTCTGTTCATGTTTATTTTACAATATTAATATTTATGTTAGCATAAAAGCAGCTTTTACTGCTAAGCTACCTAAAATACTCTGGCTTGTAAGCATTCCAACACAGTAAAGTGCCTCTTATAAGCCTCTAAATGTTGTTTTAGAGGCGCTGCTCTTTAATGCCCAGAATAAAACTCTGTGGGAAACATTAAATCCATGTAATTTATGGCTGCGAAAATTGTCTGCATTAAATATAAACTGATTATTGACTATCGGCAGCTTCAATCAAATTTTCCTAAACATAGTGTGTCACAAAACTACAGTCTTACACACGTGGACAAGTGGAAACCCTGTTATTACCATGTCAGAGTTCCAGTGCAACCAACTGCACACACACACAAACACACACACACATATATTTTTCAGCATCCTGAACCCAGAAAGGAAACAATAAAATGTCAGCAATGAAAAGGTCGTCGGGGGACAACAGACAAGCTCCCGCACGTCTCCTCCCCTTTGCAGTGCCGTATTTTGTGATCAAAGCAGGCAGAGTTAGCAGGGCGTCTTCATCGCAGATCTCACAGCCATCACTCAAACGGTGCCGTTCAGGCAAATGCTGTAAGCTGAGCTCTGCGGTGTGGAGCGGTGAACTCGATGGGTGTTCTGAGAAATATGAGTTTTTAGCAGCTGATTTTAGCAATCAGAAAATGGCTGCTTAGCGTACACTTCACCAGCACTAACATTATATCTGTCCTGCTTTTCTTCTCCTCAGAATTTTATTTTTTATCAATTATTCTGAAATCTTTATTTCCTTTTGTGCTTATTTTTTGTATGTTTCTTTAAAATAGCTGAGCTTTGAGATACAATATAGCTTATACTGTTTATTCCCTGTGTCCTTCTATATTGCCTGCATTGTAACCTGACCTCTGACACTCTGTACATTCAGTTGCAGTGAGAGTAGCCTCTGCAGTGTCTTGAACATATCTTTCATTGAGTTGTCCTCACATAGATTCTCCAACCTTGCATCTCTGTCACTGTATGCAAGAAAAAAAGGCAAGTGTGGACGAGCCATGATAACATAGAAAGCACTCATAGAACAATTTTTGGTTTACACCACACTTGAAAATGCATCCTATTATGAACATGGGAATTGTGTCAATCACTCCTGCCTCCTTTGTAACGCCTGTAAAATGAGACGTACGTTGAAGTAACTACTGGCAGCCAGGGCAGATGTTTATTTTCTGTAAGGGGTGTGACAGTGTGTGTCATCCTCATGTATAAACAACACATTCTGACACATGGTTCATGCTCAGCATATGGACCTACGGCCTGATGTCATCTGATCATAATATAGCCTGGTAGTCGGAGTAAGGCAGCGGGAGACAGACACATACACGAAGAACTAGAAATCAGCTCATATTTCCTGGTGGTGATGGGCTTGAGAAATGTGCACGCCCTGCTTAAATAAATGGCAAATATTTGTCAGTGTGGATGTAGCCGTTTCCCCTTTCAATATCTCCGCATCACCTCCATCTCAACCCCTCACTTTTTCTCTCCTCCTCCTTCTCTATCCAATCTCATTCACACCTCTCATGTCAGGTGATGGCTCTGCTATAATCCGCACAACTACCGGGGGTCTAATCTGTCAGCTTGCTTCTGACGTGCGCCATTTTTTTTTCAATTGCCACCAACGAGTCGCCTAATCCCTGTTTATTAGCCCAGTTAGCCTATATATAGCACCCCCCCCCCCCCCAAACCCACGCATCCACCGCAAACACAGGAACCAGCAAGGGATGCCTGCTGTATTAATATTAAGCAGCTTAGCTTGTGTAAGGGCCAATGTCTTTTTAAAATACCACAGAAGACTCAGAAAGGATTATGAAGGCCAAACTGATTTTTTTTTTCGCAAGGGAGGATAAAAAAGGAAGAAAGGAAAGGGTGTTAAATATTGCTTTCAAGGTGAACGTGGGAGTCTCACATCAAGTTTTGTGGTTTTATATAACTGGCATGGAGTATTTATTGTAGCCTCTGTGCGCATCTGAACAAACAATGGATTATTTTTCACTACAAAAGCCACATTACCTTTGTGTTTTTTTATTTACTGGAGCTGTCATAATGGAGGCGTTACCATGAAAAATGAAAGCCACATCAGAACAGTAATTGAGCTGCTTGGGGAATCAGAGCCTTTGCGCTACGATGAAAGACTTTTGATCCTCCAGAGTGTGTTTTCCTATTGAATGTTACAAATTGGCATGATTTTAAGACCTAAATAGGTAAAAATACATGTATTCATGCAAGTGCAAATAGAAAGTCTTCTCACTGATGTGCAAAAATCGGCCTACAAGATTCCAAGGACACTTCACGTGGTGAACCCACTTAGCATGATTAATATTTCTCCCTGAATTCAGTGCAAGTGTTCATTTTTTTGCTCTGTGTGTAAGTGTGTGTGTCCCCTGTATGCTCCAAGCTTGCTAAAATGGTGCAGTAGAGCACGGCCTCACTCCCTCTCTCTCTGTGTGTGTAGTATCCTACGCAGCATTTGGTGAGAGCGAGCTGGCGAGCAAGCGAAAGAGAGAAATCTGACAGAGTGCCAAGTCGACCTCGTTTCCCCCACTCTGAGTGTGTGTGTGTGTGTGTGTGTGTGATGCAGTCGCAGCAGTACTGTAGCAGCACTCGCCAGTTTGGCTCACATCACAGCTCCCGGATCTCCACCCTGCACTTTATACATGTAACTGAATCCCCACTGCCGCACAACGCTACACAACGGTCCTCATCGAAACTAACCTCCCACCCCCACCCCACCCCCCCGCACACACACAGATACCTGGCGTACACTGTACATGCATGCAGTGAAGCTGTCATTTTTTTGCACACACATGCAGAGTATGCTATTTGTGTTACGGTCTTTTGAGGTAACAGCTTCAGTTACATGTGGCATTTTCAACACTCTATAAGTCAGACACACACATTGATATTTACAGTAGGTCAGAGTACAGGCTGTGCTCAGGTTAGAGTATGAATTTATGTGTTTTACCCCACCTGCCTTATATCAGGGGGGCGAGCACAGGAATCTAAAAGGGGCTAATAATAAAACTATTACATGAGTTGTCACACTGCTTTTTTGTCTTTTAGTGGTGTGTGTGTGTGTGTGTAAGCTGCATGCGTGCATCTCTGGCACCAAGCCTGACTGTTCTCCTCACCACAAGGAACTCATTGACCTGAATCGGTGCAGAGCCGCGCCCCTCCTCAGGGCTGCTGCAGAAACTCTAGGGAGCCTCCAGTGGCTGAAAAGGGGAACTGCAGCCTGAGAGCTATAATATCAGACACTTAAATGACTTACTATGAGGGGTGTGAGGAGTACTCAGAAGTAGTGTTAACCCAAGAGAAGGTTCTTTATTCAAAAGAGTGAGAAAACGTAGTCTGATGTTTGGACATACATTTTTATAAAAATGTATTTTCTTCTTCATTAGGATTAAGAAACATGTAAAGCAGCACAGAGCCACCGCCCTGTTACTGATGCATTTGCAGCCTTTTGTCACTGATTAGTCGTTACATGTCTACACCACTCCACTCTGGACCATTCCAGTTCTTCTCCTGCATGTATGTGTGACTGTCCCAGGATGCATTGGGTTAATCTGTCAACTGCTGGATGAACTCCAGTGTTTAATGGATTAGCCTTTCGCCAGCTAACTGTGGCACAGACAATACGGATTATCTTGCATCATTCTCCCAGCAAGAATAGAGTACTTGAGGTGTGCTTAGCGGAGGTTCAGAGGTCAATATGTGGATGTACTTTTTATTTCTCCTCGCTATTAAACGTCCTCGAGGGAATCGGCTTATAAACTATAAAAAGACAAGAAATCAGAGGAAATGCTTTTTCAGGGAATATACAGACAAGCATTTCTTAAAATGACAGCTGATGTGTCTATTTCAGTCTAAAGGCTTTTTTTTGCTACACAGAGGCTGTCATGTGATGACAGAAAGCTCCCTGATCATATTCTTTGCACAGAGACAGCCATGTTTGAAGTCCTGCTGCGTTCATTCGCAAGAATCTCTGACTGTAAGTCAAACACATGAAACACATGAAACACATGAAAAACGTGATTCATGTGAGGTGCTGTGTTGCAGTCAGAGACCAGGCAATATAGCTTGCTAATTAGGTGCAGCAGTGCTTAGCTGAATGCTAATGTCAGGATGCTAACAAAGCATTGTCACCATCTGTGTTTAGCATGCTTACACAATTTTTTTTTTTAAAAAAAAAAAGCATGACAGTTTTCAGCAACATGTCCTGATGGGAAAAAAAACGCAACACATGGTTGATGATACACCCACCAGCTACAACAACATGCAATCGTCTATTCAACACAGTGGACCTACACAGGGGTCTGTGGTTCGAGTCCCACTTACACCTCTAGCTGTTTCATTTTCGCATGTTGTTAAGGTTCATTTTTACCTGCAGTTAAGAAGCTTTTAATAATGGCTAGATATGGATGACTGGTTAAGGCTAAGCTGGCTAATAATTTGGAAATAATTTGAATCTGAAATATACCAAACAATAAATTAGAAAATAATCCAATGATTGTTCAGACATGAAAATAATTGGTAGGTGCAGCCATTCCTCCTGACTGACCTGACACCTCCATCACAGACAGTTGATTTCATTACATAAGTACAACAAATTAATTAGAACCTATTTGAAATGACAGGTGGTGTATTGTGTGTGACAAACATGTATGATGGAATTACTTCAGCTAAGCCACACCGAGCTCCAATCAGTCAGAGCACATTTGCTGCACATGCCAGTGAGACATCAGTCCTGTTCCCAAACCCAGATCAGTACAGGATTAAATTGCGATGGCATCCATGGGAAGGTGTCTCATTTTCCACTCTCGTACAATGTGATGTGTCTGGGTCAGACACAGAGCATTCCAGCACTCTGTGTACTCAGTATCGGCAGGTTTGTTTCACAATTTTTTCTTTTTTTTTAAGGGTTGTGTGCACATTGATCATTGAGTGTGTAAATATTGCGCACGTTTCTCCATTGGCCAGCTTCTGAACACACACACACACACACACTAACAAACATGTCTAAGTTCATCTCATCTGCTGTGGCCAGAGGAACCGGTCCTGTTTTTTAAGCGTGATGTGATTTTGTGTGTGTGTGTGTGTGTGCATGTATTTTTTAAAGGGGGGGGGTTGTGTAACCTTCATTAACACCAGTGCTCTGCGTGTGGGAAATGTGTCACAGCACAGCACAGTGCAACCATTGGCTCACAGGGCACACTCCCCCACCGTTCAGCCCCTCCTACTGCCTCCAAACCGGGAGCGCTCAGACGCTCAGGCATGGTCACCATGGCAACTTCAGAACGGCAGCCTCATGTAAATATCTCCTTTTTCCTCTGCTCCTTTTGAGCTCTTGTTATTTGTTATTGTTGTTATTTGTGGTGTCCTGTTCTATTTTGGTCCGTTTGGACTTGCTGATGCAAATGATAAACTGCATTTGTTTTTACTGGCAAATCCTCACCTAACATTTCCCACGTTTCTTTTTAATCACGTCTGTCAGGAGGACGACTGCCTGGAGCCTGCTGCCAAATCTACATCCCTCCATCTGAATCCCTCTGACCATTTTGGGATATGTGCACAGGAGGGACAAGGCTGTAACTCATCACACATATGCACAAGATGTTTAAAACATCAAGACCACCCACTCTGTCTATGATATATTATAGACAGCCTCCATAATTGTGAGCTTAAGTGAAGGTCATTATTTACCTTTAGGTGAGGATGACTTCCCACATGAGGATTACAGTGGACTCACCTAATGAATCAGTGACTGTTTCATGTTTGTATTATAATACTGATAAGCTGAATCTTCTGACAAGATATATTTCAGGAATCAGAGCCACTCTTTATTTTTTTGTTTTTCACAGACGTACGTCAGGAACTTACAACCAGCGTCATTTTCCCCGTAAAGCAGGTGATGTGCTCTGGATTATCAGCAAAAATGTGAGACAGATTCTTGGAAAGCCTGCAGTATGCCCATTTCCTGGTTGCAAAGTGATCATCACGTTGCTCCAGACTGACCGTCCACTCTGTGACTCACTCCTTCCAACACTCGACCCCCCCCCCCCCTCGTCTTTCTCACATCTCAAGAGCTTTGGTTCGCCGCCTGATCACAAATCAGTAGTAGCGGAAAATGCGTGTGAGGGGTGCTGCTGATGGAGGTGTAGTGGTGAGGATAGGAGGGGATGTGGGAGAGCCCTCTGAGTGTGTGTGTGTGTGTGTCGCCCTGTAAAAGGAGCTGCAGAATACTAAACACTGAGGAAAGCTCTCTGGATATATTTGTATATGTCCAATAATTATTTAAAATCAATCAAAGGAAATGTTTTGAAGGAAAGAGGAAGAAGGAAGGATGATCCAGAGGAGGAGGAAAGGCAAGGGGGGAGAGGGGAGGCGCGGGGGCGGAGAAGGGGAAAACCTGCAGTGCAACACGGTCTGAATTATTCATCGACGTCTGAGTGGGTCGCCGCAGACGAAGAGACAGAGGGGAAGACAAAGAGGGAGGTAAAAAAGAAGTGAGAGAGCAAAAGAGGATGATCAGGAAGGGTAAAGAGGGAGTAGAGGAGGAGGAAATGTGAGGAGGTGGGAGAAAAGATGAAGAAGAGAAACGAGTGAGGATGAAGAGGGAAAAGCAAGAGTGAGACGAGAGACGGTGAGGGGGAAATAGGGAGGGATGGCGCAGTAGTCTGAACTCTGTGTTCCCGACACTGGAGTCACGTTTACACTGTCTGCCTCCCTCCCCAGCCACATCACACAGACACACTAGTGCTATCACACACACCATATGCACTAAACACCCAAAATACACAAGTATGATTACACACAACAGACCACCACCCCTCTCACTGTCGCTAACATACTGTCAACACACCTGTGTAAGTTCTCTGAAAGAACTTTAGAGAGGACACACACACAATATGCAAAGTTCTACAAGCAGACATCAGAAGCAAAGAGCTTCACACACATCAGAGAGGCTTCAAAAAAGGTGCATCAAACGTGCAAGAGAAGCTACACACACAAAATGTGGTACAATTTCACATATACTGCTGAGAGAGAGAGAGTGTGTGTGAGAGAGAGACAGACAGACAGAGACAGAGAGGTCAAATGGATAAATGGAGGGGAAACAGCAGGGATAAAAGGGATGGACACACATGGATGTCCATCAAAAAGTGTTAAAGGGCATACATCATTAATACATCAGTTTGAAGAGATATTACAATGCAAAGGAAATGTGCAACATTTTTTTCCAACTGTAATTGTGAAACCATTTATAGAGCTATCACTTCAAACATACAGCCGCAGCAGGCAGTCGAATAGGCTGCCACATGCAGGACAAGATGTACAGACAGTGCATCAAACAGTGTGTGAAAGAGAGAGAGGCACACCGTGCATCCAGAATGACAGAAATACTGAGAGATCCTGTGAGGACAAGGAAAAAAGAAGAGAGAGAGCGATGGATGCAGAGACGGGAAGGAGACAGACAGCACTGCTGCAGTGTGAACTCTTTGTCCCTGACACGTCTCTCCCTCTCTCTCACACACACACACACACACACACCAAAATAGATATAGCATGCAGGGGGAATGTCATATCAGTGCCAAGCACAGAGCCAGACAGTTAACTCCAGACACTGCATGGCAGACAGACACACCTCTACATGTCAAAGTTTATTCAGTAAGATATTATGGATGATGTTACACACACTCCAGTTTCTTTGTCTCATCAGGGTACACATACATTAACCTTTAGGTTCATTTGCATGATGTAACACAGCTACTAGCACCATTAATATTATTATATTTATTAGTTTGTAAGAGGAATAGGTAATTTGTAAATGGATTGCTCTGATTGGAGGTTTCTAATGCTTGCTCTGGTTGGTTGTTTGTATGAACTGCTCTGATTGGTTGTTTCTAAGGCCTGCTCTGATTGGTCAGGAGGAATTCCTGTTCCAGTTCAAGCCATAGACTTCTAGTGAAGTATGTTGAAAATTGACGCCAGGCTGCTACTTCGCCTCTTCAAGACCTTATGTGAGACCACCATTTGCATCTTTTTTCTATCATAAAATGTTACCCCTGTTGCCTAGCAACCTTGGCAGTTGACATTTAAAAGTGGAGTTTGCAGAGTCTGATGTGTTGCTCCAAAATCCAACTACCACCTGTGTGTAAGGAATCCATGGTGAATCTCAGTAGCAGATAAACAACACATTTCTTGGAAATTGGACATCCTGCTATCTTCAGATGCTTTTTCAAATGTTTCATTCAGTTGAGCACCAGATCTGTGTGTTACAGTTTTTTCTGATTGCTTAAGCACATTTTTGTATATCTGTGCAAAACTCTACACACAAATAAAAACCCTTACACCAAATCAGCAAAACATTGTAGGCCTCTTGCAAAAGCTAATACATCTCGCTTAACTCTTCAAACCTTTGTAAAAATTTTATTTTTGTAACAAACACAAACCATCATATTACTAAGCACACAATGTGCCAACTACACACTGATGGTATTAACTGAAAACACATCTGGCTTTTGCTTTCTCCGTGCACAAGGTATGTGAATTTGAGGTCATACTTGTCATAAATAGTTAAACACACTGTAAACACACAGGGATTCAAATTTCAAGTATGAATGTTTATTCACACACATCAAACACATCAAAACAATCACAAGAAAACATACAATTTCACTGAAAGAGAGAGAGAGAAAATCAGTCTTGTCGTCTCTCTGGGTCCGGCCACAGACTTTCATCAACGTCACGTGCAATGTCTTCTAGTCCAAGGCACCGGGGAAAATATCTCCTGGAGTGCCGTATCCAGGCCTGACATGATGCCTGGTCCATATCCTCGCATGCCTCCTTCCAGATGCTGGATGTCTAGCATTTCTGTGGAGTAACAGTTTCAGTTTTACATGTACAGTAGTGTTGTTTTTCTCATTAAAGTATGGTACTACTACAAAACTTAGTGTGAGGGAACTGTACTAACCGATTCTCATCGATATGTCCTTATGATGCTTGCTACAGTGTAGCGGCTCAAGCTGAACCCGTTGGCCAGCTTCCCTCAGGGTCATTCCATGATCCACTATTGTAGCTGATGACATCAGTAATTCTGTTTCTTCTTACCCTTCCTCCTTCCTCTTCACCTCCTCGTCCTCTTCCTCTAAATTCACCTCCTAGTCTTCTAAACTAAACTAAATATCTAAAACAGTTCTCACATGTGACAGTGTAGCCAGACAGTTGGCAAAATAGTGTAAATACCAGCCATAAATGTGTATAGTTTCACTAGGAGTGTGTTGATCATTTGGAAATTGTGTGTAAAGCAGTGAGTTGTGTTTACAGTTCAGCAAAAAGAGTGCTGTGCAGTGGATTAGATTTATACATTTGCAAATTGTGTGTTACAACAGTGCAAATTGAGTGTAAAGCAGTGTTCTTGCTTTTAGTTTTGCAAAGTTAGTGAGTGATTTTGCTAGAACTATTAATAGTTTTAGAAATTGTGCTATAAAACTCATTGTTAGTGTTTAAGCATTCAGAAAAAATGCAATGTGTTACATAGTACAACCTCAATATCAGGCACAAACTGCAGTATGGCATATGCAGTAAGAGGCAGTCATAGCCTCTTGTGTGAGGTTGTCTGAGGACAGCATTAGGCACTAAGGAAAGCTCCAGTTCTGCTCTCATTTCTCATTAATCTATGAGGTATTAAAAAAAAACGGTCAGAATATCATAGCAAAAAAGTCAAGAGTGACTAACCTCTACATTTGAAGGTGAACATGCTGTGAAACAGACTGTAAGCAAGATGTTCAAACACTGGCTCCTTCTTTCCAATCAAATGTGTCAAATAAAGGTGAGTGTAGGTGTTATCCTCCAGCATGGAGCACAAACTTTGGGCTGCACACGGAAGTCGCAGGCAGGCTTTCAGTGTGATATTACACCTAAAAATCACAGGAAGCAATGTTATGAATCCAACATAAATGAGCAGCTGCACCCTCAATAATTTGTGCTTTGGGAATTCTACTGGAATGATCCGCTGGATCAGCAAGCCCCCACCGTGGTCTAGACCTGGTGGTGGTGGAGAGCTGGAGGGCAGGACATAGGAGGCCTGAACTGGCGTGAATCTGGTGGTGCTTGGGGTGGAGGAGGGTTGCCGGGGTTGATCAGGAGACAGCTGGAGAAGAGACGAAGTCTTATAAATTTCACGCTAAGCTGCGATTGGTCAGGAGAGGGACAGAAAGTGACAGCTGATTGGTGAGGGAGGTGCTTTCTATTAAGCACCTGACTAAGTGAGCGGAAGAGAGAGGGAGCAGTGGAGTGAGGGATAGAAGCGAAAGCGGGATAAATGGTGAATGATGTGAAACAGAGTCTTCCTGATTGAACTTACGCTAAGAGCTACATTTGTGAAGGAACTAAAAGTTCTTTTATTTCAAGCCAAGGGGTCAAAACAAAGAAGGGCTGTAGCGAAGCGGAAGTACAAAAGACAACACTAAACAGAAATCCCAAAATTATTAAAGAACAAAAACCAAAAACTGTGAAATAAACACTCAAAACCAAAAACACTCACAAAGCTAGAGAAAAGGAATACAGCAGCAAAACACAGAAGTACTAACAAAACAATAGGGACCACGGGACTTAAATAGACAAGACAACAAGACACAGGTGAACACAATCAGGGCGGGGCGGGTAATCAAAACTGCGGGAAAAACAGGGGAAGTAATACACGAGGGAATACACCAAGAGGACAAGACTTTCAAAGTAAAACAGGAAGTACCAGACAGAACTACAACACAACATGGGCAGAGACCACAAGGGACAACAAGAACCACAGAAACCCAGGGAAACAAAACACCAAAACTATAGCAACAAGTAAAATGATGATAACCGAACACAGGATAACTTCAGAAAACCAAACATAGGAAAATAAGATACAAAAGAAACACAGGCTCATGTGTGTGTGTGTGTGGAATAATATTATGTCCACATGAAAGAAAACTATAAATGACATGAGGATAATAGACACCAGTGGATCTGCCTTTTGATGTAGTCTGGATAAGGCAGATATACAAACATTACAGCTAACTGTGCTTCATCTGATTGCATTATGGTGGCTTTTTTATGGTGCTGGGATCAGTCACGGTGTGTAAAGATGGTGATAGTGATGTCTAATAGATCTTGTAACATTTAAAAGAAAAACATATCATATCCTACATTTTTAATAGACTGGGAAATAGCACTGAATGTAAATAAAGTATTCTTTCAAAATAACTTTTTGCGCTGCATGTGTAAGATCAAATGGGTGTATATATATGAAGCTCAGCTGACTCCCCTGATGGCTTTAGCTTTAGGTCCATTAGATCAGTAGCATGACCCAGGTTTCGATGTCCAAATAAGGGCATCTTAATATTCCATGTCTAAATGTAAGTCATTTCAGTTAAGACTATGATCTATCCATGAGCCAACGCTAATCCAAACACTGTGATAGCCACAGTATAGCGTGACTGAGTCGTATTAGACTAGACAGCCCCTGTGAAGTGTATATATTTACATGTATGTGTGTGTCTTTATGCTTCCATTTGGTGCTTGTACACATGTGGTTTGTTTAATTACACATATCAAAGTAAATTCTTCTATGTGCATTGTCTTAATTCGGTATGTTTGCATGCACACTTTGCACATCCATCTGTGTGGACTGAGTGCACGTGGACAGCCTGCTCTCCAACATGTGTGAGGCTCAAGCCTAATACTGCAGACAACTCCTGTGGTGCGGCTGGCAGGCAGTGAGATATGAGTGTCCATCTCTGCTCCTTCTCCTGCCGAGCGGACCAGCCGCAGTCTGTCACTTAGTGGCAGCGGATGATTCTCAACCACTGGTCTGCCACGGTGCCGAGGAGAAGACCGTACATCAGCTGCCACATATGAGGAGACAGCTTCCATTTACTGCCTGTCATTGTTGAGTTATGTTTAGGGTTTAGGTTAAGTTTGCAGTGGCAATAGAGAGAAATGGAAACATGTTAAATGCACTACAAATGTCACCAAAAGGGTGTTTGACTCATTGCTCTCCTTGTCGGCCATCTTTTTTTCCACAAAGAACAAATCAAAGAAGTTCTTAGAAATAACAGAAACAATCTGGGTTAGGAACACCAAATCAGAGCAGGTCTCAGAAAGAGAACATCAGAGTTAGGCTTACAAACAACCAATCAGAGCAAGCCTTAGAAACAACCAATCAGGGCCATTCTTAGAAACACATATCACAGCATTGGACAGAAAGCGCTTAGAGACAGCGCCCTTTCTTAGCACTGATCCAAGAAATTGTATGATAGTACTGTATGTATGTTCTATCAAACTACTGCAAATCCAACAGCATAGAGTATTAGACCACAAACTGCTTAGTTTCCTCTAAAATTCACGCCAGGCTAGCTGTTAGCTTTGTTTCCAGTCTTTATTTTAATTTAAACTAAGATCTTCACAGCTGTATTTTCATTTTTACTATATAAAAGCAATATTTTTTCTTATCTGTCTGCTGGCAAAAGTAAATAAATAATCTCCCAAAATGTCAAACTACTCCCTAAAATTAGAGTAAGCTTACTAAAATGTGTCACATTGATTTAAAATCAGGGCGACTTTTAGCTGCGGGTGTTTTAGCATGACTACTGTTCTCTGTAATGTTATGTAAGCTAAAAAAGCTTGTCCAGACTTGTTCCTGACAACCTACTGTATACCCAACTGGTTTCGTCTTAAATCATAGAGCTATAAAAATCTAATTTTATTAGGAGCAAACTCTGTTTTTTAGCTCTCATGTTCTGGCAGGGTTTCACCTCTCCCAGAGAGCAACCCTAAACCTAAATCACTGCTAAGTTATGAGTGGATCTGTGATACTAAAAGCTGCACAGCTGCACACTAAGACAAAAAGTTATGCTATATATCATACTCCAAATTTAACTTTTATTTTAATCTGTTTTTTTCCAAGGTCCTTAGGTGTTGATGATTTTAACTGGGCTTGACAACTATATCTTACAACACACACACTCACAGAGGAACACACATGTGCACACACAGCGTCAGCGACCATGAAATGACATGAAGCGACATGGCACTCAGGGGTCAACTTGATGTTGAAAGGTTACTATGGTTACTGAGCCCGCTCATGTGCATGAACACATACACACACAGGAAATATACCTTACAATCCACTGAATGCCAGTATTAGAATCAAACACATATGTCACCTTACATAATATATAGCAGATGACTAGGATGACAGAGAAGCTGAATCTTGTCCTTTTGATTGATGATCCAGATTCTGCAAGCAAGTCTTCAACATGTTTAATAAATAGCTCCTGGGACTGTATTTTGGTAGATCGACTATTATTGGCTTGATGGTACCCTGATTTTACAAAGGAAGGAGCAGAGACCATACTGTGAGTTTATAGCAGGGGACAACTGCTTTCAGTCAATTTTCTGTGAGGCTAAAGGTCAACCAAACCATCTTTCCATCCCTCTCCATTTATCAATGCATTTATCTATTCATCATTCCGTTATTGCTTCTCTCTCTCTCTCTCTGTGGCCTCTTGGTAACCTCGCCAAGGATGAGAATGTCAGCGTTCAGTGGCATTTACGGCCCATTCCTACTCTGCTCAGAGGACCTTATTACGCCTAGGTCATAGGTCAGTGTGTGTTTTGTTTGTGTGTGTGTTTGGTGGGGGAAGGGTCTCACTCTCACACACACACACACACTATGACCTCACCTGATGGTGATGCATCTGATCAATCATCTATGTCATTCTTTGGATGCAGATGAGGTCTCCCCCACATGGATAATCCTTGGTGACATTTTCAAGTATGTGTGAGTGTGAGGAGGAAGCATTGCATAGATGCATTGATTAGATGAAAGGCAAGTGTAAACACAAGAGAGGTGCTACTGCATTATTATTATGCATGCGCCGTGCGGACAGTTGAGCGTGCATTTATGCATCAGTGTAAATGTGTCAGTGAGCAAATGCCTGTGTGATCGCATGTGTGCATCTAAATGTGCTTTTATTTACTGTTTATATACAGTATGTGTGCAGGTGTCTCTGTGTGCTAAGTGGCTTAGGAGTGGCAGCTGCAGCAGTGAGCACTGAATACAAAGACCCCCACTAGACAACCATCCATCAATCAAACACTCTCAGAGGAGTGTGTGTGTGTGTGTGTTTATTTTATTTGTATTTACTTGTGCTTCTGTCGATCAGCTTGAGTGATGGCCCACCCAGCTGTCTGCCAATCCATACATCAGCCACACATAAACATATGAGCTGGTATTACACAATGACAGTAGGAGTTGATGAAGCTTTTTGTATTCTATGAGATGCAAATAATGTGATTCTACAGTTCTATTCACATATAAAACTCACATCATGTATAGTTTGGTTAACTAGATGATGGACTGTTGGCTTGTTTTGCAGCTGAATGGCTCATCATCTCCACAGCATTGTAAAATGTAAAAAAATGTATTTTTTGGCCTTTATTTTCAAATGTAATCTTTTTGATTTTCTTTTTGATTGTAAAAAAACTTATCATTAACTATCATTATATGAAAGAGGTCACTCTTGACTTGACTTTATAGTGTGTGTTTTTCATCCATCCCCTGCTGCAGCGACAAAGTTAACAATTAGATGGTGGAGACCAAAACAGAGCAACACAGATTAAAAAATAAATACAATTTTGCAGTTGTCGTGAATGAGAAATTGACTATTTTGTTGCTTTCATTTTTAGTAGTTAAATAAAGAAACAGATAAATGAATAGCTTGTGAGCCTGTCTGGTTTAAAGGTAGGGTAGGAGATTTTAAAAACTCAATGAGAGATTTCGAAAGTAAACACACGCCCCTTTCTGTCGGAGCTCATCCCGAAGCCACGCCTCCAATCACATGAATGCGCATTACCTGAAGACAGATACCGGTCTGTGACTTCGGCCATCATGCACGTACCTCTCTGGTGCGCACAGAGCAGGAAGAGAGTGACAACCAGCCAATACTCCACGAAGGGTCCACCCGGAGGATTTCAACGTTGTATAGCTTACACAGATGATTCATATTCTTCGTTTTAATGTGAAACTGCCAAACTAATTGGTTGCTATCAGATTGTAAAGAGAAGTTACACTAATTTAACAAAAAGTGCATCAGAATGAAATTTCCTACCCTACCTTTAATACCACTCAATGTTTATGTTAGGTAGGTGGAATCAGATGGAAGCTAGTTTTCAGTTCACTGCAGCCCATACAGGTAGTTGTTCTTATTTCAGTCAAGCACATGTGGTTCCATTCAGCCCTAAATTATTCTCCAATTTCCCTGCATACGTCAAATCAGGCGTTTACATCATTTCCCAGTGGTAAACACCTGCACTTTGATAAGGAAAGCATTGTGCAAATGTACTCCAGATCACAACAACAGTAAACAAATGTGAACACAGACCAAAAAGGTTATAGGTGGTTGGGGGGGGTATCAAATAACCCCAGTGAGAAAACAACCTAAATAGCTGTCTTAACAATTAACCCTTATTCCTTTTGTGTGCTTGAATGTGAAACCACAAAAACAGCGTTTTTGTGTTTGTTTCCCTGACACATACACAGAATATAATAAAGCTATTTGCCATTTACATGTTTTATTCAGCAGTGAATAAACAGTGAGTTTTTTGCATGTGGATTTACATGCTCTGATAGAATACACACATGGACTCTTTGTATTTACTGACAGCCAGAAAGACAAATATCCTCAGATTATTTTTGTATTTGTGTCCTTGTGTATACTGTGTGAAGCATAACTACATGCAGATTGTGTGATGTTCCTCCATGTGTGTGTGTGTGTGTGCCACCTCACATGGAGGTTTGCCTCCCCTCAGGCTGCCTTGCAGCTCGTTGTGCCAGAACAGAGTCGGTCGATCTGTGCCAAGTTCCACACTCACCTCACATGGCTCAGAGTATTCTCTTACCTCCAGTTTTGGTTATTTAAAAAGTATTTTCCTAAATCGTACTTGGCCCTTTGTGCGCTGACTGAAATCCACAGAGGCTTTGAAAGAAGCTCACACTGTGCAGATTTAAAGGAGAATAGATATCAGGAAGGGAAGCTTAAATCAAATCATTACATTTACAATAAATTAAAAAAATACAAGTGCATCTTTATATCTGTGGATGCTCTCATTCATCCAGGTTATAGTCATTTCCAACAGGTTAAATTGAGGCAACTGGACTCAAGGAATTTGTTGTCGCCACTTCCCACTCGAAACTTCTTTAAAACAATTAAATTCAATTTTATTTATGTAACACATTTTACAATCAGAATTGTCTCAGGGTGCTTTAGAACCCCTTTAAGAGCAACAGTGGCAAGGAAAAATAAAACCTTGAACAGGACCTGGCTCATAAGGGAGAATCCTTGGGTCCAGTTGCGTCAATTTAAACTCTTAGAAACAAGTGCATCTTAAAGAGGCTTTTTTAGAGGCTTTTTTAACTTTCAAACAAGATTTGTCCAGCTGTTTTCCTCTATTTCAAGTGTTTATGCTAAGCTAAGCCAGCATGCTGCTAGATCTTATTTGATGGGTAATGGTATTAAGTGTTGAAAGCAGAGAAGAAAAACAACAGTGGCAGCTTTGACTGGTGTTTGTTCTCATGTGTGTTAGGCAGGTAGGATTTCACAGGAAATCTGCTGTAATGCTCAAAAAAAGAGGAGTGTGCTGTGTTCTTTTTCACTGCAGACCAAGCTAAAACGTTCATTGTTTTTCTTGCAGTGGTAGATTGTGGAAAGAGTGCGCAAAGGGGAAAAAATGGGAAAACCCCAACCCTCCAATGTAAGAGTGATCTTAGTGATCTGAGCATGATCTTGTTTTTCATTTTGAATGGTATAGGTTAGATTGACAATCTGAGGAGTGGGCACATTATCCTTATTAGCACGTTGATTGGAAAAGAAGATTTTGCTCTCATGTCTATGAGATATCAGGCTAGCGCTCCCCCTCAGTAAGCTTAGCTTAGCTTAGCTCAAAAACGGGATTAGAAAAGCCAGCACCACCCACAGGTGACAAAATCAAACTTTCAAGGAACTGCTTGGATTGAAAAGGGTTCTAAGAAGTGGACCTGGGAAAAAGGAGGGCATACTTGTAGTTGAAAATAGGACAAACCGCTTATGCAGCTCGGAGCAACACGGATTCCTTAATAACCTAACTGTTTGTGCCTACAGCTTAATGCTAACCAGCTGCTAACTATAGCTTCATACTGTGCAGACATGAGTGGAATCAAATATTTCATGTAACCCTGCAAGAAAGCACACTAAATGTCCAGCTAATTCTTGTGCGATGGAGTCACAGGAGGAAAAATGTTAGAACAACACAGGTGGTCTGAGCTGTACTGAATGTAAAAGCTGAGACTTATCCAGTACAGAGAGACCAGCGGGAGAAAAGAACACACACACAGAGTGTAATGCTATACACACTCACCAGCCCCTCAAATGTTATTTTCCACTTAGAAGTGAAAATACACTGTGATGATCATGTAAAGCTTCAGAGAATGTGAGTGCGCGTGTTTATGTGCGCGCTGGCTCTCACCCTACTGTGTGGTAAATATTTCTTCAGGAGAGCTGTTCCCAGAACAGCCACCCCGCTTTCAGCCAGAATTATTTGTTATTAATTCCACTATTATGATCTTCTCATCTTCTTCCATTTGCCTCCCTGCTTACAGTCAGCAGCTGAAGCCCCAGGGTGTGTGTGTGTGTGTGTCAGTTGGAACAAGGGTGTAAGCGTGGAGAGCAACATGTGACAGAATCTTCATGCACACACAAGAAGAATCAGGTGACACCAAGGTCAGATCAAAACAATGACAACCGCGCATGCACGTCTGTTTTCTTCCAACACACACAGACACAAAAATCCTTGCTGCTCTTTTCTCAAAAACACCCTCCTTCACACGCAGCTGTCAAAAGTCGGCCTCTTGCAGGCTTCGCTACCTTTGTTTTCTCAGAGAACAACCTCTCTCACCCTGATCACATGCCAAAATGTTTTTAAGGCCTCTTTCCAGAAATTATTCAGCAACATAAATTTTAGTATATCCACAATTATTCCGCAGGTTTTGTTGGATTTTATAACCCTGTATTACTTAGGAAAAAAACAGCCCTGCCACTAATAGGAAAACATTAAATTTAATAGAAACCTTCTGGGTGAGGAGAGATCCAAAACACATATTATAAATGAAATGTGAAATATAAATGGGGGGTGAGCAAAGGATGTGACACAAACTAAATGTCTGTGAACGATCTTACTGATAAAAACAGAATCTGAAATTGTTTCCACTAAACAACAGATATTGTATATTACAGATAACAATGATTCTTCATCTGTCAGATTTCCACAAAAGCCTCTAATAGACTTAAACTCTCATGCGCTCTTCACTTCATCTGCCTTCCATACCCCTGGTTGGATCTGAAAAAAAAATCACCCACTCCTAATAGGATTATGAGGACACCGGCCCAACTGCAGATCAGTCCTGAGAGGGCCGGATTGGCCTCGGCTTATCCCTGAACTAAGACAAAGGCTACAGATGGCTCCTTTTGTTGCAGCAGAGAAAGGTGGTATAGGGGGAGAATCACTGAATATATATATAGACTCACATGTGGTCACGTGAATTAACTTTATGAATGAAAACGTCTGAATTAGTAAGGACTTAATTAGAATTAAGTCCTTACACAAAAAAAACACCCCTCTCTTCACGTAGTACCGAACGTAGTTTTCAGGGGGAACGCAAAAAAAGTGACGGACCAGGCCGGGCTTGTAATAAGCAAAAGGCTAAGGCTAAGAAATAATGTGATCAGGGTGTTAAACTAAAAGCATTTTATATCATTTTCAACACCATTGAGGAGCAGGAGCAAGCTTGTCACAGCTACATGCTGTAGGTCCGTCACTTTATGGGGGTCCCCTAAAAACATTTCTGGGAATTCAAAAAGTGACAGACCTGGTTGGGCTAATAAGTAACAAGTTAAGTGATCCTGTGATTAGAACGTTATAATAATAATTTAAAAAAATCACTTTAATCCTAACACCCCAAAGTGCAGCAACACACTTGTTCCTGCTTTGTTCTGTTTGTTTGTGTTGTCTGTGTTTATTGTTTGGTCATGTTGTAAGTTTCTGCTTATTGTCTTCATCACACTGAGTTAGTAGCCTCTCTGCGGAGGACACAGTGTTCTCTTTCGCTGTTATCTGCCACTAATGATTTGTATCAGGCATTCCTCTGCTAAGACCGCTATTAATTCAGGAGAGTAGCCCGACTATAGCTGGCGCTAACTCATAAGTGAACATGACATGAATCCATAACAACTGCTTTTCCTAGACTGTGAAAAAACTCTGAGCTCTTTTTCATTTCTTAACCATGAACATACAGTATATCTCTGCAGTATAACTCTCTTTTCAAACATTCAGTGACCCTCCATCTGAGGACAGCTTCCCTAATCCAGACTCCCTTGAGCCACACAGGAGAGGTGGAAAAGGAAAAAGGCTTAATTTCACCCTCCTTACTAAAAAAAAAAAAAAAGAAAAAAAATCACTGTCCATATTCCTCTTATCTCACCCCCTGCGCACCACATAGAACATGTCAACCCGCATGTATGCACAACTCCTCCATCAAATCTCTTTTAGATCCAGCTGACATGATGCAAGGTGAGCTGGAAGACAGATGTAGCTGGAGTGACCTGCAGAAACCTTTTAATAGCTTTTCATTGCTTGACTTTCCCTTTATCCATTTAAATCCACTTAGAATGGAACTTAGGGCTGTTGTAAATGATTGGGTCTCTCGGTGTGAGTTGGACGAGTGCAGCTTGTTGGAGCCAGAGGAGTGTGATTAGGGTCACTGGGGAGGTTGGTAGTAGAGAAAGGAATCATTTGCATTTATCCTCAAGTGACCCCAGCCAGCGGTAACAAGTCAAAAGAGGATAAAGGCGACATGGCTAGAAGGTGTATTTACTATACTAGTTTGCACAGACAGGCATAATTATAGTATATAAACTGAGGCATATGTTGGATTTATGCACAGTTGCGACATTTATCTTGCCTGACGTGCATTTTGTTTTGCATTTTCAATCACTAACATGAAAAGGCTTCCATGCAAAGTTCAAAAGAAAGCATTGTTTCCAATAGTGCCTTCATAATAAAACCAGCTCTGACAATACAGAGGCAACTGGAAATGACAAATGTCAGCGCATACCCATGAGCAGATGCCACCGTCCTGACTCTTCCTGCTGCCACCATTGGACATCGTAAAGCTGTCACACTGTTTCAAAGGAGCCAACAGCTGTAAACAATCCATTGTCTGCAAAAGCTTTAAAGTAATACTCTATCCTTTTGGAGTATTAAACACTCTACACTGTAAGAGGGCTGTTAAAAGTTTGTTTAAGCGCTCACAAAGAACAGCAGCTGTGGTTAGCTTAAACTGTTAGCATGGACTCACTCATGGAATCCACTCACTGGATTCCACTGGCGACACAGTAAGACCCTTGCATTATCCCTTTCTCTGCTGTTTATCGGTGTGTCTAGCATGCTGCAAACAGCCATTGCCAATGCTTCTATGCTAAATCTCCACCAGAAGAAACTATTGTGGTCATGTTTTCTGCAGCGAGTGTAGTGAACTGCATTAAGTCACTTGCCGAGTCCATAGGCAGTGCGGGTTTGGGTCTGTTTGATGCTGTTAGGGCCTGGAAATAATTATGTCAGTCGGCCAGTGTAGGTTACAAGATGAGCAAATGCCACAATAATTATAGAATTCAAATTAGGTAGTGATAGTTGTGCACGTTATGTACTCAGTGTTTTGTCAAAGCAAGCTCCGCCTCTATTAACACCAAGGAGGCAGGGCTTATGACCTATATTGCAGACAGCCACGATAAGACAAATCGGGATGGTTGGGTCTCACTTTCAAGAAGCTGTCATGTCATCTGTCTTTATATACAGTCTATGGCTCAGCCTGGAAAGCCCTGCTCTGATTGGTCACCTTTGATGATCTGCTAAGCCGCTACCAGCCAATGTTAAGATGATGTCTAGTGTTCGAACAAGACAGAACAGAAAAATGAGGATGCATTTCATGCTTCATTTCATAAAGTGCTGCCACACTGCAGATGTCTCTGACATGATAGAGGAGGACTGACACAGTCAAGGGGGTGTTCAAAGATCGACTGTTACCTGTAAAACGGGTGTGCTGAAGACACCCCCATTAGCACTTGGTACATTCCTCCTGATAAAATTAACGCTACAAAAAGTCGACCAATCAGCCAATCTGGTCGAGCCAGAATGTATTGACTAATAAATCGACCAGTCAACCAGGAGATTACAGCCCTACATTCCACTGGCAAAAAAGTAGAAGAATTCATCCTAATAAACACAAAGATGCCAGTGAGTATCTCACTCTGGACTGTGATCGTAATCAGACAGATGGTAATCACAAGGTTGGGGGGTCCAGTAGTTGGCCTCTCCACATGAGTCCATTGGCAAGACCCTGTAGTCCGAAAATCATTATACTATAGTTGGTGCAGTGTGTTGTACAGAAAGATTGCACAGTACATTGTACAACCAAGGTTAAAATAGGTTGTAAACAAAAAGCCCTGACAGAAAAAAATCATAAAGATTCACAGATGATCATACATTTATTCATGTCATGTTTTTAAGTTGTGTAAAGTTTCCTAGACCTCTGCCAGATATATACTGTAGGCTTCACACCTCTAAGCCTGTTACATATACAGCTCTGGGAATCACTATGAGCCATACATACATGTTTGCTTGCTTGAAAAAAAATCCATAATACATTTAAAGTCTCAGGCCATGTACAGAGCAGCGGGTTTGTACCTGTGTGTGTGTGTTACAAAGTATTGTACAATCTAAATAACTTGGGTGAGAATATGGGGGCATTGCCACTTAGATTTGTATGGTAATGCTTTTGGCCCCAAGCCAAAGTGGACCAGGCAGTTGAGTTATTCCACAAGAGAACACAAACTCACACACATACACACTTGGACACACACCACGTCTTCACACTGGGAAAATAGGGATGCCCTTTACTCTTTTGGATGGAAAAAGAAATATGTTTCAATTAGCAGCTCAGTCCAAATACACCACTGTAAACACTGTGTGTGTATGTGTGTGGAAGGGGTATGGGGTGAAGGGGGGGGGGGTTGCTTGTGAATAGGCCCATAGAGTCGCTAACCACAGGCTGGCCATTACACCTAGTTACAGTCACCGCTGGATCGACAAGGAGACAGACAGTCTGCAACACTGACAGAACTCCACTGTGTGTGCGTACGTGTGTGTACGACTGTGAGTGTGTCTCAGTCAGGTAGGGGATCCCCTGAGTTGCCCCTGTCAGTACCACATGGTTAATAGAAAATGTAAACTCTCCCAAACAGGGAACAAGGGGCAAAGAGAGGAAAAGCCGAGCTTTTCTCTTTCAGCAGAAAGAGTTCTCTGTAACCTGGACTTAAAGTCTGTCTCCGCGGCTGTCTGCGTCGCTGTCAGTGGTGAAAGGAGTATTCAGATGATTTATGTAAGAAAAAAAGGTCATACAACAATGTTGAAGTAGCCAAATCATGTTCTGCAAGTGGCATTACGGTAACTGATGCATCAGCCACGTTTAACTCTTCAAGTTGGTGTTTGAGAAAATGTTGACACTCGTTAAATGTTATGCTGCCCCTTTCCGCCTCACGGTTTAAGATTGTGACAGCTCCGGCCTCAGGTGCAGCATAACTACATTTGCTAGTATAAAGCTGCATCTACAATGCCTTGCATTCTGTCTTTGTACCTACCATATGGAATGGCGAGGTAAAATAAAGGTGCAACAAGCATGGTGAAAGCGGCTCCAGGTATTAATGCAAACAGCTACCTCTAGGACTTCAGTTCCTCCCACAGCCTCTAGGAGCTGGCTCCACAAGTGAGTCAAGCAACCAAGGTGAACTAAGGACTATCAACATTTGGAGGGGGTCTAAGTTGCATGCGGTTGTTTTAGCAGATGGTCACTGTACTGAGGACTTCCATCTGACATGATTGCAAAATCGCATGAGCTTTGTCTTTGTATGAACAAAAACTTTTGTTTGCATCTCTGCCTCCTGCTGGTTAAAAACCGTAATGCATTTAGTGCAGAAAAGCAACATTGCATCAATCACAAGTGGGCATTGTCAACATTATCAGCACAGTAATGCAAACATACAAAAAGTGTTTTCTCTGTTTAGACCACATTTTCGACCTTTAGCTAGCTACACAGAAAAGGTGTAAGATGTGTGATGAATGACAAAGGACAGCTTTGAAAATCCTGCATATGTTCTCAGTCAATGCTGTCTTTCTCTGTCCGTGTTTATACACTGTGCTATTCTTCTGTGTTATCTTTCAGCCTGTCTCCCTCTCTGCTGCTGATACACAATATTACTATTCTCCTACCCCTGGTTTTTTTGTTGCTCTCTCTCTCTCTCTCTCTCTCTATTTATACACAGTGTTACTGTTCCCTCTCTTGGCTCTTTTAAGGGTCTCTTGCTCTTGGACGCAGCCTTAAATGGAAAGTCTATACATGCTGTCTGTTTGTGAAGCCCACAGAACCCCATTCAACAGCTGAGCATTTATAATGGTCTGTTTATGTTCTAAAGGGCTTTCCACAGTAACCCACTGTCACATGTGGAGCCTGGTTCAAAACATAGGCACCACAGAGGGCACACACACACACACTACTGCTGTACTTGAGAGCATCAGCAATATGGATTTAATTAGTCGTATTATTCTAATCATAGGCTGTACATGACAGGCCATGCCACTGGGAGAAGGAGGAGGAGGAGGGAGGAGGAGGAGGAGTGGAAAAATTCTGAGTAACTGATTGCTGTTTGAAGCTCTCCTTGTGTTTGATTGCTGCAGCAGAACATGTGCTGAGCTCTTATCAGGCTCTGCCCACACATATACACTCACAAAAAGAAGCCACTATGAAGGGTTAAAGGGATGGGAGGGGGGATCTTTGATTGACAGGTGTCAAGCCTCTCTGCACCTGTCTCTGGCATCACTAATGGAGCACAGGAGGTGGAGCAAGTGTGTACGCACACTTCTTTGGTCCAGGTTTTGATGGGAGGAGGGATTTGATGGAGTGGTCCTTAGTGACACACACATACACTTGGATGGGTGAGTGCGGATGGGGGGAGGGGTTGGTGTGCCCCCTCCTTGCGCTGTCGTTAATTGCCCCTACTCCATAACCTGCTGAGCTGCCATGGGGGAGGAGGGTGGCTGTGGAGGAAAGGAGCAGAGGCAGAGGAGGGGTCACAGCACAGTCTGCCATCTGCTCTGACTTCTGACCATGCTCACCCCTCACCCACCCACAACTACTCACACCCCTCTAGCCAGCCTTCTCTCCTTGCCTCTCCCGCTTTTTTTCTGGGTCCTCAGGGGAATTGTTTCTTTTATTCCACAGTGAAAAGAAATCCTTGTATGTGGATACATTTCTGTACGCGTGTGTGCCGCGGCAACGAACATGCAGCCTCTAATTACATTCACACAGTTTGCAACCACAAACGCTGCACACGTGCCTCTGTACATTAGCACACACACAATGTACAATGCACAACAAAATAAAATGCACACAATACTCATAGACTCAACATTTGAGTCACTGCATACAGTGAATTACAAATCTGTGCTGGAAAGAAAGCATAAAGAGAGGGTGAGGCAGGATCCTTGGTGAGAGTGGTAACAAGTGTCTGGCTCTTTGTGTCTTGATGTATTGTTCCAGTAGCAGAAGGAGACAGCCTGTCGTGGCTTGTGATTGACAACTAGATGAATTGTGGATCAGCTTTAAAAATAGGTCGCCCAGCTGTGTGAGTGTGCATGTGTGCTCACCTCCGCACGTGTCTGTTCCATTACAGGGCAGCCATTCATCCATTATTGACACGAGGCTGTCACTCCGACTTGGTCTGAAAGTCCTGAATGTCTGCTGCACAGATAAGAAAAAGAAACCAAATATGTTCACAAAATGTTTTATTGCACTCTTACACACACTCAAGTGTGTTTGATTGCCTTTTATGTCCCCAAGAGGACATTACTAACCAAGGCAATTTATTCAATTTAAGTACACAATTTGTGGGATTGTTTTGAAATATCCCAGAGAGAAGTGTCTCTCTTGCTTTGCCAGAAAATTCATCCAATTATAAAATAAATATTGTGCAGACAGTCATGATTCCCAGCAGAGGAAACCTGCTGACTTTGGAGATTCCCCTGACTTTTTCCTCTGGCAGCATCATGAGCTTCACTGAGTTAATCTGTCTCAGTCATTGTCACAAGATTCATTTTTATCTTGCTAACACTTGATAATTAATAGCTAACACAATAAATAAATAAAGGCAGTATAACAAATGTGATACATGATGGTGATATACAGTATATCCAATGTATGCAAGGGTCTGTATGATGTAAACATCATCAGTGGAACTCTGTGTAGGTTGCATGGTTTTAAAATTATACTAAAATGATAGCTTATACATCTAGCCCCCACATTACTTTGGTGTTTATAAAGACATGTAGCTGTAGTTTTGGATCCTTATTGTGTGTCATTAGTCATTAGGTGTTCTCCTATGATTTGTCATGCCCCTATCACATGATCAGAAGCATCAGTTTTGACCAGCAGTGGTTAATTCAGCATGAATAATGAATCACAGGCTGATCTTTCTGTCTATGCTAGCAGCTGCTGTGCAGTTAAAATCTGCATTTCATCATACAACTACCGCCTACATGTGCAGGCTTTAGATTACCCTAAGTAATTTTTGACAGCTCCTGCATCAAACGGTGTTATCAGCCTTCAGATGAAGGAGTGTAGAACTAAAATACAACTCTGCATTGAGATCACTTTGGTATTGATGTAGCTCCAAAGATAGAATAAGGAAAAAGGTTTAAAACCAGCATAATGTTAAGTTAAGATACCATATAATGAGATAAGATTAGAAAAGGGTACTAACAGAGTCTAACGATAACATTAAAGTTCACAAAAAATACAGATATCTGTGCCAGCTAATGTAAAACATGTTCAGCTACACGAAAAAAACACCGCCTCAGCCTCTCTGAAGGTTTGACCTTCGGCCACCCTCTCCTTCCAAACTTCCACCTTTCCAAAAGGACAAATACTAACAGTCCATCAGTGTTGTGGCATTAATGGGCCGGCCCCCCTGGGTATGTAGTATAATTACAGGGCATTCGCCCTCGGGGCCACTCTGATGTCCACGCTGAGCGTTCTCCCCAACAGGGACATCCCAAAATGCACAGAGAGGGCTTCCACCATTCAAAATTATTCAATAGATCATACATGCAGGCCAGAAGACTAAACTGACACAGAACATGTAGAAATATCACAGGATTCACAGATGCATACGTCACAATGAATTTACTGGAGTTACTAGATGTGTGCTCCCAGGGGATGTGCGCCTAGCAAGGTCTGAGAAGGCCACCGGGGCCAAATCTGGCCCCTAAGGTGGCAGTAATAATAAAGGGGCGTGGAGTGTGCTGTGGAGTGTGAGGTGGGGGGATGCAACAGTCATTTTTACAGCAGACTTGAATTCCCACAGGGGCCCTATGTGTGAGAGGACACAGGCTGGAATATAGGCCATCCATATGGATACACGGTGATGAAAGACATTGCTGTAGAGGTATACAATGTGCATCCCTCATCTGCCATTCCAACACTGCTGCAGTGTAACTGTAGTGTACGGCGGCTGCTAGGGCGTCCTGCCAGTACACTATTGTATATCCACATATACTGTAGCCCTGGAATGTTGGACACAAACCAAGCTGAGTCACCAGCTTAGTTTTCCTAAGATCCTGTGCAGGAAAAACTGAGATGATAGGTTCAGCCTGTCTCAAAACAACAGTCACATACGTCCATTTACAAAGTTAATAGTTGTTTAGTTGTTGATACTAATTGAGCTTTAAATGTTTAATCAGATAGATGATGCCTCACAGTAGCTGCAGCTGCGACTGAATGCCAATTAGCCATAGTAACCTTGCTTCCCTGCACTTTTGTGATGACGAATGAGACAAACCAGGAAAAAAAAAGACAAATTCAGCTACTTGGAAAAAGAAAGGCTTTTCAAAAATGTCAAAAGTCAATATCAACTAAAACTAATATCTGAATCAGACTTTTAATAAATTAATTCCACAGTAAATGTCCACATAAGGGGAAAAAAAGCAGAATCCATATGGAGTTTCAGTTCGGGTTGCCTTTGAAGAGCAGCAGTATATCAGTGTGATGGTAAAGAAGCCAGCCTCACATACAAGAGCTGGCCAGGATCTGAGCAGGATCCGAGCCATATGTGAATAGTAGTGCTGAATTCCTCGATGCGCTGTGATGTATAGTAGGTCGCGTGTGCTTGTGGATGATCTAACACAGTCTGTTAAGCTGATTCTCCTTTTCCCACAATGTTCCTGCTTTCAAAGTCCTCTGTAACTTTTCTCTAGTCTGTCGTGTTTCCCCCCCTCTGTCATTAACTAGTTTGTCTTGTTCTCCTTTCTTTTCATCCCTCACCCTCAGTTCTCCAGTATTAGTCTGCACCCCCCCCCCCCATTCTTTTTTATCATAGACAGTCTCATCTTTCTTTGATGGGTTCCTGGTATCTTACTAGAATATGACTGAGGTCTGCTGCAATGGGCCTGTACCAACAAATGCCATTGTGCATAGGGGGTTGGCAGATTCTTCTGAAGTCATGCCAGTTATATTCACACACACACACACACACCAGTGATTATCAAGCAAAGCCTGACAAGTGGGGAGCTTACAGAACTGCAGGAAAGGCCTGGCACTCATCCACCCACAGGCCTCTTACCCCCACCCCCACCCTCTCTGCTTAGCGCACAGTGGGGGGTCAGTAAACACTCACACACACTCATATATTCAACCCCTGCAGAAAAAAACAGCTTCTGTATTCCCTGTTATTCTTTTTTTTCCTTTTTTTTCCTTCCTGTCCTAACTGCTTTCACTCTAACAAAGATGTCTCGACTAGATCAAAGTGCCGACACACACAAAAATATGCTTCATGTTGATTCTCATACCAGTCTTACTTGCTTAAATTCATAATGAAAACACAATAAAGCATCTTTAAATATTTATGGGAATTTAAGGGTTAGTTTGAGTCAAATTCAGCTGCCACACAGACATAATGAGGTATGCTGGATTTTTCTCTGCGCAGCTTGTTGCTTCAGTTGTTACATTCAAAACCATTAAGTGAGTCCTCCACCTCCAGCCTGCAATATTAAGCTGGCATGCCTCACTTAATGTAAACAGTATTTCCAATAGGTCAGCTTATGTCTGAAATGGTCAACCCTCATAATTTCTTATCTGAAAGTTATACCCTTCAAATATGTGTGTGATGCAAAGAGGGCAAATATGAGCTTTATCATCAGCATGCACCACTGCTGCATGAATGAAACGTGGAGCTTAACATTTTATAGAAGGTATTTCTTGTTGCCAGGTGAGAGTTTCAGCTGTATGCTCTGAATGCAAGCTGTAGATGAGGTGGAGGTGGAGGTGGAGGAAAACCGTCAGAGGAAATAATAATAATAACCACCACTGTTCAAGGGGCCATATGGGGCTATATGTGCTTTTATTTATTTAATTTGTCTGTTTGTTTGTTTGTTTAGAAAGGCATAGCTAGAACAATGTATTTAATATAGCAGAATTTAGTGTAAAGTCAAGAGAAAATGACCACTGCAGTGTCTTATTTATACTAACATCACACACAAAACAAAAACAATGTGTAGCAGAATTTGTTCTTTTTCAAGAAGCTAGTTTATGCTATGGGACATATCTCTCCTCCTCCAACCTCCTCTGAATGTAAACAAATAAAAGACATCTTAGGCTATGTTCAGACTGCAGTTCGTAATGCCCAATTCAGATTTTTTTGTGAAATCCTATTTTTTGGTGTTTACAAAATAATATGCGACTGCTACCACTCCCCTGTGTGAACGGACTGCGGCCCTGAAGTGACCTGCATGCGCAGAAGAGAACACGACGTCACACAATGTGTGTATGTGTGGCTTTGTTTATGTTAATGTCCGATCGTAGCCAACATAATTACAACCAAATAATATTAAGAACGCTGAGAAGGAAGAGAACAGTAGCTGCAAAGTCTGTACAGAGACGTGTGTGTGTGCGGAGTGGTGGGATAGTGATGTGACTTTTAGCGACACTGACTTCATTCATAATTTCAGAATGATGAGAACCTTTGAATTCGTCTGCGAGCACCTTTCTGTTTCACTTTCACGGCAAGAGAGTTGACATCTCCCTCATCTGTGAGCAAGCACAGTGGAGTTGGGCTCTACTTCCTGGCAACAGGCGCTTGTTGCTAACAACACCACTTGTCTGCCCGCACCTGTCTCGCAGAATTGTGACGTCTGTCGCCTCTCACTGACGCAAAGATGGGATATGCCGCATAGCTGTTCAGACTGAGGTCGCGTTACAAATAATGGGATACATATCCGATTTAGAACCACATATGAAAGTGGCCTGGGTCGGATATAAAAAAATCGGAATTGAGCTGTTCAGACTGTCATGACAATATCAGATACAGGTCACATTCGTGCAAAAAAAATCGGATTTGGGTCACTGTAGCCTGCAGTCTGAACGTAGCCTTATATTGCTGTTGGGGCAACAAACATGCTAGCTTAGCACAGTTTTTTGGGGGTTGCGTTTTTATGTCATATACAGAGTGGTATCCATAATTTATCTGAATCTTGGTAAGAAAACAAATGTCCCTGTTGTCACCCTGCACTTCAGCCTTTCTTTCACCAACAATGTTTGTGCTGAGTGAGCTCACTGCTCTTTGCCATTGTTGTGTTGTCTTTATAGAGCTGTACTGACGCTATGCTGACCTGCCGTGTCACACATACACACACAAGGGTGTGGGACCTCCACAGCTGGCCAGTCGGCACGTGTCCTGACCCTCAGCTATTGAAATGTCAAGGGTCACAAGTTGCTTTCCAACAGATGGACTCTCTAAATTTGTTGCCGGGGTTTGGTAAGAATGGATGGTTGGTGTGTAGTCACATGGCTTTAACATAGGGAACAAACACAATCCAGAGAAGGCTGTTAGGGGGGGGGGGTCGGGGGCAGGCTTGGCGTGTGCCGGGGTCACGACAGGTCAGAGGTCAACGAAGCTGAGAAAAGCCAGTGACTCCACTGAGGTCACCAGCCCACGGCTTTCTTTTGCTATTCACAGTCTTTTATTGTTGGGCTACCAGTGACCTGGCATTTATGGTGCGATCCCTGAAGATTTGCCCCTTGTGTCGACAATGAGTGAGGCGACTGCTAATTAAAAAACAGGAGCTAAATGTAAAGGTTAGATTTGATCACGTGTGTGTGTGTGTTCGGGGGAGGGGGGATCACACACTTTGAATTGAGGCATTTACAGAGAGGCGAGGGATGGAAAAAAGCGCCACCAAATAATATTTCTCTCTAGTAAAAACACTGAGTAGAGAGAGAGAGAGAGAGAGAGAGCGAGCAGAGGGGTGACAGAGAGATAGAAGCCCATGGAAAAGGCCTTGTTTGCCAGCTGGGAGAGGCATGAGATCATAGCCCTGTGCTACTCTGCGCCATTATCCCCCTAAACCCTGCACTCCTCCTCCTCCTCACTGCCTTCTATTATTCCCTTAACACACACATCTACACACACTCATCTGACTGTTCTGTTTATTGATGACTCAAGCTTGCCGTTTCTTTCCGGATACACAGTCAACACTGGAGCTCCGGCACCTCAGGGCCTAATGGACTGATCTCGACTGTTTACAGCTGTGCCCTTTCTAGAATGACTCACAAAGGAACAAAGAGGCCTCTGTGTGTGAGAGAGCTTTTCCTATTCTCATCAACAGGACCTACCAACATGCACGTTTTCTTCCTGTCTCTCTCAGCCTGACAATCCCCTCCCTCCCTCTTCCTCCTTTATCTTAGAGGAGGTTCTTCAATTTGACATGTGTCACCTCCTCATCTCTCCTCTTGTCCTCAACTTCTGAACAAAACTTTTACATAAATATGAAACTCGAGACAAAAGGAAGAGACTCCCCACCTCCCCTCTTTCCATTCTCTTTCACCCTTCAACCTTTCACCTTCGTCCCAATTACCCAGCTCACCTCCTATGTGTACATGTGTGTTTCCGGATATGTGTCTTTCCATGCATACCTGAGGGTGTGAGCACCTCTGAGTGTGTGCGCACTTGTTTGACATCAACTTTCCACCACAGCGGGAGCTCTAAAAAGGCCCTGTGTTTGTTTGTGCAGTGTAAAGCCCCGGCGCAAGTGCTGCGTCGGCGCTCACCGATTAGCCCTCCCGGGAACAACACCCCATTGGAATGTCTGGAATTTTACACAACAAGGATTAGCTCATCCCTGTCTGTTGTCTCTGGTCTCCATGTTTGTCATTCTTTGACTGCATGGGCTTAGATGGACAGACAGAGATAGAGAAAAATAAAGAGGTATTACAGAAATGCAGGGTCTCAACTGAAGGCTGTCATCCAGGTTCTTAAAAATGCCTGAACTCTTGTAGTTCTTTTAAAGTGACTTTAAAAGAAAAAAATACCACCAACAGCAGCTGGCACTGTACCTGGCATCTTTATCCCAGTGGAAAACTGGGCAAGCTTAGACAGCATGACATCATTTGCAGATCTTTCCAGCACAGCTAGTTTGACTTGAGGACAACAATCTAAACAACTAAAGAGGAGATTGACCCCCAGGATGAAAGAGCAAGGTCGTCTTTGCACAACCTTTGTTTGCAGAAGTGATTCAAAAATAGACAGCTAGGTATAAGTTGTCTGATGACAGCAGCGTGGACACACAAACCTGATCGGGCTTCTGTTACTCCAGGACGTGGTCCTAAATCAGACATATGTCTTATTTGTGGCCATGTGGTATAAATAAGAATCATTAAGACAAGCACATGTGATAGTAATGTGGCTTCCAAAGTCAAGCTTCTTGAGTTAAGACACAATTAAAAATACAGAGAAGGAAAGAAAATCCACATAACCTGCTGAGAGCAACTTTATATAGAAACTACGTTCTACCCAACTACAGCACACCAGAAACTGTATCATCGCGCTGAAGTCAGCATGGGTCCACACATGACATCAGGCTCAGACTTCTGACAACATGTCTGGATGTTATGGCGTCATATGAATCTTTCATACATGTTAAGAAAAAGGAAAACAAAATTCTCCTATATGCTGACAAGCAGGTAAAAAATATAAACAAAAAGCGAGCTTTATAAAATATAAAGCCATTAAACCAACTAACAAAAAAGGTTGTCACCATTACTAGAGCTAAACAAAAGATAAAGACCAGACACACAATCAGCGCTAACAACACAGGAGACACTGGAAACACATGAGTAACAGAGAGTGACAACACAGGACAAAGACATAGGGGAGCATGAGACTCAAATACACAAGGGGTAACAAGATAATAATAAGAGCAGGGCCAGAGCAGGGCAGGTAATCAACACAGGGAAACAAATAAGGAAGTAAAACGGACACAGACACAAAGGGAAAGCCAGACTTTCAAAGTAAAACAGGAAATACAGCGATAACAAGAAACACAATAAACAAGAAAAACCGCATCCAGGGGTCAGTGTCATGCACACATGTCCTATCATGACACCGAAACCCTAAAATTGTCCTTGAGCTAGAAAGCAAACTGCCAACCCTCCAATTAATAGATAATCGACCACCTCACAATTTCATCACAAAGCTGCACAGTCCAATCTCATCTCACTGAACCAATCTGACCCAGTGTTGTTGTTTTATTGCTTTTAGTTCATACAGCTATCATTTATTATACTGTGACTCTCATAACCTGCTTTATTTATAGCAGCTATTCATATCATTGCATTTTCCAGTCATTTATATCAGAAGCAATAAAGCCCTCTATTTCTGGCCAATCAACCAGACACAACAAACTCAAAGCTTGGTGAACAGCGCCATCGTGTGGCAGGTGGTAAAACACTAAATACAAAGAGATATCCATAACATATACAGTATCATCTTAATGTATTATATGTTAAACATATTATGTCCTTCACTCTTTTAAAAAATAGCCAGCTGGTTAAACAATCAGGTCTTTAAAATACAGAACAAATTCTCATGGGAGAAGAGCCTATAAGTGCTACGGTAGTTTTGGTTAGGTAGTCAGAGGGGTAGTCAATTTGTCCAATTGGCACCACTTGGCACAGGTAATATCACAATTTTTGTATGTTTTTTTTGTTGTCTATGTAGGAGCGTAAGGTTTCTTTTGTAATCATGGCAGACGTAGATGACTCTTTTAATTCTCCTGCCCCACCCTCCCTGATCGTCCCTCTCCCTGTCCATCGTGTCGCTTTAACTCCTCTAATGGCTCTCAATCATTGCTCCCTGCTGCCCGGGGAGGGTGCTCCCTGGGCAGGAGAATTAAAAAGGTGTCTGGGCACCCGCTCCCCTGCGCTCCTGGAGCTCCCCAGTGTTCCAACACATTACCCAGAGAGGGACGCTCATTGTACCTGCTGCCCGGGAAAGGTGCTCCCTGGCCGGGAAGCCCGCTCCCATGCGCCCCATCAATAACAATACTAAAAAAAAATGCGCGCTATGAGGATGACGGGAAGAGTAAGTCGTCTGTGTTGCTGAACTTTCACAAGATTCCTTGTGTCTCTGTTGAGGAGTTGGTGTGACGTGTTTTGAGTCCGTCCTTCCGTTGGATGAGCTGGAAAGTAGAGCACAGGGATATTTAATCCAATATAGGGTGTTGTTGAGGAAGTGGGCGCCTCATGGTGAGGGTTTTGATGGGGAAGCAATTTGTCAAATAGTAATAATAATAATAGTGTGATTTTATAGATGTCTCGTGATGATGGGAGTTAGGAAAACATATGATCGCATCCTAGGCCGAGGATGAAGAAAGATGTGGGAGCTTATATCAGGACATGCCACACCTGTCAGCTGACTGATAAGCCTAATGTTAAAGTAGTATCGGCTCCTCTGTGTCCCATTCCAGCTGTGCATCAGCCCTTCGAGCATCTCATCATGGATTGTGTCTGTCCTCTGCCTCGGTCAATGTCTGGTGCTATGTACCTGCTGAATGTGATGTGTCAGAGCACCAGGTGTCCAGCGGCGTATCCATTACGCACGCTGAGTAATAGATCGATTGGTGCGCTCTCTGAGTCAGTTCATTCATTTGGCATCCCAAAAATGTGATCGTGGCTCTAATTTTTCTTAGCAATTATTTGCACAAGTCAATAACCAGCACAACCAGTCTACTGCGTACCATGCGCAAAGTCAGGGTGCGCTAGAGCGTTTCCATCAGACGCTGAAGTCGCTCCTGCATGCTTACTGTGTGCAGGTGTGCGCCGGCTGGGAAGTGGGTCGGCCATGGCTGTTACTAGCTGCTAGAGAGGTAACACAAGAAAGCACTGGGGGTGAAAGGGTCAGGGAGGACATCATTATTTTAGCATGATGTAAATTCAGTATCTCTATATGAGGACAATAGCATCCACTCAGATGGTGGTGTAGACACATTCCTGAAACATGAAATAGTTCTGACACCCACAGGGACCTCAGGCACCTGTAGCTGCACCTCCTAAACCAAAACCAGCCGAGGGGAAACAGAACATCCTGAATGCCATCTTTCCTCCCCGGTATAAATCTATGCTGCTACATCACATTGATCAAGAGGTGCACCGTGCAACCTTCTTAATATCTGCCATTATAGGGAATGGGCAGAGGAAGAGCAGCTGTTGGAGTGGATTTTTGTTTGTAGCTGTCGTGAGAATCGTCGTGAGAGAGATTGGTGGCGAGGAAAAAACTTTATTTAAACGTTCAAATAGTTCCACAGATATTAGGTTCAAGCTAACTGTCCACTAGCTAACTCACACTAACTCGGTGGAGAAGGTTGAAACTATTTAATGTTCACCAGTTCAACAGACTTTTTCAGGACATCTCTTTTTCACTCGAACAAAAACATCTTTTTAACTTTTAACCACTTGCACTGTCTCAGGTCGACATCTGACCAGCACGGTGGACGTTTCCCGCGCAGCGGGCTGCAAGAAGAAGAACGAATTGTAAAAAAGCGCTTTTTTCAAATCAGAGAGGGAAACGGACTGTTTGCCACTGTCTACTCAATCTGGTAAGTTTTCTTACTTTAAGCAAACGTGTGTAAGTGTGTAATGATGAATTTATTGCGTGGGACTATGTATACGAATAGAAAATACATACTGCAGCAGCAAAATACAGGCACTCAAGCATACTAAAAATATACGTCTAATGCTAAAAATGAAACACTATAAACATTATTTACAGCAAAATAGAAAAAAACAATATGACCATGGGCTGATATATTGCTTGCTATGTTTCAGGTTTAATATGAATTCAGCAGAGTGGTGGGGAAAATCTCAGAGAAAACGTCTTTGATGCAATTGATCGCTTTTGGGCCTCTTTAGGAAGAAGAGAGGCCTTACTGGTCAACTTTTGGCTAAGCTTTTATGTCAGACAAAGGTGAGTTAGGATGTCCTGTCTTGTTTTTTTCTCCTGTTTTCTTATTTGTTCAACTTTATTCCTCCTTCTTTGACTTATGGCTACTCGTTGCTTTCCTACGCATTTCTAGTGTTATTGCTGTTTGCAGTCTTCTTATTTCATCTCTCTTCTGTCCCAGTCACATCTGTTCCACTCAGCTCTTCTCTTACTTCCCATTCATCTCCTGTCTCAGTTTGTCATTTCTGCCCTTTCTTGTACTTCAGTACAGTGTTTTAAATTTAGTTTTCAACTGTGCTGAGAGGGGTCTGCTGTTGGCGCATGTAAGAGATGAGATCAAAATGACTCTTGCTGCCTACCAGACACTCTATGAGAGCGGCGTGGATTACGGCATGAGGAAAGCACTGCTGGCTGAGAAGGAGAAGGCTGACCGGGAAAAAAGAGGAATGCTTGTTGAGTTATATGATGTTAATTTTATATACCATACAACAGATGAAGCACAAGGAGGAAAATGTAAATTCAAACATATCTGTAATTCCTAAATAGAAAAGCTGTCATTTAATAACAAGTCCAGCAGAGAGCACCATTTCTTCATTTTACATAAAACTAGTCACTACAGCGAGCCTGTCAACACTACTGATCCTGTATCAGAACCAAACAGCATGTCTGTTTTATTGTACTCCAAGATTTCAGATCTTGAGACGAAGCTCAAAGAGGTCAAAAGCAAAATAGAGGAAATTGGGGGGGGGGGGGCAGCTGAGAAGCTGAAGAAGAGATAAAGGTGTTGTGGGAAGCCAAGCAGCAGCTCAGCTCAAGGTGATCATTTATAATTAATTTCAAGAAATAAACATGTATTATACTATTTATGATATATATTTATTTACTTAACTCAAACAGGACCTGTGTTGCTTGTTTAAAGCCTTATTTCAACCATCTTTTTTCAGACCCAGCTTCAAAGATTGATGCAGTGACAAAACACTGTTTCCATGTTTCCTTTCATTCAGCTCTAATGTTCTTGGTTAGATGTAAAAAAAATGAATTCCAAAATGTGGCAAAATAATGAAAAAATGTTCATGTGCTTTGAGGGAATTGAAGAGAGAACAGTCATTATCCTTTGTTTTTTTTTGTTTTTTTGCTGTGTCACCATGAACTCTAAATATCGCTTTACATATTATCAGGTGACTTTCAAATAATTATTCCCTCCAGATGACTAATGATAAAAAGCTGAAAAAAAGGTGTAGATGACTCAATTGTTCCCAGAACGCACGTCACAGTGTTTTATGATAAGGACAAGAAGAGGAAGCGCTCCCCATGTGCAGTGCAGGTCGGGCAAGCACAAAAGTCATTTAAGGCCCTCACGTGTGCCGTGTGGTAAAAGATAAAAATAGACTTTTCACTTTCCTGCTTCCTCTGCTGAATAATTTTCAAAGAGCTCTTTATTTGTCCACTTGTTTTTTAGCTTTGACTCACCAGATGTTTTACATGCTTGCTTGCTGTGAATTCACAAGCAATCTAATGAGGAAATGTGTTCCCGTTCTGAAAACACCGACCCACTGAGGTTTTTACAGAAACAGAGTTCCTCATTTGTGAGAGTCGGGTCAAAGGAGAGATTGTGTGCTTGTATAATCCTGCTTGTCTCTGTTATCTGCCTAGAGAGGCCTCTGTTCTTTTCCTTGGACGCCGACACAGTTTTGAGTACTGTTATTTGCCTATGTAAACCATTAAACCCAGCGGAAATCATTCCCGTACACTGAATGACAGTCACAGAAATAGATCTGAGCGCCTTTGTCCATCATTGCCGGCATCCAGGAAGTTCATCCGCTTCACAGACTGATAGAATGCAACCTCATGCTGAGAATGAACAGAATGGTGTTTGCTCATTACCATTGTAGCAGAATTTGTGGCTTAAAGGGGCATGAACCCCATGTCATGATGTGTTGTTTCTGTGAGCATTGGCAGTCAAACTATTCTGTGGTTTATGTGTGAATGTATTGTGAACGTGCAATGGTGGTGATGGTGTTTTGGCAGCAGAATTTTGTATTGTTGGCTTCCTTTTGTCCTTAACTCTAATGGTTTTCACCACCTGTGCTGCACTGTCTACCCCCGCCAGGGAATTAGATCCCCGCCCAGGATTAGCTCAGAAAATAAGAAAGGCAAAATAACAAGTGTCTGATGGAAGGACTGCGAGCAGACCAGCTGGGCACTAACCACAAAGTTACAAAGTCACAGAGACCTCGCTGGAACTCTCCCTCGTAGTAGTATCCCGGATGGGCCCCCAATTGTTACGTTCCAGGGGATGAGGGAAAGCAACAATAATGTTACCCAGGCCTGAGGAAGAGACAGCAGACTGAAACAGTGACTGTGCATTATATTTGTTTAATAAAATAAATAACAAAGAGATTTGCAAGATTTGCAAGACGAGATTTGCAAAGACGCGTGGTGTGCGCGTCGACAAGTTGGCCCACTGGCCCCAGCCATGTGCACACCTCCAGCTGTTATAGGTGTGCTGATGAGGACCGAGTGGACTCAGCTGTTGATGATCCACTTGGTTCACTGGAAGTGCACTGGGAACCCTGCAGAGAGCAAAAAGACAAACATAACAAACATACACGCACAACAAATGAATACCGGCACATAACAGGCCCTTTGCTTTTTAATAGAAGTGTGTGGCCCTCCTAAATGTTTCCTCCAGTGGTGCGGCTGATGTTCATTTCGGCTCTGGTCTGTGGTATTCACTGGCAAGTTCTGGGACAGATAATTGTATCCTCTGGACAAGATTGGTCTTGGTCTTCTCATAGGGGACTGTATGACAGCCGTTAAATTACCGGTTTATCTGGCCTTTGTGTCTTAAAAACAGTTATGGATACTTTAGAATATAACATATGATGTATTAGAAAGGTCACTTAGAGCTATCAATCTAACCTTGGCATGACTGATGGTCTACAAGTTGCCTATAAATTAGAGTCTTGAATTAATACATTGACATTTCAATGTAATAAGGAGGAAGAACACTTTGAATGAAAATGTGCAGCTACAAATGAGAGCATGCTAAACAACAACAGAGGTTTGGACATTACAATGGTAGATTAAAAGCGAGACAGGAGGGTTCCAAGAGAATCCAATTACTGGATTTGCTCATAGCTTATGAGGAAATGTTCACAGTCATTTATTTACAGAAGAACTGGACTGTGTTTGTGGTTTTAATAGAGTTTTCCCAGAAGATGGCTGCCAGCTCTCTAATCTAAAATAAAAGAAACAAACTTCTATCTATTGTTAATATAAAAATATCAGCTAGGGCAGATTTAATAATTTGTCATCATGTCTCTGAACATCCTCATCTTCATCGTCATTTTCGACTACAAGCCCCCAACCATAGACCTGTTACAGCTCTCTGCTGAACCAGCTGAATGACTTATTTGGACCCTTGGAACAGCACCCCCCCTGCACAGAAGATCACATACTCTCCCATTCACCAGGTGTTTTTTTTTACCTTATGTTTATTTTTTGTACTTTTTTAAATTCTTTATTCTTAAATTATATGTTGTGGGTTTGGGAGTACAGTACATCATGAATGGAACATGGAGGATGAGAGGAGGGAATTGTTAAAAGGGAAACAAGCAAACCAGTTCTAGCTTGTCTGAACATGTGTGCTGTAATCAAAGTGATGTGGGAACTTCAGTGGTGAAAACTCATTTCTTGGAAATGGTCCTATTTAACCATGAGACCTGTCCTGTGTTGGTGGGTGGGTGTCGGGGGTTCCCTGTTTCGTTCAGGGTGTGGACAGTACAAAAGGACTCATCCAGGACTTCAATAGGGCTGCAGATTAGTGACTTTTTAGCTGTCTTATTACATAAAATGTGCCAACATGTCTAGTATAAGGATGCCTATTACCACCTATGTTATATTATAGTACAAACAGAAATTATTCAATATATTGAAAAAAGTCTATATTTTATTAGATATTTTGCATTTTATTATTGAAAATATACATTTAAGTTAGGACAGTAATTGTTGTAGCTGCAACATGAATGAATATTTTAACTTAAAAAAAACTTTTACCAAAACATGCCACACCTCAAAAAACACATATTTAAAAACAGCAAATACCTACAGTATGACAAGCACAATAAGCTGCACACCTATAATAACATACAAAACATTTGAAATATTTGTCCAGGCAGAGAACTCTTTTGTAACATCTTTACCAGAGCATCATTCTTTGTTTATTTGGAGAGTAAGTTGGCCTTCTCGTTGTTTCCACACTGCGGTGAATCCGGTAGCAGGACCTCCCCATGGAGAACAGCTTTCGCTTGTAATGCAGAGACCACACAATCTGCAACCACAAGAGATGGTTTCAGGTTACCGTTTAAAATGTGAAGTATATGCTTCCAGTTAAACCAATCAGGCGATCATCTTACCCATTTGCTTTTCAGAGGTACAGACTCCGTTTCCTTGTTTTTTCCTTCTCTGGTACACTAAAATAGAACGCATGGGATTCGGAAGAGGAAACAGGGCAGATAGAATGACAAATTCAGTGGTTTTATTCAAATGACCAAATAGCAAAAATTCAAATACACTGCGAAGCTCGTAATTTTGCCCAGAAGGCACATTTGTACTGTATAATCAAACAAGTCGGTTGTCAGGGAGACGGAAGGCAAACATGGTAAACAACTGTGTGCAGGATTTCTGCTGGATACTAAGACCTGAACTTTTTAAAACAATTCTGCTTTCCAACATGTTGTACCTACCCGTTAGCAGCACATGGAGCGCCAGAGTGACCATTATGACCATTAAGATGCCAGAAAGGCAAACGCCAGCGACAACAACCCACGCTACATCCCACGTGGTTTGATCTGGATCTGGTTTAACAACTCCGAGACGTAACGACCCATCTGTAAAGATTTACAATGTTTTTGTCATTACCATGTTAAATTCGTTCTTCATGGTGATTTCAACTATCGTTGCAGACAATAAATGAGGTCAGGTAGAAAACATCCTTTCAAGTTTCAAAATGATGCAACCACTAGATTTGTGATTACACTGTTAGAACTTGCACAACAGTAAATATAAACGCTTCAAAGCACATTCTGTCAAAGGACTAGAAGCCATCTCCATTTAAAGATAATGGCCTGCCTCAGGTTGTGGAAATTTTCCTACATTGGGATAGGCAGAAACAGATGGGTGAGACCACACAGAAGGGAGTACAAAAAAAACTTACCACATTGCTTGAAACAGTGCAAGACTGTAGCTGCAAAGGTCACATCAGTCCTCTTCACCTGCGTAAATGCAATACGGGTATTTAAAATCAAAACCTGCCTAATCGTGAACATGCAGATTAGCTTAAATGGTGTGAAAAAAATACCTGGAGGCACGAGTTACAAAGTTCCTCTGTCAGGTTTAACGCAACAGCTTTGTGTTTCTCCTGAGAAAAGAGACACAGCACGTCAGGATTATGTCCTGCAGGCATCACGTAGGTCATGTCTGCTTTTGATTTTATCTTTGATGTGCTGATAATAACACATTGTGGTGTACAACGTGCTGCTGCATGTGCCATGTGTTGGCAGATATGCTTTTTAAAAGGTGGTAATTGCATATATGGCTTTGAAGATAACAAATGATAGCTCAAATTTACAACACCTGAGAGAAAACATGGTGCTTCCCAGCAACAAAAAGGAAACACTATAACAAACATGCAATCCGTGGAAGCATGTTCTGACAGCACACAAACAGCCATGAGGTGTGTGTGTGTGTGTTTATGCTTTTCTCGAGTCTTTTGAAATGCCATCTAGGAACTTGTCTTCTGAAATCTGCACTGCTGATAAAAATGGACATCTACCTACCACAAACACAGAGTGCGTCTCAGTGGCCTGGCACACAGGGGACCCTGCAGACTTCACACACTGCCCCACGGAAAACCTTGCAGTGATCTCTGACACCATCTTCACTTCTTCAAGCCCCTGTGTACTTGTCTCAACAATGCTCCATGCTGGAAAGGATACAACATTTATTGATTATTTGTAATTTAATAACGTCATAATATAAATTACACTATATGGGTGGTTTCATTGTAGGTATGCAGACATGAGGAACAAACTGGTACCTTGGAATCTCCCACTGTCAAACGGGCATCTGATCCACGACTGAGAGGCTACAGAAAACTGAGGAAGATATGGCCATTACGAGATTGAACATTCTCATAAAAAAGCTTTATAAACACAAGACTATGGTAAAGGACCACTGTGTATGATTTAGTGACATCTAGTGGTGAGGTTGCAGACTGCAACCAACCAGATACCCCACAGCCCTCCATGTTTTCCAGAGAATAATGGCCACTAACACAAACGCACTGATTGTGGTTTCAGCTGATCAAACCACAAAGTTTGACCCTTAAAGATCTTTTTAAGTTTATGACACGGGACCTTTGGAGTAAATATTTAAATCACTATTTAAAACTGTAAATAAAAATACTTCTGCTTTGTTTTAAAGTTCACCAGTTATCAACTTCCTACTGTGTTTTTGTAACTGTGTGTGTGATATATTTGAGTCAACAAACAACTGGTTTATCATGTTTGTTCCATTTTGTCTACCAAGCAACAGCAACATCGATCAGCTCTCTTTTTTGACCTGAATATATATTATATATATAATGTTTGAACATTAACCCATTTCCTTTGAATTTTTTTAATGTTTTGCTTCGCTAAGCTAAGCTAGCTGGATCGTGGAAGTAGTATAGACTTGTCAACCTTCTCATCTTAGCAGGGAAGTATTTTATTATAATTTTTTGACATGTTTTAAAATGTCACGCTCTTCCCTGTAACTTGAACTAAAGGGCATCTTGTAATCACATAATACAGGGCAGCAGGGCAAGGATTACAAACTGCTGATATTTTAAGAGTATAAGACATAAGACATAAATCATACCATAAGTGAGGAGGGATCTGTACTACAACTGTGAGCCATAGGGGGAATCATTACCTTCATGCACAGCTGAGGGTGGGGATCCACTTTGGAAAATATGACCTGAAAAGCAGTGATGAATGAAGGAGTCATTAATAAAAAACAGGTTCTTACACTAAGTAATGTTGTAATACTTACACATCTACAGGTTTTACATAAGAGTGACTTGACGCAACACTACTCATGTTCTGTTTGGGGCCAATGTTATTGTTTTTTTTTTTTAAGGTCAGTTTTATTTAGCTCTAACCCCGTCACCGTTTAATTGTTTACTAAAAAGGATATCCCTTCTCAGGTTGTCTCTGGTTGAACGCCAGTGACAACTGACCCGATATCACCTAAGGACACCCAGGTGCTCACCCGTCTCTCTTACGCCACTGTTTGGAAAGGTTATTTATATAAGCTACTGCAAAGGTTAGCGGTTTGAGTCATTTTCTAAGAAACAGCCTCTAAATGCCAGTTAAAGTGCACAATCACACAGTTTACGCTAACATGTAAACATTTTGGTGTGTCATCTAGCTCATGATGTCAGAGCATTACTGGCATAACAACATAACACAGCTGTTATTGTCACAACCATTTCCTCCGATGGGATGATGACATGCTCGAATTCCTGACACTTATTAGCCTTTCGCGATAATGTGCTATAATATCTCTGACACATCACAAAGCACAATGTATAGTGAGGCTTTCTCAAAACTCCAAACACCTTTTGAGTGCTTCCCGCTCCTGTCACATTTGGTGACTGTGAGCTATGCACGTGTATGCAAAAGGCTTAGGGCTCAGAAGGTTACCTTAAAATGTTCTTGCCTGCTCGCACACACAACAAATGTAAATTCCATTTTTAAGTGGAGCCAGAAGCAAAACTAAACACCCCTCGCTGTTTCAACATTTTAAGAGGTTGTACCTTTTCCCTGCTGACATTCTGGGATCCACGAAAATCCACACAGACGCCATCTTCTCTTTTCTGACACAGTGCAGCCACAGCAGAAACAGCACAAGCAGGCTGCCATAACAAGGACTCCTCAAGTGGGTCAAAAGTAATTCCAAACCACAGTACCTCGAGACCTACATGCATATGGTACGATATCAGTGTTTGAAGTAGAACAGCAGATGTACACATTACTGCAAAAACAATTATTGAGTAATGGCAAATGGATGGCTTACGGTCTTTGAATGGGCAAACTTGGACTCTGGGGGCATCCATCACAGCTGTCCAACCCTGCAAAGAGTTTATTAGTATCAAAGTTTAGATTTTTATTATTGTGACAGAGCAACCACTCATGGAAAGCAGTACCTCTATACAAAGGCAGGGCAAAGGCTGAGAGTATGAAAACACAACGCTCTTCACAGACTGCTCCTTCTTTATCTGAAACAAAAGCAAATGATTAGTCAGCTCTCTTTGAAATGTATATCCATGTTAGCAATTCAGTATAGCCGCGGGAGTTTCCAAATTGAGCCTCCACACCACTGAGGAATTACATCTGATGACAGCACACAACACAGGCATTCACCTTTCTCAGCGTATTAGAATGAGTCAGTGAAGACTGTGATCTGAGAGGTTTAGGACAGCAGTGGCTCAGTGGTAGAGCAGGATTGTTCAATAATTGGAAGGTTGGTACTTTGATCCCAGCTCTACCCTAGTCATTGTTGTGTGTCCTGATGTGTGTGCACTTTACCCACATTGCCTCCAGTGCACTCACTGGTGTATGAATGTATATGAATGAATCGGCAGTGGTCGGAGAGGCCGTAGGCGCACCTTGGCAGCCATGTCTCAGTCAGTCTCCTCCTGGGGAGCTGTGGCTACATCTGTAGCTTACCACTGCCACTGTGTGAATGTGGTGTGAATGAATAATGCATCTGTTAAGCGTCTTTGAGTGTCCTAGAAAAGTGCTATATAAGTTCGATGTAATCCTCAAAGAAATGTATGTTAAAATGACCAACTTTACAGCAGAAAGATTTTTTGATTTTTTGAGACAAAAATAAAAGTTTTCAGTTTCAGGGATTTACAACCATGTGGTCTATGGCGCTCTATAAAGTCCACCATGGCTATGATGAGACTTTAATTCTCTCTTTAACATGTACTGCTAAACAAAATGATGATTTTAAATTTTAATAAGGAGAAGTTCTAACCAGAGTAAATGACCCTGTGCCAATGCAGATGAAATCCTTCCGGCACAGACGCAGGTAGTAACTGTGATCTTCGAGCACGTCTGACACATTGACGCTCAGTTCCTTTCTTTCTGGATATACTTCATATGACAACCGACCAGCTGAAAGACATGAATGAAACCAGATGGTAAAACTGACTAAAGGTTTTTGATTAAAAACACTGAATATATGTCAGAAATAGGGCTTGTATCACTGCACAATGTGTTGAGTTGTGTTGTTCAGATACATACTGATGCATTCTGGGACATGTCTTCTCAAATCTTCATGGGTGCACCCTGTGGAGGAAAGTAAGACATGATAACACCTCCCTGACATCAATTACTATTCCCCCCCGCTGAGGGTGTGTGTGCTTGATCATGCACGTAGATTTACCTGGGGTGTGATAGGTGCCAGCCCAGGATATGCCACAGTAGCTTGGCATGGTTTTCACAGTGACTTGGACTTGCTGGTTTGGAGAAACGTCGATGCAATCAGTCTCAACTTCCACCTGGAGGCAAAGGGGGTGAAAAACAAACTTACAAGCTGACATGTGTCTGTGGTAGCAAATGTTCAGACCAGTATTAATATAAGAAAGGCTGATTTATGATTTGGAAACGGTCCCAGTTTAAAGATTTCAGTAGTGCCAAAACTTGTTTTACAACCACCAGAAGGTACATGAACAAAATATTACCTGCATGAGTCTCCCAGTTTGGCAGACTTTGTGTTTATCATGATGGTTGCAAGATATGACAGCATACTTGAACAGATTGGTGACTCCTCAATCACACTTACTTATACAGTGGTGCTTAATATTACCTGCTGTCCAGACATTTTTTGCCTTGATGCTCTTGTGAAGCTGATGACTTGGCACTTTTCCATCATCCCTGTGGTGACTGTGCAAATTGACACACCATGCATATAGTCTGTGGAGGCAAGGTCAGAGGGTCTGAGTCACAATGCGTCAAACAGTGGCAGATGTTTAACCATTTAAAAAAAGCATTCCGGTGTGACTTGGCACTTTTTATGAAAAACTGTGTATGCGGGTGTAATATCCTGGTTGAGTGAACAACAGACTCAACCAAGTTTAATGGGATTTCCCCCATTCGAGCTGATACAAAGAAAAGGCTGTGTGCGCCAGCTGTGTATATGTGTGTGTGTATGTGTTTTTTTTTCTGGAAGCCTTTAAAATTGTGCGTTATGTGCTGCCGCAAACAGGACCATGCATGAGATGTCATATGAAGAGCCGAAATGGCAGCAAAACAAAACAGATGTCTGAATATGAAAAATCAGACTTCCTTATATGTCAACAAGCAACTAAATGTGTCATCAGTGACTATTATCTTTAACCATGACTGCTTTTTAAAACTTCCTCATCGACTAAAGTTAAACAGGCAGTGCCACAAAATGTGTGGGTGGAAAGGTGAGCTAGTTACCACACAGAGAACTTACTTTATGAGGATGGCGCAGACGATTTAATGTAACTTTTATTGTATTCAGATGACATGTGCATTGCAACTATGCAGTGTTGTGCACTCAATTTTCATCACTTCCACTAATACTTAAGGAGGTCAGCACTGCTTTGTCAAGCTGCCTTTAAACTACTTTAAACCACGCCTACATCTTTGTTTACCATGTGTAAAAATAGAAAACAAGACACGGCAGTTTTGCAGGCAGTTAGCCGATGTTGTGATTGGAACAATCCAAGCCTGAACAACACACAGGTAATTCCCAATATTAGCAACTTTGCTATTTTAAAGCTAAATCTATCATTTAAGATTTTGTCACAATGTATTATTATCTATTATTCCATAAATTCCCTAAGTAATTAAAGTAGGCAGTCCCATAAGTAACAATTCTTTGTTTTAGGAGCCACTCTACAAATTAGCAAAGGTGCGAACTGTTGAGGTTAGTGTAGAAACGCAAATGCTAATGCTAATTTAGATTATTTTTAAATTTCATGGAGACTTTAAATTAAATCAATGAGTGTGGTCTGGTGGAATTTGGTTCAGAAAACAACTTAGCATTGTAATAACTTTGGGGATTCCCTGTCCTAGTTGTATGTTTCATGCATCCAGTCAGGGTTGCATGTGTGTTTGTGTGAACCAATACTTTTACATACCAGCCAGTTGTAGAGTTGTCTTGATTCTCAGGTGTAGCGAGCACTTCTGCCTCCCCTCACAGCTCATAACAGTGGAGAGTGTAGTGTTCTTGAACACCGAGGTGGTGTTGAGATCGCCAGCAGGCTTATGACACGGACGAGGAAACGTATCTAAACCAGGAAAAACAAAAATGTGTAACATGTACTGTGTTGTTTCAATGACCACTGTGTGGGAGAGAAAATACTTTGGTAAAATGCTTTAGTGTTTTCTTTTTGGTCATAAACCCAAGTTAACAAAGTGACACAACAGGGTGTGGGATTTCTTTAGGAAACCGCTGGCATGCAAAACAAGCCCTCAATTGTGTGCTCCCTCATTAAAAGGTGTTTTGAGTACGTAAAAACAGTTCCTCCTTCGCTGTCTCTGCATGCCACATCAAGAGGCCTTTTCAAGCACTTTCTTTTCTTTCACTGTATTCTGCTCTATACCCAACAGTGACACATTGTTAGTCCGGTTTAAATATATCTTCATTGATCATCACATAATAAACAGACGATGCAAGCTGTAACCTTTAGCAACATGGCAGTTAACTATTGATGGGATTAGCAGCAGCACAATATGAGCTGAGTTACTGTTACACAAGTGTGTGTGCACTCATGCCTGCAGATGTGATGGGAGCAGCAATGTTTATACTCACAGTCTGGTTTTGTCTTGCAGTTCAGTCCCTGCAGAGAGAAGCATTCAAATGAGTGGAGGTTATATTAATAAAGTCATGCCTAACAAAGATAACAAAGGTAGGAGCTCTGCATGACGGGGGATTCCCAGACAATAAGACGTTTTTCACATCCTCATTGCTCCTTAAAGTAAACAGAGCTTTATATGGTGCTCTGCTTTTAGTGCAAGGTGTGATGTTGCAAATGAACACGAACGACATGCAAACACCGCAATAATATGCATAGATGAGGTCATTGAATCGTGTCCAAAAGCTATCAAATACATCCGTGTTTACTCTTGAGGTGGGAAATATTCCAGATATTCCCCTGCAATGTTATATCAGCAGGAAGGGTTGACAGACAGACTGACAGTCTTGCAGTGTACTTTCACTTCAGTGACATTGGGATGTAACATTTTCTTTAAAGGTTTGGATTATGCACACGTCACATCAACCCAAAATAGATCACTAAAATGAGGTTACGTTCACCCAGAGGTATCATTCACATTTTGAATATCAACACAGCCCATATTTTAGTTTCTAAATGACACATCTGTGAGGAAATGTTTTGGTAGAGGGCTATTGTTAGCTGCAAACACACAGATTCATGATTATGTGGATGTCATTGTATATACATATAGGAACAAGTGTAAAAACACATTGCTTGGGTCACCAGGAAAAAAGTTAACAGATTTTCTCCAGTTTCCTCCACCAGTGTCCAAATGATTAAGCAAATGATTAAGTAAAAAACAGATAAAACATGTGCCAAGGTCTATGTTAACTCAGCAAAAGATGCTTTGCTAAATAAAACCATCATAAAAACGAAAAAAAAGAATGCAGCTTATAAGTCATTCACTTTGTGGGTTCATGCTTAAAGAGCCATCGAGGAAATGAAGAGCTGCCAACCACACTGAAGGAGGCACACACAGATTAAAGGTAATGTCCTCATAGAAATGTAGGAGTAGGATGCAGTTAGTAGAACACAATTAGCTCTAGAAGTCATGCAGCTCTGGCTATAGTAAAATCAGTGGCAGCTAGAGAATCTCTTATATGAGGATGCAGCTTTACCTGAGAACATCTTGTTTGGCAGTTCTCTGTCCTCTCCAGTTCAGTGCTTTCTGTTGCAGAAGCTACATTCAAGCCCAGGCAACAGTGAGAAATCAGCAGTGTAAGCCACAGGATCATTTTCTTTCTTCTTCTTCTTCTTCTCTTCCAGGCTGGAGCAGTGGAGGATGAAGCTTCCTGACCTAATACTTGAGCAGGAGACTCTCCTGTTTTACAGTGTCCTGGATGTGTGCACTGAGCACACAGAGTAAATGACTGCTGCTGAAAACACGATATTTCATAGTGTTGGGTAGCTGGGGGGGGGCGGGGCTATTAGTTCCAAGCAGCCTCCTAAGAGTCAAAATATTCCAAGCAAGTCACATAAGAGGATGTGAGAAGGAACAGTACAGAATCCCAGCCCACACTGACAAAAATCACACATGCACTGTCAGGAGGGGGATTTACTGGAATACCATTTTCCACTTCTTCAAGCTAAACTGTAAAATTCCACCCAGTATATTTTCCTGAAAAAAAAACCCTCGTACTGTAAATGCACCCATCCTGTGTTCAGTTCAACCAAAGTGAACTGTCTGAAACTTGATACATTATGTTCACTGTTGACCCACGCCTTTTTTTAGCCAACTCAGCAGTGCTACATGCAAATATATACATACTTTTAGAAATTAGGAACAAGTAATGTTAATAAAAGGGTTTTAAGTTTTAAGAATATTAAATATTTAAAAATTTGGATGATATATAAAAGACACATCATGCTCTATTAACCCATGACATCCTTTTGTTAGGAGAGTAACCACTGACATTTTAGTCACCGATGAGTGCACTTGAGTAAACATCCTCTTGGCTCCATATTACCCTCCCATACAGAGATCACATTAAAGTTTAAGTGTAAAGGTATGTATGAGAGATAAGAGACAGACAAAGGAAAAGCTGACATAACAGTCTCACTCGTCAAAACACTTGGGAACACCCTACTGTTTTTTCTCTCTGCTCATGTTAAATCAAACATTACTGCACTAGAACAAACAAAGAACAATCATTATACTACCACTACAGCTGTGGCATTGATTGGGATCTAATTCACATTTACTATATATGTCCATTGGCAATAAGGTTTTTGACCTTGACACTTAAAAGTAAAACTTTTTTTCTGCGTTCAGATTTCTGTAACAGGTTGTCAGCTTTATCTACATGCTGTTTTATCGCTTCTATGATGCACTCTTATCTTCTAATTTAATACTAAGGAGGCCATGTAACTTTGACTCCTCTGCATTCCTTGCCCATTTCCTACAGCCTTAGTTCCCATGGCTTGTTTTTATTGTCTGTTCCGAAAGGTCGGTCTGAGCTGGGGAAGAAGGCTTTTCATTTTGCTGCCCCCACTGCTTGTAATCTTTTACAGAACGTTCGCTGAAACAATGGGATGCAAGTGATTCGCCTGATTATTGGCATTTTAATTTGCTCATATCTGCTAATTATCTATGTTATTTATACATTTGAAGTATTGTTTTAATATTTTATAGTCTGTACTTTGTATAGTCATCATTTATATAAAGCATCTTTTTTAAAAATAAATAAATAATACATATTATTGGTGTGTTTTGAGTCTAGATTTAAACTCAGGAAGTGAGGCAATATTTACATGTCATTATTCCTCATACTCTTGTTATTACAAAACCTTTCCTTTTAGCTCTGAGAAATGCAGTCCTTGGTACCGTACACTGAAACACGCATGCATGAATATTTCTCAAACCCTCCTTGATGACATACGTGTACAGAATTTTCCATTGCCTACAGACATCTCATGCCGCCAGGGGAAAAAATAGGCTGTAACCACAAAAAAAACAAACAAAAAAAAAAGCAGGCATAGAGATAGATGTAGCATAGTTTCCCCCATATGGGTTTTTTTTACATTCTTGCTGCAGTTAATCACAAACATACATCATCAAGCAGTGCAACAGGACAATAACTCTGATTACCACCATGCTCCAAATCTTCTGTTAACACAATGCAGGACACACGAAGGCTGCAATGTGCAAAACCAGATGACTTAAGCACCCACAAACTCATCTGGTGAAAAGTTAGAACAGTTACATAGATCAAAATAAACACACTAGAAAGAATGAAACAACAGACAATGCACTGTCTAATATCTGGCACTCAGCAAGAGAATGTTGCTGAAGTTATAACGCAGTATATGACACAGACCTGGGGCAAAGATCAATGACAAAGCTGTTGACATAAAACCAAGTGGTTGTACAGCTGCAATTCTTTCCAGACAGACATTCTTATATTGGTTTAACACATTTCCTGAACAAACACTATCCACCTTTGTGTAATGGCTCTATCTACTGGAATTCCAGGTGTATTACATACAGAATTAAACCTTTTCCCCTCTGACTGTCCGGTCAATGTTTGAAGTTGTGGTCTTCCATTATATAATGAGTGAAGCTATAAACGTTAAAAAAGCTGTTAAAAGGCAGTTATAGTTTGTATTAATAATGTTTCACTGTGAGTCATTGCTAAGAGATCCCATTTGTGTTGTGAAATTGTTACTAAAAGCAACAATTTCACTGCCAGAAATATCAAGCTTCTTAAAGAAGCTACGCCTTGAGCTGTGTCTCATTTTTCTGCCTCTTCCACTGAGAAAACCTCTGAAAATAAGTTTGGATTGTCTGAATCCCAATCAGTGTCTCCTGACATTTATCACACGCAACTCTGCGAGCCAAATGTGTGTGATCATTTATGTCTGGATATCAGTGTTTTCTTTTTAAAAGCACATTCCTCCTTTCTATTTCTGTTGCTCTTGCGGCTGTGCAGTCACACACGCCGTGCTTTTTAATGCATCACGTCATCAACATTTGACAAAGGGAAATCACTTTTTGATTATTTTTTGTTCCTTCCTTATGAAGGTGGAAAAAACACAGATCGCTGGAGCTGACTTACACTTATCTTGTGGTTTTTGCTTAGACATACTTTCCACTCTTGTGGCTATGACACAAAAAAATCCACCAAGGTTTAATGATGCGTCACAGCAGGCTGGAGATGAATGAATAAGTGTGCCTCATACCGTGTGAATAAGACTTAAAACAACTACCGTATAACACTTAAAACAACAAACAAGTAGTAGTGTGTGCATCATGGATCTTCTGTGGGCGGCTGTGTTGTTTTTCCAGTTAGTTCTTTTCCAGAGGAAAATCATTACAAGAAACTATGTGTCTCATGTGTGCAGTTTGTGTTTAAAGAAATGCGCCTATACACACCTAATTACTCATAAAGTCCCTATACAGGACATAACTCTCCTAACACGGTGATTATCAAGGTAAAATATTTACAAAAAGGCGTCCGCAAAGCATTTTGTGGATCATTTAGCCTTTAATGAGAAGTGAGAGTGAGAATTATTTTAAGACATAAAGTGCTTGTTTTACTGTGAACTTCCACAGGTTTCTCTGTGAGGACTACAGGATTACTATTAACCTGCGGTCAGCCACTTTAAGCTGCTCATCCTGCACTGTAAGAAATTGCTCACAAAGCAGTTGATCTGTGGAGCTCTGTGGTTTGAATGTCAGACCAGGGAGCAGATTTAGGGAGGTTTCTACTTTTAATATGAGTCATTCAAAAATATAATTTTCATTCTTCCTTCTAAATCCTTTGTATGACATATATATATATATATATATATATATATATATATATATATATATATATATATATATATATATATATATATATATATATATATATATGTTCATATAATAATAATAATTAAAGTTGCAAGCAGCGATGATGGGCCCTCGCACTCCTTGCGATCAGCTGAACACGCAGCCACCGCCTCCCTACCATCCCACGTCCTCTCCCCCCGGTACTGGCACGAACTGTGGTCTGCAGGGCAGAAGAGAACACCAAAACACACAAATACAAAAGACAGGTCCTCCGGCCAGTAGGTGGCGCAGTGACTGTAGCATATCAGCATATCAATGCGTGCAGAGTCAGGTGTTCAGCATGACTGTAAAGTTTCATCCACATAGAATGAAGAATGAGGGAGATACAGCCACAAAAACATCTGTTTCCTGTGCGTTGGCGAAGGGTCAAAATCGTGGTGGTGTGGACTGCGTTTTTGATAAATTTGGTCCCTAATGCTGTAAGAGTATCCACACCAATTTTCAGTTGGATTGGACAAATCCCCTAGGAGGAGTTCACAAATGTGCGGGGAGTGAAAAATGCAGTGTGGCGCAGTTTTTTCAAAATGGCGGACTTCCTGTCTCTTTTTTCTCTTGGAGGATACCTCCAAGAGACTTTTTTTCTCATCTACAGGTGATACATATATGTACTAATTTTCGTGTCTGTAGGTCAAACGGGGAAGCAGATCTCATTCCAGGGGGCGCTGCTGAGCCATGTGGCCACACCCACATATGGCGATAAGGTGATATGAAAAGGTGTACAGGGGCTGATGTCATGATAGAGTAAGACGCAGGTAGGATGAACAAATCAAGAAACACAGCAGTTTTGTCTATGGTGGCGAAGGGTCAACTTCATGGCGTTGCCACGCCCACACGGTGTAACATTGAGCTGCGTTTTTGATAACTTTTGCTCAGCCATGTCTTCAGAACCATGTGACAAAATCTCGGGTCTATCAGAGTCTTTCCCTAGGAAGAGTTTGTTCAAATACCAGGTGTGGAACATGGAAATCAGCACGAACACAATTCATACCGCCAGTAGGTGGCGCTAGGATTGGACAATTTTGTGCCAAATTTGGTGAGTTTTTGAGCACGTCCAGGGGGTCAAATTCGCCATACCGTGTCCGGACTAAGAATAACCGATGATAATAATAATAATAATAATAACAATAAAAATAATAAGAAACGCTTGCATTTCAATAGGGCTCTCGCACGTTTCGTGCTCGGGCACTAATTATTATTATTTGTCCCATGTTGACCCAGCTGTTGGGTTACTTTTTCAACCGAGCATTTTTTTGAGTGTTTAAAGGAGATATCATCACTATTTGTAATTGATCCCTGAAATTTAATGAATAATTTAAATTGATACAAATGGCAGATAAATGTTTATTTGAAATTAAACATTATTTATGACCGTATGCTCTACAAGTCATTTAATAATAACCCAGTGTTGGTTGTAAAACTGGATTTTTTTTTGCAGTGTGCATCCATGGACGCGTCACATGACCCGTTAATCTTCAGTGTATTTCCGCGTTCACGACGGCTGTTATCAATACGACTCTCCATGGAGGTGTGCGGGGTTTTACCTAAAGCATCACCACTGTTTCCACCCTCATCTCCTCCTCGCCTCCTCCGGGTGCGGCTGTTGTTGTTCCTGCTCTGAACGAATGAAGCCCTAACCGTCTGCGGGTCTCCTCATCCTCTTCCTCCTCCTCCTCTTCCGCCGCCGCTTCATTCTCCATTGAGCCTCTCGTCGACCAGCGCGGCCGAGCTGGGGGGGAATCCGGGGAAAGGCAGCCGCGGCGCCGCGCACCGCCCGACGGACAACCCGCCGCGACGCGCCAACAACATGCTCACCAGGGTCAAGTCAGCAGTGGCCGGCTTCATGGGCGGAATCATGGCAGGCGGCAGCTCCGGAGGGGGCGGGAATCCAGGTAACGATATGCCGTTAAAATTCCCATATATGAGACCGGAGTTCCTTGGACTGTCCCCGGATGAGATCGAGTGCTCCGCTGACCACATAGCCCGGCCAATCCTCATCCTGAAGGAAACCAGGAGATTACCGTGGGCCACCGGATACGCTGAGTAAGTAACAAGACAGCAGCTGGCCTCAATGCTGCTCCTCTTTTCTTTCATGTGTCATTTATTGTGAAGCACACGGTGCTGTGGAGGCCCGAAAGGCAGCAGGTGCATCACTTTGACTCAGTTTGCTCCTTCTTAGGTTGAATAAAAGAACCTCTGTGAATTTGGAGCATTAAGTTGAAGCCAGGCTGCACCTGTTGTGCATCCATCTCATTGGTTTTGGATCCACTTGCATGCAACCTTCCAGGATTTAAACCAAATACAGTGTAAGCTAGCATGCTGTCTGCAGACAGAATATAGACTCACAGAAAGCTGGTTAGGACGATTGTACAGTGCCAGCAGTATTTGATAATTACACAGGGCTCAGTTTAAGCTGTGTGTGATCTCATGTCAATAATCTCATTTTACAGTGAAGCCAAGTCATATCCTGGTTAACTGACTGTAGGGTTTACATGCTGTTCCATTAGCAGAGATATCTTGCAATCTTGCACTCTAAAAGCCTACAGAGAGCAATAACAGCACATGCACAGCTCCATCAAACAACTACTATCATCCCTATTCTTCCGGCATCCTTTACGCACATGTTTTCTCTTTTATATTTTTAATATAAGTCCTTTAAGTTGCACATATTGTTAAAACTTTGTTACTGTTCTATTTTTTCCTGAGATGACACACAACAGCAACAAACTGCGGGTTTAAACTTTTACTTTGAACATATGGATTGAGAAGTTATTGGTATAGAACACTGGGTGTAGTATGTAGGATCGATAATAAGTTCATCCCTACCACTTTGCATCTCTCTGTACTGCATGACACCGACCCCATAGAATCCATGATATGATTGGCTTTTTGGCTGCAGTGCTTGTTTGAAAAAGCAGCACCAGAGTCGTTTAGCTATCACCTGATCAGCTCCTCCCTGCTGTATCCATTTCCTCCCCTGGTTAATGTGCCACATAAATCAGCTCCTAGATGGCAATCTGGTTCTCCACCCTGATACCAGACCACTGTATCAGTATCATGATAAAGATCTGGGACTATCAATAGATAACAATGTTTCCTGCTTATCAATATTTTGAATCTTTAAATCTGCCTCCTCTCTTATCACGTGCGGTTAATATATACTCAAGTAAAGTGGTGCATCATAGTGAGTAGCTTATAGAAAAGCATACATTATTTAATGGATGCCATTACGTGCCATTTATCTGCCCTCACAAGCCTGATTATGATCTTTTCCAATGTGCTAGGTCACCTTTATCAAACCAGTCCATGCAGATTTCCCTCAAGAACATCTATCTGTTCCCAGAGTTTTACTCTCAAATGAATTCATCACTAGGCTTTGATTATTTGATTGTTAAATTGTCAGTCAGGTTAGTAGTTACATCTTCCTTTCTCTCTCTGTCTTCAACAAAATTCACACTGTGATACTCAGAGCAGGCACAAAGTGTCTCATGTGGTTAACGGCTTCAGCTTTTATTAACATTTATCTGTAATTAAACCCTCCTCTGTTCTCATTACAGCAGCCTCAGGTCTCACCTTTACATTAATTGAATATCTTGATACATTTTTTTATGCAGAAACACTAAAATTGTGTCCCCACCTTTGCTGTAGTGTCATAACTGCTATGTTGCTTAACTCAACATAAGGAAACCTAAGGAATAGTGTATGTTTATTTGGATAAAGACATAATGATGCACATCACTGCTTTAGTGTAGTTATTTATGTTGATTTATAAATAAATGAGGCTTAAAGGTAGGGTAGGAGATTTCATTCTGATGCACTTTTTGTTAAATTGGTGTAACTTCTCTTTACAATCCGATAGCAACCAATTAGTTCGGCAGTTTCACATTAAAACAAAGAATATGAATCATCTGTGGAAGCTATAAAACACTAAAAACATCAGCCAATCCTCCGGGTGGACCCTGCGTGGAGTATTGGCTGGTTGTCACTCTCTTCCTGCTCTGCGCGCACCAGAGAGGTTACGTGCATGATGGCCGAAGTCACAGACTTCAGGTAATGCGCGTCCATGTGATTGGAGGCGTGGCTTCAGGGTGAGAAAGGGGCGTGTGTTTATTTTCCAAATCTGGCTGACTCACTGAGTTTTCAAAATCTCCCTACCTTTAAGATCTGCTAGAAAAACATTTTACAACCGGAAAAAAATGTACAGTGTTAAACCAAAGGATTATATTACTGGTAGGTCTCTATTTTAACACTTATCCTGAATTAAAATCACTGGTGGTGCCTCCACTTAGCAGGAAGTTATGAATTACAACTTGTTTGCCCTTGCAACTCACAGTACTTTAAATGCAAAGTATTGATTTGGTGAAAATATACAATTCTAACAAAATAATAATAAAGTGTTCAATATTATGTCCTAAATCATGTTAACACAGTTGTTTGGTTCATACATACTGACATTTTGTTTTGTCACTATAACAAATCTCTACCCATACTGAACATAAAGGACACACACACACAGCTAAATTAAAGTCCTCTAAATGAATAAAAAGGACGCAGGCCTGCGGAGATGCTGTGGTCTAAAACTGAGCTATTCAGTAAAGCCAGAAAAACAAATGAATGTATGAGCACCGTCTACTCACGACCTCAGCAGACAGTCAGCTGGTAGCCTGTAGAATGAACAGGTAACTGGACAGCAAAGAGGGTGATGAGATGAAGGGGGGACGCCAGCAGCCATTAGGCAGCATCAACAACCAGATGCTGCAATGACGTAATGTGTAGCTGAACTCCAGGTTATGCTCCCTCCGGCAGAAATAGTCCTTCAGCGAGCACAGCTAACACCTCTTAGTCAAGTTTCTCAACTTAAAGTCTTTCAATAAACAAACTCCGAGCTTACTTAGCTTTGCACTTAGCAGTAGAGTTAGCTTAGTCATATAGCAACAGCATTACAGTGAATGCTAACATGCTAATAGCGAGCTTTTCCACTTCATTATCTCACATTCTGAGACGAATAAACATTCAATTACAGAGTGTTTACCTTCTGAAAACCCCAGAAACCTCCCGTTACACCGCAGGAACTCTGCATTGACCAGGCTCACTGGAGAAATCCTCGGGTAGTTTCACACTGGTCCTTTGGGCCTGTTTGTATCTGTTTGCTGTGCCCGCCGCATTTCTCCGGACGTCAAACCTTAATGCTGCTCTGATTCGCTGTCAGCCATCATCAACTACTCAATAATAAGAGGTCAAGATTAACACTTAATAGCTGTGATGTTAGGTTGTACAACTGAGCACGCCTCCACATGTACACAACAAACTAGTTACACAGACCCATAGTGTCTTATCCAAGCATTTAAATACCACTGAATCATAAACATGTAAATGAACTGAGACGTTATTTAATAGAACAATATATGTTTCAATGTGTGTCTATTTATTTGCTTGTGTTTTATTATCGATTTTGCCTACACCTTTTGTTGGCTGGGCTAGAATTACTTTTTTGTGTTGTAGAAAGATGAGACTTTTTTTAGTAATGTCCAATCACATCTCTCCATTTAAACTGTACAACTTCGCTATTATATTTTCTTATCTCTTGTCTTCAGATGGTGGTACAGTCCTGACCAACACAGTATACTGTAATACATTTCGGAGACAGTTTTATTGAACACACAGTTGTTTTGCTATTGTTTCTTTCATGTGGTCCAAAGCTTTGAACCATTGTGCTTCACCAAATAATTATCCCATCCTTTGGGCCACTGTCTGGTCCAGAATCAGTTGCCGAGGGTAGAGAAACAAAAAGGGCATTAGATGTCTGACAATGGAGGGGGAAATTAGGTTTTGTTCCTAATGGGAAGGGAAGCTAATTGTGCCGAATGAAACAAAAATGTGATTGGCAGGGAAATGTAATCATTCTTCCTCCAAATGGTCAAATAAGGACAAATGAGTTTGCACGAGTGCTCCCAATCACAGGCACACAATAGCACTAGCTGCAGCTTTCATGACAATCATTGGATTAAATGCTGTGTAGTTGTGGAGGAGGATAATTGTTTTGTGTAATAGTTTCAACATTAAGGTTAAAAATCTGAACCTTTTTTCATTTAACTCGTGACACACACACACACACACACAGGGGCCATTACATTACTGCTGACAGCCAGATTATGTGAAGCAGGTTTCTGTGTATCAACAAGCTCATAAGCGGTCGATGCAGCAGAGTGTTTTACGACCGTAATAACTCAGAGGAAACGTCCTGTGTGGTGAAGCATTCGATTTGAGCGCAGGGCAAGAGTATTCGCCCCTTGAACATGATGGCTGTTGAATGTTGTATTGCACATTACTATCAAAGTACTGCAACCATTAAAACAGGAGAACCCTCACTCCTCTTCCTCTTCTCTTTTGTTGAACCCCAGATCAGACAGGTGCAGCACACATACACATACTGATGGTTTTATCTCCTCTTAAAATAGTGCATCTATAAGTAAACATCCCACATGCATGATTTAAACCACATAAATACAAACATCTCATCTCTGTTATTTTCTAACAAGGAGGACCAGACAAATGTGCTGCCTAGCAGAAAACCACACACGGTCTGGGACTATATATAGAAATGCTGAACACACACACACAGAACAGCCTCCAGAGATGTATGCCACACTCACTTTTTTTGGTAGCCCAATTACATCAGCCACTATAGCTGTTATCCAGACTTTCAATCTGTCATGAAATTCTTTATAATTAATTATTTATTGCACATGTTTTTCGACATAGTTTCCTTCTATTTGATAAACATCATCACTGTAAAAAGACCCAACACCGAGGTCTTTCTGCTGATTAGACAAAACGTGACCGAGGGTGAGGCAGGAAGATGAATGTTTGCCCGACTATTCTGACTGAAACAGAAATGACACAGACGACATTGTCTGCAGACAATAGCATAGCATATGAAAATGTGTGAATAATCCCGTCTGCCTTTGGGTTGAACGATAAAAGATCCGAATACAAAAATAAGCAATTAAAGGTAAGGTAGGAGATTTCATTCTGATGCACTTTTTGTTAAATTAGTGTAACGTCTCTCTACAATCTGATAGCAACCAATTAGTTCGGCGGTTTCGCTTTAAAACGAAGAATATTAATCATGTGTGGAAGCTATAAAACCGGGTGGACTCTGCGCTGAGTATTGGCTGGTTGTCACTCTCTTCCTGCTCTGCGCACACCAGAGAGGTACGTGCACGATGGCCGAAGTCACAGGCCGCAGCTCGTCTTCAGGTAATGCGCGTCCATGTGATTGGGAGGCGTGGCTTTGGGGTGAGCTCTGAGAGAAAGGGGCATGTGTTTACTTTTGAAATCTGGCTGACTCTCACAGAGTTTTCAAAATCTCCTACCCTACCTTTAATTGTAAAATTGTTGCAAAGAAAAGTGCTGCCGGTTGTATTTCGAAAGGTTTTAGATCAGCTAAAAAACATTAGTAAGCAGTCTCATTAGAGTGTTGATGGAAAAAATGGGAAAAAAGTGAAATAAACCTTTTATATGTCCCTCATATTATTAACTCACAGTGAAGCTAATAAAAAAAACCTAAACCCTTTTTAACAACAACAACAAAATGAAACTAAATCCAGAAACATAAATCAAAACTGCCAATGAGTGCTTTGAGAATATTTCTTTCACCTACTTGTCACAAAGCTAAGATGCTTAAATGCTGCTAATTCCAACCCAGTTCAAATCTGAATCAGACTTAAATCACTTCAGGATGTGAACCTTACCTGGACAGCTTTGTGGCCATGTGACATGCGCCTGTCAGATCTCAGAATGAGCTGCAGAGAAGCTGTCAACACCTAAAATATGACTCCAGCTGTGTTCTTGTTGCTATTTCCAGGGTCATTAATGCTGGTAAAAGTGCACTAAATGAGGACCAGGCCTGCTGTGAGGTGGTAGTGGTGAGGAGGAGGCCGATGAGTTACTGTCCTCCCTCTACGCCCAGCAAGACCCCCACCGCCAAGAGGCGCAACTCCTTACCCAACGGTGAGGGCCTTGGGCTTAGAATGGAGCACAGCAAACTGGGAGAGGTATGGACACACACACACACACAATGAATGTTACAGACATGAAAGCCTGGTAATGGCCAAATGTTTCCAGACCATAGCTGATACTGTTCCAGGAAAGTAATACTCATTGTGGATGTGGACTATCTGTCACACACACTGACATTGTATATCTTCAGACTGTGAGAACTGACTGTTAGAGGAAGCAGTGTGGACAGATGTCTGTCTGACTAGGTTGCCAGGGTTACACCCTCTGAGCTGTGGGAAAAAAGTCTTTCGATGGAAAATGTCCAGAGGGAAACATTGTGAATGGACAGAATGGAGAGAAAATGAGCTTTTGACCTCTGCTGCACACTACTCAGCCTAATGAGTCATGATGTTCTCTCCTGGGTGACTCCCCCCCATGACTCACTCCTTTTACACATCCAGCATTCATCATTTATGTGTATTTTTTGACCATTTGTGGTTATTACCTCAAATTTTGCATCACTTTGGCTCAAGTGGTCAGACAGATGTTTCTGAACCGCCATTTTGTCTGTGTCTGTAATGCATGATCACCCTGTGGGTATCCACATCTGTGGGTATGTGAAGATGTCCGTTATGAAGATGATGATGTTTTAATTTTCTTTCTAGGACTATGAAGGACTTGTGTACCACTACTGGGCCCTGTTCGATGGCCACGCTGGCTCCGGTGCGGCAGTTGTCGCCTCTCGCCTGCTGCAGCACCACATCGCCTGCCAGCTTCAGGCCGTCATCGAGATCCTGCGTAATCTAGCGTCCCCACCTCCCACAGTGCTGGGAGAGGAGCCTGATGCCGACCTCTACCTCCAAGGAACAACCCCCGGCCCTCACCGCGCGCTGACCCGTGCCGCTTCCCTTCGCGGGGCCGCGGGCGCCCCGGGTTCACCGTGCAGCACTCCACCCCCACCGCGCTTCTTCACTGAGAAGAAGATCCAGCACGAGAGCCTGGTGATAGGAGCCATAGAGAACGCATTCAAAGAGATGGTGAGAGACAGGTGACAAGCGTTCAGAGGAAGTCACAGTCAGGCTTCATTACATCTCAGGCTGTAGAGAAACACAACCAGAGGTCACAGAAAGGTGTTTATTACTATGTTCCTCTGTCGGACACATCATCACTCCAGTATCAGCCACCTTTTTCCGTCACAAGCTTGTCATATTTTTTTCACACCAGAAAACCTGAAATATCTCAGCAAAGGAGAGAGACGAAACCTAGGCTTTAGTCCTCACTACAGCAACCCACGTTCTGCTTTTATTTTAACTGAGACAGTGGTATTCTAAAAAATAGATATAAAATAACATAACATAATTAAATGATAAATATGTAAATTTTGAAGAAAACAATTTAGATTGAAGACAAAGAGATTTCCTAAAGGTAGGGTAGGAAATTTCATTCTGATGCAGTTTTGTTAAATTAGTGTAACTTCTTTTTACAATCCGATAGCAACCAATTAATTCGGCAGGTTCGCATTAAAATGAAGAATATTAATCTTAATCCTAATCCTAACCATTACTATTAATATGGAAGCTATAAAAAGCTAAAAACATCAGCCAATCCTCCGGGACAACCCTGTGCGGAGTATTGGCTGGTTGTCTTCCTACTCTGCACGCACCAGAGAGGTTAAGTGCATGATGGCCGAAGTCACAGACCGCAGCTCGTCTTCAGGTAATGCATGTTCATGTGATTGGGAGGCGTGGCTTCGGGGTGAGCTCAGAGAGAAAGGGGCGTGTGTTTACTTTCAAAATCTGGCTGACTCTCACTGAGTTTTCAAAATCTCCTACCCTACCTTTAAGGAACTGTTGACTCAAATTACATTCTTTGTTTTAACATGACAATTTGTCATGGATGGGTTATTGTTTTATAGATTTAGAGAAGACTGTTGAGCACAAATTCTATTGTAATTTGCACATTTTGTCAGTTCACGCTCTTTAAGTACACAACAAATATATAAGGACATACGCAAACCAAAGCCTCACTGTGTCCGATGCCATACTACATGTGCTCATATTCTAAACAGAGGACTGAAAGGCTCTCACACAGTTACCAGCAGAGATGCATACAAAGGTTATTTGTAGGCCACAACCTTCAGCATCGCTATTTACAGCTCATTTCAACAGGCATCAAAGGGCTGGGTTATGAAAAGATGGCTGCTGGCCAAATGCCACTCAACCATTCAGCATTGTCTGTTGCTAAAAGCATTCACTAAATATGTCTTAGATAGTTAGCTTCTGAATTTAGCAGACATCCTGGGTCGTAGTGTAGTGTTATACCTTTCAGTTGTTTCATTTAATGTCATTTTTCTGCACTGTTTTAAAAAGTGATGCCAAAGCCGGCACGGTATCACCACTAGATGGCACTGTAAAGCAGTACAAGCAGGTCAAGCTGGACCCTTGGGTGTTCAGATCTAATGTATATGTATATGTATATATATATATATATATATATATATATATATATATCAGCCCCCTCTGCTACCCTTCCCTTGGAGTTAACTAGCACTCTTACACTCGATTTGACATCCTTTGTAGAAGATTATCACTGCATCAGTTAAAGCTGCGGCCTCTGCAGAAGACGTTTAAAGCCTGCAGGAGAAAAGCTGCTGCTGTGAACTCCGTCTGAACTGTGAATCTGGAAAATTTCCTTTTCATTATTTTACACAGGTGGAAAACGGTTGGACCAGAAACATTCTCAACCTCAAGAGGAGCAGTTTGCATTTGTTAAAATCCTTCTGATGATGCTGTCTGCATTATTCAGGCACAATTCTTGCTGACACAGAATCACAGCTCCAGGTTAAACCAATCAATCAGTCTGAAACAGTGCCCACGCTGTGTCTGTGTTGCTGGGATGAGTGTGGGAGGTTTCTGTAGCTATTTCCTTCAACAAAACTGCCCTTCCATTTCTCTTAGGATGCCCAAATCGAACGGGAGAAGCAGTTTTACAACATCACAGGAGGATGCACGGCTCTCACTGTGGTTTACCTGCTGGGAAAACTCTACGTTGGGAACGCGGGTGACAGCAGGTATGTGTTTTCCAGCCATTAACATGAAGGGGCTGCACGAGGAGCTTTACAGCTGAATGTATGGTTACATGTGCTTTACTTTCTGCTGTGTTCCGTGTGTGTCTGCAGGGCTATCATTATTAGAAGCAATGAGATCATTGCCATGTCGGCAGAGTTCACGCCAGAGTCAGAACGAAAGCGACTCCAGTTCCTGGTAAGAAAACAAGGGGAACTACCCATGTTCTCTGTTTCTATAATACCAAAAGAGAGATGAACTGCCATCCCTTATAGTAGACTGAAAATGGTGGTCAGTGTACTACAATACGGTTACATGACCACAACAACCTGACCTGAACTAAACCTGTTGACTCTCACAATCAGCACAGCGCTGCTTCTTCTTCTGCTTTTCCATCAGTTTCACATAGAACAGGGAAAATCAAGCAGGCGGCGAAGCTTGGCGGCCAAGAATAGCTGGCCTTTGATTGACCTTTTTATAGACAATGGCGGTGACTCACTCATTTCTGCATTTCCATGTTTGGGTTTGATTTCATGAATGAGAAAATAAATAAATAAATGAATGTGCGTCAAATACAAAGATAGAAGGAGCTGTTATGTTTCGTTAGGGCCATGAAAGCGGTGAAAGGATGCAGATTTTATATTTTCCTTCACAAACACATCGGCATGCAGTTAATTTACAGTGTCAGATACATGTCTGTGCATGTCTATTAAATATATATATAATCAGTGTGAGAAAAAAGGTAGGCTAAGCTAACATTTGAGAAGCATCACTAAGACCTCATGTTCTTTGCATTGCATATCACTTATTTCTGCTGCCAGACTTTTAAGACCATCATCTCTGCCCTCCAGGGTTACATGCAGCCTCACCTGTTAGGAAATGAGTTCACACACCTGGAATTTCCCCGGAGAGTTCAGAGGAAGGAGGTGGGCAAGAGGATGCTCTACAGAGACTTCACCATGAATGGGTGGTACGTGGTCCCCCTGTCTGTTTTTCCATTTTCTCCCTAACCCAGGAAAAGGTTGCAGACTCCTGCCTCCCCCACAATATCTGAGTTACAGTGTATTATACCACTCTAAATACCATGTACAATGGGAGCTGCTAATGTTCTGTGATAGCAAAACCCCTCAGCTCTCTCCAGCTGCATTCATATTAAATAACACAATAATCTGGAAAAAAAAAGATCAGAGTATGCTTCTGCAGAAGCTCTTCCTTTACCACTGCCTATATACTCACATATGCAGCGGCAGCGGAGGAGACCAGCAGAGAGCTAATGAGAGAGCAGCCTAACCCGATATGATATAATGATACAGCAGAGATGGGCCTGTATGTGCAGTGTTCTGTGGGTTATCCAGACACCATGCTGTTTGACTGTGGATGCTGTGGAAGCCAGTAATGAGGTGTGTTTTCACACACACACACACACACACACATTCTGTATAGTACTGTGCCTGTTGTGGTGTGTGATGTATATTTCACAACCTGACCGCCCCTCAGGAGCAGAAGGTGTCAGCCAGGATGTGTCACCGTGTCAGCTACTGTCTTGTTTTTCTTCATGTCATCTGGGGGCATTTTGTCCACACTGTGTCACTGTAGTTGTATTTTATTAAAGAATTTACACCTGATTTACAGCAACATGCCAGCATCTTACCATATTAGCAAAAGTGTTACTTCCATATTAGATATAGAGCAACACTGGCATTTTTTTGAGTTGGGCATGTGTACTCAAACACTCACTTTGTGGCTCTGTTTTAGTCTCCAGCTCATTAACTATCCTCTGACTTTGTGTGTTTGTCATCTGATGCTGGCCCAGGTTGTGTGTGATGGTTTTTAAAGTCAAAGTTAACACAATCCACTCTCATTGAGATTAAACAGTGAGAAGATGAGGTAGCACCGTTTCCTGCTGTCTCTGTCACTCCACTGGAGGTGATAGTTTGACAAGCAGGGGTGATGGTTAATGGAGCTGTGTCTCTCTGCCTCCCCTGAACAAAGACGCACAGGCAGAAATCCAGACAGACGGAGACGATCCTGTGTGGGTCGGGAAAAGTGCACAGCTCACCGTTGAGACAGAGCAGAGACAGACATGGACTGACAGACGGAGCAAACCCTGGTCAGATATGAAGCCGTTTGAAGTCGTTGATATTCTCCGCCGACTGCTGACGCCAAACCTAATCTAGCAAGTTTAAGTACATCAGCGTCAGCTGCGGAGTCTTTCAGTCTGACATCAAAGCTCTGCTTTTCCAAGTCAGTTTTCAGATCTTCTCCTTCCATTTGAACTTTTTGTTGTTTGCTCGTGCAGTCTCAGACTCCCTGCCTCCCCTCCGCATTTTCTCACTAAATTTTTCAGCAGCAAAAACATTTGTTATTGCACTCGAGAGATGCACTCATCTCGCATCGCGATGTAAGCTAGGATGGCACCGTTTGTCACCTGTGTGCTAGTTTCATTACTACGCTGGACAATAAATACAACAGACATATCTGAAATAAATACAGTACATTGGAATGGGGGAAAAAAACAACCTCATATTACATCACACAGACACCAGAAGACTGTTGTGTAAAGATGCACAATAATATCTTTACTACTAAATCATAGAATAGTATAATAGTGTTTTCTGCAGCCAGCTGGAAATTTGGAATGCAATCAGAATATATGCATGTGGGAAAACATTAGCATAAACATTTTTTTAGCTCTATATTCATCCAACCAGGAGAAATATGAGGCTGTATTGTTGCAAAGTGCTCCACTATATTCAGCAGCTAGGTGCTAACTAGCATATAATGGAGCTGTTCCCTCTTAGAAGCAAGGTAGATGAAGGCTGTGAGAGTGAAACTAAAGAGTAACATGGATAAAAAGGGTGTAGATGCTCATTTGTTTGTGTGAAAAATTCACCGCCTGTGTCTGCTTTTCTTTTCTCCCCTCACACACACACACACAGGGCCTACAAGACAATCGAGGATGAAGACCTCAAGTTTCCACTCATATATGGAGAAGGGAAAAAGGTACGTGGCTGTGTGTGCTGCTGTGTATGTGTCGTTTCCAAAATTCAGGACTGCAGCACTTTCTCCAGAATTGTCACACACACACACATTGACTACTAGCCTGCCAGCCACCCAGAGAGTGGGCGAACAATTGGTCTCTGATGTGTAACAGTGTGTACATGCGTGTCAGCATACACCATGACTACAAGAGAGAAGAGACAGTCCATCTCTTCTGCTCTACCACACACACACACACTCTCAGACAGACACACACACCACTTGGGAGATGACAGTCCTCTCTCTGAGAATCGAAGTTAATCCCCACTGGGATAGAAAAAGAAGAAGAAGAAAAACACTTCACCAAATAAACTGCAGAAAACGCCTTGAAATTCTGTTTGTTTCATATTTTCAATCAATTGGGTTTGATGCAAAGAGAGACATAACAAGAAGCCGTATCAAAAAAGGAAAGCGGCTTCTGTCGACCACACAGTGTTGTAAGATGAATAGCTGCTGAAGTCAAAGAGCGGCCACAACAAAGACTTTTCAAAGGGATTAAAGGGAGGAAGTGAACCGCAAAGGAAGTCGATAATTAAAAGAATAGCGCGAGCAAACTTTTGACAGTGTTGCATATATTGTGTAATTCCTGAAACCCTTGATATCACCTGCGTGCACGGAGGAGAGAGGAAGATGATTATGCTGATTTTGTCAGGGATTATTTGGTGAGGAAGACTCAGGTGCTCACAAGACACAGGTGAACACGATGAGGGCGGGGCAGGTGTAGGGAAAAAAATGACTTACAAATTCACTTCAGTTTTTGTCATACATGTACACTTTGTTCAGACTCCAGCATGGTCTGTTAAATTACAGCATATACAATAACAGCATTATCTGCATGGGTTGCTATGGTAACAACATTACACCGCTGCCAACACGGTATACAGAGGATAAATAATATACAGCCTATAATTAAGAAAAAGTTTGAATTATCTCTACGTTTTATGACATTGTGGTAAAAATAATAATAAAACACATCTTACAGGCACGGGTGTTGGCCACCATCGGAGTGACGCGTGGGCTCGGTGACCATGACCTGAAAGTTCACGACTCCAACATCTACATCAAGCCGTTCCTGTCCTGTGTTCCCGAGGTAACAGTTAGCACCGCCGCTAACCTGTCTATTCACTTTAAATATGTACAGAGTTTGGTGGATTGTTTATTTTCCCATGATAATGCATTGGTCTTCGATAGTGCCTTCCTGCTGGGCACTCTACATTGAGATGCATTATTCATTCACACCACATTCACACATTGGCAGTGGTAAACTACCGATGTAGCCACAGGGGGAGACTGACAGAGACGTAGCTGCCAAGGTGCGCGTACGGGCAATGCGGGTAAAGTGCCTGGAGCTGGGCTCGAACCGCCAACCTTCGGTTATTGGACAACCACTGACCTGAATCTTTAGCCTGCATGTGATGATCAGTATGAACAGAAGTCTGCAGATGGAGAGTGTTGTTGCTCATGTTCCCTCAGCCAATCACATGACATAGTATCTGCACCGCAGTCACTGCAGGTATAGTGTGTTCTTCCTCTCTGTCTGATCGGCGTCGGCCGCCCGAGAACTTGAGCTCACCTGTCTGACTGTCTGCTGCTGGTTTCAAAGCGCTTTCATCTCCTGACGTAGTTTGTCTTATAGAGTTTTGCGATTTTTTTTTTCTTTTTTTTTCCTCCCAGAGCTCTGTGCTCTGATCTTTAATTCATTAATACCGGAGGTTCATGGCAGGTTCACGTGGAAGTCTTAATTCCTCTCAGCACTCTCTGTGTCTGACACTCTGTGTGTCTCTCTCTTCCTCTCACAAACAGCACTCTCACCTCGCACACAGAGGTTTCTGTAAAGGAAGACTCCACTGAATTGATGAAGTTATGGAAATGTCACGCTGTGTGAAGTGCAGGCTGGCACAGACTGAGGAACTCGAGCCCCGTTGGTTGAATGCACATGTTCATTGGAAATTTCTCTCTTTATGTAAATGTAGCCAAAGTTTTGAAGCCTTTTATCTGTGTGAGGTCAAAATGAACAACCTTGGACTGTATGGATAACACAAGCTTTTCACAAACTGTTGAGTGTCTTTATCCTTTTCAGAAAGTCAGATTTGAAAGAAGTCGCCGGTGCTGGTGGAACATTCAGCATGCATGTGCACATTTTTACTGTGTGTCTGCACAATCTGAGAGAACTTCTGTTGTTGTATGAGTGAAGTATTGTGTGTTTACTGCAGACTTCTCTCCCTGAGCTGCACTGAAGTGTTACGGCTGTAGTGCTGGGTTTATCCATTCCAGAAAAGTGTGGTTCTAACCAATAATGTTTTTTATGTGGTTTGTCACAACAGGTGAAGGTGTACAACCTGACGCAGTATGAGCACGGTGCTGATGATGTTCTGGTGATGGGAACGGACGGACTCTGGGACGTCCTCTCGAACCAGGAAGTAGCTGAAGCCGTCACCACTTTTCTAGCCAACTGTGACCCAGATGACCTGCATAGGTAGGCACTTTACTATTATCTTATGTATTTATTTAAACGACTAAGCATTATTAAGATTAGTCACTTTATCAACCCCCCCCCAGGGTAATTAGGTTGTATCATATTACGGAGGCCACATGCATCTACCCCTAAAGACAAAAGCAGGGGGTATATGAGGTAATAAAATAAGCGATACAGCATAATCAAACTATCAGACATCACTTAGTGCTTCTTCTGTCGACAGGTACACAATGGCAGCGCAGGACCTGGTGATGCGGGCGCGTGGTGTACTGAGAGACAGAGGCTGGAGGATCACCAACGAGCGTCTGGGGTCCGGAGACGACATCTCCGTTTTCATCATACCCCTGATGTACGGCAACCGGCAGCCCTGAAGAGGATTCCTCACGCAGGCTGTTAGACTAAACAGGATTTATTAGTCCTGAATCTCCCCTCTCTCCTCTATTCGCTTCCTTAAGCAGGTTCAGTCAAGTGGAACGTGGCTTTGTTGATGCTTCATTTCTCTGCAGGAGTTCAAGATTGGTCAGCTAGGGACTGTTATTGTTATTTGGCTGCTTAAAGTCACCAAGATGAGATAAAGTTCTACAAAGTGAGGGCGCACTGAACTTCTGCAGATATTTGAAAGCTGAAATAAGTCAAGGCTCTTCCAAAGTGAAGAAAAGCCCTCTATCCATCCTGCTCTTCTCTCATGTATGCTGTACTACTTGGCCCTCTTGTAGTCCTCTTTTCTTCTATTATACTGTACAGTCAAGTCATTTATTGTAAAAAAAAAAAATACCTCCTACATCTTGAGAACATGGACCAAGCTGACAGGTCAGCTGCATTTTCTGTTTTGCCACAGTGTGGCTTAGAATGGCTGCCGCTCCCAAAGTGACACATAGAGCACAGAGGAAAAGAGATTAAAACCTGAGGTTATAAACAAAGCTTGGATCCATGGTGGGGACGGGGTTTAAGAGTAAAAATTACTCATGTTAACATCTGCATAGCGAAAATTTTAAATTTACTGTGACAAGTCATTTAATTTAATATCATGGTACTGTTTTAACTTCAGCAGGCTGTTTCTTTAATTCATGTGATTAACTTCATCTTGTTGTTGAGAGTGAGATGAGATCATTGATACCACACTTGTCTCACTTTTAAATATCACCAGAAAAACCTTTAGCTTAGCTTAGCTTAGCATAAAATCCAAAAGGCGATGGAATCATTAATTACATAAATTGTTTAAACTGTATTTTCAGATGCAGCAGGTTTTTAATACTAACCATTATACTAGGCTAGATCCAAATATACAGGCACAGTAAGAAAGTGGTGTCTATATTTGTGGCACATAAGCTAATTTGCACTAATTAAAAATTAATTAAAATTTTACCCTGACAAAATTAGAATCCAAATTACGTTAGATTAAATGACTTCAATCGGTGTAGTTGCACTTTATTCTGACTCATAATTCACCAAGGAGCCATGCATGAAACAAGGATTGGGAGACATTTATTCCCTGCAGCAGGGAGGATTGAATAACAAAGAAAATCATCAAATTGAATCAATCCGAACAAAACAAAAGAGCTCTGTTGCTTTAAAATGTTCTGCATGTTTTAGATGCTTGACGCAGGTGGTGATGGAGGGGACAGGTCGGGGAATCATGAATACATGGATGCAGCGAATGACTGTGTGCATGCAGTGACAGTTGGCTGGGTGTGAATGGGAGGATGAACAACAGTCACGGTGCCGTTTGTTTTTATATGGACTGAATTTGTATTTATGTATCAAATAGTTGGCGTTATTTGTATGTAAATGTGCAAAAAAACAAAAACAAACAACATACATATATTTATGAGGTTGTTTTTCCCTTAGGAGCATCCCAGACATTTAGCATGAGAGCTAAAAGGATGAGATGAAGGAAGGGAACAGAAACGGAACCAAATCATGTGCTGTTTTTGCACATTTTGACTTCAATATGAGAAGTGACTGTTAGCAAGCGGCCATGTTGTGGTTACAATAAAGAAGAAGTAGCATTTCAGAGGATCCAAAAATTCCAATATTTAAGTTCCAAGCTGCATGTTTTAAAGCAACACTTGACTGAAGAGACAAATGGCGGTGGCTAGATTTAGTTGCTCTATAGTTGGTTGTGCAGAGTTTTGGAGTAGCACATGTTTACTTTAGGCTTGAGTGTTGTGTCCCAACTTTATTAAACAGGAAGTGATTGAAGGAATTGCTGCAGGCAGGATGAGGAAGAAGTTCAACATTTTGGGAAATACACATACTTGTTTTGTTAGAAAAGAAGCTTGATACAACTCATATCTGTCCAATAAATCTGAAGCTACCGCTAGCATCTGCCTAGCTTAGCTTAGCAGCAGCAGAAACAACTTAGCCTAAGATAACAGAATACATAGAATATAAATCTTGTACTGCTCCTAAAGTGTATTTGTTAAATCTCTGCATAAAAAATAACAATTGGCTGCGTTATGGAGTCTAAATTTGGTACCTTCTAGCAATAGCTACTGTTAGCATGAGCAGCTTTGTGCACACAAACATGCACAAAATTGCTCACTGCTGTTGACAAACAGAGCGGCCATCTTAGATTTGGAGATGTGAATACCTAGTTTTCTAATCTTTATGCTAAACTAGGCTAAGCTAACCTCGCACTGGCTTCGTATTTATTCTACAAACATGAGTGTGCTGTCATACATGTTGTCTAACATGGTTTTTAAATCATGTGCCATTGTGTTACATGAGATATTAATTTTTTTTTACAGTTGACTATTATTATTTACCTTCCTCATACAAGCAGCAGCCATTTAGCTGAAGTTCATATGGTGCATTGATTCTCCTGTACATTCCACCAAGAAGAAACGTTACATGTTGCGAGACATTATCATCTCTCTTCAGGCTCGCTCTTTTATTAATAATTTATTGAAGCCTTTTTATTTTCTGACAAGTATTTTAGTTTTTGATGCCACCTCAGCTCTGTCTTGCCTCGTGTTGAATGTTCATCCCTGTCATTACGCCTTTAATTTCTTCTCTCTTAGATGAATGTGAACAAAGTATTTATTTTTCTTATCCCATCGTGCCACCCATCTGCTGCACATTAACTCAGGTTCAACTATCGAAGAGGAAAGCGGCCTGGCAAGGAGTCCCCCATGGTGGTTTATTAGTTCCACTACATTTGTAAATATGTAGGTGTGGATTGATTCATATAGGAAAAGCTCTTAGACTTGAAGTTTTATTGTGAACGTCTTCACTGCTGTTGTTTTATTTCTACTTTAAAGGACAAGGTTGTGTAAAAATAATTAAAAAAAAGAGCTGCGAGGCTTTTTTTTCTGTAGCGACATTTTGAAGCTGATTTTTGACCATTGTGCAACCCTCCGCCTCTGTTTGTGAATGTGAAATGTACATTTTATATAACGAAAAGATATTTTTAATGTTTTCTTGTGCAACTCTGGGTGCAAAAAAAAGAGTCAAGGTTTACCTTCAGTGTTTCTTATCCAGAAATAAATGTTAAACATCAATGTAAAAAAAATATGAAGTGTTTGTCTTATTAAAAAAGACAGATACTAGATGACAAGAGCTGCAAGTGCCCTAAAATTGATTGCTCCACACAATTTACTGGTCTCAGTCCCAACCAATCATAAAGAAGCAGAAGAAGAGAAAGTGCAGAAGAAGAGCCGATCACAATTGCTGCTTGTATTCCCTGGGTTTCCTGGGGGGGTTACAAACTAACAAACAGGGTCAGCTGGCCTTCCAAAAGAGTAGTTAGGCTGTGTGAGCAGACAGCGGAGGGATTCATTAGTGGAACAGAGTGCTCCCTGAATTTAAAACATGTTTTTTTGCAGGAAGCATCGATAGAAGGAGGGGGGGGGGGGGGTCATTGAAGTGAATCATTCAGTTCTTGATGATGATGATGATGAGGAAATCCTTCATTATTATCCCCAAAGTGATTTCCTGTCCACATTAATCACAAGAAAGGAAACACGGACAGAAACAGATGAACGCTCTTATTTTAAACAGCGCCATCTAAGGGACGGTGTAAACATTACTGAGCCTAGAGAAAACGTGAACAAAAAACTCAACATTACCAAGATGACTAACAATATGGCCATTTGTACTGAAGAAATGTGCCCACCTGTTCCCCCCTGTAGTGAGTGAACGTTGTGTCTTTCCACATTTCTTGTGTAAAATACATGTTACTGCCACCTGCTGGTATGGAGGTCTTTATCTCTACTGCAGGTCATAAATACAGTAAATAACATTAGTCGTGATAATACCCGGCTCTGCTTACTTATCTTGTACTCAGGTAAGTAAAATATATATCTAGTTTGTTAATTAAATAGAATTAACTAGAGTGTTAATTCACTCTAGTAATTTTCACACAGTCCCTAAATCTATCACGACTCCACAAGTGAATACAGTACAATCAATAACATTTACAGTTTAGTTCTTGGTCTAATTTTCAATGTAAGGGTAAGCTTGTGAATTGTGCAGGTGGAAATCTTATTTCAGCCTCTTAAAAACCACATCCTGACTCAGATTTAGGCTTGCACAGAAGAAATCCACATGATAAATGCAAATAAATTCATTTTATTTAGGTGAATTCTATTATGAGTTCCGGCTTTTCATGCTGTCCAAAAGTTCTTTCTATCAGTGAGCACCTGATTTGCGGATCTTTATGGCACTGGTGCTGTTTACAAACACTGAGGTCCTGCCCTTCGTCATGTCGGTCCTGATCCCGTTCCTCCGCTGCAAGTCAACCAGCGCCGGCAAGGCAGTAGATTGCGCAGTCATCTCCACAAGGGGGTAATATGACAACCCGACCAACAGCACAAACTACTACCTCAACCAGCGCTTGGTCCCGGTGCTACTTTCGGTGCCGCTCCAGTCAAATTCTCCCTTATCTCTGTGCCTCCGTGCGCTTTTACGCACGGTAGGGGAGGAAATGGCTTGCGCCCAAATCGAAGCCGCAATAATAGCGAGACAAAAACCCCACCCAAAGCACGGAAAGGAGGGGGGAGAATAAAAAAACACCTCCTGTACCTTTGCCATGCTTCCTGCACCCGCCGCTCTCCTCAGATGACCTAAAGGGAAAACGGCATATGGCAGGTATGGACGGCGCGGCGTGGCTCTCTGTGGAGAGGGCGGGACGCGTGCTTTACCAGAGCACACAAAATACCCCATTTTTGAAAATATTGTTTTTAAATAATAACAAAAAATTAATAAGTTAAACGACTAAAAGAAATCATCATTAGGTACTAATATATAGGCTACATAAAAATTCTCTTTTACGCAGAAATCAACATTACAAACCTACATTATTTATCATTTCTACTGCAATATAAACAATATATGTCTTAATGTACAAGAAAATGAATATTGTAGCCTTACGGTACACACGATTTAAAGCACACTACATACAGGTGTATTTCCATACATATGTAACCAGGGTTCTGTTGGATCTGAGAGAAAAAACAAAAAAATCCCACACCAGGCTCTTCAAGCTTGCAGCCCATCCGCAGCAAGCAGTCTGTTTTATAATCTATTGTTGTCTGCTTCTGTCTCCGCGTCGCGAAAGAAAGTTGTCCTGGTATCAAATCCGCTCGATTCAAAAGCACAGAAATGCGTAAAAACCCATCAGGACGTGACAGGATGCGTGCGTGCGTGTGTGAGTGAGTATCTTCGCCTTTCTTCTCTTCTGCAGACGCCGTGTGTCAGGCAGTGTGGATGGAAAATGAGTGGATGTGGCTGAGCTGCGTGGATAAAATTCGCGGGGAACGCCAGGACGGGTGTAGGCACGGACAGAGACTGGGAAAAAATGCAGATGTCCTGCTCCGGTTGATTTTCCAGACACCGGTATGAGAGTGAGACGCTGTGAGAGAGCGCCCTCTGCTGGGGACAGACAGGTTGTAAATGAGGACATTTCTATGCTTAAAGTTAAAATACGTAAAAAGTCCGTTTCAAAATTCAAAATCTACTTTAAGAAATCTTAAATAAAATAAGCTCAAATACTTATATTTCAGTAGACATGCTTAAAATGAAATTAAAAGAAATCCTAAAAATCTAAAATAAACATAATAACTTATCTCATGTATAACGTAATATTTGTAGGTATATTTAGTGATGTCGCACATATTAAGTAATTACATAAAATACATTTTGAATTTTAAATGGTGGTTTCCGTTTTTTCTATGCGAGTGGTGCGCTCTCTACACACAGCTGCTGCTCCTCCTCCTCCCTCTTATTGGCCAGGGGGACAAGGAGGACCCTGCTCAAGGGGGGGGGGGGGCTCCCAGCTGTGAGCGGTCTGAGAACCCTTAAGAACCCGGAGAGAACACCGTGTTCCTCCTCCCTCCTCGTGGATCATGCTGGAATACATAGAGTGGGGAGGGGGATTAAAATGGAGGGCATGCTGCAATCCTCATTGAAATTCCTGAGACAAACGTGTGTCTGCGCATGCCCCACATGACATTCAATTTGAACAGCTGGGTTATAAGATCTGCTGTTTTTATACAAACGTGTGTTTTGGTTATGAGAGAGTCGCATTCATTTCTTGGAGACTTCCTCTAAAATGGAGTCGGAGCCACAGGAAGCTTTACACAACTTTATTGAAGATTGTGTATAAATACACATGCACATTTCAAATGTAAACCCAAGTGAACTCAAGTGCAGCCAAACCTGTAAACCCCCAATACGTCATCATGCAAGGATGTCTGGATTCATTTTACAAAAAAAGTCCCAAAACAACAGAATCCTCCTTTTTCTTTAAAAATATTCCCTCCCTGACAAGAACACAGGCAAGACCTCTGCAAACTAGTGTGTACGTGTCACGGGCCACGTTAACCCCCCCCCCCCCACCACCACCCCACCCCACCCCCAGACGCCTTAGGTCTTGCCATGGTTTTAAATATATTGTCTGTTTATTATTAAATGCTTACATATAAATAAATAAACTTTTATCAAATGTGCACTCACAGAGTGAACTCTTATGTACAGTATTGTATAACCCTATAGTAGCAGTCACATCTCACGCAGTCAGGATGGGGGTGAGTCGCCCAAAAAGCAAGGCAGCGCCAAGGTGAGGGGGGAGGGGGGGCGCCAAGCCCACTGAAGTCAAAGCACAGAGATGCTCATGAAGGCATGGTACGCATCTAATATTCTGAGGCAACAACAGGTACGCTGATGCTGTTTACAATGGAAAGAGCAGGTAGAAAAAGAAGCATAACACTCCACCATGGAGAATAGAGTTTCATCATGAGTTAGCATCCATGGAGGAACTTCCTGCCACAAAATATTTTTCACTGTATCATGATCCCAAAAGCTGAAAGGCCTTTTAGGCAGACTCACCCCACAGTTTTCAGTTTTGTCTCTCCCTCCTCTCCCCTCCCTTCACCCTTCTCAAAGCTCAGGACCACAGAGAAGCTTTTTCTCCCCCCTCTGGGAGAAAAAAAAAAAAAAAACAAGGGACGCATTCAGCCCATGAACTCATACAGCCAGTATCATAGAACCATCACATTCAACCACACCAAGTAAGGAAAAACAGAATCGATCACATACATGGGGTCGTTTCGGTTAGCATACATTCCGGCCCTCTTGTGGGTGAGATGATGTGGCTGTGAGATAACGAGCAAATAATATGAACAATCGTACACGTGTGTTTGAGATAAGGGGCTGAGCAAAAAAAAAAAAAAAAAACAGTGACAGTGATGTGCAAAGAAAAGGCGGCTGGGCTTGAGATTAAGAGTTAAGGCAGAGGTGACTCAAACAAGAGACGATGCATCTGATGTCAGCGAAATCACCCATGTTCCTAATCTCACTGCAGCGCCTCCAATATGAAGAAAAAGAAGGAGCCCACATACAGCTTTAAACACACCACCTATAAGCGGAAGATATGCCATGTCAGATCTCAGAGTCTGTCAGCTAATCTTTAAACAGAATATATTGAGTTAAGACAGAGTGCTTCTGCGTTTCTAAAAACATTTTTTTGCATCTTAAATATGACTACAATCTGATTATTCTGCAAGGTTAACTGGCTACCATGTTAATCCTGCTTCACTTTAAGAAATATAAATTAGAGGAGAGGACAGCAAAAGCAGGACCTTAAAACATTAAAGCACACTGATAATCTGTCTAAACATTGCATGATCGCAGCAGCAGCAGCAGCACAAAGCTAGGACAGTTTGGCTGTTTGACACAGTATAAAACCACACAGCTACAGGCATCACTTCTCTTCACTATGTTTAGATTGTAGACGCATCTCAGCACTGGCTTACTAAAGGCAGCACACCCTCTGAGAGACAAAAGTCATCAAACAACTGCAGTATGTCTGGCATTAAAACATAAAAAAAAAGTAAATGTGGATGGTTGGTGATTGTGCAAGTTCAAAATGTTTCAGCGCATCATGAAAACTTAATATGGTTCAGTGTTCTTAAAATATTTACAAAATTTAAAGGATACTAAAATGATATGCATTGCTCTCAAAAATATATATGTATTTAAAAAAAAAAAAAAAAAAAAAAAAAAAAAAAAGGGAGATTCAGAGCCTCAAAAATCCATCCCAGTTACTCCTTTTAGAGAGCTAACTAAACAAATGGACGTGGCGACACACTCAAACACTTTACACACACACAGTGATCCAACCACAGAAGAGGGCCCTGATTTCTTAGAGTTGCGTACCCCGGCAGCTCCCTGACCTAACAACCCAGCAGTGGCTCCGCCTGTCGAGCGGCTGAGTCCGAGCCGCTGTGTGGGGCTGCTGGCACTGGCTGCCATGCTGTGTGTCCATATGGCTTTGGATGGAAAGATCCCGTTCTCTCTCCATTTAATCTTGTCCCCGTTTTACCTCAGTTGGTTTTCATGGCGACATCTCGATTGGGTGCCTGTTCCTCCTCCTCTTCTTCCTCCTCTTCCTCCTCCTCCTCCTCCTCCTCCTGCTGCTGCTGCTCCTCGTTGTCGTTCTTCCTGCACCGGTTTTCGTTCAGGTCCTCCTCGTCGCTCTGAGCGGTGGCGCCGGCGGCGGATGAGGCCCCCTGTGCCGACGAAGAGGTCTTTCTCTCCAGCCCCTCTTCGCCCTCGTTCTCCTCCTCTACCTCCTCCTCGTCCTCCTCTTCATCCTCTTCCTCTTCCTCGCGGTCGAGAGCAAAGTAGCCCGTGCCTTTCACTGTGTCTTGGCGCTGATAGAACAATACGTAGCCTGCTTTGGACTAAAGACACAGAAACAGGAAAATTACACAACAGCACTCAACGGTTTCCATGCAGAGCTCCATTTTTAATTTGCAACACATTTTCTGTTCTGGGAAGGTGAAACTTTTAGTAGGCAGTCGGTTCAATGACCACTTGACCATAACATTTATTTAAATAAAAATATTTTGGATAGGAAGCCCTACAGAGTAAGTTAAAGCCAAGTGTACCATCACTATTCATGCTGAATCAGACAATCAATTTAGCGAGAAGTTAAGTATCTCAAATAGAATCATGTGGACATGAGTTGTAAAAAGCCTTCACAGACTTTCTCTACGCTCTCCACTGTCGCACACTCTAATGAGGTTTCATCTCTTTGGCTTCAGTCAACACTGACAAAGATCTGAGTACTTCATCAGAGCTTTTGGGGGGATGTCTCTGCACAGTTGGACGTCTTTGATAAAATCAGATTGTATGGCTGATTCCAATTAGTCACAACATTAGATGTACATTAACTCTGATCAAATCAACCAGGCAATTTAATTTGTGTCCAGCAAAACTACCCTTTGATGAACAAACAGTCGGATTGCTGCCTGTGGCTTTTCAGAAAAATGAGGACACTCACCACTATCTGATCTTCATTGGCAGGAGAAACACTGCTGTCATCAAAGTTGTACCACTTCCCATCATCTTTGTTCTTAGCATAAGCAGTGTCTGGAGATTCAAAGATATTACAATAATAAACACTTTTATTAATTAATTAATTAAAAGACATACTATCAACTCTCTTAATTAATACTCTGCTTTTACACTCCACAATTCTTACATTTTAGAGTCCTATATTTACAATCCATTGATTGCAGGCTAAGAATGCCGGCCCAGATCCTGGATCCAGTTTGTTTCTTGTTCTGGGCCGTGTAGTTATATTAGTTTACAGATTCATGCTTGTCTTGGTGTACTATAGATGTTAGGGGAAGATGTTTTATTCATGTTCCCTTTGAAACACAGCTAATCCAAATTAAATTCGAAACTCGACACTTAGGTGCTATATAACGTATGCAAGTAATCATATAAAAAAAAATGAATGTCAATGTTTCTGAGTCTTACAGTGGCCTCCTCCCATCCCGCCATAGTGATTGGACACAGCAATGAGGTCGTAGCGACAGGGCCCAGCGTTAGGGTTGATCAGGAACTCAGACATGTCCAGATCTCTGAAAGGAAAAAAAACCCAAATGTGCACATATGCGTGAGAGAGATGAGAGCACGGAGCTAGTGAGAGAATACTGCAACAATACAAAATGTTAATCTTGTACAGTAACCAATCAGCTAATACAGAAACAACTACAATATACAAATGTTAGCATCGTTTAATTTTAGCAACAATGAAAACACTAAATATGATCAGAAGTAGTGACCGTTACCGCTTTGATATAGAAAAGTCACTTTATCACACTTACTCACTTTATTGTGAGTCCACATTTCCCATAACAGATGATGTATTGTGGAAAACAAACAATGGATTCACAGCTGAAGGCCCTTTGTTCTGCTGCTATGATGAATAGCTTCTTCTCTGTATGTATGTGTGTGTGTGTACCTGAGTGGGAAGTCAACCAGTGAGTCCAGTTTATCTCTCATGTAGCGACTGTAGGAAAAGCGTTTAAGATGGACCACCAGCACCGGTGGCAGAGACCACAGGTCCAGCTTTTTTGTGGCCTGCTGGTGCTGCTTACAGTTCGGACAGTACCTGAAAGACATGCGTGTTCATGTTAAGAACCAGGTGTGGCCACAAATACACCAAAACATGATTCGTGGTTTCTCACCAAGGGTCCTCTGCTCCCAGTTTCTCCTTTGTGGTGAACAGTTCGATGCAGTCCTTTAGCTTGAAGAAAGCCTTCTTCTGAGGCTTATATTCCATGCTCTCATGCTTGTCAAAGTCCTGCGTGCACACAGTTAGATCAAATTATTCTCATAACATTGCTATGTTTACACATTAAATCATGGTCTATTTTGGCAGCAACCAGGAACATGCTATAAGAGAAAATTTTGCAGAAACAACTTCAGTTCATTCGTTGCATTTTGTAAAAAAAAAAAAAAAAAAAGACTGCAGAGTCTGCTGCAGACATGACCTTTAGGTTACAAAATAACTAAGCTTGTCTACTGGGCTCCCTGCTGCTCCTATCTGGGTTACATTGCAAGACTGTTATCTCCTACATTCACAATATCTTAACATTAATTTTACCTCAACAACAGTGTCATCAAAGTACTTCTTCTTGATCTCTGGTTCCCAGTCCAAGGAGAGGTAAGAGCGGTCTGTGAAAAGGTGAGCAGAATCTAAATACACCAATCAGCTGAAATGTTATCTACGATAAATTTAAAACAAAATCTAAATCTGGAACACTCCCACGTCATACCACTGAGTCGGAGGTGTCCCTCGTCAAATCGTATCTGCCTGGTGTCCTCCTTGATGAGGGAGAAGTCCGTTTTTCCCATGTTATTGAACTGGAATGTAAAAAGTCTCTTCCTGCTGTGCCCGGGTGTCTGCTGGCCTTTGGTGGAGTTCTGTGGACCGACCACACCGTTCTCCAGTTCATTGTCTCCCCCCACAGAGTCCTCCGACTGGCTGTTGTCGTTCTCGGAGGGTAGTTCCTGATCCTGGCTGGACTCGTCGTCCTGCTCGTCAGTCTCCATCTCACCTGAAGGAAAAAAATATACTTCTAAAGAAGACATTTTAAAGAGGCTAAGACTTTACACCAAAAAAGCGTTGGTGCACTCACTTGGCGATCCCTCCTCCAGTAGTCCATTAGTGGCGTTACCATTAACAGTGTGTTGTTTGGACGGCGTCTCTTCACAGTCCTCCTCATCTTCTTCTACAGAAGACCGCACAAATCGGCTGCAAATACAAAAAAAAAAAAAGCAATTAGCTCCCGCAGATGGAATAAGGATAGTTTTTAACACTAAATGATGCTTCCCACAATCATGATTTGACATAAATAGCTGAAAGTACCAGAGGCGCAGCAGCAGCATGTTGTAGAGTTTGTCTTCACTGAGAGTTCTGGGGACAGCAATGAGGAAGGGCTGCCCAAAGAGTGGCGTGCTGGTGTGGTTATAGCCTGACTGTTTGTACTTTTCCCGCAAGTGCACCGGAATAACTACGTGGTCTGTGTCCTCTACTCGGTTCACTGCCACCTCAAAGCTGCAAAGAGAAGTGCGGTGAGAGGTTTAAAGTCAAATGGTGTGTAGCTGTGCAGCAGTCAGTGTTCTTGACAAATACAGTGAACGCATCATTTCTGAAATCCATTCCTGAATATGATTGCAATATGGTTGTCATGAGTGGTAATCTGAATCAGCTAAGCTCAACACTTACACATAGATATCATCTCTCTCCATGATGCTGCTTAGGTTTTCGTTGGTGGCAAAGATCCGGTGGAAACGGTGGTTGTAGATGTCAGTTACAATCATCTGAAGGAAGAGACAGAGACACAGTCAGCAGACAGAAATACAAGAACTCTCTTGGTGATAGTTCCTTAAAAGGTAGGGTAGGAGATTTCATTCTGATGCACTTTTGTTAAATTAGTGTAACTTCTCTTTACAATCCGATAGCAACCAATTAGTTCGGCAAGTTTCACAATAAAACGAAGAATATTAATCATCTGTGGAAGCTATAAAACGCTATAAACATCAGCCAATTCTCCGGGTGGACCCTGCGTGGAGTATTGGCTGGCTGTCACTCTCTTCCTGCTCTGCGCGCACCAGAGAGGTACGTGCATGATGGCCGAAGTCACAGACCGCAGCTTGTCTTCAGGTAATGCGCGTCCATGTGATTGGGCGTGTGTTTACTTTTAAAATCTGGCTGACTCTCACTGAGTTTTCAAAATCTCCTACCCTACCTTTAAAACACCAGTTTAGTAATAAAGCATGGTAATCTCAAGACAGTATAACTGTTGTATTTCTGATATAAACATATGCAACACGTTCCTCTTGTGGCTGCTGTAGTTAGAGATGTCAGCATTTTAGTGTAATGGCTAATAACAGGCAAAGGAGGGCTGACTGCGACGTTTATACCTTCTCAGCAGGGACCCCAGACAGGCTGGAGAGTGAAGTACACAGGTCAGAGATGTAGCCCACCTTTGGCACAGTCAGCTTGTACTGAAAAAGAAAGTAATAAGGATTATTATCTGCTCTCCTCACAAGAATTCATTTTGTCATTATCCTATGCTGCTTAATGTTACCTGTGTGGGTTTGGCCAGAGGGTCTAGTCTGACGAGATAAACTTCCAGTGTCCGTTCCTTTTTCATAGGGAGTGGAAGGGTCAAGTAGCAGAAAGGATCAAAGGTCACAGAGACCTTAGAGCACACAGGACACACCAAAGTAGACTTGAAAAGTCCGTGAAAGATGTCCACAATGATGGAGTCATTCCTCTTTATGTGGTTCTCCCACGCCTCCTCTGCCACAACCTGAGATGGAACAAAATAGAAGATCACAATGGGCCGTATAAAAAGTGAACAATTCAAAATAGCACCTTTGCTGGTCTCACCTTATCAGGCCTTCCATTAGCGTCCTTCAGCTGGATGTAGGGCTTCTTCCTGATGCGGTTCAAGTCTTCATGAAGGCCATCAAGGAGGAAGGCTAGAAGCTCATGAGAGTCCTGCTGTTGGTAGCCTGAGAACTGGGGGGCAAAGCGGCCCACCTGGGTCTGGACAATGGAAATATGCACATATATTGAAAAAAACAGCGCATGCAAAAGAGAGAACTGTACATTATAAATAAATGGTGAATGAAACATGGTGGTTCCTTGTTATGCGGATTGTTGTTCCTTGTTATGCAGATTGCTTGCCAAAGATAACTTCTAAAAATATATAATCTGACTATAAAGTGAACATTTTTTCCAGGTAGTTACCTTGAAAGGCCTTGGGGTGACATAGCTGTATTTGCCTGACCACAGCTGCTTAATAAGCTCAGCATAGGCTCTTGCAATCTCCCCCTTCATGCCCAGTGGGTTGTCCTCATTCAGCTCGTCTGTGTACTTGTCTTTGAGGAAGTACTCCGTCAGGGGAGGGATATTGCTTAAACACTAGGTTGCAAAAGAAAGAACAAAAATCAGCCAGATTTGGACTTACCGACCTCCATGTAATCTCCATCCCCCTTTTTTAAATACTTCTGATAATATGTAAATAGATTGATGATCAATAAAAAACGCTGCAGTCTATACAGATGCTGCGGTAGTGCCTTTAGACCAGGAACAAACATTTAAATACTTAGAACTTTTTTCCCATACTTCCGTCGACTATGTATGCCTCCAGCTCTCATGCATGTTACCTGCACAGCAGAGTTCATGAAGCAGGTGTTGCCCAGGTTGGAAAGCCCACAGAGCCCTGAGCGCTCACTCTGCCTGCTCTGGTCTGAGTAGTCATAGCTGTTGCTGTAGGGGTGGTAGGACGGCAGACTATAGCTCGAATTCTTCACACTGTGAACATATAGATATGCAAAGAGGGAGGTTATATAAAGTTGGTTAGCAGTATGTCAAGCTGTTACAAGCAAACAAAATCCACGATTCATGTACATCTGATGTATTATTGATGCTTCTACATTAACTAACCTATGTTAGTTACATTTACACGTTCTATTCCACTTTGACGCTACAGTCCAAACCTATGAAGCCCCCCCTCACACACACACACACACACACAAACACATCACAAAGATACTTTCTAGAGAATTATTAAAATCTTTAAAATAGGCTTCCACATCTGCAGCATTCAGCAGACCTCTGAGTGGCAGGTAAAGAATTATCTGTTGTTTCTGGCTCCCACTGGTCAAGAGAAACTGCTGTGATGGCTGTGGAGGCAGTGGCCTCGCAGGTCAGCGCACGGTGGTCCACCCTCCTGCTGTCCAGCTCCACCGCCTCAGGCCTCAGGCACCACCAGCAACACAGGAGCATGACATCTCAGCTCCGCCCCGGCCCACGCCGGCCCACATGTCCACACAAAACCAAACAACCTGCAGCCTAGATGGGGTTTCTGGTCCAGTCAGGGGCATGCACGAATCAGGTTTATAGAGGCCTGGGAAGGAAAGCCCAGCTTCAGTCTCCACTGTTGAGTCCTCAGTTTAACCCAAAGCAGCCCCAATAGCAGTGTGAATACAGTCCAGAAGAAGTTTAGGCCTAAATTTGACTTTCAAGTCCAGCGAAGGCCAACAAAGAGTCCATGGAATTCATAAAAGCACAACAGCACACACACTTGTCCTTCCTAGAGCTCCCCTCTCCTCTTCTGTCCCCTTCGTCTTTTTCGGGCTCGACTGCCTGTCATCTTGTTGTCCTTTGCCTTAGATCCCTTCCCCCTGTCCTGTCCTGTACTGTCCTGTACTGTCCTCTGCTCCTCCCTCTGGCCTGCCTGCTGCTCTCTGCAGCTCTACAGCTACCCGCAGATATTTATAGCAGCAGCAGCAGCAAGGATGCTCAAGACTTCTGCTACCGAAAGCTAGAGGTGCACAGAGAGAGAAAGAGGGAGGGAGAGGCAGAGAGAATAGGGGGGAGGGGCGGACAGTATGGGTGGGGGGGCTGACAGAAGAGAAATGAGATGGGGATGGAGGGAGCAGCTGATCCACTGCATCCAGCTGAGGCTGCAGTATTCGCAGGCCCGACTTGCTCTTCTCTCTACTCTTCTCTAACACATATATACACATATATTAACACATTCATGCTGACACATCATTTATCCTTCTTTTCTTGTACAGGCCGTGTGTTCCCCCTCAATTCGACACACTAACACACAAATTCATGCTCTGATTTTGCCCCTCTTGCTCTTAAGACGCACCCTATGACACTTTCAGGACACCCAAGTAAAACTTTACTCTCCCTTTCATCCTTTTTAATATGCTTATGGCTGTCTGCATGAGAGCTTTAAAAAGAAGGCTCTCAATAAATAAACTAAAACCCAGAGAAAGGCTAGGTTTTATCACCAGGGCCAGTATGTGTGAGAGAGGCAGGTGATGAGGAGTGGGAGCAGATGAAATGTATTCTGAAGGTCACATAGACTGCAGAACGTGTGCATCCCAATGAGCTCTGGGAAGAGAGAAGTCAAGCGACCAGGAGACACAAAGAGAGAGAGGAAGAGACCCACCTGCCAGAATCAGGGGATGAAACTTCGTATAATACTTTAGAAAGCATCACTGCTAAGGCTAAACAGACAAGGCCAAAACCACAAAATCTAAAAGACAAGTGTTATGTAATGTGGGAACACTTCATATAAAAAAAAGAGAGGGCCTCATGCATAATTCAGAGCAAACGACAGCACTGGCACTACAGGGAATCAGGAGCTGCTGGGAGTGAAGATCCAATTTCCCCAAGTCACCCATTCTGTGCATTCCACTAAACACAATGCAGAATAGAATGTGACTGCTATGACAAAAATATAGTGCAGAGCTGTTAGAAGACCATACTAAATACTGAGTTTAATGTAGAGCAAACTAGAATGTGAGTGTAAGATTGACACACACTGTCTCTATCTACAATGCAGGCACACGTACACACTCCAGCATGCAGTAAATCACACACATGAGGTGGAAGGAGGGAACAGAAAAGTCCACTGGACAGCAAAAGGTAGAAAGCTCCACCCACAGTGGATCAGTGCCCTGTAACAAATGGCTGACAGAGCCTCTAGGGTCCCAATTAGCAAAAAAAACATTTAGACTACAGTCAAATATTCAGAAGGTAGAAAACAAAAACAACTTGGGCTGTGGTTAAGCTTCAAGAAAATTGAATATATTTGATGAAATGTTCAGATATTCACTCGTGTAATCTCCGTATTCTGATTAATCTGGTAGAGCTACGGGATGAAGCATATACTGTCAGTTTATTAACCTGAAAATATATACATGTTATTTGGAAAGGTGTTGAATTTAAAACAAGCTACTGCAAAATGTATGTGCCAAGTCTCAATACTCAATGCTGAGGACCTGGATAAGAGGACATTTTTTAAACTTTTGTTTAGAATTAATCACAAAATTTTAATGAAACACCACAATGGGCACAATATTTCTTTATGTGTAAAGGCCACTTTAGCAGAAGCTGTCCTTCATTACAATTTTTGCTTCTCATACGGTTTTTTTCCTGAAGCCCATTGAGTGAACATCCACAATTTTTCAGCAGCCATCATCAGGGTTCTGCAGCTTTTCTACCAACCATGACTCATTCTGGATGCTGTCAATGAAGGAAATGTACTTTCCATGGATCACACTGAAAAATATAGTATAATAATCTACCCCACTAACTGTATATTCATTGCATATTACTTTGGTGTCACAACAAAGAAGTGCAAAACGTTCTTTAACATGTAGCCCATAATATACCATGCTGATTTTCTATATATTGTGATGTATTCAGGATGTAATTTATTTCTACTTATCGGTAAAGGTGAAAGTAAGCTAGTAAAGTAAGTAAATAATCCCATCAGGCCTAATCATGCAGCCCTACACCGCCAGAGTGATCAATACCCGATTTAAAATTAGATGAAAACTATTAGCGAACATAATTAAACGCTGACTAAGACACCCAAGGGCTCCTGTGGGCCATTTTTAGAGAGCACTGCTGTCGTTGAAAGAAATTTCAAGACATCAATCCCAGATAAGCCCCTACCCTTCCCTAGTGTCAGCTCGTTACAGCTGAAACTGCATCATCAGGAGGTTGCTTTTACACCCAAATCACAGCCAGAGATAGAACTGCACAAAACAAACATGAATAAATTTTGCATCGGGATGCTTAGTTGAGCGCAAAAAAAAAGTTTAGAATCTACATTTCCACCTCCCACTAAGCCAATTCACCACAACTTTAAGCCAGGTTAACATGAAGGTGTACTGAGCTATACCACAGGCTCCATCTCTGGCTGTTGCCATCCCAGCCCACCCCTCCAGCTATTCAACCCGCAACTATGCCTTACTTCCTGCTGTTGAAGCTGCTGTTATGATTGTTTGTGAGAGATGAAGGCGAGATCTTTGGCAAAGCAGAGAGATTGGAAGCACCAGATGACCTTCAAAAGATAAAGAATAGATCATGAGTTAGAGTAGAAAATAAGGAGCTGTTCCAGAAAGGTGTGGAGCGTCTATCAGATTTATTTAAGAACTTGAAGCAGGGCAACTCGACTTGTTTTTTTCAAAATCTAGTTGCCCTGCCTCAAGCTCTTGAATGAAAAATGACCTGGATGACTGACAATCTTTATCAACATATGTCCATCAAATCAAACTGGATGAAGCTAAAATAAATAAAGTGGTATGCCAGCAACAGAAGGTTGAGCAAAAGAGGTTGACAGGGCAAACTCATAAAAAAAGAAATTTTCTGAAGATGGTGCGGTGTTGTAGTGACATGGCAGGAAACTTTAAAATGATTACATGTTTAATTTTCCATGAGGAACAAAAGCCAGAGCAGCTCCAAATGATAGGCTTTATTCTATTACTTCTACTCCAAGTGACTGAATATAATTCAAAAATATATACCTATGTGTAAGCTTCTGGTAAATCAACAGCAGTGTTTGGAAACTGTATTCCATATTACTAAAGTATAACCTTAGAGTCCTTAGAGTCAACAAACAAAAAGGTAAGTCAGGCGATGTGGCATTCACTCACTTGGGTGCCGTGGAGCCTCGAGGCCATGTGCCATCTTCGTTCTTCTGCTCTATTACGAGAACCTGTGGAAGACAGCACAAAGAAAAATGGCTCCATATGCTTCTGCTACTTAAAAGACACCAAAGTGCTTCAGGTCCCACGCTACTTTGTTCACTGAATGTGAAGTCGTCTTTATTGATCTGCAAATAAGCTGTATATACTTACATTTATCAAATGTTTTGGATGATTTCTAAGATATGATTTCAGAAACAAAAAAACAAATGATGAATCAAATTTACCAAAGCACTACACAACATGTAATTTCCTCTATAGAGTAAAGCTGTCACTGACTGTAGGCTGTAGGCACCTCTAATGCAGAAAGACAGAGAGCTGGCAGCTATCCAGTGTTTCACTTAGTGAGGATTTGCCTGATGCTTACCTATCCGCTGAACAGCTGTTGCTGAATAAGACAACCCCGTGATCTGAAGCCTGCTGGCTCATTATGGCCAGTTGTCTCAATAACTTTGTGTAGAGTTGACTGTTGAGTGGATGCTAGGACATATGTCCACATTTAAAGTAGCTTATATGGAAGCAGTTGAGCCTCCTGTGCTGCTACACCATAACTCCAGCTTCACTTGAAAGTCTTTTAAGTCATTCATATCATATTATTATACTTTTACCTTTACTGTAGTTTTCTTGCACTAAACTTGTTGCTGAGGTTTATTATTCTCTCATTTGAGAGATATATAGAAAAATGATAAAGAGAAAAAGAAAATACAATAGATATCTTAAAATGTCCAGATGCCTTGCTTCAACCTTCTGAATGAAAATGACCTGGACAACTGAGAATCTTCAGAAGAGATTTCACTCAGCTCAGGAATGAGTGTCCACACAGCAAGCCCCATTTGGACATGCTGTCAGTTCAATCAGTTTCAACAATATGTTGTCCAAAGGATAAGGAACATTCTCTGCTCTAACACCTTATTAATCAAGCAAAGAGTCTAAGCAACTAATACACGTTGGGCTTCTATTTGATTATTTGGCTATGGATGCACCCGTAAACCTTTAGTTTACTTTCCAGGCTCCTGTGCTTGCTTGTGAGTGCAAAACTGTGGTCCAGCCCCTTTAGATTTTGTTGTGACTAATGTTGTGTTAATATTGTAAGGACAGCGATTGAGTGAGGCCAAGGATGTGTAGTATTTATTGTGAAGACATTTGGACAAGCAGCTGTAGGGCACAGATAAAATTACCAAAAGGTCCTACCTGTCCTTGATAGAGGCCAGCATCTTGGATGGTGCTGTCAGGTTTATTGAGAGGCTCAAAGGTGTTGCTCATGTATCTGTTCCACAGCCTGGTCTCTTTCTCATCAGCAATGCTGAACAGCTTTCGCATTTCCTTCTCAATCATGTCTGCAGGGATATTATTATAAAAACCATCAGTGGGAGTTAATACATGGATCTCTTGAAATAAAATGTACTTTAAAAGACTAAGAAACAAGTAGTGGCAAAAAAAAGATATTTCATTGTGTCATGTATGCTGTGATGTGGCTCCTGACGAAGAGGAAGGGAATCCAGAGGGCCCACCTATTGTGTCAGCTTTACTGAAGCGTCTTGTGATCACATTGTCCATGTTGCTGTCTTCACAGAGCTTCAGCTCTGTCAGGTACACCTCCACCTTGCAGTGCTTCACGAACATACCCTGTTCCACCACCTGCAAAACATATGATTAAATATTTACATTACCTGCAGCAACTTGATGGCACTAAAAAGAGCAACAGACATAATACATGAGTAAACCTGTGGTTAAATTAAATGCAAAAGTTGGCTGCTCGAAACCTGAAAACTGAACAGAACAATAGGCACCAAAATCAGGGTGGGGTCAAACCAAAAGGCAAATCTGTGATCCCATTCTGTCTTATTTGTATTGCAGATAACACTGTATTGCTCTGTTAGTCATGCTGCTAAAAATGGCTCGTCAGCTTTGACAGCAAGTCAACTAAAACAGCTTATCTACAGCCAAGCTCAGCAGCACCAGAAAGACAACTCTTACAGTATATGAGTCTTATCTAGCCGATTTAACAATGAAACAAACAGGTAAGGTGGGGTTGTACTTGTTACTGTTTTAGTAGACAACATAGTAGAGTGAGCTGCTCTAGTTGCCACTCAACTGGTGTTCTGATAGGAGCAGAGTCAGACTGAAGTGCCTAAATTAGCAGCACCTCGTGGAAACAGCTGAGGGGTCCCGGCCTATTTATTTCACCGCTCAGCCCCTCCGACACACGCACTGACACACACACACAGTACCAACTTCACAAATGTTCCTGAGAACTGCAATAGTCATACACACACATGGCTTAGATTCTCCCCTCACCCCCTCCCCAAACCCCCAATTTCCTAGTGGGCCAATCCTACCCCTCAGCACAACACCCATGTGTTTGTACACTCAAAGAAAAAGTCCATCACCAAACTGTAACAGAATTTCTCAAATCAGAGCTGAGCCAAAACCCATTTACCCCACCCTCCCTCCTCCCTGACTGGTTATGCCTCTTGCACTCCTCTGAAAAGCTTTCACGCTGCTTCTCTCAGTGTGACCTCAGCTGGCATTCCTCCACTTCAAAAAGCAAGGACGCAGGAGCACTCCACCAGTGTTGACAATTAAACCAGAAAAGGACAGCGGAAGGAACCACAGCACGAAACCTGGGACAACAATCCTCCCAAATCCTTTTTATCGCTTGGGTTCCACCCACACCCCATGATGACAAAAAGTAATGAAGAGTTTTGAAAAAGAGGAAAAACTAATAATGAACCTCCTGCATGTTGTGTCTCGCAGATCGCTCCATGTAGCTTTTCAGTCATCCAGAACGTTGGACCTGAAAATAGAAACCCTACGGCCACCCGATACGTCCCATGACATACATGGCAAAAGGGGAGGGTCAATGAAAGGGGGCGAAAGAACGGGAGAGAATGGCAGAGAAGGAGGGGGGGAAGAGGAATCTTATCCAGCAGCCATAATGCCATGACTAGTGAGATTTGAAGTGCAGAGGTTCTGTTAAGTTGTAGCTGCCATCACCATGTATTCCACTGACAACTCTAACCATTTATATAGCCATTCATTTTTCCCCCTCACTCTAGTATTTAATTCCAAAAATGCAGTTCATGACTTAATGAATGAAAACACAATGGAAATGAATGAAATGCACCATCTTAGGTACTTCCTGTTGATGCAAAAGGAAACTACAACATGCCAGCAAATAAATCACCCAATTAATAGGTACGGTAGTAGTATAACTTTTCACAAGGCTAAGAAACACAGACCTACATATTTCGACACATGACTATTTATTAAACCACTCTTTTGCAATCACTTTGAACAATAAAGCTAATGGAAACATGAGTCATTATACAGAACTATTATGATAGCCTGTTTATTATAGTGTAGGTTTGGTGGCTGTCATTTCTTCCTCCTAGCTGAACACAGCATGCCACAAACATTAAGCTGCATCATGGTATTGAACCTTACAGGTTCAATTAATAATGCAGTGCACCATGCATGTGCCATCATATTCTTATACCAATGACCGAACCCCTACCTTGCGAGCAATTGGCTCCTGACCCTCTGTCAGTCCATACCAGCTGACAAGCTTATTCCAGCCTTCTGTGGGGACCAAGATGTAGTCAAGCTCATCAATGAGGTGTTCCTTGATGGCGAGCACATCCCCATCTAGCAGAAGGGAGGAAAAGAATTAGAAAAAAGCAGGTAGGGTAGGGTAGCACATTCAGTGAGTCTCACACGACACAACACATACAAAGAAAAAGGTATGCTGGAGAGCTTTCTATAAACCCCTCTCCCCCAAAAGGGCTCCTCTTTACAGTGAGTAGACAATGTTGTTTTGTGTCATTTTCCCTGATCTCTTTGTTTTGTCTTCCAGAAGGACAACACTATATTACTACAGTGCTTATAATACACATTTATGATTGTTTATGATCAATGGTGCATTACTTGTCTTACCTCTGAGAAGACCAGAATTATCAACTGGTCCTGGGTAGACATTCTGGTCACCCATTTGGTATTTGTCCCAACTATCATAGCCCACATATTTCTTCCACTGTTTAAACCAGTGACTGTCCACTAGGTACCTGCAGAGAGAGTAACCAGGATGATACCAGGTGTAATAAAGCAATGTGTTACACAGTTAGTCAGCCTTGATTGCTCAACAGTTATGTACAGTTTTCTGGAAACAGCTTTCAGGGCTACCTTGCCGTCAGTACCCTAAACAAATCTGACTTATGGAAGCACACGTTATACTAACATACTGACATTGGTAACTGTAGCTTTCTTGAATCCGAGTTGAGTTCAGGTTGCTGCATGCCTAGCCAGCTGGCTCTGTGATTTTGACAGGTGGTTCTTTCCCGACTCCGCCCTGCTGAAGTCGACGGATAAACCCACCGACTGGCAAAAACCTCTTGGAGCGTCGGTATTCTAGCCAATTAGCTCTTAGCCTGCTAACTAGCTAAGTCATACAAACGACATGTAGCTGCGTCAAGCAGATATTAATCTTTAAGCGGTGACCATAGCCACTTCAGTACAGCATTATAATGACATGCGTGGTCTGTCGTTCTTGAATGAAGTGAAACATTTAGCGTTAGCTTATCCGCCGCTAGCCTGCCAAGCTGACACACATGAAGCCGACAGGCTCCCGTTAGCTAGCTCTGGGCTCACTGTCAACACGGCCCGTCCGCTCGGCTTTCCTATCCTTCATGGCGTTGACAGCCTTGGCAGAGCAAGCCGACAAACACGCAGTACCCTTAAAAAGATTTCAGCTTAAGTCTTACCAGGTGTCTCCCTTTCTTAACTGTGTTTTCAACAGTGCCGCGACCTCTCCTCTCTGAGTATCCAGATCAGCCGCTCCTCCTTCCGCCATCTTTCTTCAGACATCACCCACTGCATGCTGGGAAAGTGTGGGGCGTCAACAAGGCACGTAGAGAGCGACTGCAATGAATTAGCCAATCAGCAGCTTACCAGCAGTACGGGGAAAAGCATGACACCCAGTGGTAAAATTCTAGAAAATTGTCCAAAAAGTGCTCTATCATTGTGGCTGCACCGTATACTGGTGTATGTTCAATAATATTATGTGGACAAAATGTACACAAAAAAAGCAAAAAGTATATCTATACGTAATGAACTATTGAGTTATATTCAATCATTTAGTATCCAGTTGCTTAAAATACCACTACTGCTACACTATTATTAGTACTACTACAACAAAGATATGTTAAGTTAAACTTTGTATTTTAAGTGTCAGTACACAACCTATAATATAGTTGCTGATAATATTTCTGAGGGTTTTTCTGATTTCTGAGAATAAGAGAACAAAATCTTTCAGATAAGTTGCAAAAACATAGGTGGCCGTTACTTCTCAGTATTCCGTTTAGTCTGTTAAAACAAAAGAAAAATTAACTAGGTCACTGTAAATAAATATCACGAATAAACATCCAGATGGAGGCAGATGGAAACTCTGCAGCATACTTTACTGCAGGAAATAAATGTAGCCTCTAATGTACTTTGCTGTATTTTTTGTTTCTTTAAAACACTGCAGTAGCATTATTATTGTTATTATTATATTATTTGTAATAGTCGTTCTGATCATCTTTTTTGTAAAAATAAATAAATACGTGAGAGACGCAGTGCGCGTCTCGGTCAGCTGAGGGCAGCAGTGAGGCGTTACGACTGCAAGAAGTAGTAGAAGAAGAGAACGTCATCAGAGGGTTTATGATGGCGGTCGATTTGACTCCTCGATTTAGAAGGTTGAACAGCCAAACGAGAAGTTTTCGTGAAAATATACAGCATGGTAAGATCCTAGTAGTAATTTTAATTGTACTTATATCGAATAGACGTTATACCCTATAAAAAACAGAGCTATGTTTTACCAATGCTAGCTTACACGTATTGACAATTATGAATACCTTAACCACCACCCCCTTGTTGTTAGCTTAAAAAATAAAAACAAGAAATGTATAGACCAAAGTTTAAATTACGTGGACATTTGGAGAGTTTGTTTTTTATTATTTCGAGGTATGGATTTATGTAATAACAGTCCCTAAGTTAAGTACAGCGTTAAACGATAGTTATAAGTTACACACGGTATGTTTATGTACTAAAAAACGTACGTTCCCGAAATATGCACCTGTAATAAAAAAAACAGACTACAGTAGACGTAAAAAACTGTAGTTAAGGTCCAACATGTTATCTATGAAATAGTTGTAAATTATTTAACTGAGAAGCACAAGATACTCATTGTTCTTTCTAGTTATTAACAAACACTTGATACTCAAAATATATATTATGCTTGAGCAAATGAAATGCCAATTAAATGATCAAGTATTGTTATTACTGACTTTTACCATTACAAACTGTTAGGAAACGTATTTTCTTCCTCATAGTATTTGCATGATCCATGATGAACATTTTTAAGATGAATGTCCAGGTGATTTTACTTCTGGGATTCAGTCCAGTCCAGATTCAGTGTTTTGATTAATCTAACCCTTTTATCTTTAAATAGGTTTCTCGGGTCCCTTTGGTGCGACCCAGCTGTGGCACAACATCATTCAAGCGCTACATACTCAGGTAGAGGTTCGTCGATGCAGGAGGCACCTTCGTTTCCATGCTGAATGCTTCACAGGCTTAGACGCAGTGGACACAGTCCTCAGTTATTTGATGCAGAATGTGGTGTTTTGCACAAGTGAAGTGTCTCGTCTCAAAGCTGCTCGGCTCTGCCAGGCTCTGATGGAGGCCAAGGTGTTTGAACCAGTGGGCACAAAACTTTTTCGTCGAGACAAGGAAATGACCTTTGAGGACAGCAGCTGCAGCCTTTACCGTTTTCTGGAATACAAAGTGTTGTCCAGTTTTGGCATGAGGGAGAGCAGTAGTGACACAGAAAACACACCAACAACAGAACAGAAGCTGAAGAGGAAGAAGAGTTCAAGGTTGGTTTTAAGATTAAGAAACCTTTATTAGTCCCACAATGGGGAAATTGCAATTGCAATTGCAATTTACAATGATCATTTAGAGATTTAATTTAATGTGTTTATTAATCCCCAAATTCTTCTTTTTGTTTTTGGAGATTAAATGAACCGAGGACAATATCCAATCCTCTTGCTGTTGGACCATTAGATCGGAGGGTCGAAAGACTGCTAAGAACCATCAACCTGCAACCATCCTTGTCTCCGTCTCTAAAAACACTTTCAACAACATCTGCCTTTCTGTCCAGAGCTGGTGAAGAACTTATCTATCTGTATTTACCTATATGATGGATGCCCAAATGTCCATAACAGATTATTTTCTATACCCTTGTTCCCTAGTGGTAGATGAGGTTTGGAAGCAGCAGACCCTGTTGCAGCTGCTGCAGATGGTCGAGTTACCGATGCTGGATTGCATCTTGACCACTCCTGAAAGAGTTCGCCCCCAGGTCTGCAGACTTCCGTTGGCTAACCAGGACCTGGTCATCTCTAACACATGCCTGGAAAGAGAGATGCCTGACACACTGAACCTACCACAGTCAGTGCTCTAAATTTGAAGCTGAAATTGGTGTGTCAATATTTAATTCTACACAGAGTAAAGATGTTTCTTTTCAGGTTGGATGGGTGGCTGTCGGCAGCTGCAGACTGCCTGGAACTCCTTCCTGACCAACTGATAGTGGTTGCAGGCGAACAGCTCAGCCAGCAAGATAGTGAGTCCTCTTTAGAGGACGAGCAAATGGCAAGCCAAAAGAGGCTGCTCTTTGACACAATTGCCAAGTACTACAGTGGACAGGAAAAAGCTCCACTTCTTTGTGGACGTTACCTGGATATACATGTTGCAATTCTGAATTTGCTGGGTGAGGAAAAAAACTTTTCTCTCATACTCGTGTTAGTCGCATCACATAGTCTCCTTCTCATATAGACATTTTGTGCATTTCCAGATGAAGCCAAGGTGCAGGATGCCATTAGAGCGTCCCAGTTGTGTTTGCGGCTGCTGGAGACAAGTATGAGAGATGAACTGCGGAGACTGTTGACGTTCATGGCCACGGCAGCTCACTCAGACAGCTGCCGTCTGCAGAAACAGACTGACAACAGGGCTTTGGTCTGTCGCACTTTTCAGAAAGCACTTGTTCAAAATCAAGACCTGACTCGATCACAGAGTGAAACCCTTGTGCTCTTCCTCATGGACAATCACACCGAGCTCTTCAAGGTACTTTGCTGTCCTCACAGAATTTTTGTTATTTGTATTTTCAAATTTCTTTAAAATCATTCTGACCCTTTCAGAGGGATATTGCAGAGAGTTATTGTACATTGTAGACCTATAGGCATTTTCTTTTTTCACATTTTCTTTTTCTCTGTTCCTGAATTGATCAGACTCCTGCAGCACTTGTTGAAGCTGTGAGGAAAACACTGGGGATGATGCAGCAGGGCAAAGACCCAGACTGCATTGCCAGTAAGTTATATACAGTTTCAATTAATCATTAACCCTCCAAACATCACACAGTGCAGTGCACTATCACATAAAATAATAACTCAGAAGGTAAAACTTTGTGTCCTTTGAACTTTGTGTGTATCAAGTAAATACACTCAGAAACAACCATTTTCCAGCTCAACACTGCATCACTGCTGTAATTTAAAAGAGCCCTCTCTCCTCCTCTGTGTTGCAGCGTTCACCTTTTGCCAGCAGGTGACGTCACAGGAGTACGAAGACCAGCGTGAAGCTACAACGCTGGAGAGCCTCAAACAGCTTCTTCATGACATTTCCTCCAGTAAAACAATGCCTGTCAAAGAGAAGAGAAGGCTGCTCAAAGAGTTTGAAAAACATCACCCTGTGGTCTTTCTCCAGCATTTTTCCAGCACTTTCTGACCACCAACTGGTACTGGTTAACAGCATAATCTATGATGCATCTTGTAGTCCACTATCTGTAGTACGTAAAAAGAGAAATTGTGTTCTTGTTGATGGTCGCTAATTGAAATTTAAAAGAAATTCTGTGAGTTTAGGTTTTTGGTAAAATTGTGATAGCTTTATAGCTTTTAGTGCCACAACCATAGATGCCTTTTTAAACTGATTAACACTGTAATTTGATGAAACAGTTGTCATCAACTCAGATGTAACAGCTTTTGCACTAGTTTAAAAACTGTAATTTTGCTCTGGATGACTCCCTAATATGGGCAGTATGGCAGCTTCATCAGTTGGTGGGACACTAAAATAACCCTAATTTCATCTTTTTAATTCTATTGACTTCATGTTTTGTAGATCAGTAATGTTCAAACAACACCCTAATTCTTATAGCATTACATTACTATAACATAAAACATTATAAAAAAGGGATTTTTCAAATTTACATATTGTAGTTTTTTAAAATGTTTTAACAAGAAAGGAAGAGTACAAGTGTGTTTGGTGAACTATAACTCAGGTTAATATGTTAGTTTATGTTTTTGCATGTTAAATGCATTTAGTACCAGTAACTTTCTTTAATTTCTAACTTTATTTTTTGTTATACTTGAAAAGTAGATGATTCTTTTTAAGGAATTAGGTGTAATTTAGGTGATATTTTAAACTTCTAATTTAATCTTTGGTTGATTTTTCTGAAGCCATGTTCATTCAAATGCAGTAGAATCAAATTTTTGTCAGCATCTTTTGTTTTTTGCAAGTACTGAAATCATGTTAGAATGCACTTTATGATGCTGAAACAAGCTTTATGTTCTGTTGAATTAACTCATTCTCTAATAAAGGTTTTTTCCTTTATGCATGTGTTAATTACATCATTATATAATGGATGAGTTTCAGATGACGTTTGTTAGTGTGACATTAATAAAATACTTTATTATAGTATACTATTATTATTATTATTATTATGTGTTTTACTGTGAATGGGTGAGAGGTTGTGAAACAGGAAAAAAGGAGTAACCAAATGACGTTGATGCACCTGACTCGGACCCGGAAGTAGGGTGCTTCGCTCGCTAGCCTGCTAAGCTAGCTTATTTCGTATGCCACTGGAAGACATGGGGGCTGTGTGCCACAGCCATTACTGACAGCGGTATTGCTGAGAGTCCACTAATAATACAATACTGTGAGCCATTTTCATATCAAGGTAAGCAGCTGGAGTGTTTTCGAATATAGACTTTTGATTTAAAAACCATCGGTCTTTGACAGAAACGTCACTGTCTACTTGCGCATTGTTGGCTAGTTAGCTTCGTTAGACTATCGTGGTCTTAAAGGAGTAACTCCCTTTCACAGTAGCAAAAACATCGCAACAATGATGTCAGCTACAGGGGGAGATGGATTAAAATAGGGTTTGGAAATATGGATAAATGCCAACAGCATTGTCACTGCTGTGCTAGAATTGCTTTGTGCGTACAAGGCTAAACTTGGCTAACATCAAGGTATTTCACGATTAGACCCGACGACAAATACAACGTATCATGTTTCCACCCAGCGACAATAGGTGGGCTGACTTTATGGCATTAATAACTTGTACATCATATTAAAGTTAATAACCTGTTATTAATTAGCGGTCCGGACTATAACCGCTTGTGTGCTAACGACTGTGCTAGGCTAAATAGGGTCTGTGCAGGTGGTTTTCTTGAGCCGAATGTCTAAAGTCTTGAATTAAGTGTTTGTCTTTCTACTATTTGATAAATGTTTTTATATGTTATAAAACTGTCATTGGCCTTACAGTTTAGCATATAAAACCTGTTGCCTGTGAATCACGGGTGTTACATTTGAAATGATTAATAATCATTAATGTTACGTTTGTGTTCGCCTGCTCTGATAAATGTTGCTTTAGTTACAGATTATTAAGTAAATTATGATTAATGGTCTGGTAAACCATGTCATGATGTTGAGTGTTTTTGGCCAGAACATCTTCAAAAAAGGCTTATGTTTTTGAAATAGAATATCCTGTTTTTTTTATTTCTTTATGTAGGATTGTGCAAAGAATGAATTATTAAAAGGCTACAGTATGCATAGCAATGTGTAAGAGCAAGATTTGCCATTAGCTTATTCAGCTCAGACATCAAACGACTAGAAAAGCTCTTTCAAAACAGTAAAAAACCTTAAGGAACTGTTCACATAGAAATAATCTTTCTGTATTAACATTAGCCTAGTTCTTTTATATGCCTAACTTGCTTTCAAGTGCTTTGAAAGAGACTCTTAATGTGGTGTGGCTGAGTCTGCTCTGAGTCATTGCATGTTTCTGGTGACAGCTCAGGCTCCTGGACGTTGGTGGGCACTTTGATGTGTAAATTTTCCAGCAGGTGCATTTGAGTGCATGTCTAATGAATTGTTAAAGGCTTTTGCCTTGCTGGAACCCTACATCTGTCTCTGTTTCTGCATCTGACTGACTGTGGGTCACATCTGCAAATTCTCTGGACTGCTGCCCTCACCACCATTGTCTTTCCTTCAGGTGCCAGGTTGAGCCTGAATATGGAGTCCATGCTGAACAAACTAAAAAGCACCGTCACTAAGGTGACTGCAGATGTCACCAGTGCTGTTATGGGTAACCCAGTGACGCGAGAGTTCGAGGTTGGACGACACATTGCGAGCGGAGGTCCTGGCTTGTGCTGGAGGATCTATAATGGCACCAAAAAGTCTACCAAACAGGTGTGTTAATATCCTCCTTCTGACTGCCTTTGGCTCAGGATTAAGCTGAATTCAGCCCCTTTACATCTCTCTTTGACTCTCCAGGAAGTGGCAGTGTTTGTGTTTGATAAGAAGGTGGTTGACAAATATCAGAAATTTGACAAGGACCAAATCGTTGATTCCCTGAAAAGAGGGGTGCAACAGCTGACCAGACTGCGTCACCCGCGCCTCCTGACTGTGCAGCATCCTTTGGAAGAGTCCCGGTGATTAACACACAACAATCCTCACATGCATTTGCACAAGTATATATATGTCAGGGACAAATTGCATGAGTCATAGCTTTAAGAGGGTTTTGACATTTTAGGGTAAAAGATTGCGTAACAAATCTTTGTATGCATGTCTGCACAGCAAAAGCTTGTCATGATCGGAAAAAGGAGAAATTAAGGTTGAGGCTGTGTTGTGTTTTCTTGACACTCACTCTCTTCATGTTTAAGATTAAATGTAGACCTTTTATTCAATTAGTACTAATTCCATTTGTCCATTGTTTTCCTTCAGAGACTGCTTGGCATTCTGTACAGAGCCAGTGTTTGCCAGTCTGTCCAATGTGCTGGGCCAGTGGGATAACCTTCCCAGCCCTGTGCCCAATGACATCAAAGAGTACAAACTGTACGATGTGGAGACCAAATATGGATTGCTACAGGTCTGTGTGCAGACAGAGGCTTGTTGTATAGCTTCAACAAATATATTGATCCTTAAAGCATATATTTTATTGTTTAATGGTTTGACATTTCCTCAATTTCCATCTCTCCAGATTTCGGAGGGATTGTCCTTTCTCCACAGTGGGGTGAAAATGGTCCATGGCAACCTGTGTCCAGAGAACATCATCCTCAACAAGAGTGGATCATGGAAGATTATGGGTTTTGACTTTAGCATCTCTTCTAACAACCCCTCAGATGCTGAGGTATTTACAGAGCTTTTATTCCCTCAGTTTAGCTTCAAGGTGTGGCTTCAAATCTTAAGAGGCTCCACTAAGAATTTATTTTTACTCTATGTTAAAAATCCTATGCTCTTTCTTTTCATTTAGCCCAAGTACACATGTAAAGAGTGGGAGCCCAACCTCCCTCCGCTTTGTCTCCCTAACCCGGAGTACCTGGCCCCTGAGTACATACTGTCCGTCAGCTGTGACTCTGCCTCTGACATGTACTCTCTGGGCGTGGTCGTGCATGCCGTCTTCAATGATGGCAAGCCTGTTTTCCAAGTCAACAAGCATGACATTTTTAAGAGTTTCAGCAGGCAGTTGGACCAGGTGAGTGGAGGTGTGCTATACAAAGGAAACAGTGAGTCAGTGGATTGTCATTCCTTCACATTAGTACTAGACTGTGATTTGATAAACTCCAAAATCAGCTGTTCCAATAATTTCTTAATATGAAGAGCGTAGATCAGTTATAGTTAAAGAATAGAATAGAATATACTTTATTAATCCCTTTGGATTCAGGGAAATTTGAAAAGTATATATATATAAAGTATATATTCTCCTTCTGTGGTTTATTCCTTTCTTTTATTTCTGTTCTGTCATAGCTGAGCAGCATGAGTCCAGCAGTACTGAACAAGATCCCTGAGGAAGTGCGGGAGCACGTCAAAATGCTGCTCAGTGTCACGCCGGCTGTCCGGCCTGATGCCGATCAAATGACTAAGGTTTGCATTTACTTTCATATTATGGGTGATGTTAATGTCTGGCTCACATTCCAACAAATTGTTATGTGCTGTGTGTTCTTTCTTTTCTTTTGTGGCACCCAGATCCCGTTTTTTGATGATGTTGGTGCAGTGACCCTGCAGTACTTTGATTCGCTCTTCCAGAGGGACAATCTACAGAAGTCCCAATTCTACAAAGGCCTCCCCAAAGTGCTGCCTAAACTACCAAAGGTAAAGCTTGGTTAGGACGAAGGGTGAGCTAATAGTCAAAGAAATCGCATGTGTCTGGTTTCCAGATTTGTTGGTACTTGTGCCTGCCAGAGTCTAATTTGTCCCACTCTAATTTTCATAATGAACCCAGGTTCTTTTGTCTTTCTTTACAGAGAGTGGTAGTGTATCGCATCTTACCGGCATTGACCTCAGAGTTTGTCAACCCAGACATGGTTCCCTTTGTGCTCCCTAATGTGCTGCTAATCGCAGAGGAGTGCACCAAGGACGAATATGTACGCCTCATCTTGCCGGACCTCACGCCGGTTTTCAAGCAGCAAGAGCCTGTCCAGGTAGATAAACAAGAAGAGACTGAACTATTGTAATCTATGCATGTTTTGCTGTGCTAGGCTGAGATAATGTGGTGTGTATGAGTTTTGACTCAGAGACTGGACAGTTAAACATGAAATCCTTAAAGAGCATGCTGTCACTTTATCAAAACTCTTGTCTGTATTCTTCTTTTCATGCTTCTTCAGGCTAGTAATATGGTGAGTGGTCTCTCCGTTCAGCTAGTTTATATGTTGTGTTGTTAGTAGGACTAAAAGCTTTACTAAAGTCACTCAAATCACAGTCTCCACTCATAACCACCATATTCATAAGTTGAAGAAAAGCTAGTGGTATCTGTCCTCTTTTGTAACTGGTTTTCTGTGGTGCACAGATCCTGCTGATATTCCTGCAAAAGATGGACCTGCTGCTGACCAAAACACCAGATGAGGACATCAAGAACTGCGTGCTGCCCATGGTCTACAGAGCTCTGGAGGCCCCCTCAGTACAGATTCAGGTATGGAGGGATAAAACTGGGCTGCACATGCAGATGTAAACCTTGGTAACCAGATTAGACACTACCAGCAGCCACTGTCTGTGGATGCTCTCAATAATCCAGGGCATAGTCATTTGTTTTTTGTTTTTTTTTTTGTTTTTTGAAGAAAATAATCCTGGAGTCCAGCTGCCTCAATTTAAACTCTTGGGGAAAAAAATAACTGTTCAATGACTTGTAAAAACTACCCAGATATTTTTAGGCCTCTTTGATATCATGTTGACATCATGTCATTATTTTCATTGGTTTATATTTTTAGCCATTCTCAGAAATCTTGGAACATTGTTAGTTCTCCTACTAGTGTTATCTTTTAAGCACAGTAAGATAGAATGCCGTCATAAAAATTGTCACATTTCATGACATCTTATCTGTGGTTGAGCAGGAGCTGTGCCTGAACATCATTCCAACGTTCGCCAACCTGATTGATTACCCGTCCATGAAGAATTCTCTCATCCCCCGAATCAAATCTGCCTGTCTACAAACCTCTTCACTCGCTGTGAGTCCTCTTATTTTCTGATCTCAGCTGGTGACTTTCAGGCTGCGTTCTTATTTTAGTAGTGTGAATTTGTTTCTCAAAATGTTACCTGCATTGTACTCTAATTTGCTGTGTCACTTTGTAGGTGCGAGTGAACTCACTGGTGTGTCTGGGGAAGATTTTGGAGTATATGGACAAGTGGTTCGTCATTGATGAAATCCTGCCCTTCCTGCAACAGATCCCCTCCAGAGAGCCAGCAGTACTCATGGGCATTTTAGGTAAACAAACCAGCCTCTCTATCCACTCCTCTAATTGGCACAGTGGACATCTGGATTTACTTAAGGCTTGGTCTATTTGACTTCTTACATCAGGGATCTATAAGTGTACGTTCAGCCACAAGAAGCTGGGCATCCCCAAAGAGCACCTCGCCACCAAGAGTTTGCCCCACCTCGTCTCTCTAAGTATAGATAATAACCTCAATCTGAACCAGGTACAGCCAACGGTTTTTTTATTTACAGCTTTTGCTCTTGGAGTATTTTGTGTAACATGTCTAATTTAATTTTGCAGTTTAACTCTTTCATGATGGTGATCCGGGATATGCTGAACCGCATGGAGAATGAACACAAGACCAAGCTGGAGCAGCTGCACGTCATGCAAGAACAGCAGAGGTGTCTGTGTATATAATTCAACCTGACATATTCTATTCATCTGATTTATTAATCAAATACTCACAAATATGAATCTTTTGTACAAATTTACCAAGATGTCTTTGCTAATTCTGGTCTTGTGATTTTAACAGGAGTTTAAACATCTCAAATCCAGGGAGCCAATCAGAGGAGATCAAGAGCCCAGCTAGTTCCAGCAATCAGGTGAGAGGTTGTTTCCACTAATATCTGAGCTATAAAAGCTCATACAAAGGCTTTGATGGGGTTAAATGTGTTTTTTTCTGAGCAGGAGACAATAGACTTTGGTTTTAGAGCAGGCTACATCTTGCATGCATGTTCCTACTGTGCTAGGGCAGGTTCCACTTAAAGAACACACCACAGAGCAAAACAAGAAGGGCGAAGCAAAGTAAGAAATGGCAGATTAAGAGTAATTTTTGTAAACAGGTCCTGCAGTGGAAAAACACTTCATGTAAGCACTCTCGCTGCAATAAATTCTTTTTGTGTTTTCAGATTGATGATATCTTTGGCAACGCAGGGGTTAATGGGAAAGAGAATGGGTCGGCAGCAACAACCTCACAACCTAATAGAGTATGCACATGCCACATCTATTGTCGTTTGCTTATTCAGACTTTAGTCCAGTTTGTTCATAGTATCTCGTCATTTTAGGTGTCTCTGACTTTAGAGGAGAAGCAACGACTAGCAAAGGAGCAGGAACAAGCAGCTAAACTGAGGAACCAGCAGCCATTAGCACCCCAGACGGTCAAACCAGCCGCCACCTCCAACACACAGGTACAGCCTGGAAACATCTCTGTACACCAGCTGAAATACATGACAATTATCAAATTTAATGTGATGATCAACCTGCTTTTTGTGTTTCAGACTAAGGATCTGACCAGCAGCCTTCTCAACAACATGACATCTCTAAACAGCATGTCCCTGGCTAACACATCGCGACCAGCCGCAGCACAGGGCACCACCATGTCTGCCTTCCCCTCCTCTACTCCCATGGTCGGATCCATGGGTGCCCCAATTTCTAACGGCTTTAACCAGCCCATGGGCTTCCAAGCAGGAGGCATGGGAATGGGCATGCATCCTACAGGTCCCGGCCTCTATGGAGGAATGGCCACCACCACCAGCACCCCAAACTTTGGAACACTCACGCAGAATCAAGGATCAACTCCACAGGCAAATAAAGCTCCTAACATGTCAGCCTTGGACAATCTTTTCACTCCCAGCAAGCCTAAAGTCACCCTCAACCAAATGGGTCCTATTCCGGCACCTGGAAACAACACCCCTTGGCTCAGTCAGTTTGGTTCAGCCCAGAACACACAGACTCAAATGCAGGGTGTGGCAGTCAGTATGGGAGGGGTGCCCAGCGGGTTTGGAATGCAAGCAAATCCATTTTTCAGTCCACAGAACTTTCCTCAACCTGCTGCTGCTGCTCCCACCATGAACCCGAGTGGGATTAAACATAGCACATCTGTCAACAATGATTTGAAAGACTTGTTTGGCTGAACTGGAAAAGAGACCCCAAGTGAGTATATTCTTTTATTAACTATGGACAGAAGGAGCCTTGGATTCTCACATAAGAAGATGGAATATGAAGATTGAATGCCTCTCAAGGGCCTGTTTGTATTTTTAATCTGACCTAGTTTAAATTATGACGTCTGCTCATATTCTGCTGGCAAATTAACCTGCATCTGAATTCCATTTCTACTTGACCAGAGGGACAGAAGGTTGGGGTGGGAACCACATCTTCTTCTTCTTCTTTTAATGCTGTGGTCTTCTTCTAATGCTGGGGGTTTCCTACTGTTTTGTACTCAGCAGTCTTGGGGACTTAAAATGTCAGAGTGGGTTGTGATGAATTCCATCTCAGGAAGGTTTTGTGTCCATATCATGAATGAATGAGTCGATGGAGTGTATTTCACTTCCACAACAAGTCACAATAATTCCAAAAATTTGACTTCTATGCTTCATATCAGCTCTGTTTTGGGCTTCCGTACCTTTTGACACATTTTTTCCTTGACTATTTTAGGACTTGCTGCATGTCTAAAAGAGATAAAAGGGTTGGCTTAGTAGCTTGAAGTGTAGCTCCAACAAGCCTGCAGCCACTGATCTGTATCCAGGAGGAGGCTCCTCTGTGAAAAAGCCCCAGCGGTTTAAATGGGGGCAAACCAAATAGCCCTTTCTGTGGTCTCCATGGCAACTGTTTCTCTGCAGCAACCTCCATTTTGCAAATTGGAGTTATGATATAGTATTCATTTTTCTCGTTTTTTATCATCTGGCACAGCTTTTATGAATTCTTCATTTAATATCCAAGGCAAGTGTGTTAAAGAGACAGTTCATCCAAAAAATTGAATTTTTAAGTTTTCCTCTGGTTTGTAGTACTATTTATCCATCTGGAAGAGAGCTTAGCTTTTGTAAGTGGGTCATAATTCCTAGATAGAGGCATCACTTTGCATTCAAAGGCAGAAATGTCCTGTCAGTGTCACTATAACTCTGAAGCTCACACCAAAATAATCTCAATAGAAATTATTTTATTTTTATTTTTGGGGTGCACTGTGAAGATTCTACCTGTTAATCTCCCTTGCTAACAAAAAACGTTTCTGGACATGCAGTATGACAGACTTGTTAACAAGATGCTTATTCTAAACAAAGACACGAACATAATGCACTGCTTTCGCTTTTGTGCCTTACAATGGGTACATTTGTAAAACTAGATGCCACTCATCTGTTAGTGGACTATTCGTATTTTCACTCCGTCTGCTTTGCATGCTTTTGAACTGACCACTGACTGGCATCTTTTCTCACTATGATTCCTCTTAATTCCTGTGACCAAATTAATTTCACACTCGAGATGTTTGGGAATCCTGCAGTAGTGGATCAGTTTATACGGTGAAGACGATCATTCTATATTTTGATCTCAGCACTTTTCAGCAGTCAGAAGACCTGTGCTGGCAACATATTACTATGAAGTGTAAATATATAGCTATTTAAAAGTGGATCGCTCTGTGAGGCATTTTGAAGTTCTTGTGATAATGGTTAAGAGGCCTTAGATGAGTCGTGTGCAATAATCCTTATTGGTAGTTAAGGGTGCATTCTGAATGGCTCAAACCGCTCTTGATGTGTCCTTAATGGAAACTTTTCTGACCTACAGTAACACAGGTCTGTTAAGATTTTCTAAACATGTATGTGTACTCGTTTCAGATCTCACCTTTTTCTCACCATTTTATGGTTTTAGATGCACCTTGATCACACTGTGTCTCTGCTGATGATGATTGTTGTTACCGTGCAGAATTGTCTTTTACTGCATTTCAGTTTTGTATAAAAAAACTCACCATTACAAAGTGAGTTTTCTCTCTGACCACATGGAAGTGTTACTAGCTCCTTCTTCCATTTTTTTTTTTTTTTTTTTACATACAACTAGAATTGTGTCTGCGATTGGATGTGGTCCTTCAAGTGTGTGTGTGTATGTGTATTGCATATCCTGGCAGTACCCCAAAGCAGAAAACTTAAAGCTTATTCTTCTATGAAATCATTTGTATACTACTACTGCTGTCACTCTATATGTGTAGTGTGGGCTTTGTTTTATGTGTCAAGGTGCTGGTCTCTGAGGTGGTTCAATGAAAATCTGTACATATAAAGGAAAGTACACAATCCTATATTATCAATGTGTGGATTTTTTTTTGCCACGTTATACATGTTAATACAATAACAGCTATAAATTAGAAAGGTTTACATGGCAATAATGACAAATGTGTACAGGCAGTATTACATGGAAGGAAGAGATATTTCCCCTAATAGGTAAACATATAAAAAGTGAGGATTTAGACACATTCCATAAAGCTGAAAGTAATGGAGGGCTCTATGAAACACATCATACATATTGGTAAACATATCTGTACTTTTAAGGATAAGGAATTGTGTTGGATTAGATAAGGTAGCATCAAAAGAATTAAACAGTATTAACCCAAAGATCTATAAACGAATGAGGTAACAAAATAGTGACTGCGCCTGTGACCTAATGATTTAAATGTGGATCTGGATCTCCGTGGAGAGACTTAGCCAATCACATTTCTGAGGCAGTGTATCGGTCAATAATCTAATAACAGAGGAGGCAGTGCTGAATCAACATAGGCGGCAGGCAGTGGCGTTTACTGGTCTTTTCATTGGTTAGGTTGATGGTGTTGGTGGAGAGGTTCCTCTGAGTCATTGCTTCAAAAGACAAAAGGACATCAGTCTGGACTATATGTGCAGAACAGGGGTTTAACATCGTAGATGTCCATGTTTGCAGCTCACCTGAGAAGTTAAGCTCATAGCTGAAGTTCTTGGTGGTAAACACCATGGTACCTGATGGGTTCTGTTGGTACTGGAGATCAATGTCCTGACTTGAAATGTTGCTCTGATTGTGTTCCTGCATAAAACAAAAACAAAACACTATAGCTATTGCCAATGTAAAGTTAAGACTGAATATAAGTAGGTTACTGATGTGGAGAGATTTCTACAGCACCATTTACATATGATTGTTAGAAAATCTGTCTCTTACGTTGGTATAATCCTTCCATATTCCATCCATATCTTTGAACTGCCATTGTGGTGAAGCTGAACTGAAAACAATATCAGATATGTAGACTTAGCATGGTGTTGAAGTGAAATAGCACAGTCAAAAAGACAATATCTACTCACCTGCTGCTATGTTGAACTCCAGCGTTAACAGTCCACCTGACGGGCTTTTTTGTCCCAATGTTATTGATTTGACTTTTTCCTGTGGTAAACGAAACATATGTTAAAACCACTGAAGCATTCTTTGAATGTTTTTGCGATTGTGTGCTTTACGTGAGAAATCCACTTTGTTAGAGTATCTCTTGACGGTGAAGTGTAGCTGACCCTGTGGGTTCTGCTGGTACAGTCTTTCAATAGCAGCACTGTCAAGGGAGCATATCTGGAAGCAAGTACACATACATCACCCATAAAGATGAATGTACTGGTCTCCCTGCACCTCACCAACATCATTAAGGTGTTTGACCACTAGATGCCACTGCTGGAGTTAAACACAATACTTTTGCTTGAACTGGATGACCTACTTGTGCTTGGTATTCTGCCCGGCCTCTGTTATCTCCCTTGATCTCCCTCTTGCAGCCTGGACCAGCTGCAGGTTGGGATGAAGAAGCCAGCAGGGGCAGAGAGGAGGGAAGGCTGCAAACACATGAATCAACTTTCATACATTGTCTGAAAATCTGGTCAAATACTTTTACAGTGAAACAAATTCTGATCTATTCCATGAACTGACGAGCCGCACCCTGCAGTGTTGGAAGTAAACTTTGGACACCTGCGTACATTCCTCTGTGAGCCTGTGAGGAGGTTTGTTTGGGTCATGTCTACAACAGCAGAATATACAACCAACAGTTAACTGCATAAAAAATCATTGTATTGAAATGAACACACAAGTAAATAAATATAAATATCACATACTAGAGAAGTCAAGTGAGTATGAGATTTTTTTTAACTTCAACTTCTGCTGGTTGATCAGGACGCTGTACTGGAGCCCTGAAATAGAAAAGGTGCTTTTAAAAACAGCTGTCTAATGACCACAAAAACTAGTGGAAGATTTACACTTAGAGGATGGAGGAGTTTATAAGAGATGGAAAAACACCTTCCAGGGTTTATGCTAAAAGACAGAAACTGGTTGTTTGCTTGTTGCTATGATGATTTTCATGTTTCCTCACCTGTGATCCATATTCACACCACAGCTCTGAAGTACCAGCCTATGTCCTCTGTCTGACCTGGAGGCAGACCCCCGTGGCTGCATTAGGAGTCTGTAGACATAACTCTATGAACACCTGTCTGTAGAAACACATAAAGGAGTCATCAGGCAAAACATTAGTTACATATGTAATAACATTAATGCTTGTTAATACTGAGCCCAGATAGAATCGAGCCACACTGACCCACGCTTTGTGTGCAGGGTGATTCCTTTGGCTCCAGGCTGGCAGTGGGCCTCAATCACTTGGTCGTTTTCAATTGGCAGCCACCGACATACAACAGCCACTCATAATGCTTCACAACTCCTGTGTCAAACATAATGGGTGATATTATTATTATTTTCCCCTGAGATAAGGCAAATAACTTTATACAATAGATACAGTTGACCCAACAGACTTACCATTTCCTCAGGATAATTCACTGAAACTTAAACACAAAAGTCTGATTTTAATGAGAACGTTTCCCTTTTACTTGTGCTCTGGCGGTTGAGTTGGCCTTTAACTTAGAGAGTTGAAGGGCAACTTACAAGGACACTTTCACTTTCTATTCGGGCCTACAGCACAGTCGGGTGGGGACGTACCAAATGTCAGCTGCAGAGTTTCAGTCTGAAATAAATATAAGTTGCTGTTGTAAAAAGATAACTGGAAGGTATTTTCCCTGTGGGTGACAATAGATAGATCTAAATTAATACATTCAGGGCAAGGCATGACATAAAAATTAGAAATAAAATATATATAGTACACTCCCCCTAGTGCAGGAATAGTCATCCTATTTTTTTTTTTTTGTCAGATTTTGTCTCTTTAACATTCATTTTGTCATGTTTGTCCTGTAATGTATGATGTGTGCTGGATGTTGTTGCTGCCTTACTCTCTCCTTCATCCTCTCTGTCCTGTCTCCCTCTTCTTCTCCTCCTCTACCCGGCCGACCGTCAACAGGAAGGTTCTCCTTATGAGCCGGATCCTGCTCAAGGTTTCTTCCTGTTAAAGGGTCTCTGTGAAGCGCTTTGAGACCATTCTGATTGTAAAATGAAGTATATAAATATTTTTTAACATTATTGTTACAATGTTGAATTATAAAGACAAAGATGATTTAACCCTCATGCACTGTTCGGGACATTTTTGTCCTCTGAGAGACATTTTTCTGTTTATTTTGGCCATAACTTTGTCAATATGTGAGCAGATTGAATCATTTTTGCTCAACAAGCTTAATTTTACATAAATTTTGTTAATATGATTTTAAAATTTTTCATAGGTCAACATTGCACTGGGCAAATTTTACCCCCTTATGTGTTGTTCGGGACAAAAACGTCCCCTAACTTTAACGGTTTTGAAAATATATCAGATAAATATTTTTTGGATTTTTTTTTGCCTTTTAATTAACTTCAGTTCTAATCAACAGTAGTGAAAAAATAATTTCCCCCCAGGATTTTAAAATCCTGGGGGAAAATGATTTTTTCACTACTGTTGATTAGAACTGAAGTTAATTAAAAGGTCTATGCAAAAAAATTTCCAAAAAATATTTATCTGATATATTTTTAAAACCGTTAAAGTTAGGGGATGTTTTTGTCCCGAACAACACATTAGGGAGAAAAAATGAAAATCTAGTGCTGTGCAAAAACTAATAATGCAATAAAGTCAATTTTTTTTTACTGATGTTTGACATGACCAAGACTGTAATAAAGGTTAAAAAAATCCAGTCCACATTCACCTTTTCATTTAAAAATGAGCCATTTTGTGTTTTTTTCCAATTTTCAGCACCACCCCTTATAAAATTGGTGATTAAAGGGTTAACCCTTTAGATCATTGTGGTCTCAACTTTACTTCACTGCTCAAATTGAGCCAGATCATCTCCCATAATTCATCTGTTTGACTTCTTCAGTGGTGGGTTGACTTAGGAGGCAAATGGTGCAAAGAACGAAGCTACAGCCCCCAACCCGTCCTGGGGTGCATTTGATGACTGTGCACAATTCTATTATTAAATGCCTTTCAGGTTGCTTAAATATTATGAGGCATCAACAACAAAATTTTGTGTTGACAAAATGTAATTGTCATCTTGGTAGAAGTTCTGAGAACTTCTACCACGATGACAATTACATTATTTGTTGCATTCCTACGTTCTTTGTTTTTGTTTACTCTATGAAAACTGTGGTTGTGTGTACTCACAGACAACAAGATCAGTGTGCAAATGGCTCTCTTCCTCTCTAACATACACAGTTATGTGCTAAAATACTCCCTATTATTCCATATACAAGCCAGAAACTACACTACATGAGCACAGGCCTGCATGTATTAATATGGTCATTAAGTTGTTAACTGTAAAAATCACACATTTTACCTCCTACCAACAGGGTAAACCACCAACAATCAAGAATGCATGATTATGTAGTGCCATGGCTGTGCAGTCAAAAAAAATGTGGTTATAATGTAAGTCTATGGGACAAAATGGGAGAAAAAATGAAAATCCAGTGCTGTGCAAAAACTAATAATGCAATAAAGTCAATTTTTTTACTGATGTTTGACATGACCAAGACTGTAATAAAGGTTAAAAAAATCCAGTCCACATTCACCTTTTCTATTAAAAATGAGCCATTTTGTGTGTTTTTTCCAATTTTCAGCACCACCCCTTATAAAATTGGTGATTAAAGGTTTAAAATCCTGGGGGAAAATTACTTTTTCACTACTGTTGATTAGAACTGAAGTTAATTAAAAGGTCTATGCAAAGAAAATTCAAAAAAATATTTATCTGATATATTTTTAAAACCATTAAAGTTAGGGGACGTTTTTGTCCCGAACAACACATAAGGGTAGTGTTTGCGAACAGTCCATGAGGGTTAAGATACTTATCTAAGTGCTCTTACTGCCACTGAATAACAAAGAAAATACTGTGGACAAACAGTACATGCATATTTTGTATTTTTTTTTAAATTTTATTTCCAGAATACTGACGTTAAATAGATTACCATGTAAAATAAACATATGTAGAGCACCTTGATCACCTGTGTGTAGATATATAACAACATAAACATAATACCTAATACTGTATTAACCCGTTTAAAATGTTAGGAGCTCTTTATCAGATTTAACCCCAAATTACAATTGCTATGCCTCCACCAACCAGTAAACATAAAAACATTCACTTTACCTGAAGGCTTACAGAGGTATCGTGAGATCATCTGCCTGAAATCCATTAGCTTACTGACATAAGGCACATCTGACACATAAAGGCATGGACACTCTCTCCCTGGTACAGCAGTGTAAACTAACAGCAAGTGAAAATATCACAGGATAAGACATTAAAACAAAAGGCAGTACTGAGTATATGATTGTCATCAGCATTTAGCATATATAATTCATATCCTTTAGGAAGTAAACACAATTGTAAACCCTGTAATGAGGCCAATGAAGAGTAGAGAGAGAACAACAATAAAAAGGATGCATCAGACACATGTAATTATTATTCCATAGTAGCTTAGAATGATACTATAGGACAAGTCTTCTGTCTTCTTTGTTAATCCATTACATAATCTGTAATCTTCACACCATTTTACGCCTGACGTTGCGCTGTCCCTGGTTGTGGAGGTTGATCTGCATCATGGCTACAAAGAAGCAGAAGTTTTGCGTTACATTGTTTAATACTCATATGCTCATATGATCATTGTGATTTCATCTGGATTACTGATCAGATGATCAAAATGCTGTTGAGCATGTGTGAAATCTAGGAGATAGCAGCATGTCAGTAGATATTTTTTGCTAAAACACACCAGGAAATATCATTATTTGCTTGTTAGCTCTGCATAAGATTAGCACACACCCACCAGCAACTGCCTGAGTGTTCTCAGAAAACGTGTAATAAAGCAATACAGGTTTTCTCAGCATAGTATTTAAAGCAACCTTGAAAGTCCAGCTTGTACATGTTTGTCCCCACTGTGAAGTCCATGTCCCCGCTGGGTGTTTGCATGTAGCTCCTCTCAATGTCGTCACTGGAGACAGAGCAACCGCCAGGCTGCAGAGACAAGTCCATTCAAAGTGTTATGGCTTCATTGTAATAATAAAAAAAGACAGAACTCAAGTCTCAGAGATTCACTCGATGACATCTTGTACGTACCCCACGTTTGTATTCGTGCCATTTTCCCTTATCCCCTTCATATTGCCATTGTGGTCTTTGGTTTAAGCTAAGATTCTGCACAGCCAGCAGGCTACTGAAACAACAACAACACATTTTTAGAGGGAAAATTTTGGACACACAGCAAATATCCAGTCATTCTAGTCTCAAGCTAAGCTATGAGCTAACTGGCCTCTGGCAGCCATATTGTTTTTATCTTGTAAAGATGCAAGATCTAAAAGTGATGATAAAAATAATATTATTTTTATTTTAGCATTGAACAAAAGCCGAACTCACAAAGCCCCTTGATGCTTTTGATAGTACGTTGGTCGACGTGTGACTTTCCTCTCCTTCCTCTGACCCACCTGTTGCATTTCTAACAGAGGACAACAGAGGGGGTTAAAGCAGCAGCTGCAGATGCACTGTGTGGCTGTGTGAGTATACTTCACCTTTAAAATGGATCTCATAGAAATTAGAGCCGATTTGGAAAGTCATAGAGCCTGTTGGGTTGCTCTGGTACATCCTCTCAATTTCATAACTTTGCACAGGAGCAGGGTTGCCCTTGGAATCCTGTCCCAAACAGTTACAATGATTTAAGTATTGACAAAGAATGCTGAGATCATTAAATCAATAAAACAGACAAAGATGCAATTGCAACCTACCTTGACTCCGTACTTGACCCATTTACGGCTTAATGAGCAGTACCAGTTCCACACGGTGTTACCATCGTCTAAACGTCTCACTCTCATGTTCTTTTCATACACTCTCATCCTGTTGAAATCAATGCTTACTCCCCTGATGAAGAGATGGAGAGATCAATCAGGTCTGTAATCTTTCTGGAAAGATCTCTATAAATATTTTTAGCATTTACCCATATTTTGTGTTGTAGAGTTTGATGCTCTTGTTGTTGGGCAGTGTATACTGAGCCTCAAGGATGTGATCATTATCAATGTCCTTCCAGCCTTTTCCATCATTAAGTTGCCACTGGTAGTGTCGACCATCAGTAAGCTTTGGGACTTATATATATATATATATATATATATATATATATATATATATATATATATATATATATATATTAAAGACAGATTATAATGTTGTCTATATGTAATGTAATGTAATGTATATGTACTAAATAATTGCTGATGCTATAACGTTGCTCTTTCCTCAAGAGACAAAAGACAGAGTGATAACACAGTGATAATTCACATCTCCTGACATTTATCAGCATTTTACTGCTCATATCAACATACATGATGAAGATAATGCAGTTTTGTTGATGACGTAACAAGCTTCACTTTGCAGTCAGGATGGCCGAGCGGTCTAAGGAGGCGTGGGTTCAAATCCCACTTCTGACAGCTATTTTAAGAATCCCCCTCTCCAGGATAAATAAAGGCTTCTAATAGATTGTGACGTTTCATAAGCCGTCATGTACATAGCTAAGTGTTAGAATAATGACAGCTAGCCGGCTAACTGCTCTTGGCTAGTAGAAAACAATCATTAGTTTAATACACTTTTCATTTATTTTTAGCTAAAGTAGACAACATAATACAAAAGTTTGTAATAAGGTAAGTTGTTAACTATTAAAGCAATTTACAAATGTGAAGCTAGATAATTTATGAGCCAATGCAATCTCTACATTTAAAAAGTAATTAATAGCCTACATGTCATTTTTGTTAAAGAGGAATGTACATTTTCCTTCTTACCACCAGGTTTCCACCTGTTCCCATGTTTGCCATCTGCACCAGGGTTCAAACTTCCATTGATATTGTGGTTTAGCTTACAGTTGATCCCGTAGCGACAGTTACTTTGCAGGGCGTACTTGCACACATGCCAGTATTCACATTTGCCTCCTCGTTTACAACCAGCTTTGTTATAATATCTGCAGGGTTCCTTCTTAGGGACCTGGAAATATACACGTAACCATTAAAGGTGTTTGCTGCATCAGTTAATAAAAAGAATAATAATAAAAAAAGATCCCTCTGTGTGTGAAGATGTGCACAGTGTGAGCGTGGGTGGGTTCACATGGGATTACACCAGGAAACAAACCTGGGCAGCATCTTGTGTGTCTGAATATTTGTCACTGTCTGAATCTTCACTGACATCAGACACATGTGCTGAAAAGAAAAAAACACACACATATTAAATTAGTGTACACATACATGACATTATCATCATTGTCACAATGTCCAGCCACTCAGCTTCCTCGATAACATTTCCTTGTCACCTTAAACCTTTGGCGAACAGGTATTAACAGTCTGCAATAAATGATTAACTTTTCAATACAATCCTATATGGTTTGTCTGAAACACACATTAAAAGACAGCCCCCTGCTGGCTGATATCTATATTCGCTGTATACAGTCATATATAGTTATACAGATAAAAAAAATATAATAACAGAGCGACATAAGCCAGCTTGCACATTATTGTGTAAATGAAAAACGAAAGGAGTGCTTTGCTTTTGTTTTTCTAAAGTGCAGATTATAATATGAGTATGTAATTATTACAAAGGAACTCCACAGAAAACGAAAGTAAAGTAAAGTAAAACTTTGGCGTTTTTTTCACTTTGCAGGAACCCGTGGCAGAGATTGGCTAAAGTAATTTTCCCTTTGTTTTTTTAAGTTTAATTAATACTATAACCCCGAAATGTATTATTAGAAAGTTATTAAAACTAAATAAAGTAATAAAACATGAGTAATATAGGAAATATTAATATAAATAAATGAATAAAAAACTATAATAAGGTCTACTTACACTTTGCAGTCGCCATTACGCAGTTTGCAATGCACTTTCGTTTCTATAATACTCCTCCTGATATTCAGACTAATCCGTCCCATTTTCGTTCCAGGGTGTTCCCATTGGATGAGATAAAGTGAGATAAAGAGCCCTGCCCTTATGTCCATTTACAATATGACGGTAAACGACCAGCAAGAATTTTATTGATCATATTAATGATTATATCATATCATATATAATCTTTGTACAATATTGTATAATATTGTACAGTATGTCACTGTACTGTACATACAGTGTTGTTTATTTATAATATACACAGTATAGTTATATGTATATATATTTTTTAAAATATATAATACTTTAATACTTACTAATACTACCGATTATTAGTACCGATTTAATAAAGCAATAATAAAAACAAAGTTTAGTAGTACTCTGGCCTCCTGCTCGGCAGGTGGCGATGAAGCGCTCTCTATTATTGAAGAGGCGAAAAAGAATATAGGGTCCCTCTAAAGGAGAGAAGAATCAACCAGTCAGTCATCTAAAGAAGTGGGAAACAGAAAAAATGCAGCTTGAAGACCACGCATACATCAACAGCACTTCTGATAAAATGATCCCCCCGGGATACACATACAAACGTGAGTACAGAGCGAACGGCACACTTATGCTAACGACAGTTAGCATAGGCGCCTAGCAAGTGAGCTCTGTTAGCCTAGCCCTAGCCGCCTAGCAAGCTGAGTACGCAGCCTTAATTTAGCTTTAAAAGCTGGTTAACTGACAATTTCAGTCAGCTTGTGGTAATAGAGTTAGTATTCGTTAAGGGTTGTACGCTTTAGATGTCACAGACACGCAGCGTAATAAGCAGCATTTAAACAACCAATGTGCAACAGGCAAGTCACGTAACTCGGCAGCCCCCTAAGTAACGCCCCTTCGTACCAAAAACAGACCCGAAGTAAACGAGCAAAGAGAAATTTTAATACCTGTGTACACTTGCTATTCATATCTGACAGTAATCGCTGCAAATGCTTAGTGATTCTGACATGAGAATACGTTTAAAAAGTATTTTCCACCCTACAGGGTTTACTTCAACAAGGCTTCACGACAATGACACTCATTTACGACCAGTGTCGTGACGCCACCTGCCTCACTGGCTCCTCTAACCTAATGTCAGTGAAAACTGCATTTTCAGAAGTTGTCATTCAGTATTTTTGTTTCTCTCTCTTTTTTAGCGAGTAACAAAGAAATTGTGGAGTTGGTGAAGCTGAGGATTTCAAATAATCACCTCTTCTCTGGAAAGAGACATAGTTCCATTCGGTCATGGAGGTATGTAGATGTAAATTTAGACGTTGTTAATTTTATATAGTTCCTTGTAGTTGGTAATATGTTTCTGTGATTTCTGATCAGAAGACAAGAAAAATGTTTATTGTACCTGTGTTAATACCACTATAATAAGATAAGATAAAACTTTAATAATCCTGAAGGAAATTCTATAGTTTTGATATCTGCATTTTTGTCTTTAAAATTTTTTACACTTAATGGTGTGTTTTTCAGAGCCATCCTTAAACATATGGGCTTGCATCATAAAATGACCCACAGTCAAGTTTCTAAAAAATGGGAAAACATGAAGAAGAGATACAAGGTATGCTTGTTTCACTTAATACATAATAGTGTTATGTTTGACAAAGCATTTCCATCACTCTTTGTCCTCTGTCTTCTCTCTTCAGGAACTCAAGAATCTTTCAGGAGGGGCACAGATGTTTCCAAGTACATGGCCTTTTTTCTCCCTTATGGATGACGCCTTGGCGGGTCGGCTGGAAGGCAGTGCCCCCATCCTCCAGGCCTTCTCCGGTGCTAAAGACGATCCCGATTTCCTGCCCACCTTCAAGTCCAAAAAGAGGAAGGGATCCACGGTGACCCCACCTGCTGTGGTTGCAGTAGCTGATGGGCCTGAGATTGAGGTCTTACTAAGTGGAGATGAAACCAGGGAGGCGGAGGAGGAGGAAGAAGCGGAAGAGGGAAGTGAGAAGATAGACTGCATTGTGCAAGAGGTGGAGAATGAGAGGTGCTTGACGGACAGTGAACAGTTCCTAGAAAGGGAGAAAGAGGTGATTGAAAGGGAGCGGTTGGTTCTGCAGAGAGAACGAGCAGTGCTTGATAGGGAGATTGCAGTTCTGGACCGAGACAGAGCCTTGCTGGAAAGAGAAAGGGCAATGATGGAGAGAGAAAAAACGGTAATGGAGAGGGAGAGGGCGATGGTGGAGAAGGACAGAGATTCTGTGTGCAGGGAACGCCTGGCTCTGGAGCGAGAGAAAGCAAAATTGGAGAAACTTTTTACAGCTAAAGAAAGAACTAAGGAGGTCACAGAAAATGGCAACATGGCAGATGTCTCAGATGCCATGGACAAGAAAGAGCGTTTCCTGGACTTATTTGAAAAACTTATTGAACATTTTTAGGAATCTTTGCACCTTTAATATTATAGAACTTTAAATCCTTCACCCATGAAGAGATTTCTCTGCTGAACCTTTTTTTTTAAGGCCGTCTTCACCTTAAATGCATATTTATGAAAAAAAAATCCACAATAAGCTCCGCCTGTAAATGATCAATGAAAACGTTGAGCCACTCCTAGTTTGGAGAGGTCTTCAAAAATGACTTTATTCACTTGTGGTTATTCCATACAGAGCACACAATAGCAAGCTGTTAGCATTATTCTTAACCCCATCCACAGTTAAAATCAATAACCCCTCCCTCCCAAACAATAGACTTTTATTTGATTGACTCTAGACATTCTTTGTTGAAGGCTATTGTGCACGGTTAAAACATCACTTTTTGAATTGTAATATACCAAATATTGCAGTTCATGTAAAAAAAAGAAATCTTTCAGAATATATATTTTTATATTACATTACACACTTTACAACCAATGATTGTGTTTAAATGCGTCTTTTATTGCATTAGATACTCAGTTTTCCTTTTTAGTAAGTTCCAACTTCAATAACTTTATGCTAGTATACATTTCCAAAAAGTGTTAGATTTGTCATTAATATTATTATTTTTACAAAACATATTTAAACAATATATTACTGGCTGTGTCGTGAAAAGACTCCTAACAGAAACATACATGTCATTTAAGGGGTTTTAATAAACTCATTTCTCACCTATTGTTTCCTTTTAATCAAGTTGCAGAATAGTTTGGCTTCTGAAAAAGTTCTTGTGTGTGTAATTGTTTGTTTGTGTGTGTGTGTGTATTTTGTTTTTGGCTTAACAATCTGAACAACAGTAGAACATTGGATATGTGCTTCATCATCAAAATCTCACTCATAATGTATATATTTTTCCACACAGAGTTTTAGTGATGGGTCAGCAGCATGTATGACGGTTTATTGATGTAATATTGGAACTGAAGCAATGTTTGAGTAGTGGATGCATTGTTTGTGTATGTGTCAATATGTACAAATATGTATTGCGCAAGAGTGTAGGTGTGCATGTGTGTGTGGTTAAATGAGATCCCCGATGGGTATGCGGGGCAGGCAGACGTAAGCCTGCGGGGTCCTGCTGAGGTTGATGGGGTTGCCGTCCAGGCGGATGTCCTCCAGTGCGTTCCTGATGTAGTTGAAATCTTTCAGGTTGCAAAAGGTGTCCTCGTGCATCATTTGAATATTGTTACGCTGCAACAGATGACGGAGAAGGATGGTGGATGAGATGATGGAAATCAAGACAGAGAACTTTGTGATGAAAGTAATTCAAGGTGTACCATTAGTTTTAGCCCTTATATTTTAGTTACAGTAGTTTATGACTTTTTACGTGTGTTCAATAATAATACATCAAACGTATATAGCCATTCCATTCACACCCCATTCACACAGTGGTAAACTACAGATGTAGCCAAAGCTCCCCAGGGGGAGAGTGACACCAGTGAGTGCACTAGGAGCTGGGGTTGAACCACCAACCTTCTGGTTATTGGACAAACCCTGCTCTACCACTGAGCCACTGCTGTTCTCCAACACTTAAAAATTTACAGGAGACAAAAACAGTTTGCTTAATTTTATTTTAAGGTTTGTTTTTAAAGCAGCAAAGAGAAACGTGTATATATATATATATATATATATATACACATATAAGTATATATATAGGTATCAACACGTAAATGTTGTCATGTGGTGAGTGAAGAGACCGCAGTACCTGTAGGTGTAGAGATCGCAGGCTGTCTGGTAGAGGCACTGGGATGTAGTCAATGTGGTTGTCTGTTAGGTACAGGTACAGCAGGGCAGTCATATCCTGTCAGAGAAGATACAAAACATTATCTTACCATAAAGACACTCTCTCACCTTTTCCAAGATGTGACGGGGTTCTCCCAAATACTCAGGTGCAGTCCTAGGGCTGATGGTGATTTTCTAATTTATTACAATAAATTCCAATAATAATAATAATAATGATAAACATAAATCCCGTGGACAGAAAGTGATACCAACATTTACAAGAAGTTCAGTCACAGTGCTACCTTCACTGGATCAAATTAAATCAGAAAATAAATACTTTGCATTCTCTCACAACAGTTACCCACTAACTAACTAAGAATCCTTGCCGAGGATATATTCAACGGCTCATAATAACACAACCCACATATTTCACACATAATGTCATTTTTAGGACCAGTTTGCCTAGAAATTTATAAATATAATATTTTTTCCTGGTGGAGGAAGCCGTCACCTGTGTGACGTAACTTCCATCCTCCAGGTAGACGCTATTTAATCGCCTTCTATTGGCTGTGGCTTCCATTTGAAAGTGAGACCAAGCGTCATGACGGTAAGTTTTATGAATGCACAGGATGAGTGATTGTGTATGTAAGTGGGTGACGTGAGTGTGTCACGTGATTGAGTGACGCATGAATGGAAGTGGACTGAGAGAGCGTTACCGATGTGTTGCAATTAATAGCTTGCTTAGCGGCTCATTGGTGATGGCTAAATGTGTGTGTGTGTGTGTACATTGCTCTGTCTTTTCCTGAGAGTTTTGTGCCTGTTTTTGTCTCATTGTGGAGCTGGGTTTAAAGTGTACTGGATTCTGATGTGTAATGAAAATCCTGAGTTTCTCAGAAACTCCTGATATATATGGGATGACAATGTTTTTCCGGCGTGACTGGTCCTGTTCTGGTTGGGCTGTCTGCTGTTCTTTCTTTTTGCCAGCTTTCACCAGGGCCCAGTTTGGGTAGCCACATGTTCTGGGAGCTGTGTTTATTTGTTTTTCCTTCTGTCTTTGTGGGTATTGTTCCTGCCTGGTGTTGTAGGGTCCTGATGACACCCAGCTTATGGTCCAGTGGGTGGTGTGAATAGATACTGGTCTATATGAGTTGGTTTCCTGTAAACAAGAATAATTCAATGCTTAAACTTCTAGCTGGTTCAGTATATACAAGGCAGTCAAAAAATGCCAGACTGTTGTCTCTGACATTCTCCTGGGTGAATTGGATGTTTTTGTCCCCTACATTTATGTGTTTGGTGAAGCACTCCACTTCACTTGTTCTGATCTTCACCCATGTGTCATCCACATATGAACCCGTCCGGTGGAGCTGTTCCTGAGAAGGAAGCTAGGGCTCTAGCCTCCACTAATTCCATGTAAAGGTTGACCACAATTGGGGATACAGCTGACTCCATGGCACAGCCATGTTTTTGTCTGTAGAATTTGCCTTTATATTTGAAGTAGGTAGTGGTTAGGCAGGTGTCCAGCAGATCACATATGTGGATCACCTTCTAGTTAATGCATTCGTCCTTTCACAACACTGTGACCTAACTTCAGACTAACTGTGAATAGTCCTCGTAGTGCTAGTAACCCTGCAGGACACTAACCACTAAATTAGTGTTGTTTGGACCCAAGCATGTAGCCTGAAACCTGGCAAGACAAAATTATTGTGTCATCCTATTATCACCAAAGGAGCAATTACCAACCAAGTCTATTTTTTAATTGCTTTGAGCCAGGCATTTAGCCATCGCAGTTTGGTGCAAGTCTCTCAGATCACTGTTGCAGCTGATTTGCATGAGCTTACTATATAAGGCTCTACTTCAGTTGTAATTGTAAGTAACAGAGGTGTGCCTACCTTGAATGCCTCTTTATGAATACCCTTTGTGCCAATGTTGTTGTGGCTGGCATCAATCAGGCTCATGGTCTCTGGCAGTGCTGGCAGCTGTGAGATGTGGTTTTCTCGGATCACCAGCTCCTCCAACTGCGGTAAACCCAAAAAGGCTTTTTCGTCAATAGATGTTAACTCGTTGGCAGTCAAGTCGATCCTCTTCAGCTTGTCTAGAAGGATGAGAGAGAAAACACACACACATTCAAATAATGTGTACTGGCAGCCCATTTCCAACACCATATTAACAGACATTCACCCTTTTGACTTGTTTCTGATGTAACGTTCATACTTTTTTAATTCAAATGGGAAACATACTCATGGAGGCAAAGTCAGACTTGTTGATCTTGGTAATTTTGTTGTAGCGGGCGTAGAAGTGAGTGGTGTCTTTTGGGAGAGGTGGTACACTATTCAGCTTCAAGTCATCACAGTAGACCGAACCACCAAGGCACGTGCACAGCAAGCATGTGGGCATACCTGAAGTGTATAGATGAGAAAGAGATTAATAAGAGTTGGAAAAGTTCTACGATAATTCTCACACCACTCACAGACAGTGGTTTCAGTCCAAAGGGGCAAAGCCAACCCAAGTCAGGGTCCAGGATATTGTAAATTCCCTATGAAGTGAGATTTTACATCAGGCTCTGTGCTGTTCTTTACTGACCTGGTCTTACAACCACAGGCTCAATGGGCTCCTCTGGCTCATCGGGCTCATCGGGCTCTGGCAATCCAGAGCTCACTGACCCTTCTACAGCACCTGTACTCTCCTGGGTGCTCTCTGTTGTAGTCGGAAGCAGCCCCTCCTCTTGTTAGAGACAAGATTAGGTGTTAGAGAAACAGGTTAGATCAACATGGACATGGGACAGGAAGTCTGGCAATCAGTAGCCCACTGTTTGCCGCAGTAAGTTACATGGTGTATTTTAGCAGTGTTAATCAAGTGCTGATGGCATTTAACCAGTAAACTGATGTTAAATGAAAATGACATGAGATGGAACTTTCTTAGCAGGTACAAACAACATGATGGTTAGTGAAGACACACAAAATGGCTTGCTTATAGACTGTACTTTACAGGGTTTTTTGTTTAAGTTTTTCCCCCTTTTCTTGTCACTCTGTCATCAGAAGTGGTTGAACTTTTGGCCAATACATCTGTAACTATGTAGCAATGCTTCTTCCTTTGGTCATGTAATTAAATGTATAGAAAATCTCAGTCAAGAAATTGGATTCTTCTTAGCATGTGGCATATGGACCAAGATCACTTACAGAAGTCCAAATACTGACCTTTTTCAGTGTCAGGGACCAGAGTTACCCCTGGAAACTCAATGTCTCCAGAGCCAGAGACATCAGAAGCCCCAGATTCTCCAGAGACCTCTAATTTTCCAGAGGCCTCAATATCCCCTGAGGCCCCAGAGATTCCTGAAGCTCCCGAGAGCTCCCCAGAAGCACCAGATGCCTCTTGGGGGATTTCGGGAATGAGAGGCAGCTCCTCCTCTTGTTAGAGCCAAGGGTCAGGGTTAGGAGACATGAGGTTAGGAAGTGAAGGGTTAGAGGCAATCAATCAACCCATTAATAAATCAATCATACTAACATTTTAGATGAGACAAGATATTAGAAAGAAATGATTAGAAGTAAAATGAATACAATCAACATTTAACTACAATTAAAAAGTAAGCAGTTAAATGGACAATTAGGATAATTAACATAAATCACAAAGATCGGCAGTTCAACAGCTCTAATAAAGGTACTAACCTCCAGATATTAACGTTATCCCTGAGACCCCGGACTCTTCCCCAGAAACCCCAGAGATTCCAGAAGCCCCTGAGATCAAAAGATCCCCAGAGAACCCAGAACCAGATAGGTCCCCAGACTCTCCAGAGCCCAGGGGAAGTTCAATGGAAATCCCAGAGCCCCCAGAGACAAAGTCCCCTGAGGCTCCAGAAAAAGCAGACCCCGAGGTATCTCCGGATCCTGAAAGGTCCCCAGATATCAATATATCCCCAGAGACTAAGAACTCCCCAGATCCATCAGAGCTCAGAATCTCCTCTGAGGCTCCTGAGATCAGGACAATGTCACCAGAGCCTCCAGAAGCACTGGAGACCACTATGTCACCTGAGCCCCCAGACCCAGAAGCCCCAGAAGCTCCTGAGGCCCCAGAAGCTCCTGAGGCCCCTGATGCTCCTGAGACCCCAGGCCCTCCGGAGCCTCCAAAATCACCGGAGACATGAAGAATATCAATGGGCGTCAGACGCAGCTCCACCTCTTGTTAAAGACAAGATTAGGTATTAGTAAACAGACAGATGACACTGACATGGATCATGGATCATAAATCAGATTCACAATGAGGATTAGGTTAAAAAGTAGATGACAAATGACACATTTAACCATTTACTGATAGTTAAATGGATGGCATGCACATAAAAAAGATGATTATAGGTGATGCAGGAGAGGAGTTTAGAGGACAGGTGTGTGTTTGTTGGTATTATGGGTAACACTGCTTTCACAACTTTACTGGCTCTTGTAGGACCAAACCCTTCTCTCAAACTGAATGAACTGATTTATCAAATTATGTTTTGTGTGATCTTTTTCAGACCTTTCTGTGTGTCTGGGCCCATGAGAACTCCAGATCCACCTGAACCCTGAGGGACATGCTGAGATGTTAGAAGAGACTCTTCCTCCTCCTCTTCCTTTTCCACTTCTTTCTCCACTTCAAGTGAGTCCTCGGGTACAGGGTAGCTATAATCAGGTGGGGCCTCTGTCTGAGAAAAAGACAGCAGCAGTGAGTCACTTAGGCAGTTTTAAGCTTAATCATCTGAATCATGAGTGAAAACTAAATTGACAGCTCGCAATGGGACATAAAACATTCAAAGAATGGTCCAATAGTTGAACTAAACCTTAGCCTCCCTTGAGAAAATCACAATCTTTACCACTTCTGTTTCTGGCCCTCACCCGATGTGTTGTTTGTTATGTGTGAGGATGTGTTGTACTATCATTATGGAGCTTAAAGCCTTTTGGCCCCGTTCCTATAGAGAAAGTCATTCCAGCTAGAGTAGGATTGTATCTGGATAGTCTTTAAGCTGGATACGTTCAGACCTATTTTAAAATCACACATAAGCGCGTCCGCACTCAATCTGGCTTAATCCGGCTTGTTTGCGGTCCTCCAAACCACTAGGTGGCGCCTCGTAATATACAGAGTCTGTTCAGGCTGCGGTAAGACCGCGTGTGTGCATGCGTTGTGTGGTTTTTTTGTCCCGTGTCGCTCCCCATGAACCGGAAGTAGCACATCGCTAACCGGAAGTATCACATCGCTAGCTGGATTCGCTATCTGCATTTGCATTCAGACCTGAGCCACATTTGAGCCAATCCGGCTAGATCCACCTCCATGAGGTGGATTGAAATCAAGCTGGATATAGCCGGATTTGCAGTGTTCACACTCTATCCGGATATATATCCCGCACTAGCTGGATTGATTTTCCCAGTGTGAACAGGTTTTTTGTGCTGTATTCTTAAAATGAAACAAACCATTAACAATACTAATACTTTAATGGTGTAGAGACAGAAATATAATTAAAATATTTTTTAAACTTATTATTCCCTTATTAAAAACTTTGTATGTTTTTACAACATAATGAGGATATGAATTATCCTCATTAGGAAGTGAAAATAGGAATGTTCATTAGTGTAAAACCTGCAAAACTCAGTTTAACTTTTGGTCAGCAACATAGGTATCAAACATTCATTCAGCTTATAACATGTATATATAGCTACTACTAAAAAGCATGCATGCATCTAGTCACAGAAAACAGTGTTTACTATTGAAATAAATTCTATTATTGACTAGCAGTAGAACTCACAACTCTTGCCAAAAAAGTGACCTAGCAATCTTCAGAATTGTTGTATAGTTGATCGTGACATGGCAGTACACCTTCATATTTGTACCACTAGATGGCAGCAAACTGCTCAGATTGAAGCCCTGGATTAGTTTAAATGGCATGCAGCAGATACCAGCTGATCATGAGATTCTCTCTCACTTGTATATTCTGTATATGAAAATTGTATATATTCCAAAGTCAACATATATCTTGCATAATGCAAAGTACCAGATATTACATTTTGTAGAAGACTAAATTCACTTTATGAAGAATCCATTATATTACATGTTAACTTCCACACACTGGGCATCGTGCGGTATGTTCAGTTATAGTAAGTCCGGGAAAGCTTTTAGTAAAATATAGAGCTTATATCAAAAAATCAAACCCATGAAAGTGTCTCAGCTGGTTTCAAAATATCAAATTTCTTTATAAACAAAGAGTTAGCACCTTGGGTTTATCAAACAGAGCTGCATTATCAGAGGTTTCATGTTGAGAAATAAATAAAACCGACAAAGCTTCATGAACTATGTTGCTCTTTGGTTCCTTCTTTACAAGCTTCAAGTATATCCATCTGGTATTATAATTGAGTGTACAGTCATTGCATTTGCACTTATGATATTCTGAGATACCTGCAGTTTGACAGTTCTCCAGACGAGGGCACACTGCCACAGGTAGTACCTGACACTGTACTGTCCAGCAAGCCTACAAATAGGGAATGGTCCTTGTGGAACCAAGACACACATGGTAGCTGCAAGAACCCATATCTGAGTCTTTTTAGCTGACTTCAACCAAAGTCATAGAATGTTGATGAGCTATGAGGTGTCAAAGTCCAGAGAATGAAGGCATACTAAGCAGGTAAACAGAAATGCAACTGAAAAAAGACTTTAAATGCAGCAATGAAGAGATATTCTGCGCTGAATGTCACATTTTAAAGCTTCAGACACAGCTTGGGATACAACAAGGTAAGCCTTTGAAAGGTTAGCTCACTGCTGCTCTCCCCTTCATTTCCCCCTTTCTCCAAAGCAAACATATACACCCGAGGGGGAAAGAAGAGGCGAGAGGCTGGCAACTGAAAACATTGAAAAAAAAAAAAACACTTGTGGAAACAACATGGGAATACGGAATGCACAGAGAGAGATGCTGAATGTGAGCATCAAGCCAAAATGTTATGTTGCTGCTGCCGAGTATACGTTGTATTCGCCAGTCCATGCATTCAGGTGAAGTAGACTAAATCTGTCCACCAAAATCTCATCTTTATCGTTTAACACCACACCAGCTTGTTGCATATTAAACTTTTCATGTGTCAGGCTTGATCCAAAAAGGCACAATCAATAAAACAAACAATATATATGTGCTGTCACAGGTGGGTGGGTTTGTTTTAATTTTGGACAGTGCTCGGCCAGCAGTTTTGTCCCACTAAGGCCCCGTTCACACTGGAGAAAGTCAATCCAGCGAGAGTTGGATTGTATCTTTATATTTTCAAATCTGGCTAATCCAACTTAACCCGACTTGTTTACATACGGATTTTGTGACCCGGACATTGTCCCATCAACCAGAAGTATGATTTTGGGATTTTCTAGCCGCATTTGCGTTCAGACCTGAGCCACATTTGAGCCAATCCGGCTAGATCCACCTCCAAGAGGTGGATTGAAATGAATCTGGTTATATCCGGATTCGCATTGTTCAGACTCAGAAAGAAACTATCCGGATATATCCAGATACGATCCGAATCCCGCTCTAGCCGGATTGATTTCCCCAGTGTGAATGGGGTCTAAGCTAGGCTAGGCTGTCTCTGGACATAGCAGCAATCAAAACATCTTATCACACTTTCCACATCTGTGAGGCTGTGTATGATGTGAATTTTACAATAGGGAGGCTAAATGTGTAGGTCTCTTCTAAAATAGTCTGTTTACTTACTTGTGGTTTATGACACTAAATTGTAAAAATAAATGGTAATGTCTGTCTTTGAAGAATATTTGAACAACTACAAGAGCAGGGAAAACGCACAGAATTTGAGAAAGGATGTTCTAACACATGTTAGCATCACTAGATAGCCATTACATAAATGGCTATTGGACATTAGGATTGTATAATCCTAGTCCAGCAATGTACAAAACTAGCTGGAGACTTGAGGTCAAAATTCCTAGTGAAAGGAATTGGTTGTGATAAAAAATGGCTTGTGGTTTACTATTTGGATGTGGTTTTGATGTACAAATGAAGCTACAGAAACTTTAACTATATCGTTATAAAGACCAGCACAAACAATGCCCATAGAAATGACCTTAGAGAAAAAGGTTCTTCTCAATGCAGCAGAATGACGCTATGTGCTTAGATGAGTTTGAGATGAGTTTTCTTTTACTTCTCAAAAGAGTGGAGTCCCTGAGGACAAGGAGAAAAAATGAGAGCTGGATGTGGAAAGTGAGGAGTCAGCATTCCAGAGGCATGAAGCTCATCATCGCTTCATTTCCCCCCAAGGATTTAATGTGTGTGAGAAAACGCTTACTCCATGTGAAGATCCACCTTCTCACCTTTACCTTATCAAAACTAAGTGATCTTATTTCTCTAAACTGTAATTATGAGTCAGAACCATGTGTTTATCCTGTACTCCCACAGACTCCCACAAAATCTTATGCAATGTGTTGTGTCACATCCATTCTGTTAAACAGACTTTATCAAAGCCATTCCCCTGCAACACATAACAGCTTTCTCACAGTTGTAACAATAAGCTTAAAGTTTGCACACTAAACACTCCACTTTTCAGTGGAGATGAATGGCAAAATAATTCTACTACATCCTGTCTCATCTGCTAAATCCACAAAGGATTGTGGGATAGGTCTTAGATAACAGCAGGAGTGTGAGTGCAATCCACATGAGGTTTAACTTAAGTTGCTGGCTAACTGTGAGCCACATGAAAATACTGCGTGGATGATTCACGTCGTGCAGTCCTGACTTTGCCTTGGCCTAATTTCTGTTACAAAGAAATCCAAACAGGAACATGAAATTTGGCTAAAGCTCAACATCTCTGTATGACCAGCAGGTTAGCCACATCACCCTTAAATGTTTAACCCTTTCAGCCATTCTTTAAAAGCTGCTGAATCTACTAGAACCAGAAAATACTTCCCAGAAAAATCATGACTGAAGCAGGTCATGACTGAGCAGTTTACACAAACAAAGCAGGAACCTCACTTCCACTTCATTGACAGGCACTTTCTACAATCTTATTAAAAGAACAGTGGTAGAGTGGTGGCACAGAAACTGTGATTTTCTGAGTGGGTAATATTTTTGGTCAGTCATTCATTCGTCTGTCATTAAATGTCCCATTTGTGCTCATAGAATCTGGGTGACTGTGCAGAGGTAGATGTGTAAACTGCTTGCACTGAGACACATTTATGGCTGAGATGCAGCGATGAAGAAGCAAAAGTCATGAGTGCTGCAGTTATTTGACAATGGAAGGAATACCAATTGTATCTTTTCCCATTGTAGACAAACAGCGGATATTAGTGGGTTGTGGTGAGGTGTAAACCTTGATTGCTAAAGCTCTTAAATAAATACCTGGTAGTTGCTGGAATTGTATGAATAAATGCATAACCTCGAACAAGCCTCACTATAATGCTGCTCTAGGCAGAAGCTACAGGTATTAATAATGAAGTTTTTAATTCAGTGGGTGGGGCCAGATTAAAAAATGTATCACCGAGGTGTAACTATTAGCTTTCTACAGTTAAAACCTTTCCAGAATTCTGGAAAGGTTTTAACTGTCATGGATGCTGCTACTCGGTGAACCTGGTGACCTCAGATAAAAATCAGACTGGTTGTCAAGATAGACCAAAAAGTTTCTTACCGGAGTGTCCTCAGTTGTCAGTTCGTCTTCATAGTCTTCATAGTTATCTTGATTTTCCAAATCGTTATCGTCTAGATCCACCTCATAGTGATTAGTGTCGTACGAGTCCAAGTCCACTTGTCGGGAAAATCTGGGGCTGGCCACTGCGGCTTTGAGGACGAAGAGTCCGAACACAAGTCGCACAAGCATCCTCATAGTCCAGCCTTGATGAGGACAGAGAATGTCAAAGTCAGAAGATGTAGATGTCTTGCAGTACATACAGGGGAAATATCTCTATACACCATTTTATTGGTGCAACAGTGCATCTTTCATGTTGCTGCATTATTACTATACATGTAATATTGGCAGGTAAAACACGTCTGTAATGCTGCAGGTTTAACTTTGAATCCCATCACTAAGGTCAATGAATTCATTACCAAGGCGCAGACAGCTGAAGGGCACAAGATAAGGGAGCCTCTAGCTTTACTGTAGCTAAAGGCTCACGTTTGTTCCAGGTAGCAGCCATCTTGGCTCAAGTGTATGTCTGTGGCGTGTCAAAAGTCAAAAATAATCTTAATAACTAGCTAAGAAAGTCTAATTAAGGCTAACAGTAAATTCTATGGATTATAATGCATCATCAATTTTGGTGTTACAAAATAGGCTTTTGCAGAAACATTTGTGGCCACAAATCCAAAATGAGGGCACTTGAATCTAAAATCAGCATGTGTAATTTTCACTGTGTACAGATCTTCAATGCTTTGCCCTGACCCACATAACTGCTGTTCATAGTCTTGTTCATTTTCTCCCCACAACTGATCTGCTGAGCTAAGCTAGCTTGATTAAGTTCATATAAGATATTGCAAAGTGGGAAGCACTAATAAGATTTGCCTTTGTTAATTACTGCTTAATTAGCTGGCATCACTGACATTAAGGCTCAAGATTAATCATCTGACAGTCTAACAGCAGGTGTAGCCACATTGACGCAGGCAAAAGAGAGTCCTCTAGGCCAGTGCAGAGAAATGGAGAGCAAGGGAAGTAAAGAAGAGTGTGATAGAGAGGGAGAGAGGGAGAGAGGGAGAAAGACGTAGACAAGATGTTGGCCCTCAGGGTTAGATGGAGAGAGCGAGAGCAGAAAGAGAGAGACAGGTTTCTAAGCTAGCTCGACCCTTCGCCCTTTACAGAGGACCTTTATGAGGCCCGGTCGCTGCCTGTCTCAGCACTCAAACTCCAAATTCCACCGAGGTTTGTGGACAGGATGGCAGTGAGTTACGGCTGCAAGGAAAAGCTTCATTCAGCAACAGCAGTGACAGTGCTCAAACACACACAAACACACACACATATATACACACATACTTGGACAGACGCAATCCCCTCACAGATGCATGCTTTGTCTTAACACACCTATCTTTCAGAGAGAGAAAACTGAGACAACCCCTACTGCTATTTTTGGGAGCAGGACAGATAGAAAACACAAAACACCTTCCCAGGTTATTTAAATCATGAATCTAACCTTGTCAGAGTTATTATGCAGCTCCCTCATTGTCTCCATCATGAACTTAGTGCACTCTGTTGAGGAAAACTTACTGGTTAGCGCTGCTACTAAAATAGACTTTCTGTCAGGAGGCTATGAAATCCGACATGGCTAGTCTGAAAGAAGGACTATACTAAAGACAGAGGTGCACTTTTATACAGGCCATCACTGTGTACAGTGTGTGGAAGTTGTGTATGTGTGTATAGCCTCCAGACTACCTCTCTGTGTTATGTTTGGCTTTGCATAGAGCATTCCTGATATTCAGTGATTCTACTTTTCTCACCCCTTGAAAGCCACAAGCAAACTTCATGATGTCCCTTAGCTGCAGGTACAATCGTACCACAATCTTACCATGGTGGAGGTTTAAAATTCACTCGTCAAAGTACATAACACAAAAAGTCATTTTTCCACCTAATTAGGCTTGTTACAAATTCTTGGTTATCATCTCAGTTTCTGACATGTTTGTTGCAAAAGTTCAGAGTACCGGTAGTTATATATTGAGAGGCACAATTTACATTGTATCATGTGAAATTGGGTTAAAATTTTAAAACAAGTCACCCATTTAACAAAAAACACCTGTCTGACACACCTGAATTACACCTTACTTACAGCCAATAAATCACATTTAGGGAAAGACAGACACCTGCAAAACTCCAAGAAAATGAAGCAGCTGCACAGCCAACCATTTAGTGCACCAGATTCTATTAATAATAATCCCTAATTACAGTGTTAGTGCTAGTCAGGTAGTCTTGCCTGCCTAAACCCCTCCACCAGAAGATTAGCCAACATTAAGATAGCACCAACGAATGCTTACCTCTGTCTCCTGCTTTCCCGAATGGTCCCTTCAGCCGTGATGGAGATGCTGAGGGTTCCGGGACTTGGCCAATGGTGAGAGGTCGCGCAGGGTGCCTTGAAGAGGGGAGGGTGTGTGTGAAATGTGTGTGTATATGTATGTGTGTGACAATTGTGTAGGTGTGTGTGCATGTAGGTGTAGGTCTGTGTGCTCTGACCGACCTGAGTGCCCTGCTGCTTATGTGTGAAGGTAGGCACTGAGACTGATTGGACCAGAGCACATTGCTTTTGGTCACTCGGAGTGCACCCACCCCACACGGTTCACCCACATGCACAAACCTCACACACACACACGAGACACAAAGAGAATCTGAGAGCAAGGCAAGCCCCCCAAATAGTTAAATAGCTTTTTATCCTTTACAAGAGTATCCTTTATTTTTCTAAGAGTGTGGCTTAATCAGACTGAAATATTTGTCTGCCTTTTCCTGAGGTGAAACTCTGGCATGTGTTGCTTTCATGTATGGGGGAATCTACGGGGCCCTTGTACACAATGGGACCTCTGTGAGAAGCCCCTGTTAGCATGGTGCTGAGAGGAAGTCCCCGCTTGGAGGAAGGCAGTTGCCCTCCCTTTTGGTTTGAAGCAGCTTTTCTCTTTGCACCGTCACTTACTCAGTGGTCTCCTGTAGTTAGAGATCACTTGTAGGAAAAATTATCTGGGTTTCGGAGCCAAAGACAGACAGGGCTAAACCGTGGGTCTGCTGTCAAATGGATGCTAGAGATCTTTAGTGTCAAACCAATAAAAAATAGGACGCACACACAGGAAGACACCCCACATTATTTGGCCTTGGTTTTGTCTGAACCTGCCCACCTTTCTCTTTCACTGCCATGGTAACTCTATATCTTTTGATGAGTGAGAGGAAAAGGACGGGGTGGGATAGCCAGAAATCAGTCTGCACCTACCCTATAAGCTGGGATTTATACTCAGAGTAATGAAGAGTATTTCTTCTTTTACAAATAACTGAATGAAATATTTCCTTAAATATCTTGAGACAACGATTGATGAAACACAATATATATGAGAGGATTGTATAGTACCTGAGAACTCCTGAAGAGTTTCCCCCCTCTGTGTAAGAGAGAAGGAAGTACTGTCATACCAGACATGCACAAGCTGACCTTGGCTACATGACTCCTTTACACATTACTGATAAAGTAAAGGTAAACTGAAAAAACAGCACACTGTGTCTAACCTGAATTGCATTAAAAAATCTGATACTCAAAGACATTTTCAATGTCCTATCTAGCTTGGAAGTTGGAGGTCGGAGCTGTGAATGATTTGACTTCCAAGTTGTAAACATACAGCACAATATAAACATCAGAAAATCAATAATTTGTAGTTAATACAAGCTTTGCTATTCTAAACAGGGATAGGCATTCAGTTGGTTGCAATTTGCTTTCTCACCACTAGATGGTGCTAAATGTTGTACACTGGTCCTTTAAAGCTTATTGCATTCATTCATCATTCAACTTGTGACAAACTAGGACACATGTTAATTCTTAAAATTTTTATTCAAATTATTGACAGTGGTAATCTCTTGTTGCATTTATTCAGAAAAATAATGACCAGAATTAAAAAGTGTGTTGGCATTTTTTTCTTTAAACAGTTATTTCATTTTGGACACAAAACATTAAGGAATATTGGCCATGAAAATTCAAAGATTCAACTTTTCTCTCAATATTAAATTAAAAAAAAATAAATTACCTACAGTAAGTATGCTTATTTCTAGAAAAGATAAGTAGTATAAGACCACAAACCTAAAACACAAAACCATTTTATGGCTTCAAGCCTGTAAATAGTAATAAAAGTTAAAAAGTTGACAGTGATTCCTCAACATGCCACACATACAGTTTAACAAGCTATTCATATACTGTCATGCTTTTTATTTAATTTTGTTTAAACTATTACATGCAGATGTTTACACCCACATAAGGCACAACTAGAGGTCAAAATATGAGTGTAGTTAAAGCTTCCAACCCATCAATTCCCACACATTTGTATTATTTTGCTTTTCATTCAATTTCCACTAAAAGTGCAAGAAAAAAACAATAACAAAATCAGTTGATGCCAAATAGTGACAAACCGTTCACAAACATGCAAATTTGTATAGTGTCTTTTACCAGATCCGTATTCAAGTCAACTCATCTGTTGTAGGAAATTAGCCGACAACACATTTTGTTGATTGTTGTGTTCAGATGACAATAGACCTCAGCTGACGGAAGCACAGGATTACATCCCTGGGAATTGGTGGCTTGATCTCGTTGCCATCCAATCGGAGGTAACGCAATCGAGGAGCACTTTCATTGAGTGTTTCTACTGTATCATCAACAGCAACAGGGCAGACACTGGAGCCACTTACACCTGTAAAGAAAACCAGAAGTAAAAAGGCTGTTCTATATGTGTGTAAAAGACAGGTTCCAGTCAGCAATCTACACTAAGACTTACTTTTGATCTTGTTGTGGTCAAGGTAAAGGTGCTCAAGGCCTGAGGGAATAAGGGGCACCTCTGTCAGCTGGTTGTGGGACAGTTGCAAGTCCAAAATGCTGGAGACATTAAACACATCGTTGGGAACCCCACTGCTGCCAAGTTTGTTGTGGTTGAGCCTCAGAAAGGCTACTCTGGGCAGGCCTTTGAAGTAGCCAGCTGGAATCTTCTCGATGTTATTGCCATCAAGGAAAAGCTGGGTGGTGGTGGGTGGCAGGCCGAGAGGCATGCTGCTCAGCTGGTTCTTGGCTAGATTTATCTGTACCAGGTTGTTTAGACCCTTCAGACTCACTTCAGTCACAGCGTCATCCATCAGCTTATTCCCCTGGAGGTCCAGGAGGTTGAGCTTATCCAGACCAATAAAGACACCAGCAGGGATCTTAGAAATTCTATTACGGGATAGACGTAGATGCTCCAGGGTGGGTGGAAGGGTAGATGGCACAGATGACAAGAGATTGTCATCCATGTACAAGTGTGCAAGGTGACTCAGTGCGCTCAAGGCACCTTGTTCCACTCCTTCGCTTGTGATTTTGTTGCGGTTTAAGTTGATCCAGCGCAGTTGGGTGGCATTCTGCAGGGCATCTGCTGTCAGCACCTCGATCAGATTGTTCTGCAAATAGAGGTACCATGTGTATGGAGGGACTTTGGGAATGCTCTTCAGACTTTTGTTGTCACAGTAGACTGCACGAGGAAAGTTGGGTGGGCAGCGACACACTGCGGGGCAGGCTTGGATCTGGGCCATGTATTCCTCATAAGGCATGTCCTGGCTGAGGACGAGCCCAGCCAGGCAAAAGATGAAAAGAAGTTTCAGGAGAAGAGGCATGTCAGTGATTGACCTGTGAGGGAAAAAGGAAAAAAGGGTCAACTCCTGTAATGTACATTGCACAGTCCCTAAGACAAAATGGTGTGAATTTAGGTCCACAGTGTAACTGATGACCCATGCAGTTGTTTGCACATGCTAACCCAGGTTTGATCTAAGTGTAGCGAGATTCTTGGTGAGGTTTTTGATGCTGTAGAACTCCAAACACTTACTGACTGTGTTCTAAGACTGCCTGTAGATGTCACCTACTCCACCACTAATGTCATTAACATTCATTTCCAGTGGCAGCTGCCAACAGAACAGGTATAGTCTGCTATTCCAGGATCATGACTTTGCCTTGTCAGGTAAAGCTCAAAGACAGGATGTAGCAGTAGGTCACAGTAAATTGCATTAGAACAACCTGAAAGCTCAAACGCTTTTAAGTATTAGACGCTACGCACACTGTTCATCAGGTTTGTTTACTACACATATAACCAAGATTTTAGTACATAAGTGCTCAAGAAAGGACAACAAAAATACTTGCTTTTAAGGACAGGCTATTGTTTCCCTTAAAATACACCCTTTCACAACATTTTGAGGTCAGAAATTTCATCCCGATGTCAGCAACAAAAATCAGGTATTTTACATTTTTGATGTATTACATTTTGCATTATGGACTAGATGTAGCTATTCCACATGTTTCCAAGATTGTGCTTTTAAAGGAGGAAAAGTGAGATGGATGCAGAAGGAGCAACTATGTGACGGAAAAGGTTCCAAGTTCCAAAGTCAGCTCTGCCATCTTCTATCTAGCCATTTTTTAAAGCCTTGACTTGATTCTTGTCAGCTGCCATCTGTTGCTTGTTTAAATTCTTGATGTGCTCCATGTTTGTCTGGAATTCATTTCGGGTCAGCCATGCTTTTCCATAGATGAGCACACTTCAAAGACAAAGCTGGAGCACCTCTTTTCAGAGATGCACGCTTGGTCAAAGCTTTGTGAACCGCCTTAGAGTACAAGATGCGATGCAAATGGTTGAAATGAGGCTCGCTCTTAGCTGCACAACAAACTAACTACCTTTCTGCAGTCTTACCTTTCAGCTGTGTACGTGTTGAGTCCTTGCTCAGGAAGCGTGGTTCAAAATGATGAGGATGTCCGTCTCACATCCCTGTATTTGTACTACAAGTTTTTTCATTCAATGCGTGCCAGGTTGTCACTCAGGATGACACCAAAGCTTCTCCTGGCCAATCAGATCCTCACTGAATCAAAGGTCATTATCCTAGGGAGGTGTGTAGTGTGTTAAGCCTTGTTAGTGCTTGAGACGTGGCCCACTTAGAAGCAGGGTAAGTCTACCTGTTCTTCGTTTGTGGGCTTCCACATGTACAACCCTTCCTCCCCTGGTGATTGATCTCTTTTTATCTCCCCTCACAAATCCCTACAAGTCCTTCGCCAACCTTTGTGCTAATTTTGCGCTTCAGTCTGATAAGGATTAATTAATCTGCCAGAAGGCTTACAGTGTTTGCAGTCAATAGGGAATGTGGGATAAACGAACAAGTACACAAACACTGCTCAGAATAATTGTGATGTATATATGATTGTTTCCAAACACAGTCACTGGAGTTTGAAGTCAAACCAATGAGATGCCTGTCTATCAAGTGCCTGATTACCATGGAAGAGTGCTTGCTTTGGACTAATGACAATTGAATTTTAATATGAGTAGTTCCAGCAGTACTAGGTTAGAAGTCGCAGGTATGTGTGCAGTAAGCAGCTGAAACCTGCATAGGCGAGACCATGTAGGTTATTTGTTGAGTAGATACCTTATTTATGTCTGTTTTATAGTAGCTTGTTTTTATGAGTACTTCAGAGCTGAAGATCTTTGCCCAAACCCAACGAGACCCGACAGGACCTGACAGGACCTGACGGGTTGGGCCGGGCTTGGGCTTGTGCTCTGGCCTCTGCGGTAAAAGAGCGGTCGCAATGAGTTTCGATTATTATTATTATTACTATGTTTCAGAGGACGGGTTCGGGCTTTTGAAAAGCTGACAATCAAAATTGTCGGCCGAATTCTGTCAGGCTCGGGCTGGGTCGGACCTAACTTTTAGGGCCTGATCACAGCTCTAGTTCAGGCTACATTATTAGGATGGAAGGCACGTTGTTCAGCGTTACTCCTTAGGCATGAGGTACAATCATGACGTACTGTATTTAAGTAAAGAAAAACACTCCCTGCAGACATAGAAGATAATGAAGTTATGGCAGGGAGGTTAGACTTAAGCAGAGGAGATTTTGCTGCAGGACAGCCACGCAAATGGCTTAAAGAGGACCAGCAAGTATCAGGGATTGGTGACCTCTCACTGTGCAAGCATAAGGCCATGCTACGTTTAAGCGATGACGGCAAAGGGCTGAATGCAACAGGATAATCCTGGATCTCTTGTGAGGATAGGAGCCACACTTATCCATGATCAGCTCCTCAAGCCCGTACAGCTCCTCCGGTGTTTGCCAAGATATACAGCAGTCATTGATCCACACATGTTTGTAATCTTGTATGGTTAAATAAATATCTGGATGAAACTCTTGAGCAGGAAATAGCAGGAACTGTACCTCAGTACTAAATTACTGTCTAGATTAACAGACACATCATGTTTAATATCACTTCATTGGCAGCTTAGGTTAGCCTACCGAAACCACTGTTTGATGGCAGCTGCATCTAGTTATTTGCAGTGTGTAGATGTTTCCCTTTGTTTACCTTTCTGATCTATAGACCCTGAGGAGGAAATCATGTGAATCTGAAAAGCACCTGAAAGAAGTTAGTCATCAAACAGATGGTATACTCTTCCATCCTCATTTCAGAGATTTATTAAAAACCCTGGCTGCTAAAGAAATAGTAAGTCCCAGATCTCCGCAAAATGGAACATATATTTACTGAAAACAAATGTTTGGTCAAATTTGCTTGACAGGCTAAGCAGAAACACATGCAAAGGAGGAATATGATAATACTAATTTCCTGCCAGGAGCTTTGTGTCTGAGCCAGCTATGTTAATTACACAACATCTTGTATTTGCAGTGCATGGGCTTTGGACTTTTTCCATTTGACAGCTTTGCTGAAATCCACTTCATGACTTTTGGAGGAGTTAGCCTTTCTGAGTAATTATTATGTGAAAAAAAACAGGTATGGCAGTGAAAGTGACTTTCCCAGATGTGAGTTGTGAGGAACACTTTCCTTTGCAGGTGTGAGCCTGTTGTAAAATGTAATTTGATTATAAAAGTGTTCTTCTTTCTTGATGCTGTTCATAAATTTAAAACATACATATTGTACCTCTGTATCTCTATACACCTGATGTAAATTTGCCACTTTTATGCCTGGTAGAGCGAAACAACATCAAAAGGTATATCAATCCAATCTGATGCAAACCATCTGTCCAAGCCTTTGACAGAGGAGTGATCCTCTGTCAAACAGATTAATTACAAAAAAAGGACAATCTGTACCTGCTTCTCCAGCCGGTGTGAGATGTCTGCATGCAGCCAGGTGAGGTCTGATTTCCTCTCCAGTGATGATTGTCCTTAGTGAGAGCTGCAGCCCCACAAGACTTGTATTGTTGTTGGTTTGATTTCCCCCTGCACCTTGGACACCGGTTGAACCGAGAATAGAGCATGTGTTGTTGGTGGGAGGACGATTGTGAGCAAGTTGGGATGTCCTTTTAGATTTTGTGTTGCCTACTTTTCTTACCAGCCCAGCAGTTTTTTTTTGTGTTGTCTCTCTTTTTTTCAGTCATCAGATGGGGTTAAACTGCTGTCACCCCACCCAACTTAACCATTTGGTCTGCGCTTAAGGGGGAAGGGTGCATGACCAGTTTATTGCTCACATCAGCTCACAGGCCTTGGGGTATGTTCACTGTCAGGTGAAGGGATCAGTCAGACATCCGCACCCCTTTTTACAGGAAAACTCCCTCTTTTTACAATCCAGGACCCATGTTTGTAGTTTTTTTTACCCTGTCATGTCTATCAGTGATAATATATCACTCACTGATTTTGTTGTTTTTTGTTTTTTAAATCCAGAGTCATTGCTGGAAACAACTTCTTTCTGTTGTGGTTCAGCAGGAAACTCAGACCACAATTTAAGTTAACCACTTATTTGGAAGAAAACATATGGGAAACTTTAATTTGAACGAAGTTGCCATAATGAACAACTATTAAACTAGCTGGTATATTCACTTTTATTTAGATTGCAGTCAATATTTATCCAAATCCAAAGACAAACAGTAGACATCTGTTTATTGCTTTTAGCAATGCTAGCTGTGTTTTGAGATTGATACAGTGTCAGTCTGTCAGTGAGCCAGTCCATCTCTTTTGATCCAGACTTTAAAATGTGTATTGCCATTAAGGCTTGGCATATGGTTATGGTTTCAAGATGATGAATCCAGATGACTTATATTTGATATTTAATATATTTATATTAATGTGTGATATTTGGGTCAGTCTTTTTTTTAAATTATCACCACAAATGATTTAAAGGGCACTGCAATATTTACACAACTCTATTGGATTTGTGCCATCAGACAGTTGTGAGAAGCTAGCTATAGTTGCTATGTTTTTTTAGCGTCTATAGCGCCTATAGCGTCACCATGAGGACAGCTTTTGAGGGGAAGCTGGAAAAGAAGGCAGGGAAATGTCCAAGAAGTCTTGGCAAAGAATTACAAAGTGTAGAATTGTTGGAAATCAGTAGGGAAACCCGATCAAACGTAGCGACACAGGATATAAATAAAAACAGAGATAAAGGGATAGAACAGCTGGAGACAGGCTGGACTGCTGAAGGATGATCTCTGCGGTCAGGCCGCCGGGCTTCAACAGCTGATTATACTTTCACTTACCGTCTCAGGCGGGAAGATGTGAGGCTTAAGGCTTTATGAAGGCCTTTATTGTCTAGACACGGGCAGCAGGAGCTCTGCTCAGGATTTAAATAAGAGCAACAGGAGGAAGGAGGAAATTGTCCTAGATTTGGAATGGGTACAAATGACGCTATAAAAACATGTTAAATGGGGAAAAAAGCTGTTAGAACAAACATGTTATATACGGTAATGGTCGTGACCATGAGTCGACTGTTAATTATTTTACCTCCTGACTGTATCGGGTATACCTGCGCAGAAAGAGCTAAAACATACCTTTAAATGAGCCTAGTATAAAATAAGTAGTATAATATAGCTGACGGAAGCGGTTGCTGTAACTCAAGACTGACAGACACCCACTATGTGGGTCAAATTTTAAGTTGTCTTTTACAGCTGGATTGAACTACGAACACCTAGTAGGAACATCTGGAGCCAGTTATACCACTTGTAATCAGCTAACCAACTGTCTTTATATAGTGTCTGATCTAATAAAAAGTAAGGCTGAGAAACAAGTGGTTCCAGCACATGGAAAATATCACCCAGGATTAGAGGTGTTGTTCAAGTTCAAGCTTTGTAAAGGCACCATTGACAATAGAAAAAAAATTGCATACATTTATTCACACAGGAAAGATCGATGGTCATAATGATCATCACCGCCTAGGTCTACTAATCTATCTAGTAGTAAACTGTGTCAGATAAAATCATAAGCTGTGCATTTTGACACTTCAGCTCTGCTGTTTCCAGCATTTAATGGACTTTACTGTTTGGAAAACATGAACAGATAATGAAAACCAGACATTTTAGGCTCTGAAAGTGTCCAAGGTTTTTTTCTGCTGATGTAGGCACACTTTAGTCCAGTTAAGAGGCTGTTGTGAGCCAGTGGATGACTGCATAAGCAGCCTATTCTAAGCTGCAGTTGAACCTTTAATGTCTCTAAACACAATTAAGTAATTAAGTGGTTGTTAATGACACATACAGCACCTTCTTTATACCACAAATGTGAATCGTGTCTTTTCTTCTGAACAAAAAAATATGACTCATATTAAGAGTTATTCAACATTCTTGGGATCATTTTGCAAAGGAATGTGCTGGTTTTCTTCTTCTCTGGCAAACGTTAAACACATTTTTCTGTCCTATCCAATCATTACACAACAAACCCAAAACCTGAACAGTGATCCATAGATTTCAGTAATTATCATGTGACCTGCTGCGATGCAAAAAAGTAGAAGGAAAATAATAATAACAATAATAATAGTGTATTACACTTTTGACCACACAATGGTCATGGACAGGACATGTAAGCCTAGTGAGTCTGCTCCTACATTTTGTTTTGAATCTCCAGAGGGGAATCTTTATTGAAAAAACAGAGTACATTTGTGGTTTCTATCAGACAGTTAGATGGATACATTTACACCAAAAAATCTTCTATGCTAGCTGCAGTATTAAGTAAAACCCTGCAACCCTTGCATGCCTCTAGGACCATCACAATTCTATTTGCCTGCACAGCTGTTGTACATGAAGTGTAGATGATAGGACTACAGGGAAGAGTGCTGTGACACCATGGCTGGGCCATGAAACAAGCAAATAAATGTAGCCTGAGTTTATGGTGCTGTATGGCTCTGATCTTGCATGTAGTGGAGAGAATGGCAGCAAATTGCTCCCATGTACAAAACAGAGCAGGCATCAGTGACAACAGTGAGTAAGTCAGCATAGCAAGGAGAGGCTGAGGTGGATGTGAGTTGATGACAATGCTGTGAGATTGGCTGCTGAACTGGTATTATAGGCTGAGTCAATGGCCATACCACATAATCTGGCGTTTTGCATATTTTTATCAAGTGTAATTACTTTATGTGGCTTGTGTTAAAAAAGTCGTACAAAACTTGTTTCTTTAAAAATATTTTCAATTCTGTGCTACTCGATTTTATCCAGGTTTAATCAGTATATTTCCATCAGTGTCAGGAACTGAACATAAAAAGTGATGTCATACAAGCATGTTGGAGACATAGTTTATTCAGCTGTGTTTGGTTTTTCTCACAATAAATCCAAGCCAAAGGCCTCAAAGAAAGAAATTCGATCTACAAACAAGATGTGATGATCTAATAAGACAAAATGCTCATGGCAAACAACAGCGTGACAATAAAAGCACCTTAACTGCAAAAGCTTGTAGTTTATTATCAAACCATCGGCTGCATGCTTGTATACAAATGGCAACAAGGAAAAAAAAACATCCTCAGACTGAACACAGAAATGTATCTTAAGCATAACAGTGATGTCCTTTTGGATTCAAAGCTTTCAAGAAAAAAGAAAACAGACATTTTTTTTATAGTTTATTAAATCGAAAAAGTCAGTCATTGTGACATCATGCAGTTTGCGTCGAGGCACTGTTGGCTTTTAAAGTAGGCAGAGTTCACAACACCGGTATTCTCTTTAAACCACTGATTCATTCAAGAGCCACTTTTACATTTGTTCATTATCTCTCACGTTACACACTGAAGTACGCAGTCCTTACTTACTGCTCCTTTGCACAGCAATGGATTAATAACTGTATCCTTATTACATATCATACATGCTAAACACAGGAACAAACAAGACAGACAAAACAACACTATGACTCAGTTGTGGGGAATTAATTAATTACCTCACTGTGTCTGTGTTCAATTTACACATTTGGAATGTTCAGAGTGTGTGTTTCAATCAAAGTGTATGAATTCCCTTTTATTCATAGAACTTTTGATGATAAACATTTTTGTGTTTTCAACAGTTGATAGTACGATTTGCAAAACAGTTTCAAGCTTTAGCTTTTTTTAAACCAATCAACATGTTTTGCTTAATACCACTGTCAGTATAACCAAAGGCATTTTTATTATGTCATTTCAATCCAGAAGGGCTGAGCTGTAGAGAAAAATAGGGCAAAGATTTGACGAAGGTCCTTATTCAAACATGATATCTGTAGCTTGGCGCAGGCAGTTGGGGGAATCAGGGGGCATGCTGCTGTGTGTGATGTTGTTGGCGTCCAAGCGCAGATGCTTCAGCCGGGAGTAGTTAAGGGGTCCAATGAACTTGCAGAAACTTGTCAGGTCAAACTCTGCAGGTGGAAAAGAGGGGAATATCATCAACACAAATATCTCAAATTGTGTTATACAGATTTTAACCCTGTTATGCCAGGTTTAAAGGTACCCAGGGAAGGTCAAGACAAGTAAAAAAAACCTCATGGCTGACTTGAATACAGTGTGTAATAGTTAGGTGGAATTCAAAAAAAGAGATCACCATATTAGCTTGGACTGCATGTAAAGATGGAAGAACAGCGCCTTGGCAATTTTCATGTAGTTTATGGTTTGCGCCACCCATCAAGTAAAACCACAGGTGACCTTAGAGTAGGGGGTGTGGTTTCAGATTTCAGCTGGAAAGAATGTTGTTTACATTGTGACTAAGCCTAGTTTACATTTCGTAGCTGGTCCTCGGCAAAAAAATTGAAGTAGTGGTCGATTTTTCGAACAGTGTTTACATTTCTGTGCATTCTCCTATGGTCAATTGAAGATTTATGCATTTATATCTAATTTATCTTAGTTACAAAGATGCTTGTTGCATGTGTGAGAATTTTAAGGTTTTTGAAAACCAAACCAAGTAGTTTTTCTAGTTAAAGATTTACCCTACTAGTTTGGAAGCTCAGAGTACTGCAGTATGGGACTCAAGTGAAGTAAATTCAAGTGATCCAATCACATTTAGTTTGAAGCTAAGGATGCCCCTTATTCCAGTCAATACAACTCCAAGAAAACCTACTAGAAAAAGTCAATGACCAACATCTGGAAATGCCACTCACTGTTGATCTCGTTGGCCTGCAGGTACAGTTGCTCTAGCTGCTCATTGATCTCAGGGATGGACTGCAGCTTGTTGAAGGAGAGGTCCAGCTCTACCAGTGATGTCACATTGAACACTCCTGCAGGGAGCCCGGAGTCCACCAGCTTGTTGTGTGAGATCCTCAGGTACTGCAGGGAGGGCAGCTTGTTCAGGTATCCTGTCCCAACGCCGTCAATGTCATTGTAGTCGGCATAGAGGATTTCCAGTGAACTAGGGACTCCAGCTGGCAGCTTCTTCAGCTTGTTGTGGCTCACGTCCAGAGACAGTAGCTTCTTCGGGCCTTTGAATGCACCCGCAATAGCATCAGAAGTCAGCTCATTGTGCTGAAGGTTGATGGAGGTCAGGTTCTCCTTGTCGGTCAAGAGTCCAGAGGGAAACTTGGACAGCTTGTTGTGCATCATCTTAAGCTCCTCCAGGGCTTTTGAGGGAGGGATGACTGGCTCTGTGATCTCATTCTGGCTGAAGAAGAGCTTCTCAAGGGCTGTGAGTTTATCAATTGTGCCCTTTGCTACCTTGGCATTGGTGATCTGGTTGTTGTCAAGCACTAGCCAACGCAGGGTGTCAGTGACATTGTCAAACACTCCTGCCTTGATCTCATCGATCTGGTTATTCTGGAGGTACAGGTACTTGATCCCTGTTGGGACAAAAGGGACGGCCTTGAGCTTGCGGTTGTCACAATACATGGCACTGGGGAAGTTGATGGGGCAGTCGCACTCTTGATTACAGTTTGGCCCCGATGGCCCCAGCATGGACGCAGGCTGGTAGTCGTAGTCATAATACTGGCACAGGGCCATGCTGATCAATACAGCCAGGAGGGGCACACGGAGAGGAAACATGGCTACTGTGGATCAAACAGAAAGGAATGAAAAGGAAGAAAAAAGTGAGTTCAGGCTTCTATTATTGGAAGCCTTAGTTGATCAAACTGAAATCAAACTCTTAAACTTTGGTAGTAAAAATATGTCAAAAGTAGCACACACAATCAACCACAGCCACACCCTCCCCCCAATGATTGTATAATCATTTAGGGTTCTTGTTAGCCAATTGGGGACCAGTAAGTTGTCATTATATCTGCAGCTTCAGCCAATGCAATTGTTCCAAGAATTAATTTAGAAAAACATTAAAAGCATTTACAATGAATCAAACACACATTAAAGGCACTAAATTTTGATCTAATATTAGTTCTCACGATGAAGAAAAGTCTGCACACAATGCAAAACCAGAGTGATTAGTTCCAGACCCATGAAAAATGCAGACAGGCACTGGATCCAGAAGCAACATGTTATTCTTATTAACTCTAAAGTCACCAAAAATCTGTGCAACAGTCATGAAAAGACACTCTAGATCCACACAAACATGTAAGACTTATGGCTAATACACCAAAATGCAAATCATCAAACTTCTAACACTCTTGTTTTTTTGTTCCATGCACTGGTTTTATTTTATGCAGCAGCATCAGCTCATGCCCTAAAACAGCCCAACTGGTAATCCCACCAGGAAAGCAGAAATAAAGAGGAATATTCAAACAGGAAATCACAAAACCAAACCTCTAAATGCAAGCTTACCTGTGCTTCTCTCTCTTGGAGTGTTTATGGGGTGGAGGGCCAGTAGGTAAGAACAGTGTGGTGTTCAAAAACTGGAAGTCTCTGGAGAAAAACACAGAGAAAGAAGGAGAGAGGGGGAGGAGAGAGAGACAGAGAAAGAAAGAGGGGAGAGAGAGAGACAGAAAGGGGAGGGGAGGCTTCTTCAACAAACTGGAGTCAGGAAGTTTTAGAAATCGAAGGTGTCATCAATAAGAATGTCTGCAGCAGCATCATGCAAAAAAAAAATTCTCATAACTAAATACAAGCAGGTGCATCATTGCATACACTGCACAGCAACATGAATGCATATTTCTCTTCATCTTTCCAATTATCACAATGGTGATTATGCAAGCAGAACCTGAGCTTGAAGTTTGGTAGACTGTGCAAGGAAAAATTGAAAAAGCGGTGGAAAAATGTGAAATAATCTCTGGCACCAATTTGACCCAGACGCCGGTCATGAGGAGGAATAAATTCAGCTGTACTTCTTGTCAAGCTTTGGAAAATCTGACAGAAAGCATTTAAAACAGCCAAAGAGTAGACTTGCAGAACACTTGATGCAAACATTTCTCCTCTTGTTTTTGTGCAGAAGTAACAGGGATCTAATTGATCCCATATGTTTTCTGCCTCACATACAGTAACGACAAACAGTATTATGTTCCTTTATACACAAAGAGTGAGACACATGAAGGTGGACTCTAATGGTCTGAAGGAGGCTGAGCGGGGGAGAAAGTGGCCAAATGTTTCTCCCATTTGTTGGTGGATGTCCACCATGAGCGCATACTGGGAATTGACACCTGGATCCGATTGGTCGCAGTGAGGTCTGCTACTCCACTCACATAACATTCTTGAACACACTTCTCATGCGTGGAAATCTCACTATCATATTAAACATATTAGAGGGTTGGGTTGCAAATTAAAATGGTTTAAATTACAATTCCAGATTTTTACTGTATTGACACACAACATTAATTTCTGAGCATAATTGGAGGTCCCCTGCTCCCTTTTCAGTCTCTGCCGTATCTTTAAAAAGCCCTTTGGTATTGCACTAAGCCTTTGCAAAGCTGGCATACAGGCTGATAATCCAGGGCAGCCCCATGGGGAGTTTCTTTTTTTGCCTCCAACATTATCTGTCTGTTGTAAATAAACAGGCACCATGCATCTCCAAAAACTGCTGTGAAATGTTAAGTAAAAAGGTTAAAGACCCTTTAATACAGACCCCCTTAGACTAAGCAATGTGGCTTGAACTGCATATAACAAAGTAATTCAGCATTCATGTAAACAAATCATCTGAAAATCCCTGTACTTGTCTTTCTGAATCATTTCTCTCTGTCATGAGAATGAATATGAATATGAGACAGTTCTCTCCTTGTGTGCGTCTCACATTCAGTGATGTAAATAAGTGCACAGCACTTATTTGAGGAAGGATCACAGACTCGACTTTTATTGGGTAGTAATTTGTAGTAGACAGGGCTGCAGTGATAGCTGACTGCAAAATCATCTGTAAACGCCCCGCAGGCCATGTGGGCAAGTCATTAGTCCTGCTGTGTCAGTAGGAGAGTTAAGGTGACTGAACACATGCACAATCAACTGAGGAATGATTAAGGTGTTTAACAAGTACAAAAATCTCTTAGCACCCAGTACAGTTTTTCGCTTTTTTTTTTAAACCAGAATGTATCAAATTTCATTTTAAATACTGCAAACTATGCACACTTTATTGTGTCTGGTTACAGCTAATTATAAAACATAAAAATCAAACCAAATATTTAAATCTTAAAAAAAACTGTTCTATTTGTATGTCGTGTATCACACAGCACTTTAAGGCAGCCATCACTCTGATTGAAAAAAATCCATGAAACAGCAGCAGAGCCCCCTTAGACATGAACTTATCCCCATAGAATAGAATAGATTAGATGTCATGACGGGGGTTGCACAACTGAAATGCTTGACAAACTCTTTATAAAGATTAATAGAGAAAGTGTGGATGGTATTTTTCATATTTTGTAGGCCTTTGTGTGCAGTTATTTTACAAGCTTTAGTTTGAGCAATATGTCCCCTTTAAGAACTTCCAACGATCCCAACTGACTATGTGATCAGTCAAATTTTTCTTATACACAACCCTTGATTCCAACACTTGGCTGGATCATCAGCCACACTTGTTGTCACACAGGCCCACATAGTACAGGTGGCATCAATAAAGTTCTTAATTAAACAACTCCAGACTGTTTTAGCCATCTTAACAATAGATCTGTTAAATAACAGCCAAACCCTTCATAAACGGAATAAAAACAGATTTCCGGGAACAGATGACATGTGTGCCACTTCATCAGCATTGTGCGCAAAATGTTTATTTCTTTGAGGCCGCTGTGTTTTCACTGCTTGTTACTGGTGACATATGCTGTTCCACTCTGGTCCATCAGTGCAGACTGAAAAACAGACATTCTGTCACTTTGCTTAGTCACAACGCTTCTTCTTGAATGTGTTGATGTCTGCCTCCATGTCCTTTCCATTAGAACAGATGGTGGACACTGGCTTTTTGACTTTGTTTTCATAATATTTTCCTTAAATGTAACTTTCCCCAACAGTACAAATTATTTTTAACACATAATGAAACGCATTCATGAGTATCACACAGTGCAAAGTGTGTTCAACTTTTATTAAGAATAAAGCAAGAAAAGATGTGCTTTTACTCATTTTATTACAGGTTTTCTTTAATTATGTAGATTACAGTAATTTCTTTGACTTTGTTATAACATTGCCAAGTGATGGATGACATATTTTCAAGTTAAGTAAACTTGCCAACTAGCATATTCATTGTAATGTGAGTAACTCTGTTATTGTTTTTACTAAAGCTCAGCAGGCAATGTTGCACATGATAGTTTTACACTCGCCAAACTCAGTAATAGTCCTTACCCAAAGATCAAAGAACAAAACATACAAAGTTCCTGTCTACTAAGTGGTAAGAATATCGCCAGAAATACCAGTCCAAATGTATATGTATCCAAGTGTTTCTTCTGGTAAAATTAGATATTTATACAGCAAACATTTAGCATTTACATTTAGCAACACGAAAACATGAGTTCGCTGCCTTATCGATAAACGTGTCAGAAATTTAACCGATCATCCGATTGCCGTTCTTGCAGCCTTAATCGCCTCTAGTGAGCCCCTGTACACTGTGTGATTAAAGATGCATGATAAAGCCGAAATAAAAAAAAAACTCGAAATTGGGGTCAAAATCGGATCAAAAAAAACCAGTGTACGCCCGACGTAAAACCCAGACAAGTCTCTAAATATGCTCTTATTTTTCATCATCTTTGGCATTAGTTCAGTAGATCACCCAGCCTAATGGTGTTTTTTGTAGTTTCCATTAAGAGGACAACTTGTGTGTGATTCTTTCCATGCCCTTATGCAGATATGCAAACAATGAAAAGAGCCAAAAATGGTGCATTTCCATGTTGTGTTTATATTGCAGTGTAAACACAGAGCATAAAAGAGCCCATAGGAAGTCAATGCTTTGCCTGGAGCTCCTGCAATGGGAAAAATACCTGTTGTGTGATCCAGAAATGATGCACTGCTCCTGTCAGTCTGTATCTGAGATCAGGGGCATTTTTAAAGTGGTCACCTATGTAAACCTGCACAACTTATATTCAGTGCAGAAATAAAGCTGCACCTCTACCTCTGTGGATTAGGGCTTTGGCTGACATTCAGAGATATAAACTGATATAAATATGAGCACAGGAGCAGATAAAGGTACTTTAAACAAGCATGCACATGCTTTGACAGAGGTACACAGATGGAGATCCTACCAAGCATATTAGCAAATGGGGATATTCTTGGACGCCTTGGCACAGACACACAGAAGCTTCTAATAAAAATCTCAGACGGCACCCAGACACCACCTTCTGTTCCTACCACGTGGTTATGCGGTGCGCTTAAAACAGAGACTCATCCCTATACGTGGAGGCCAAGTGAATCTCTCACCTGGAAGCACATGTGCGGCAGGTAAATAAAATCAGACCTCTGCCTTTTAATGCTCAGTGGCACACAAACAACTTAAGTGTTCTAAATGATGGAATATAGTGTTTTGATTTTACATCAAATGTCTCACATGCAGTAATAACAGGGTTTAACACGTTGCAGTGTTGATAGGATGATGGAGGAGTTCAGCATTACATTTTCAGCTTTCAGGTTTGAGCCTGTGTGTTTATGTGTAAGCAACATTTGATTTATATTAAAAAAAAACATGCATAATCCGTCACACATCTGCTTTTCAGCCCCACTCTTCTCTTTGTGACATGCTAGAGACTCTCAGGTTAACAGTTACATAAGATATACAGGTCACACATGTAAAGTGTGTGTGCAAATTTGAAATAAGTAGTTGCGCACAAGCATTTTACACATGTTGGAACTAAAAGACACACATTTAGGCACACAGCCTGGCAACAAGCCTACAGCAACAAGTCTAAGTGCTTATGGTCTAGAAGATAGACGTCTGTTCAGGAGATCAGGTTGCACCATGTTCATGCCTGTGTGTGTACAGACAATCAAACGTGCTCTACCAATGACTGCCACATGGGGGCAACAGATTGAAGTACATTCATGTTGCTGAACTGAACTCGCTCTGAGGTGCTGGGATGAGCGCCAGAGCTCAAACACTGATCCTTTTCAGCCTATCCTTGTCTAAAGAAAATAGAAGTCCCATGTCATATCAGAGAGGGAGAATTCAGAGCTCCTCGTAAATATTCTTGTTTTGTTTTTGTAACATCTTTTTTTAGGTAGGCTGTTTGAATTATTTCTGATGTGATTCTACATATGTATCATTTCAACTAAAAGAAATAGAGGTATTAATGAATCTGGGAACACATAACAATATGTGTAATATCACGTCAGTGAAAATTACTTTTGTCCAATTATTTTCAATTATTAATCCTTTTTAATCCTAATGTACGTACCATACAATGATTTCATTATCTCAGGATTGCCAAAACTGCAGTACCTTTAATAGCCACTTGAGGCTATCTCTAAAAGTTCCTTATTTCCATGTTTAGGGTATGTATTTAGTTATTAAAATCATACTAAGGCTTAGAGTTATGGTTGGTTGCTAGCTAGGTTTTGCCCATATGCATCAAGCTCCACCTCGTTGCCTGTGTTTGCACTATCCATGAGTTAGCTGGACTCCAAGGCACAGATGCTTCGTCCATTTTTATGAACAGAGCAGACTGTCTGCACTGCATTCATACAATACTGTTTGGTTTAGCCAATAGGTGGCTCCTTGGTAAAGCATGCAAGAGGGATTCATCGCAAATGGCTGCTACAGATCAATACTATATGTATTTAATGTTTAATGTTCATATCACAGTATCAACAACCATGGAAAGCAATACACAGGCAAACATAAATGAGCATGAAGCTGCTAACGTCATCAGATTATATTGCTCTGTTTCTTACTGTTATCCAGAAAAATGTCAGGGCTGCACTGCATGTGTGAAAGAAGAATTAAAAACGTCTGCACAAAGAAGAGCTGACACAGTGTAGATGAGTTAAGTGCACAGCAGCAGAAAAAAAGAGAGGGGTGGGCTAATATTACATTAGTAGTAGTGCAGAAATATCACTGGATGCTGTACGACCTGATCCATAGTCAGGAGACTCAACCACTATGGGTCTCATGGGAGCTCAATTTCTTTTTTCTTTAACCTAAATATTCCCATTAAAGTCTCTTAAATGGCTGGAGGACCATAAATTTTTGGTGCCTCACAGGCCAGAAATGGTCCATGTGCAAATGTTTTTTTTACCCTAGTCCACAAAACCCATCAATATGAACTGGAGGCTGCTAGATGCAAAATATTCGACCATAAGTTGGATATTTTTTAAAATCCTTCTACCCATCGAGATTTTCACTCACCTTGGACCTGGATTTTGTCGCAGGATGGCTCAGTAGATGATCCACATTGTCGCCTCACAGATACAAGCAGTATTATCAAACCTGCTGGCCTGTGTGATGTGTGCATGTGTCTGTGTGATGTCCTCAGGGAGCTTTGGTTTCCTCCCACAAACCAAAGACACGGTGGACTAGAGACTCTCAACTGAATGTGTTGCCTGTCTTATTTGTATATATAGATGCATATAAGTTACTGTAAATATATACAGCAGATCTTGTATTGGACTGACAACCTGTCCAGAGTGGACCCGTTGTGTTGGCTGGTGCATGCTGGGATTGTTTCCAGCTTCCTGTCCCACTGCTGATGCATTTTTTTTCTCTGTCTAAATCAGAACACTGCTATTTTAATGCTGTTTAACATAAAAAAGTCACATATTTATAGATCAACCCAGAACTTGGCATCACACTGCCCGCCCATGAGTTCTATGCCTCTATGAGTTTTGAGGTTGAGTATTATTGCAGAAAATAACCTTTTATATCATAACTGACATCATCTTCATACTTGTATCACTTTTATGGACACTTCTTTTATGATCACATCTGGGTTCTAGGACTCAGTATTGCACAACCATTTATATGCAGAGCGTTATTGTTGTTGATGAATGGTCCCTATGCTATATTTTTTGTGTATGCAGAAGAAGAAGAAGACACATCCATATTTATTCTTTTGACAGGAGTACAGTTTCAGTGGTTTCGAAGTAACATCTGTAATGTGACTTATTGTTACCACATGGCACAACTCCTACCTTCGTGTTGGATAAAATGATTGAGTGAGGTTGTGTTATGTTTAACCTTTTTAAATCCCAAAACCTGCTGATGGGATTGAAATACAGTATGATTTAAAAGCCCTCATATTTAATCACAGCCACAATATTTTAAATACTCAGATAAACATTGTGCACTAAAAAACACAAACTTCTTGCACTATTCAATGTGTTAAGGAAGCCATGATTGGCTTGCCAAAAATTCAGCAAAGCTTTCTACAGTGATTTTCAGACAGCTGTGTGCAAATGCAACATGTTTTACATACAGATAGACATGATTGTGCTGTTGCTTATATGTTTCCATATATTGCACAGCAACTAAATATGTGACACGAGTGAAAACACCCTAATATATCTTAGAGTTCTTAAGGTTAAAGTCAAGCCATGTGACTTTTATTTTGAAAGGTGGACATCAGTTGGTCCCATCTAGATGCAGTTTTTCCAAATATGTGTGACTATCTCTTATAAACCAGGCAGTACATTTTGACTGAGCCAATCAAGGAAGTTTCATTGCACATTTCTAGTTCATTAAAATGTCTACTGTAGGCTGACATTTTGTCCACCTCACCTGTACCTGTCCCTCCTCTTGACCCTGTTCACCAGGAAACCTGCCACGCTCTGTCCATTTTTCCACTCTGCTCACACCCCTTTTGTAATAATGCAAGTTTTGGCCATTACAACCATCAAAAACTGCTACTTTTTCCATTAGTATTTTTATTTTGTTCAGGACACCATAGCTGGAGCCCCTTGCTCCGAAAAGGGGAGGGAAAAAAAAGAGGAACACCTTTTGTTGCTGATATATTAAGTCTGAGCTAAGTGCTTGTGCCTTTAAAGCAATGAAAGGTTTTTATACAGCATTTATATACAGCGTCTATACATACAACATTCACACCGACATTGGTGTTGTAGGCATGCCAGTCTACAAACACCCTCCAATTTTTCTTGACTGTTTAAAAAAGAAAAAAAAGAAATAAAGGGCAGAGAAAAATACATACAAGAGGATCCAGAAAGCAGCAGGTTCAAGTGGAAAGGAAAAAAGAGCATGCATATAAATCTTTGGGAATGTCATGTGTTTAAAACTTATATGGTTTATTCTACATTTTTAGAGGCTATTTTCACTGTTTTTTTTAAATGGAAAACACACTAAGAGAGGAGGATGATGGAATGTGATGAAGAAAATTGTAAAAACAACACAAGTAAGCACAAGAAATCACAAACTGATAGAAGTCACGGTTGCTTTTTATCTCTATCCATCTCTTGAATTGAGTACAATGCAAATAGAAACTCTGAGTTCTCTTCAAAAGGAGTGTAGTGCTTGGTAATCTTATAGTCTGAATGCTATTCCTAGTACACAGGCAATATCTAGTACATTCTAGGATACCAGTTGTTAAAGCTAAGGAAAACACAAGTTAACCCATTGCTGCCTGCTCTACAGGCCAGCTCTCATAGAAAGTGGTCAGGAAAGTAGGATTTTTTAGGATTATTTCTCCACCAAGTGAGATTTTGTAATGTTTTTGGTTTTGGGATTTCAACTTTCATATGATGCATGTTAATGTGTTACAGCATGTGTGTGAGAATTGAACTGGTCCCATGAGTGATATACGATGTGTGAGAATCACTATAGTGTTTGCTGTAAGCTGTGTTGCACCAACCTTGAAGCTAAATATTCAAAGCGATATGTTGCGTTTGAGGTCCATGTCCATGGTGCAGGTTAATGACATCATTTGCGAGTAGGGCGAGGAGGAGGAGGCAGTGTTGGTGACGGAGTGGAACTTTTTTTGGGGGGGGTTGGTTGGGGTGTGGTTGTGGGGCTTGTGGTCAAACACACACACGTACAAAACTTCCATGCGCTCATTTACAAACACGCACTTCCTTGCAGAGAAGGGGAGGAGGGAGTTGGCGAGGGTAGAGATGTTCTACTTCTTCCTGTAGTTACCGAGCTGGATGGCGGAGCGGTCGAAGACGCAGCGGAAGGTGACTGGTTGAACTTCCCAGTAAGCCACGGGGTTGCTGAACAGGCTGATGCCAGAGTACATGGCCTTCTTGGTGTTGAAGCCAGGAGGACAGAAGTCCTCTGTTCCCACAGCAGCAATCTTATTGGAATGGAGGTAGACCACCTAGAGGAAGGATTTAAATAATAACAATATTTGGTCACTGGATTGGACGTGCATGGCAACAATTTAGCTCAACAAAATAAAGCGGATAAAGATGATAATAATATGTTTCAACATGAATAATAACAGCTCAAGTAAGTCAAGCAGATTTCTGTTCAGGATGTTTAGCTAAAAACAGTGGATACGTGATCATGTTCCTTCAAAACCCTGCGTTTGGAGCCAGAGGGAACTGAGCTCATTTGGACAGACAATATAATGCTAATTACAAACTGTCAAGCCTCAAGATCCCCAACCACCACACTATACTGTTTGCAGAAACAGGTCATAATGGAATATGGACAATGGAATATGCAAAAGAGACCAGGTAGACAGAATTATAAAAATATATTAATTATATCATGTTGCAGTTTATAAGGAAAACAGAACATTTGTTTCATGTTTCTTGAGATAAGACTGATGTAGCTCTATAGTGAAATTAATGTGCATCTTGAAATTATATCTGTCTGCACGCTCCCTTTTGCCAATATATGTAACAACATCATGACACACTCCCAGTATACCCAATAAACAAACATAGTGAATCCATGTGACTTTTGTTATGGAAGCCTCGGTTGACTTGTAATCCGACAGCATAAACCTAAACAATCCAAATGCAAAAAAATCCATCAAAGAAACTGTTTTCAGTCTGGTTTAGATCAGAACAAAATGAGCTAAGTGTGATCACACCATAGGAAAATGAGTTATATAACCATCATGCTCAAGCAGAAGTAATTTGCTGGAACTGAATGGTAACATTCCCTGTGATCTTGTTGTGTATGCAAAACCCAGATTAACAACACTGTGATACACAAACAGCGCAATAGTTACATTGCTAATCAAACCAGTGTGTACAGTACCTGGATGTACTTGTGGTCAGGTAGGCCGGGAGGAACACTGGTCAGAGCATTGTTGTCGAGGTGCAGCTCTCGCAGGTGGGGGACATTACCTAGTGTGCCATTTTCCACAGAGCTGATCTCATTGTAACTCAGACCCAGCCTGCAAGAAAAAAAGAAAAAACACAGTCAATGAAATGTGCGGGGGGAACGAGAAATGTAAACACAAACTGAAGAAAAATTAAGCTAGTGACCTCAACATAGGTCTCCTGCTGCCAAAATAATCATTAGCAAATAAAAAAAAGTTAAATAAAGTCACTTTCCCACCGAGCAGTGATCTTATAAACACTCTGTGCTCAAGTTTTTATGAGAAAACCAGCTATTTTTATTATCTGGATCCTACTGCTTTGCTAGATGGAAAATGACTTTTATTCAAACATAGAGCTGGCATTCCAAGCTAACATATGCCAAAGAATTCAAACTTGAGATGGCATACAAATAGTAACAATATTATTATAAGACGAACAGCAATCTGTTATATTTACATAATGTTTTAAAGACTGATACAACTTTTTGTGCTTCTCAACGACTGCATGTAGTTTAAACCATCTGCATTGGAAGTCACTATGTTGTCGCTTTGAGATGTGAAATGAAAAAGAAATCACAGATGTAATTGAATTACTTAGCGAGGTTCTTCAGGCCTTTGAGGCTCTCAGATGTCAACTTGGTGATCTTGTTTCCATCCAGGTGAAGCTCAGAGAGAGAGCTGGGCAGACCTGCCAACCAACAAGAGGATTGTCATCAAAACCTAAGTGATGACTACCTTCTATAAAATTATGGAACCACTTTGAGCTTTATCAAAGATGCCAATACATGTGAAACACTCCCACTGTGGGAAGTTTCGGGTAGTTTTGTTTTCTATTTCTCATGCTGAGTGCATTGTTTCACTGTAGACATAAATCCAACATTCTTTTGACAAAAGATAGTTGTTTTAGGCAGAGCCTGACTGTACATGACCCAGGTTCCTCATTATTTGTGTGTGTGTGTGTGTGTGTGTGTGGGGGGGGGGTGGTTGTACCTTTGGGGATTTCTGTGATGTTAGTGTCTGCAATGCGAATATAAGAGGCCTTTTTCAGGTCAGCAAAAGCAGAGGCCTCAACTCCTGCACTCTTCAGAGGGTTGGAACCAAGCTCTGAAAAGGAGAAAGAATTTAGAAACAACTGGGGCCACAAAAAGAGAAAGAAGGGGAACAGCAATAATGGATCACATCTATGGAGCTAATTCCTTTCCTGGTGTGTTACTGGAACAAAGAGCTGACTTATGACTAAAATGTTGGGCAAGAAAATAGCTTGTGTTTGCAAAGTGGTCTTTCTCCATGGCATGATTTCCCAAATTGTCACAGAGGGATCATAACTTTTGTATCATTGCATTTTAGGTGATTGGATCCATATTTTGTGCTTTACTTAATCAATGAAGGACAGGGACAAGCTGGAAATGGGCTATCTAAGTGAAAGAGAAAACAATGTCAACGATGCCTGTCCAGATTCATGAGTTTACCTGAGATACTGCAAAAATTATGAGATAATACAGCCTTACCCATGACGATGATTTGGGACATGCCCTGGAAGGAGGCCTTTTTGATCTTGGTGATCTCGTTCTCGTGGATGCGAAGCTCCTGCAGGCTCTTGGGCATGTTGGCGGGCATGTCCTTTAGCAAGTTCTTTGACAGGTACAGGCGCTGCAGCTTGGTCAGAGGGCTGAAGGCCTTGGCGTGAATGACAGTGATCTTGTTGTTCACAAGGATCAGAGCCTAAAAGGAGGAATAACAGTGGAATGTGGAGTGTACTTATTTGTATTTGTGCTACAGGTGCTTTTAAGTCCAAAATACTTAACACAGCTGTGCTGTGGAGTTTGGTTTTCAACGCGTGTTCCTGTTTAAATTCACGTCACATTCTTTTATGATGCAATTGGAAATTTATTTGAAACTTTGCACCTTAGTGGCTTTGACTTTAGAAACATTTAGAGCTTTAGTTTCCACACAGGATTTTACCAGTTGTTAGACACTCCTGCTTATGCCATCAAAATGGAGGGCCAAGTTCAAGGCTACTATGCACTATCTCTGATGCATTTCAGAGAAAATCTCCCTCCTGCTGTTCCCCTCTCTTGGAAGCAGACATGAAGCGATGCAAGGTATGTGGACCATTCCCCTTCAGAGGCCAGTTATAACATTACATTACAGTGGAAACAGCTCTGGCCATCAGACTGAGGTATTTATTGCAAACAAGAAACTAAAGGAGTTCCGAAGTGTGATGGTGTCAGGCTGTGAGGCCTATGGGTGAATAGTTTCCATGCACCTGGAGTCTGAGGAAGAGATGGTGCTAATATGCATGGTTTCACAGTGACAACAATGGAGAGAGAGGAGTGTTACAGGTGGATATTTTGACATATTAGAATGTGATTTACTTCTTTACAGCCAGCCTTCTGGAACCCTTTGTGTTGGTACATCATCTACACTGACTATTAAATCCACAAAATGTGCTTACATAAGACTGCACGTTACATAGGTGTGGGAATAACATGCAGCTCTGTGTTTGGCAGTGAAACGTCTCTTACATGAAGTCCTTTGAGGTTCTTGAAGTCATTCTCCTTGATCTCACTGATCTTATTGTTCTGCAGATCCAGCAGTGTAGTGTCATCAGGAATGTCCTCAGGGACTGACTTCAGACCTGAAGGGGAATGTCATTGAGAAACTGATTATAATTAGTGATGTATGAAGGTTAGCAGTGCTGGAAAATCCAGGTGATGAAAGTCAGGTGCTGAGAGGTTAACCACAGCCTGACTGCAACAGGAAATGGATACAAAATGGTGACCTAGTTTTCTCCATGTGCACATTTACAACCTATAGTCTTGTAAATTTAGACTTGTTTTACATAAAGGACAGAGCATTTTGTTTCCAGGATAGGACTGTGGGACTCATTAGTATTTTAACCTAAAACGCTTTTTTTTCTAAACCTTACCAAGTACTTTTGTTGTCTTAAAATAACAAAGTATCTTTAACAAAAAAAACCTGAACTCAAGTCTCTCCAGTCATCCAAATGTAGATGTTTGTCAATCATAATAAAAAAGAAAAGGCAAAGACATTGTGGAGCCATTAATGTTTCTTACTACTTGAAGTGAAGGTCGGGACTTTTCTGGAAAAAGTGACTTCACATATTTTTCTGCACAAACCAGACTTCAGCACAATATGAATCCTTTTGTTTTCCTGATAAAACCACATACACGCAGTCCTGATTACATTTTTTCATGAATATTTAATGTCGCAGAGAACCTTTGAGCTCTTTAGAACTGGGGACATTCCACGGAGACCAAATAACTTTGCTGCTCCAAGGCACACATGGTGGAAATGGACCTTAAAACAAATTTCCTTTGAAAGGAAGTAAGCGACTGCATACCTGGACACTGAGGTCACGCTGAATTTTTTTACTTGGACATTGTGACACAGAGAATGGCCTTTGTGGTGAAGGACTGTTTGGTTAGAATGGACTGTTTTTTTTTTAAACTAATTGAGCAAAGGCACCAAGGAGATACATTTTATGCATCTGTGGTGACACAAAAAATATGCTGAGATTCATAATAGGTAGTTTACATCTGAGAGGAAGAGGCATGGTGTAAACTGTTTAACAAAGACGCTTAAACTTGGTGTCTTCCAGTCAGTCTGTCTGGACAGGTTGTATCCCAAAAAGTTGAGACGACTTCACCCAAACATTGATTCCAGCTAGGTTTGTTTTTCTCTCAGCTTTCCCAGCTTGGCAGTAAATGACCCACAAACCATCACAGCTGTTTGTGGTCACCTCCATCATTACAGCACCACTCTTCATACCTCTATTCTTGCGCACACACTTTGTTTTTCATTGTTCTTCTCCAAAATCAGACCCTGTCAGCCTTTGTTGCTGAATCCTGTGTTTTTACGGAGAAATGAAAAATATCCAGAATACCCCTTTAACGGAATCCAGCCATTGTTTATGATAATTACCATCCCAGATGATGTGGACGTATGGCAAACAGGACTCAGAGTCAGGTTTCATTGTTATTGATGCCGTTCAATGAAGTCACCTGACAATCAAAAATGGGGTACTGCAGGGATCTATACTTAGTCCATTTCTGTTTACATTATACATAATACAACTGCTTCCAATGAAATTTTTTACAGATGACATAATTTCATTAGATCCACCTCAACCTACATTCTACCTTAGACCTCTCTTGAAAAAAATCCCATTTTAATCCCAATGGGCTAAGTATTGACAAGTGTGAAAATGTGCAACCAAGAACAATCAAGACAAAGAGAAAGCAGGAAGTACCAATAACATAACGTAACATAACATAACATAACATAACATAACATAACATAACATAACATAACATAACATAACATAACATAACAGTTTCTCACATTCCAGCTGGTGGCCACTTGGCAGATCATGAACAACAGAAATTAGACTTTGTCCTCAGCAATTTGAGTCGCCATTAATCACTCTGTTTTAAATCGCAGTGATTGGGACATGAAGCGTGTGATTGCTTTGGACTGGAATGCACTTGTTTCCAAGTATTAATGGCAGCTTTTATGTAATTGTCTGGCACAGGCGAGTCTGAGAGGTCAGTCAGAAGTCTGTGATGATGTGATGAGTGAGGCTACACACTTTGTACGATCAGAGAAGAAAAGGCTGTAAAGTTTTCGCTGTAAATGTACATCTTGGGTGCCTTTGAATGGTGAGCAGAGGCTTAGATCCAAACACCCACGTTTGTTCCTGAGTATGTCTGATCGTTTGTTTGTGTGCATGCCAGCAGCAGGTCTGGGAGGCAGATGGGGGAACTGGTGCAGGAGTGGAGAATCCAGGCATGGAGCTGCAGCTTTTGGGGTCTGCAAGTTACAAAACTCGACTGGAGCGGTGATGTAATGGAATGGGGCTTTTACCCAGCATCACTTTATCCAACTGTTTGAGTCACCTGCTCAGCCGCCTGTCTGTCTGCTCTGCATACACTAAAGACTCTCCGAGACTGTTGTTTTAAATCTCGAACTATCCTTGTTTGGTTATTTCTGCAATATCTTCACATCTCAATAGTGTTTCTCCTTGTCTCTTTGAAGTTTGCGCCTCTCCCTTTCAAAATAAAAGCGCTGCCAAAAAGCATTCAACTGCATAGCAAAGCACTTTTATGTAATAGTCAGGGGACGTTTCTGTGACAGTGTTTGTGGGATGACTCAAACAGTTGTATATGCAATGCAAACATAGCTGATAAGCTCCAAACAATAAACATGACAATTGAGTAAATTGTTATGACTGTGCCAAGACAAAAAGCTGACTAAGTAACTGAAGTGATCTCTGCACTTTTTGGGTGAAATAAATCCAAACTAACCTTTAATCTTCACTCTGCTCTGCTGTTTAACAAAACAATATGCCCTGATAATAGTTCATTTGTTCCAGGAAGTGGATTGAGACACACAGCATCTGTGAACATTTAACCTATCAGCAGTGGTGTCATGTTCTCAGGAGGACTTCGCATTATGGCAATAATACACCCTTAGAATGACCCTGTGGGTTTAGGTGGAGGGAGACAAAGTTGGTGACTTCTTTGTCTCCTAAAAATCCAGTTAAGTCTCTTGAAGCAGTAAAAGTACAGTAATACTGTAGCCACCCGTCTGACCTTGGCATCTGATCCATCAGAGTGAGCTCAGTCATCTGGAATCCAGACCAGCACTCCAAATGGAGGACAAGATTCAGAAAATGGATGTGGACAACTTTTATATTTCAGGTTCAATCTCAAAGATTCAGTTTTTGGAATTAAATCCTAGATGTTTTCTACACTTTACGATCCTCTAATTTTGGCAAGGCAAGGTATCTTTTTATAGGTTTTGGTTATTAATTTATTAATGGGTTGTAATTTTAAGCTTGTGTAACCTGTCTGTTGATAGATGCATGCTGTAGCAGCCCTGGAAGAAGCATGAAATCTGGTCTTACCAAGGTCGGAGCACTGGACCACACGCAGGTGGCACTGGCATCTGAACGGGCACTTGGGTCCAACGGGCAATACGGGCTCATCAGGCAGGCCTGATCCCGCCTCATCCTCCATCATGAAGTCTAGGAAGCCGGATTGGCGGAAGGGCAGAGCCCAGCAAGCGGTGATCAGGAGCAGAGAGAGACAGGCTGACCTCATGGTTGCTGCTAGCAGGGAGCCTAGGAGGAGACAGATCAAAGGATTTGGGTAAATACACTTTGATTTTTCAGAGCTGTTGTGAAAAAACTCAGAGAGAAGGAGGCAGGCACAAAATGAGACAGTCCAAAGGGGCAGAGGGCAGAGGTGAGGAGCATCTTGGTCAAATGAGCTATTTAACCTGTCTGTCTTAGGCAGGAGGTTAAAGGTGGGAGAGGAGGGGTGGAGTACAAAGACACAATTACTCTATATTACTTTGCCAGAAGGGACAAGTTAAAAGTTTAACATGAAACACGAGAGAAAACAAAGACAGAATACTCCTACAGAGCAGTAGTATGTAGGTCTGAAAGTACTTTTGGCTATGAAATACCTATTTAAACTTTAAGATGTATTTAACCTGGATCTGTGTTGTTACAGTTAAATTATCAGGTCAGTTGTATGGACCTACTGATACCTGCTGAAGTGACAGAAAACAAAACGTTTCACATCTATTTTTTAACCATTCAAAGTGTACATTTTTGTTATTTTATTTTATTTATGCACTGCTTAATCATCTGAGCGATTTTCGAAGTTTAGCTTTAGCAGCATTTTTTCAACCTTACCTCTATGTTTATATATATATTTAATGCAATCAGTTGAACTACCCTCTATGCTGAGGCCACAAAAAATTATATTGTTGCTGGAAAATGTGCACAATACTGGAACTTTCTGGATCAATAGCTCACTTGAGAAATTGAGTTAAAATCAGTTTTGCAGTAACATCTTGGATTGACTCACCCTCGAGTGGCTGATTAAGGAACTGCAGGTGTTTGTGCATACATTTGCTGCGGCTACATCTCAGTTTTCACCAACCAACTTAAATATATATTTTGCAACCTACCAAATATTTTTAAGCTACTGATGTCAGAGGCCTAGAATATGTATCTAAGAAGCTTTATCTAAGGAGCAGTCTGCTGGCTTTCTGCACCTATATACTGCACAAATGACATAAAACAATGGGAACAAATCCATTTAAAATGTAGGAAGTAATTGTATTCATGTGCAGATGTAGCATTTCAAGCTCCTAATATAGTTAAATATGATGTCATTATATATTAATAATTGAAAGCTAACATCTGCATTAGCTTTTCATAGGGGGATGCATCATTAGAAGTGCCACCACTCTACATTTTTTTCTATTTAAACATAATGACTCTCAGTAATTGCGTTTTTAAAAAAATATAAAGCAGAATCTATTGTACATGGAGAATCTTACTTAAAACTCAAACCTCCTGACCTTTTACACTGTTGCACACACACACACAGTCCAAAGGACCCAGCAGTCTGCCTGTCATGCGTAAAGCCAAAAAGTTGCTTTTTCCCTCACGGTGCCACAATAATTGAAGGGCGGATTTGAACCGCAGCTGCTAACAAATGATTCGGGAGCAGCTGGACTGCAGCGGACCTTGAACCGAACATCATGCCTAGGATGATGAAACCAGAAGCAGTCAGTTGGACATGGCTGAAAGTGAGTCCTGGCTGGTTAGGTGCCCATGTGTACTAGTGAGAAAAAGGTCTATGAGACCGAGACAAAGAGATGTGCTGACGTAGTGTAAACCCAGCTTGGGGGTTACGTCAGGTCACGGGTCTCAAAGTGACTCTCAACACGGACAGTAATTACAGTCTTTGTCCACAAAACAGCCACCGCCGTGACACACTGTACAGCTTCAGTCCAGTGGTTACAGTGCTCACATACAGTATGACCAAGCCTGAAATCACTTCCATTCAGAGGTGCCCTGGTTTGTCTCTGCCTCTTAATGGTTCTTTTTATTCTGCTGCAATGAAACGTGTAAAGTAGGCTGATTTCACAGGTCTCGATGCAGTTTTCTGTGGAAACATTTAGTGTATAATGTACTGGGAGGTGTTGAAACAAAGGGACTGAATACACAGCAGATCCAGAGGACATGTTGTTCCAGTTTTAGACAGGCTGACTAATCTTGGCTGTGTTCGCCTCCTATATCTAAGCAATGCTGAAAGCTCACTCCAACAAAAACCTTGTCTGCAGACTTGGCAGCAGCAATTTGGATTTAGGGATCTGTTGTAGATGGGTTGTTTTATCCCGATTGGTTAGGGTTAGCGATTAGAGTAGTAGTGCTGACTTTTCACAAAGCTTTTGTGAGCATCTGGAACATCTCTGTGTCTGTTTAAAAGTCACAGCAATCACACAAAACAACAGAGGTTTCACAGCCGATTACTGAACCTTATCTCCTGGCTTTGACCTTGGGGCCATGGACACATAAACAGATATACATGAACATGTTCACTGGTGCATCATTTCGGACGGCCCCTCCATCAGTCTGTCAGCTTTTGTCCATAAACATTTTGGCATGTTTTAATGGAAGGCAGACAGACAAGAAGAAGAAGAAGAAGAAAAGAGCAATCCTAAAGTAATCCCTGTGAGTGTGTAATGGCTGCAGCTTTACTACAAAGACAAGACTTACTGCTCCTTTCTGAGTCCTAATCAGGCTCAGGAGTTGTTGATGATGGAAATAAAACCCATTTGAAACAAAACCAGGAAAAACAGATAGAGATTTGCGGGAGATCATCATTTGGGACCATAACTAAGAATCTGTGGCCGGAGCTGCTGAATAAACTTTAAGTAGTATTACTGTGGAAATCTGTGGCTTTATATCAAAAGAATTGGGGTGGAATAAAAAGTGAAAACTCAAGGCTTTTCCCAGCTGCGGACTCGATTCAACCTGCCATGCCTCAGGCGTGGCTTCTTTCATTTCCAGTCTGCTCAGATGTGTCTGCAAGCCTGGTTGTCCCACCACTGAATCTACTGAACATGCAAAGCTCATGTGTGTGCGCTCAGCCTGCAGGCCTGTCAAAAACAGCATGCTGGAACATGACTTGACCTTGCAAACTCTGCACCGATCAACAGTATCAGCGTTTCTAATCCCGTCAAAGAAGATACAGCCATCTGTTATGACATAAAAATCTCATCATGTTCACTTCAACACGGGACTCCTGTGGAGATCACACTTAGTTGGAAATCTGTGATGGCTCTGATTTTGTGCCCTGCAGCTTGCAGGAACATGATATCTGACTTTTTGTGCAGTTTGCTTCAAGTTGCTGCACTGCTGAGGTAGCAGTTTCACATAGATGTTTGTGGCCTTACTTCATTTTGTGCGAGTGCAAGTCTGCGTTTTTCATTCTTCATTGTAGTTCACTTGACAATGCTATAGACAGCTGCCTTAGCTGAGTTGCTAGTCCTGACTGTCCTGTTAGCATGATACACTGTAAAATGTAATTGTAACATTACTTAAAAATATCAAGTGCTCTTAACTCATATGTGTTTACTTTGTAGACTCTACTAAGTTACATTTAGTTAATAAAATGTTCTAATGTAGAAAGTATTAAACTCATCAGTCTTGAGTAACCTTAACTGAAAAACTGTGAGTGATGAAGACCGATCCACAAGACACATGTCATGATTTGCACCATCAGTGAGGAGGGCTGTTTATAGTGTATTTGCTAATAGTAAGGTAGGTAAGGTGGGTGAAGGCCTGGGTGGTTGAGCTAAGGCTCTCTCCCCACCTATGTGGCTATGCAGACTGAAGTGGACCTCTAACTGTTGCAGTCTTGCATCTTATGCTTCCAGTTTGGTGAAGTACCAACACACAGGTGTTGGTAAATTTCATAAAGACACTTTAAGCATGTTTAGTGACACTGTAAATGTGTGGTCATAAAGTAATTCATCTGTGTAGTGTTATGTTCAAGACAGTATTAATTAAGGTAAATAATTTGTCATTTTTTTTTCTGTAGACATATCTTTACTCTCTCAACCACCTTCACTCATGGTCCCTCCATTCAGGCATGTAGTGTCAGCCTATTACATTTTACAGTGCAGTTAATGTAATCTGAACTCATATTTTATAGAACACCAAACTAATTATTTTTACTTAACTATACTGAGGTTTACTGTCATGGCATGATTAGTCTAAATGCAGCTTTTTCAGCTTTACTGACTTAAAATTAATGACATACTTTACTTAGAAATCGGTTTCCAAACTTTTTTAAAGTCATGTCAACTTATTACACTTAACAGTGTAACATGTATTAGAAGTCTGTGATGAAATTCAAAATTAGTTGTAGCTTAGTCAAATATTTGTTGGTCAAACTTCTACCTAGGAAGTTATACTTAACTGAATTGCTAGCTGAGCACAGATTAGTCTGTGTAGGAGCAGCTTTTTAAAGTCTGTATTATTCAATCTAAAAACTTAAAAGCAGTTTTATTTATTTAACACATGCTGCTACCTAGCGAGCTAAGTCTGTTATCTACTGTGAAATTTAAAAAGCAGTTGTAGTTAAGTTGCTTGCTACTTAATGAGCTAATTAGTCCAGTATCATGTTGTATGCGAGCTTACAAGAGAAAAATGGGACAGGCTTTATTCACGAGAAGTAGACTGACACTAATCTGGAAAAACTGGTGGACAATCACTTTACTATTAATGGACAAAGAACCAAAGAGTCTCACTTTTAAGAGAGCATTAACCAAATGCATACCGTGACACAAATGGACAAGCAAATCAACACATTGATGAGGAGCTTCACTGTGCAGCTTTCAAATAATCCGTTTTAAACTCAAGTTAAGGCAAAATGACAAAAGTCATTAATACCTTTAGTCTGTATTTTCAAAAGATTTACAATCTGCCATATCCCAGAAAAGCGTGTGCTACACTAACAATCTTCTTTTCTCTATGAAACCTGCGATTCATCTTTCCACATCTGACTAGGAGGAAAAAAGAAGCGGGCGGAGGTTGACATTTCCTGTGGCGGCAGCGGCGGCATCCTTGTCAATTCTCCTGTCTTCCTCTTTTGTCTCATCTCTCTCTTCCCTCCCCTCCCTTTCCCCCCCGAAGTCTGCCCGAGCATTACTAATGATTCCCAGACAGGAAGCAGAGCTTGCATGAAGGAGTAAAGTAATTTTCCCTTTTTTTGCATTTGTCACTTTCTCCTCTTTTGTTGCTGCCTTTCATTGAAAACGTTCAGGCTTTGAAAATCAATGAGCAGAAAGATTACCATATCAACCAAACTACTGCAGCGTGAAAGAATTGATCGCGCCGAGCACTAGTGTTTTGTGTGAAAATCGAACCTAAAACAATACGAAGCAGACACGAACTCCTCCTCCTCCAACTCTCCACAGGCCTGCATCTGCCTCTACAGAGCTTCTGTCGGCAATGAATCACTGGTAGGTATTTACAAGGTCACAGGACATTTAAAACACGTGTGGCCCTTTTTAACCCATCAGCAAATGCATGTGAGCTCCCCTCCCACGTGGTTTCAAACACACATATGCACAGACACATCAGCGTGATTGATGACAATGCTAAAAAGTGACTTTCGTGTTTCATTTCTCTCAGGAATCAGTGGACTCATCTCTAATATATATTGAAGGATTTTGTGAGTAAGAACATGTGTATCTGAAAAATATGCAAACCCTCAGCCAACAAACAATTTCAGAGCCAAAGAGCTGTTGTAATATGAGGGAGGCCAGGGTTGTTTTCTGGCTCTGAGAATGCCCAATAGTCTCCCATTGACCACTACAATCAACAGTTACTGAAAGATCTTTTTTTTTTTGTAAAAAAAAATGCCTGCTGTTTGGTGTCATACTATGAGAAAACCAGCGCGGTGGTTAAACCACATTTCAGCTGTTCCATGAGAAGATCTGTCTGCCTGCCATCAACCTCAGCCCCATTATCAACAGTCTGTGCTGCACAGACGTGGACGACAAACTGCCTAACCTTCACTCCTTTTCTTCTCTTTCCATCCTCCTCCTTCCTTCCTTCCTTCTCCATAGCTTATGGTATTTTTTTCTCTGTCAGACCTTTAAAACTTTGGCCCTGAAACACTGGTATGTGGAACTTTCTGGTATATTCCAGTGAGCAAATACTTCATGGCTGATGTCCATTTAATTCCATTGTTCTTTTTGACCTAGAGAGCTAAAGTCCAGATGGAAAAACACAGCCCCTGTGTGCATATCTGGGCCTTCCTTGTCTCCTCCAACCTTCCGTTCACTCGCTTCTGCTCCAAATGTTCAACATCTGGTCATCTCAACTCAAAAGTATGAAGCATTTTTTTATTGCTCCAAGTGTCCGAGTTTTAGTGCAGCGTGTATGCCTCTTTTAGCTTATATTCTATTCTAAGTAGCATTTTTCATACTATTTTTTGTTTGTCTCAGTTTTTCCCTTGTTGAGCTTCACTCCATTCAGAGCAGCTGAGCCTTATTAAGGGTTTTTTTCTTTCCCCTGCTGGCAAAAAAGGATGTAATGAGTTAGCTGAGAGTTGTGTGGTGGCTTGCCGGGAAGTCTTCAGCCCTCTCTTTGATAGAGGAAGCTGTACCATTATGGGATTAATGGCACTGTGTGTGTTGCCAGGTACAGCCTTTTTCTTCTTCTTCTTCATCTCCTTTTCAAAGCCTCTCACTTTAAGTTGCCCCTAGCAATTTGGGTGCTGTTCTGCTTCTGTGAAAACACAAGCAGCAAATGCCACGGTGGTGGAGCAAAGAAGGTAGGAATTGAAAAGAAACAGAGGCCACTGTGCAGACAGATAAGAGATTGGGGTTAAAACTGTTGCTCTCAAATGAACTGCTGAAATGGAAAGTGTGAGTAGGTCCAGAGACAACTTTTTCTTTTCTTTTTTTTCCAATCAAAGTCTTGACAGTCAGTAATGGGCTGCAACAACACAAAGAAATCCTCAATGTTGTTTCAATTCTTTTACACAGCTAGGGAAAAGAAAGAAAGTTTTCCTTGCACTCATTTACAAAGTTTCCTAACACTTCAAGTTGTAACAAAAACTGCAGAAAACACAGCACTATTTCTTCAGAGACTGGGGTTGAAAGAATACATTTTTTTCTGGCAGTGGAATGAGGCACCAGCATCAACAGCAGTACCACACCCCCTTCCCTAGCTGCTTGCTCTTTTCACTGTATGCAGATTGGACTGGGAATGATTAAGGTCTCTCATCACAAAGCCAAGAGTTCTGTGGGAACAAGACCTGGCAACATATTTGGAATACACACACAGGCATATACACACAATGGCTGTATAATGAGGTGGCAGCAACGTAATGTATAAAAAAGCAACAATAAAATCTACATCTTCAGCAAATAATGTCACTTTCTTTGCTTCAGTTGATGTAAAAAAGCTTTAAATTATGCACAAATCTAGATGCATTATTTATCTATTTCACAATAAATCCACAGCACAGCCTTACTCTAAAACCCTGGATCACCTATCGGTACTTTTCAGCTCCCCCAGAGTCAAAGCATTGACCTACCTGTTCTCAGTAGAAGCGAGGCAAAGAGAGTAGAAGTCTATGAGATGAGTGTGACTCCCAAAATCCAGCCGAGTGGGGGGATGAGACTGTGAAGTGGCTGAGAAGGGCCTGTGGGGTAATTGGACTCGGAGCGCGTGCAGCCAAGATCAAGCAGGTGTGCTCTGTCACAACACAAGGGGAGGAGAGAGAGAGAGGGTGAGAGAGGGAGAGGATCATAGGAGAGAGAGGGGAGAGAGACAGATGGAGGGAGGGGTCCACCAGTCTAGGCTCCTCTCAGGACCGAAACAATTGGTGGAGAACTTCCCTCGTTCTCGCTGTGCGCTCCAAAAACAGCTGGAAACGGAGAAGGGAAGAAGAAAAAAAAAACAGAGAGAGAGAGAGAGAGAGAGAGAGAGAGAGAGAGAGAGAGAATGAGACTAAGCAAAGAGAGAAAGGAAGGAGGCAGAGAGTTTGAGGCAATGAGCAGTGATTCGCCTGGCAGCCACCCTTATGTGACATCTGGTAATGATAGGTCCTGTGTGGAGCTCAGCAGAGAACGCTGTACTCATTCTCCCTCTTTCACACTCTTTCATTCATTCTCTACGCAGGAAAAACACAAAGACACACACACACACACACTTTCGTCTAATGAGACTGATTAATCCTGCTTCTGCACTGAGGTGGCATCACGCCGGCTTCATTTGTAGTTCAGCAAATAAAGAGCAGCAAAGAAATCTCTGTGTGAAAGGGGGACTTCTGTGTCAATGTCCATGCTCCCACTATTTGTTGTGTTGGTGTGGAGTTGTTCATAGAACCCACAGCTCTTTAGAAACCTGTGGGTGACGTCACTCTATACAGTCTGTGGTTAAAATACACATTTTTGCAATGAGATTGTTGAAGTACTACACTATGAGTGGTGTTCGGATTCAAATTGATCCATCCTCTGGGAACCATGCATGAAGGTCCATACCAAATCTTGTGGAAGTTCAACCAGTAAATGTTGGGCTACTTCCCCAGATAAGTCAAATTTCAATAGTAAGAAGGAAATTTACTTCAAAGCTGACAAAGCAGTTGCACAAGCTATAGTATTTTAACCTCAAGTGAATTTTATCATCATAACATACTGTTGCAGGAAGGTCACATCAAGTTTAGCTTCTGCAGTGTCTCCATCACCAGCCATGTGTTCAGTTGGCCAGCAGTGCAGCCTTGATCTGCTTCCTCGTCGTGATTTACCCCAAGTCGTAAAACTAGCTATTGTAATGCTGAATGGAAATGATGAGACATGGATAAAGACTTTATATGGCTAATCCCAACTCTTATAAATTGAGTTGTGCTGATGTCAAAAGTTTCCACATAGTCAGCTACTGAAGGTGCACTCCAGAGATAAGATGATGCATTTAAGGGCATTTAAGGGGTTAGGGTTTGCAGCTAGTTACTGTGTTTGGGGCCATACTCACACAGTGTTGGTCATGTTTTCAAGGAGAACTCCAGGGAGCTTTACACAGGTGTGGTGTTGATGGAGTGCACCAGAACCCTGCTCATTTCCTGGTGGCTGTTTTGGAGCATTTATGACTGTGACCGTAGGTGTCACCTGTCTAAAGGGAAAAAGCACACATGACATTTGCTCTTAATCTGACAGTTGAGTTTTTGCTGTTGTGCTGTGTCAGCAAATATACTCACCTCTCTCTCTCATATGGATCCTGCTGCTGTCTGTTTCTGCATATATTTACACCTTTTTTTAATTATATTACAGCACAGTCATATTTACTGTTGATCAAGTTTTATCTATATAAATATAGGCCAAAAAGACTATCTCCATCAGTGAATCTCTCTTTCTCCTTTTTCTTTTCAAGACTAAAAAAAAAATCAGATAGCAGAAGAGCAGGTTCCATCCTGTCTGGCTTCTCCTCTCCCAGCTTAACTGTTTGTCCCTGCAGAAGGCAAAGGGCAGACCACACATAAGGCTTATGCTAGAACACGTTATGTCACCTGGGACCCATGCTGTAATTTTTTTGTTTATATTGAGTCCTGAAAAAAGGGAAGAAGGAGGCAAGCAAAGGATGGAAAGAGGTCAGAGGCTTGGAGGATTACAGAGTGATGATACAAATGCAGGTGTCCAGCACAAATGCTGAGATCAGACCTGTCACATTTTTTAATAATGGGATCAAGAGAGAGGAGAAAACCCCCTGTCTGCATCTGTAGATGTTTGGAAGGTGATGGAAAACAGGCCCTGTATACCGATAATTGCAACGACACGGTTTTGCCATGGCAGGTCATAGTAGTTGGGATGTGGACATGTTCTGGAGCTGTAACCTCTGACCCTTTGGTGACTGAGTGGCCTCTGCAGAAGACAACACACTGAACCTGACCTCCCTCAGAAAAGACACAAGCAGAATGTATTTACAGAGGACCAGAAGTCAAACATATTCATTATAGTCACCCTGGATTGAAGCAAACAATATGGTTAGGGCAGTTACAACAGAGTATATGAAGTCAGAAGAGAGCAGGGGGGATTTCAGTTTTATATATGTGTATCCAGAGGATAGATTGAAAGGCTCAAGGTTTCACAGAGAGGTCAAATGTTCTATATTAAGCTGTGACCTCATATTGTTTTGTTTTCACTCTAAGTCAAATGCAGTGATGCAGTGATATGGACGCTCACAGCTGTGACTGAAAATCCTCCTCAGTCTGCATGTGCATACTCCAAAACGCCACTTCAAGACTATTATTTTTTTTCATTTTTGTGGTAGTTTGTGTGCCTGCACTGACGTGTTCAGCAGTAAGACTGCTCCTCATTGTTCCATCACTCATCATGCAGTATTTTAAAGGGGCTACATACATGCTCTGTTACACCTCTATGGGCACTCTGCCCATAATTGACACAACCTCTTTTTCTTCCTCTTAGTCATATTTTTCAGCATCTCCCACAACCAGTGTCTCTCACACTCATATCTGAAGTAGTCTACAGCAAGTGATCAGGCAGAAACAGAAATCATTTTAGGGCCTCAAATGTCAGTCACTAACACCCTGAAGTAAAATGATCTACAAAAAATGTTAATGACAAAACATTAATGTTGATGTAAAAAGGTTTATTATAGGTTTTAGCTTTTAAATCAAGGCACGTTTGACAGATGGAAGCGAGACGGTGGGTGTGGTTCTAGTAAGAAATGTAGCCTTGGGGCATATCTAGATGAGCAACTTGCTTTTCTTTTTTAGCATAAGTATGTGTGCCATTTCCTAAGGATGGCCGTAGTTCTAATGATGGAAAGGAAAAGTTGTGGTTTTTATTAAATCTTTCAAAAATAATATTGTGTTTACTAAAGATACAACAGTGGAAGTAGGAGTCAGTCCCTATAGACCCTTTATGTTAAAACCCAACATGTTTACAGCCTGGTGGACAGTTTTTCCATGAAGAATTCATTCTTCACACCGACTTTAGAGGACATTTGTGAGTGACAGGTTGCTGACTGTCACCTAACTCCACCTTTAATTAGCCAATAATTCTTGTCAAACTGGAAGGTTCATCATCATCTTTTTTCAATTTTTAAAAGTCCTTAGTTTTTTTTAGTGCTCTACCACACAGACTTCCTGCCTCTAGCACACAGAGAAGGCTTGTTTTCAGTTGATGCACATATACTAGTAAGAAGAGGAGGACCATATTAGTAAGTAGTATGGGATGAAATTATAAAAAGTGATAACAGCTATTTAATGGCATGATAACACCTACTGAACCTGCTAGGTAAAGAAAGGCCCAATTAGCTATATATGGAAGTTATTGACAACACCCATTTAATGGTATGATAACATCTGAACACAGCAGTCCAGGAGCTTCTAGGTTTGACTTGTCTAAGATTTTATCGGCAGCTTGTGCACTTAGTTGAAGGATTCCCATCAAAACGTTCCATGTACAACCTGCGGAGTCACCAACTGTGGGAAAAGAAAATCTTTGTCATGTTCTCACATACCGGGAATGACCTGGCATGCCGTTTGTGGTTAGCTAGTCAGCTAACTCTGCTTCACCATAATGAACTAAAATTATGTTTCATTTAGGCACTCAGTGCACAGCAAGCCTTGAAGTGGCTTGATTTACAAGTGAGGGGGGGACTCTGGATCTCTGCATGTGTGAAACTGTGAAGCCTGATGGCGCATGATGGAATATCCATACCAAGTTAGATCCAACTGGTCGCATTTTTCAGGACAAAAATGCACTTAGTTTATTTCATTTCAAAATGCAGACAGTAACTGTTTTGTGCATTATATGTTTATAGCTAATGTGCACATTGATAGCATTCCTGTATAGAGAGAGGTTTTGTTTGTCTTGTCATACGCTTCACTCAACGGAAGCCTTTAAAGCAGTGACTAAACACACAAATCACAGCACAGATTCTCTAAGTAATTCACCAGCAGTGAGGTGGAGATCTGTCATTCCTATCTTTGAATGGAGTATCTCAGCTGTGATGGACAAAACAGACCCGGCACACACTCTCACACTCTTACACACACACAAATGCAGAGTGGAGGCACCAATGATGGCAGTGACAGGCCGACAATTGGGTTCTGGGCCAGCGGTACTGTGGGAAATGACCTTATTTGGACCAATCAAAGTGAGGCTGTGTGGTGATACTTATTCATATGATAATTGCTGTGGAGGAATCCCGTCAGTTTGGTTCACTGTTTACACCCTTTAAGTTACGCAGGGCCCCACACAGACACACACAAAGATTAGCTACCAGCTTCAGTGGGTATTTTTCATGTTTAGGTTGCCAGTGTATTAGTGGGGAAAATACTTAAAGCCAGAAAGTTCCCATTTGCAGCCACTAATCATCCAAATTTGACCACAAGTATCAGATTATGGACTAAAACTCTGCACCTAAAGCTGAGTTAGTCCAGTTTAATGAGTGAGAAGTATAGAGAAAAGCAGGATAGCACAGAACTGATCACCTATTGTCATATTAACATACACCCTTTTACTGTGGCATTCACCTATACTGCCTCAGCCCCACAGAATAAAAAAAAAGAAAAAAGCAGCACACAGGCGATGGAAACACGCTCAAGTAGTGTTTTGGTTTAAACGTGGCCATTCAGGAGCCTGCAAGAGTTTTTGTCTCCATGGTGACAGACTCCTGAAAGCGAAGTGAAAGAAGGAACGCTTCAGCACCGGCCAAGTTTACATCGCATCCTGTAATAAAAGCAGGGGGGATATGGTGAAACAGGCAAACACAGCTGCCAGGCTGGTTGGGCAGTGTACCATTAAAACATTGATTAATTGTGATTGCATGGTTTTAAAAGGATTTGAAGCATTAACTAACCCAGACTGAACAATAAAGGATGGAATAAGGATAAACATGACTGAATGTACTGTCCTGGGGCAGCTTTTGGATAATGACATCAGTGCTGATCTAACGTGACTGCACGGTCTTAGAATGGCAAACAACAACAAGAGCAGTTTTGGAAAAGAACGTAAATTTGATTATTTCTATGGAACTGCAGGATATACGTGTGTGTAGAGAAACGCTGTAAGGTTTGGCTGCAACTTCCACCACATCAGCACAAACAGAAGGGAATGCATGGCGAGTACTTCATCAGATCGCATCTTGTTAATTTCATGTGAATGACGCAGCAAAGCTTCACACAAAAGAAATTAGCACCAGTTTTTTCCACAGCAATGCACCTTCCTGTGGTTGTGTAAATAAAACCATGTAAAAGGATTACTACTCCAAAAAGGTTGGCGTATGATTCTTCTCCAAGATAGAAAATGGCAGAGAGACTTGTTGCAGATGAGAGAAGTCTGCTTTGTTACTTTCTTAACTCAAACTTATCGTGAAGTTATTTTTGTGGATAATTGACTAAAGGTGAAGAAGAAAGCGTAATGGTTTATGACTATAAATGTTGTTGGGATACAATATTACAGATTATGATATATACACTACTGTTCAAAAGTTTGGGGTCACTTGGAAATGTCTTTTATTTAAAAAAAAATTCAATGAAGATAACATTAAAGTAATCAGACATACAGTCTAGACATTGGTAATGGGATAAATGACTATTCTAGTTAGAAAAGGCTCATTTTTAATGGAATATATACAAAGGTATACAGAGGCCCTTTACCAGCAACCATCACTCCTGTGTTCTATTGTGTTAGCTAATCGTGTTAAAAAGGCTAATTGATGATTAGACTGTGAAATGATGTTAGCACAGCTGAACTGTTATGTTGATCAGAAAAGCTATAGAACTGGCCTGGTGACCCCAAACCTTTGGCGTTCAAAGGTTTGGGTATATGGGTATATGTGTTTAAGGATGCTTTAGATGAGAAGAATGTGTGGTTATAGACAGAATTTTTGTGCAAATTCTTAATTCAAATAACCTGCAGCATTTATACAGGTCCACATTATATATTGATATATGGGTGCCCCTTTTGTGCAAACATCCTAGTGTAGGTGGCCAGCTCAGAGCCAGGACTCGTGTCTATTCCTATGTTGAACCTTTACTCTTTTGTTGTCTTTTCAGAGTTTAAAGTTTCATCATTTGGTGCTTGGCTAGCTTTGAAAAAAGATAGTTAAGGTTAAAATTGATCCTTTCACCACATTAACCACGCTAGAAACCAACCGTGTCCCATTTACGAAACATTTCTTCTCCTTTTTTTCTTCCGTGAATGTGTTGCTTGTAAGAGAGCAACAAGAATGGCACTAGAGCTGTACAATTTTATGTCATGCAGGTCCACACTTTTTTGCTGTCCTTTAGGGTTATGGTTCATTTATGTTACATCACATGTCAAAAACAAAAGAATACCAACTAATACTACCAAAACGTTTAGTGTTTTCAAACAGACTATTGTAGCATAAAGGTCCACAAGTACTGAACAATTAAAGCTATTATTTCAGGCTGGTGGCTTGAGTTCTGCTTATTAGAGGACAATACACTCCGACATTGGCAGGTGTTATTGAGGAATAACACAAATTAACAATAAAAAACACAAGTCTCCATTCCAGCACTCTGAGGCTGCTGATGAATAGCTTTTATAACATTCCAACACCACAAGCGGTGGATATCAATGACATGCTACAATACATTGTGAAAGTGGTGGAGGGGCGGTTACACTGACCAGTTGTTTTTCTCTTTTAATACCATCATTAACTTTAATTCCACCCAATGTGGTTTCCATTTTTGATCTAGACCGAAGCCGCTTTAAGCACAACTGCCAGCAACCTTCTTCATGTGATGTACACATAAACATTTGGTGTGCTGCTGTTAGATAATCCCTTCACAGCAGAGGAGAACCATTTTCTCATTACTCATGTAATCTGCACTGGATCACCTCCTGCCCCATATGTTGCTGTAAGTACAACTGATCACTAGCCGGTTGAGAGACTTCATTAATCTCCAGCCTGGGCCTGGATACATTTGGTGGGCATTTTTTTCTTTTTTCGTTTGTTCCATTTCAGTCTGTTTCTGATTTGCTGGGCGGAGGTGAGCAGCCAAGCGGCTCTCTCTAACTGCCAACGAAAGTTAGCGTGACCCTTCCAGAGCCGAACAGATACATTCAGCTGCCAAGCTGTTCAGTGAAAGGAGATCGACATATCTGCACTTTTTCTAGGCCTTTAATTTTGATGTCATGGAAACAAAACAAAAGTGTTGTGTTAGCGCTGCGCTGCATTTACAGTCGCTGTTGAGCCACAAAACACTGTGTGTGCCAAATGTTGCATACAGTTTTATTAAACATACCATCATTAATATCATGCAAACATGGAAAATCAACACGTATAGAAGTTCATCAGAAACTTTATTACAGGAACAAAATAAAATTTCCTGCCAGAGTGGGTAAAGTAAATATTAGTTTGTGCTCCTCTGCTAACAATATCACAAATGAGAAGGTGGTTTCTTCTTCCCTCTTTTATGATGGCCTATAATAAAGTGAGGCTTAAAGCTGCTGGTCAGTGTTCTGAACATTTGTAAAGCACTTAATGTTAATAATACAATCGTTTATTACACCTGCATGTTCAAACATACACTTACATGGTCTAAATCCAGTGGTGCCTTTTCATTGGGAAGTTACATTAATCCAGCTTGACAGAGCATGTATGATAATCAAAGGCAGCACCTACACAGCATTCTGTTAAGGGTGGATGAACCACTTAAATGGAACGCATTCTGACAGCAGCACGTATGCCACATATCAAATAATGATGGTAAAGCAGGTTGTATCTTTTCCCAGAAAACTTTTATTTTCTGTGGATCATGAATAATATAAATGTTTGTCTGCTATCACTATACACTGCTACAGATATCAGCCAACAACCAACCAACCATAAGTATATATCTTTAACATCAACAAAAAAATTATATTTAGATAATTTCCAACTTGTTTTAAACACCTGATATTTATTTCCCGGCAGCCCATCTTGATGTCTGTCCAAGTCAAATTTAAAGGGAGAGTCCGGTTCTTCTGCACAATTTGTTGAAAATCGCCCTGCCTTTTTTTCCCCGGACCAGCTGAATCCGTCTCAACATTTCACTTCGTGTCTAAGAACTATTATTCTGATGTGATTGAAAGGAATGTTATGGCAGTAATGAATGGCATTTATAAAGCAACGCTTGGCTTGGGTCAAGGTTACATATCAGAAGACATTAAGTCTGGGATGAATTTGACTTTTCAGGCTGATTGATTTATGATCTTTTCCCCAGGTGAAGTGAAATTTTTCTGTGCCTCGGGAGTCAGAGATTCAAGTATCCAAAAAGCTCATTTTTAGATGTCAATGAATGAATTTAGTCAAATTGATTCATAGATGACTGTCTTGTGGTACAATTTTCTGACATGTACAAGGCTTATTTTGTAGTTATTAACACTAAACGTGGACTATTCTCTGTTGGAAAATAGTGAGAATAAGAGTCCCTTTCCTTAAAAAAAGGAAGCTGGCTGTAAAATGGGTGATGTCTTCAGCAGGCGATCCAAGGCTCTCGGGTGTTATTTGGCGAGAAAGTGTCCCACCTGGGAAAGACATTAGCATCCAAACCTGTACTGTGGCATTGTCAGCTCCTCATGGCAGAGCTGACTATCCCTCAACAAGGACTAGTTTGTGTCCGACCGCCACTGTGTACGTCTGAGAGAGTGTTTATGGACGTAAAGAGCGCTAATGTAGTGATGACATTAAGGAAAGAGAGACGGGAAGTGGTGAGAGTGAATGAAGTCACCAAGGAGTTTTTTTTTTTTTAAATATCCCCTCAGATAATAACAGAAAATATGAAATCACAGTTAAATGCAATTAGCTTGTGTCTATTTGGAATTAAGTAAGCCAACTGTGTTACTTTGGAGGAAAGGCAGCTGCCAGATAATGAGATAAACAGATGCTGATACACACTCATGGGCTAAGCAACAGAGATACGTCATGTCAGACCAGTGCAGGTGTTGATGTGAAAGGCCAGAAAGTTGTTTTTTAACATGTCAAATATTTTCAGTATTTCTTAGCATGGCACGAATATGGCAATATATTAAATAAGAGAACCTCCATGCCCGGAGAGAGCCGAGGATGTAAACAAGCTGTCGACGAGAAGAGAGCAAAATGTTCCTGAGTCTGAACAACAGAGTGGATTGTACCAAGCACAGCAGGGGGCTGTTTGTGCAAGAAATAAACAGGCTGTAAACAAAGAATTAAAATGAAAAAATAAAGCAGAATTCCCCTCAAGTCAGCTAAGCAAGCAATGATTGATACAATCATGGCTTTAGGTAGAGCGAGCGAGTTTAGAAAAGCCACTGTTGCTTACTCTAGTCTGGCAGATATGGAGCATATCTGGTTTTTGTAGAAATCGGCATAGTCAACCTCCAGGAAGTGTTCCATCTTGCCAATGATGACTCTTCAAAATGGCAACCACTAAGTTCCTACAGTGGTAGTTCCTACAGTGGTCAGAGGGTTTCAAATAAGGCAAATAGTGTTCCTATGCTAAGTTAAGGTAATTAGCAGCTGTACTTAAGCAGACTCTCAACATGGACGACAATATTTAACATTATTCAGTCTCTAGTATTGTTCTTTGTCCTATCCTAATGTTTTAGGAGTTAGCCATGTTAGCTTTTTAATATGATTTTTCTGCAGTTTAGATCCACAGCAGCTAACATATCTAGTGATACCTTCACTTCATTTGGTTTTGGTTTCAGTGGGAAATGTCAACTGTGTGTGTGTGTACAACAGCTTGAATGTTTCTGCCTGGTTAGTGCAAGCAGACCATTGTATGCCGTATTGATTTTATCACCGGCTTGGCTGAGTTTCTCCTACATTTGCGTAAATTTTAAGCAGAGCTGCTGGAAAATTTTCTTACCAAACATCTTGAATCATTACACCCCAGCATGGGAACTGCCGTTTTCTATTCATAGACCATAATAATCAAAGTCTGCTCTTGGAACATGGCATGATGACAAGCAGTGACAAGAACAAATCAGCTAATTATCAAATAGAAATAATAGAAAGATGATTCCCCTTTTTTCTGCCTCTTGTTGAAAACAAATCAGATGTGGTCTACAGAGACCCATCATGGTGTCCACGCCCTGCATTGGCAGCAGGGCTTTCAGTGGACATGAGGTCAGCCGTCTTTCTTCACCACTAGTTTTAACAGAGGAAGTGTTTTGCCTCTTTTTAACACTTCTTTTGTATACGTTGGAGGACCTGAATGACAGTCAGACAGACCGATCTGTTTGTTAAAGTGTGTATATAGTAGTTTAGGAATGAGGAATCTTCTGTTCCTGTGTTTTCTTATGTTGATGCAGTATGCTTACGTTTCACTCCCCGTTCCTCAGTGACTGCATAGCATAGCTATGAAGCCATATCTTATCTTACATTCTGCAATGCAGACGCATGTGTAGTGCAGTCATGTGTTATGGAATCTGTAATGATATCCACCGACTTCAGGTGGTAGGAACAGTTTGTACAACTGACACGAAGGAAGCGCTCACTGTGAGGTGGAAAATGCTTTCGAGTATTTGTCATGTGCGAGACACATGTTGAAGGTGAAACAATGATGGATATCGTTGCAGTTTATTAACTGCTTTTCAGAGGGAGAGAGAGAGGGTAGCAGAACAAGACGGGATAAGGAGGAGCAGACGGAATGAGAGTCGGTGGAGCCATTTAGGTGTTGGCCGCATGCGTTCTCCTGATAATTTATTTGTGGTTAATGGCAGACTGGCGTTGCATGGAACGGATGAGATGTGGTCAAAGTTTTCTCCAGCATTCTCATGAAGCTTTCCAAAGAACTCTCAAGACTTCAAAAACACTATTTCAGTGTAAGATGAAATTAAATACTCTTGGAGTGGCCATCTCAAACCAACTCGCTGGTGCTGCTGCAGCCATTCTATGGCAGGGAATCAGGGACTTCTTGGGCCGAACATTTTTTTGATCCAGACCCTCTGCCTGACTGGTTGGATCTGGATATTTTAGCTCTTTAAAGTGCAGCAGGCCAGATGATCGTTGGGTTTCTCTTGGATTAGCCTATGTTTACTCTACAGTCTGCCCCCATTCTTTCCACATACTTTACATTTTCACATCCAGGTCTGTGCGGCTTTGCAGTGTCTACAACTGATGGGAAAGATGACCACACAGACACAGTAGGTGAAGTCCGCTTCAAAACAGGCCGGTTCAAAGCATAAATGTTTTCCTCTTCCACCATTCTGCAGTCCGCATCTTGCGAGCACTTGACCTGAAAGAGTTCGAGGTAATGGGTGGCAGCGGAGCTGAGTCACAGAGCAGCATGTTTTGATTCAAAAAATCATGGAAATTTGGATTTGTTGCCTACAAGAGGTGGTCAGGGCAAAATCACACACAGATGTGAGGAGAATGAGAGCACACACACGTCGTAAATACTTCTGCCTGTAGCCTGACAAGATGTGTTTGTACAACAATATTGGAAACAATATTCATACATTTGTGATTCTGTAAGAGAGTGAAAAACAAAAACTCCAACCCCTAAAATGTGACTCAGCATCCATAGACACCTAGCACAATCCTGTGGTCATATCTATGTTTATTTTCAATAAATGGGATTGGATGACTTTTTAAACTAGCCTCAAGTGGCCAGTCAATTGCATACATAAATTTATACAACCCCACCCTCATTTATGGCTAAATCTCCCATCTGTGGATCATCCTATCACAGCTCTTGATCAAATGTCATGCTAATTCGCCAAGACAAAAGCAACACACTTCCTTGAAGTCTGTCTCCAACATGTTTGTCTGGATGTTTTTTGAGTTAACAACTGAGTTTTGTTTAAGGAGAATTAATTTACTATGATGCATAATGCTCCAGAAGAGCTCAGCATTTTGCTTTGTTTACTTTTGCTTGGTGAAGGCAGAACAGAGTCTGTGGAGCATGGGGTGTCAAAGATATGAATATTTTTGCAGTATTTGTTGCATTATGGGAAATGTAGATTTTAGTTTTTCAATGCTGTGGATTCCCACCAACTGGGAAGTAAGTCCCTATAAACACCAGCACACAGGCCTTTTCATGAGTTTAGTATGTAAGACATGCTCCAAACTGTAAATGTCTGGATCTGACCCACAGTTACATTCAAGAAAGTTCTCACTGGCGTTAGATGTAAGACATCCAGGTCACCCACTAGAGTGTTTTCACATAATCCCTCCGTAACATCCTTCTTTTCAGACACTTTGATGGCACTGGAGGAGAAAAATGGGCAGATGTTAAACTTGGCAATAACACTTTCATACAAAACATAGATGTACGTAGATGTACATGTGATGTCTGATTTAAATAACATCCAGTATCAACTTATGACAAACTTTGACCAATTAAGCAGGGGATCATAAGATTCATTCATCACAAAAGTTACTAGCTGTTTGGCATTCATGTGGTTTTTATTTTCTAAAAACAGGCTTGTGAGAAAGTACATGATGGTAACTTGTTAGAGTGTATAACCTTGTTCCAGACATCAAGTTTTGTGACCAAATGTCACATAATTTGATGCATGTGTTTTCTGTCTCCTACTTTCTGGAAACTATTTTCCCCAGAAGTGGAGTTAAGTGTGTTCTGTTGTTGCCCAGTGTTGTCTCAGTTCCTGCCGATGCAGCAAGACCAGTGAATCTTTTGAAAAAGGGGGATTGATGTCGTCGTAACCTGGGGTGAATGCGTGCAGTCAGAGTTAGCAGCTTGTATAGATATTTTAGAAAACTTTGGAAATCTATTATTATTTGCACAGTTTGGTGAATAAATATCAGATAAATTATCATGGCATTTGATACTGTTATATTACAGTTTCAGGATGAAAAAAGCCATGTAATTTAGATTAAAAAAAGACTTAAAATCAGTGCACTTTAAGCAAAATCAGACAACATTGGTAACACTAGGTGGAGTCACTTGAAGCTATAAATATTCATACAGGTGATGTTTCCTTCATTTCCTAATAATCACGCCACAGTCACTTGTTGTTCTCACATCAGTCGGTGCTGGAAATAAATTCACCATGACAATTTCTTGGACGGCTCCATTTTGTTTGGACTTGCCTCCCTTTCATCAAAGCTTGGGTCTCCCCTCTCTGCCTTCCTCATCCTGCATCACATCCCCTTCTGCTCACACTAAAGCTGTGTAAAACCTGCTGTGATCACAGAAAGAAATCACCTCTAATTTGCCATCTCGTTGTTGCCAGCACTACTAATTCACTTTATAGCTTTCAAATTAGAGGCAAAACAGAGCCAAGACCTCATGTCAGATGACTGAATGATTTGTGGTGTCAGGTGATTTGTTGACTACCATACGAAGCACTTGTAACATCTTTGGGTTGTGTAATGTAGTACTGGTTAGATCCAGCAAATGTACCTCTGAGTTATTACTAGTACTTTCCGCCTTCAGTGACTCAGCTGGCTTTGTCTGCCTAACTTTCTGCTCATTGACATTCAGCACAGACATCAGTAAAATGGAGTTGGGAAGTGATTGCTTAGGTAATGTCTGCTGCTTTGCATGGAAAACCCTCTGTTGTAGTAGCCGTCCTTAGGAACATGAGTGGTAAAATCCTTATTTATTTACACTAGCTGTCTGTCTTTCCTTCTGAACAATGTTTTAGATTTAGGGACCCGATTTCCCACTCCCGTCTAGACTCTGATTAAGAGGTGCTGCCATGGTAACAGCCAACACAGGAAGCTGGAGAAACAGGGGGAAGTGCTTCCTGAGGGTGACCTGGTTTATAGATTCTGTGCCTGTGGGGCAGACAGATGGTTTGGGGGGGGAATGTAAGCTATATCGGACCACCTGAATTGCCACTGGCTTGCAGAGTGATAAATGGGCACAAAATTAGACACTGCACATAGACACACTGATATTGTTTTATATAATTAAATCAAAAACTGAAAGTTGCTCCCTTAATGAACTCCATAAAATGTATTACAAGCACCAAGTGGAATGCCATTAAAGCCTGTCTGTGGTTTTAACTTGTTTTCATGTAGTTTGGTGGACACCTGAAGGCTTCAGGGGTTTTCAGTTTCACCAGGCTGCTGGTTTAAAGCCTGGAATTTTTCTGAGTCAACAGAGAGGTTTAACCTTTGACTCCAAAACCAAATGAAGACAAAGGCAAGGATGTCAGTTTAAACTGGACAGATGTGTAAAATCCAACCCAATCCTCCAAATTAAACTAAGGGACACAGACAAAGACACACAATGGCACAATGCGTACAGACTTGGTGTAAAAAAGAAAAGGCTCACTGAAGGAAAATAAACACAGCATGACTTGTTTTTTAGAAGGAAAAACATAATGTCCAAACAGCTAATTGAAGAAAATAAGCACCAAATTAAAGGACTGCATCTTCTGCATAGATGTTGATTAAATATTGCATAGTGTATTTCTATCTTTGTATCTTTACATCAACTAAAAAATAGGTTTTTAATTCATATTTATGAGGGCCCAATGATTATTAGTGTCCAAAGTAACCTTTCAAAAGGAAATAACGCTTCACAAGCGGAATTGACGTCTGATTGCAGTTTTTAAAAAGCATGACGACAGGAAACTGAAGTCTAACTTTGTGCTGAGAGACCATATGGAGCAATTTAATAAAAATAATGTAAATACTGTTGGTATGTGCAGGATTTATAACATGCTCAGAGAGAAAAGGTTTAAAGTAGCCCTCATTTTGAATGGACACTCCCAGGTGGCTCCAAGCTCATACAGTAATTACTATTTACTGGAGTTCCTGTTCAAACACCCTCAAACAAATATCTAGCAGTGTTGAACACTAAACAGATATTGACTTAATGGTAAACAACCATCATGATTTAATGCTAGGAGGTTGAGAGCTGGCTGCCGGCTTTTATTTCATGTGAATTGAATTGCCATGCAGGATTCCAGGACTGATGGAACATGCCCAAGCAGTATTCCTGACTTGGCAGATCTGAGTGTTGTGCATTTATTCCCTTAATACAAACAGACAGGAAATGCAAGACATTATGTTTTATTACTTCCTGCAAATAATCTTCCATCATGACAGAGTGTACGAGGTTCCACTCTACAGGAGTCTGCTCTGTCAGGTTTACTATTATGATATATATTAAAGGGGGATTTCTAGAGAATGGTAGCCAATCTGCTTTGATCAAAGACTCTAACCTGTGTCCTTATTGGAGCACTCAAAAGTGTGATTGATAAGTTCGTGCCCTACAGTTTTCCTAGCCCATTTCTGTGTCTTATCAGGCGAGCAGGGCAGAGTTCAAACCCACATTGTTGGTCTGCGGGCATCACCTCTGAGGACTGCTGGACTCGACTGTTGTCCTGGTAGAAAAGCCCTACTCCTGTTGCTTTCCCATACTGACTCCTCATCATTTACTGTCACAAAGATCAGCACAGAGTCTAACATTTTTCTTGGTAGTCCTCCAGCAGCAACAGTCCATTTATGTCCCAGAGGACAGGTCATCACCTCATCAGTTTGGCTTAAATCTTGTCCAAATCTGAGGATTTGCCTAAAAAATGACAGTTGTGTCCTTTGATATGTTTAGTCTTCCTCTTCTTTTAATTTAAGGTTATTGATTTCAAAATAACCAAGCAATGAGATTACATAAACATGCATGCAAAGGGAGCTCCATCAAGTTCTACCTTAGGCCACAAACTTATCAATCACTCCTCATATACGTGTATGTGTTAACTGGCTGCACTGAATGTCATAAAATCTCTGACGATACACAGCAGTTCACTCTGTATATGTGTACAGTACAGTGTACAGTATGTGTGTGTGTGTATCTAGAGGTCCCTCTGGCTCCCATGGTTTCTCTCTCTATCCCCTCCCTCCCTCACATTCTCCCCTCCCTCGTCTCCCTCTCCCATCTCATCCCCTTCTCTGTCCTCTAACACAAGCGCCACCTCCCTTTCACTCTTGAAATAGCACCCTTGAGTACAATTTTTTAACCCTTCGCACTGACTCTTATATCATCATACCAAGTGAATTCTGTGAAGGGTTTTCGTTTGTGTGTGTGTGTGTGAGAGAGAGAGAGAGAGAGAGAGAGAGAGAGAGAAGGGAGTAAGGCACAGCAAAACTGCACTCTCTCCTGCATTCAATTACTGTATGAGACAAAGTCCAGCCACAAATTACATGCTGTCAGTCCCAAACATATCTTCACCACACTTATACGTCTTCTATAAAATTCTGGCTGTTGCTTACAAAAGTTAAAACATCATTAATATGACCAGAGGAACAAACTATAAGAAGGAGGCCAAACTTTTAATGGTAGACAAAAGGGAGAGACAGCGGAAGAGCACCACACCAGCTTAGTCTGTCTGGATCACAGGCAGGGTGTGGTTTAATATCCTGTTCCCTCTGTTCTTTTTGGTCTTCCTATTCTCTTGTTGCATGGTCTGGGTTTAATGAAGCACCAAAAAGGGCTGAAGTTTTGAATTTATGAGTGAGAAAAACACAAAAGTTAAATGTAAACTAGGAGCACACTGAAGATCTCATTCTAAGGAGAAGTGACAAATAGCTGATAAATGGTTGTTGCGGTTTTGGCTGCAGCCTTATAGGTGCAACAAGCTGACTGCTGCCTCACTACTACTACTGCTAATCCTACTGTTCACAGGATACAGAAATACACAAATTAATTTCAACCATATGCCAGACTACTTAAACGCGAGTTCAGATTCTGTCAGGGGAGCCGTTCACATGACGGTTTATGTGCATGGAGGTGTGCAGTGTATGAGAGAGACTGGAGGAGGTGAATCCAGGTGGATGTGCAGCTTTGATATGGGGGTTAGGGTCCTGCTGGACCGTAGGGAGGTGCTGGTGAGCTCCCTGCCCCAGCTGAAGCTTTTCCCCGTCTGGACACGCGCTGAGCCAGCAGAGCCTGATCCATCCTTCAACCCCTCCCTACCTCCCTCCCTCCCTCCCTTCCTCCCTCCCTCTCGCCCCCTCCTCCTGCTCTGCTTTCCCAGGCCCTGTGGGTGCAGTGCCACGTTGCTGAGTGAACTTATTAGACTGAGGCAAAGAGGGAAGAAAGTTAAACACCTCCACGTGGGCTGATTCCTTTTCTCTACATTTTCTCCCCTTCCTTCTCATCTTTTATGTATATTTATTTCAAAGCTCAAGTTATGCCGAAAATCTTCTTGTGACTCACAGCTGTGTCTGTTTGTATATGTGTGTGTGTGTGAGTGTGTGTTTGAGTGTGTGGTGCCTTTAAATATACAGTTTTCCCCACAAGCTGAACTTCCTGAAGCATATATGCATTTAAACTGCCACAGTTTTTCATCTGGAAAATGGAAACGAGCCAAAAATGTCTTTAAACAGAGGCAACTCTCATCCGAACCACTTTACTATACATCACTGCCCTCTAGTGGCTGTTGTTTTAAGAACATCTTACATTTGAATGTAACTCTTTTAAATCTAATGTTTACTGTAAATAAATAACACATATATTTCACATCTTTTAATCAGCCACAAAGAGATTTACTTCCAAAACACTGGATTTAGCTTCATGTACATTTCATAAGTATCTGCATGATGTTTGTAGCTATGTCGTCATTAATCATCTGCATCATTTGATATTACACAGATCCGTATTCATTAATGACATCTGTGTCCTTGTGTGAATTCCCCTGATGAATTACAGCTGCACAAATACTGTATAAAAACTACTTTGACTGATTTGTTTATGGAACAAATGCTCCACAGTGGAACACTGGGGCCAGTGAGCATTTATCAACAAGCACAAACTATCTTTTTAAATGTACTTTGTAGGAATTGTGTAAACCCCTTTTGTTGAAGACACTTCTTCTCTGATCACTCACTGAGCAAATATTTAGGTACATCTAATAAAGAAATGTGTTATAAATGTGTGACCATAGTGGACCAAACATTTTGACAGATATTTTTGTAGACTGTCAGTCTATTTAACAAAAATACCAAAATACAACTGTTCTTCTTTCTTTTTAAATGTTTTAGTGTTTTTTTTTTAAATTTAACTCTTAAGTATCATAATGCTCAGTGAGTCCTTTTTCTAGTTTTTGATCCCGCCTCCTTAAATATTGAAACATATTGGCCATGCAATGATCTAAATACTCCATTTCTATATCCATGCTGACTTCTGCCTGATTTGCATCACCTGTGATTTACTCTTTAAATATGCCTCAAAAGGGTCGCTCTGCTTTTGCCTCCAGAAACCTGCTGATTCACTGAAGACAGAAAATTTTAAACTGCACATGTTAGAATTGACCCTTGTTTTTCAGACAGAAGTTTAACACTGCTGTTATATATTTTTACTTACTTTTTTTACATTAGAATTTATTTTATTTCCTTTATTTTTATTTTACCTTACCTTATTTTATATTTCTTCTCTGTTAATATTTCTGATCATGCATGGAGCTCCTGAAATGTGAACAATTTTCCCCACCATTATCAATGAAATATTTCCTCTTTCCATTTGTCTATAGTCATCTTTTTCTCTTCATATGAACTAATATAGGTGTTTAGTGTATTAAATGGCTGGTAAAAGGCACATATCTAAATCTGTTCCGTATGTGTTTGTTTGGGGTTACAGAGAACTCCTTCACATTATAAATCTAATGGGAATGAACAAATTTGCCCGATCACTTTCATATTTTTTTTCAAACCTTTTTATATTTTATTATTCCAAACCTAACAAGTATTTTAAATGCTTTTTTTGTCTTTGCCATCTGGTTTAGTGATCACAGCTTTGTGTGTCTCTTCCTGCTTCATGTGAACTATTGCCTCAATATATGAAGGAGTGTTGTTAAAGTAAAAATAGCCAGAGAGTGAGGCTTGGGTGGGTCACACACACAATGAATTACATTTCACACACATTACATATTCAGTTTGGTTCCTGGCAAAAGGACCACACATTCTGGTCCAAGCAGCAGTGGTTCAGTGTCTCAGTAGAAGTGCACCACCTGGAATCCACGTAAACACCTAAAGGCCTGCGAGTCCAGTTTTGCCATGTCTATTAAATTGTGTTGTAACTGCACCCAAACAATACTGCTGAGGCTCAGACTTTTATCCCCCCAGCAGAAAGCGTCCCTAGGCACAGACTGGATCTTATTGTGGCTGAGCACAACTGAGTGCAGACCGTGAGGCAGCTGTCTGGGTACCTGGTGTAAGGTGTTGTGGCCCAGGTCTAACTGGTGCAGGGCAGGCAACACCCTGAACGCACCTGGTGCCACTTTGACAATTTTGTTTCTGGCTAAGCCCAGGTGCTCCAGATTCTTCAAGGTGCTAAAAGACACCTTCTTTATGGAAGATATGAGGTTTCCCTCCAGGTTTAGAGTTTTGAGAGATGAAGGAAGGTGTCGTGGTATTTGTTTAAGTCGGTTTCCCTCCAAGTTGAGGCTTTCCAAATGTGTAGCATTGAGAAGGGAATCCTTCAGAAGACCGTTGTTTGTCAGTCTGTTTTCACTCAGATCCAACACCACCAGCCCTGAAACCCCATCAAAGGCTCCTCCACGGAACTGTTCGATGTGATTCCCTTTGAGGTAGAGCTCCTTGATGGACAGAGGTAGCCCCAAAGGCATTGAGGTTAGCTGGTTGTGATCCAGGTTTAGCGTGCGCAGGTTGCCCAGAGGCGACAGCACTCCATGTGGAAGAGACCCAGATCCACTACCCAGGCTGTTGTTGCTTAGGCTCAGAACCAAGAGACTGGGGCAGCGCGCCCAGGCTGCTGCAGACATCACGCTAAGGTGGTTGTTGTCCAGACGTAGCTCCTCGAGAGAAACGGGGAGGTCAGTTGGCAGGCTTTCTAGGAGATTCCTATCCAAGTAGAGGCGTTTCAGGGCTGGGACCCCCTCAAAAGCACCTTCTATGGCACCATCTGTGAGTCGATTGTTGCTCAAGACAAGGAACTCCATTGAGACGTACTCATTCAGCAGGTCCAGCTGGATGCTGCTGATGTAGTTATTCATGAGAAGGATGTAACGGGCATTGTAGGGGATACCATAAGGAACCTTATCCACACCTTTGTCTGAGCACTGGACCACTCTGAAACAAAATAAATGAGATCAACAACACCGTGGGCTGCTGGGGTGATTTATATGACAACAAAGAAAAGCTGGACATTTATTTGTCTTTTGCTGAGAGCTAAGCTAACATCTGGTAATAGTAAAACGTTGTTTTTAAGCAGTGTTTTTGTCAACGGAGCAGTGCTTTACAGCTTTAAAAGCTAGCAGTCAGGCTCCAAAACAAGGCTCTTAGGCCCCGGTGTCAGAGTGCAGGTAATCTAAAGGTAGAATGGTAGGTTGATCCTTCAGTTATCACAGGCACCTCTCCCGTGGAACCAGCTATCCTCCTATAAGCTTACCTTGCTGGGCTAAATATGATGTATGCATGAGTCATTCTGTGTCCTTGATGTCTTACCTTCCATAGCAGGCACACTCTGGTGGACAGTAGTTGTCCATAAAGTAAGGAAAGTGTGTGGGTGGGGTCATTTCCTTCTTCCCCGGTGGCTTTTGGGTTTCATTGTCTTTCTTCTTTTTCTTGTCCTTGGACTTCTTAACTGTCTTATTTTTGCTGCTCTTGTTAGTTTTCTTTGGCCTTGTTGAGGTTGTTTTGTGGAGTTGCGGTTTAGCTGAAGGTTGAGCGGAAGACGATTTATTTTCCAGCAGCTTCACAGCTTTGAGTGTCGTGTTTGGCTTGACGGGTTTAGCAGCAGGTTTATTTTCATTTGATGTTGGTGTATGATTCGGCTCTTTGGTTATAAAATCTGTGGTAGTAAACTTCGGTTTCGGTGTTTCATCCGGTTGAACTGCAGTGTTTATGTCCTCTGCTGGTGTATTTTTGACTTTTTCTAAATATGAGCCGGCCTTCAGTTCCACTTCTTCCTGCTCGAGATGAGATCCAGCACTCGGTGTTAAGTCTGAAATGTGGTTGATTGGTGGAGGAGGAGGAGGAAAAGGAGGAGGAACACTAGCTGTGGTGTTTGGGGTTTGAGGGTGAGAGGGGTCTGGAGGAGCTTGTGTGGGAGTAACAGGAAGTAGAGGAGGATTTTGAGTCTGAGTGATAATTTGAATTGTGGTAGGAATCTCTGATTCCTTCCCCACTTGAACAGAGGATGCAGTCAAAGCAAGTGTGAGATTGTTAACTATGGGATTTCTCCTTCCCTTGTGGTCCCTGCTATTTTCTGCTCTTTTCTCTTTGTCCTCTGTTTCTCCTTCTACAATTTCCTTTGTGTCCTCATGAGTGTCTTCTCTAATCCCTGCAGTGAGCTTGTTTTCTCTCTCTTCCTGCTCCAACCCATCTGATTTCTCAAATTGCACATCTGTCTCGTCAGACTTGGCTTCCTCTTGAAACCCCGTTTTGATCATTGTTGCCTTTCTGCTCTCATCATTTTCTCCATTTTCCACTATAATATCTCCATATTCTAGTGTGTCAAGTGTGGATTTCTCATATTTCTCCCTTTCTTCTTGTACATTAACACTCACAGGAAATGTCTCTGGAGTCAGTCTTTCCTCTTTCTCTTTCACATGTCCTTGAATCCTCTCTGGGATTTCTGCTATGTATCCAGTCTTAGTGATTCCGCGCTTTTCCGCCTTCGCCTGCTTTTTTGGGTCTGTGTGTGAAGTCTTTTCATTCTTGACAGGCTTCCTCAGAGGGTTTGTCTTCAGGGTAGTTCCATCTTTACTCCTCTGTACCTCCTCTGTCTTTTTCTCTCTCACATCTGCAGACACAGAAACATCTCTCAGCTGTCTGAAGACAGAGAGGTTGTCTCTTTCCAGCCCGGCTACCTGTGGGAGCTCTAAAAGAAGGGATTTGGCTTAGTGATTCAACATTTTTTTTTTAAGTTAACCTTTATGTAACGTCTAAATAAATTCAGGTCAAACGTAGTACTTACTTTGAGGCAACACATAGGAGAATCCTAAGGTGGTGAAGAACAGGAGCAGGAAGACCTTCATTTTATCTGATCGAGGAGAGCAGAAAGGCGTTTATGGTCCCAATATAAGCTTTTTTAAGCCACAGATTATATTTTTATGCATTTTTACCCAAATGATCTGTTGAGAATCAGAAAACGTACACACATACGGTGCTGATTGAGAGTTTGTGAATGCTCAAGACAACCACACAAGTCATTTTATAAAAGAATGGGTAAAGAAGAAGTTAATGTTCTGAAATGCTCAAGTCAAACTTCTTGTATTGGACACTCAACATTGGAAATTCAACTAAAATGACATGTCATAATGGAAAACAATATATACATAAATATTTGAGTTTAATAAGTGCACAACTTTAAAGTGCATCATTTGCAGTTGTAACGATTATTGGTGTGTAATGGCTTTCTTATGAAATACTTGAATGTCTTTTTGTGCACAAATAGGCAATGGCAAGAAAGTGGTTAAAGGATTTATCATAGAATATATGTTTATATGTTACCAGGGAATATAATGCCTCTTTGGCATGTGTACCATTTATTTTGTGACTGCATTCTGCTGTTAGGTTCCTAAGGACTTCAGAGAGGATGAAACATAACGTTTGCCCACTACGTGAGACTGCAGGTTGTTTTTAACATCCTGTGTGTCCTCACGCAAGACTTTCATAAATTTTGTGATAATATAAGTAAGGATTTCATCCAACCATCAAAGTTTGCACCATTTAAGATACGAGCTGAATGGTTACCACTTCAGAACCATATATGTATATGTTAAACTAATGGTTAGCCATGCACTTGTAAACAAAGAAAGTGCACCGAGTTCTGTAAAACCTCAAATAATGGGAAATTCAACACATTCATTTGATTTATGAGAACTTCTTACCTGTCGTGAGTGTGGCCTCCTTTGCGTGTCAAAGCTGAGTTCCTACATTCATCAGTGCTGTCCACTCCTTGACCCTGCACCTGCCTCCCCACGTTAAAAGCTGCTGAGCCAAACAGTCCTTAAGAAATAGGGCAACCTTTGAACTGCACAGCAGCCCCAACAGCCCATAGCTAACTTTATTGATCAGTGCCCCTTCCCTGTATGTAGAGTTTTCACACACAAGCTCTGTGGAAGCCATAAGTAATGACTCCCGAAATACCTTTATCTGGAAGAGAATTCTCACACTTACCCTCAACGTCAGAGGAATCTGAAGGATCAATAGCGGGAACGAGGGGCAACTTAAGGAAGAGGGGTCAGAGGTGACGGCTGGTTTTTACAGTGGCTTCTGTTTGCTCCACTCGGGCCAGGCATTAGCATCCCAGTGGTTATATGAGGGTGACAAGTAGCTCCTGGAAACTGCTCGGCCTTTGACCCATATGCTAATAATCTGCTTTGCTTCAGCAAGTCTGAGAACTGCTGTGAGGCATTGTAGGAAAAAGGTTGTTGTGGAGTTGTTTTTATCCTTTTTATTCTACCTACAAAACCTTTCTTCTCTGATTGGTCTTTAAACACCAAATCAGAGCCTCAATCACAGCAATACATTTTGTTTTTGACAAATTTGAATATGAATATGGTCTCTGTGACTTTAATGAGTGCTGTTTATAAATAAAAAATACACTTCCTGACTCATCCTGGCTGAACAGATTTAACTATAAATCTTAATTGTAAAGTGGGTAAAATGAAACTGCTTATGTAATGTTTATGTAGCCATGAGCCATTTAAATTACTTAATGTAGAATGGTCACAAAACAGTATTGTGATACTAACCAACCCGTTTGTTATTTTAAATGATTCTATCGTTTGTGTGTGAGTAATACCTCAAGGTCATGCAGTTTATTTATTTGAAATATTGGACAAAATTTCACATTTTGATATTATATATGATGCTCTGAAAACATATACATATACAGGAAAGCCTCCTCTCCTCCTCTGTGCTGTAAAATGATGGTGGTAGCAAAATTAAACTGGATAACACACTTAAAGAGCCAATATTGCTGCAAAATACTGCCATTCAGTGTACAAAACAAGAATCAATGATGTGACACACACACACTGAACTGCAGTTCCTGGAGAACACCACAAAGAGGCAGCATAGACTCATATATATAACTCCCACCAGAGAGCCTCCTATTGCATAACATTGCACGCAGATGTTTTGTAGGCCTATGAGTCAAGACCTGAGCAATATCAAGGCGGAAAATAGCTTAATTATACACATGAATAGGTGATGACAAGAGAAAAAGAACGACATGAAGGAGGCTCTTTAACACCTCCAGCATCTCATTTCCTGTCAAAGGTGGTGTAATGTATAGGAGAGTAGGTGTGAAAAACAGCAATAATGGAAGTAACAGAGAGGTGGGGGTGGGGGGGTTCTTATTTTGGGCCTGCACCTGTTTGCAGTCAAAAATAAAAAATACTTTATGTAGAAAGAAATGAACATAAAAGATTAAGCTTATCCATCTTTTTGGCTTCGATAAAAAAAAAAATCCCTTTGACAGACAAAGCTTATAATATATAGTAGGCTACAATCTGTCTGTCTGGACTTTTGCCTTCTAGCTAAAATCTCTTCTGCAGCTGAATGATTGCTCCCCACTTCTTTATCCAGATGCCCGGACAGCTGCTTCACCAGCTACCCTGGTAGCTCCTCTCCTAGATTCATGAAAGCAAATTGCTTAAAAATAAGAATATTTTTGTCTCTGATATTTGAATCCTTCCCTCGTGATTTAAAACCTGTTGAAGAATTTTAGCCTTTGTTTTTTTTGTGACTTGGAAAAACAAAAACGTGGATTTTCTCAAGTAACTGGGTCATGAGTGCCATTTATTTCATGCCACAAAGGAAAATATGAATAATTTGATCGTTGTAAGGATCCTTTCAGGAGACGTTACATGTCAGGTGAAACCAGCAGCCTCACATATATGGATGAATAAATGTGTGGTTTCTTAATGCAGCAGAGTGTCTGGGTTGTATTGCTGTAAGTTATGGTAATTGGACAGATAATTGATGACAACATTAACACCACTTGCCTCAGGTTTTTTAGTTTTTGAATACAAATTTACAGTGAAAAGGCTGAACCTCAATATGTATGTAAATTTAGGGCATAAATCCAGAAGAGAGAAATAAAAATAAAGGTAGTAGGAAGGAAAAATCTTAAGTGACAACACAAGCTGTGTAATAATAACCCTGCACCCCCTCACCTCCAAACTGTCCCATCTGTTCAGAGCCTGTCTGCTTGGCAGTAGCTGAGGCTGGGGGGGTTAACAAGGGTAAAGGGCAAAGGTCGCAGACTGTGATCAATTTGTTGGCTAAGAGCATCAAGCCCATATTTGTGCAGAGTGCACGAGTCACTGGACAACAGCACGCAATGGAAATGAACTGTCCTTCTGCTACATGGTCCCTCATGTTTACATGTGCAGCTCTGCACACGTCACATTATCTGCTGCAGGTTTACCCAAATATATATGTTGAAAGACTTATGTATTACTTAATGTATTTCATGTATTTAATTTCTTTAATGGTTCTTACATCACACATTAACAGTCCTGGTATCCGGTAGGTGAAGAAATCATTAACTCAACCTCAAGTATTTTTATGAACAACTGAATTTTTGAAGGTTAATGAACACCCAGAATGTTCTTTAGTTAATGCCAGACAACGGTCCAGTCGGAGAAAAGAAGAAAATTCGTCGAGAAGTTTGTGTTTAATGAGTGTATGAGACCGTTGTTTCGCATACTTTTCTAAGAACATCCAAATATGTTTTTCTTCAGCAGAAATGATGAGCGACGCCCCCACAGCAGCCTGTAATGCTCTGTTGTCTTAACCCTGCCTGGAATAGCTCCTCCAAATGAAACTTTGTGTTTTTGTTTTCTTATGTGTTTGTAAGTTCAACATTGCAAGAAGCTTGTGAGGGATGAAGGAGATGAGGGAGAGAAATGGGAGAATTTTGAAGAAGAAAACAGCATTTGTTTGTTTTTTTTTTTTTTTTTTACATTCTTTTGAAGTTTGAGCGCGCCGTCCCTCGAAGCAGAATTATATTTATTTGGTGTTAATGGAGCTTATCTAACCTGTGGGTCAGTCAGGACATGCTAATGCCAGGAAGTGGGGGAGTGAGAAGAACTTGGCTTCATGTTATGAATAGGTAAATAATGGGAAAAGATAGGGAAAGGTAATATTGTGGTTATTACTTACTTACTTCAGAAACCTAATTTGTCAATAGAAAACACACTTCAGTTTTATCTTCCTGTCTGTTTGCCTGAGAAAACTCATCGCTAAAATGGACTTTCTCTTTGAAGAAGAAATACACCTCAGGAGATGTATTGATCGTTCACACATATAGGCCTTAACAAACACCCTCACCATTGATGTTTCCCATGGAGAAGACAAATGATCCATTAGGTTTTTGGAGACAGTAAAATGTGGAGCAGCTTTGACGTTTGGTCGCACCAGATCAAGAGTGGGTCCTTTTGTCCTTGTTTTAAATGACTCTGTTGTCCCCCCATATGCTGCTGAAATCCCCATTTAGAGCCCAGTGATGATGACGATGATGGTGCCCTGTCTGTATGCTTATAGCTGATTATTGACGCCATCAGCCAAGAAAAGCTCGCCATATGCTACAGGATGGATGTGTCAGTGCAGCATATTCCAGTCGATCGAGTGCATAATAAACCTTATGCCTTCCAAACTCTCCACACAGCAGCACGGGAGCAGGAAACCCTGTCATCAAATGCAACAAGTTGAGACTTATGTGGGGGTTGGGATTGGTCACAGGATGTATAGGAGCTGTATTGTTACAGCAGGACGCAGGGACAGATGGGTAAACAGTGTTTTGCTAGGTGATGTGGGTCATTGGGCCTTGTTTTCAATTCACTACTATTAAGCAATCTGTCACACTGGAAAACAAGACTTTGGATTTGGATGTATTTGGACTTTTTTCTTTATTTCCTCTCTTGGTGAAGTATTATTTTTTCACATAATACACTAATGGAAAACAGTAGAAGGCACAGAAGCCACTGCAAAATGTACACCAGACATGATGTTGTACGCACAAAAAGTCGGAAAGTTGAGTGGGCACATGGTGGTCGCCTTTGTTTCGTAGCCGAAGTAGAAAATGGACACCCACGAGCCTGTTAGGGCTGAAATGTCAAACACACAAAGGTATAAACGTCACCACAAACATTTTATTTTTTCAACAAGCTGCTATACTACAGTTAGACTGTATATTGGAGTCACCTTAGCCAGGTAAATATAGCCTGGATGAGTGTGAACAATTTATTATACATAGTATATGGTAAAGTCTATGGTAAAATTACTCTTTTACTACACTGGCTAAGCACTGATTTAACAGACAGGATGGACTCTGTGCTTTATTAGCTAGTAAGTAGGTCCGAGTGTTGCGTTTCTATGGCTGCTTAAAACCCATCAATACTGCAGAGTAATTTGACCTGAGAATGAATGCCGATTGTCCCACTGAAGAAAAAAAAAAGGTGGGAGTTAGGGGGGGTTAAAGGGCCTAAACTTTCAGAATTATCAGCCTTCCAGCTGCAGATGCCCTCAGCTCATATTTCAACAGCTTCTTTTAGCTCTTTGTTTTCAGCTGGTCACTGCCCTCTTCTTTGTTTTCTTAAAGCAGAAGCTCTAAAAGCCCAGAGTACACTAAGCAACAAATGCAGGGCAGTCACCACCACACAAGGCAGGATTTGATATCTATAGCTAGTGAACATAGAGAAGCAGAAAAAAGAAAATAACGATTTAAGAAACATTAAAAAGAAGATAATCTTCCAGTTTCTTAGAAAATAAGTAAAAATAAATTTCTTGTGTAAAAGAACACAGGTGGAAATAGACACAAAAAGTAGTGCACACAACTTTTTTGTTATTACACATGATCCAGTTCAGCCTACTGTGTGTGTATACGCACATGGTGAGGGGCCCTTGTTATTATGTCCTGCTGCTTTTCAATGGAACAGCTGTGCGAGCTTCCAGCCGCCTCCAAACAAGGCGCAGGCTGCCTGGCAACTGCCCTCCAATTGGCCAACTTTCCACCTCCTACCGACCAATCGTGTGGGCCACAAGACGAGGAAGTTGCATGGGGGAGAGAAAGAGAGAGAACAGAAAGGATTGTGAGAAAGTTTGCTGTGAAAAACATGTGAGGCGTTGGAGAGATTTCAGCTAATGTTTCCAACAGTGAGTGATGAAACTGAGAAAGCAAAGAATAATTGTACATTTGTTTTTATGGAGGGAAATCTTTAAATATTCTGTCTTTGACCTGTTTAAACACTATGAAATAAATCAGCACTGTAACTTTTTTAAACAGTCCTTTTCCTTTATAATCCACCTGACCCTGCTGGTGCCAGTCTGCATGTACACACTTGTTGGGATCCTTCAGCTGGAAGGGAGAGCCTGTTTTGAGTGACAACAAGAACTCTGCGACTTTTCTCTATTGATGTTGTTGCCTTTGAGTTTGGCAGGCTGAGACATGCCATTGCAAAACCAGCATTTCCAGGGCTTTGTGGGCTTACTGGGGGGATTTGAGTCACATCTCCTGGGGATAATGGCTGTTTGTTTTACAGTAGGTTTGACGCACGCAGTTTCTAGATGTGAGGTCGGCAGGAGAAGTGTGTGACAAACAAGTGTGTGTGTGTGCAGATGCAAAGTTCAGGTGTCCTTTCTCAGTACTCACAGCATATACCATGCATTTGTGTGTATATTGCAGTAAGTTAAGTGGGACGACAGAGACACTTCCTGTAATTATAAACCAAAGCAGGCCTGCAGATCTTTTGTGAGAACATCCGACAGCCCTTCTCTCCCCTGGAGGTCACACTTCCTACGAAATTTCAAATCGCAGATTCTCCTGGAAACAACACGACCTGTGAAGAGACGAGAAGAGGCGAGGTGGCCTGTGTGATGTGGTAAAAAACTGCGTAGGTCTGCTGTGCATGTGCAAAACACTCTTGTGATTACAGACAGACAGACGCATGCAGACCTGCACATAAGCATCGCCTGCACCGCTGTTTGTAAAAATCATACACACACTGTATGATTACGCTGACACGGCGACGTGGTGGGTGTCTCTGAGTAAGTGGATATGATAAACACCAGCAACACAACAGGATGATGATGGAACTGTCACAGCTCACAGAAATACAGACTATTTAGTATTAACTAGGGATGCATGAGGATGTAGGTGGGCGGTATCGATCTAAAAGCGAGTATGCATTACAAGTTGAATTTAGCACAGTCAGAAAGGTTTGATGTTCTTTGCAGTTATTTATGTAGAAACAATGACAATATTGTTATTGGAAATTGACCAAAATCCATCCTTCCATCCATTTCCTTCACCAATCCATGGACTGGTCACCTCCACTAGCTCATTCCTAGATGGATATGCCCGGAACACCTCACCAGGAGGCACCTGGGGTGGTATCTGGACCTCTCAATGCGAGGAGCAGCTGCTCCACTCTTGAGCCCCTCATGGAACTTATATCATGCACCGCTGCAACTACACACATCAGACAGGACAAGCACTGAGACTTGTTGTTGTCCACAATACATAATGTATCATAAAATAGTTGATTCAAATGTGCTGTCAGGCTTACAAGCACAGACTTGACATGCAAAATGTGCTTTTAAAGGCCTGAAGAAACATCACAGAAAGTTTGGGTGATGAGCCTGACATGGATAAATATATGTATATGTATATATATATATACATATATATATATGTATATATATATATATATATATATATATATATATATATATATATATATATATATATATATATATATATACATATATATAGAAATGAAAGATTGTTGTTTCATTAAGCAGCTTGTCTGAAAGTGAAAAGTTAATTTTCATAAGTAAGCAGACCACATTTTACTCCTTTTCAGAGCATGATTGCAGACTAATGAAACTCCAGGCCTGCAGGGCTGCAGCTTCAAATCCTTCAGCTCCTGCTTTGCCTGTGATAAATGAAACGAACTGAAACCAGTGTGCGTTTTTTTTTCTTTTCAGGACACAGCAACTTTAGATTTAAATTCCTTCTGTAGGGATTGCTTTATTCTTAAAAAATGTTATTGACAACATTACATCACAGCCACAAGTTATGAAAATGTTCTGCTCCCCCCCTCGAGGACACGCTCAACAGTTGTCATTCCTTTTGGTGAAATGTCAGCGACTGTGGCCCGAGGCTCCGACAGACTGTTAGTGTACAGCTGTGGAGGAGTGGCAGCAAACACTGGCAAACTGCCATGAAAACTGTAATGCCGTTGTTCACCTGAGCCAGGTAGTGTTATTGTTAGCTGTGGCTCTTTGGCTTTGTCTTTTCCTCAGTTTAGGGTCAACAAATTCCACAAAATGTGTCATTGTCCTAGAAGGCTGAGGGCTATAGCATGAGCTCACAGCACAGACATGGTAAACGGCTTCATTTCATTTGTAAAAGATCACAAAGGCTAATCCATCAAAAGATTAATCTGTAGGGACTCCCTGAGGATAACTACCCCCCAGGGGGGCTACCTAGAGTTCACACCACCGACAGTAAAGCTTATTTAGGTATCCATCACCCTCAAAGGATTTATGCTCACTTGACGTGGTTTTTGTCTTGAGAAAAAGTTAAATGCACAAAATAAGAGATGGGATCTCACTTTTTATTACCGTTTATTCTTTGGGCAATAAACAACGTGCTGCTATTTTATGATGATATTAAGATTTTACAAGCACTTATTTACATAACCGCAGGATGGTGCAAAGCTATGTAAAAACCCTGTAAAAACATTTTTACTGTGAAATAGTTGGAATCTATCATTCTTGGAATGAGCAAAGTACGAAGTAAGAAATATCTTATTTTTCACTTTATTTTTTTACTTTTTTGTTTATCTCACATATAGGACCTTGAATGCAGCCTGCTATGGACATTTGTTTTAATTAATTTGCATTGCTTTTAATGTGTGAATAGGGACAACAACCAAATCTGATTACACACAATTCTCAGAGGAGTTCACCTTAACTGTCCAATCACAGCTCAAATCAATAACAACCCCAGCTCTTCTGGAGATTTTATGTGTGTGAAAACAGCTTCAATCTGCTCCCACTGTGCTGCCCAGACAATCCCAGCCTAATCCTGGGAGTCCAGTCCAGGATTACAACGTCTGCTTCCCCGCACCATCTCGGCATTATAGAAATCAGACAGGATTATATAAATTATTAAAAAAGCACGATCACACACACACACACACAACACCCCACCCCACCGCCAAAGCCTAAAACCTGAGTAAGACTCGTCGGACATCTTTCTGTTTTCCTGAAAACAGTGATTACACCTGTCATTTCCACAGATTAGTTGGCATGGGGTAGATTTTGGACGATCAGCACTGCACAACACAAACAAAGCATTTAGGGTTTTTTTCCCTCTTATCTGGCAGGAGTGGGAGCAACATGGCAATTCGGGAAAATGCAGATTTGTTTTGTTTGGTGCTTAGAAACATGTTGCCATAGTGACAGTGACACTTATTTCTTGGTGGATGTGCTATGCAGGCTTGTGATTTCAGGCTCGAGCAGATGGTTTCAATTCAGAGTTGCAGGAGGTGTGCGTGTGTTTCTGAATGGTAGAGAGCAAGTAAGTGAATGAAGTGAGTGAATGTGTATTATACATCTGCAGCCGAGGGATAAGACCCTGTTTGTGTGAATGTCTCTCTGTGTCTTAATGGTTCCGAATAGGCCCATCTCAGAGCAGATGGTTCAGTTTCCAAAACACCGGCGGCTTCAGCAGGACGTTCATTATTATCCATGTGATCTCTCCGTTGGTCGTCTTCTCTTAGCTCAGTAAAAATGTTCCGAACCACTGATGTGGTTTCTGTTCATATGAATGTGATTTTTTCTTCTTCTTTATTAAGGAAAGCATGAAGAGCACATTAAAACAAGCACATTGAATGGAAATGCAGATGAGAGATAGTCGCTATTCAAATCATTTCATAGAAAAGGTGCTCTGACATGCATGGTTGCATAAAACCCTTTATGAAACTGTGACACACACAACCACAGCCTCTGTCCGTCACTGAATATTACAAGACATTTCCAAGAATGTATCCGTGGTCATCAACGGAGAGCTCGGGGTCATGGGAAAAAAATGCTGAATGAAGTTGATGTGTTGGTGGCCTCAGATGGAGCTTATGTAAGGACAGTCAATGCATCTGCCTGAAGCAAAGCATAGCTCAACATGAAGAAGGCCTTAAAAATGGAGGCAGGAAGGAAAATTAAGCAGCAACCACACATAAGTGCACCTTTCTAAAGATAGAACCATCCTCTCCTTCTTCAATTTTCTCCTAATAGCGTTTCACCTCCCTGCATTTTCCATCCGTTGGCATTCTTTCTGGTCATTATCTTTGAGCACAGGCCTGTGTACACTTGAATGATGAGTGGTTTAGTGTAAATGATCCAGACTTAAACAGTGATTTACATCCCTGGTTGAAGACTCAGTGGTCCACATACGTTCTCCAGTTGTGTTTTCCTGCTTCTGTCTGCAGGCAGCACACATTAAAGGGTAATGTATTTTTCTATAATTTGACAATGAACGGCACATTGAAAATAATGAGCCTGTGCATGTATGTAAATTAGAATCCTATGCAATGGAAACGGCAGCCTCCTTTGAACTCCAGCAGAATGAGTGGTCACTTTGATGGCGGGTAATTCTAAACCTGATGAAAATAAATCTGTGTGTGTGTGTGTGTGATTGGGCAGCGACCTTCTCATCCTCAGTGAAGGAGGCCTTGTTTACCAGACAGTTTGAGAGCAAATCTCAGCCAATTACTGTCAGAGTTCAAACTCTGCTGGGTAGAAACTTGGTGTGATTTATGAAATTGACTGTGATGAAGGCTTGTTACGCAGATGCATCTTCAAAGAGGCCAGAGATTTAAAATGCCATATTGGACTTCTGAAGCAAACACTGCTGGGAACATGTGCATTGCTTTAATTTATGTATAAAGTTATTTCTCTCTATAGAGGCTTGAAGGTGTATGCTTTGCTATTAGTGATTGGTTCTAGAGTTATGCTCAAAGAATATGAAATGTTTAATATATAAGTGATTGAATGCGATTTTTGCCTGCAGTGTGTACATAAAGATGAAGAACCTGTGCTCACAGAGCAGGTGTGAAGCTTAGTGTGATGGCTCCGTCTATCGCCATGTTGGCAGAACACCCACAACAGCTAATAGGAGCGATCAGGAAGCATCACCAACCAGATGTTGCATACATTTACAGGGCACAAGCATGGCAGCGAAAAGAAACGCAAGACAGCACAACCCAAACCTAGAAGGATTGGCTGATATCTAGATTCATGGCTGCAGACAGTGCATGTGTGTAAACAGCCTAAATGACCCAGTGGGACAGTGGTCTTTCAGCTGAGATCAGTATAATCCTGGCAAAATATTGACAAAGTGTGCCAGCAGTGGTATGATCTCTGCAGCAAAGAGACCACTGCACAGCATCTTATTGAAGTACACAGAAGCTTTCCAGGTAATTCCAGAGCACAGCCTCCTCTGCTTCCTGGAATTATAAACCAATAACTGCATGCCTCCATGTCAAATCTGCCACAGTGCCAAGAAAGTCCACTGACTGGCAGATAGCAAAGTAATGTAAAATATTTGAACTGGGTCACCTAAGGAGCTATGACAGTATCATGACAGTTTAAAGCTGCATTCACTGACACCATGTTTATTTTCAAGCATTACACTTCCTTCAAAATTAATTTCTTTCTGTGTAGATTTTATTTCTCCCACTGGCCTCCCACACACTCAAAAGCACCATTTCATAAAGGAATTAATATTGACATGTTCCCTAATGGAACCACTGCGAGTCATTACATGAACTGTGTAGTTTTGTGGTATGATATAATGTGCAAAATTATTCTTTATTACATACTTTTTGCAGCAGTCTCTCTCATCAGTCATACGATCCCTCCAGAAATGCAATAAAATAATCTTTAGTGAGGATTAATTCTTGACAAAAAGGATTATTTGATGAAGGCCATGTGGAACTCTCATGCAAACACACAAATGGAAAAAATATGTTGACAAATTTTGAAAATCCTCTTAGAACTTAATCATCTCCACATATAGATTGAGAGGCTGTAAATCATATGTGGAAATTTAACTGTTATCTCTGGTTGCTTAGTTACTAATTTGGCAACAGAAAACCTCCTGGGGGGGTGGGGGATATATTTGCATATGCAAAGTGCACATATATAAAGAACTGGAGAGATTTTGGAGAGAGGTGTGTCTCATGTTTGCGGTTGTGTGAACAGGACTGACATGGATCACAGTTTGAGGAACGCTGTGCATCGGCAAGGCCTCAACCTTACCTGCTGTGTGTGGGGAGATAGCATGAGTGTGTGTGTGCTGCCCAATTTCCATTTTAAATCACTACAGTTTGTTTTTGTGTGAGTTAAGTTTTTACACCAAAAACAGTGCAGAAAAATGAGTAAAATATCCCCTTCACCTGCCATTAGTATTGTTTTCTTTAGTTCTTGCTGGTGTGTGTGTTATAGGTACCACATGTCATCTATTTATTTAAAATGTAGGTGCTGTTAATCCTGAGGCTACTGTACTTTCATGACTTTCTGACAATCGTCCCTGAAAAAAGTCCCCCACAGGGTCCGATGGAGGACACATTAGACTGGCTAGCTGGGGTTTGTGGGCTGTGACCAAAGAACTCACCCAGCAGGTCAGCATACATGTTGCTGTTGAATAATTTCCAAACTATACATGAACACCAGCATCTCTCAAACATAGTCTTAATCTATTGTTAGCCTGAAGTTAGGTTAGTTGCTGCATTAGTTTATCTTACATTGGCAGGATTACACAAAGGTATTGGCTGCGGCTAGCTGGTTAGCATGTTAACTGCACCAATGAGAAAGTTGCTCATTGTAACATTTTTCTATAGTTTAATTAACAATAAAATATCATAAGTCTTTAAACTTAACCAAAGTGTTCACTTAGATTATTTTTTATTCAGTGTCTCACTATTCTTTTGTCTTTAAATCTCAATTATACCTGGCACACCTTTGGTCCCATCTAACTCAAAGTTCCACTGTTCAGAGCTTATCTGTGTAGATTCAAACATATCCATTGTCTTAAAATGTGCACACCTTAAGTAAAGGTTGATACAAACAGGGTGTCACTGCACAAGGTGTACACATGTTGCTACCTAAATGTTGTGCCTGGCTGTGGTTTTCATTGTGTGCACGGCCTCACAGACGCTCCATTAAAACATGTATTAAACACAAGCACGGCCAGAACATCCTGTTCTCATAGTTGGAACCTGTGTGTGTGTGTGTGTGAGAGCGTTTGTGTGTGGGTGCAAATTTGTGTGTCAGAGTATCAAGAGTGAAAATTAGAGCACAAAAAGAAAAACAAAGGCTGATTGACGTGGATAGGTCATATAGGCGTTTGTATGTATGAGCGCGCAGACTTGCGTCAGTGCAATCATGTAAGTTGTGATAGACGGTAAACAAAGAGCTGAAATGACAGATGAACACTTGCAGGCTTCACTGAATGATGCTGGAGCGTTAATATTTGTCTGCTGTATAAACAACGATAGCAACTGCACTCTTGATAATAGATAATATTGTATGGGGCTGCGGCTTTTATTATAAAAGGGACTCTTTAATCAAAGTCTGTGTTGTTGTTTGTTCAAGTGAACAGTAGTAGTTGACCTTGGACACAGAAAAATATTTATTGCATCTTTAAATACGTGAATTAAAAGGATTGGCTGGCCTTGGTGTGAAATCTGTCACTGATACAAGCAGTGACCGGTCTTAGCATCACTAATAGAGAATGACAGGCCTGTGTGTGTGTGTGTGTGTGTGTGTCTCAGCTCATGACTCCACCTTTCTTCCCTGCTACCTTTTTATGCTTGACTGTCTTCTATATGCTGAGCTGACAATGACAGACGGGTGATGCTGACCTGATCAAGTGCACTGCCTTCAGGGAACTATTGTAAATGCCAGAATTATCATTTAAACATGCATAGATAGAGGTTATTACTATGTTCATGTTGTGAAAAGAGCTAAAGCCAGTTACTCCAATTTAGGTGAAGGTTCATGTATAGAACCACTGGTTCCATTTTGTTGTTACTCTGACAAAGACAAGCAATGAATCCACCAGCATTTGAACGGCTCAGCTTCCTGTTTAAATGAACACCTGGTCACTTTCATAAAACACTTTATGACTGTCACTGTAAATGTAAAACAAACCTAACCTTTGGATCAAAATGATTACACCTAATGGTAACCTCCAGGACTCAAACATGGAGCCAATGTGGAAGTGTTAGAAATTGCAGTTCACGCCACAGCCCATAGGGGCTGGTTCCAAAAGTGAGTCAATCCCAATAGACACCCATGTTAAAATGGCCAACTTTACAGCAGAAATATGTTTACAGCCTGAGTCTGACTCACTTCTTTAATTGTGCTAGGACATAAAATTTAGCATAATGAAGGATGTGACCACTCGTAAACGCCAAATGTGTTAACTTCCTGTTTATGTGTGAAGAAGCATACATGCCCAAACAGAGCCATAAAGTTGACATATCCTAATTCAGAATATTACACAAAGATGTCGGAGGGAGAAACATAATGGATACTGTGTGTTTTCAGAATCGTAGCCCCTGACTGTGAGGACACACATGCATCAGTTCTGTTCATCAAAGCCCTCAATACACTCTGTCCCCCACGTGTGTGTATGTGTGTGTGTGTGTGTGTCCGCGTATGTGTTTGCATAACCCACTCAGCCACTGTGTTTCATAACCATGCTCATCTCGGACACTGCTGCCTGCTTCCCACACAGCTGAATATTGATGCAGGCCTGAATTGTGTTTACAGTGGATATTCATTTAACGAAGCATTAAATGTGTCCAAGCCTAAAATTTATTAAAAAAAGAGGTAGTAAAGAAATTATGTATGTTTTGACTTTTATATGTGGAATTTAACTAATTTTGCATTTTATTTCTTTTAAAATGATTTTTCTTTTTAATAGTTTTTTTCAAAATCCTAAATATTCATAAAATGCAAAAAATAAAAACAATTGGCTCAATGATTTGATCTGACATACATATGCATACACCCACAGGCACAAACAAGCTCTCCTCCCTTCTGGGACTGTGCCAGAATCATAGATTATACAACCCGCCCTACAGTAGGTTACCATGTTCCCCAGGAACAGTGTGTCACCAGCTAATCTGTGTGTGTATTGATCCAAACAAACACATCCAGGCAACTTTTTTTCACATGCTGACAAGTGACATTTTCAGATTTGAGACCTTTTTGAATTTCCTGGTTCATCAGCAAATTTTCTGTGAATGTATTCAGAGGTGTGTCCTCCCAGGTGCTTCACAACAGCACACATATCTCACCTGCTCTGTCATATGAGCAGGAATTGATGTGTTGCTAACTTTTTTGTGATATTTCTGTTCTGGGTGATGCCTTTGTGCAATCATGAGGCTAGAAGATGAGCCCCGTTCTGGAAGGCTGCTCTCTGTCACTGCACAGGAGACTATTGAGGAGACTGGCACAGAGCTGGGTACATATCCATGCATTATCCAAACTTCAAAAGGCTAAGGTGTCAGCAGGACAGGATCCTGAAACTCAAGAGAAATCTGATTATTATCTGTTTATAGGTGGAGACCAGGGTCCAACACTTCCAACAAGGGACAAAAGGAGCCATTAAAATAATAGAAACACCCACAGTTCATGACTACACGGAAGCCTGATCAATGAGGTCCATGCCACAACCTCTCTAGGCGTCTCTCCTATGGGTGATGTCAGGAGGCAGGTTAGAGGTCGTGATTAAGAAACCTTTATTAGTCCAACAATGGGGAAATTGCTTAAGGCAGCCCAGCAAAGAGCGCCATACACCAGTGAGTACACTGGAGGCTATGCGGGTAAAGTGCCTTGCCCAAGGGCACACAACAGTGACTGCTGCCCACAATGTGGGGTTTGAGACCCCCTGACACCATGAGCTGCTGTGTTTTCACATACTGTTAATGTCTTTTTGCTGATAGTTAAGTTACATAGTTATAATGTTTTGTTCCTGGTAAAAGGACCGGCTGTTTCTTTGGAGTGCTGCTGGTGGACTATATAGAACAGGGTCACACTATTGCACTGATCTCTGAGACAGCTACAGGAGAACGTCAACAGGATTCAGTGTGGGAAGCTGACAACACTTCAGCCCACATTGGTGATGGCTGCCATCATCCGGCATCCACCGCAGTCACCTGATTAGGGACCTGCAGACTGCTACCTCTTGTAAGAAATAACCTAGAGTGCGATGACGATGATGATCCGGTCCTTTCTTGCCCTGTTAGAAACCAGTGCACTTGCAGGAAAAGTGAGCACTTGAAGGGATGATTAAACAGCTTTGCACACTGATTGCTGTTGTTTCACAAGTGGAAGGGTTTAACTCTTTAAATAATGCATGGATGACTCGGTGAGGCTTTTTCATGTCACCCCCTCGTTCTCTCTATTTCTGTCTCTTTGGGTAATGGGTGACATTTCTGCACAGGTCTGTGCTGCATCAAAAATGACAAGGCTGCAAGCTTTTGCTCCATTTCCTATCACTGCGCTGTTTGGACTCAAATTAGACAGCGCATCCTTTAAAGGCACCGCACGTCAGGGTGAAACGGGTCGTCTTGTAGTGTTTAAAAAGAGGGCATGATGTGTGTTGACATCTCTCAGCTCCGTCTGGCATATTTACCTCTGTGACGATTACTGCGTGGGCTAGAGGCTACTGTCATGCTGTTGCCATGACATCTGGAGAGGTTTCAGGCACGTTTGGAAGAAGAAAGGGGAGGCCCGCTGACAGCAAACAAACATGCAACACATCAGACGCATATTTTATCTGCTTAGATCATAATCCCACTTTCATGGAAACACACTGAGTGATTAGAGGTCATTACAACAGTGCGCTCTCAGGTAGCCATCTGAATGTGATTACATTCAGCACAGCGGCTGACGACAGATTGAGTGGCTTTCAGTCCAACTTTGTGTCAAAACACATTCCCGGCCCGTCATCGCAGGAGTGTTCTGATCTCTCCTGGCAAATCTCTTTCATTCTGTCAGTAAATATTTCATACTAAGGGACTATGAAAATGTGGTGAGGAGGAAAGTGTTGCATAAACATGTATAAACATCCTAAAAGAAGCTATAAAACTGACATTACGTGCTATAGCTTAAGGGGAGAAAAGGGGAAAGGAAAGGGCACACTGACATGAGGAAAACATTTAAAAATAGTAAATGAGACAAAGAGGAGGAGACATTGTATGTATGTATTCTGCCAGCAGTATGTTTCCATGCACACTAAACATTTTAATGCACTGTTTGTATAGCGTTTTCTATGTTTTATGAAGCTGGCAGACCTCTCACGGTACATACAGGGTGTGTGACAGGAGCAGACACCATACTTCATGGATTTTTAAACACACATTATAAACTCAACATAAAGAACAGCATGCGCTCATGGTGAAAAAATAACAGAGGACAGAGGGAAATGTTAAACACAAAGTGAAATGCAGCCTCCTTCCATGCACTAAAAACAGCGTGACGCCCCGTTTTGACAACTTTGTTAAAGCCCTCTGTGGGATAGAATGGGTTTGATCGGCTCTTATGTAACTGCTGTCAGGCGGTTGCCATAGTGATCTCAGCTGGGCCATCATCTTTGAGAGGCGCTGACCAGCTCTGACTCTGCTCTGTGGGCTAATAGATTTACCGGACCCCCACTAATCCTGAGGTTTCATGCAGGGACCAGGATTTGTAAAGTTGAAATAATATCTATCAAACGGATGTTCTGTAATATCAGTAGAATGTTTTAGATGAATCTATAAATCTATCAATATTTTCAACTCTTCTCAACAGAGAAAATAACATAAGGTGGTTGAGTTAATGCTAACATGCTAACATCAATAAAAGTAGCAATGCAACTAGCTACACTTTAGCATCAAATAATAATAATAATAGACAGAATGCAATTAAGGTAAAACAATGGCTGTTTTATAGTTTGCTACAAGTATTGGGTTAGTATGTGGTTGTCAGCCGATGAAAATATAAATGATATCAAGTCAGGTCATTCCAAATATTGATTTATTTATTAAAATTGAGCAGAGGTCAATAGGAAGGATCGATGTCAACATTCTCTGTGCTCTTCCTTGTTTTTTTCTCCATGTCTTGGTTGTTTTTTTTTTTTTTTGCTCCTCCCTTTCAATCGAAACAGTGCCATGTTTATGTGTTTTCACTTGAGGCGTTCCTGGGTTAACAATGAATGCTTAGCTGGTTTCACATGAAGTCGTCTTTAATAACAAGCTGTAAACCGTATTTTGACTCACCCACAAAGCTAACATTGTGTCTGCTCCCTTGAGGTTCTGATGAGAAATAAATAGTTTGCTCATGTGGTACCGGCCTATTGTTCAACAAAATCCCACGTACAATCCGCTGTTGTATTGTAATCAGCTGCTCTCTTGCTCAACCGGCCCTCACACTTGGCAAGGTGCTGATAGGCACAGAGAGGTTTGTACCAGGGAGGGGATTAGAGGTAAAACCATAACAACAAATTAATCCAGGTAGGCGCCAAGTCACCATATTTATTATTTGAAGCCTTGAACGAGGATAATAATAATAAAAAAAGCAGCACACGGGACAAGGATTTTGAGTTGTATCTGATTATGAAACGTCTCCTTTTACAAAGTGTGTGTGTGCATGCTTTTGTACAGCTATCTTTATGAGGACCAATTTTGCATGGCACACTGTTTAAATGAGGACATTATGTCAATGAATTGTCTTTACGAGGACAGCTGTAATTATAATAGTAGATAATAATCAGTGTAACCATTTAACCACCAAATTTTGGTTAGCTGTAACATATCCTTTGTATGAGAAACACAAAAATGGCACACACCCTGCTGTTTTATACAAAATTTGACACACAAGACCAGATAAAATGTACTAATCTACTGTGGACTGAATAGGGTAAACTTTAGGTTACTTTTTAAAGCCCACCAGTCATAAGTTCTCTACTCGCTACAGAGTTGTGACCAAGACCATGTTTATTTTGTCAGTACAAGTCATTCCCGTGCTTAGAAATTCAAAGGCTATCAGCCCTGAAAGTAAAAAGCCTGCTGAAGTTGAACTGTAGGTCAGCTTTTGATCATATATACAGCATGTACCCATATTAAAAAAGTGGATTTCTCATGTGACTTATTTACATCAGACTTGTGAGACTTCGTCATAAATGAGCCTTTGTGAGATAATCCCCCTTCATTTTAGGGAATGAGAAGCAAAACCAACCTGAGAAGTTCTGGAACACGACAGGAGGAGTCAGACCTAATCAGTGAATGCAAATGCCATCCATGCACCAGCCTCGGGTGCCGACTTTGCCGTGACTTTGGATGCCAAGAATGTGTGGAACTAATCCTGAGGATTTGGTATGCTTTCCCCCTCACCTTCCCACTGCTTTAAACTTCTTTTCCCCACTTCCCTTGTCTGTCTCAATGCACCAATTTTTCCCTATGTCCTGATTTTTTTTTCTTTTTTAAATGTTGGCACACAGTTGCCATGACCTTCTTTCTATTAATCTGTTCAGTGGCTCTTGTTCTCTTCAACCAATTTCCCATCCATTTATACTTGCAGCAGTTTGATTGCTAGCCCCTTCTTGTCCTCATTTTGCTTGTCACTCACTGCTACTTTTTTCCCCCTGCCTCCTCACTCATTATCTCCTCCCTCTATCCCTCTCTCTCCCCGCGGTGACTTCAGCCACAAGCTCCGGCTGCACTTCCCTGTTTCCCTGTTATTCTTCCTCTCTCTCTCTCTCTCTCTCTCTCTCTCTCCTGTGGAACACACTCACGGGGTACTGTAGTTCATTTGCACCTCTGCAGCAGACTCTGTTGAACCATTTCGTAGGTCACAGCTGTGACCTTGAGAGAGCAACGTTACCATGGCAACGTGCAAAAAAAAAGGCTGAGATAGCACCTCCACCTTTTGGTTGTTTTACAGTTTTACATCGCATTTTGTGACCTTTAAACACATCAGTATGAACAGAAGCAGACCATAAATGGATACTAAATCCCCTGCAGTAGTTAAAAAACGCAGTTCCTGCCACAGCCTCTGGGGGTTAACTGCAAAAGTGAGACAATCCCCATATACCTAATTGTTAAAATGTCCAGAAATAAACATGTTGACAGCTTGGTACAATCATGGTCTTGATTCATCTGCTTAGGAGACACCAGACTTTCAGGACATCACCTGGTCGAGCTGTTTGCGTGAACATAAACGTCCGGGATGTTATTCTTAGTACAAACAAGTGTAAAATCATTAATAATACAGTCCAAAGATTTGACTTCTATCAAAAACTTGAGTTGGATTAATCCAAATATATACATACATAACACAATAACACTTCTGCACACCTAAAGCAATAAAGGATTTATAGATGTGCAGCTGACAATCTCCCCATAGTGAGATTTTGTGTGGTCCAACCAGGAAGTTATCATCATCCTGGTTCCTTGGACAAACAGCTGATGATAGTAAGCCTCGTGACATCATTTGTTCCCCGGTATAACCATAAATTTCTACTGTAATGATGTTTTAATAGGGGTTGGTGGGAAAAGCTATAAAGGCTCCAAATGATAGCAACCACGATGCCATCATTATCTATTATGTTTATTTACACAGTGTTTTACCTCATAACAGCATGGTTTACAGGTTTTATAGCTTTTGGCTCATGTGGCAGATTCGTTGCTGATGTAATAAGTTTATCCTGCTGTACAGATTTCCAAGAAAACACAGACTGTGGCCTGCGGCTCTTTGCCCCAACCTCCTGGAAAGAAGCTTAATTAATTTGACAATGAACACTGCCAAATGGCACACTGGATGAATGGGGTTAAGCAATTGAAGTCTTTAGGCTGTTACATCACATTGTAAATGGGAGAACTTCAAGGCCTTAAGGTGAGGGTCACCATAGAAACAATACAAAATGGCCTGGATGGCGTCAACGACTGACTCAGCGAGATCAAATAAGGAAATCCGGCTTAAAGAAAATAACAGCGTGTTTCTCTAAATGACCTCCAAGCTTAATTGTTTGACTGTTGAGTGTGTGTACATTCAGGAAAACTAGTTTGAACAAGTGAAAGGCAGGGCATGTCATTCAGATACTGGCTACTTCCTGATGCTTTAAAAGGCTTTATTCTCATCAAACCCATATCAAAATAACTCTAAATCCAAACAGAAGTTCTTAACATGGTGTTCACATGAGCACGCTGACAGATAAAACTCAAGGTAATGTGGTATCTTGTGCAAAATAACAGCTTTTGTTTTCATAAAGCTTCCCCAGAGACAATACAAAGCCTTGAAGGCTCTCCTGCTGGTATCCTCCCCTCAGCCACTTCACTAAAGTTTCTTCTGCCTGTCTTGTGACTGGGCAGACGTGCTGGACTGTGACTCCTGCGTCACTCTGGGGCCAAATCCAGGTAGCAACAGCAGAGTTTAAGTGGCGTTACCACGGAGACTGGCTCTTTGAGTGTTCAGAGATGGAAGATTTCACACGCTCACGCTGACAGCGCTGCTGTCAAAGCTGCGAGGTGGATATGAAGCCTGACCTCACTGACATTCATGCAATATCTTCCATGTTGTGAATGCATCTTTCTTTCCAACTGTTTCATTTATTTATTTTTTTGCTCTCTTATGATGGAGAGTAATTTGCTTTTATGACTGAGAGCAGCTTGCAATGTCAGTTAAGCTAAGAACCTTAATGAATAATTTAATAACTAGCAATCAAGGCAGATTTCAATCAGTCCATACAGATCTTGACCTTGGAACAACATGTTTTCAATGTAAAAATATGAAATATATTAAAGGTACAATTGCTATGATAGCAGCCAGATGACAATAGCATGCTAATTAACTAGCTGCAGATGCTTATTTGAGCAGAAAAATGGGGTGAGAGTCAACGTGGCATCCAGTCCACCTCCAGTCTAACATGGCATCATTAGCCCCATTCAGACCACTTGCTGCAGCACGCTGCATTAGGTGACTCAGAAAGTTAGAGGGCTTGTCACATTTGCTTGTTGGCCATCCAGCAGGTTGGTTGCTGTGTGAATTTTGTAGTGATGACAGACACACACACTTTTTTAATGTAGAAATTAAACCAGGTAGGAGAGAAACAATTTTTTTACTCTTTAGGGAGTAAACAATCATTTCCTGTTTGCTGTGCATGCTGGGAGATAAACTAAACCAACAATCATACACACACCTGTCCATAAGGAGCATTTGCATGCTGATACACAAAGCAGTAATCATCCCATTAACTACAGGGGGGGATACTCAGCCCTCAGACATGACACAAACAGACATGCGCACACTTCCCGTGAGTAAATCAGCATCATTACCACACACACTGACAAAATGAAGTTACTCTCATGCTTCTCAGACACTGTCGCACACTATATTACACATGCACAGCAGCCTATATAGGTACTATCTAATGCTCAGTCACTTGCATCCATGAATAGAAGACACACACACACACACTTTTCTGCCCAGATACAGTATAATGATTTGGGCCTCAGATGAGATTATTCACACATCTTTCTTTCTCATGCTTGAACTGCTTTCTGTTTTTTTTCTGCATGCCTGGAAGGCTTAAGATTGTTTTGTCAGGTGACCAGTTATGCTCACATTTACATGTTGTTTGGGGTTTTTCTTGTAAACAACCTGAATTAGCATAGCAACAAAAAGAAAACCTGAAAAATAGCATTAGTGGATGCTTTTTAAATGTATGAGCCAAATGCAAAACCTACATAAAAGTATTAGAATAATATTTGTCTGTTGCCCCCGCCATGCCCTACATCTGTCAACTTGTTAAGAACACCATACTTCTGTCCAGGAAGCCAGACTACAAGAGTGGGAGAGCAGGAGTGTGTCTGCATAGTAACAAGGGGCTGGGGAATAATGGTTTGTGTGTGTGTGTGTGTGTGTGTGTGCGTGTGTTTGTTGTGATGTCTGTCTGGTACAGGGCCTACAGTCTGCAGGGGGTCTGTTCCTCTTCAATGGGCACAGAGATGCAATGTAAACAACTCCCCCATTCAGCCAATCAGGCAACCCACTGCGGTGACCACCCATGCCCTGACAGTAACCTCACCCACACATCGACCCAACTGGATGTAAGATACACACAAGTGCTAGAGGACACACAGCAGAGACATCCACGACACTATCTGACCTCATTTTAGTGTGTAAGTGTGTCTGAAGTGGGGGAGGCTGCAGACAGACATGCATTAGTGATGGAGCTGAATCCCAGTCATTGCGCACACACACACACAGACACACTGCAACATAAAATGCACCTCCACCTGCGCATGGCTGAACGTGTGATATCATCACCTTCAGAGAATACACCGGGAAAAAGTGCAACACAGCCTGTTAATGTTGTTTGTCCTTGTGTGAGTCCTTGTTTGCTGCTTGTTTTTGTTTCTCTGGAAGGGAGCCATGATGAAATCCCTGCGCAGACCACTGGATCCCATCACCCTCGCCTGTCCTTGTCTGCAGGAGCGGAGTCGGGAGGTGTCCTGAGACAGACAGACAGACAGAAAGACAAATTAATTAGTAATTAAAGACGGTGACAGGAACGTATGGGTCTTATGGGTGTTGCTCAAGAGCAGACACAGAGGACAGCTTGCACATTTTAAAGCCAGGGAAGATAGTTACATTTCTTGAAATAGTCTTTGCACCATGACAAGAAACAAATATTGGTTCTTAAAAAGAATTTTAAAAAGTGGGACAATAGACCTCAGGGTCAAATCCATTTTACATCGTATTTATACACGACACAATGCAGATGGATTGATTCTGTGCATAAATAACCACAAATGTACAGCGGCAACAGTACACACACACACACACACAGGCGCAGACGGTGGCCAATATATCTTCATAAAGAGCACATGCCACTGTAAATTTCTGGAATGTATTGAATGGGCAGAGTGCCTCTGCTGCTTCAATATTCATGGAGATAGAAAGGGGGCAAAAGTTGAACAAGACACACACACACACACACACACTTATTCCTTGACTCTAATTTGAAATGTTTCCCTCGGCGTACATTGATTTATATTGATTTTCGTTTATCATTGCCTGGTGAGATCGGATTATTTTCCAGTATCTTTGCAGGATAGTGTTGCTTGGAGCTCACTGTTGCATTTCATTGTGTTTCTTGGTTAAGTTCAGGTGCGTGTAGCTTCTCCTCTGTGTGAAGCAGGATTAAGGACCAAAATCCAAGCATGCTGAGTTGAGAATATTCAAATCTTCTTTCACTCCAGACACAGGGATAAGCAGAGGTGTGGGTGCAGTCAGGCTAAAGATGGGATTGTCTTTTAGGATGCGTTCACTGAATCCACAAAACCTCAGCCTGGAAGGCTGTGAGCCTCTTGGGATATTGTGTGAGTAAAGAGCGTGCTGCATCCATCTGCCCTATCATTCCTTCTCCCCCGCCATCTCTCCCCCTCTATCTCCTCCCCTATTCGCCTCCTTTCATCTCCAGGTGGGCCCTACTACAGCCCACTGCATGCATGTATTAGCGCTTTCTTGAAATGAGGCGACCTTCGGACGCCCTTTGGTTTCCATAGCAGCAAGCAGGCAAGTCGTGTAGCATTAACATTTGCCGAGCTACAGCAGCGGCCTGATCAAAGCTCCATTGATTTTGTGTCTCACATTTATTCAAAATGCCTCCCCTCTTACAATTAGAAAGAAGCGAGGCGTCTTACTTTGTAAGTAAAATGGGGTTTGTAAATGAATTCTGTAGAGAATGGATGAAAGTGTGTGTGAAAGTTTACTTTTTGTTGTTGTTGTGCTGGAAGAAGTAAATAAGCCTGGAAACAAAAAGGATTTCTTTTTTATGTATTTTATTCTGCTGCTTTTTGACAGAATAGTTTGACCTTTGTACTCAAAAGGCATAAGATGAGGATGGACTACACCTTAAAAGTATGACCACTAATGTGCTAGTGCTAATTAGCATATGTGTGCATTGTGAACTAAGAGGTTGTGCATGGTTAAACATGACAGCCGTCTAAACATGAGCATGTTTGCATTGTGATTAGATAATCTGCTGATTTTAGCCTTTCTTATGGGTTTTAAGGATTTCCCTTGAGCAAAGGCATCATGATCGATTTTCAAAAGTGTCCTTCATCACGGTATAAAACATAGTTAGGAATAATATCCCAAAGAGATACGGTAATGGAGGAACATCCTCAGAGGCTCATTGGTGAATTGATTTGTGTTGCTGAGTTTAACCCTGTTAAGAGGACAGCAGGTTTAACAGAAATCCATCATGGCCACCTGAAACGCTCTCATTGGTGACAGAATTTTGAAATATTAATCCTGAGTCTCACACACACAGTGTCAGTGTGTTTGCTGGGCAGAAGGATGGCGAGATTAGATGTGTTGGGAGTCAGACAGATAAGCAGATACAGATACAGGATCAACACGCACACCTACTTAAACACACGCACACAGCAGATTGGAGAGGTCCTAGCTTCCCTTTTGGCCTTTAAGCACATGATTGAGGCAGCTTTAAAAAAAAGTTACTGTATGTGTGATAAACTGATTAAAAAATTTGGAGAAGCTGATTTGTATGTATGTGAAACAAAAGGGAGGAAAACAGCAAAGACACCAAGGACAGATAAAGACTGTGTAAAACACTCCACAGGGGCTTCTGCCTCTCCCTCGGTTATCCACTGTCTAGTCTCTCATTTAGCTCCTGGGTTGGGATTTAGCATAATCAATTACAAAATGAGCCCCCCCTCCTCCTCCTCTTGCTCTGCTCCTCATCCTCCTTGTCTCTCTCGTCTCTCACATTTCCAACACAGATGACTGAATGTCAGTCTTTTTTCCCCAGCATTTGCATTCACACACAGGCAGAATATAGAGACATTGTGACATTTCAGCTGCCCTTTGTCCCCGGGCCGCTGCTGGGCGCAGATAAACAAAAAAGACGCAACAAGCTCAGTTGCAGATCAATCTTTTAGCGCTGGATGAGGAGGAGGAGGAGGAGGGATGAAAAGGGGAAAGTGCTTCAAAAGCTTGGTGACGTGAAAACAGTAGGGGGATGGGGGGGGGAGAAAGATGAGGACATGAGGGGGATGTGGTGATGTAAGGCTGCTATAGTGACAGTGGAAGGAGCTTCCATATGGTTTCCTGTGTTTGTTCTTTTTTAGGGTGCAGGGACAGGCGTGTTTGGGTGACATGTAAAGCAGGGAGATGAGTGCATGTTGTTTGCACTTGATTATGGCTCCCTTAGCCTAGCTCACTGTAGCATACGGACAGAGCTGGAGGCCTTTGCATGGGCATGAATAATGCAATGATCAGTCACTACCACTCAGTTTTTCTCCCTCCAGTCTGTCTGCTCCCCCACTTAAGCATATGAAACAAAAACATAAAAAGTCTCACTTAAAAGACAGATTAAGGGATAAAAGCTAGCTTAGAGCTAACATCTCCACAGTCATTAGCATTTTAGGCTAAGTAATGTCAGCGATGTATGTCCCACATGAGCTTTCTCACTGCCGTGTCCTTTTTGAAGACTAGCAATTGATCTTGAGTCTATTGATGAATTGATCATGATCACAATTACTTTCACCAAACAAAAAACAGAACAAACCAGACATTAGTAAACATTCTCATGCCAAAATCATATTTTTAAGACACACAGTTTGCAAGAAAACATATCAATTTGGATATTACAACATCAACTAGCTAGCTTCAATGAAAGTCGAAGTTCCGATTTCCGGCACACTTGCTGAATTGTAACACCGATCTTAGCCAGCTGCCATTATATAAGCCTGGCTTGGATAAAATGAAGGGTTCAATGGCAGCCTAACATGGTGTGCTGCTTTATCATTGTATCAATCATTCTATCAATCGGTGTCATTCCATCCTCATGATGGATCTCTCTGCGTCACTGAACATCACAAGAAGCTGGATACATATTGAAAATAACATGTACATCTGTGTTTGACTGCCCATCCAGCACTTTCTAACAACACATATTCTTTGATTAGTATGGAAGGAAGCGGGCTCTTAGCCGCTGATATCATCTGACAGGCTGTGAGTGTTGGTGAATGAGAGAAAGAGAGAGAGAGAGAGAGGAGATGTCTATGAATTGTAGAATAGCCTGATGCAATGTGCTGTAATCACAGGGCTGTCAAATACACACTTTAGGTGGTGTGTGTGTGTGTGTGTTTCTCTCTGTGTGTGTTCATGCAGCAGGAGATTAAAGTTTGGCGAGAGAAATTCATTAGGTCTCAGTAATGTGGATGAACCTGAACTAATCAGAGGCTGTGTGTTTACAGTGTATGAATGGCGGCCGCTTGTGTAGCAGGCAGTAATTAAAGCAATTAACACAATTGCACAACAGTGACATCTGTGGCCTGTCTGGCCTCACAAACAGCAGTAGTGTCTACAAAATGGCTGCTGACATGATTGAAAAATAAGATGGATGCTTTTAAAGTTTTATTTTAAGCGTAATTCCAGCTTCAACTAATGGGAATCATACAGGTTTTAAAAAGATAGCTGTCTTGATCTTTGATTTGTGGCAGCAAGCATGGTTTCAACAATATCCGTCATACTCTACAAATACAACACTACACATATATCCAGTTTATATGCAATAAAAGATCAAGGACAAGACATCCAATTTTCACAAACAATTTCAGTACAAATTGAGAAGCACAGGACAATTTTCTTGATCCTTTAAAATTGATTTAGCGATCATTTTGATTCCAGGAAAACTGTCAGCTGATGGACGCAGCCGCCTTTGTTAAAGTAAAAAGTACTTCATGCGTGTCTGAAAAACATGACGAGGCAGCCTCTTACATTTGAACTTCAGTGTCTTTCCTATTGTCTGCCTGCACCATGCTTATCTGTTATTTACAGTACGAAGCTCCTGCTTTCAGCATTATGTAATTTTAGGCTCCAGTGGGGGCTACCATTTGATGCACTTATGTAAACAGCTCTCCTGCCGTTCTTTCTGTGACTCATTTCTGCTCAAGCCTGCACTTTGTGGGTGGCCGTGTGTGTGTTTTTTTTTTCTGTCATGATTGGACCGCAGATGACGCTCACACACAAAGTTACACTCGCTGCACCATAACATGACACGCACACACACATACTGAAGAGCAATACAAGGTCAATTTCAGAGCTCATCACCTCACGAATAAAGAAAACGTTTCTGCATTTTCTGCCATTTGTCTGTGCATTGTTCCCCCTGCTGTGCTTATGTAACTCTGTCCTCGAGCTGAGGGAGGTGATGGTCTCCTGAGGAGGTGTCAGAGGGACTATTAAAGGAGTTGTATGGTGGGTGGAGGGCCGGATGGCTCACATTAACACAAGTTGACGATCACCTTGGGCTAAAAGCTTTTTTTTAAGGTATGGTTGCTCAGTGAGACAAAAACAACAAAAGACACACCCTTTCAGGTTAGCTTTTTTATGTGCTAACACTGTGGGGTTAACGCCTGCAGGGAAGGCTTTGGTTATCAGATGCACTCAACATGTGACACCCGTTAGGGATTGTATTGTTGTGCTTCCTCCCACTGGGCAATGACTGTGGTTTCCAAAGACCCCGTTCACACTGGGGAAATCAATCCAACTAGAGAGGTATCTGACTATATCCGGATAGTTTTTTTCTGAGTCTGAACAACGTGAATCTGGATATATCCGGATTGATTTCAATCCACCTCTCGGAGGTCGATCTAGCTGGATTGGCTCTAATGAGGCTCTGAACGCAAATGCGGTTAGCGAATCCAGCTAGCAACGTCATACTTCTGAGTTTACGGGGACAGTGTCCGAACTACTACAGCTTTGCCCCGAGTTTATTTTCGACATGGCTACAAAGGAATACATTTTTTGAACTGAAAAAAACAAAAGAACAAGCGACACAGGTGGAAAAAAAGCACACGCAGTCCTACCACGGCCTGAACGGACTCTGTATTTTACAAGGCGCCACCTAGCAGTTTGGAGGACAACAAACAAACCAGGTTAAGCTGGATTGAGCGTGGACACACGTGTGTGTGATAACCAGATTTAAATGTATCCAGTTTAAAGGCTATCTGGATTCAATCGCACTCTAGCTGGATTGACCTTCTCCAGTGTGAACGGGGCCAAAGAGGCCACCAGATAGTAATAAAGTGAAATTTATATGAATTACAACCGTCAAGTGGCCAATTGGAGAATCACACTTCTTCAGAAGAGAGAAGTTGATGCAAAAATAGGTGTAAAGCTCAATATTTCTTTTTTGTAGAATGTAATTGTATTTGAATTTTAGTTCAGATTTAATACCTGCTACAGAGTCTAACCCCCCCAAGACATGTTTGACTGTAGTTCCAGAAAATGAGTGAGTACACCAAGCTTTAGCTTGGCACTTTTTTCTCCTGCCAAGTGGAATGCATTCCCCCATAATCCACCGCCTTCTCGCATTAGTCGCGACATATTTAGAGATTTATGAGAGAGATAACCACTGACATGAAGTAATTACAAGAGGACAGAATAATTAAAGGATGCACTCATCATCAATCTCGTGTGCCATTAAGATGAAATGTTATGTTGCATGTGTGCAGCTTGCAGTGGAATGTGTGCTTATATATGCATAGGCGCTGAGCTCATGAAAAATGTATGTCTCTATAGCTATATGCTGTGGACATCCACATGCCAGCAGAGAGACAAGGTCACAAGCTGCGCATTCAGATACGACCCCTTTATAAATATACACAGCATGTCTGAGGAACATCAGTCACCGCTCTGAGCCGCTCTATATTTATGATATCCCACCTTCTGTTTTTATGCTTCCTTCCACAGAATGTAGAATACACACTTCTGCACTATGATTTTGAATAGAGGACTTTTATTTGGAAATGGCTGCTGGGACATTCATCCATTCCAGTTCCTCTTACTGTATAACACAAAGATTAGTTATTAGCTCTGCTTTTATTTCATACACTAAAAAATGACCAGGAAGTGAGAAATATTTTTACCAATACCGCCCCAATGTCATTCTTTTATGTCTCTATGGTTCACCGTGATGGTTCAGTCTCTCAGTCTGGGGTTAAAACCTTCTCTACTGGAGCCATCCATCCTCATAGTGGGACTTGGGGGGAGGAAAAATAAAACTTCATGCTCTACATTCTCTCTAACACATTTACTTTCACACCTGAGCCCCCACCCCAACCCACCACCACCACCACCCGCTCTAATATGGATGAAGGAGCTACTTGGTGACTTGACGACCCTCATTTCCACACCAATGGAGAGCGTCCGATACAGCTGTAGCTGATGAAACACATTACCGGGAGATGCAACTCTTCCTTTTACAGATGACACCACCCGGAGAACAAAGGCTGCCAGCGATGAAAGGATGACAGTGGGAACACCTGTTTCCGTTGTAACGTGCATCTAGAAAACAATACTCAAGGAGAAATCGTTCGGCAGAGTGCTGCAACACTTGAGGGTGTGTATGTAAGTCCAAGTCATGTTGCAAAGTTCAAGAGGAGCACATACATGTTTACATATTTATATTTACAATCAACCATCACTTTACATTCTCTGGTGAGCATGGACTGTTAAAAACATGTCACCACTATGTGCTTTATGTGTTAGCATATCATGTCCTCATGTGTACTTTGAAGCCGTCTTTGAACATGTGTTTGCAGGTATACGTTCCTGTTGTGTGTGTGTGTGTGTTGGGTCCATCCCCCCACTGATGTGTTGAGCCCATATGGTTGACAGGTTGGATGGTCCCGGAACACTCCATTATGTGGTGATTTGGCAGAGCATACACCGTTACCTCCGCTACCCTTTCGTTCCCTTCGCACTCTTGCACGGATGATGTGGCACCACACACCAAGTGTATCTGTAGTTTTTTATCTGTGTGTGTGTGAGGTAACTAAGCATCCAGTGTGAGGGAGTGTGTTCTGCCAGGAGTGTGTGTGTGTCCCTGGAGCGGGCATATGGGCACAGAGACGGCCATCAGCCAGCCTGGCTCAGGTTGCTGCTGCCTCTCGGTCACCTCCAGGACCATAGCAGATGCCACATCGGCACAGACATGGAAAAACACACACAAACACACACAATGGCTGGTATACTATATGTACCTGTATGTTGCATGGGGTCATGAATTTATCTCATCACACTTTGGCTACTGCCACTGTTTTTATTGTGAGCTCTTTACAGTTCTGATTAAACTAACATTGCTGTAGTGGTAATTGAGTCAAATGCTTATTTTTAATTGCTGCATATAGGAAAGGAAAAGAGGTGAGAACCAAGATTAGCAGCAACCGCCATGACACTCAACACCAGAGACCAAAATGACATCCTAATGCCATATATCAAAGTGACAAGCCTTTGGTCAGGAGACTGATGGTGCTGGCAGCTTTTGCAGTGGTCATGATTCTGTTTTCTTTTAGACACAAGGTGAACCTCCTTGGAGGTGAACATGTGCTCCCCACGGCTGTGCACCGAGCTGTGACTTCATTCATAATGGTTAGGACGGACTAGGACCCAGGACTCATATATGTGGTCTTAGACACAAAAGCAACACCAGACATACGCAGAACTGGACAATGAGTAAGCTGAAATTATAAATGATAACATCAAAATTTTGTATTTATTACAAAACAATATAGCTTGTTTTGGCAACACAATTAATTATCTCCAAAAGAATTAAATATTACCTTAAAATGATAAAACATTTGGGCACAGATTAGCCATCCTTTGTCTTCTGTTTTAAGGTGGCTTTGTGCAGCTTAGGTTATGGTACCCTCGTAGAGGTATATTGTTTTCCTTACATTTTATTATCATTAACATTAAGGATATGCAGACGATTATAACCTTGTATTGCTTTTTTTGTTACTTTAATACAATCACAGATTTAACAGACGTCTGCTTTTTTGCGAATCCCCAAAATGTTACTAGAAAACACCCACACATGTAGAGAGAGAGAACATCTAACTTGCCGGGGGGGGAGACAGAGAGACAGACAGACAGTGTCTGTGTGCGTTTGTGTGTCTCCCTGCCTTAAGAATAATACACAAACACACTGCGAAATATCTGTGATCGCACACAACCACGACCGTGTGCTTAGACAGACTGAGCAGTGGAAGTGGGTCATCTCTCTATGGGGGCAGGAGAATAACAACAGAAATATATAAATATAGCTCTGTCCTATCAGATTCACCCTGCTTTCTGTCTGTCTGTGCACAAAAGTAATTACACAGCAAGGGGATGGAATTCACATCAGTGTTTTAGGGCATGAACATCCAGATTTATTCTTTTATATGTATAAAACTTAGGCATTAGTTGAGCATTGGCAATTAAACACTTTTCTGTGTGTGTGTTTGGGTTGGGTTGGGGGTGGGGGGGGTGGAGGTGAAAGGTTGAGCTGCTGTCTCGTCTTTTGTCCTTCTGGCGATGCCCGATTGTGTTACGTTTCAGACAAACGCACACACGCTAATCATTATGCACACACACACACACAAGTGCCACATACATCTACATGACCTAGCCATTGGCCATTAACTGTCTACATGTATTGTGCACAGCCGTGACCTGATGCCATTAATGTAGTAAAAAGAAAAATGTTAAAGCTCGGAGAGCCGAGGGCAGACGTTTTTGTGTCGCAAACCTTGTTTGTGCAGCTTAGCTGGAAATATATTGAACTGGTAACATCCAATAAGTGTAAGAAAGCCCTTATTGGAGCAGTGCTTGTTAATGGGATTCAGCTGACAATCAATCACACACACACACACAAACCGTGAGTCACTTGCACACATATTTCCACTCTCGCCCCCTATGGTACACCGAGCTCTATCTTGCCCATGCTTGTGTCCCTTTGTGCCATCCTCTTTCCCTTTGTTGTTTGCACTAAGTGGATATGCGTGCTGGGCGTCCTTCAAGGCCTTTAGAAAAGTACAGAGGTGTCCAGTGAGGTGCCTGTCTGGCCTTTTACACTGTCACAGCACCAAACAAGGCATGAAAGACAGCAAGGAAGGGCTGAGATTAAACTGCAGCACGGAGAGTTGACGCAATTTAATGGATTGTTTGTTTGATTGTTTTTTTCTTTAAAGGGTCAAATAAAACATACAGACCCCTGGGTTTGTTAAATTATATACAATTTAAGATTAAGATTACCTTTTTAGGGCCCGAGCACCGAGTGGTGCGAAGGCCCTATTGTAATTGCTGTGTTTATTATTATTATTATTCTTATTATTTGCCTGCCTGTTTAACTGCATTTTTCACCCCTTTGCCATGCACGAAAACCCACGAAACTTTGCACACTTATCAGGGGTGGCGAAAAATTTGATATTTTGTGGTCGCTGCAAAGGGGGGGGGCAAAATGGCTCTACAGCGCCCCCTTGAAATTTTCAAAACACCCCTTGCATTTGGCTTAGTTTGGAGTAGGTGCACGAAAATCGGTACACATGTTTATCATACCAAGACGCACCAAAAAGTCTCTTGACACCATGACCTTAACCCAACAGGAAGTCCGCCATCTTGGATGGAAAATGGCGATTTTGGCGATTTACACCATTGGTATGTGAGCGAACTCCTCCTAGAGCTGTAGCCCGATTGACCTGAAATTTGCTGGAGGTCACCTAAAGGACCTGCTGATCAAAAGTTATCAAAAGCTTTTCTCTAACTTAAAGGGCGTGGCCTCTGTGGCTCACCAAAGTCTGGCGCCGATTCATGATTTCGCCATGTAACTTTGAACGGCTCTCACGCCTGCATACTTTATCCAAACGTCTTCAAACTTTATGAGCATGACGAGGGCTCCGCCCTGAACACCTCCATATGTTGAAACCCTTACTTACTCGTGGCGCCCCCTGCTGGTAACAGGAAATGTCCTCTTTTTACTCTGACGTGTACTGCTCCTACATAGTTGACAGCATCAACTTCATTTCACCTCTAGAACCTTCCCAACTAGTTGGTGAAGCTACACTATGAAGGCCGTGAAGCTGCGTGCAATGGTGTCCGTGTGGCGGGGCGCCAACTGTCGATCCTTCGCCGTGAGATTACGTTTGAGTATTTAATGACCTTAACGACCTTCTATGATCATGAAAATTCATACACACATTCTCGGGGGCATGTACTAGCAACTGATGGGGGTCTCGTAAGTGGGCGGGGCAAAATGGCTCAATGGCGCCCCCTTGAATTTTTAAAATACCCCTCTCCATAGAGGTTTTTTTGGAGTAGGAAGACAAAAGTCAGCAAAAATAAAGGAAAGAAGGTATTTTTTTTTTTATTTATCTTTTATATAGCCTATAGTTGTCAATTATGTTTACAGGTAGTGCAACAGTTTTTAGCTTAGCAGCACAGAGCTGATATAACGTAGATTATCTGGATGATTGTGCAGGTTGGTTACAAACACTATATTAAAATATATATAAAAAAACAAAACATCAAGCATGATCCAGTTCTTCTAATACAAAATGACCTACAAAGGCCTGATTTAGAGCCTCACATCTTTTATGTAGATGTCGCATACAGTCACCTAAATACAAATCTAACAACACAGCCTTATGTTACAGAGCTGACATACTGTGAGATGCGTCTGGGCATCTACACCCTGTCACTACATGTTTATTTTCCCAGTATAGTCTGTGTATAATTCCTGCTGAAGTGCCCCTAAAGCTGCTTTTAATCCATGAGTTAAAAAAAGGATTCATTTGTGTGCACAGTCCTCTGTTTACAGCACGAATCCCTAATGAATATATAACCGGGGCCCAAATATAAAAGAATAACCCAGCAGAATTGTTTAAAAACATTACAATCAATCAGCATGGCCACAAAAATGAATTGATCTCTTGGACATTTTGGTCTGTCCCTGTGGTAATTAAAAGTCTGTTTACCAGAGCCCTGGACAGAGGGGTGGCTACTATGGTTGAGTGGACGCACAGAGAGACGAAGGCTGTCCAACTGCTGCCAGTGCCAAAACCACTCTGCATGGACTGCCGCTAGCACAGCAACCCCACTCATCGGCAGCGCCAGAGCCACACAGACGAGCGCTCATTTGGCTTGGCCATGCCAGAGTCACCCCTGGGGTGGAGGGTACATTAACTAATTGCTCAGTGCGGCTTACAGAGCACAGCGGCGTGAACGGAGAGACAAGTGGGGAGAAAAGCTGGACGTAAGGAGCAAGAAGGAGGCATTAAAAAAAAAAAAAAGAGTGATCAGAGTGATGTGAAGAGAGACAGACGGATAGAAAGACAGACAGGCAGACAGACAGAGGTTGTTTACATGGGCATGACTCCAACACGGCATTAGGACTTAGGCCAGCAGAGGCAGGACAATGGAGCAGGCTGAGAGGCCGTGCATGCCTGTGGGTGTGCACGTTATTCAGTGTGTGGCGTTTGGGGACAATGGGCCAGTGGGGTATTGAAGGATAGAGGGGGATTATATGTCAGGCCAAAGAGAGAAAGACATGGGATTGTGGGAAAAAAGGGTAGAGTAAAATAAAAGAATGAAAGACCCAAACAAACATAACACAGGTGCAGACACCGGGGGAGACACACAAACTCTCACACACACACAACAAACACACCGGCTGTGGCTTCAGGCATCTTTCTGGCTGAGCTTCAGATGTGCCCCTGCATCTTTGCCCACATTGCCCAGAGAAAGTGTCCAAAAACACACTCCCCAGATCCCTCAAAGAGCTGCCTCACCCTCCTTTTTTTACTCCCCCTCTTCAACCTAACGCACAAAGGAGACCTACAAAACAAATCGACCAAACAAGTGTACGTATTGTGGCCGGCGGTTACGCAGAATGGCGGGGATTTGGCTACTTTGTGGGTTGTGAGGGCCTTTTGGAGAACTTCTACTGGGTATCTATGGTGATGAGAGGGAAAGAACACAACAGTGTTGTTCACAGGAGAGCATGTGGAGCAAGTGTGTGTGTGTGAATGTTGGGTATCTTTCAAAGACACAAGTGCAGGTGTTTTCTCTTTGACTTTATTTCTTTTTTTTCTGGTCGTTCCTCTTTGTTTAATGTTGAGTCTGGTGCCAAACTTGGAGAAAGAACTCTTGAATTAATGTGGACATGTTGAAACTTAACAATGGAGTCAGATATATTTTCGAAATCGCTACATCTACAGTTACATCTACAGACGGGTCAGAGAGTACAAAACAGCACAGCAATTAAAGGTTGTGCATTTAAGGTTCAATGCTAACATGCTAACATGCTTATATGTTAAACTCTAAATTTTACACTTGCTGGTCAAACTTCCTCCAAGCAAGCTAGTTGCTAAACTGCTAGCTGACTGCATATTGTTTATTTGCACCATTTTCACTCATTTCATGCTGTGGAAAAACAGCCCCGTAGGCTATGTTGGTGTGTTAGCATTTGCTAATTAGCACTAAATTAAATCTACAGGGAGTATTGGTGGGTTATCGTGTCAATTACGAAGGGATCTATAGGATCACAATCATTTTTCCTCAAGCCATGCTAGTAGCAAAGCTAAAACATGAATACATGAGTCACACAGAGTCCTAAATCAGCTAGTTTTCCATAGAACATCTAATGTCTGGTGACAGCTTATGCTGCCAGGAATGTTTCCACCAGGGGGATGTAAGCACTGACACAGAGGTGACCGGCGGTGTATTCCAGCCTGAGGAGGCTGCAGGTGGTGTCATCTCTGCTCATGCACTGGTAATGACCCCTAAGTCTGTCTGGGGACCTGGTCCCACACAGGAACACAGAGGTGGATGGCTTTTTGCAGCCATTGTTTTTTGCTGGTAATTGCAGCTCTTTTCTGTGAAAGCTGCCCTGCTGTGCGATGCCCTTGTATGATGGGCATTGTGTTGTCCTACTTCTGGTCACCCAGAGCTGCAGTTTTTTTTTTATCCATTAATTGCGTCTACGTGTGTTCAGTTTCTGACTGGCAAGCGAGATGATTGGAGCTGTCACGGGCATACAGAGCATTGCGAATAGCTTGTGTTCAGCTTGTGTACACGCAGCTAGGGCACTGTGTGTATGTCTAATCCTCTCGCACCATGTCTTTCTGTGTGTGTGTGTGTGTGTGTGCGTGTGTGTGTGTCTGCGGGGAGGGCATTGTGTACTTCCTTCAATTCTTTTCAGCGGATCTGTTTTCCGACAATAGCTGGAGCACAGGACAAGGTCGCATTACAGCTGAGAAACACACGCACAGGGACCGACACAGACACACAAATCTTAATCCTCTCCTAGCAAGCGAGGCCCACCTGTTCAGTCACATCTGCATTGACACTATTTAATGGGTCAAACTAATGTAAATGTGCACTTGTATATTTAGAGTGATCACCTGATCACATGAGGGCTAAAAATGCTATCTTGTGATTGGCCCCCAGCATCACCATCACTGCTTGAGGACCTTTCTTGGAAGGAGAGATGATAAGAGAGAACAATTTACCCTCATCCTCCTTCCTTTTGCCTGATAAACATCAAAAACAGCAAGTTTCCATGACCTCAATGTCTAATTGGGCCTCTTGCGTTTTTATCAATCCTCCTTTTCTTTCTTTCTTTCTTTTTTTTGCTGTATCTGCACTGATGTATAATTTCTCCTTTGAAATTGGCCCGGTAATGACAGATAATCACAGAGGGATTTAGCAGGGGAGAAGGAAAAATACTATGGCGGGGAAAAAAAAAACACCGCCGCGACTGGTCAATAGGTGATCCGTGATCACAAGTAATGACTTCAGTAAATACACACAAACAAGAGGCAGAATTATTGGATCTCGCCATCATTTTCAAGCCATCATTAGCTGTTGATTATAGAGTGGGAAGCGTGCTAATTACCGAGGAAGAATTTGAGTGTGTGTATATGTACGTGTTAGATGTGATCTATGCTTACCGCTGCATGGGTGAGGTCAGTTTTAGCTTCCTATACTTCCAGGAAGCTTCTCCCTTCTTGCTCAAACACATGCACAGAGACACACACTCTCTCTTCTCTTCTCTCCTCAGGTTATTTGCCTTTTTTTCATTCCAGGGAGTGCCCAGCTTTGCTGTCAGGATTGATTTGTAGCACTCCAATTGCACCTTTTATACAAAAATACTGTTTCACAACATCTCATGTCTCATCATACCTCACCTCTCTCAAACTATCAGTGCTGATTTTTTTTATTGCTGTAATAATGAATCACTTTTTTTGTTTAATATTGTGCTTCAATATCCTGAAGCCAGAAAAGATCAGAAGCTAATAAGTGAAGAATAAATGAGCGGTGCAGGTATTAGCTGTGCTCTCTTTAACTCTTTTCTCACCATAGAGCAGATATTCTTTTACACTGTGACATGATGCAACTAATTCACACTTTATTCTTAAATAAATGTCATTTTATAACCAACAAAACACCATCTGAGAACATATAGAAGTTAGCATGCTTTCAAATTTAGTTCAAACCTTCATGAAAATGTATGTCATATCATATGTATTTCATGTATTTTTTCATGTCATATGTATTTTATTTTCACCAATTTTAGCATGTAAAGGTCTGATAGAGCTGCTGTACATTGCGTTGCTATGTGACTCAAATTGAATAAGAAAAGTCAGCATAATCCTTGTTGCCATATATGGTCACCCTCGGTCACCATTGAACTCCTCCTTGTGTGAGTGATCAGGGTCTATTTCTGTGGCAGTAAGTCATGGAAATACACCCCCAGTCCTACAGTAGCACCATACACTACAACACCTGTTCCTGTTGGGGGGAGGTCAGGCAATGGGGGAACGCTGGGAAACCTCGCCGGCATCGTAGCTTTTCCATTACATAAGACGGCACAGGATACAGATGTTGCATCATACGTACCCTGACAACCACAAAAACACGCACACGTATATATACTTAGGTCATACTGGGTGAACAGGTGTTTGCAAGGTTATACCAGCAATCTGCAGGCACTTTGGTGTGTACGCACATTTTCCACTAGCAACAGCCAAAATATGAACCACAACAAATGACTCAAAATTTAAGTGTGTTTTTTGTATTTTGTAATATATGGAAGGTCCTGGCATGTCCACTGGCGTCAGCAGGGTATGACTGGACATGAGTCACCTCTCTTGCAGCAGACTTGCACCATGACAAGAGATGAGGTTAACAACTGTCATGAGGGTTTAAAAAAGTAGACCTTAGAGCAACATTGTAGCTTTAATCAAGTAGTAATAAAAGGTGAAAAGGCACAAACACCACCTCTGTGTCTGCCCTCACACCAATGCTTATCTATTAATCATCTAGCTAGGCTTATGTTATGAAAAAGGTTCTCCTCAAGTGAAGTTAGCTTAGCTTAGCTCTTATACCATAGGCTGAGCAATAGACAGTTAACATTGTATTCCCTGTTATGTCAAATGTGAGTGTGTACATGTAATGAACATGTTTGTGTAGTTGCTCCCACTTCCAGTAGGGGGAGTCCAACATTGTGCATGGTAGCTTTAATTGACTTTAAATACTTAAAGAAATTTTAACCCCATTTGTTTTCCTTTGTTCTCTCTTCAAAGAAAACATTCATATCTTTTTTCATAATACTTTTCATCCTCACTTCCTAAAAACGTAGTGTTGGTTGGTTACACACTGATTACAGTACAATGGCTTTTTCCACTGGCTCAGCTGAAGGGTCAGAGGTCGACCTTTCTGTGCTCTGTGATCAGTGGTTATTCATGTGGAAAGAGAGTGTGAACACCCTGGGCTTCCTGTCTCCTCACCAAACTCATCCTCAAAGAGTCGCACAATGAGCGTGACCTTTTCACAGATGTGCCAGCGCACACATGTATGCAAAGCAGCTACCTTTGCATTCCAATGTGATTGTCGATGCTCATACTCATAATGAGACGCATTCACTGGGATGACTGCAGTGTGCTTATGAGCATCTTTTTTTTATATGTAACCAATGAAAGACAACCTTTCTTTGTGAGCGAGGGCTGTGAGATGGATAGAAGCAGACAAAAAACCTCTGACAGCTGAGGTTGTTTGTGGAAACCTGAGACACATTAGATGGTATCAGCTTTCCAAACATGGGGGTTTCAAGACAACAGGTGGTAGCTATGCCTGTCCATTTTATATATTACCCCTCCACACTCTCATTTTTGCCTCCTATCCTGCAGCTGTATCAAGGATTCACCTTTTCAGATCAGGCATCAGTAAGGAAGTGGGGAGGAAACAGAGTGAGGAAGAAAGTTTAATTTGCTTTTTAAACTATCCTTAAGTTGGGGGAATAAATAAAAGCACAAAGCAAGAATGAGGAGAAACAAATGGGCAGATAGTTGCTGAAGGGGTGTTGTTCAAATGCAGGGTGGGTGTCTATGCGTCACTGTCTGCTCCATCTGTCTGGCTTTATCTCTACTTACCACCCCCCCTCCTTCTCCTCCTCCTCCTCCTCGGTCTCTCCACCTCCGCCTTCTCCTTCCACCTCCTTCCCAAGCTTCACCCCCCACTGTCAGCTCACACCCTGCTTTGTACCGTGGTCAGCTCCACTCCCCACAGGCTGGCAGACAACCAGGAAAGCATCCACCCACAGCAACTGGTGGCATTGTTCACATGCGCGCCTCACATATGTGCACAGTTGCCTTGCTTGTCTGCAGTAGTAGTAGTATACACAGCTCACGCGGAATGTGAGCATCTGCTGGTACTGGAGGCAGAAACCAGAAATACATGGATACACATCAGTGGGCTGAAAATGCTGTTTGAGCTTAATTTATGCTGAAAGAATTAGTCACACGACTGATTGGTTGATGAACAGAAAACAAGGCATGGCAATATTTAAAATGTTTCACTCCGAATGTGAAACAATAAGCAGAAAATGTATTTCAGATGCCATGTAAATGATAAAAAAAGGATTTTATTATACATTAATTACATTTTAATACATCCACACTAAGCAGCTACATCTACAAACATGGCAAAAACTGCTGTTCCTTAAATGGCCAGTAGGGGTAAGTCAACCCCCATAGACATCTGTATTAAAGAGTCCAACTTTACAACAGAAATAAACATGTTTACAGCCTAAATTGTGTGTTTTAAAATGAAAACATGAGACTGTTAGCTTAGCTCAACAATACAAAAAAGTTATTGTACATCTTGTTTAATTAGGACATTAAAAAAAAACTTGTCTCGTTAGCTATTTCCATTACTTGTAGTCATTATGTTGACCTCTAACTCCAGACTAACCACATGAGACTGGTATTGATTTTCTCATTTAACTCTTAGCACAGCACAGGTGTAGCATACACACACACACACACACACACACACACACACACACACCTATTAACCACCTCATAAACACAGCTGGGGTACACAGAGGAAAGATAAACATTGTTTTGGATGACATCAAAGATGTCCTTGGTGAGGTGTAGGGATGCAGAGGAGGAAGGTTTAGTGTTTCTCTTTGAACAGGTTTTGTTGTTGGCAGGAACCATCAGGGCCTTCCTTTGTTTGGCTCCCATATTGAATTCTTCTTCTAAAAAAAAACACCCTTAGCGTGGATCACCTCAACTTGAAATTGCTTTAACAGGCTTGTTCCGTTGCTGGAAAATTAAAGGAGCTTGGCTAGCAGCAGATAAAGTTCCCAGGAGATGGAGATGTGCACACAAACACATCAGACACGATACTTGGCAAATGCACACAAATTCTCCGTTACTCACACAAGCTCATTGTGAAATATGCACAGCATTAACAAATTTGCAGACAATCATGCTCTAAGTCACGTTGTTTCTCTCGCCTGACAGACAGGAACAAATGCAGGATAAAACGTAACTGTATCTGATCCAACAATGTGCCTTCACGTCAGGCAGCTGCTTAGTTAATTCCATGTATAATAATAACAAAGAGAGCATGTCTACATGTAAAATGAAAGTCTGTCATCTGCATCACATTTGCATGTTTTAAAAAAACACGTTGGCAGCAACAGTGGAAACTTGCAAATAAAGAAGTGCTCACAAATGCAAATAATTCCCAAAGAGTCAAATGAGCTGCTCCAGTTTGACCGAGTACTCCCATAAGTTTGGTGCCATACCTTTCTGAGACAGGCAGACTACACCTTAATTTACTTAGGCCCCGTTCACACTGGAGAAAGTCAATACAGCTAGAGTAGGATTGAATGCGGACAGCCTTTAAGCTGGATGCGTTCAGACCTATTTTCACACACACGTGTCCGCACTCAATCCAGTTTTTCGTTGTCCTCCAAACCACTAGGTGGCGCCTCACAATATACAGAGTCCGTTCATGCTGTGGTAGGACCGCATGCGCTGTGTTTTTTTTTTCGGCTCAAAAAGTAGTTTATTCCTTTGTAGCCCTGTGGAAAATAAACTCAGGGCAAAACTGTTGTAGTACGACCGTTGTTTACACGCGGCTTTTGTACGCGACCCGGACACTGTCTATCCGGATTCACGTTGTTCAGACTATCAAGATATATCCAGATATGGCCCGAATCCCATATTTATTTACATTCTGTTGATAATTTAGCAAACCTTTAGCACAATTAGCAACCAAATAGCTAGTGCTAATAAAGAAGACGAGCTATAACCGATAAATACACACAGGGTTGCTACAGCTACATTCACATAAACAGATCCCTAGCTCTGTTTAGTCTAACAGAGGTGGATATATACACCCACACATATACACATATACTGTGCACCATTTGACATTTGATTTGCTAATACTTCATAGATGGTGCAGCTTTTCCTCCCACCACCCAATAATTTAACGGAATCAAAAACTAGGCCAAGCGTATGCAGCCGCAGTCAAAGGCGGCTTTCATGTTGTAGCATGCCTCGGCAGTTTACATGGTGGATCTACGACAGTGTCACATTTCCATTTCCATCCCTGTAGAGGAACAAGAGAAAGAAATGGAGACAAACTGGAATAATGCACCGACTGTAAGAGGAGCTGTTAGTCTGCGTCAAACTGCACAGTCCAAGATGACACATTAAGTTGACTTTTGTGATCTGCAAAGCGGCCCGTTGTCTCTGTCAGTCTGCCCGGATGGTCAGAGCGGCCGGAATTTGACACTTAAGGAAAAAAAATGAAATAAAAAAGTTGCATCCTTTTCCGGATCATTTGATGCACCCTGGAATTCTGTGTTTTTGGCAAACTGAGTTATGGCAGGATGTTGGATGTGAACCACAGCTGTTTGAGCCTGCCGTGCACAGTCATGGAAAAAAAAAAAAGAAATATGCAAGGACGACAAAGACGGAGAGACCCGTGCCTTTCTGGGGATGTCAGCATTTTTTTTTCTTTTCACTCTCGCAGAAATGCAGCATAGTTGTTTTCATCCGCTGATGCGCTAGATGGTTCAAAAACAACCCCAGCTGTGGTGGAGAGTCAGTGAGGAGCCAAAAAAGCTGGGGGAGAGCATGCTGCAGGAGAGGGGGGGGGGTGAGAGAGGAGCAACTTCACAGAAAGATAGGATGAGGACAAGAGAGCAGTGGAGACATGGAAGGAGATTAGAAAGAGAGGAGAAGAGCGGGCTGGGAGATGAAGGGTAGCAGATGTTTCCCTTATGAGAGGTATTAAGACTTGAATCCTGGCACTCACACACACACAGTGATGTGCTTTCATGTTCACTGTGATGTAGGCCAGTGGATCAAACTGTATTTACTTATATTCAAAGTCTATATGTTAGCTTGACATACACATTTAACGTACAAACCTGCAGCATGTGACGTGAGCATGGCTGCACCAGTGTGTGTGTGCTCACCTCCGGTCTTTATTTACAGTCTGAGCAGGGAACAGAAAGATGACCTCCTCCTCCTCCTCTGCTTTGTGCGTTTAAGTGTACAGTGCACAGTACGTGCCTTTCCCCTTTGACACAAGTAGGCCAATGGAGTGTGTGCACACGCAGGCTGGAATGCACGGCATGGGTTCAACCCATTCCAGCCGAGCCCCGTGCTAAATCCTACCAGAACTGGTCCGAATGAAGATGCAGGGGTTGTTGCACATATCACACCCCAACAGCTGCTGTGGGGTGTGTGTGTGTGTCTCCTCCTCAGCCCGGATAATTTGGCCATATCTTGGTGTCAGTATCTATCATCCACATCTGTGTCTGTTGTTGAACTTTGTTGAAAGTTGGAACAAACTTTTAGTGAAAATTGCAAAATATGACTCCCTAAAAGTGAGCTACACTTCCATTTATCACTCCTCTGTCTCCTCCCCCAGGTTTGATTTATACAGTAAGAGAAACATCAGTTAACACTGGATTATTTCTTCTAATTCTAAACAGAATTAGAAGTATAGCTCCTTGAACAGTGAACATAAGGTCCTTATTGTCTTTTTCAGACTGATACACACACTGTGTTGCCATGTTCTGCCATATTTTTGACTATTTTTACACTGACACATGATGAGTACACATACAGTGTATTCATGACAGTCAAAAAGTTGACGTGAAACAATGGCTGCTTCTCACTGGAAGCCAATAAACTACTTTAAAATCTGCTATTAGATATGAACATGGAGGTTTGGCTGTCTGTATATAGAAAAAGTCTGATATATGAATCCACTCATAGAATTAGTGCCACATTGCGTAAGACCCAGATTTATTTATTTATTATGTGTACCTTTCAGGCTACAGCAGTTCACGGGTAATGAGTAACATATTAGTCCCATAGGGAAATTAGCCTTCTACCGTTACTCATTAAGCTGCCTGTCTTAAGTAGGTCACGGATGTTTTTTTTTTGCACGTTAAATGTTTTGCTGCCACTTTATTATCCAGATCCCACAGTCACAAGAGGCAGAACATCACAAAGAAGCACAACTTTAGTCCCTGTGTGGACCAGTTTTGACTCGATAAGCTTAGAGATGTAGCTTAGTCCAACTTGTGGACCATGTTATTTGCTTGACAACAAGTTATGACACTGAACAGCCGCTCATGATTAGTCAACACTACCAGGATTATAAACACAAAGCTTCAGATGCCAAAACCCCTGACAAGCTTTTAGAGATGATATCAGATGTAAGCGATAGCAACTATTTAGTGTTGTATGCATGTGTGATAGTGTGTTGTAATAAGCAAAAGAGGACGTGCGTGTGTGTGTGAGTGTACGTGCTTCTGTAAATTTGTGTTTCCTTTTACTTTGGCACAGTGCGCTCTGTACATTTTGCGCCTGTGTGTTGTTGCTAACACGTGGATGTTGCTCACTCTTACTTCTTGAGTGTGGGTGTTTTGAAGCCGTTTGACAAAATGTGTGTGTGTGTGTGCTCAGACAGCTGTGAGAAGAACAGCCACAGATCTTCCTGTCAGCTGTTTTCTTTTCTCTCTAAGTACAACTGTACATTTCCCTGCAGTCCTCAATCAAATGTCTTTGTCTCCTGAATCATTTTCCCGTCAACCATTCATGCCACATTTCCCGTTGGTTTCTGTCTCTCTATATATCTTGGTGTTTAATGTGTAATTCACCCTAATCCCTGATCTCACCTCCTAAATCACCATTTTTTATCCCCCCGTTTGCATCTCTCTCTCTGTTGCCTCCAGTTAGCAAATTACGGTTTCCCTTCGACATAAACAGGAAACAGCTGAGGTGCTGCGTTCACTCGTCTTTTTTTCCTGTCAGTTTCTCAGAAAACTAAACCAAACCACCAGAGTCGAAGCCAGGCACAGCCGCTCGATCACGTGGGTTCGAGGTTAGCGAGCTGCATCGTGTTTACAAGCATCTGAAAGGGCTTTAAATGAACACGTGCTTTCTGGGGAAAAAAAAAGACAAGTGTGTTGTTAGCCAAATTGAACTGATGCTCTGAAACCATTGGTGCAAGAGTTTGAGGATGTGGACCTCGTGTTCGGATGTTTGTGAAATGGCTGCCATTGGGGGGGGGGGGGTCTCCTCCAGTCAGCAGAGAGCTGATGGCCACTGATGCAAGTGACCTTTAGCGCAAGCTTGTGTTTCTGTTGAAGTGAGGACAGTGTGTGACAGTGTCTACGTGAACGAACTGTCTGTACACTATAAAGAGCGTGCGATTCATTGTGAGGGTCCACACTATAAATTTGCTTGTGTGTGTGTTGGTATGAATCTTCGTGCTTGTACACACACTTGTGTGTGTGTGAGGCCAGACCTCATGCAGATCGGGCCGCTTGCTGAGCCCCAAGGCCAGGCTATATTTAGGTGACTGGTTTTCTGCCTCTCTCTCTCTCTCTGAGTGTTTCAGAGTGTTGCCTGCTGATTGGGAGAGGCCGACCGCAAGAAATATGTTGCCTCCGTGTCTCGCCACTGACTTGCAGATAACCACATGTGGGAGAATTCATACAAACGAAGGGAAAGACATGAGCGGTGGTTAGCATGTTAGCTTATCATTAGGACGCAGAGCTTGTTGGTAACACATATAAAGTGGGCTAAAGTCTAAAAACATATGGGTGGTTCAATTTGTTTCAGTGGCTGTGAAGCAGAAAGAGGTGCTGGTACCAGATGTTCTTTTGTTCCTCAGTTCCTGTGAAAGTGCAACTTTTAAAGCTGCACTTCTTCATTCTGCAACTAGCTACACTGTGCAAACTGCGCCAGCAGATTTCCAGACTGTTGACACATTTGGCTACAAGATTAGCATCATGGACCACGTTAGCTAAAGGTAGAGAATTGACAGGCAAGCAAGCTAAGCTAGCTTTAACCTACCTACACTGCATGATCGTGAAGTAGGACCATGTCTTGGTGACATATGCAGGCTAAAAATACTGAATAATCAATAGCTTTCCTTATTAGGAGCCCTGGTTATTGACATTTTTCTACACTCTTCCTCACTCAGAGACTTTAGAAACACACAAGGCTTGGGTGCATATGGAGACACGGTCAATCACATGATTCCCACTGAGGCCCCTCACCTTACCCCAATAAGGCCTGATGCCAGACTCTGGAATGAATTCCTTTGCTGTGAGTGTGAGCAGACTGGTGACACCAGCAGTCTGGAGAAGGAGGTATATAGATAGACAGTAGTCCAAAGGAAGGGGCCTGGATGGATGGTGGGTGGTGGGGGTGATATGAGAAGGATGGATGTCAGAGAATACATAACCTGAGAGGGAGATAAAGAGTAATGAGAGGATCTATTTTTGCTTAAAGAAAGGAGAGAGGGCATGAGGAAGTAGATGAAGACGGAGCGTGAACAGATCCAATCGTGCTCTGACTTACCTCTTTCTGTGTGTTGCCATAAAAAGATTTTCACAAGTATTACAAGAATGTCGCCATGACACTGTTCATCATAACAAGGAGATTTTGATAACACACCCGTATGGTGCTAAATACCAGAGAAAATCAACGATAGTGTCAGAAGCACAAATTTAGACTTCATTTTGTAATGGGGACCTATAAAGTTAACACTATGTAGCTTTGCTCTGTGCATCACCTGTTTATTTACATGACCTCTGGAGCAAAGTCTAACGCAATCAATGTAAAGAAACACACGTGTGCACATGTCGCAGAAGTCACTGTGACCCCCAGCAGTGCTGCACCACATTCAGACCTTCTGCTCTGGTCTGCTGTCTGCCGCTCGATTTTCCCTGAGGGGGGCCTCTGTTCCTCCATCAATCCATCTAGCATCAGTGACATGAGCTTCCCAAGCCTTTTCTCCCCAACTGCCCCCCTCCTCCCCATAGCCCTGAGGATGAATAGTACCCTAAGGGGAAGGAGAAAGATAACTGGTGCAGCCCCAGGAGACCCGCACCAGGCAGGACAGGGATCCGTTTCAAAGAGGAATCAACTCGTCCTTGGCTTCTGCACACGTGCTCTAATACAGCAGAGATCCAGTCACAGCGGACTCCTGCACAGCTGCAGTATTACTGCAAGATTGTGCAATCAAACTTCTTTTCACCCATGCATCACCACAAATAACACACACACACAGCCAGTGTGAGGAGCACTTTACACAAAGCTGTGTAGCTCTCACATGGCTTTTATCCTTCAAAGACACACACACACACACCCTGAAGGAGGGCTGCCCTGTCATCTCGCTGGCAACAAAGCGGGTCCCAGATGTCAGCCTCAGAGCCTGTTAGCAGACGCGCACACACACACGCACACGCACGCTCAGGCCTTTGTTCAACATATTGCCAGTACATTCAGATTCGGTAAATATTGCTACACACTTACATGACAGGAGACAATGCAGGCTACATTTCTGTTATCTCATAATAGGAAAATAAAAGTATGAATGTTAAGGTTGGTGAACTCGCACAGACGAATGACTTTGTTTATCAAATCCTTATCTGTTTCATGAGAATTAGCCGCACCTTCTGGTACTTTCCACCTAATCCAGCCATCTTTGCACGATGACCTCTGTTACTATGTAAGTAAGAACAAAAAGGGGCAGGAAAACATTACACTGCTGTTTCATCAGTGCCAAGCTGAAACTCCAATGCAACAAATTTGAGGACATTCTGTCACAAATGCTGCAACAGAATCTGAAAGTGAAAAGCAATCATTTCAAAGTTTGCACAAACACATAGAAGAACAAGCCTGAGTGTGGTGTGGTGTCGCTCCACATCGCACTCAAACACACTGAAAAGACAACGCACAAATTAAAATACCTTCTCTAGCATTTCCCTAGTAAACCCAGTGGTTTACACCAGTGGACTTCAATTTCTATTACCCAAAGAAATGTTTACAGAATGGAATGGAAGACGAAGAATTCTTGACTTGACACTATCGTGCATGGCTAAAGTAAACAGCTAGTCAATCAAAAGTTGTTCAGACATTCTCTATTCCTTTATAGACCTTCCTACATTAAACCAAAAAACTTGACAAAAACAACACAACAGCAACATATTTCCTATAAAAAATTTTTGTATGGTAAATAATGTTTATAATTTAATGCTTGAGGCAAATGAAAGTATTTAAAAGCATAATTTCACTGATTTTTATGTTAGAATGATTATATATTTGTTTGGGAAGCACAGCTTCTCCAATCCACTTCTCATTTTTGACTTAAAAACAGCTTGCAAAATGAGTCATTGCAAAAATATTGTCTGCAGAGCATGACAAAATCCTGTTAAATCTGGATCACTTGGGCTTTGTTTGTTTATTTGTGTGTTGCTGGATGGTTCTTTTATTCACTCACACCCTCCAACAATCCAACAATCATCACCAGTGCCTGATATTTACACACAAAACAACCCTGGCAAGTCTCTAACCTGCTTCCACGGAGAGGAGTTTGTACTAAAATATCCCAAAAATATGGGGCTTAAATATGATTTATGTCTCTCATTGTGCTTCATGCTGACAGCTGTTGAGGCCTCGTGCTAGCCAGTGTTTACAGAGGTAAAGCTTCAGCCCAGTCACTTTCCCTCTCCGTGCCCTTAACCCCCTCCTCCTCCTCCTCCTCCTTTCAGAACGCCCCCAGCTCCTGCTAAACCAGCTCTTCTCGTTCCCTCCTTGTCTGTGTGTCAAAATGAGCTACATGTTTTTCTTTTTTTCCGCCTGCTGCTAAGCAACCTGGGGGATTCAGAGCGCTGCAAAGGATTGCAGTCTTAATCCAAAACTCTGGGTTTTTGCAGACTCAGCTGTTTTTGCTGCAGTAGTAGTATCATAGTTATCTATTCGTTGGCAGAGTTACGGCACTTTTTTCCCCCACACAGATTTGACAGCACCTGTCCCATCCCACCATTTAAGAGGTGGAAGCATTCCATTAGGTTTGAAGTGTCCAAAAAATGTTTCAATTTGCGGTGTGATTGCCGATCATGTCAGGCAAACAGACCTTATAAGGGAAAAGACTTTATGAAATGCGTCCTTTCCACATGTAGAGCTGCAACGAGACGATTTTCTCAATCTGCGCACACCCATGAAACACCGTTTGGGCAACACTCTCACTGTCTGCAAAAATCAGTGTGTGTGTGTGTGTGTGTGATCTTTACACACAAACTACAGTTTACTGTCCAGAGAGAGGAACGAATGTTGGTGAGGCAGGAAAATTGCTGACCTATACTCTCTTCTCTCTCCAGGCACAGATGGTCCACTCAGTCCTTAAACATGTGGCGGATCCAATTCCAATCTGAGGCCACAACATTAGTCACTACATGCACAAAAACACTGTTTTTTTCTTTTAAAAAATGTGTAGATGTTTGTCCTTCCAACCAGAAATGCAGACTTTGGCATGCAGTTCCACCTTTGGCTGGATGGTTGTTTACAACAAGACACTATATGTATGTTGCATGCATTTAACCAGATATTGCTCTTAAAACAATGATTAAAATCACATGCAAAAACTGAAGCACTGTCGAGAGGATGCCAAGCCATTGGATGATGATAACACACACACCCACTCTGCATAGAACAGCAGCCTGCTCTCTGTAGCACATTGTACTGCCTTTGTTGCTCCATAGTGGAAGAGTAACTGTACATTCCGTACATATGCATTAGTAAGGTTAGCAGCAGTGCTATTCTAACCACACAAAGGAGACATCAAGTTATATAAAAAACTACTAAAAAAAAAATCAGCTTTCAGTAACCTTAATACTGTGTTTATGTGTAAATAAATGGCCAAAATATAGAAAAGGCTACATATTGATGAGGTCTGTATCAGATTTAGATTTTTATTGTATAAAAATATTCCTAATCTGGATTATCACAAACTACATCAAGCTATATTGGTGAAATATTGGTGTGACTACAACCATCTAGTATTTCTTTTATAATTCAACTTCAAATAAGGACACAGCTCACAGGAAATATGATGCCAAGATAGGAAATCTTTTATTACAGAGAAAAAAAAACTTTTCTTCCAAAATATAGAAATCTGTACAACTTCCGCACAATCAATTTACATGAACTGTACAAATTTACAGCAGTTCATCACAACATACCCAAGGAAAAAGAAACTGAACACGATAAAGATGTACTGACATGAGATCACAAGATACAGCTTTTCTTCTTGGGTAAGCTCAGATTTTTTTGTCTATTTTCTGCTTTTGTATGTAAATAGAAAAGAAGGGAGAAAAAAAATGAAAAGAAAGAGAAAAAAGGGAAAAAAACAACAAAAGGATACGTCTACACTTACAGATTATGGAAACTAAGATTTACTTTTTTTGTAACCAAAACAACTTTGGTCCTTGCCAACACTCCCATCACAAATGGCTTCACTTACGAAAAGCGTCATCCATGTTAAAAGATGAAATACAAAAAAGGAATACATCTAAAAAAACACCTCAGGATAGCAATTATTGGCACTTCCCATGTGTAATGTTATGTACTCTACCATTTGTTGTACAGTTACAATACATTCTACAATATGTAAAAACACCTCAAATGTGAAAGTGGCAATAATTCAACTAATCGATGACAATATATTGACAACAACAACAACAAAACTGCTGTTCCCTTCCCGTTTCATGTCCTAACATGCACAACTTTTCCATAAGAGTTATTTATTGAATGTCCGAGGCCTGAGTTTGGCAATACATTCCAGGAGAGACTCCTTGCGTCTCAAAAAGCAAAAAAAAAATGTCACACTACTTCAACTTGACATTTAGTGCATTTATGTGCTATTTTTTTAAACCTCTTGACTACTCGAAGCACTCTCACAACAATTCTGTCACCTATGTGCGCACAAGCTGAATGGATGCCATTTAATTACTGGGGTCTTAAAACCATTTTTTGGGATAAGAAGGGGAGTTCGAATGGGGATTTTTCTTTTTTTTCCCATCTCTAAAAATTCATAAAAGTAGGGGTTAAATCACCAGACTAAATTAAAAAAAATCCTCTTTATAAAAAAAGAGAATGAAGAGGAGGAGTGGAAAATATGAGAAAATCTACCAGTGTGACCATAAAACACATCTACAGGAAAGTGAGACGAGACGATCATCTCGTGTCCGAAATATAGACCAATCTCAAAAAAACATCTTGTTACGTGACATTAAAAAGCAATAAAGGAGCAGCATGATTTTAAAACTGGTATCCGCCATGGAAACCAAAGCTCCCGTCCCAGCAGGCTCCTCTCTATCCGACCAACATGGAATCACTGGTTTGTTTTTTTTCACAGATTGCTGAAGGGAGTATCAGCAGAGAGCAGGGCAGGAAGGTGGGGTGGTGGTGTTGGTGGTTGCAGTGCGTCAAAGGCTATAGCTATATTACCCATGATCCTCTCAAGCTTAGGGGAGCTTAAAACACCCACAGGTTTGGGTGATGAGCAGTGAACCAGCCTGCCATGACAGATTTGACCAGCGGCTCAGGCCTCATCTGCTCAACCAAACGGTTAGAACCGCTTACTCCCAGAACCAGTGGTGAAGTCGGGGGGGTACATCAGACTACATCGCATCCTCCTTTCATATGCATGTAAACAAAGTTGCTACTCAAACTCGGTAATCAAGTGCAGCGCAATCCAGTGAGATGAAAACAATGGCCTATAGTACCCTCATTTCTTCATGTGTGATCCAGGTTTACGTTCTCTCACTAGCCCACCCCCCCTTTTTAGTGCAGCTCGAGCACGCCGAGCGCGTGTGCTGGTTATCCACCACTGAAGAGATTTGAGGGCTTCTGGTCAGGGTGACGTTGGAAGAGGTTGGGGCTGAGGCTGAACGAGTCCAGAGGGTGGGAAGAGGGGGGGGCTGGAGGGATTTTAGCTGCCCTGGACACAAAGAGTCCGGCCCTGGTCCCCCCTCCTCAACCTGCCTCTCTCACACCAGCTCTACCCCTTCCCCGCCCCTACCTCTGCACATCCCTGCCCTTCCTTACCCCCAAGCACCCCACGGTGATGGATGATGATATGTGTCACATTAAGTCTACCTGCATCCACAGGGGGTCAAGCTAGCAGCATGCTGGCTTTGCTTTTTGGCTGAACAGGAGGTCTGAGCTGAGGGGTGATATGTGGCACTTGAGGCACTCTAACCCCCCCCCCCCCTCCCCCCACTGGAACAGAAGGGAGGGAGGGGGGGGGGGACACCTCCTAAAGTAAAGGCGAGGGTCCAGGTAGCACAATGCACCAGGTTGATATCAGTTTAGCAACATCATGGCTCATAATTCACGAGGTCTCCGTAAGGCAGTTCACCTCCGGCGCTCCAGACCTCCCTTTGGCCAAAGTCTCACACAGTCATCACTTAGTCCAGACCTTTCAGACAAAATTCTGTTAAAAATCAGCAACGCAAATTACCATCTCTGTGGTGTGTGTGTGTGTGTGTGTGTCAGGGGCAGCTTAGCTCTGCAGACTCAACAGTGCCTTATGAATGGATGACAGAATGTTTCTAACATACCACCCAGAATAAACTCCACCAAACAAATACAGTGTTAGAAAAAAAGGTTTTGAAATCCAGAGTCGCACACTCCCCCCATTTTTTTAAATAGACGTCAGCCTATTATCCCAACGTGGGAGCTACAGTATCAACAAATGGCTAAAAAATGGCAAGGGCAGTAAAAACGGTGTGAAAAGATGACATTCAAATGGATGGAATGCAGGCGATTTTCTCCAAGAAGTACACATCCCACACAATCTCACGTCAAAGTGCATTCAACGCCAATTGTAAGCGGGCCACATGACTAAAATTTGGGTAAATAGGCCCCCCTTTCTTTTGCTACACTTTGAGTTTTGGTAATTAAAGAGATGACAAAGTGGTGGTGGTGCAAAAAAAAATATAACACAGGAACTTTGATTGTGAATTTCAACAACATTCATTACCTCGAAGGAGGAGGAGGTGGCGGCAGAACAAGGAGATGGATCTCCACCCTGACCCTCCTCTGCGCCTCCTCCCCCTGAAAGCTACACATAAGATGGGTGATGGCAGTGCAACTGGACACACTGGTATCCATAGGTAGCAGGTGTCAAAACACATTCCACTTGCACTTACATACAGGTCGAGATGAAGAGGGGAGGAAGGGAAGTTAAGACCACAAGCTGTTTTCTCAATAGCTACAAGATAAAGAAAACAAACTCTGTGTGGTCCAAAAAGGTGTTTATATAGAAAATAGAGATGCTCTCAGTGGGTGTTTCTTTACCTTGAGCTTGGATTTGCAATGGGCACAGTCTGAACCTCAACTTCCTCCCCAACAGGAAACAAAACAAATGAAAATTGAAGGAATATAATTCCTGGGGGGAGAAAAAAAATAAACAAATCCTGACAATTTAGACTTTTTGCAGTGGTGTGTTAAAAATGTACCCATAGTAACCACAAGTAAGAAAAGTGCAAAGTCAATGCTGATAGCCCCTTCAGAGAGGGAGCTGATCGCCATGTTGTTTACAGTTGGGGTGGGGTGGGGTTGGGTGGATGGGTTAGGGGTTAGACGGAGCCTTGTCTCCATGGGGGTTCCTGGTTGGGTGGTTGGTTGTTTTAGCTGCCCCAACAGTTCCATTTCCATAAAACCTCTCCTAAAAAAACGCCCAGCTGATCCAATGACACAACAGAACCGATGATAATGGGGGGAGAGAGAGGGTAAAAAAATCAAACCTACAAGGTTTCCATCACCTGGACGATAGGCGTTTTTTTTTCCTTTTGCTTTTTTCTTCTTTCACAATTTCATTTCATATTCTTAGCTTTAAAAAGGCTCACCCTGGTCTGGCCAAGTGATCTAACCAGCCACGGCGTGACCCTGAACAAAAAAAATGAAAAAAAAAGTAGGCCGGGGTGGGTGACAGCGTGCCACTTTAGCTGGACACAGTCATCATATTGTAGGCTTTGGAGGGACTGGTTCTGCCCAGCACCATCAGTTCCTCCTTGCAGCTGATGTGACTGTCCACCATGGGGCTCACTGACCCGCTGTTTCCTGAGGGGGCGCCGTTGGCAGTGGCCATCGCCTGCATTCCTGCAGGAACGGGCTGCGATTCGTACAGGACGCAGATGGAGCCGTCCTCACCGATGCGGTAGGACACCTCGAAGGGGTCCACCCAGAGCGTGAGCTCACTGGGCAGCAGCAGGTAGAGTTGCTGGATGGTCAGGCCAATGCGCTGGCCTGCCTGCCCCACTAGCGGGTCCATCTTGTGGTTGATGCGGATGCAGCGGTAGCCCGAACCCTTGCATGGCCTGTCTGGGAACCAGTGGTGCTTATATTGCTCTGCAGAAGGACAAAGAAGCGAAGAGTTTAGCTTTTGTAATCCTCACGTGTGAACACAGTTCTCATGTCTGTCTAAGGAGACTATAAAATGCATGTGTCTTACAGTAGACTGTGGCCGTGCAGGTGTGATAAGCAGTAAACTGGAGCTGAGCAAAGGTTGGACAGAGAGCAGACAGGCTGTACTCTGCGAGACTACAAACACCTTCTGGTTGTAAAAACAGTTCAAGCGAAAATGGGAACATCATAAAAATAAGAAAACACATTTCCTCTTCAAACGGGAAGTGAGATGTAACTGATTTATAGCTGGATATCTAATAATTTATCAAATGAAAAGCAACAAAAAGAGGGTTTAAGGATAAGTGTACTTATTGGCTTGTAGCACAGGGAGTTACTGTGTGCCATGGCCAAAGAGCGGAAAGAAAAACATCACCACCTGTTACTGGGCTGATAAGCAGCCATAAACAGGCACCCTGGGCCTACGTGACAAAAAGAGTGCCACTGAATTGCACAATCCCTCCCCTGGCCTTCGTCAGTGTCACAAAGTCTCCCATGACTGGCTGAACAACAACACCAAAAGTGTCCCAGCCAGCGAGCCAGCCATCTGGGATGCTCAGCTCCGCCTCTTAAAGGGACAGGACCCTGTTTTTTTCCTCCCCTTTCTTTGTGGAAGTTTTTTGTGAGGAGAAGTGCAGTGAAACTGGTGATTCATAGTGACGCCACTCTCACTTAAAAATGTAACAAATGAGTGTTTGACTTTATGTGTGACTGTGGAATTCACTGTAAGCCTATAAAAAAGGCTTCAAGGAGAGCTGGAGAGCTTCAAATCTCTTTTTGTTCCAACCTCACACTTAAGAAACACACCTACCCCCCCCTCCCCATTTACCCAGACAAGGCTCGTCCATATTGAATTCCCATTCACGGTCACTATGGCCAATGAGAAACGGGTTAAGTGAAGTAGGCCAGCATTCAGTCCAGGGACCCGGAGGCCACCTGTATGCATCCACAATAACAACCCCCCCTGCCAACCCCTCCTCCTTCTCCTCCACTCCCTTCCTCCTCCGGTGCCTTATCACAGACGGCTGTATAATGCTGAGCTAATGGAGGGGCTGGCACCCAGACCGTGCCACAAAAGACGGCTGCCTACAAACCCTGGAGCAGCTGGGAAATGATCAGCTCAGCAGGGCCTATTCTTAAAAAGGAGGGCACACGGGAGGAGGAGGCGGAGGGGCAGAAAAGTAAGCAGACGAGTGTGCGCTTAACTTAAAGAGTTTAACCAAAGAGGGTTGTTTATTCACTACAGCTGACCCCAAACACTGGAAAAACATTTACTGGTTGGCTGGGTATTTTCCATATGAGGCAAAGAACTGAAACACTGCTAACTACAAATTACACAACTTCCGCCATTGGGACTTATTCCCCCCCACTTCCCTTTGCTCAGCACAAACAAGAGGAGCTGGGCTTTTCAAGCATGCAGACACAATAGTGAGTAACGGAGCACAAAAGAGCTCTGGCTGGCCTAGTTTAGCTGCTGCAAGCCCCACACGATACCATCACAAAGACTCTTTTACTGTTAATTAGATTACAGGCCAATCACAGAGATGTGGGGTCGGATATAATGTTGTGATACAATAGAATGTGGACATAATTAGCTAAATATGGGTTTGTTTCAGCGGAATCCCCCTCCTCCATCTTTAATGTCCTCCTATAGGCGCTCAGCAACACACACACACACACACACACACAGGCTCCAAACTTTTGTCTGTTTACAAACACAATGGAGCCAAGAACACACACATTTTTGGGTAAATTTGATTAATTAAAAAAAGTGGGTTCAAGTGTGTTCGTGATTGAGATTTTTCCACACATAAATTAGAAAATCGTGCCTCCTATTGTTTTATTATTAAGGTCTCCAAAATTCGGTGAAGCAAGTTTTCATATATAAGAGAGGCCCTTGTGTGGAAAATGTGGGTCATCTGCTGTTGGATGGAATGAAGCAGATGTATGGCAGCTTTAGAGCCGTGAGGCTGGAATGTGTTTACAGCAGGAAATGAGACACAATCCCCCTGTCGCGTTAAGAACGGCCAACACTCAATTTAATATATAATAATTTAAAAAGAGAGATTTGCTGGAAATTAAAACGGGTTACTTCAAATCATTAAAATGAGCGGAAGATAAAAATATCACAAAACACTCGAAAATGCCGTTTAAACATTTTAGTGTTAAATGTGTTGCGTTTACGGCACCAGAATAAAAATGGTGTCTGCACATATTTTAATTATTAACCTATTTCGTCTATAGCATTACGTAATGTGAGCAGTCTCTACTGTGTCACTGGGGGCTGTTTTGCTCCATTCTCTGAGAGCTTTATCGACCGAGGCGCACTTCCTTGTTCGAGCGAAGCGTCTCTTCGCTTCAACCCCCCTCCCCCCACCCCGTTCGTCCAAATAAACACCCCGAACTTTAACCAAATTGGATTTCTTTGTTGGAAATATTCCATTGTACCGATTTTAATCGTCCACCAATCGTCTTGGATCATCCGCTGTTAGATACTTGGTGGTGTTTTTTTCCACCCCCTCATCTTCGACGTGCGCAAACAGTGGTGCGCGCTGGTAGCGCTTGATAGTGATACTTAGAGAACAAAGAAAGGCTTCTTCTCACGTCTATTACAAGCCAAATTTAAGCATCCACACACAAAAGACGGTTAAAATGTGATATGTGAAAGTGTAGTGTACATTTTAGAGTGTTCGTAGTGGTGATTTCTGTGCGTAATTTGGATCATTTTTGCGTTTCCTTACCTGCCAAAATGTCCTGTAAGCTTTGGCTGAATGTTTGGACCTGTCGATCGTTTACGTGTCCTTTTACCCTCAGAAATCTCGACAGAAATCCGACGGCGGCGTTGATCTCTGGTTTCATCGTTCCCCGGGCACAGAGGGTATGCATTGAGAAAGGCAGCGGCGACGATCCGTGCGCTTTTTTCTCTACGTGTTTATTTGACTCGTTCTCTCCGACTCTGAGCAGCGATCCTTATCTGTTGGCGCTTGTGTTGTTTCTCTTGGCATTTATCAGTCGAGGTAGAGGGAAGTTCTTCTAACAGAGAGAGTCCGTGTGCTGGCTGGGACGGTGCAGATGTTGGGAATAAGACGCCTGTTGTTGGTAAATACAGAGGGTCGGTTTTGGGGGGGTCCCTCGTTGAATCGTAAGCCAACCCTCCCTGCTGACTTTCCTCCTCTAGAGTGAAGCTCAGTGAGAGGGGGAACGGGTTTTATAGCCCCCCCCTCCTCCTCCCTCCCCTCAGCTCCGACACAAGCTGCTACAGCAACTGCAGCTCACCAATCGGCAGCCGTGCATCCACTGACGAGCCACATATAGGAGGAGTGCAGCGGTCACGTCAGAGCTCTGAAAATAAACAGAGAGGCGCAGCGTGAAATCGTGCTGCCTTCACGTGCTGTCGGAATTATGGGAAGTTGAAAAAAAGTACAGGAAACCAACAAAAAAACAAAAACACAATTCTGCAATGGCAGCTACTGACAACACAGATAAAACCTGTAACCTAAACGGAGTTAAAGGATTGCATGATTGGCCAAAATAAAAAAAAAAAACATTTTAAAGGATCAGTGCCTAAGCAAACAAAGCAAAAACGTAAAGCAGCATTAGTGGTTATGTAGCTCAGGCTGGAATAAACGTCCAAAATAAATACAACAGCTGATACAAAGTTGACAAAGTTTTAATTATTATTATTATTATTTATTAATCATTTAAAGCGACAGTACCATGTATGTCTCCCGCTTCTGGCAGTGCACATACAGTAATTACACAAACAATACCAACACATAACTTACCACATAGCCCATGTTGTGACACCAGGACTATCTAAGACATGCTAAGTAAGTATCTACTTTTCCAAAACAACTGTGACTACCTTGCCAACAGAATAGCTTTAATGGGGCATTTACTCATGGGAGAGCGCTAAAACAAGTCATCACATTTTCTGTAACTGACAGACTATTGTTTAGAACAGTGGATATTTCTTAGTATTTCTGAAAAGACTTCTTAGAACGTATAGATGTATTGTTATTGTTCATTTTCTCTTTTATACTGTGATCCTTCCTCTGAACACAGACCTGCTCTTTTTATCACAAACCTTTTCTTATTCCACCAGAGGCCCTATCATATTAATTAGTGATACTCTTAGGTATACAGTTATATCTAAATGTCTCACACTGTAACTTTAATGTCAGCCAATCTCATTACAAACAGCAAGAGCAGAAGTGTTTGGGTGCTTTTCCTGTCATTCTCCATGTGGAAATATGCCCCAACAGGTCACGGTGTTGGCCCAGAGGCCCATGCTGAGCAGCTGTGGACCTTTGTTTCATGTTAACCCCCCCATTTCTCTTCACCCCTTTCATCTCAGCCATCCACTGTCTCCTCTCTAATAAAGTCTACCCCCACAAAACACATTACACGTCTGAGTTATAACAGCAAAACAGCCTCCTGTTGATCAGAATCTACCTACGGTTCTCAGCAAACGAACAAAAGACTTTGAGTGGGCCACCTTTATTTTGAAAGTCCTCCTTTTCACAGCAGATTTCCTCACAGCATGACCCATGATCACAATGCACTGCTGCTATTGGTGTGTTCAATACAGACGTGTTTAAGGATCTGCTAATTTCAAAGTAGTTCTCTTCTTCAAACTACTTTTCTTTGGTAAGATTTACACTGCAAGATATAAATGTAGAGCCTCAGTGGTGATTCTGTTGTGAGTTCTATATGTCACCTCAGTGCCTGATCTCTTTCACTGTGTACATCAGAGTGTGTGTGTGTGTAGCTGAACAGGACTCGAGGGTGTTCACATAAGAAAGATTTGATCCTGTTAGAGACAGAATAGGCAAGTCTGTGCAGTGTTTCCTTATAGCCGTCTCATTAAAATCAGTGGAAAAGTACCGGCTGCTGCTGCTGCTGGTTGTTTAGTGGATGACCTGCTGAGTTTCCCAATCATGATGCAATCAATCAGAGCAGGGTCACACTGAACGGTCCACCGACTGACCTGAAGACACAAAGAGGCATGCTAAACAATCAGAATCAGAAGTGTGTGTGTAAAAACACATCAGTGTAGAGGCAATTCAGTCACGCTAACAACTTGAAGTGTGGTAGAAAAACTTTTTATCACGGAAATTGTTTGCATATTAAAAGGGATGACCGAGCATGACCATTCATTATTTTAAGCATTTGTCTCATCGAGCCCAACATTTCTTTAGAATTTGACATTTAATTTTAAATGTCACCATGGTGAAGTAAAAAAAAAACAGCACCACAAAAACTGACACAGTTCCTGGTCAAAGCCCACAGGGGGATCCTCAAATCACGTACAAGTTCACACATGTGTAAATCTCCACATCTTCAACCGCAAGTACACTTGCAGTCATAGTTTCACACACACACACACACACACACCTTCTTATTTTATGAAATAGCAGAGAGTTTCAGTCTGTGAGGCCTGTGTGTGCCCGGCAGTTTTAAACATAAACAAAGTCCGCTCTGTCACAGCTTGTAGAAGTTGTGGTTGAGAATTTCATTTTCCACAAATCATGTCTGCTTCACTTTTAACATGTAAGCTACTGAATTTTCACATTAATCCTACATTCCTGTCGCACTCGCACAGCGCAGCGGTAAAATTTATTGTAGACCATATAAAGTGTTACTGACCTGATAATATCCAAGTGTGGGCCCGGGACATTAGAGATATACTGTAGGTCATGTTTCAAAAGGCTTTCAGCATGTATTAATACACATTTATATACATTTAGTAATAAAGAAACCATGCATGGACTCCTGACTCAGGACACACATTATAATAATAATAATAATAACTTTATTTATAAAGCACTTTTTTAAACACTCAGCTTCAAAGTGCTGTACAATAAAATCCAAGCAGGAACAGCAGAACTTGGTTAAAATACCATCCAGTAAACATTAAAGAATGAAAAGTATTTAAAATATTAATTTAAAATGTTCAGAAGGGACAATAAATGTGTTTTATACCAATTTAAAGTTCACATAGGTTGCATGGTTGACATAAAACACAGATTTGGCAGATCAAAATTTGTTTTTTTATATTAAATTTATGTGTTGCGTTCAATGTCACTGTGAAACAGGATAGTGCCCTTTTACATCACAGACAAAAAATCAGGTGTTAGTGGGTTTTTTTGTCCGGTGTGAAAGCGGTTACAGATACCTCACAGCCCCAGTAGCAAACACTGAAGGAAGTCATGCAGGAAGTTCCTCCTGGGACTTAAGCAGTGAGGAGAGAGATTTGCAAGAAAGTACAATGGTCCACATCTGTACCACACACACACACACACACACACACACCTGTGTGTGGACAGCCAGGGCCTCATTACTGACAGATAGTGTGGGGGTGGTAGGTGAATTTGGCAGCACAGCAGGGGAGATAAAAGTCACATACCATAAAAGAGAAAGAGAAAGAATCAGTTAGGTCCTCAGGGGTAATTACATCTGGAAAATCCCAAACCTTCCTGCTCCTTTCTGAGTGTGGACAAGTGAAAAAGAAGCTGCAGAAAATGTTCTGTACTGCTGGCTGGTTTTAATGTGTGGGCCACCAGCACCGAATAAAATATGACCCTGGTTGTTGCCAGACAAGGGCGGAGTATCCTGTCGTTACGTTGAGTTCTCAGTTAGAGTAATGAATGGAGGCTTTTATCTTGAAACCGCACGTGAACTACAGTGGAGGAAAGAATGTCAGGTTGGGAACCAAAAGAGAGATCTTGGCTGCTTGCTGGAGCGGGCAGACTTTTCCAAACACGTTCCTCTTTCACGGTGGTGAACACACACACACACACACACACACAGTGGTTTTGTACATGGTCGGATGTCCATGTGGGTACGGAGAGACGAACACAGGGCAGCAAAGACACCAACATCTGCAGGTCAAACAAAAGTTAAATCAACACAGGCTGCATTCATGAAGATACGAGACAAAACAATGTCCCTGAAGACACACACACACAGCAATGTGAATAACATTCACAGATAATTATCTGTCTCTTTGGGCGAGCTCCAGCTTATCATTTCGGTGCAGTTTCAGTGTCAGTGAGGTATGCTTTTGTAGCATAAAATGGGATTTCTCATTACCTGACCCACTTAGCATATATGGTTCTGCACTGTACTAATACCTGATTATGCCCGAGTCTTCGGTTACAGAGCAGCTAATGATGCCTGATGCCTTCACTCCTTCTCAGCATTTATTATTCCTACATCTTACATGTTTCCACTGCTGCATGTGCATTTGACCGACAACAGCTGTGGGATCCTGGGCGTTGCAGAGATATTTAACAAAGTTAGAAACCTGAAGACACAAATGAACCACAAAAGTCCCTGTGTCTAGAGGTTTCAGCCAGTCAGGTGGATAATATTAGTAAACCTAAAGTAGACAGATGTATAAATTCCATTACAGAGGCAGGAAGCTGTTACATAATGCTAACATGTACCATTATTCCATCATTTCCCCTGCGAGCACAGAGGCCATCATCACAAGTCTCACACTTTCTGAACTGTTCGTTCATTGTATAGTACATAACAAATCTCTGAAACCCTGAGTGTTCAACATTATTATGTTCTCACTGGAACGATCTATTCTTGTTTACTTTAGGTGGGGGGGGGGGGGGGGGGGGGGCAAAGAGCATTCTGTCTCATCACCAGACATGTTTCTGAAGTCAACAGACAGAACAAACTGTGGAGTCTCACTGCATCAAGGTAAAAGCAAGTGTGTGTGAAACAGAAGTGATGTCACTGTGAGTGTATGGGTGTGGCTCAGACGGAGTAATCACCTTTCAGAAAAACAAGTTGGAGAACCTCTCTACGCCCTTCCCACTTTGATCCTATGTGACCAGGAAGAGACTCATCTGAGAAAACCACAAACTTTCCATGATGCTCCCTCTCTCTCTCTCTCTCTCTCTCTCTCTCTCTCTGTCCTTGTTCTGTGGGCTCTGGCTTGGCTTTGAGCGCCTTACAAAAATGAGGCAACATGCCCACTGAATGCCTCAGGAACATTTTTTCCTCTTCCTGTCATTTATAAATTTTTTCCTACTTCTGATTCAGCTTAAATTTTTATTAAACCTACGTGGGATCTAAGATCAGATGGATCCCGGTTAGTATCATACAAGCCTTTTTATATGTATAGCTGTATTTCACTCTGAATATATTCATGTTCTCTGCTTGGCAGGATCAAATGTGCAGATTTGGGTTGGAAGGATTAAACTCTGCCTGGCTGTATTTATGTGATCCGGCTTCTTTTTCCACTCATACATGAAACTCTCCTTGCTCACTGACTCAGATTCTCGAAAACAAATCTCCCCATGAGTTAAACAATAGAAAACCCATTTAGCTGTGTCTGTGCTTCTGTGTGTGTATTTATAGTGGTGACATTTGAGACTGCGAGGGGCCTGCCAAGACCAGTCAGGTCCAGCTTTGAAAAGCGATTACCAATGATCTCTTTGACACCTTCATGTATCTGGCAGCAGATTTTTCAATCACCAAACATATCATTATTAGTCTAAAGTACGCCTACACAGCAGGGTATGTGTGTGTGTGTGTGTAGGGTGTAAGACACTAGTTTAGCTGCATATATTTGCTAACAACCTACATTACCTTTTATGGATGTTCTGCTTAGCCCCATTGCATAATGACACTCATTAGCCTGTTAGCAATGCTAGCATAAGGATTACACCAATTAAATTTAGTCTCAATCTACTGGAGTCTACTCTAGATATTACTCTTAACACTCTGACACACACATGGAAAGTAGCACGTACATATTGCTAAATATTGTTGGTTAGATGCTAATCATAAACCTGTCTCCCCAAACAAGATCAGTTTATTTGCCACAAATACACTGGGTATTTTGAGTCACTAAATAAATATGACTTCCTGTGCAGATTTGGTGCTGCAAATTGTGTTAGCTAGCATTAGCTTGGTTAAATAATCTCATTTAAACAACCTTGTTGAAATTCACAAATGGAAAAATAAACAGAAGGTTCCACAAAAAGAAATATTAAAAAAAAATAGAAAATAAAATGGGCAAAATTCAAGTGAAATAAAATATATATAAAAAATATGAATTGTGAAAGCCACGCAGGTCTTTTGTTTACATTAAAACAGTTGACCTTAGGTGTATGTTTAAGTGTGCTTGGTTGTGCATCTGAAAAGTGCCACTAATCATATCAAAATAAATAAAACGCCAGAGAGAGGACGGTTTCCAACCAGGATATTTTCTTCCTCTCTTCTAAAGCCCCACATCCTTTGAGTAATTCTGGCAAAGTACATCACATCTGCCCCCGAAAACACATGTAACCCCCTTTTAAAAGGTTGTATAACGTCTGTAAATGCTGTGTGGGTCGAGCACACATGCTGACTGGTGAGTGCGTATGTGGCATGTTGCATGTGGCACGTTGCTGCTCTCGTGCAGAGACTGACTTAGTTTCCCTGGTAAAATGGCCAAGTTTCAGCGCCCGAAGGTTGAGTCATGCACACGCAGGCAGCCCGAGCACAGGCCACACAGCACGGTGTCTGACTGCAGCACGTTTGTGTGCGATATAAATATGTAGCACTCGAATGAATATTACATACATGTTCTTCTTCTCACTTTATCTGGGACAGCGTCTTCACACATACTGAATTTTACACTGCTGTGTTAGTAACCGTGGCTTACTGAGTGCTGCAGCTCAGCCCAGATTTATACCATATTATATTATTAAGTGAATATGTAGTTCTGATTGACTGAAGGTGGAAAAAAGGCCGCCATACTTAACTTCTTATGCTAAGCTAACTGGCTGCTGCCTTTTACTTGAGACACAAAGCTGCTCCTGTTTTCTTCTGACTCATAAGAACAACACAACTTAATTCAGAACACCCATGTTCCTTTTTATCTGCATGGTGTGCTGGTCTGTTTGTTGCATTGATCTCAGTACAGGCTTCAAAGACCGATAGAAAGTGTATGATAAGTTTATCGGTGAACTGATAGGGTTATCATCTGCCTAAACTTGGCTGATAAAAAGGAACACACAGCCTCCTTATATCACCACCTCCTGTGTCTTAACTTGAGATGTATTTGCCCCTGCTTAAGAGAGAGAGAGAGAGAGAGAGAGAGAGAGAAAGCCAACATGTACGTGACTGAACGCGAATGAGTGACGGTGCTACCTAAAGCCCTCAACATGACTCACGCTTTAAACAGTCTCAAACAGCTGCGGATCAGATCCAGCCCAGGCCTGAGCGAGCATGTCGTTTCACTGCGAGCTGCTATTCATGACACAAGCTATAGTTTCACAGACAGCAATAAACGGCGTGCAGCTCGCTCCTTCAGATCTGTGACCAGAAGCTAAGCTAACAGTGACTTACAGCTTTTTCATGTAATATCGCAGCTGCCGTCATATCAGTGCGTGTTAGTCACATATTTGCATTCAACCCTATGTTTGACTTCGATGTAACCTTCAACCTGTTCAAGGCAGATAATCCAGCAGCTGCCTGTCAAAGAGCATGTTAAATAATCACATGTGAAACAAAAACAAAGTTATCGATTGTGGTAGCTGAGACACACAAACATTAACTTGGATCAAGGAAGTAAAAGCGAGGATGTCAGCATTATGAGAAGGACGTGTAGCCTGCTGTGCGTTATTTGGTATTAAGATGTATAAGAACTCTCAGCTGCTCCTGCAGTGTGGAGCTAATGTGCTGTTGAACATACAGTTATCCGTGCACACAAATCCACGTCTGTGGGGGTTTTGTTGAAGCTTCTCTTTGTCAGTAGACAACAAGTATCGACCAGCTCTACCTGTGACTGCCTCTGCTGTCAGGCTGTCACTCCATCTGCTTCAATCATTAAATCACACACACACATTGTTTACCAGCACATCCCATCACCAAACAATTCAGCGCTCTAGTTTGATTTATTTTATTAACAGTGCATCTTCTTCAAAAATTCTGTCCACAAGATTTTATCCAATATATTATATATATATATATATAGATCTATAGATATATATATATATATAATATATATATATATGTGTTGTATATATATTTATCCAGAATAATCATTATCTGCATGTCTGGCATGTCTTTATGTAGAATATGCATCTATATTTGATAGCACTACTATCAAAATTCAGAACATATAATATTATATTTGGCATAAATGTAAATATACAGGACAAAGTGGGTTCAGAAGATGGATGGATAAATGTAAATATATTAATGTCTACTGCTTGTGTGTGGGTGTGTGTGTGTGTGTGTGTGTGTGCTTAATTGTCAGAGTGGAGTCAGGTGTGCTGGAGTCCCAGCAGCACTCCACCATCAGTCATGCAATCAAGATGGCTACTTATACCTGAACCCAAGCACTTTGTCGCTGTTTGATTCTGCTCCCTGATTGTGTCTGCATGCGTCATTTACAGCCACCTGTCCAACACCGTGCGTACACTCTTTGCTGCTTGCTGCTTTTTTTGTCATAATCTGCCTTCAAGCCTAGTAAACCATGGATGGCAAAAACACATTTTATAATCATTTTTCTGCTGTAAGAGTGTAGAGAACATACATAACATGGTGATTTTTTGTCTTCACAATAACTAAAAAAAACACCCTCCATCCTTTTTTATTTTGACCACAAACACTTGTGAAATTCCCCTGTACCATATAATAAAAAAGAGAGAGTTTCTGGTTGAGTCAGCGTTGGGAGACATGCCAGGTCATGTTGGAAGAACTGCCAGGCAGGCCGGTGATTAGTGTGACTGCTGAGGGGGTGGGGGTGGGGTGGATGAAGTGCGTGGTGAAAGAGAAAATAAAACTCAGATTTCACTGTTGCTTTAGAGAGTTTAATGAGTTGTCTTTGCTGAGATTTGTGTGAAAAGTAGCCAAGCTATATGGCTTATAGGGACATGCTGAGCCGAATCGGAGGCTTGGCTCAACAGGATCTCAGAGGGTGGTGTGTGGGTGAACGGGAGGTGTTTAACATCCACCAACATGTGTTGTAAAAAAAAAAAAAAAGAAGCTTAAATGATCTGCTGCTTATGTTTTTAAAAGAGGAAACAAACTGTTTTCAAATGGGAGAACATGCGGTTGCTGTTGCCATGGTGATGTCCACAGATCCCTCTCCCACCCTCAGTGTGGGTTCAATCTAAACATCAGAAAAGAGGCTGCGTGTGTGAAACATGCAGGAACAGCCTGAACATTCCTGTGGGAGGACAAATTAAACCAGAGAGAGAGAGAGAGAGAGAGAGAGAGGATGATGAATATCACGTACTGCCTCAACAATGGGACACTATTAACAACGAACGTGTCGTGCGGCCCCTGATATTTCAAAAGTAATTGAAAAATCTTACAATGCCAAATGACAGCTTCGTTATTTCACAGTTGCTTAATACTTTCTTAATTTAAGTCACTGGTTTCTGTAACGATTCACTTGATTGATTGATTGATTGATGGTTTGTACCTAATGGACAACAAATTGTGTTTCGAAAGCTGGAGGACGGGGTCGATCCTAGAAGATCTTCAAATCCACATTGTTTTCTTCATCCAGACAACACACTCTGATCTGAATCAGTTGATCAGAAAACTGTTTTTCCCCTTTGGTTCAGACCACCAGGAAGTGACTCAAATCTGATTCTATTTTTGGGTCTGTATGAACACATAAATCCAATCCTTAATCCTGATGTCTGATCTCTGATACTAAATTAGACATACATCTGGTTCAAGCCGTTTCAAAGGATAGTGACCTTCTTATTGACATCAACTTGACACTTGTAATTATGAATGTGAAACATGATGGATAAATCAATGCAAAAAATCAAGAGCAATGTGAACATCGAAGAAAATACAAGTGTATCCAAATGGGTCGCTTCACACTATGTGAGAACATTCTAACAACAACAACATTTGTTGGCCACATGTGTCTGCAGCCCATAGTAAATGCACATGTAAATCCAGGAAGTAGGTCTACTTCCTGGATTTACATGTGCAGGTTGTTAATGGAGGTAGTAAGTAAAATCTACCGGTGGTCTTTGTGGTTGTTTATTGCATGGGACATTAAAAATAACAGCATGACTTTGGCTGGAAAACAATATGTTGATGCACCAATGCTGCCACTGGTGCATAGCAAGATGATGTAGGAGGTGGTGTGCATTAGTTCTGGTGACCTGCTGATCAGCTAATTCCTAGTTTTTTGTTGGAAGGTCTTGGTCTGATTGTTTTAGTCTCCACCTGAGTGTGATTACTGTACCAGAGAAAATATTCAGCTGGCTTAATGATATAATGTCCTCCATGATGCTAGGAGGATGCCTTCATGACGTCCTTCATGATGCTGTGTGTGTGTGCATGTCTCCAAACCTCAGGCATTTTTAGTATTTATAGTATACCATATGGTTACCTCGTCTCTCAGGACTGCAACAAAGAAAGCTAATCTCTTGTTGCCAACTCGGGCCCATATAGAAGCTATAGAATATGACAGATCCCACAGCACCACCTTGGAGTTGTATGAGGGGACCACACTGATCCGGGCTACAGCTCTGACAGGCCCTGCCTCCCACTTCTGTCTCTGCAGTAATTAAATGAGTGCCGGTGGTGAGCAGCACTCAGGAAATTGGCCCCGCACAGCTTCTGTGTCTGCTGTCAGTGTTTTTTCAGGAGGCGGGTACAGGTGGTGGAAGTGTGGAGATGGAGTAAATGAGGGAATGAAAATAAGGAAGGAGGGTGACAATCTGGACAAAGAGACAAAGAGTCTGAAGAGAAATGTCCATCAAGATTAGAGGTGAAATGAGGAAGTGTTGAATGTCACAGTTTCTCTGCTTCTCTGCCGCCCACCTAACGAGAGTATCAGAGTGATGTCACATAATGGAGAGAGCCTTGGCTGCCGTGTGTCCATGCTCGCTTCAATTTGTTCTTTTAAGACACGGGTGAGGAGGAAATTGTGTTAAAGTGGAAAGGACCAGGTGTCATTGCAGGATTGGTGAGACGACAGCAGGGGAGAGAAAGCGATATTGTGTCAGAGTGACAAACAGCTCGAGTCAGAGCAGACAGGGATGGTATTTACCTCCAGTAAAAGTATGCAGTAAAATAAAAGCTGTAACCAGAGCACTCCATTAATGCTAGCTCACCTTTGACCTCCTTCTGCAGTAAATGCAACAAGGACATATTTTAAAGGCACAGTGCAACAATTTACAAACTGGTTTGTTGAGATGAGAAAATGACTCCTGTGTTTGAATGAGTGCCATGTAGAGGCGGTGTGTCTCTTACTACAGCATGTCCTGAAGGATGCCACTTAATCTATCCGTTACTTTGGATGGGTTCCTGGTTACCTAGCAACCTAAGGATGACGACAACATAGGTTTAATTGCATTGTCATTGTCACAATGTATGCTATAGCTAATATTAGTGGTGAATAACCCCAAATACCTGCGAGTGCTAATTACATTTTGTGAATGTTTTGGAGCTAGCAAAGTTTTTGGCTGATGTAATCTACATGTCAGTTTTTCCTTAATCTAGGCTGGTCCTTCCTGTGTTTATGCTAAACTAGTCTATGTCTCTACATACTGCTTGCACAGTTGGACTATCCACCCTCCACTGGGCTGTTGCCTGTCCTGGGCTGTTGCCTGTCCTGCATCTCAGCTGAGCTAGTGACTTTGATGGGCCAAACCCAATACTGAACAGCAAGTGCAAGTCATCATATTTCCTTAGATTGGATTTTTTTTGCTGCTCTGGAAGGGCCTGAGGTGTGTGTTCATCTGAAATTAGATTCCTGGCTGCAATTTGTACACCCTTCAACGATGGTTCCAGTTAGCTGGAAGGTGACAGAGGACGTTAATTGGCTTCTTTACTTGCAGCAGGCGAGGCTTTTGATCAAGCATTGGCATGCTTACACGCCCTGGGAGGCAGGACATATTCGCACTTTGTGAGGGGTCTGCTGATGGTATCTGATTATAGGCCACCCTCTGCTGTTGTTATTGTGCTCTCGTTGTTAGATAAGGTTCTCCGAAACAAAAGGCACAGCATGGTTTTTTATTTAATTTATTCTGTTTTAATAGGGTACATTTGAAAAGGGGGTTGGTGGCCAAATCAGTCAGTGGACAAAAAAGGGATGATTAAATGTCAAGTTTGCTTTAAGATAAGTAAGCTTGAGATGTGAAAGGTGATATGCGCAGCGGTGCCAGGGATGTGTGTGTGGCCTGCTGACCAGACTATTGTAGAGCAGAACAGGAAAAGGACAAAGGTGAAGTCAGAGGCTGAAAAATATGCAAATAGTCTAGAGTTAAAGAGAAGGGAGAGGATGTGGTGTAAAAGAAGGATGAGACGGGAGTGCCTGAAGCAGATAAAACAAATGACAGTATGGCATGGAGTGTCATGTACAGGTCAGGGCCTGGCACTTCTACTACTGTTACAGCAGCTGTCCGACCGACTCTTCTTCATATTTCTGTCCACCTCGTGTCAGCGTACCTCATTTGCATTAACTGATAATCTCATGGTCCTGTAGGGAAGCAGTTCCAGAGTTGACCCAATGCAGGCGAGGCTGTCAAACTAGTGTATATGAACATGTTTGAGAGTATTTCAGTAAATCGCACTTGTGATATATTACATAACACCGTGTGTGGATGATGACTTATGTGTGTGTATTTTAATATGTAGGCTGCATGGGGGGATATTTGCATGTCTGAACTGGCAGCATCAGTAAAATGAAGGCAGTGTGAAAGTATCAAACTACAGTTCCAGAAATAGCCACTTGAGGATGGGCTCCAATAGTCGTTCACAGAGGAAGTGAGGGTCTGTGTCCTCTGTGTGACCCCAGGTTTCAGCACGCAGGACACTTTTTTATTTCATTATTTTAGGCAGTTTCACCTTTAGAGAAGCCACCAAATGGCGGTTTGAGGAACTGCAGTTCATGGCATTATTGCCATATTTATTTTCTATTACATTTCACGCTTGTCTTTCTCCTCAAGTCTGTTGCTCAGGGTTTGTTTGCTCTATGTGAGTGTGTGAGTCTTTGGGTTTTTGTGCTTTGATCAAAGCCCAAAACACACACCCACGCAGTAATACTAAATGCTTACTTCAATGATGTGTAGTAATGTGTAGTTGTGGTTAAGTGGTGTTTGTTGCTGAGCAGAAAGGACTTTTTTTATTAATAAATCCAGTCTTGACTAACTTCATTTAAGTGTGCTGCATTAAAAAAAATAAAAAAAAAATCACCTGCGCACTCTCACGCTGTTACATTTACAGCCTATACATGTAAACACAGCTGCTGGCACAGCAGCCAGACAGAGACTCAGTCTAGACCAAATCTGTCATCGCCCTACAAGAACAGGGTGCCTTGTTCCTGTGTCCAGCCAGACCTGAGCCCTCTGTATTTATGAGGGTATTACCTACTACGTGGTGTTAAGTAAAGGCAGGAACAGGTCAGTGGAGCGTAAAATGCTCCCTTCATGTATAACAAAGTCGTTCTTTGAAGATTATTAGTATACAGTTTGCTGCCGGAGTTGGATTTTTGTCCAGTACTATGAATGGTTAAAATTCATAGTTTCTTGATAGTTGTATTTAGATGTGTCTGTTTCACTGTGAAGCTGTGTGTGTGTGTGTGTGTCAATAAATGCATGATATAAAGTGGCGAGGGAGACAGCTGATAATAATTGGCCAAGGCAGCGAAATTCCAGCACCTCAACTCAAGAAGCTCTTTGATTGTGGGAAATCAAGTGTGTTTAACTGTTTCACTCAGGCGAAGACTAACTGCTCACTGGAACAATTGTTTCAAATATGACTCTATTTTCCTACAAGGCACTGTTAAACTGTAAGCTGCAAAATAATCCCCCTTTATGAAGGCCAGCATAGCATTACTGACACGAACAAAGTTAACCATAAATGGTTGTCCTTTTTAGCATGCCTGAAAGAGAGGCACACTAAAATTTATTGCACGTACTCTGACCCCTGTGGATTTATTAGTTACTATAAAATAATAATACATTAAAATCTACATCAGTTAATATGTGGTCAGAGTTTAATTTGGGAAAAAGAACCATTAACCTGTCGTCTATCAGTGTTGTGGAACAGACCCAAAGATTCCAATGATTAAAAAATAATTTACTCCTGATTTTACTCCCCCTTCAGGTAGCAAAAGTAACCATGCAAAAATTGATGCATGCTGCAGATGAACCCTCCAGAATCTGGTGTCCATCCATGACCCAGCCTGGGCTAGTAATGCTAAGCTAAGCTAGCTTGGAGCAAACAAAGTGCATTGTCTGTCCCTACATCTCAGGGTTGATCTCTCTCTCTCAAGATGCAGTGGTCAGCTAACGATGCTAGCTAGCTCGCTAACAACTTTTGAACATGAGTCTGGGTCAATCTACGTTCCTATCCTGACCTATGGTCATGAGCTTTGGGTAGTGACCGAAACAATGAGTTTCCTTCAAAGGGTGGCTGGGTGCTCCCTAAGAGATAGGGTGAGGAACTCGGTCACCCGAGAGGAGCTCGGAGTAGAGCCGCTGCTCCCCCACATCGAGAGAAGCCAGCTGAGGTGGCTCGGGCATCTGTTTTGGATGCCTCCTAGACGCCTCCCTGATGAGGTGTTCTGGGCTTGTCCCCGGGGAAGACCCAGGGCGAGGTGGAGAGACTATGTCTCTCGACTGGCCTGGAAACACCTGGAGGAAGTGTCTGGTGAGAGGGAAGCCTGTGCATCCCTGCTTAGACTGCTGCCCCTGCAACCCGGCCTTGGATAAGCGGTTGAAGATGGATAGATGGATAGAGTCTGGAACTAGCTTGGCTACTAGCAGAAACCTGCTGGCCAGTAGGCAATACAGGAAACTTGCTTAGGGCTCCAGGTCAGTCAGCCCCCCCCCCCGTGGTAATAAACACAGTGACCCACCGTGTTTCTGAAGCTTTTAAATGTTGTTTATGTTTAGCTCCAGACACCATGTTTAAAACTGTGTAACATGATATTTACCTGCTTCACAGCTTGATGTTCTCTTATCATTTTACAGTATGAATTATCATAGGCTGTATGAAATTATATGACCGTGGGTCTAGGTAAGATACCTGGTGTTTTATGGATCATGTAATAAAAGGAGGATTATAATACCTGCACACAAACACACAGAATGTACAGCCCTTCATTAGCAGCAGCCGTCATAGTGTGGCCAGCCAAAGAGATCCAACCATATGGGGCCGAAACGACAGCATGTGTTTGTAAAAGATAAAGCCTAGCTTTGTAGTGCTGCTGCCTTCAGGGAACGCTCTGAAACTTGTGCCCACCATCATCAAATAAAAAATGATACATTAACAAAGGAACATACAGTATGCCTTTTTGTGGATATTTTTAGCTCTGTGTGTGAACATTTGCAGTTTTTCTATACTGTACCACTCGCCGGCCTTTTCACCACACACGCCATGTATGCCAAGCTCTAAAGCTTCAAAGACAAAGACACACACTCTTGCCATGCACTGGCTGATGTGTCCCACGGTGCTGTGTCCTGCCCACAGCTATTACCATGGTGACAGGTGCTTGGAAGCACGTCCCCATGTCACCTTCAAGTGACTGAGTTTTGCCTTTGTTCTTGGTAATTAAAATGGATTATCGGGGGTTTTTCCCCTTTACACATACATTCTACTCCTCCGTGTTGACAGGGAGCAGTTCAAGTGGAAGGCAGATACATGCTTGTACTATATATACACTACATATAGCCTCTACTTTGTGAGAGCCTGTATAGTGATTGTAGATGTATGCCCCAGAGTTACTGCCTTTCTTTGAAATAGGCATAAATATTTCATATAAAACCTGATAATTATAACATTTGCATGATGATTTTGCCATCTCTGTGAAGTACTGTAATGTACAACAATGCTACATACTGTACTTGTTTAATAACATTACACATTTAGTTGCTGTTTTTTTTTTGGGTTTGACTCCTCTTATCTGGTACCTCAACAGTTAAACACAGAGTGATCTGATCAGCGTCTTTGGACAATAAATAACTTACAGTATGTAAACATTACTGAAAGTAGATTTAACTGTGGCTATCAGTAGCAAGCAAGCTCATAGCACACACTTAAGTTACATCTGTTAGACTTCCTTTTGGCTTGAAAGCTCCAGGATGTATTTCAGCCTGGGTGGCTAGAAACAGCACATTTGTGCCTGAATTCATCAGCTATGCTAATGAATGCAGGCAACGTTAGGAGTCCTGCATGGAACTCAGCAGAGATTGGTTTTATTATGCATTTATGTGGCCATGATTTGAAACAAAGTTGAATGTAGGCCACTTTTGCTAATGTAGAATGTTGTGGGAAGGAGTCTGAACTCTGCATAGATGAAGAGCTACTCAAACGGACACTAATGCGGAACCATAAATCTGCCTTCGGGATGTCAAGATGGCCATGTGGTTTGAAACATGATCAAACGCTCCATCCCTGCGACAAGCAGTGTCCTTCAGCGTTTACAGGGAGACCTATTAGTAAGAGCATTAGCTAAACTGCCTGGACCACTTGTATAGCAGCTATCGGAGAGATGTAGAGCGGGGTCAACCTTGATGTATAATTTCAGTAGCTCCGCAAAGGAGTGCAGTGACAGTGATGGATAACCCAAGGAGAGGGTAAAGAGGAGAGAAGAGAGACGGTAGGATGGACAGAGAGAGAGAGAGAGAGAGACAGAGAGAGAGGAAGGTCTCAGGCTGATATGAAAAGAAAAGCAGACATCAAGAAGAGGAATAAAACCAAAGAGCCACAAAGGGGAAAGAAGAAATTAGCTTAAAGCGGAGTTAGTCAAATCAAAGCACCCAACTCTCATCTGTAGCATTTCTTTTTCTTTGGATAGGGATTACATAGGGAACAGTGCCAGGAAGATAGAGAGTGGTAGAGAGACACAGAAAGAGAGTGGGGAAACAGAAAGAAAGAGAGGGGGTGCTGACCTACTTTGAATGGGAATTCTAACACTGAGAAAAGGAGGAAATGAAAAGAAGATGATGAGAGAAGCTTCTTGCTCTACTAGAGGCTCCTCTTCCAAATTTAAAGCAGGCAATAATTCCACCACAGAGGACTCTGCTGTCCTACACGGGCCTTTGTCTCAGAGCAGCTCATCCACAGTCTGCTATTCAAACCAGCACCAATCAATCTTTCCCTATGATTCGTCTGCATTGGGCTTTAATGGAAACACCCCTATACAAAAGCCCATTCATCTTGTGTCATGGCGTGCATGAAGCCCTCAATCCATTTGATTTTCTTCCATATACACCCATTGTCGGAAACCTGAATTCTTAATCCATTTATAATTAAATGTCATATATTTTAAAGGACAGGAGATTAATAAATGGGAAGTTGAGAAATGGCGGACAGAGGAACAAATATTGACCATAGTAATGTAAAAGGGACGTATGGCAGAGCCGCAGGGACCGGGAGAAGAGGGACTGTGTGTCTTTGTTATATTTGATAGAAATGACAGAGAGATGAATGCTGCAGAGCATTTTAATCTGTAGTGTTCAGTGTGAGTAAACACACACACACACACACAACTGGAGGTGCATGGTTCAGTTTCCACTGAAAATATACAACACACACACACACAGAGAGAAAGAGAGAGAGAGAAAAGTACTGTTTCCCTGTGTGCAAACAGAAAAAGGACAAATTAGAGGAAACTTATAATGCAGAAGAAATGAGACATGTATTGTGGACCCTTTTACTCCGGACCAATCATCTGGATTTTGTGAAAGGTACATTCAGGATTCAGGTTGAATGACTGTGTTTATCAGCCCCGGTCTGTGTTTACCAGGTGGATACTCTAATTTTACCTTTTTTTGGTGCAACAGTATGACCTCAAACTTCAGACAATGAATTTAATAGTCTATTTGGGAGTAATGTGCTGCTGAAAGATACAGTATTGATAAGACAGCGAGGTGATGGATCTCCTGATCCAAGGGAAGAGAAAACTACAGTGAATACAACAAGTGAATATCAGCTATCGACTTTATACAAGTGCTTTACAGAGGACATTAAAATCACATTTTAAAATCATAAAAGAATAAATGAGACAAGTGCAGTGAACATTTCATGAATAAGATGAATAAAGTATTTCTACTCTATTAAGACAGCAGTCAATAGACAGCTAAGATTTATTACCAATGAGGATGAGATTGGTGTTACCTTTATATAATTTCAGAAACTCTTTCAAGTGATTTTCTCTTCCAATAGCATGCAGTATGGTAGAGATTATTTCTGAGTTACTTCTTGTATGGATGCCTTAGTGTTGTATGCTAGCTGCTATGGCACCAGTAAGCTAACTCTGAGCTCTAGCTCCATACTTGAGAGTCAACAAGTCATCAAGTTATTGGAATTTTCTGTAATATTGAACCACCGTTTCCATCACAACCAGGAGGTCTATTTTGTGTGATCCATACATGTTGTAATGTATTCGATTCTATTTATGTGACTTCAGAGTGTTTTCAAGTGAGCCAGATTCCATTTTGTTTTTGTCTTCTCCAGAGCAACCCAACATCTGGACCCATGCTGTGCCACTGCGTTGGTACAAATGTGGAGGCTGTGCGTTGTGATACAATGCTAATGTTGCTCTGAACATGCTCTATGGGGGGACAGGTTCTCATGCCCAAGAAAGAGGCTTAGTTGCTGTGTTGTTATGTTTGTTAATAGAGACGGTCTGAACAAAAATCTGAGCCTGAGAGCCGGAGATGGATGGGAATAGTACAGGGTGTGTTCTGGATGAGTCACTGCTGGACATGTACACATCTGGACACACACACACAGCTGTCAATGACACAGGAAAATTAGCAATGGTAATACAATCTCCAAGGCTGGGCTAATGTGTAAAACTGACATTTTGAGGTTAAACCTAAAAGCAGTCAGGAAGCTGTGCAACCCTTTTAAAAACACACTTTTTTTCATTGACACACACAAACAATTACTTCCCATATGTTCACATGGAACAAGAACGTTTATACGTCTGAAAATAACACAGCTGCATGCCAACCAGATACCCTCTTTCCAACACACACCCACGGGCTTATTTTCATAAACTCTCGCCTAAGTGTGTGAGGTGCTTTTCCACACGCTCTAATGTAATTGTCTCTTAGACTGTCTACACTTCCTCTAGCAGACTAATATGGAAACTCATATGGTGGAGAAAGAATCCCTTCACAGCGCTCATCAGCGCATGCAGGACGGATGAAAACGAGCATCGACAACTCTCCTCCTGAAAGCAGATCTCTCTCTCTCTGGGTTAAAGATTTCTCCTCGTCTTCCTCCATCAGAGGGCATGAAGGTCTGAGAGGAGAAGGGATGATGTCATTCTTACAATCGATGGAGCAATGAGTCCACTTGATGTGATTTCTGCTAAATTTATTAGCATCATGCACCGCAGGAGCCTCTAGGGTGAAGCAAAGCAGCGGGGTGGGGGGGGCAAGCCTCCTCTCCACACACATTTGCACTCACTGTAGTGTCAATATACTGATGAATTCATGTTATGTTGTCATATTTAAAAATCAACACAGGCCAATCAGGCCCCAAAAGGTTATCAAATGAAAAGAGGCAAAAACTAGGCTCCACCTTTTCTCCTCCTGGGAATTCAAGGGTTCCTGAGTCTCTGGTGTTGACCTCAAATTCTTATAAATAAGAGATAAACCTATCAGTTGGTTGGAGAGCAGGCAGGAGGAGGGGCAGCTTCCCTACAGCCTTGGACCAGTGGGAGGATAGAATCCATGTGAGCTCATTGTTTTTGTCTTTTTTCCCCCCTGTGAGCTTAAAAATAAAACTGTGTGTGAATGGAACAGCCAGTAATGCATTGTGTGTGTGTGTGTGTGTGTGTGTGAGTATATGTGTCAGAAAAGAATCTTGGCATACAGAGAACAAGGTTTCATCATCACTGTGTGTAATGGGAATGTATGTGTGTGTGTGTGCTCAGTCTAAACCTTGAAATCATTTGTTTTTAGCAATGTTAGCCATGTGGCTGTAGGGACAGAAATGTTTGCCCATCAACAATGAACAATTTACATGGATACTCATCCTGTAGAAAATCCACCACTGGAACTTAGCTTAGATCAGGGGATTTCTTGGTCATGGTGTGAATGTGTTTTTTATACTAGGGTTAGCTCACAGCAGCTTGGTTATACCAATTAGCTTTATAAATCAACATAACTTCATAAACATGTGGAATCTATACATGGCCTCTGTGTTGGAAATTTGATCAACTGGCCAAAAGAAATAATAAAGAAATAACAGAGACAGTGGAGAAAAAGAGGCAGGAATGTTGTGAGTATTATATTGCCTCATAAATGGCCAAGCCAATTCAAAATTGGAAGGAAATGTATCTATAAAATGTGTGTGTATAAATGCATCTAATTGTATTTATAGAGCCATTAATAATTAAATTGGTCTCAGTGTGAGCAAGAAACTGAACAACAGTCACATTTCTGATCTGGTCAGTCACTGAGATGAGCGTCTTGCTGCCTCTGTAGTCATAGCTTTTACACCCATTTCTATAGGTTGCATTCACTCTAAGCCTATTCCCCATTGGTAGGATTGTCTCAAAATATCCTCTCATAAAGGGGATCAAACCGGATGGGAAGGTCGAATGCCACAAGGAGAAGACCCTGAGGACACAGTGGCAGGATCACTAAAACTCCCATGTGGTTCACACTGCCTGTCTTTGTTATAGAAGTCATCCCATCCATCTCTTTGCTACTTTCTGTGCATTGTTACCATCCTTTATGGCTACACACAAAGGTGGATCACAGTGGTTAGTGCTGGGCCATGCCTGAAGGCTGTGACATCAAGTGGTGTAACTTGGTACGTCTTTCCACGCAGATGCCTTGTTTGGCTTAGAAATGTGCAATTTCCATGTCTTGAGTGTGTACACCATGTACCGTGTGTATTTTAAAATGTGTGGAAACACGTTGTGTGCTTTATTTATATAACTATGTGGGAAAGGATAAAGTGAAGCTATGGGGGATTTTGACAATGAGGCCTACACTGGAGGACAGCTGGGGGTAAAAAATGCACAGAGATTACAGGGATCCAGGGTCTAACAGCGTCCCAATGTCACCCAGTGTGTGTTAGCTACAGGGATGACTGGGGAGGGGGGGGGTCTGGTTCAGGCAGTATGGGATTTACACATTTGATAGAGCTGAAAGGAGGAGGCCCATCCTCCTGGTGCCTGCATACATACTTGTGTGTGTGTGCATGTTATTCCCCATGCACTGAGGTCACCAGGTTTGTTACTTTACCTTAGTGCCTGTAACTTTTCACAGCATCATGCAGAATGTGTCACACTTCACCAAGCCTAATTACAAGTAGAAGAGCAAACACGACCTTCATGGTGAATAACATGTTCCAGTCTACTGGACAACAAACACATGCGTATATATGTGCATGGAACTGCATACCTGATTTATGCAGGCAGGATGTGCACGAACTATGTTACAGTCCATAAATCAGTCTAAAGTTATGCAGAACATCTCGATGGTAAAAGTGGTTGGATAATGTTTAGGGGGTTTACACAGGGCACATGGGGACAAACATGTCCTCAGGCGTCCTCCAGGCTGTATGCACCAGGTATAGTCTACTAGTTCACTTGTTTTTCTGAAATGTGCTTTAAGATATTACAGTGCTTTAATGTCGCAAGAATTGCAAAAAAAAAACCCCTGTTGAGGTGACAAAATATTGATTTAGCCTAATGAACACTGGCTGCTCCGCCACCAATTATCATTTTGAAAGGCTGAGACTTTTGTAAACAATGCGGCAAACAGCCATATTTGTTTCCTGACTGGGTCTACATGTCCTTTACTGATTTGTTCCCTGCCTGTCACATGACCCTTTTCCAGAGGAAAAGGGTCATCCTTGGCTATCAGATTTAACAGTGGTGCTGTCCTTGTTGTTGTTTGCAGCTGTTTTGAAAGTAGAATCTGCAGCTTCAGCATATATGTGCAGAAGCTTGAATGTTGTTTAAAATCTGAAACTCAAGAATATGCCCCACAAAAAAGTCAGTAGATGGTTTAAGATACTGTAAAGTTAGTGTTTGGGTCTAAAAGAAACAACAACTGTCTTTAGAGTCAGCTGGGTAGAACTAAAACCTACTCTTCTGGCTAACAGCGGCTAATTTATTCAGCTGAGTCACTGTATGCCCTGCTCTACCACCCTATTATGGTTTAAGGGCTGGTACTCCTTAAAGGTTAATTCTCCATTGTCTGCAGCTATAAAGGGATAAGTACAGATTGCAGTGTATCTTAATCCTGGGTGCTGACCAGAGTGGTCAATAACAGCGTAGTGTAGCCACAAGGCGAGACAATGAACACTGGCTTTTCTTTTCAGTCTGCCAGGAGACCTCAACGGGGCTGATTGTACTAAAGGGATTGGTGACATCATTCAGTCTCTCAGCAAAGGGAATCTTCACAAAAACCCATCCACACCCACCCTCTCTCTCTCTCTAGGCCCTAAAAGAAGTCTCTTACAAACCCAGAGGTCACAAGGTCCGCCGAGAAGGGGGTGGATGGAGAGCTCTGTTGACCTACATCGCAGATGTAATCAACAGCAGCCATCTCCCGAATCCTCACACACAACTTTTACACACACTTACAGGCCTACTATCACTTTCCCACAAAAATACTACACCACAACTTGCATCTGTCTCACATTCATAATAGGCGGCTTGTATTAAGCATCAACCCCCGCAGAACTGTCTGCTGGGGCCCCGGTGCTTCAATAGGCTTCTTATATCTGCAGAGAGGAGCAGCCAGTGCCAAACAAGACTGGCACAAAGAGGGAACAGCGTGGGCACGTGGGAAAAGCATGGGCGATCCGTGGCTCGTCTCGTGATCCAACACAATACGTTTTAAATGGAGGGGCTGGCTGAAAGAAAACAAAACTGATACATGAACAAGACTGAAAGTCTATAGTGCTGTCCCCCGATGACAGGATGCTCATTTTACAACAACAACAGTTGGACTGGTTAAAAAAAATGAGGAGACAAATTACGATATATGTACAGTGACTATTCTTAGCTATGACTTAATCCTGTAAATATACATATGACTTAATGTATGAGTTGTTATACACATGGAAATTTTGACTGTTTTGTGATTCAAAAACACAACTTTTTGAATGTAACACATAAAATCCACACCTGTGTCACAGAATGGCCGATCATGTTGATCCATGCAAATTGTGGCTTTTCGTGAGGACCCACATGTATGTCCTAAGGGGTTTGCTGTGGAACAAAACAGCCAGAGGTGGGGGGACGGCAAGTCTGTCTGGGACTTGTCTCTAAATCAACAAAGGCAGACTAATGACAGTGGATGATGTGAGAGCTTTAAGAACTACTTTCTTATCTGTCCAACTGTTCTCTGTGTACAATAACAACTTCGTCTGATAAACCCAGCAGGCCTGCCTGTATGTGTGTGTGTGTAGCAGAGCAAAGGGTAAATGTGCCTGTATGGGTGTATACAAAATGAATTGTGTATTTGTGTGTGTGTGTGACTGATAAGCGTAAACAGCCCTCTCTGAGTGTAGCATTTGCCTACACTTGATTACATCTCTGCCTTCTCCAACCAAATCAGACTAGCCCCGCCTCGCTGCGTAACATACACATACACAGAGATTAAACAGTGAAGCAGCCCCCTGCACAGGCATGTCATATGTACACAAACACTTAAAACACAGCAGATCTGAACCACTTAAATCTTCCTCTTTCCGCCACACTGTCAACAAACAGGTCGTTTTGCGTGGGTAAATGTAAAACCCCCAGAGGTAGCTTGATGGAAATCTCGGACAATGATGAACTCATACTTTCCTGGGCTCCTGTATGCTAACGAAAGGCTTTATGTAGATGGGTCGTCAGGGGATTTATAATTACAGGGCTTGTGGAGGACGGCTGAGGAGCTGTAATGAGCCGTGCAGCTTGGTAGGTGCTCTGACTGGAGAGCTAGAGGCTAAAAGCCTCCTGTGGATCCTCATTCAGTGCGTATGAGGTGACTGATGGGTTCACGGCCTAAGGCAGAAGGTGATGACAGATTATGGAGTTCATATGTGTGAATAATTGGGCAGAGGTTAAAGTAAATAATGTTTTTGGTTTAATACATATTCATCTGAATTTCGCACCCTGAGACTCCTACCTCTCCCCCAAGGTGAGGAAGAAGCCCAGAGGTTCCTATTTTGACAGTGGTGATTACGTCATCCTTAGTTTGGATCACTTTCTGAAGGTCCAACTGTTGTCTAAGTTCCACAAACGACCACTTCACGGTGGCTCCAAAAAAGACAAACCCCAACTTTATAGTGCAATGAAAAACTGTTTTGTTTTGGTTTACATGCAGTAAATTCCTTATCAATCCATACACGGATTAACCTGGAAGTTAGGCGGATTCGAGTGCTGCTAAGATGTCAATGTCTAAACAGACAGTGTTTCCAAACTGCTCTTTCAGGACACTTATGTGTGAAGGTGAGGAGGGTTTGTGTACAGTTTATTTGTTTGTTTACTTTAGTTTTATGTTGGTTTTAGTTGGTTCTGCCAATGTGTTTTTAAGTACTGTAACATGAGAAGTGAAACACCCTGGAGCCTACAGTGATGTTGTTTAGTTTTGTATGAGCTTGAGCTTGTCAACTTTAAGGTTTTTTGATTTATTTTTTTGCATCCTCCAAAAAGAGTGACCATGCTCCTATTAAGAAAAATGTAGGGTTGCATGTCGATTTCATGAGGAGAAACAGCAGATGCCAGTGAAAAAAATAATAAAGCTCTCCAAGTTTAGCACCATTTTTTTCTGTATAACTTTACTTATGCAGAATAAGAGACTCTGCCAGATTCCACTCACAGCATGCCAAACATAGCTGGGTACCTTTTTTCTCATGTGATCAAAACATTGTTTATGTAGACTTCAGCCTGGAAGCCTACAACCACTGTTACCTCACGTTTAGCCCCTCAGAGCCATAAACAACAAACGCTGCTTCATCCATCTCTTCTGTCAGTGCTGATCAGCGTGAGGGGAACACAGGGTCTTATTCACCACCAGGAAGCTGACAGCGCCGTGTGATTTGGCCTCTTAACATGTGTGGTAGACTGTGTGACCTTTGTGCTGCAACGCGACATCTGCAGAATGTTGTTTGTTACTGCTCAGTAGCCATTATTCCACATCACAAGATTACAGTGACGGAGAAAATATCCAAAGAGGACAAAGACAACAATAAAGTGGACTCACGATACTAAAAAAATACAAAAAAAAGCTCCTCATTTTTTAGGCAGAGCACTTTTTAGACTATTTCCCTTTTCTTTTCTTATCCTCAGCCTCTCAAACTCCCCTGTTCTTTCGGTAAATGTTTTTACACCACAAACTGTAGCTGAAAAAATCCCCACACTTCCCTGTTTTGCTGCCACCAGAAACCGCTTTTGTTCTGAAAAATTCTTGGAAAAAAGGCTACAAAGATACACAAACTCACATGCTAGACATTGTAATGTTGTCTATGTCTGTAAAACACATAGGCACATACACTGTGGATAGCCTATCTGTAACCATTGTCGTTTGCCTCTCTAAAATCACAAAGAAAAACACTTTGGTCTCTTCACTTTACACTAAATTTATTAAATACTTTGTTTTAGCTATGCCTTTCTATTTCAACAAGATTCATTTGGTCTTCACCTTTTTATAACATAAGAGTACACTGGTACACAAAAAGAATACTCTTATGCTATGCCTTTCTAAACAAACAAACAAACAGGCAATTTAAATAAATAAAAACACATAGCCCCATATGACCCCACAGTAGACGAGCTGTAAGTGGAAGAGAACCATCAGGGGAGGGACCACCACAACTTGCATTCAGAGCATACAGCTGAAACTCTGAGCTCACCCGGCAACAAGAAATTTTATTTTCTGATTGGCCGACGTGTCACTAATTCAGACAGTTGTAGGAGCGCGCTGTACTCCTCCATCTTACACTCTGTTTTGCATGTAAAAGTGAGGTTTTAAATTGAACAAAAAAAATGACTGGAGCAACATTTGACAGGCTGATGCTAATGTTAGCTGTTAGCTGCTAGCCACCAAATTTAATAATGCTTCATTATTACAGACAGCTGAGGTAGCCAGATGAATATATTCCTGCCGAGCTGTTGGGTGATGCGTAAATGATCATCAGTAGATTTATGCAAGGCCACGCACAGATGTCTGAGGCAGACCTGCCAGCTAGCTAGTAGCTATCAGTCATGTGAAGACAAGAAAGGAGTCCTTATGTAGCAGGTAGCAACCTGTGGAATTACACTGACTGCTGTGTACATGCGGGCAGATGTGGAAGGTATAACCACCCATTTTTCCGTTTTAGAAAAGTAAATAAAAACAAAACTAAACTGAAATTTAGGAATGATTTTTGTGAATGTTGATGTGATAGTGTTCCTTATAACATAAAAAAGCAAGTGTAGTTTGCTTAAAATCAGAAAATAGAGAGCACTCACAATAGTGTTTTCATTCTTTAAATAATAATAACATGTTGAAGGAGGACATTTAACTGACACCCCAGGAAAAAAACTGCATTTGCAAACTGAACCTTCACACAGTAAAATCACGCATGCAAATACAGAGATGAAAGCCTGCGGATCATCATAACCTGATATCCCGATCACTCCCTGCACACATGTCAAAAAAACTACATTTGAATCAATCTTCATGTGCACTCTGCAATCAGCTCCATGACTGATCCATCCCTCCCAGCTCAATAATAACCTGATTTCATACATATTCTCACCTTGCTGCGAGGACGCTCTCAGTAAAGGTTTTACATACATTAGAATACGGAACGCCTCGTAGCTTAACTTCTTTGGTTATGAAAGCGGTGGCAGAATGATCCTTTAGAAAACAGTGTGTCAGTCAAGTGTATTGTCTGTGATTGTCTTTCTTTGCTACACAATGCCATATGGATTATATTTGCATTTGTCTCCCTAGAGATATTATTCACTGCAAAAAAATTAAAAAAGGAGGTAGGGTTTTTCAAAGGGGGGGTGGGAAGTACTGTAGTATTTAAACATTTTAATTAATAAAAAAATGTACGACTTAACAACACACACCAAAAAAAATGTGCTGTGAGGTATAAAAGGAGTAAAAATAATGTGTCTTTGTGGAAAAAAAAAAAAGAAAAAAATGATTGCAGCTGCAGCCAGCATGAAACATCACAATAGCTTTTTGTGTTTTTCTGGTTACTTTGGGAATATAAAATCCAGTATTCTGAGCAACAACATTAAAAAGCTCTGAGTCAGACTTTTTTCTTCCAAAGACCGTGTTTTGGCTGAGTGTTTGGTTGTGTTCTATGTACTGTGACTTGTACTTGGAGCACATTTGTCCTCATCATACTCTTTGCAGCCAGTAGCAGTTGTTCTCGGTTATGCCAAGAAAAACATCCAGGCCGCACTTAGCGTCGCTTCATAAAAACTTATTCCACGCTGCCTCTTTGATTCAAATGTTACAGATGCAGAAGCCTCACAATGCTTTAGTCAGTGATACCACATGTCTACTGTAGTACATGGAAAACAGTGTGAAAGACACACTGATCCATCATCATAGCACCTTTCATATAGAGGGTATATTGTGGTGTGGTGTGACTTCTTCAGCTTTGGGCCCAACACTAATCATTTACCACACAGCTGGCAGCAGCAGTGATGAAAAAAAAAGCATAAACTCAATAAAAATCCCCAATATCTGTCAAAGCCTGCAAAGCTAATTAACAACGGTGAGATTCATTTGAGTGAAGATGCAGTGACTGGTGTGTAATGGAAGGCAGGCAGGAGAAAGAAAGATAACATGGGATTGTTGGGGAAGTGGAAGCAGACATCACCCATTATCTCATTACCATTACTCTTAGTAACTCTGGAACTGATGAATGAAAGCACAGCGATCTCATTACAGGGAGCCAATGGGAATAAGGAAGATTTAAAGAAAAAAAAAACTGAGTCAACAGCAAACTAAAGCCATTATCTCAGGCTGAAATGGCACAATATGCTGCCTTTTTGTTTTTATTGGCTTTACTCTACAGAATGTGAAAAAATACATTTATGCTTTCTTAAAGTTTGCACTGTATTATGGAAAGCTTCAGTATTGTAGATGTGCATTCAAATGTGACGGCCCGTGTCTAGACTTACATCAAACAGATTCAGAGAATAAGCCACCTGGAGGTTTTTTCCACATCTCACACAATACAAGCACCATGCACTTTCCAGCAGGTCAGGTGATTTCCTCCCCCAAAGCAAAGTAGATACGATGTTTGTTCTACAAACATCATCACTGGGAACCAGTCACACCTGTTACACACTGTGTGAAGTGGAAGAGGACAGGAGTGCTGCTCCACAAAAATACCAAGCAGGACCAAAGATCAGCAATCAGTGACAGGATTAGAAAATGGCCTTTCAAGATGGAACACCAACATCCCAGCTGTGATAGCAGCAGGGTTTCAAATCATGCAGATGAGGCTCCTGGATCTTCCTAAGTGTCCTGATAGTGCAGGCCTATCGCTCCAGAAATGGAAGCATGGGTTGGAAAAAGCAGATAAACCTTCTGTGGTCAACCACATTTGGACAGGACAGAATTAGAACACACACCCACCACAGCCAAAAGGTGACGGTCACTGAGCTCCACAGCTGTTCAACCACTACAGTTTTTCCACATGCATGCATCAGCTGTTTGCAGTTTGTCACCTTCAACAATTCTGATGAAGTACATCACTGTTTTGTATTGTGTCTGCAACCTTTGTTCTGACTTTCTAAGAAATCCTAAAGAGTCCAATGGCGGTTTCTTTACAGTACACAGAACATTTAAAGTTGCTGACATTTACTAAAAGAGGGTCACAGCTATATTTGTTAAAGTTGCATCACAGTTAGGGTAAAAGAGTAGATTTTACTTCTGGTACTTTAACTTGAGATTGTTTTGCTGCTACGAAAGGAGCTGATCAGATCTGTTTTTCTTCTTTTTAAATCCACACCACATCATTTAACACCACTTTTACATCCTCTTAGCGCACTTGAACAACAACTACGAACAATATTCCCTAACATTGGGGAGGTTTTCTTGCGTAAAACCCCACATTCTCACTATTGTTACTTTAAAATGCTGAATTTGTCATTTCTCACAGTTCCCTCTACAGCCACAGAGGGTGTTGTGCAACTTTTTGACTGTAAACAAACTTTGTGTGTGTGTGAAATGGATGGATTTTCCTTTAACTGTTTAAAAATCAAATGTTAAAAGTCAAACCACCCTAGTTTCTTGACATAAGACAGAGCGCTATTGTCGAGATAACAGTATATTCTACATGATTTGTCTGCTGACACACTGAATGTGTGAACTGGTTCATTTCCATGGAACTTTTTTTCATTTTTGTGCATCTGTTGTTTTGTTCCTGAGTCTTTCCTGTGCATTCTGCCTGTACCGCTGGGAGCCAGGATCTGAAGGCAGTAACAGCGAGCTCCTGCTGAGGAGGCTGAGCCTGGCCTTTTTATATGGCCTGTAACGATGCAGTTCTGGCTGGCTGACACCTGATAAACCCAACTCCTGACGGGATGAAGGTGTGGATATGATATGATGCTGGAGCCATTCCTATGAACATGTAATACTCTGCTCTCTGTAGGCTACATGTTTGTTTGCACTGCTGCTACAAGCTTGTGAACTTAAGTATACATGTAGAAACACCTACTTACAAACTGGAACACAAAAACCATAAGCAAATACCCAAATTTATTAGACCGAGCGTTGGTAGGCCGAGCTTCAGTCAAGTTTTATGGCCGTTGTGGAGCCTTTTCTGTCTTTACAGGCTCCGTGGTTAAGACTGTTAACTTTGTAAACATTTGCAAAACACAAGTCAACCATTTCTGTATCACTAAGGGAGGAGCCGCTGCCTAACAATATGGGTCACAGGTCACGGAAACAAAAACAGAAGACTTGCAGCCCATAAGTGTTATGTGAGTAAAGGAAAGTCTCTCTGTCTCTGTGTGTCTACAGAGAGAACGTACAGTCGGATAATGTGGGGTAAATATATAATACATACGGTATATGCTGTATATATATATATATATATATATATATATATATATATATATATAGAGAGAGAGAGAGAGAGAGAGAGAGAGAGAGAGCCCATCATGGGACACTAGCCAATATTTCTCAACCATAATCCCCCTTCTTAAACATCTAGGCTACTTCTGCTCCCATATGACAGAGAAACACTGTAGGTACTTTCAGTCTTGTGCAAATAAACAACAACGAAGTTAAAAATAGGAATATAGGGGGAAGTATGAAAATTGCATACTGCTCACTTCTGTATGTGGGAATCCACATAAACTGACGAAGTGCTCTTCGAGGGCAGTGAGAGGAAAACATGGCAGATTTTAAACTGCCAGACCTTGTTATGTGTAAGACATGTTATCTGGATGATTAAATGACCCTCTATGTAAGAATCCATGGTAATGGAAATGTGCTCCTTGCTTCATACAATTCGTGTGCGCAAGCTCTTGACATGCATTGTGTCATCCATCCGTCCCTGGTGAACTCCATATGCCATTAAAGGATGGGAGCCATTAGTGTAACAGGATCAGCCTACGCACACACACATGCATGCGTGCTGCAGACGCTCGGTAGCACAGCACTCAAGTGGGCAGTCAGAGGATCAGAATCTTGACAGCAGCAAAGCATCTTCCCCTGCAACCAGCTTTTTTGGCAGGAAGTGAAACCAAGGGAAGAAGAAGAAGAAGAAGAAGAGCAGCAGCAGCAGCAGCAATCCTGTTTATCCCCCACTGTCACCCACACACACAGCCCTGAATTCTGTCTCCCAGAGGAGAAAGGGAAAATGGAAGTTGTTTTTTTTTCCTGCTGTTTTTTCCTACCCAAGAGGCAGCGCTTACAGCCAGCCACATCTCTTCCAGTAAGCTATAATTATCACCATACTGACGCAGATTACTGGAGGAGGGAGAGAGCGGGAGATACAGTGGCGAGGGTTTTTGAACAATGGTGGAGAAAATGATAGGCTTGATATTGAGGTCACATAATAAAGGCAAATAGAGACTAAATGAGTTGATTTTACGGCTCGGAAAACATTCCCCATGCCTGGCCAATGGAAACAGAGGAGGTTTTGTCCTTGGCTGCTGTAAGCATTTCACACAAGATGTGCTGTTTGTGTAATTACATTTTCAGTAAAAAAAAACAGACAGCCAAAAAAAAACGACAGACAGCCATCCTTATCTGTGTCTCTGCTAATGAAATTAGGAATACTAAGAACGGGGTTCTGCTGCCTTAGACTTTAAAGGTGCGGACAGGCGTGACCAAATAGGACGCAGGCCATATTTGGACAGCTTTGGGCCAAATGGTGTTGTGTTTCCACATGGCTTGTGTAACATGGGAGGCCATTTGCCATGAGAGGACAATGATCAGAAATGCTGTGAAAAATGATCTTAAGAAGGATTGAAATGAAACACATATGGCTCTGTGGTTATGGTGGTGGATGAAACCCAAACACAGACTTTGGAGATTCAGGTCAGAAACATAAACACTCACACAAACTGCAGGCAAAACATTTGGAACCAGTTTTGATGCGACAACACACCCTTGTCTGCTCGTCCAATCCCCTTCAGAGTGTTTTTCTCAATCACCTTATCAATCCTGTTAAACACCAAACTCCTCCACACCCTCTGGCACACATACATCAACAAGTTGTTTTGCCAGAGGGAGAGCTGCAGCCACTCCCCTCCTCTCCTATCACCTGGTATTTCTGGATTCTCATTGGTCACCTGAGGAGAGAGACTACAACACCTCCTGAAGGTTCACTGACCTCCACTCCCTCTGTTAGTATGAACCGTCTGACAGATGACTCACAAAGAAGTCAGCTGCAGTGACAGCTATCGCCTAGAACACACACACACACACACAGATCACATATTTACCTTTAATTTAAAAAAACATTGTGTGTGAATGAGTAATCATGCATGCATGAGCCTATTTTATGAAAACACCTCCAGAACATGAAGGTGTGAGAAGTTTTTTTTTATCCTAAAATCCACCTGGGGTATAAGCAACACCATTTGTGTGTGTGTGTGTGTTGTTGCATATCACAGGGTGAAGGTGTAGGTTAAACCTACACACCTGCATCCTTTTTATGGAAGCGAAAACACACTGCAGACAGTCACACATTTGTACAGCGTATACAGTTGGCTTGGCACCGTCTCAAAGTATACACACATAAATGGTAAAGCAACATGGCTGCCATTAGCAGGCTCTGTTTGTTCAGTCTGCTCTCAGCTCTGAGGTCCATCCAGGCAAAACAGTTGTTGTATGGAGGCCTATTTAATTTTATGTGTTAGAATATTGTTTTTTCACAGCCCAACACCATCATGTGTGCATTATAGTGTATACAGCACACAATATACTGTTACCATCTGAGAACATTTAGGGTGCAAAAGGAGCTTCTTTAAAGACGCCCTCTGTGGTGTTATGTCTAACTGCCTGTATTGTAACTTGATCTGACTCCACCCAGAGGAGACAATAACATCTGTCATACTGAAGTCTCAAAATCCATCTGGCTAAATCCGGCTTCTTTGGTTTCCTCCAAACCGCCAGGTGTCACATAATAAAAATTCAGGCCACATTCAGACAGGGGTGGGACCGGGTGCACCTTTGTAGCCATGTCGAAAATATACGGCCCGATTCCCGCTCTAGCCGGACTGATTACACAAGTCTCAGCGACTGGATCTCAGTGTGTCCTCAGTGTCACTTGGAATAAGATCCCTTGTTAATGCTAGGTGTGAACAGGCCCATTAATTCTCACTGTAACCTGGCCAGGGACCCTGACAGGCTGAGAGTCGGTGTCGGACTAATCACAACCTTGGTGACATCATTGGAGTGACAAACTAAAGACGTGGCATCCATGTGTGTCTGTCCTTGATTCAGATGAAGGAAAAGCTCCTTTAATGTGAAAAACATAAATCAGAGTGGGTGTGAAGCCTGAATCCGTCATAACACATCAGTTTAAAGGGTAACCACAAAGCAGGGCAGACCCCTGACATATAGGAAGGAGCCCACCCATGTCTGGGGCCTCCCCCCACATTTCCATCCTAGCTATCACAGTAATGTTTCTGAGGTTGCATGCAAGGCAGTTGATGCAGAGACTCATACACCAGCGCTTGCAGGCGACCTCCAGGAAGATCAAAATCTGATTCAAACACTTTAGATATGAATGAGGCCCTTGTAAGGTTGTTGTTCGGCCATGCTGCCTGTTTTCATTGTGATCACACAAACTCACTGGAATCAGCCTTTTATGGTATGCTGTACTTAAGGATATGTTGTGCAGTAAAGGGCATGCAAAATGCAAAGTGATGTGGAATTTATGAGGTGGCTGTATTTATGGGAAAAAAGGCTACAGTAGCCTGCCAAAGAAAGTGTGATTTTCTGCTCTCAGTAGCTGCTGGTATGGTTATAGTTGTGTTATGACTCTAGCTCTGCACTCATCCTAATACTTACATCACATTTATACCAAACAGCGTCTTCAAAGTCAATGATTTGATCAGCGACCTGCAGAAACCGCTCACCTTATGGAATAATCAGGAAGGAGCATGCTGATGTAAAGCTGCTGAGTCCCTGTGTTTCTTTGGAAAGGTATCGCAGCTTCAGGAGTGATAGTGCTCAATCAGGGAAAGTGGAGGGGAGTGTTGTCTAGACTGTTGCATAATGAATAAGCCAGACTTTGTGGTCACAGGAGTGGAAGTCCATGAACCGCGTTAACAGTATTCTTCCAGACGGCCGGCGTGAACTCAAAAACAGGAGATGAAAACAAAGAGTCAGGAACACTGGCTATCGAAAACACATCATTTAATCTTTCTATTGTTTTTAAATCAAATTAAAATATCCAGACATGCTGATGCTTGTTAATCCACAACTATGTGTACATATATGTCAGATACACCATATACAGATCAACCCTACCAGTCACTGGTAAATATCTCCATAATATGTACACATCTTTACAACTGTGGACACACCTGCACAACAAGTGTCATGGACAAACTCTAGCTCATTGAGTCCTCTATGGTATATATATATATATATATATATATATATATATATATATATATATATATATATATATATATATATATATATATATATATATATATATATATATATCTTGGTATATTTGTATTTTCCTGGGTCCTCTTTAATTTTGAAAGGCCTGTTTCCTCATGTGTCTGTCTGTTTTACTTCCTCTCATGCCCACCCTGATTGTGTTCACCTGTGTCTTGTTACCCCTCATGTATTAAGTCTTAATTATAAGTCTTGTGCTCCCCTTTGTGTCGGTTTGTCCTGTGTTGCGTCCCCTGTGTTTGTTCTTTGTCCCATGTTTCCTGCTTCCCCAGTGTTTCTTCCAAGGTCTTTGTTTCTGATTGATTCCAAGTTATGAACTTTACATTTGATTGTTTTAGTGTTTACTTTTGGAGTTTTGGTCTTTTAAGTTTTGGACTTCAGGCTTTGTTAAGTTAATACAGCTCAGGTTTTGTTTGGACTTGGCCTGCATACGGGCCTTTCTTGAACCTAAACAGAACGAGCTATATAGCTATTATGGTTCTGTGATCTGGTGTTCTGCTTTCCTTGTTTTATGCTAAGTTCTCAGTTTATTTTGACATTGTGGTTTTCATTATTAGTTTTCCTTCCTGCCCTGACCTGTAGTTTCCTTTCAGCTCTGACCTCTTGTTATTTTTAATCGTCTTACGTCCTCACTGTTTTATTTTGAAAGCCTGTGTCTCCCTGTGAGTTGTACTTCCTAGTGTTTTCCCTTCATAGTGATTGCCTGTCCCGCCCTGATGTGTCTCACCTGTGTCTTGTTACCCTTTTGTATTTAAAGGTAGGGTAGGAGATCTTGAAAACTCAGTGAGTAACAGCCAGAATTTGAAAATACACTCCCGCCTCCTTCTCTCTGAGCCCACCCTGAATCCACGCCTCCTAATCACAGGGACGTGCAGTATGTGTTCACAGAAGATGACTGTGGACCAGCACCGTGACCTGCATCAGCCGGATCTCATTCACAGGTAAAAAACACGTAACATCATCATAACAAATATAAACAACAAATGTGGCAGTTATTGCAAGCTGGATCTGCCAAGCGAAAATGTTAGTGTATGAAAACAGTGCGTAATACTATTTATATAATAATGAGTGCAGTGTTGCAGGCCAACTAGCCACAGCAGTCATGTAAAGCTATAGTTGCCATGTTAGCCATGATGCTACACCGTCTTTGCTTTGAATGCTCAGCACAGTGTGTTCCTACGCAGTCAGTTTATGTTATGGATGAACTCCTGTAAAGCTAATCAACAAGGGTGGTGATGCTACACAGCCAGTTAGCATTGAATATATGACTCTTCACTACATTTCCTCTGGTGTTTATGTTGTTTACAGAGCAGTCTGCTCCCTACAGATATTCAGCTAGCTCACATCACCAGACACCTACCTGCTCTACCTTAGTCTGAACACCAATGATATGCAAGACTTGTTCAAGGATGGTAAAACTCTGTTTATTGACAGTATATAAATGTTTATTGTTTACTGATTGACAGGTCAGAATTCAAATCCTGAGCCTGGAGCAGACCCATCAGCTGCTGGAGCTCCATCTGAACCAAGCCTGACATCTGACCTCCTCACCATGGTCCTCCTGCAGCAGGTGCAGCCAGCTGTTGTTTGATGATGATGCTGTGGACAACCTGGTGACTGGTGCATCCTCATGCTGACACACAGGCCTGTGTAGCAGGGAGGCGTCCCACACCTAGAGCTGGCCTGTTATTTCTTCAGGTTCTAACATGTTTGGTGCTTCTGTTCTTTTTTGTTGTTGATCATACATGAGAATAAATATCTTCACTGAAAAACTGTAACTGTGTTTGTTGTTACAGAAAATATTCAATCTTTGTTATTTAAATAGCTGCACAAATAATGAAAACCAGATATGTTGGCAACAGTTTACTCTTGTCTCACATCTTTCTGCATCAAGCCGTTTTCTTATGGTGGCGTTTCCAAAAACAGTGTTTCTTTTCCCACTCGCTGGTAGCATCTCTGCCATCCGCCATTATGCGCCGATCCGGTGTTTAACTTGACGTTCATGCACATCGAGTTCACGTACCTCTCTTGTGCGCGCAGCACAGGAAGAGAGTGACAACCAGCCAATACAACGCGCAGGGGCGCCTCGGAGGATTGGCTGATGTTTTTAGCGTTTATAACTTCCACAAATGATTCATATTCTTCGTTTTAATGCCAAACTGCCGAACTAATTGGTTGCTATCAGACTGTAAAGAGAAGTTACAGTAATTTAAAAAAAAGTGCATCACAATGAAATCTCCTCCCCTACCTTTAAGTCCTGTGCTTTGTCGTCTCCTGCATGTCCTCCTGTGTGTTCCCGTCCTCCTTTTGGTTCTCCCTTGTTTGAGTTTGGTTTGTTTGCTCCCTCTTCCTTTGTTTTATTTTGTATTTTGTTTGAACTTTGACTTTTTATCATTAAAATCTCACCGTAAGTTGAACCTTTGGGTTTTTTTTTTGTTTTTTTTTTGTGTGTGTCTGCATTCGTGTCCTCTAAAACTGCCACACATAACAATAGCAACATCCATCTGCTGATGCTAACCTGTGCTAGTGCCATTGTTTAAGAATATGCAGGAAAAACCCATGTATGCTTGATGCATTTTACACAGCTGCTTACAAAGAAAAATACTCATGTAGCTGTGTCTTTCTGCGCCTGCTGGTTCCTGGTGTTGTGGAGGAGTTTGGTGTCTGTTCTCCACCAGCAGTGATGTGATCTGCGTTGACTTGCTGACAACCATTCAAAATGACAACTCTCAAAGAGACCTTTGTTTTACAGACAAGACCAAAGAGACCATGTGAGCACTTGAATGTGAGCCATGTTATCCATTAGCGAAGGTGAAAAGGTTAGCGTTTAGCATGTTATTTGTGTGAAAACCTGACTACGTTTCCTGGAATACCCTAAATTTGTTACAAAGAAAGCAGCAAAGAACAACAACAAAGACATATAAATCAAAGCAGATTTAATCATTTACAGTCTTATCGTGTGTGTATGCATTTGACCTGGGTCCGTTTATAGCAACTGTGTGAAAAGATCCATATGATCAACTATTGATTTGATTCGGGTGTCTGCAGGCCTGCATGGCATTTGTCTGTCTGTGCTGAGGTCAGCAGGAAGTTCCCACAGACCCACTGAGTGTAAACACAGCTGTCTGGATCTGTGTGTGTGTGTGGAGGCAATTATAGGATTGGAGGTGGGGTGGAAGGCAAGGGCAGTGAGGTCACTTAGAGGAGGGGGGGGGCAGGTGGAGGATCCTGAAAGAAACAGTTGTTGTGGGAAAAAAAGAAAAGTTTGAGGGGTTAATATGCAGAGCTGGAAGTAAACATGAGGGCTGGGCTCTGTTTGAGGGTCAGTATCAGATAAGAGATGAGGGGAGTGGTTACTGCCTACAGACAATGTAGGAACACTGTGTTTATGTTGGATAGCAGCCGCCAGCCGGCCTGATCCAGCATGCGTCTTATTATGGTCCAGGAAACTATTAAAGGGAACCTGATAAAACCTTCTGAGGAGCTTATTAGAAGAATGAAAATGAATGTCAGGTGGGCGTAAAGTAACCAAAGAGATATGACTCAATTAATGATTTCCATTATTGTACTTCCATTATTATTCTGAAGGACAGAGCACAGACCGGTGCAGCTGACATATTCACTTTTATAGTGTCAGAATGTTAGTGTTAGCTGCAGGTTGTATTTTTTTTAAAGGCTTCTTATTTGACAAAGAAGCTGTCAAATAAATGCAATGAAATGCCTTTAAAAGTGTACTTGACTATAGTACTTGAATAAAGAAATACCTTGCATCAAGGTACTAGTAAATCAAACTTTCATTATAAAGCTGCTGTGCAGATTTCTGACCACCAGAGGGCAGAACATGGAGTTGAGAATGCAGAGTTGCAGTCAGTCCCTCAGCAGGAAGATTTACCAACAATTCAGTTGATTCAGTCCCAGCTCTGTCAAGACTGAAGGCCTGGAAACACCTCAGAACCTCTTCAATCTGTTCATTTCTTTTAAGTCAATAAGATATATCAATTCCCATAATGCAACTTGACAGGGTATTCTGGTAGGCTCTATGCCTTATTTTTACATTCTTTTCAACCACCTGTCTATCAACATGATTGACAAGCAAATGGCTGGCTGGTCAGCGTACTGACTTCTGTAGATACCTGAGCAACACAATGCAAACACAGCTTGACTCTTATTTCATCATGTTGTAATGTCTTTTTGAAAGTTTTGTAAATTGCCGCAGGTTTGTAGAGGACAGGAGCTGATTTTAAGCTTGTTTTGAAGAAACATATGCATGCTTTGGTCTGGGGGTGGGAGGTGGGGGTTAGGGGTCAAGGGTCAGGGGTCAGAGGTCAAAATGAGGAGCTCTTCAGAGTCCTCTTTAGCAAGCACCTTTGTTTAGTGGACGGATTTATTTTGGGAGAAACCGGAGTCTGTGGGTGTTGTTCATCCGAAACTTTTGTGAGAGCATTAAAACCTCAGGCTCCCACGAGAGAAGTCATCATTAGAGAAGTTTATGCGATGGGAGATACATATATAATGCATCGGGTGGCGTGATTTTATATAAGTCAAGAGAGATGATTCACTCCTACACTGCATCTCTCAGCCTACATTGACACTTTCACAGACCTCACACATAGAATGCATCTCCAAAGGCACATGATAACTTGATATGCCCACAAACAATATGCAGATACACTGGGACAGCTGCCAAATAATTACAAATCCTACGGGAATGTAAAGTAAGTGTGTGTTCAGTGGTAAAGATGTGATAAACTCAGGTCAGTTTTTTTACTCTGTATAAACAAAAACAGCATGTAGGCTGAATAAATGAGACAATGGTGCCCCCTGGAGGCGAAACTGTAAACAGAGAATACAACAGTAGTTCCTGGTGGCATTATTTTTTTTTTTTTTACAAGCTACGTTTGTCTAAATTCCTCTCCTCTGGAAGGGATCATCATTACTCTACTAATATATTTTAGCTTATATATCTTTTTTTTTGTGGCATCACCTCAAAAATGACATTTAAAGATGGCTGCCAACACAGTGCATTAACTCTTTCCTCACAGACAACAGGCTGCTACTCCTGTGCAACGTCACCATGTAATGAATACTGACGCTGAACTCGGTATCCTAAATATAAACGGAATGTTCTTTATAAGAACGTGTTAAACCACATACTGCTTATAAACACAACCAAACTGCTACACACCGCTGCCAGATGCAACACACACACACATGAATAGACGTCTAACAAAGTCATTTATTTTAACAAATTATATTATTAATACAGTGTTCATTACTGATTAGGATCAGTCAACTCTGGACCCTCAAAACAATTATTTACACAATTCACAGTGGATTTGGTGCATTTGGTTACAACGGCATGAAAAGAGAAAAAAAACGATCCTGTTAATGATCCATAATAATACCTCTTAAAGACAGAGCATGTTCATAAGGCCGGTTACAACTAAAGGAATACGCACCCCCACCACTTCTGGGAAAAAAACAAAAACAAAAGAAAAAACACACTAAGCCATGATGTCCATTTCCATCCACAGCAGTGCAATAACTCAACACTATCACAACTAATCCTCTGCTGTGATAGCTATTAAAATATCCCATGCTTACAAGCATCTATGTAATCCAAACAATGGGAAATCCAACTTCTCTTTCCTGACTTGAGTGTTGAGTGTAAAAAATTACAAACACCTTCGTTAAAATGAACTTTTGGTTGAACTAAAGACCTGTAACCATTAAAATAAGGGCGGGGGACAGGCGTGGATGAGAAGCATGTGGCCGGTGGTCAGTCCTGCCTCTGCGGTATGCAGCCTTCCATCTCCAACACCTCGGGCCAGCCTTCAAACTTGTTGGTCTCTGCGCTGTTCTTTATGTGCTAGGTAGGGTGGGTACAGAAACACTCACAGTGAATTTAAAAGGAATGTAAGATTAAAGCACACAAGAATGTGCCCAAACTGCATTTCACATGAGAGGAAACAAATATACATGAGTCAACACATCAGTCTAGAATAATGACATGATCAGTGTGTCCTGTATTGTAAAGTAAATAAGGAAGTGGTTCTGTTCTAGACAATGGACACAATTGGACACAAAATCTAACCACAGAAGGACTCTTTAAACATTCTCCTTACCTATAACTTATATTTAATTAAAAAGAGTGCTCAGCATCATTAAACCCTGAACATCATTACATGTGATTGAAAAATAAATATATCCACATTTTAAATTTGATGGCAACAGCATATGTAAGAGTAGCTGGGGAAAGCCACTGTTTGCTTTTTCTCCTGAGCAGGAAAGCAGCAGATGTGAAAACAGGATGTTGTGGGTCGTGTTACCTGCTCAAACGGACTTTTGGTTTTGATCCCTTTCCCCCCTACAAAGATCCAGTTATCTCTGAAGCCCAGATTACTGATGGCCGAGCTGCCCAGATCAGCAATTAACTTCCTGGCTTCATCGTTGAGTCTAAAGAACAAAGAGAAAAACATGTTAATAGTGACCATGCTAACTTGTCAGAGATGTTGCGGTATACTGTGTAGGTTCTTCTTACTTTGTAGCAGAGTCATCAAACGATGCCATCATTACGACCGTCCCGTCTTCAATTTCCTTCACAAATTTAATTAAGGGAGCCACATCTGCAGTAAGCAGGGACACACGTGGGTAACACATGCTTTAAATGACTGAAACAAAAACAGTACTGAAGTCCACTCACCTCCTGCCCACATATCAAAAAACTCTGTCTTTATAACTTCCCCTGATCTCCCTGCAGCGGGAAAAACATATAATTTAAGTACATGTTGTTGTATGACTGCTACATTAAACAGAAATGGAGGCTGCATCCTCAAACTTTACCATTAACCAAGGCGATGTTGATTCCCCTCCCCACATTGTTCTTCACGCCGCTCATTAGTCTGCAAGGAAGAGGAGGACAATAAAGATCTGTTCTCCGCCCTGAAGTCAAAGTCATTTAAAACAGAGGAGTACAGTGGTAGAATATAAAACATGTGAAGCTTTAGTGAAGTTGAGTCAAAGCCAAAATTCTGGAATTGTTTTTTCATGGTAGAGGACAAAAGATAAGATAAATGTTGTACTGGAAAAACAGACCGACAACAGCAAATAGGTAAGGAATGATGGTTCTGCTGAGACTTGTTGGGATAAAAACACAGCATGAACATACAGTTCGACATGACTACAAACCAGAATATAAATAAAGTGCATAGTTTAGAACAAAAGAGAAGCGGTTCAGAAGGATCTAAAAGACAGGTATCCGGATCTGAACACTAAACTCAAGCTGAGAGTCACAATGTTACAATAAAATTAAAAATAATCTGATAGCAACAGAAATTCAATTTCTTGGAGGTGTATTGTGGGAATGGATTGAGCTTCTACTGTGCCTTCTTGACACCTTATTACAGTTTTATTGCACAGCATAAACAATAAGCATAAGGACGGGGCACAATAAAATGTTTGCCTCCCTTGTCTAACATTGATAAAGCCAAGATGTACTCCAGCTGAGAGGCACCTTAATTTATGATCATATGAATTAAAAAAATAAATAGAAAAACTGTTTTCTTTGTGAATGGCTGATCAATTGACAGCCAATCAACAGCTGATTGTTGGTTTAAAGTTTAGCATTCATACAGGGCCTTGTCGACCATTTATCTGTGGGTTGGGCAGGTCTGGTTAGAGTTCAAATAGGCAGCATTCTCCGTCTATCTTATTAACCAGTTTGTCCTGCTCTACAGGATCATTGGGGAGCTGGTTCCTTACCGGCTATCACTGTCAACCTGTCCATATAGCCAATTTAGAGTCCTCAAATGAGAAGGGGTACCCAGAGAATGGCCACACGGACAGTTGGAGAAAGTGAAAACAGCACACCGAAAGACCCCAACCAGATTTAAACCAGGAAACTGTGAGGCAGCAGTGCTAGCCACCAGCATCCATCCAAAGTCAGTGCAGCATCAAACTGTATAAGATCATTGACAGTATTATAAAAACATAATTAGCTGATAATAGACAGTCTGACCCCAACAGCCTCATGGAGATCGTCCACAATCCATGTGTGAAAACAGCTACAAAAACACACTGATGTCTGTATGCTTACAATTTGTCCTCCACGCAGATCCTGGGCCCCACTACGCTGGCGGCACCGCTCGCCATCTTGAAGGAAAAGTGTCCAAGGGGACATGCCTTGGACAGCCCACATTTGTTCCGGAGAGGCTTTGTCACTGTAAACACAAAACTCCATTTACACATCGAGTAACAGGCACCACAATATCAGGTAACAAGATGGTCCAATCACATGTAGGCCCATTCAAAAACACAGAACAGAAAGCCACCATACTACAGGAACCTATTCACACTGGATTCTCTACGATTAACACACACACCATTATACAAAGTGTGTTTATGTTCTGTACATGCATATAGCAGGATTTAGCCACTGTACTATCTGACACAAGCTTATGATTACCCTTACTGTGTTCACTGTGCAGAGAGATGAGAAAAAGGTGTGATCAAAATACAGTGAGTGAAAGAACAAAGTTAGAGCATGGAAGGATAATATCATGACACTTACCGACTTCATTCACTGGCATCGATCGCGCTAAACAGTGAAAAGTACATGTATTAATAAACACAGCATGTAAAAAGTAAAAAAGGCATATGGTTACTATGATAAATGACTAAATATATGTCATGTTTTAACGACTGTTGTCCTGCTGCTTAATGCAGTATGTCACGTTTAATCACTTACAGATCACACTGGCAAGTTTAAAATCCATGTTTATCTCCAGCAGTTCAAAAGCCAGAAAGACAGCCAGGAGGAACGCAAAGACGAGCGCTGCTAACTTCAAAATACCTGGAAAGGTAAAAAGGGAGTGTCAGTTCAATAATAACTCTCAACAAAAATGTATTTACATAACAATTTGTTTCGTTTTTGTTTTTAAATAGTACAGCGAATTAAAGACCCGTGGGGCTTTATTCCTTCCAGTGAAAATACATAAAGAGATTGAGTTTTTTTTTTTCAGACACACATGAATAGAAATTTATTTTAGGTTTTTATGTGTCAGAGATGGCTGGGAACAGGTAAAGTGCACTGTGCTTAGTGAGATCATGCAACTCTGGAGCACAAAGTGTAGACAACCTGATAGACATACCTGGGGGTATATTCTGGCATCCTAGTATTATAAAAGTGCTGTTTTTTTTAATAACATTATTTTGGTGAAGCACAAGTAAACAAATAGTTCACTTTTACAACCCTTATAAAGCTTACTTTCTGATATAATCTAAGTATTTTAATTAAGAGAACCAGGCTGGTGCTAACTTCCGGGTTGGGAAGGGGCGTTTCTCTGCTTCTCTCACAGCGTTAAAAATGCAAACTGATCTTACCACTAGCCCTGATCATCTCTGCGAGGCTCCCAGCACGTTTTCTTCACAGATAACAACCTGTAATAACGAAGCACACAATCACAATGTCGGCTTAGTTATTTCGATAACGTGTGGTTTGGGTTAAGAGGCCACCGGTACATTATTCGCTTTAGCTAGCTGTGCAGGTTTGCTGTTGAAATAACAGCGTTATGTAGAAAGTTTGCTAACGCTTGCTCTGTAAGTTAACTGGTAATAAGCTATTACACCAATGTAGCGTTAGCTGCCTGACAAACTGTGCACACACTGTAAGGTACATGCTTGAAAAGCTAAATGTAGCCTGTGTACTGACGCAAGCGCGCTGTCAGCTTCATCATCTGTCCCATCTTCCATGTCTTGACTGTAAAATATGTCAACAGCTGTAAATTTCAGGATTTTATAAACATGGTAACGTTTTGTTTACCTGTTAAATCACCTCTGTAGACGCGGACGCCACCGGACAGGACTAGGACGGGCTAGTGGCGGTGGTTCGTGTCATGACAGCGGAGATGTGCGAGGCGACAAGAGACAGTGTGGGTGTGAGGTGTCACTCTGTCTGAAAAAACAAACACGAAATAACCCGGAAGAGAACCCTAAAGACCACAGGGAAGTAAATCGGTTCAGAAGCATTTATTTATTTATATATTTATTACGGTTCGTTTTTTTTTAATTATATGTAGTATTATTTAACAAAAAGTATAACCACTAAATATCTACAAAACGTATTTAATATATATTTTTTTTAATTTGTGCAAAGCCTAAAAAATGTTTCTGTAAATTACCCAAAAAAAGCAAATCAGGCCATCAAATCTCAACATAAAACATCACATTTATTAGACAAATATAATAAACGTATCTAAAAAAAATAAATTAACAAAATGGGATTGTTTTACATTTCGATGGTATATTACAACCTACTGAGCATGGGAATTCTTAAACATTTGAAATGAAAATAAAAATAAAAATGCAGCACTGAGCGCCACAGGAGGTCCTTCCTTCCTGTGGCCATCAAACTGTACAACACCTCCCTCTGAGATCAGAACACACTGTCTTGTAATCTTATCCATATTGGATTTATTCAGACAAGATTTTACTGCACATGGTACAAGTTGTATTATATATGACTTTAGTCTCCACTTGCCAGGATTGACTTGAATGTACATTAATGTTTAGAATTTATTAGGTTTTTATCTTATATTTTTATTTTTATTTTTTACGCTCACTACTTTACCTTATTAGTATTTCTGTCTTTTTGAGTATACATGGAGCACCTGGAACGAAAACAATTTCCCCCCGGGGATCAATAAAGTATTTCTGATTCTGATTCTGATTCTGATTCTGAAAATACCTGTGCAAGAAATTCTTCTCCTTCCAAAATTATTTTTCATTAAATTATTTGTCCTTATTTTCTCACTAATAATAATGACAGGGAAACTATTGTAAGTAATACTTCCAGAAATGTATTTTTAGCTTTATGAGAAATAATTAATATATAGTTTTATTGTGTAAACAGCTCATCACTTTTGAGCCATCTACTGAATAAGTGTCATGAGTGAGACATCTGTCTAAAAAAAATCTTTGTGGTGTGCTGGCTACGACATCGTTCTTCTTCTCTGCTCCTTTTGTAGCAGAGTTGAGTGCCACCAGCGCCCCCTGACGGACATGTTTCAAAGCTGAACTAAATTGTGCATTTAGAGAAAAATCATGAATTTAAACATGAGAATGAACGCAAACTTTGTGTTTGTTTTGTTGTTGCTAATGCACATTTTCAGGTTTGTTTTCACATTTAACAGAAATGAAAATAAAAATACTGTATAGTTCAAAGAGAAAGCAAAGCAATAAAATGACAACAATAAATTAAGACATTTCCATATTTGTCATTCAAAACAACAGATCCTGGGGCGGCAGCAACAGTCTTTTCAGCTCAGCTCCTCTCAATCATAAAAAATGATTTTGTCCATAAAAATGGGTCATGTGTGACATTCAATAAGCTCCTGGCAAGGCAAGAAAACAAACGTATTAGAGAAAATGTTAAATTATTTTAATCACTTATTATAAAAAGCAGTGTGCTCACATCGTCTGAGTCTGGATGGCAGGAGGTGCCGTTGCTGCTCGTCCCACTTTCATGATCGACTGTGATGTAGTTATCCTCATCATGCATCCGGAGGTTGGAGAAGCGATACTCAGGTAATCTGGGAAGGGAAGTTGCGTCACTTTGTACTTGACTGCAGCAGGTGTGGGTGTGTGTTTGTGTGTGTGACTCACCTGTTTCTATAAACCACTCTCCTGACAGCAATAACTGCAGAGACGATAGCTATCAGGACGATGACTGCTGCTCCTGCACACACCAGGATCAACACCAGCTTTTCCCGCTAGATAAGCAATATTGCATATTTTTTTAAAAAATGAACACAAAGAAGTGATCAATTAGTGAAACAATAGACATACTCACCGGTGTGTCAAAATGTGTGACTGAAGATGTGGACTTTCTGGGTGGACCGGGGCTGGGTTTGGCACCGCAAGGTCTGATGACGGTCTGCACTGCGAGCTGAGGGTTGAATCCTCCCTCACACCTGTCACTGGGGACCTTACGATACCTACAAACATAAACTGTGTGTGAGTGACAGCATGTAAAGGGAGGAATGTTGCTTCTTTGTATAAGACCATTTACCCCGCTGTCAGAAGTTCATCCTCCTCTCCTTCCAGGCAGATCTCCAAGGTCTTATTTGGAGCGCTTGGCTGTCTGAGACACTCAGAGGTGTTCACGTGCCGATAGTAACCGTAGTCACTGTTAGAGGAAGATATTGTACATGCAGAAATTACACCACACCAGAAGAAGCACTGAGGGCTGGGATCAGAAGTCTGGACCACCAGAAAAAAAGTTTGCATGTCCTTCTAACCAAGGCCACATAATTATCAAGCATTCCTCCTAGTTCTAATAATGTTTGACCTACCACAGGTAATCCTCTCTGGTGCAGGAGCAGGGGCTTCGCTTCTTGGACACAGTGAAGCCTCGTCCATTTCTGCACACAGACGGCTTCTTTAACCTCCTGTAAATCTCTTTGGCTCCCAGCACACAGCCCTTTCTCTCTGAGTCATCTCCTTGAATGGAATGAGCCAACCACTCCTCATAGTCCTGGTCATTACCTGATGATGAACATGATGAATCAGAAGAACATCCAGAGAACAATCATTTCATTGTCATCTTTTATGCACATTCACATTTAGCATCTTCACTTACATTTTCTGGTAACGAGGCTCTGGAAATCAATAGTGACGGCCACCCACATGGGCTGCCCGTCTTCTTCAGGCCGGAAGCCCCACACGCTGACGCTCAGGGCCTTGGTGCCAGGCTCAGAAGACAGGCCGGCGAAGAAGAAGGGCTGCTCGGTGAAGTTATATGACTTCCAGCACTGGCCCTCATCTGTGGAGAATCTGGAGATGAGAAATGGAAGAATTTAAGTGCAAAGAACGTTCACATTTACAGCTAAAATTAATTTAAACTTCCATTACTTGATAGTCTTGACTTGGCCTTCAAACTGGGCCTCCACAGCCACTATGAGACCCCCAGAGTCCAGTATACTGTAGTGGTGAGGACCTCTGAGTGTTCCCCTCCAGTTATAACCTCCATCTGAGGAGACAAACACATCTGGGTGCTGCGATGACGACAAAGAATCGCCCACAGTACCTGGTGAAGACAAAATACAATATTTTATTTATGGTTATATTAGACATGAGACTTAAAATAAAACAAAAAAATCCTTTTCTTATTACCATGGGCAATAACCAGACCAATAGCAGACGGCTCAGAAAGAGCCAGCATGGGAACTATTCTGTTATTTCGACTGTGTTCTCCATGAATGTGGAGGTTGCACTGGTAAAAAAATACACATGAAAAAAAAATTAGTAATGAAATTGAAAGATTAAAAAGTTATTTTCATTGTATGACATACATTCTTGACTTGGTCTCCACAATCAACATTCTCAGGTTTGTTAAGAGGTCTCCATGTCCCGCCTCTGTTAAAGGAAATGACAGATCTTATTCGGCCATCTGCAACAAAAACAAGAGTCCAGGTCATGATACAGTTTACATAAAACAGATGATTGAAAATATAGCCCCAGAAGTAAAATCATAAATACATCATACACACGTATGCAGCAAAAAAATGACAGAGCAGTTGTTTAGTCTGTCCTCATGTACTAGTCTGTCAGGCATGTACTAAGTTTGCATCTAGAATCCCTCCCCCTACGTCTCTCCATTAAGCCTTACCCACGTCTAGTTTATTGGTGAGGTAAACTCCTCTCAGTGAGGTGATGTTGGTGAAGTCGCTCTTCCTCTGCCCATCAAACAGGTGGCGCTCCAGGGATTTGGAGAACAAGATCCCACGGTCATCTGAGGTGTACATCGTCCCAAAATATGTGTCTGAGAAGGAAATAAAATAAAATAAAAAATAATAAAATAATTATGTTAAAATACATCCTGCTAGTGTGTATACATACTGGATATATGTGTCAGAATTTAATGACAGCCCTGTTGCACTCTGGGAAATGTAGGCTTCACTCTGGGAACAGGTGATGCCAGGTGATAAGTCATATTTTATCTGTGTGTAACTAGCCTCAGCTAACTGCATCAAGGACAAGCTCAGTTGAAGAAAAAGCAGTGGTTGAGGTTTAAGTGTGTGTGTGTGTGTGTGTGTTACACCCTGATCCTGAGATATGTTTGTCAGCTTTTGCTGTGTAAACTAAAGCTGTCTCCCTTCTGGTGACAAAAGATAAAGCCCCTCTGCCCTCATATCTCCCCTATTTATCTCCAAACTGCACAAACGTCCCATCACCTTACCCATATAAACTGGAGAAGCTACCGGGGGAGGGGGGAGTATACATATATAATAATACAAAAGTTAGCGGAAATAGAAGGAGTATGAGAAAGTGAATGAGTGTGAGGGGGAGGCAGAAGAAGAGAGCGAAAGGAACAAAGACTGGGCAGCTAGAATTACATGCACAAACACACACTCTGTATAATGGAATGATTTGTCAGCAACACCTAGAACTTGTGTAACCAGTTTGGTCTTTACCGTTGAGCTTTTCCATTACAACAAAAAAAAGAGGCTGAGAGAGCTGTAATTTCACATTGTGTGGGCATATTTGCAAATATGTGTAAGACATGTTATGAAGTTTTAATAAAAACTTCAGACACAGAGATTTGCTGTGCCTGTGTGTGTGTGTGTGTGTGTGTGTGTGTGATACCTCCTGGGTTGTCCACGTGCATGAAGAGCATATCCTCGTCTCCATCCAGGATAGAGTAAAACTGCAAACACACACACACACATGTGTGAGAAAATGCCGAAGAAAAAACAAACTTTGTGATGACTAATTTAATCGTTGTCATAAACCTTGTCTAATCGTCATGAGATAGAGTGTGTGTTTGTGCTGTCAACATGATGTGTGGGCGGGTGTTTCATCAGAGAAAGCTGGGTGTTGAAAAAAGGGAGAGAATTTCGCCACTGATGTCTTCACTTGAAATCAACTCCCATGATGTCCCAACAACGAAAAGCAACAGTGTAACTGACAAGCAAACACGAGGAAGCAATTAACAACCTGTAGATGTGTAATGTTTGACTACATGTGAGTCAACTCTATTTTATGTGTTTTACTGGATAAAGTTGGATTATTTTGGCATAACCTTATTTATATTAGTAATTCACACAATCAATCGCAAAAGACCAATGTTTTTTTTTTTGAAGAAGCAGACTTAAAGTGTATTTTTTATACGTTTAGAATGTCACAATGGATCCAACGTTTAATAGAATGTGTGCAGAGAAGACATAAATCCTCTGGTCCATGGTTGGGACTAATAGGAGGCTGTGAGTAGGCTGCATTTCTATGATAACTAACTACACATGTCTTTAAATACTCAGTGTAAAAGTAGATGTGTTTCTATGGTATGTTTCACCTACTGTATGGTTGTTTTATTCTTAGCGTGTCTTAGTGTGTCATTTCCTGGAAAACAATAAAGAAGTGAAGAAGTGTGGATGACTCATCCTCCACCCAGAGCTACGTACTGATTTTCAGTGACTTTCTTTGCTACATCTTGTCTTGCCCTCTTTCTACTTGCATCTCTTCTTCACCAGCAGTAATATTTTTATATGAAATGATAGCATTGTGCATTGTGTGTGGTCTTCACTGTCCTATGTGATTTCATTTCTTTGTTATTTCAACCGTTTGAGAGACACTTTGAATGTATCCATGTATTAAATTTTAATTGTAAACAAGAACTATATGAATAGCGAAACCTCACCTGCTCAGTAGATGCAGAAGGGAGCAGCGCCCGACTGAAGGTGTCTCCCTGGTCTGACGAGAAATACATGACACGTGGGGATCTCTGGGAGCAAAACAGCACATGGCTTTATAATTATAATAAGAGGAATATGAATTAGAATCTATGGTGTACAATTATATCTTACCGGTTCTTCCATCACAGAGAAGAAGAGGAAGGCACCTATGTAGCCAAAGCTGTAGATGTCCTCGTGTATTGTGGCAAAGGTTTTACCCAGATCCTTGGTCCTCTTCAGCAGTAAATCTCCTCTCTCATCTGTCTCTTCTATAGAGACAAAAGCAGGAAATCTGAACATGTCCTAATAAAGACTGCAAATACCAGTGTTACACTTCTTGGTCACATTGTCTGTGTAGCCATACTGTTTCTGTTGTTTTCAATGCTGTATGTTTGACACTTGACCTTTCATATAGTTTCTTACCTGTGTCTCCTCGAATGCAGCTGAAGAACAAATTGATGCCAGCCCCCCTGATAGAAAGGGGAAGTTACACAACACCAAAAAAGAAGAAGAAGTGTGATTTATTAGGAAATTATGAGTGATTGTGTTTTCTGTTTATTCTCACCATGAGAAAGAATGTACTCCATCATGAACTTTTGTCCACATGGCACCAAAGTCCAAAGAGAGCCAAAGACTGCCCTGCAAACAAGGAAACAGAGGAATATTTACTTTTAGCTTTAAGGTGCGTCCCGATGTGTGTGTGTATGTGTAGAAGGCCAGTACTCACATCAATACTGAGGGCCACAAGGTAGTCAGGGTTGAGGAAGTTGTAGGTGATTGGCTGAACCAGATGAAAGGGCAGCTGGATGAACTTGAAGGTTGCTCCGGCATCTGTGGATGTGAAGATAATCCCGCCTGGATTGTTGAGCACTGGCGTGTCTGCTGTCAGTATCACCTGTCAGTCAAAATCAAACAGATCTGAGACAAGACATTACTATTAAAGGTTTTAAGAATCAGAAAAGACTGACAACTATGGCCATCAAGTAAACTGCAGTCAGAACCCTGGTGCATTCTGGGTGTCAGTGTTAGTCTTAGAAGGGAGTTTAAGGCCCCGTTCATACTGGAGAATGTTAATCCAGCTAGAGTAGGATTGTATCTGGATAGTCTTTAAACTGGATACGTTCAGACCTATTTTCAAATCTGGCTATCACACACGTGTGTCCGCACTCAATCCGGCTTAATCTGGCTTGTTTGTGATCCTCCAAACCGTTAGGTGGTGCCTCGTAATATACAGAGTCTGTTCAGGCCGTGGTAGGACCGCGTGTGCGTCGTGTCTTTTTTGTCCCATGTTGCTCATTCCTTCATTTTAAAAGCAGTTTAGCCCTGTGGAAAATAAACTCTGGGCAAAGCTGTCATAGTTCGACGGTTGTTTACATACGGCTTTTGTACACAACCTGGACACTGTCCTTGTGCATTTGCGTTCAGACCTGAGCCACATTTGAGCCAATCCGGCTGGATCCACCTCCGAGAGGTGGATTGAAATCAAGCTGGATATAGCTGGATTTGTGGTGTTCACACTCAGGATATATCCAGATACGGCCCGAATCCCGCTCTAGCCAGATTGATTTCCCCAGTGTGGGTGGTGTATAAATGCATTAGATGCAGTCATACACTGGGTTTTTACTAACTTGTAAGGTAGTGGGGCAGATTTTACTAATTTATTCCCATTCTTACACATTTAAGTTGACAAGACAGGGTATAGACTTGGACAAAATGTATTATGACTCATATGTGTTTGAGATTCCAGCTCTGTCTGATCTTTTTTCATACTGTTGCTGCAGTCAGAGCGTCTGAAAGTGTTTCTCGAACACAACAACAGCAGAAGTGGCAGCGAAGATGTGGCTCAAACTGCTGAGAAGTTAGCGCAACATGCCACACCAACTGAAACTCATAAAAAAGGGGAAGCCAAGCTGTGGACTTACAGTGTTCCCAGGTCCAACACTGACTCCAAACTCCTCTCTGATAAAAGTGTGGTTGATGCGATGGGATATGTCATTGAAGGACTTGCCGTAATCCGTACTGATGATGATGAGAGAGGAGAGATGTTTAGTGAGGTGAATGCAAAGTTGGGTGGATGAGGTGATCGGATGTTGACTCACCTTCTGTAAAGTCGTGAGGAGCCTCCTTCAAGGAAAGAATCCAGAGGAACACTGATTGTTGACAGCACCAGGATCACCTGGGAAGTGAGGCCATACCGTTACCGTGACATATTCTTCATTTTCAATTATATTAGGGAATGGTGTCTGCCACAAATTTTTCACAACACAAAAAAGATACTAAAATACAAATAAAGATACTAAAATACAAATAAATGTTATATTTTGCAAAGCAAAATTAAAGCTTGTAATTCACATGTTTTGGTTGCAGTACTCACTCCTGTTTCATCGCCAACCCATGTGAGAATCACATGAGAGCCATCATCACCATTAAACCCTGTCTAGGAGAAAAAGGGGGGCAAAAGAGACTCACACATGTGACCATATTATATCTAAATAATCTGCAAAAAATACAGATTACAAGAACAATATTATATCCTGAGTTGCTCGTCTTGTTTAGAATTTTTCACGGTTTGACTGACATCATCACACCTGCCTATATATTCACTTCACCTCGTGCGTGTTGTCATCCAAGACCTTGTGTTCGGCTGAGGTGAGGGGGAGTCGACAGGAGGTGAAGGGAGGACCGTGAGTAGGGCTGGAGCTGCCTGAGGTGTCCCTCCTGAGACGTGAGCTCACTTGCCCCTGGCTGTCATCATGCTGGGTCCGGCGTAACGACACCGTCTTCCCCCCTCTGCTGGTTCTGCTCTCAGCACCCAGAAAGAGGACGCACACCCCAACGAGGACCACCAGTCTCCAGATCATATCGAGCAAGTAGAGAAGCTCAGCGTGAATGAATGAATGAATAAATAAACAAGAGACCCAGTGACCTGTGAGATGCCTGCCGATACTGCCTTACTTAATGGTGTTGCGCTCTGAAGGCAAGTGGCTGTGGGACGTCCCTGGAGGGGTCATTAACATAAAAAAGTGCTGTGTGAAGTTGCGCTTCCTCTGTCAGCAGGTGTTTCTGCCCGCATCCAGGTGACCTAGCTGCAAGGAGGATTAACATTTCAGTGTTATATCTGATGGAACAAACAGAGGAAGGGGTTTGGAGATCATTTATTTGTAATGTGTCAAATATGCTTACACTACAAATGAATATTGAGACATAATTGTCAGCCTTTTTAAAGTAGCATGAGAGACGAATGACGCCACAGAGTTGTAGGCTCTACACAGGTCGCAGCTGGGTAAACTAACGCCAAAGTTCCCTCAGGCGGTTTTGCGCTTTTACGCACAAGAAATAAGGAGAGTAATGTTCAAGTGAAGACTTGAACAAGCGCACAGAAGGTGTGTGTGTGTGTGTGTGTGTGTGTGTGTGTGTAAGAGAGAGAGAGAGTGGGGGGGGGGGGCGAATACCTTTCGAAAGACTCCACATAAATATTATCCAGCGGTGACACGCCTCAGTTATCCCATTGCCGTTTCGGAAATAATCAACTTTCATGTCAAGCTTACTGTAACTGATGTTCAGGTGTGTTTTTGTACAGGGCAGGAGGTAACACAGAGAAAGAAGCAGTTTGTCCCTGTAACAGCTTCAGATTAAAGTGGGTAAACAGTTTCAATCTGTCAAGATAATTTGTGGAGGAGAACAATTTGTTAAACCATACAAGCCGTTCTATGACTCAGCTCTGATGACGGCCTTTTGCACTTCTGTCATCATTACTGTAACTGCTGATAAGTCCTAACATTTCAAAGTAAAGACAGCCTGAGGCTTCAGAAGGGGTTTTTCCATCAACACTGTAGAAAATGAAAAGATAATACAGCATATCTCTCACATTAAAATCACTTTTATAATGTCTGATGCCAATTACAATCATCAGAAGTATAGTGATAATATAGTGTGGTTCGATATGAACTTCTGTCACCGCCGCTATCATTAGTGCACTTAGGGTGGCCTGTTTGACAAGATGGTGTTTAGTGACTCATCTGTAGTCACATTTAGTCCCTGATTAACATCTGATTCACACAGACACAGAGAAAGTTATAAAAAAATCAACATAATTATGTATTATAGGATAGAATCCATTTGGCTTATGTGTGTCTCTGGGTCACAGAAGGGCTGCCCGCATGAGATCCATGTAAGGCTGGACCCCAATTCTCAACCTCAGTGACCTTTAGTGCAGCCCACATTAGGTGCAACCTTTTTTGACTTGGTGGGTGTCTGCTCTTTATGTGACATATTCCATGACAAGTTAAAATACATATTGCCCACAAGTTAGCATTATTTAATTATGAAGTGTAGCAAAAATGCTAACACACTTAAATAGGGGCCCCAATATTGTTCAAATTGCTGCAATTTTTCTATAAAAATCTGATGTTGGACTTCATGAGGAGGTAACCGGAAATGCAAAAATGTGGACCCCATGATGTATCCCACAGAGGTTACCCACATGAGACCAAAGTTGTGCTAGTAACTCATTTTTTTGCCCTACACTGTAGAGACCTCCACATGAGAGCACATGAACTATCCATCATTCCATGATTAAATCTCTTCAGTTTTACGAGACAAGAATGTCAGACTGATAACAACAAACCAAAATAATCACATCGGAGGAGCAGCCAGACAGCTCTTCCTGTAGCCTCATTGCTTTAACACTACTGGGGATGTTGTGCAACCATAAGAGGAACAGAATTGTCTTTGGACTGCCAGATTTTTTTTTCTTTCTTTTTAGAGAAGTAAGTCTTTGTCAGGACATGTTGATCTCATGGACTTCAGTAGTTTTCCAGTTAACTCCTGTACACTCCTGGACAGTTATTAAACTCATTTTATTCAAAAACAGTCAGGTTTAGTGCAAATCAATGATCAGTAGTGCTGTCACATGTGTAGATGTTTTGATGGGAGATAAATAATACAACAACCTATAGTCGCATTATGCAGCTCTGTCAACAGTCTGTACACACAAAAGGTCCAACAAGTCACATGTTCTTTATGATCCAATATTTTTGGTCAAAGATGGTCCCCTCCTGCTGCTGCCGCCGCCGCCACCGCTTGTGGCAAACTGCCTTTGCGTCTGATGTTCCACCTCCAGGATGTATTGATGGTTCTGCTGGTACATGAGGCCACCAAAGGAGTCCACTATTCCATAAAGGACTGCGAGGACAGACAGGGCTGTTCCGATGAAATACACTTTAAGTACCGCAGCAACCATGGCTGCCTGGGGGGGGGGCAGCTGCCTGAAAGGAAGATAAAAAAAAGGACAAAGAAATTACATTACATGCTGAAAAAATAAGCACACTAGGTTCTAGGACAGGATTTGGTGACATGAGTGAAAGCGTTTGTTGTTGAGAAATTATATAAAAGGAAGACAGTCACCACCACATCAACAGGAAACTAGAATTAGTGGTGCATTTACTGACTGCTGGAAAAGACTACTTTATCATTAAATCGATGTAAAACGACTGAATTATTTAGATGAAGGTGGGACAGCGGGATTAAATCATTTAATCATTTTTGTTCGAGAAATAGTGCAACTGCAAACCAATAAAACAAAAAACGCTGCTGGTGCCAAATGCTAGCCTACATTTATTATTATTATTTTATGGTGTTAGCATTAAGCGAGTGAAGGCAGCAGCAGCCACAGAGAGAGAGAGAGAGAGAGAGAGCACATGGCTTTAGAAAGCAGAACAACAGGACCACACAGCGACAATAAGCCGCTTTTTACTAACATGCTGTAAGAACTAGAGCAGAGTGTCGGCGGTGAATTAACTTACCAAACGTGATCCGCTGAAGTTTCCTGTTAAAATCGTAGCGATGAAGGCTGAAGTGTTTCCCTCAAACAAAGCAGACTCGGTGAGTCGTGACAGTTTTTCTTTCAGATTAGAAAGTCTACATCCCTCTGGAGCTGAAGGCGAGCGGCTGCCTCTGTGCTGCTGAGCGAGCGATGTGTGTGTGTCTGTGTGTGTGTGTGCCAGCCAGTGAAACTTGTATGGTGGTGATAAGCGGTGACGTCACGTTGTAACTAGCAGCAGGCTACTTCCTGAATCTGAAACAGATGCTTTAAGGACTTCTGGTTTTTCCCAGGTGTCATGTGTCTGACTTGTATCTTATATTTGAACAGCTGCTCAAAAGGAAAAAAAATCAAATTGTACAGAAAGCACTCATTCTCTACGGAAGAGGATTAGGGCCACTGAAAAAATAAAAAAAATGTAATGACAGAAAAAAACATATTAAGAATTCTGAGGTTAACGTCAGAATTCTGAGATTAAAGTCAGAATGTATTTTTTTAGGTCATTACAATGTTTTTATTTTTTCATCAGCCTCTTGTAAATTCCCAAATAAAGATGTAAAGAATACAAAATGTTTCAATCTTAAATTGACCAAATGTAACTTTTGTAGCCCTAAAATATTTAATAAAATCTGAATAAAACTTTGATGTTATGCCTACTAAGACACCAGTTAAATTTACTGTAGTTAGCATGCTAACTTGCTAGCTCAGTTGTGTAAACTATGCCTTGAGTGTAATTAAAGCAAGATGGCAACCTTGGCAGTGCCTGAATCTGCCTAAAAATGAATGGAGCAGAGGAGGGCAGACGCTGTTGTCATGTAAAGGTAAACCATTATTCATTTTATAGAATGCTCAGTCCAGTCCTGCTTTTGGAGAGTTGGCTCAGCCACCCTGTTAACTTATTTCTATCACTTGTAGTTTTTTTCAGTCATTACCTTTTCTGTTGTACCTATATTATTCTGCTCTAAAGTTGGTCTCACGTTTAGAGCCAGCCTGAGACTGTGTGCTAACATTTAGCAGTTTCACAGTGACTAAATTAATGCTTGGTAAAACTTAGCTTAGCATGATTAATGATCTCATACATTGGCTAAACTCTGGTTTAACATTTCAGCATGCTGCCAGTGTCTGTAAGATTATTTCTCCTGAAATCATAAATGTTAAATCAAAAAGTTAAACTTAGTGCATTCTTAAGAAGCTGTTCAAACACATATATTTGTTTATTTTAGCAACAATGGCCGTGTTTTCATGCCCTACAGCCGTACAAATACATTAAAATAGTTGTGTCTTTTATGATGCATAGCAAGGAAGTGTGTGAGAGTGACATCAGTACTGTATATTGCATTTTTATGACACACACACTCCTTCGTTGATGGACGCACTCAGATCGGTGTTTACTGGAATTTCCACATTACTCACATGTCAGCGTGGTGACTCCAGACTGCTATTTAAAACAAACAAAATGAAAGGGGGAAAAAAAATCCCCATTCAGGATCAAGACCACATCATGATATCATTCCTCCTGAGGCACAGTCTCCAGTTTCAAGACTTACAGTGCTATTCTGAACCCTATACCAGCAATAAAACTTTACATAAATCTGTAACTTATTAGTTCAGTTGAATTGCGGTGTAGCGATAAGAATGCAAATCATTTTCTCTGTGGGTCTGACACTTATAGTTCTTGAGAAAAGAGTCGAGCCAAATGCATGATCAGCTTGTGGAGTACAGACTGTTGTTGTTATTCTCCTACCATTAGGTTGTGTAAGTGCATTTTACAGTCATTAGAACAAGCCTTCAGTACTGTGGAGAAGCCAGGTTGTGAAGGGTAGAAAAGTAGTCATGTTGTTGCTGCCATTTATTTCCCTGTCTTTTCTCACTGTTCACTATTCGCCAACAAAAACATCTGGTTCGAAATGAAACCCACCCTCCAGGCAAAACTCTCATTTTGATGCCAGCAGCAGGCACCTATTCACAAAACAAGAGCTTGTTAATATACTCTTGGCAACTTTCTCCCTCTAAATCATCACAGGTTTTGAGTTTGGTTCAATACGAGCCACTTTTGTATGGTCTGTGAAATAACGATCATCAAACTAAACAACCTGCCAGTGCTTAGCAAAGCTAATCTAGGCGTTGTAATGACTGAGAATAGATCAACTCAGTGATTTTAGTGTGTGGGACTAGACATGCCAGAACCTTCTTCAGCTCATGCTATAAAGGCAGCCAGTGTTTCATAATGCTTATGTACACACACAGTTAGTCATTTATATTTCAGTATGTTGAAATATGTTTTTTTTTTATTAAAGGTTACTTGTGATTATACTGATATGTGTACAGTAAACCAATGGGAAAGGCCATTTTCAGGAGATGTTTATATGACAGTACAAAAAGGAACATACTATCATTTTAGATTTCCACAGATGCCATTGATTTCCTGTCTGCAAGAATAGATTCAACATAGCTGTGAAGCAGTTGAGCTGAGAAATATGCACGCTGAGAAAAATCCTCACTCCGGAAGTCACAATCATGTGACGCAATATGACATTATATCCACTAGATGGCAGTACTCAACAGTTAGGCGCTGAGAGTCCTAACATGACTGCAGAAGTGGATTCACTCTTGAACACAGACGTGTGTTTATATTGTATCGTGTTTAGTCTGGACTGGAAATGGAGTTCAGCCATCACTCATTCTATTATAATTATTATGATGTGTTATTACTGCCTACTGTGGTCTGTTATATTTTATGACAAATTGTTTTTTAGCATAAAATGTAGACAAAAAATATGAAATTATTAACAATGAAAGCTGCATGAGTCAATTCAAGAGAAGAAGAATGAGTAGCATTGTGACTGGTGTTTGTTTCTAGTTTATAATAAGTCATTATACAACACACACACACACACACCTGTATCATGATCTGCATGAGCTCCAGCTCCTAAAAACAAACCCCATGCTAGTCTGTGCTACTATGTCTACTGGGTTATAGCTCCTATCAGTGGAGGAGTAGTGGATGAAATTGATAGTTTGTGTTACAAGTTCTATACATTATTGTTTGTTGCGCTACTCCTACATGTATTTAATTACCTTTTCTCTCATTAACAGTGTGTGTGTTTGTGTGTTTGTTCTCCTGTTAGGTCATTGTCTCCTTTCTGAGGTTGCTTGTGTTGTAGTTTTCTTTAGAAAGTCCTCACAGACTCCCAGTATACATCATGCAATTTGCACACTCTTTCTGGCCTCTTAATTACTCCACACTATGTGCAAATCCTACGATCTAGCTTCTCTTTTTTTAGTTGTTTACCTGTTGAGAACCGTCATCAACATTTATCTGTTGAGCATTAGTTGAATCGTTTCAGCATTGTGTTTTTCTCTGATCTTAATTTGTAGCAATTGCAGTAAAAGAAATGTCAAATTGGAAGTAAAACGTATAATATAAAAAATTTGAATGCTATCATATGTTTTTTAAATGTAGAGTGAAAGACCTGTGCTCTATCAGAAATGTGTAATGTGAGAAAATAATTCATATCATCTGTGATCACGCTCTCTCTCTCACACACACACACACACACACACACACACACACACTTTAACCACACAAGTAGCTTTCGTTTGTGTAAAACCTCATGACTCTGATTTGCCTCTGCAGGTCAATGAGTATCCACACTGTGCACATGATGTTCATTACAACAAATGTAATGGAAGGGGGACCCGAGACGTCCACATGAAAAACCGAGAGTGATGTCCTCCTGCATGTGACACAAACCCTTTAAACAAACAGATTACACAGCAGAAGTTGTCCATAGTTACACCATTTTTTGTGACCATGTGTTAAAGGTGAGTGGGGAACTTACCAGAATCCTCAGAGGATGGGCTAAGAGGATTTTCCATCTTAATGTCTCACCAACTGTCACAAACAGTCAGTCACCTGGAGGTGATCCCTTTGAGAACCCTGTTGTGTGTGTGTGTGTGTGTGTGTGGAGAGGGGAATCCTCTTAACTGTACAAAACATCCCTCTCAATTGTGAAATTGTCCCAATTGCATTTGAAAATGCTTCAGGATTTTGCAACGCTCACACTCTAGTGCAACTCTTTACCCAGCAGTGTCAAATACATGCTGTGTTACGGAAGGCTTGACAGACATATTTTATACTCCTCCCATAAGTGTGGGAGGAAACACAAGTCTAGTTTGAGGCCTGAACGAAGCCTGACAAGCAATAAAAGGACCTCTGTCCTGGTTAATGGCTGACAGTGGTGATCTGACTGTAAACTAATGTGCTGCTCTTTTTCCAGAGCTCATTCTCTTTAGTGCTGTTGCATTCTAATACTGAAATCCTCTTTGTGAAAATGACGTGGTGTTGTGATAGAAAGCAGGATTAACCCATGCATGGAGAAGGCAGTAGAAGACATAAAGGCAGCCCGTCTCAGTAGGACAGGACCACTCACTCCATTCAACTTGTATCCGACCCTCAGGGCAATGGATGCTTTATCTCATGTATAAAGTACAGCACATAGGGCTGCACCAGGCAGAAACACTCCTCCATGATATTTGGTGAAGAAGCCAGCACAGCAGGCTCTCTTCACAACAACAGCAGCAGCAGCAGCAGCGTTCCGATTGCTGGCATGATTTCCAAGGCGACACCCTCTCAGTGGGAGAATCTCCTTGGTGACGCCCTCTGTTGACACGCCTAGAGGTGGCTGGTGTCTGTTTGAACGCAGGTGCATCCTGTGCAGGGGCAGACGGAGTACGCTGACATGGGTTTGTCTGTTTTTTTCCTCCCATTTCAACTTCAGATATTTTGAAGCAACTGGATTTCATTTACTATATTTACTGAACTCGGAGACCTATAAATTCTCTCCTTTGGCTTCAAATGTAATTATCTTCTCTGAGTTTGTAAATTCAGTTTATTGTTGCTGCACAACAAGGCCAAGGGGCCGCTGGGTTCTGACATCCGACCTTGGACAGACGATGGAGGGTTTTGGGTGCAAACACTATGGAGAAGGACCCAGAGAGAAAGAGCAGCCCTCACGGGCCGATGTTTTGTCCCGGGAAGGGGAGCACTACGTCCGGCAAACCTTACATGGCCATGAAACTGCAGCCCAGAGATACAGCGCCACACGGATCCTGGCTGCTCTAGGCCCAGAGAGGTGAGATACAAGGGAAAGTGTGTATAGAGATGAAGATATATTTCATCAGTTATTGCTTGTGTTCAGTAAGACTGGTTCTAAACATCAGTCACCAGTGAAATAAAATGAGTAAAATGTGTGTTCTGCCTATCATACTCAGTGCTTGTGCCTTCATAAGGTTACACACATGTAAATTGCCTCGTCAGGTCAGTTTACATATCAGGGAACAATTTGCACATTTAGTTGAGGTTAAATCCTTGCTCTGGGTTGTAAAAAAGTGAGAATACCAACACTAATACACACACGAATAGGTCTTGTGTTAATGTTGACAGGTGTTATTTTTACCGTGGCCCTTCTGGCCCCTGTGCGATGTACCATCGAGGGGACAGGAGTGAGCAGCACACTGCAGAGAGGATAAACAAGGCTGAATTAAGTGCTCAGAATAGCTACAATGCATAAAGGAACTGCTGACCCATATCTGCATTGACCCATATTTAATTTGACACAAATACAGAGTGGGAAACAGATCCCCCAGTCACCTTGGCAGACACATCTAGCAGCACTCACCTATGACTAAAATAGAGCTGTGAATCATATTAGGCTACAGGAAAGACCATGTGGTTCTAGAGGCAGCGCTTCAAGAATGAATGAAAAAATCTGTAGTACTGGTACCTTTCTCTGGACGGGGTTGTCAAGGGACCAGACTTCTAGAGACCTCTGCATCTCCTTGGTGTAGGATGGAACATCACAGCATGAGGAAACAAAAGTGTTCCTCTAGTAGTAAAACATGTCATGCTGCCATTTATGTAGGAGCTGTGATAACAGACACAGACAGTCACATGCTTAATTGTGAGAAAGCAACATGCCAACTATTTGTGCCTGCAGCATGTCCTGAATTTCTTAATATAACAATGTGGACATATGGGATTATAAGAGACAGGGCGGCTTTCTTTATGAAAAGCTTGAGCTACTAGTTTCTGTGCAACCTTAGTGCAGCTGTCATCATGTGAACAAAGTGTGGTTAGGGCTGGCTTTTCTGTACACTTAATCCAATTAAGGTGATTTCCGTGTGACCAAAATTCAGACGGTGCTGCTTAAATTTAACACCACATTTCACTAAATTAAAGTTAATTAAGCCATGAAAGGTTTGGATTTTGTTGAAGACAAACAACGACTCATTTGTATTTGACAATAGATGGGAGCTGCTCAGCCACATCATTTCCCCTTTTAACTTTGCACAACAATACCTCTACTTCAGTGAGGATTTTATTTAAAAGTTTGTAACACAAAAAAAAAGCGCAGTAGCCTTTTCTTAAAGTAGTCCTGATTGTTTCTGTTACAAATCCTAAGATCCTGACTCAGGACTATTATTTACACCTCTTCATGTTTGCTTATCCAAAAGTAGAAGCAGAGTACATGTCAAAGGTAACATGACCTGCACTTCCCCATCAGCGATGAGAACTATCTCCACACCATTGTGAGATCTGGCAGGCTAAATGGAAGCAAGTCGTCGCCACACGCTGCCAAGGACTGGAGGTCTGGTCCTGGCAGCATGCTGAGATTGCGTAGTTTATTTAGCAGACCATCATGCCAGATGGGATGGTTTCTATTCTAGACATGACCAAATGCTCCGATGTCACTCATCCTTTTGTGCTTCTCCTTATTGCTTTCACATTGTACTGAGGTTAGACTGCAGCTTGCAGTATAAAGTTAATTAAAAATGATTGCCTGTGGCTGGCACAGACATTCCTTCACACTCTGTGTAAAGTTGGAGTTATTGTTTTGAATATTTGAACCTAGCAAACCACTTTATATTGTATCTACACATGTCAGGCGTGTACTGCTGGTTTTGATGTGACCACGCTGTGGATTACACCAACAGAACAAATGAACTGATCCACAGACATGGACCCCCGGGGGGGGGGAGGAGACAGCCTGGGGAGGGGTGGGGAGGATGTGACGCTGCTACTAGTACATAACACCAACACGCACTGTCTGCACACAGCAGCGTCACCCACTTCTGAATCACCGAAGTACTGTGCTACTTTAATATCTGGAAGCCAAGACCGTTCATCGTGTTTGTTCATCGAGGTAAATATAAACGCTAACTGCACCTACCGTCGCTTCACTGTCTCATTCCTGCGTCTAGAAAGTTGCTTCCTTTTAGTCAACGTGGGCATCTGCTCCTCAGCAGCTAGCTAACGTGTGCTCGGGGAAAATGATGCTGTCTGTCTCTATTGACAAGACAGCTACACGGTTTGACACGTTGGTTTGTTTGCCTGTTTAAAGCTGCTTTCTATGGCTATTTATTATTCCGCGTAAGCAAAGCTAAAATAAAGCACGTTGCTAATGCTAACTGCTAACAGTTAGCGATGCCACATGTAGCATATGTCTGGTGTGCTTGAAGTTTACTTAAATGCCCATTATCGTTCCTATTGGCACCTACCTACATGTTTATACACGTTTAATGCCGTAAGGTTAAAATGACGTCCTGGCGGTAGCTTCATTGTAACTGAAAGTGCGAAGTTGTGAAGTGCACCTGAATATTTGTCACTTTCATGACTGACATTTTGTTCCAATTGTGTGTTAGTTGGTCAGTATAACACTGTCGAGTAGTTGTTTTGGTATATTACAGACAATATTACTCGCGTTAATGATTACTAGCTAACCTAGTTGTTGTGGGGACTGTGTAAACAGAGGTGTATGCAGTGTCTGCTGAACGTGTCTGTTTATATCACATGACTCACCTGTTGTTAAAGTGAACATAAAGCACATCAGCTCTGGGTTTCTGCAAAAGACAGATACAGTTTATAAAGTCCTATCAGCCGGCATGCACTCACATGCTTGCGGAAGATAGCTCGAAGCACCGTACGTCACTGAACGCCGCACCAAACTCCACTGGAAACTCTGCCAAAAATAGTTTAGTGTTTCTTCTTAAAAAGTAGTTATGATGCACAGATGAATATGATTTATTAATTACAATACACACTGACCGTCTTTATAAATCGGCGTGGATTAAACCACAAAGCATTTTGTTATTCCTTTAAAAAAACAATTATGTTGCTAGATTAGCTGTAATATTGTGTGGTGAATGTAATCAGTGTAAACCCCCACCCCTCTACTCCGTGGCATGTGCTTCTGTAATGTGACGGATGCTGGTAGCTAACTAGGGCTAGCATGGGATAATGCAACGTGGATGCTGCGTTTCTTCGCTTCTGTTTAAACCTCAACAACAAAAAGCAGGTCTGAAGCGTCGTGTTTTCTAAACTACGAATGTGCACTGCGAGCAGCTAATGTTTGCTAGCTGCTGATAATACGATGTAGGTCACAGGCCAATTAAAATATAGCACGTCATACGACGAGTTGGGGATATTCTTTTAACTGGTGAGGTTTTATGTATTACATGATATTTTAACGCGGTATTTAGTTGTGTTTAAGATCGAAAGCGATTCCGTAGAAGTTCAGTTATATGTTAGTGGGTCACCCGGCCATGTTTTCCTCCACACGCGGTGAGGTGGTGGCTGCCATTTGTTATTAACAGTATACGGATACACTAGCTTTGTTGTTGTAGTATCTTTCATGATACATTGTGTATTCATAACTGTGCAAGCCTACAGCTTTATTACTAGATTATTTATGGAAGAAGCGATCGAGCTTGCATCAGACGCGCAGGCGCACTGGCCCGAGTCTGGCTGAGGGGAGATGTTGATGTTGCTATGGTTATGGCTTCCTCCTCCAAAGCTCTGGCTGCAGAGGGGATGTGTAGTGTTCCATTAGAGCATCCTTATGCAAATAAGTGTCTTTGTGCTGATTGAATAAAGGCGCCTCTCTTTTATTATTTGGCAGCATGGCAGATTACTTAATCAGTGGTGGCACAGGCTACGTCCCCGAAGATGGACTCTCAGCTCAGCAGCTTTTCTCAATTGGAGATGGCCTCACATACAAGTAAGTTTCCCTGCTCTGCTAACCTTTCTATAAACTACTGTAATCATTTTAAGATGAGGTCTTTTTTTTTTAAAACCTCACTTGTGCGAAATGGTGGGTGGAAAAAAAAACAACAAAAGTGTACGCACCAGTGCTTTGTAATGGCCAACGCATTTTGAACCAGCAGATCTGACCAACAGTGTGTTGTCTCCGATGGTCATACGGCTGAAGAGCTATGCTCTAAAGGAGATGGGTTGACTTACAAGTGAGTAACCTTCAAAAAAATCCTCTGTCTCTCCTAAATGGTGAATTCATAAAGAGGAAGCAAATAATTGTCCTTCTAAAGCAAAGCAACAATCCCAAAATACATTCTACCTGTAAGTGCATGAAGGTTAAACATAACGCTTGTTGGAACGCTTAACTCGATCTTTAGTCATGTGGATGAAATTTGCTTCCAGTGGACATAACTGCATTATTAACTTCAACTAATCATCCCAGTGCACGACCTGTCCTGTAAATGCAAACTGCATGACAGAACAGCTCATGCCCTTCCTTAAAGACTTAAGATCTACACACTAATGTCTCACTTCTTCCATATCCTCACTCCCTCCTCTGCTTAGCTTTCTGTTACTCTGTACATCATCATGTTTTTTTTTTTACTGAGCTGCTTTTCTATAATTCACCAAAGTACTCACTCTTGGTATTTTCATAACAAATTGTGCAAATCAGTTGTAGTAGATGTCACTTACTAAGAAGCATGCCACTTTCTAACCCTTCTAACAACCACTCCAATCAGTTAAGATGCCCTCCTAACAGTTCTCAGGGACTGCTCTTTAACAAGTTATTGTGGCTTAATTAGCATGAATTCTTTGAATTATTTGCCTTAACTGTGCTGCTGCTGCTTTGTAGAGGCTAATTGAAGAAATGTGTGTTTTGAGTGTAATCAGGTGCATCATGTCTGTAAGGGGAAAGCTGCACATGTGATTGGTGGTGTGTTTTCTTTTTCATTCTGGGGAAAGCTTCTGTATAAGCTGTTCTCTGTTAAAACCTCTTTATATTCCAAATGTGACAAATGCAGTGTAGAAAACATTTGTCAGTATATGAACCTGCAAATTTGATCAGTGTTTAAAAAGCATGCACTAAGAAACTGGTACACAAACACAGGAAGAAACAAAACAGCTCTGTGAGAGCAGCAGCTTCCTGCTCCATTATGACCTTCAAGCAGGTGCGGATGAAACATTTTCAACATGTTGGCTCAGGCCTTGCTGATAAGTACATGACAGTTTAAAGTGTTAAAAAAAGAATTTCTGTTCCCATGAGCATAGAAATTAGTACCAATAATCCTAGCCAATCAGAAGGCTCAAATCTGTGTAATTTAATAACTCATTCTGAACTCTGTATAGTGTGTCTTCATGTAAACATTGTTAGCAGTAGTACTTTTTTGAGTTATGTAAACAATGGACATGATGGCACCTCAAGCCAGAACGTGTGTCTGTTTTTATTAATCGGCTAGCTAAGCTAGCTTGTCACACAAGCTCTAGGGTGTTGGCAGCAGGAAAATATGAGATTGCTCATGCAAGTTTAACTGAACCATATAATTAAAGCTATACATCCAACCATACCATTTGCTGCTGTGCAGACTTTTGTGCTCTTGTCCACGCTGACAAACTGCCTTTTAAATAACAGAAAATCAGATCAGTCATTGCCTTTTGTAGCCTCAAGGGAAAGTTGCATGATTAACCTTAAAAACCACTTGCACGTCATGGTTGTAGAAAACCCACAGTTGTTAGCCCCAGGCGCAGGCCTGGCATGCTGTATAAACAGCCTTGTGTTTACTCACATGACACACAGTCCTAGTAAGTGTACATGTGTTACCTTAATTCACCCTGTTATCAGGTTCTCTGGACTCCTACCCCTCCCTGTTAACATCATGCATTTGTCTACATTTTACATTCAAATCAAAACCATAATGAGGTATGAGCCAGTCATTGTTTTCTTTAGCTTTCAAACTCAGCACTGCAATCTCTGGTTTGCTGCTGACCCCGAGTCGGTAGGCTCAGCTGAGGTTTGTGGCTTCTCGCTAAATGCTAGCAGCTGTTTGTTGGACTTCCTGATTGTCCCCTGGTTTGTTAATTGTGGGCGTTTGCGCTCTGTGCAGAGTCCCATCTATTTTCAGACTGAAGCAGAGGAGATGAAACTGAGCTCTTGTTCATACTTAGACCCGTTATGTCCACCATTTACTCTTGTCTGCACATCCACTCACTGTATAAAGCCTCCTTTTATTCTCCATCTTTCCACCTCTCCTCTGCCTATTTTCCCCACCCGTCTGCAAAAACCACAAAGTACATACTGACTCTGGCTAGAAAACAAACACACCATTCCTGTGTCTAGTTCAGGCTCCTCCACTCATCTCCTTTTACCTCTCAGTGTGCGTGCGTGCGTGCAGGCCTTAAGCTAAATAAGGGCAATAGTAGCTTTTTAGAGAACAGTAGAACAGGACGCACCCAGCTGCACTTAAAGTGGGCGCACTCAGCCATCTTGTAGTTTTCTCTGAACTAAAAAAAGTATTGACCGATGGTGTTCGGGTTGCTAAAAATGTATTTAATCAGGATGTAATCCTATCATTGTGTTAGCAGTCAGAGGTAAATTTACTTTTTGACTAATCTAAATTATTTTTTTACCACACATTCTCATCTGTCTTGTTTGCCCATTTCTCTCAGTATTACCCTTATTTTATCCACTTTTCAGTTTTGTCCATGTGTTTGCTGATGAAGTAGGGAAACATTTAGTCTTCTGCTTCTCACAGCGACATTGTTACAAATGTTTATTCATATTGTCTATAATCTCAAAGTTTTAAGAAACATGTGACCCTTTTGAATTTTGTCTTTCAGCGACTTCCTGATTTTACCTGGCTTCATCGACTTTACCTCAGACGAAGTGGTAAGTATACACATGTGAAGTACGTGTGGTTTCGGAGAATTGTCACAAGTGAGTGTTCTCCCCCCCTCATGATGCCTAATTTAGCACGTACTACTCCAGGCCACTGAAGCTCTGTGTTTTATAATTGTAGCTTTTGAAAAATGTTTTTTTTTTTTGCTCGCTTAAAACCGTCTGCAACACTTCTCTCTCTGTTGTTTTTTTGCCCGACGCGGTCACCCACTGGCTGCTCCCTCATGTTTACATCTCTGTCTGTTCAGAGACCTCCCTCATGGGATGGGATAGTTAATCTTGAGGCTCTAGATGAAATCCCTTTTGTCTGCTTCATCCATCACTGAGGGTTATAATTTAATTTATGAGTAATCTCTCTCTCTCACTCGGTTTCCTTCAGTGTCAAAGTGAGCTGGCTTTACTGCCCAGTATGCTGTCATGAGTTAGCTGTCTCTGCAGACACTTGGTCTGCCCTACTTTTTCACTGGATAGTGAGCCCATTCAAGCTTGAATAACTCAAATGCTTCCACATTTGGCCTCAGTCACAGCTTAAAAAAGTGACTATTACTTTTGCTTAAAATGTTGTCAAACATGAGGAGAGGCCAGGTGAGCATGAGGGGCGTTCTTGAGAGGTTGTGTTGTTTTTCATGTGCTTTTCTAACTCCTGGTTGAATTTAGCAAGTCAGTGCAGCTCTATATAGAGAAGTGGTGTTAGGTGATTTTTCTCTTGCTGTGAAGCCCTGAGAAAACTTTATGTCTGTCAGATAAAGTTTCAACAACATAACTCACATTCACATTTCCCACATGCAAGGAATGCAGCTATTTATTTTCTCTCTCACAGTGGAAGAAAACAAAAGGTACTGGCTGTTGTGGGAATCAGTGATAAGTGAAAATCAATATTGCCGTTAGAGATACTGGAGTACGGCTCATTTCCCTTTTTTGTATCAGCTCTCTGGCCCTGAGAGGAAGAAAGGAGAGCTTAAAACTGGTTGTGTCTTTTTTGGAGATTTAGAAGCCCTGTGAAAACAGTATGCGTTTAGCCTCTAGTGCGCCCCCTGGTGGATGATGTGTAAAAGCTCTCACCTTTTCTTGTCTCACAGGACCTGACATCAGCACTCACCAAGAAGATCACGCTGAAAACCCCTCTCATCTCCTCGCCCATGGACACAGTCACAGAGTCGGCCATGGCGATAGCGATGGCTGTAAGGAAAAAGAAAATATTTTGTGAGAGAATGTGCAGATTTTTCCTTTTTTTTCACCTCATTGTCTTTCCTTTTAAATTTCATTAGTTGATGGGAGGCATTGGCTTCATTCACCACAACTGCACACCAGAATTCCAAGCTAACGAGGTCCGCAAGGTCAAGGTAATGTTTTGGGTACTTTATGTTGGTGGTGGTAGTAGGCTTGTTACTGTTTTATGTTGATGAGCCATGCCCTTTAACTTTTTCTTATTTTGTGTCTTGTCTTTTATATAGGTTATGGTAATTGTCTCAGCTGTGTGTTTTGATTTTTTTTGTGTGTGTGTTTTGTTTTTATATTTGTTACCTTTCTTGTTTGATGCTTTTTATTTAATTTGTGTGTTTTTACACTTTTTTTGTGTTTTTGCTGCTTTGCTCAAAAACAGTGCTAATAACAATAATATTAATACCTGCGTGTATGTTTTATTGGCTCTCAGAGGTTTGAGCAGGGGTTTATCACAGATCCACTCGTCATGAGTCCTCGCCACACAGTCGGGGATGTGATTGAGGCCAAAGTAAGACACGGCTTCTCTGGTATTCCCATCACAGAGACAGGAAAAATGGGCAGCAAACTGATGGGCATTGTCACATCCAGAGACATTGACTTCCTGTCTGAGAAGGACCACAACAAACCTTTGGAGGAGGTGTGCATTTGTTTTTAAGAAAATGTTCATCCACAGTTAGTATATTTTGACAACCCTAGTGATTATTTTTACAATGCTGTTGCTTTGGTCTTGTAGGCTATGACTAGGAGGGAGGAGTTGGTAGTGGCTCCAGCTGGTGTTACACTGAAAGAAGCTAACGATATTCTGCAGCGCAGCAAGAAAGGTGTGTGTGTGACAGAAGTGTTTTTTAACAGCAGTTCATGTATTTTACTGACCTCACTTTTACTTTCTCTGCAACCAGGCAAGCTGCCCATTGTAAACGACAACGACGAGCTGGTGGCCATTATTGCCAGGACGGATCTGAAGAAGAACAGGGACTACCCTCTTGCCTCTAAAGACTCACGCAAACAGCTATTGTGCGGCGCTGCCATTGGCACGAGGGAGGATGACAAATACAGACTGGACATGCTTGTACAAGCTGGAGTAGATGTGGTTGTATTAGTAAGTTGTGTTTGTACAGAAGTGTATTGGGGCAGATGCTGTAGACATATTGTGTTTACTGGTTTACTCTTTTTCTAGGACTCTTCACAAGGCAACTCTGTCTATCAGATCAACATGATAAACTATATAAAACAGAAGCATTCAGAATTGCAAGTGGTGGGAGGAAATGGTGAGTGTGTTAACAGAGAAAGAATGGATGTGAGGGCTATTTCTGCAAATGTAACATACATTTTGTTTGTTTTCATGTAGTGGTTACAGCCGCCCAGGCCAAGAATCTGATAGATGCTGGGGTGGATGCTCTGAGGGTTGGCATGGGCTGTGGCTCCATCTGCATCACACAGGAAGGTACAGGACTTCTTAGTCATGCAATCCCACAAGAGCAGAAATGGATACGCTCTGCTGAAACGAGCACTAATGTTGAACTTAAAATGTGAAGAAAAGCATAAAAGAATACGAAATACTGCTTGCTGTACCTGTTCTGTATCTGGCTATGAAGAACAGTGGGAACAAAAGGCCATCAGTTGCCAGTGGTAACAAATACACTGAGACCACTCCTTGTTGTCATGGTGATGGCCAAGGCCTCTGCTCTGTGTTGCCATGGGGACCGGTCTCTTCTGTTCAGACTAGGTCACATTTTACTGAAAGAACAGAAGAGATGTGTTGCAGTGAAACAGCATCTCCTGCTCCAGTGTATGCATTACTTACATGTCTTCATGTTATAACAAATGTTCTTTGCTTTCTAGTGATGGCATGTGGGCGGCCCCAGGGTACCTCAGTGTACAAGGTTGCAGAGTATGCCAGGCGTTTTGGTGTGCCAGTCATTGCTGATGGTGGCATTCAGACAGTGGGCCATGTGGTGAAGGCCCTATCTCTGGGAGCATCGACTGGTGAGTTATTTAAGAATGTCACATTGTTGTGGCAATTACGAGACAGCTTATCATCTGCAGCAGTGACGGGTTATGTCGGATAACACAGAGGTAATTCTGTCTCTCCTTCCACTCCAGTTATGATGGGCTCGTTGCTAGCAGCAACCACTGAGGCTCCTGGAGAGTACTTCTTCTCAGACGGTGTACGACTTAAGAAGTATCGTGGCATGGGCTCCTTGGATGCTATGGAGAAAAGCACCAGCAGCCAGAAACGCTACTTTAGGTTTGTGGGAATTTGTCTTGTCAATACCAGGTGTGGCTGTCGCAGTATTAAATATTAACTGCTCATGGCCTCACCCACAGTGAAGGAGACAATGTGAAGGTAGCCCAGGGTGTGTCAGGATCAGTCCAGGATAAGGGCTCCATCCACAAGTTTGTACCTTACCTGATAGCAGGTATCCAACATGGCTGCCAAGACATTGGGGCAAAAAGTCTCTCTGTCCTGCGGTAAGTAGTTTGTGAGGATTGCTGTGCAGAATACAGATGTTATCTGCATTATATTCAACAGTGTTTTCTATGTTTTCAGTTCTATGATGTACTCTGGAGAGCTTAAGTTTGAAAGGCGGACCATGTCTGCACAGATGGAGGGCGGTGTTCATGGACTCCACTCGTAAGTACAGAAGCTACATTAAATCTTATGTTAAGGCCCATTTCATTCTGTGATAGTTGTCCTTTTATAGTCCTTTGGGGAGACAAGATGGTTCCTTTAAAGTGTGTGCTATTCTTGATAGAATCACTTTTGGTATGTTTTGGATATTTACTGCATACTTGATTGATTTGTTCTTACCTATTTAATATAACATTGACCATAAGTGGTCAAATGTCATAGTAAGATCATGCTTTTTATTTCTTTTCTAAATTGGTGCAAAAGTACAAATATTGGTTGTATTTGATTCAGTTATTTTGTTCTTATTTAGCTTTTATTTACCTTCACAGTTATGAGAAGCGGCTTTACTGAAGAGGGGATCAGCGGGTGACATGTGACATACCCAATCAAAACAGTGACCAAAATGCTAAATTGCCACTTCTGCTATACACACGCACCACCCACTCCATACCATCTCTGCCATCCCCTGCATCATATTCACACTTGCTCTCGCACACTCTCCTTCTCTCTCTCTCGGATCCCAACCAGCTTTTTTTATTGGGCCAGGGGGGAGGACAGGGGTCATTGCAGCAAAGTGAGAATCCCTTCATACATCCGGGCTTTGCATCAGGAAGCGGTGAATCAGGGTTTTGGAACCACATCCACACCTGCATCTTGAGTATGCAGCCCAGTCCCTTTTGTATGTTTGTGTGTTAGTATTGAGAGGATGATCTATGTGATATAGTTTAAATGTGTATTGGGACAAGCAAAGTGAAGGTGCACTGTGTTTATTTGTCCTGTTTAATGTTAGTGAGGGCAGGGTCCACACTGTTGAAATCCTCACACGTCATCCCCAGAACTTTAAAAACACACAGTATATATATGTGTAGTGTGCCACTCTATCACATATATGCTACTTTAAGAGTAGCTGCTTGTATTTCAGTGCGTGATTGTTTACTTGAAGAGTCAGAGGTACGAGTTATCAGCCACAGTTGCTCCCCTAGACCCATAGTGTATGCCACTGTGGATATTTGTTTTACCCCCTCAAAGACATATTGAGGCAAGTGACCAGAGTCCCATCTCAGTGTGTTAAGTTTTCAAATGTTGAGCATGTAAGGAAGGGACCAAAATCTAAAGATCAGGTATGTTTTAAAACAGAAACTAAAATCAAAATCGAAAATTAGAATTACTCGTCATTTGAATACTTTTAGATAAAATCAGCTTTATATTAAACCTGTATAGTCTTGGGGGCTTTGAAATGAGCATGAAGGGTTTTTGATATGCATGTTTGTTTTTCCACTTAGCCAAACCAGGCTGTATTTATATTCTGCTTTAATTGCATACATACTGCCAAGTGTATTTACACTTCCTTTGTAACTTTAAAAACCAAAATTGGTACAACAGCTCACTTCACTACACGTTTCATTCCTGTGCTTTCGTGTTTTCTGTTTATTATTATTTTGTATTTCTGATTTCACCAGAGATATGCCTTGAAACTGGGATGGATAACGGCTGCACACAGCAGCTCAGTGAAAATGCATTCACATGCTATAGACCTTCTCGCCTCCTTTTCTTACTTTGAGATGCTGTGTTTGTTTATCGTTCAGCTTTCTAATATTTTTCATACAGGATGTCTTTTCCTTTCTTTTATACATTTTCCCAGATTGTAAGGTTGTTTCCTCTAACCTGCTAATGCACATGGTTCTCTTGCAACTGGACCAAGTTGCAAGAAAAATGTACATGAAGATATATGGACAGATATATACCTATATATTCAGATTGTTTCCCACCCAAAACCGGTAATTCAGTTTTTTAAAATGTTTTACTTGTCAAGTATTGAATCCTTTTCTGTCCACCTTAAAAGCACACCTTTTTGTATGATTTAAGCTTCACTGCAGTTGCCATAACACACAAAATGGTATGAGAAGCCCCCACCTTTTTTGATGGATGGAAAAAAAAGACTCAATACATTAATAAATCCTGGGGGATTGTTAGAAATGTCACTTCAAATTATGTTTACAGTAAAACACTCAATGGAGGAAAGTTGCGTTTGCTGTTCAATATGGTAAAACGAATAATAAATAAATAAAACTGTGTTTGGCCTACTGTCTTTTGAACACTTAAAAAACTATTAAAACAAGCAATATATTATTAAACAAACTTTATTAAACAATATGTTGAGCAAAGTTATATTTGAACTTAAATAAATTAGTGAGCTGGTCATAGAATATGTTGTCTGGATCATCTTTACCAGCAGAGGGCACTGTTGTGCCATAACTGCAAGTAAGAGTAGAGTAGAGTACTTAATTTAATCCCATTATTTCAATATATGATTTAACAACAATGATATTCTGCAGAATTTGACCTCAGTAGTACTTAATAAGTGCTTAATTCAGTCACAGTACGATCTATTGGAATGTTGGAACGCAATAGAAACATTTGTACAAATCTGTTCTTGTATATCACCACTCAGTAAAACATTATTTTGACTATTAAACTTCTGCCTTTTATCAAACGTGTAAAAGTTACAAATTACCTTTTGGCTTTTGACATTCTTGGCACTTAGACCCTTGCTGACATTCACTAAAGACCACACAAGAAAGCTTACAAACTTCCAAAAACCTTGTGGTAGCTGCATTTTAGGTCCCTTAAGGTGTATGCAAGGCTACCATGCACTATCAAATAGTCCAAAAACAAGTCTAAACTCTCAATATAACCCTTGTTTGACCAGGCGGTCCTTTATAAATCAATTGTCTCGCTGCAGATGCTCAAAGCATCGATTTGTCTGCAGACACTAATGAATTCCTCCTGCACAGATCGGTCTGTCTCAGTTGACATGTCCAGGTCCAGGCTCTCCTGTGAGGCGGCTCCCAGTGTATGATAGTTCCTCTGAGGGTCAGAATTGCCCTTTTGGTCCGAGGATTGTGCTTGGCCTGAGCTCCTTTGCTGAATAAATTGCTGTCCATGCCTGTCTGGGCTTGGGCAGAGGACCAAAGAGGAGCCTCCGAGAGAGGTTCGGTAAAGGGAACAGGAGGAAGAGCTGCCCCTCCAACGTTCAGGTGATGAACAACTGGAGGAAGAAGCCAAAGAGGAAGATGGCTGAACACCTTGATGGCCTTCTGACTGGGTACAAGGAAGCTGGGGTGGAGAAGCCATCTCCACGCAGGAAGAGGTCCGAAAAAGGCCACGGTCAGCTGAGAGGCGATCACAGAGGCCGTTGCTAGGAAGTGTCCAGTGGTTGTTTTCAGACCCGTCACTGGAGCGGAGAGGCCTAACAGGACTGAAGAGGCTCATGGGAAAGAGGGCCTCGCTGAAGAGTGCTTCGTCTATGCTCCGACGCAGGTTGATGGGCGAAGGTGGCCGTAGATCTGTGGTGGAGTCACTGGTAAATGAGGATCCACCTGAGGGCTCTCTGCCTCCTTCCTCTGGTTTTTCTGAACCCTGTAAGTCCAAATCCAGGTCAAGATCTCGGTATGCCAAGGCCCGGTTGCTGTGATAGAGGAGGTCCAGGCCATTGAGACTGCTACCAAGCCTCTCATCCATCAGAGTATAGAGAGGAAGGCTCTCCGTCTCTCCAAGCCCAACTGTGTCAACAATGGCTAGCTTCTCTTGATGGCTGAGGGTCCATTGGTAGCTCCCTGGCAGGATGGGTGACTTGGATGACAGCAGTTCAGTCCAACAGCTTCCAGCATCTGGAAGGTGGTCTGAGCAATAGACTGGTTGTGCAACCACCAAGGCTAAAGTGAGACAAACGCCGAGCTCACAAAGTCTGCAGCTAAACTGAAAAGCCCACCATGGCCAAGGGTGGAAGACCTCCTCTCCACCTGCAATGCCCATAGCATTGAGCATTGCATACAACTGAAGTCCTGCACATGCTAAGGAAAACAAAGCTGAAAGACAAACTGTTACAGCTGCGCGGTCCCAGTCTCGGCTCTCAGCAAAGGGGCAGCGGTTGTAGCGCTCAGCAGGTGTCGGAGAGGTGTTATTTAGGTGGTAAATGTGCTTTGAGTCTGCCCGGACGTAGACGTAGAACACAAAATAGGCAGTGGACAGAAATGTTGCCAGAGCCACAAAGGCTCCACGGGAGATGAGTGAAAGAAAGAGGCACAGGGGGGGCTTCTGCTGGTAGAACTTTAGTAGTGTGACTGGACCAAATGCAGCAGCAAAGTGCAGGATGACCAAACAGGCCAGGAAACAAGGTCTCTGGAAAGCTGAGTAGGAGAGCTGCATTCTTGAGCGCATTGAGAGGAGAAGGAAAACCAGACCAAAAGCTGCAGTGAGGCAGGGAAAAGGTGCTTCATAAAGCATCAGCGAGGCCTCCGTGGAGGTTAGGCGGTCCTGGTGGCCATAGGCATCGTACAGGAGCGAGAAGGATCTGGTACAACTGGCCGCCAAGAGGAACAGACTGACAAGAGCAAAGTAGCCACATCCAGATGGGCATCGCAGGGGCAAGCATAGCAGATTGAGTGCTGAGGCTAGCGTCAGCATTGCAAAGATGCAACCAGTACCATAAACATGCACCTCCCAGGCCAGGCCCCAGGTGGCCATGGCACTGTTCCAGTCTGTGTACAAGGGCACCAACATGGGTAGAGCCGGTATCAGAAAGGGGTTGTTGGACTGGTTTGTAGCAGTGGTGTTCGGTGTGGGCTGTATGTCCAAAGAGGATGTGGGTTCCCAGGAGTCTGAGAGGTTGCAGATCCCGGAGCGTTCTTTGTTGCAGTCTGGAAGGAGGGTGATGGCTGTGTCCACAGAGTCGGGCATCCAGTCTTCCTCAGTATAGAGAGGATCAGGCAGAGTTGTTGGAGTAGTGCCTGGAAAGAAAGGAGATTTATATTTTTAAAATGCAATCACTTAGAGATTGTTTTGTCTACTTTTATATCACTTAAAAGCCTGCTAATTGTCCACTCATGAGAATACACAGAAGCATTTAATCAACGTCCAAACTATCTGAGCTGGAAAACAAATTGGATCAGGTCCAGCATGGTGTAACAGTGCTGTTCTCCTAATGCGTTAAAGCTTGTAAGAAGGCAACTTCAAAATGTGTGTGTGCATGAGTGTGTAAAATCAGCCCACCCAGAACCACAGAGCAAGTTTTTCTTTTTTTTTTCGTTACGTAAGCCATCTGGAGTTTCCATGAGAGTACGGTTAATTATGATTGTGTTAGACATGTTTTAGCACTGCTAAAGGAAGTGGTTTGGCTTTGAAAATTTAAGGAACAACCATGAATGTGTGTGTTTGTGTGAAATGTACACACACAAAGAGGTCTGCTAAGCTTATATACGCACACTCAAAATGTAGCTGAATTACAGGAGGATGTCTTGAATGGGACATGTACAAGTCACTTCACAGAGAGTCTCCTACTCTCCTCATCACTGAGCTTCTTTTTCAGAAAATATAATCACGTTCATGCCCGATTTTCAACACTGAGAACATAACTACAACATGGCAGCTTGTAAGAAAACGTGAGTGCTGCTTCAAACTGCATCTCTGTGATTTGCACACAAACTCAGGCTCATCAGTCATTTTGCTGCAAGCTTATCAGAGACAATAACTTCTCCATAAAGGGCCAGCAGCTATAATGGACCACAGACAGGGATGTACTGACAGCTCTGTAAATCATACTGGCAGGCAGGTTTAGTGAAGTGTCCACTCATAAATATCTGCTGCAGTCATTTTGATGTCAATGACATATTTATTGATTAGAAATTTGGCTAAAAAGAATTGCCCGGCGAAGACATTATATATGTTTGACGATGTTACGTGCCAATTTAAGAACATAAATGTGCAGACATCAGCACAGCAAACCCCCTAAATCCTTGTGTATAGATTGAAGAAGTCCAATTTGTGTCCTAAAGGGCAATTCATGTGGTTGAGTTCAGTTTGAAGTCTTTTTTGTGTGTCTTTTATAGGTTTATTCTTATATTTCCCATCACACCCTGTTCTGGCCCCCCTAATTTGGTCTTTGGTTTCCCTTTTGTCAAAAAGGGGGAAACTCCCATAGGTGGGTTAAATTTGGACCGTTTTCTGAAGTGGACAATTTTAACAATTCTCTTCCCAGGCGTTACGATCTCTGCTTTTCTGGTCTTTGCCTCTCGTGTGTATATATCTACTCAATGTATGGCAGCTGCTATTTCCATTATGTTTAATGTGTTCACTTCTGCAGGGGAGAGAGAGAGGAGTAAGGCTTTAAAGCTCTGTTCCTGCTGTGACAATGCTAAAAATGTTTAGTGTGTGTGTCTATGTGTCGTGTGTATTTGTGTGTTTGCTCAGTTGACATTTGAGCAAGCAAGTCCACGCTCTCATTTTGCAGATTCTGAGGATTTTCACAAGTCCTTTTTCAGGATAAGCTTCTCTGAGGAAACTCAGAGTCTGAAATCACTATTGCCGATTGTGGTGAAAACATCAAGCTTGAGGAAACAAGACCACCAGCTGCTCGTGCATCACTCAGAGTGACAATGCAGTTTTTATTTCTGACAGCTACCCAAGCATAATCCTTTCCTCAACAGGAGGAAAACAAGGATCAGTAAAGTGCTGTTTTTAGTGCTGATGTGCTGTTTTTTTAAGAGGCCTGGTGACTCTTTAATAGTCAAGATGCTTCTTTATGCATCGGTAGTAAACTTGTAAACTACTGTGTATGGGTGCGGGTGTGTGTGCTTGGTATATATTTTGGGTGTGTGTGTCTATTCTTATCAAAACAGTAGCTGTGTGGGAAATGTGGCTGGAGTGTAAAATAAACACACAGCTGCAGGCATTTTGGAAGTGTGGGCCGCTGATAAAGTAGGTGGGGTTCAGCATAATGTTATGTCAATGATTTGTCTGCCCATTTGTTTACTTTCCACGGTGATGACTGCCATGCCACTGAGTAAGGCCGAGTGGAAAACATGACGGTTAGTGAAAAAGTGGCCATGTTTCATTGCCTCGCTCGCATCAAGAAGTGTCACATATGAGCTGCCTGGATGGGGTTTGGTATGTGGTGGTGGTGGCTATGGTGCAAGGATGGATCAGAGCGTTACGTTCCACTGCATGCTGCTCGGTCATCTGACACATTCCTGTGGGAAGTCTCTTGTGCCAGAGACAGTTGACACATTAGCAGTAGGCAGAAAGCAAAAAACTGGCCATTAACTGAGAAATACTTTAAATTGAATCTTCTAAAGACTCTGGAGTTTTAATTTAACATTTTACAAGGGTTACTGCTGTTTGTAAAAATGACTTAAATTAAGCCAGCAGCTCAGAAATGAGGTGGTGAGTGAGAGAAATGTTCTGTATCTGTGTCACAGTAGAATTGCCACTGCCCCCGTAGTGATGGGGCTATAAATACTGGACCTATTTTTCATAATCATGTGTCTTCTGACCATCCTGGCACTAAAATAGTATTTTTCAGACATATTAAATTAAAAAGTCTGTCTCTCCTGTGAGAACAGACAGCAATCATACACCCTAGCCATCTAGCTAATTTGTATGCTAAATATGGTTGTGTAAAGACGTTGATGTTCACAAAACATAAACACAGAACTGAGAAACATAAAGCCTGATATTTACTTGTAAGCGAAACTTAGCCTTTTAATTACTTCTCACCCATTATGAAGGCAGAAATTTATTTTCACACCTTAGAATTCGGTACCTTTGCAAACTGATATGCTTTGAGCTAAATGCTAATAGCCGGTTTATGTAAACATAACCAGGCTTATGTTTACAATAGCTTTTTGTTAGCATGCTAACATTAGCATACAAAACCTTTAACCTTTAATGACTGTATTATTGTTGTTTTTATTATGTGACAGCTGAAAATAAAACAGTCTGGTTGTTGTTATTCACTTAATAATAATAACAATAATAATAATAATTTAAATTAAGTGGGATTTTTTTTCGTGTTTTTGTTTTTTGTGGGAAACAGGACGTCATCTCACGCACTTTGTTCATTGCGCAGGCGCACAGGAAGCTAAGTGCTAGCTGTTTGTATGTATACTCTGGATATTTCGGTGCCGTGAGGAAATAAACTGTTCAAGACCGGGCCGCTGTTTACCCCATTGACTAGGACCAGCCGGGTAAGGCTAATTTACGGACCTGCCAGCGGTGAAAAGTTTCACAGCATCAGTGGTGACACAAACAAAGAACTTTCTACATACTTTCGCGGACATTTACCTGAGCAAACTGGACTAGAGAGGCCGCTGCAAACACAGGTAAGACATGTTTACTTTATTTATTTATTTATTTTTTATCTCGGCAGTGTTGCCACTTATCCACAGGAACTTCGGCAGGTGTGTGGTGATTTAGCAGTCTGTCTGTGTGAAACGCTTTTTTAATGGCTGATGTTGGTCTGTGTAAGAACAAGGCACAGGTTATTTCTAGGGGTGGGAATCTTCAGGTACCTCATGATTCGATTCGTGGGCATCAAGTGAAGAGTGTCTGGTAAACAGATGATAATAAAAGGCAATTAATTTATTATGGGCTTATATAAATGGGCTGATTGGATGATAATCTTTTAAATATCATAGACAAGAATGAAGCTAAGATTTTTTAAAGACAGATATAAGCCCTTGGGCTCACTGTGGGGGCCACAACACCTTTTCGGCAGATGAAAAACACCAATTTTTGAGGTTTATTTTTTTAAAGTGGTCTTCATGGGTACAAAAGTGTTGGTTGAATTATAATTTCTTATGTGATAACCAAGAATGATTTCAAGCCACAGTGTATGGGCAGTAATCTTTCTTTTGGCTGGAGAACAAACAACACTTTACAGGGTGTACTTTAAATCAGCATGTATTTAAATCAAGTAGAGTAAGACCAACCACAGTACATCTGCTTTATTCACAACCACATGAGCACAATTATCATTAACAGCCTCTTTTAGTGCAAAATATAAACATATTATTTGGCACAGCAGCCTCAGAAATCCTACAAACAAAAGCCTATGACAAACTGCAACCTTCCTTGTACAATTGTGACCATTTCTGTTTCACAAACTTTAGCATTTTACGAAGTAATTTGTCTGCTATAACTGTAGATTGACAGTAAAATTTAGATTTAACCATCTGCAGCTAATGTGTACTCATTTAGACACATTGGGATAGTTGATTTTTTGGGTAAATCTAAAGAACTTAATTCTTACCTGTTTTAAGGTAATTTACTTGGTTATTAGTAAGGGCTGGTATTACAAGATAAATCAAGGAACAGAAAACTTCACAGACTTCACAGAGCTGTATTTATGTCATCATTTCTTTCAGCCTTGCTAATAAATCTTGAAAGGTCTCACCTGAGGCTGCTAACCAGCAGAAGTAATAAAGCTGCACGACTCCACTGATGTATGGACTACATGGACTACAACACTCCTCTCTAATTGGCTGCATGTTGATTATGCTTCATGAAACTAAGGGCCCTGTGTAGTTTTCATCTGATTGCTTTCATTCTCAATTTGGCTCACCTCAGAAAAAGCAATTTAGTCAGAGCTCCTGGAGAAGTTAGAACACATGCTGAGGAGAAGCGGGTTGTGCGTATAGGGAGATGTGGAATTAAGGTTGTATCTACAGTTTAATTCTGTGCAAAACCACCATCTGTGGTTGCATTAAAGCATATAGAAGTGTTTGTGTGGTAGCTGTAATTTGTGTATGCACAGCCATCCAGTATGTTTTGCAACAGCTTTTGGCTTTAGGCAAAACAATACACAAACACAGTAGAAAAATGATTGTTTCATTCACTCACCTATTTGTGACACACCAAACTAAACAGCCCTGAAGCATACTAAAATCAGCTAGTGGCACATCTGACAGGTCTATTTTTGAAAATCACTTGACTGCATCTGCTATTCTGGGTGAGGTAATGTGGGTAATGTGAACTGGGACAAAAGTGAATCTTTGCACAAACATGTTTGACCGGAGATGAGATCACGAGAAATGATTTGATCCAGTTTTTAAAACATTGCCAAGCTACACAGATTCGTCTCTAAATGTACACAGATGCCAAGATTTGTCAATAATGGTGCAACACACACACAACATGGTTTTGTTAAGATTATTAAAGGATAGTACCACTAGAGATGAGCTATTTAACATTGCTTGGGAACATTGTTAGCCACTGTGTCTTCACATCTGCTGAGAACAGTGCCCCACTCAAATGTGAGCTAAGATACATTATAAATATCTTTGCCTGAGTGTCACAATAATGTGCGATAGCGATGTGATTTTTATGTAATGGATTTAGCATTGAAATAATGACAAATAAGATCTGAATTTCCAGAAAATCTACATAATGAAATGTAAATGAATGTGTGCACTACAATCATGCAAACATTAGCTGTTAAGAGTGAATGTTTTACTGTGTTTTTAAGTTTGTATTAGAAGCTGTTGTTGGATCAGTGATTATTTATCTGAGAGACTGTACAGAGAAACAGTGAGTGGGCATTGTTTCCTGCCTTTTTTGTTCTCAAGAGTTCTCTAAACTCACAGCTTGAATGAGTAGTTTTCTCCTCCCTTTGGAAGCAATTAACTGCTTCAGGCAGAGGATGCAGGGTAATTGTTTTTCCCAGTCCTCCTGACAGATTTACAGATATTGAAACAGCTATGATGACTTATGAAACAAACAGCATGCAATACTTGTCTTCCTAACAGCATGCCCGTGCAAACATAAGCTTAAATGGATTAGTTTTTTGAAGTGAGGCACAGTGTTTGTTTACATCTCAGGGGATGTGTTTGCTTACCTGTGCTCTGTGGCGGGGAAGTTGTTAGCAGCTTAGTGGCTGACGTGGAAGTGTCTGCCAAACCCGTGTCCCTGTTGCTGTGTGCAGCTGAAAGAACCACACCTTCTTCATCCTCTTTATCCTCTTCGCCTGGCAGCTCTGGGAAGACACATGCAGTTTAACCTCTCAGTGATTTCAAAGCGATCAGGAACACATTTAAATTTGCACAGCATTACAGCTCAAGTAGTAAAACAGATTAGCTTGCCAGAAGAAAGTTTAACCCTCTCTGCTCACAGCACATCTGAGATTTAGCAATGTTGGAAATGGAGGGGCTGTATTTCTTAACCCAGTTCTGTCAAAGATTTGCCTGTCATCCACTTAATGGTACCCAGTCATCCATGGCACAGTAGACTGGGCCTCTGTGGTCTAATTACATTGAGGGTATGTGCATGGGTGTGTACATCCTGGTCCATCACAAATCCAGACAAAGCAGAATTTTATAAAGAGCACAAACGAAAAAAGAGACACTGTCACAGGACACCGAGTATGAGCAATTAATAACTTTTTGACAGCACCATAAATTCTTTTCCCCATCAGTGTAGGACAGTTCAATCACAAAATATGTTTTCACTGTCAGCCCTACCACACAGGAACTGTGTGTTTTACAGCACAGCACAGCACAGCACAACAAAAGTCATTATTGACACCAGACGCATGAGCTACCTATGGCTCATGGCTGTGATGAAGCAAGAGATGCTAGCTTTTAGGTTAGCACTTCAAAATGAATAATAATAAAGAAGGAGATAATGAGTTAGAAAAAAATCATGAAAGCTACAAGGCAATCCTCGCTACTATCTTAGAAAGTAATCTAGGTCATTGCGCCGGATTTAGTAGTCATTTTTAAGTCTCCAAACACAACTGTGTTCACTGCTTTATAACACTGTTAACTTGAAAACTAGAGCTCCTTTGTAGAAGATGGAGAAAAACTCATGCACATGCCCAGCTTCACATACAGTACTTACTGAAAGATAGACTAGAGATGGGATGAACATGAAGTCTTTGCTTCCAATGACTAATTTGACACAAAACAATAAACATTTATGTGGCTGTTTTGGGTGATTTCAAAAAAATTGGTTAATTAAATTTGATTGAATTACATTGATTAAATTACAATATCAAACAAGATTTGGTATAAATGAGATGAGGAAAGCAAACATGTGAACTCATCTCTTTAGCACATCACAAGCAAAATTTGCTGATGACCAGCTGTTTACAGACTGCTGAAAGAGCAAAAAAAAAAAACATGAAAGGATGAGAGAGAGAGAGAGAGAGAGGAGGTGTCAGCTAAAAGGCCATGTCCCTTTCCTTATTAAACAGCTCAACTTCCACATGAGGGCTTAATTATCTTTTTAGATTAATATAATTTTCTTTTTTCATTCTGTCTCGAAGATGGGGAACAGTGTTGAACATTTCTGAACAGGGAGAAATTCTGTGTTGCAGTTATCATACAGTGATTTAGAGGCTCCCCATTATCTTCAGCTTCCAGACATGATAAACAGAAGATCATTTTATACTTCATTACACACCAAGACAATTGACTGTATGTAAGCCCTGAGTGAGTTTGTGAAAAGCATGTGTATGGGGTTTGTAACCAATACACTGAGTTTAGAGTGACTAAAAAATAGGTTTGGTTGAGAGCGGTGCAGAGGTTTCATAATTAGATGCATAATTATGGAATATTATGATTAGATACAGTTGTGTATGGTGAATTTCATCTCTAATGCACAAAATTGCATCATGTTACAAAGCATGAGTTTGTATATTTCTGTCTTTCAGCAAAGGTGGAAGGAACAGTGTTTCAAACCAATGAATAAGAGATTAACATAATATTCAAGTCACAACCATGCTTGCTATTTGCATTATAGTCGATTTTAAAATCCATAGAAGGGCATCAGATATTCATGTCACATGCTCTGTGTGTAAATCCATCTCCATAATCAATTAATCTGTCATTGACTACGCTTTAGCTGTTTAGCTGTGCTCCGATCAGCCCATATATCCTTGCAGGTATTAATGGAGTGCTGTGCTAGGGGTTGAGTCTTGCTGCTGCCTATTAGTAATGGAAATGGTTGGTGGGAGGAGGGGAAATAAATGGGCAATATAAAAGAAAGCTTTTTGGAAAAAAAATTACAGCAGCTGCCTTAGAAGATGTACAATGTTTTTAAACCCTCAGTTCTTTTTCCACTCTCTTTTCACATATTTGCCCTTGCTGTCGAATGTTGGTTTGTCCTTTAGTAGAGGATTTGACACAGATGCAGAGCATTGCTGTTTTTTATACCTGACAGCCTCCTCAAGGGCAATACCACACAGCAAATGCTCTGTTGATCAATGACAACCTACCCACTTTTGTTTTTTGTTCATCTAAGATGTTCAGCTCCTCCTGCCATGAAATGATTCACCCAGTGCAGCTTTGTGCACACAGATAGAATGATCATTTCAGGATAATGTATGATAATGCTGGGGTGCTGTGCATTTTCATATTACTCTCCACCTGTGTCCTTTGGCAAGGTGTAACCGTTTAAACACTTCAAGACTCCAGCTCAGTACCACAGCAATCTGACTACTGTAGGAAAAATAAAAGCACCATTTCTCTTCCATTTCTACATGAATGTATCTCATGCCTTATCTGCTTATCTCATGCCTGTCAAGGCAGCTGTAGCTGACATGTCTGACCATGTAACCAACTGACAGGGATGTGTGTTTGTACAGAGCCAAAAAGACTGCAGAGGGGAGGAGGGGAGGGATGGAGGAAACTAAATGGCACGAAACATGTTCAGCATCCATGAACAGCGACTGGCGAGCGGATGGTCCCACAGGAGAGGTGGTGTTTTCGCTGAGTGTGCGCTTAGAATACTGATACACAAACAGAGCAGCCCTCCCTAACACAGCCCCAATCCACCTTTTCTTTTCTGTATGGCACTGCATGATGCACAACTACAAACAAGTGCAGACACAACACTGATCCCTGCAGACAAAACATGTCCACCACTGGTTTCACTACAGGCAGTGAAAAAATCCTGTGGAATGGTTGCATTCCAACATAGACATGCACAGTTGGAAAAATACAAATTCTGACATCTGTAGTTGTGCGTGTGCATCAGAAAATCATGTTATATCTTTAGACAGCTTCAGAACAGATGCAAAAATGGCCATGAGATTGTTCCGTTATATATAAAATACTAAAAATGTGTGCGTCCATAGTGGCCTTTTTTGCTATTGAAACATTGAGGTTGTTAACAATATGAAAAAGTGTATGTTACTCAAGCTTTAATCTAAGTGACTAGAAGTAATTTAAATGTCATACTCTGAAAGACTAGAAGAGATTAATCTGATAATGTTCTACACTGTGATACATCCACCAATACACTCATCATTTTATTAAATGCATACAGAACCTCCCTGGTCAAGAATAATCGACTCATCATTTTCTGGCTCAACCTCTGACCCTGTAAGATGAATGTGTCTGTATTGGGAGGAGGGTTTCTCTCTGAACACCAATTAAGTATACAGACACCAGACTGCCACCAGTGTTGGGGGATGGGTTTGAGACGAGGAGGTGTTGCCTCAGTGTCGCATCAGGCTCTCCTGAAATATTCAGCCTACCAGTAGACATTTCACCTCGCTATCTTTACCTTTTTGCATGGTTATAGTGAACAAAACCATCAATGAATAGATTTCTGTTTCTAATGACTTCCATTCTGTGAGGTAATGGCTTAGGAAATGTAGATGGTGAAGAGGATCATTAGAAGGGATACACAGGGTGGAACAGATTACTCACTGATAATTGTGAAATGCAAAAATAACTTAGGGTATGGATGGGATGAGGTAAACAACAATGTGACATTTAAAGCATCTTCTTAACTACCCACATCATTGCCCCACAGATTCTGACGCTTTGTACTGCGTTGTTCAAAGCCTAAATGATGGAAGCCTTGGATAGACGATAAAGATGAGTCATGCTGTTACAGATGGTACAAACCATTTTTGGTTTTTGAAGAAAGTGTTCTAAAAGCTGGCATATTGTTGACTTTCAGCAGCCTCAAGTCCATGCATTTACTGAGCAATACCACATTATGTCAAGGTAATTTAACAGTTTATCTTCCCAAAAACAAAACTGTCCTTCCATAACTTGTCAACTTTTTTATTGATTATAATGAGGAAGACTTGTAATGATTGTTGACAGGGTTTTAACAGGATCTGCTTTTATGTAAATCTCTGACCTTTGACTACTTACCATGTCAGAATTGTCATTGATCAAATCAAACTATCTGCAACCTTTTGGCAGCCATTTATTGAACACTAAAGACCTGCCTGCACATGATTGATCACATCCATTGAGTCAATCCAGCCACTATTGATTTTTTTTAATGTTGCTTACCTCCTGCTATTGGGAAGTTAACCTCTTGTCTCTGAGTTGGGCTTGTTATGGATTCCAGGACCAGTTTATGATCGAGACCCAGGGCAGTGGAGAATACCCCTGGCTGTTCCTCCACAGGTCCTGATCTGGCCTCTGAGTAGCCCAGGTCAGCATCATTCTGAGTGGGGGGAATTTCTGGCACTGTGGCCTCTTCAGTATGGAAGGTGAGGCTAACAGTTGATTGTTGTGGTTCTCTTATGAATACGGTTTCTGTGGAGGTACGGTAAATGGAATGGCTCAGAGGAGGTCTGCTGGTCAGCGTCATCTCAACCAGTCCAGGGATTGTGGTTGTAGTAAGGGCTGCTGCCCATGTTAAGGCAGTAGGAACTGTAGTTTCTGGTGCAATCGTTGAAGAAATTTTTACAGTGTCCTGAGAGACACTGTGTTCTTCTGGGATGTGTTGTGCAGTGGCACCCATGCTGGGTTCAGCTCCTGGTGTGGTGCCTGATGGTAGGTGGGTATGTGTTGCATTTTGTCCGGGAGCGTTAGTGCTGGTGGGACTGTTGGTGAACAGAGTGTTTCTGATAGTGCTGCTTGTGGTAGAGTAGGAGTCTGAAACAAAAGCATCATTGTCGCTCTGCACTCTGCTGCTGTGTGGAGAATCTGATGTCCCTGTGGGAAGTGATTCAGTTCTTATCTCTGTCACACTGGTTTGGAGCCCCTGAGTTAATGTAGTGGGTGTTTGAGATGCTTCAGAAATGCTTCCCTCTCCTGATCCCGAGTGGTCGTGCAAGTGATCGATTGGTTCTGTCAGCCCTTTGGCAGCTGTTGCCAATGCATCTGTCTCATTTTGACTATAAGAACTGCTGTAAAATGGAAAAGAGAATGGCAGCGAGGCAAGGGAAGGGAGCTTTGGCAGAGATGGGGTCCACCAATAAGACTTAGGTTTATTCTCAGGTGGGTTTTGTCTTGGTGACGTTGGTCCCCAGAGGGCCTCTTCGTCAGCCAGAGCATGCTTGTGAACTAGCAAAGAATACCAGAAGAGAAGAGCCAAGGTCCAGCGGAGGCGAAGCATGCTGGCGAGAGTGTTGCGTAGACTGGTCACATGTTGTGCTCTATTCTCCTGCTCCCTGAGGCGGGTTGGGCTGGCTCGCCTGCAAAATGGCCTAAAAGACAAGAACACACAGGACACTGAGTCACACACTTATCATGCACTTTTTGACAGTTCAAGAACACATTGTAGAATTTGCATCTGTTCGCTTTTCTTTTCATCAAGTTATTTGTTGATTGGCTAAACTTTGGCTTCTGAGTTTTTTTTTCTCAGACCATGAAGCACTTTAAGTACAGAAACTGTGCCATTCGTTACAAGTGACTGCTGAAGTTAGCAGGCTAAAAAAATATGTCACCCACCACAAATCACAAGAAGAACTTAAGTATTACAGACACCCCACAATTAGTGGTGTTCTGTTAGATGCGGTGGTCAGTATTTATGTCATGCTGCTTTTCACATGTGTACTGTGTTCGGCTGCTACACAGACTGACCAATTAGAGAAAGCTTCCATCTATATGCATCTTTTTCACCAAAGAGTGGTCAAGAAATAATGTGTGAGAGTTGGGTTTGGGGGAGGAGGCTTGCTAGCAAAAGAATAGAGGGACCTCTTATTCTTTTGTGGAGCCCTGAATGGTTCAAAGTCACTAGCCTGTTGCCTCAGTGAAAAGACTGGAGTACCAAAGGAATTTCCCCTGGGAGAACAACAACCTGTATGCTTTAGCTGTACTTAAACGCCCTCTCTCAACAACCCCCAGCTTTGGCAATCTCAATCTTAAATTTATTTGTTCTTTTAAGTGAGTGGAGAAAGATCTGTTTGTGTGAACATCTATATTCTGAGAAACTGCTGTCCTATTGAAGTTCTCTATGCTCTTATCCTCTGTATGAAAATTATTTCACACTTCCTCATTGTCACCGCCGGTTCCTCTCCCTGACAAGTTTATTTTCAACCCACTTTTCCTCCTTGATCCAAGCCAGTTTCCTTTACTTTCTTAAGCTCTTGTATTTTCTTTTGCACACAGACACACACACTCTAGATCAATGAGCTGCTGCCTTAAGTGCCTCCAACTTGTTCTCACTATTCCGGTGAGCAAAAGCTTGGCCATGTTTTTTCCCCTGTTCCCGCCTGAAGGGATAAAACCAGACCTGGACATGCACATAGATGCTAATATATGAAGACTGACTACTGAGGGGGACAATTGCAGAGCTTCCCACACACTCCCCTGTTTTAGCACTTTGACTAAACAGCATGAAAATCAGTTTCTGAGGAGGTGAAGTTGTTTTTATATGCGTTTTGTTCCCATCCGCATACAGTCACATTTCATACGTGCAGAGATGTGTTTGTAGATGGATTTTAACTCTGCATGTTAGCACAACTGTGTACTTGCTCGCCTACATGTTCTGTTCTGTAGTAGGTTTCCACCCACACGTCCACACTTTCTTAGATTCTTCAAGACATTTTGCTAACAGTTCCTGACAGATAGGGAGGCATGGCTTGTTTTGACCAAGATATTATTACCAAGTTGTTGATTTGATGCATAAATAATTTAGACAGTAGGGAATATGCATAATTTATATGGCTTAACATTATCACATTTCACATTGGTATCACTTTCATGCTGTATCATGTCATGTGGTAAAAGTCATGTAGAGTGCAAGATGCTCACAAGTTGCAGTGTGTTTGAGCCATAAGAAGTAGTTTAGATAAAAAGCATTTGGTGTAAATTACTTTGTTAAAGGGTTTTTGGTGGTTAATTAGGCAAAAATCTTTTTCAGTGGTGTGGCACATTTACAATCCACCACTGCTGTCTGTCACAGAAGACCGATGGTACACACAGACACACGCGCACCATTGCTCATGACATGCTAGTTGGATAGACAGAACTCCATTGACTACGCTAAGCTAAGCTAAGCTAAGCTAACAGAAGTGATAATAATATCAGCTTTAATGTGTAAACAAAACAGTTTTTTAGTAAAGCAGAGGCAGTGATTAGCGGTCACAAATGGTCACACCAGCTTTCAAACAAATGTATTGATTTTCAACTAACCACTAATTATTCTAACAAGCCTCCACCACTCATGCTTTAATGTCATGTCAGAGCAGGCGTTCAACTTTGTTGTCACCACTCGTCACCACATCAAACACATGCCTGCTGAACGCATTGTCTATTTTGACAGGCAGTCGAGTGAGTGGAGAGAAACTATAAACAGTGTCCGGGGGGAATTTACAAGTCCCTTCTATTATTTTGCTGGCGTTTTGTCTCACTGCTCCTGACAAAGACAAGGGGGCCTGGCACTGTAGTGTGCTCAATAGAGCAGAGACGGAGAAGAGAAGAAGGGCAGAGAGTAAAAGACAAGGGCAGCAGAGGAGATAGAGGGACAAAACCACCATAATGACATTCAGCTGTGGCATTATTACTCCAGCAGAGTAAACTCTGAGGCAGTCTCCTAAATGCTCATTTTAGTTTGTTGGCCAGAGCCTCTTTTATTAACTCTGTAAACAGACTTCTGTCCTCCAGTTAAGTCTTAAAAGCCCCCACCTAATTTCTGCTCTTAGGGCTCGGATCATCTTGATCTCAATCAGCATTCAGTCTGCTGTTGTATATTTCTCTATGGAAAGTTCCTAGTTATAAATTAATCTAACATCTGAAGTATGGCATTAAACCCCTCTGTGATTGCAATAAGGGCACTGTAGCAAAGCCAGGGAAAGAGAGAAGAGAAGAGAAGAGAAGAGAAGAGAAGAGAAGAGAAGAGAAGAGAAGAGAAGAGAAGAGAAGAGAAGAGAAGAGAAGAGAAGAGAAGAGAAGAGAAGAGAAGAGAAGAGAAGAGAAGAGAAGGAAGAAGAAGAGGATAGGTGAAATAGAAACACTGGGACTAAATTAGAGGTGTGTCTCTCCTGAGTGATTGAAACGGAGAAGCGCTACACTAAGCGGAGGCACAAATGGAGATAAATTGAAGCCAGTGTCATTACTATTTAACAAACCCACCAAGCAAGGCAAGGTCTGAGGATCAATGACACAGTCCAGGATAATGGAGTAATTTACCCTCCTGCAAATGGCTACTAGTTGTTTTTCTCAGTCAGTGTGTGTGGGCATGCACACTTATTAGTGGTAGTTTTCATCCTGTGTATTATTTCCATGGTTATATGTGCTGTAGGTGCACTTGCATGCGAGTGCATCCTCCCACTTGCAGTGGGATCCTGTGTTTTCGATCGCAGCTTTTTAACATCAGCTCTAATCCAAGGAGTCAACTTATAGCTTTTTCCTCTTGTCCTCTTCTGACTTTGAGGCTACACACAAATGTCAATACTACACAGATTCAATCTGACTGGCTGCTTTAAGCCAGCAGGGATTTATTAGACATAATGTATCACAGCAAAGGCTTTATCAAGTGTTAAAGAGCTTAATGTAGCCAGCAGGTATCCATATATCAATCAGAAGATTGTCAAAGCATAGTTAGGAGAACAACCAAGGTTAAAATGAAAATCTGAATGTATTTATCCAGCACAATATCACAAATCACATAATGCCATATGCAGCTTTCCAACTTCAGTTACATGGTTTTAAACCTTATTTGTCACCTTCCAAGTTGCATTCATTTTGTGCTTGGTTCATTTCATCAATATGGGAAATATTACCGTGTATACTCTGTTCAATTGTAATTGCAGATTCAATTTGATAGCTGAGTTTGTTGGTGGAACATGTCTTTCATAATATCTAATGTGTGTGTCTTAACACATTGTGTGCCTTCTCCAGTTTTCTTTTTTTATTTCAGCCAAGGCATTTGGTTAAAATAAACATGGCCTTGAAAATACTCAAGCAAGTTGTTGTTTTTGGCAAAAAAATACTCTAGTACATAGCCCTGTAATTTGTGGTTTTTACACGTTGATTCGGGTGGGATGCACTATTGTGCTTTGACCATTGGAATTCCCCTATAGAAGCACTCTCACTGCTTTTTAGGTGCTAATGAGTAGCCCTGTATAGTACAGGGTTCAAACTAATCTCAGAGGTAAACGTGAAACAGCACTTGTTTCAGTTGCCCATGTCTCCAGATTTTATACTAAGATAGTTAGGCTAACTGCCTCCTCTCAGTAATATTCTGTTAATTTTCTTGAAACTAGTCTCTTATGATGTGAGAGAGTTGTTCTCTTGTCTAAGAAGAGATAAACCCTTGGTTTTGTGTCAGAATTAGCTACATTACAGGCAGGACCCTGGACAGGTAACGTGTCCTGTTGGCTTCACAACACTCTGAGTCATTCTACAAACAAGATTAATTCCTTGCTGTTCTAATCTGAGGTTTTCCTCTCTCACATGCAGAGGTCCTCTTAACACATTAGCTACAAAGTTGTTCTTAACTTGCATTTTTCCTGAAAAATTCACACAAATTGCATTTTTTTCAGATTACTTATCTTTTGTTATTTCTTACTCTCCACCTCTTTAAATCAATTACTACTTGGACCACTCCTGAAACATACTCCTTGTGCTTGAGAATGACATTAATAGTCCTGGGTTAATGCTTATGGTAGCCCAAGAGCTGATAAATGCATTGAACATGCCTATTATAAAGGATGCTCTCAAACACAGGCGTTCCACTGACTGCCTTTGCTATGGTGACAGCTGAAGCCAAAGACGTCTTGCTAATCCCTGGGATTTGAGCACCTTTTGGATTCTGCTGTTCCGCTTGTATGACTGTGCTGCACTCACATGCAAATGGGCTGTCTCACTCACGCACACACACACACACACACACAAACAATCCATGCTTGCAAGTAGATTTGCTGCTATGCTGTCACCAAAACAGAAGCACATGTAAGCATATATTCTCAACATTCTTGTGCTAAAATGACATGAGAAATCATAGAAAAAAATATGATATAAGTCAGGTGTATACAAATTACACCGACAAACTCTCATGTATGACATACACATTGCTTGTTTGCCCATGGATTTTGCCGTATATGGTTCCTTCTGATCTCCTTAATCATTATATTATTTCAGTATAAATACACTATCGTCAGCCATGAATCCTGTTGGTTAAAATCAGTGTGTTTACCTATAGCTGCAGCTAGAGTGTGTGTCTCAGCATGCATGGGAGTCAGACCAACACACCCTTTATTTCTAGACCAGCTGATTGGAATACATATACAGATAGAGAGAAGAGTAAAAATTGCCAGCGCTTACCTGTAGATGTATGTAATAAGAGGAAAAATCCAAAACCAGCAGTGTGTGTGAGTGTGTGTGTGTGCTGCAGGCGAGTGCTTTTCTGAGCTTATGAAGGTTCGCCTGTGTGGAATAGAGTTCCATTCTCCCTCCCACTTGCTCTCTCCCTCTCTCTCCCGCTCTCTCTCCGCTTGCCTCTATCTCTCTCGCTCATTGCATCAGTAGTCCACTGTGCGGCTCCCATCACAATGCCTATGGTCACACCTCACTGAACAAATTGTTCATTAGTGGAGATCGCCCACAGTTGTCGACACTGTGGACAGATGACAATGGCTTATGTAAACACCCATGGTGAAAATGAAATGCAGCCTTTACATGCATTTTCTCACACATGCACTCATACAGAGGCTTGAAGCTCGTGCCATTTTAGGGGTTTTAAGCTCTACTTAAGCTTTTTTACCTAATATAACTCACATATTCATGGCTCTGCAAACAAATCACAGTGACATTGCTTAAAATGGAGAAGAAACACAAGTTGAACAGAAAAGTGAAACCATTCGTCGGATGTACTTGCCTGCCTAGCACGGTTTGGTAAATAAACTCATCTCCGTTTGTGCTTGTAGGGCAGCATTAAAGGACCCTTTAAATATCGATTTGAATAATTTGCGTTGCCTATCCTTTTAAAACTTGTGCTTTCCAAAATATAGACATGGTGACAAAAAGGGAGAAAATATGGCAGCTAAACAAATAAAACTGTAAAAACTGTGTCTAACATGATAGCCATAGTATCTGTCACATCTGTTTAATTAGTTTGTCTCCCCTTCCCAAATATAGAACAGCTCCGACCTCATGTTTACATGAGTTAAGAAGTATCTAACCTAGCACAGTCTGGAGCATTGTTTTGTCCACAGTCACTGATGATATAGGTGACCACTTGCGGTGTTACTGTTGTGTAACAGCCTTGGCACTACGTTCCCCAGATGTTTGCCTCTGTGATCCCCAGGAATTTCCCAAATATAGAAACAATCAGTGAACTCCCAGAGTACAAAAACATAATTTCCTGAACAGCGGCAGAGCGATTTGATGAAGCCCCCTCCCCAGCTCAGCTCAGCGCCACCGGCATAGCCAAGATCGCCTTAATAACACATTTGACCTTGCTATTCTTACCACCTTTACTTTACCCTGCTAAGATAAAGGACTAGGTTCCAATGACTGCTTCCCCTGCTTAAAATGTATTGCTTCATGTGGATTTCTACAAAATAATTTGATTATTACATAGTCTATTCAGGCTTTGCTTCATAGAGGAGAGGGATGTGAAAGGTGAACTCCAAGACAAATTTAAATATTTCAGTCTTTAGATCATCTTAAATTGGGACAAGGAAAGTCATCTAGTGGTTATATATCATTGTAATGTATCAGCAATCCAAATGCCAACTTTAAGCATGTTATGTATGCAATCTGAATGTGATATTTTTAATAAATATATGTTTGTATTACTGCATTGTCAAAAAATTAGTAGCTGTACAAGGCTATGAACAAATACAGATTAAGACAAGATTCTACAACAAGAACAAGATATACAATTATTGTTAATTGTTCAATTATTGTTATTGTTGCGCTAAATGGACTTTTTGCGTTTTCCTGGGTCTGGCTATCTTCTTTAGGACACTATGAAAGAGATCAACATCCCTAGAGGACATTGCAGAGTATGTTTTGTGTGTGCGTGTGACTTCAAATAGATGTCCTCTCCTTGGCTCCAGCACACTGAAAGTGCCAGACAATAGTTCATTCAAAAAGGTTTCTGTCTGGACAAAAAAACAAAACAAAACAATGGACACTCAGTAGTTTACTGGCTCTACTATGTATATGGACCCTGCCCAGGGCCCTTTCTCTTTTTTTAATAGTGAGACCAAGGTCAAGACCTCCAAAAAAAACTAAAGCTACAAAAACACTATGCTTCTTACAGCTGGTTTTTAAGCTTGTGCTTACAGTACACCCATATGTTAACAGCTATGAATAGATCTTACTTTTCCTTTTTGTAGGTTATAAATCAGTGAAGTAAAAAGCAGATGGAGAAGTGTCATTATTCCAAGTATTATATATGGAACGGCAAGAACCACACTGTAAATATGACCTTTGGAAAAATCCATAAAGACAGTGTGATTTAAAAATCCAATACACACTTGCAAACCTAACATGCAACGCAACATCTTGTGTTTTGATTGTCATGCAGGAGCAAATGTGTGCTGATGTGTGTGTCTGTCATCTCTACTTTTGTCGCAGTGCTAAAGGGTACTAAGTAGTAAGTGGTGCCTTTTATTAGTGTAGTTTAGCATGTTCGTGCACAACATTACATTCAATTTGTGCTAATCACATCATTAGTATACTATAATTGTTTCATTTGGAGGCACTACAACAAAACTAATTTTAGCTGTTAACTTCAGACATGTACAGAAGATGTGGGGCTGCATTGGTATTAATTTGGATTTATGTTAGAAGAAACTTCACAAATGTATTGTAATGCCCACTCTCTCTCTCTCTGTTTCAGTACCAGCTTTGAAAAGAATCACTCTCTCTTAGCTGCAAAGACTCCACTATGTTACCTAGCAAGTTGAAAAAGCTACCTGCTACACCTGAATTCAGTCTTTAAGAGACTGAAGCAAAGTTAGCATGTTTTGTAGCATAAGCCAATAGACGTATGACATTCATTTAGCTCAGATTGTCACTTTGTAAAGCTCATTTATTAGCATAATTACTTAGTGTAATATACCCTTTAAACAATTACCAGATTACTGGCAACAAGTATTCTGTGTGCTAATTATACATAACACCTAAATTAACTCACTGATTAAAACTCACAGTGACAGCTGGAGAACTGCGCTTATTTGCGTTAGGGTCCAGTGAGATGTAAGGTGCCATCTGTAATCAATGACTGTTTAATACATCAGCTCTGTGCACCTACTGGGGTTTTAACGTTCACCTCCATACAAATAAGGAAGATTGATGGGATTAAAAAAGCTCCTCCTCCAGACGACAGGTGTCACACATGTGATGGAATAGCATCGAAGCATGTTATAAATGCAAATCACAGACCTGCTGTGGGGTAAAAGATGGTGGGAGGGTGAGATTGATAGAAAAGACAGTAGACAGATAAAGAAATAGGTAAAAGCAAACATGAAAAAGCTATGAAAATGTCAGAAGCTTGTTTCAGAATAAGTTTGTTGCATATCATATGTAGTGTGTAACACAAAAAACAAAACAAACATCAGTATTGACAATGTTACCTGCAAATTGGAGTCTGCATGCATGGTAAACCATAAATAAGGCTCTCAGTATTGTTTTTGCCAAACATGATGTTCAGGCTAAAAGAAAAATGCTCTTGTGTTTTGATGCCTTGTGAAAATGTTCGGTGTACTTTCATTCATTGCATGATAAACTCCTGATGTGCATGTGATGCCAGGAGATAGAATGTGTCAGGTATGAGTGAGACAAGTCAAAGGAAAAGGTTGTGAGGAGCAAGCAGGAAGCTGCAGCGGAATTTCCACACCCTGATGTGGGTGGACCTCGCCGGCCCAAAGAACAGAGCTGGCACATTTTTCCCCTCACTTCCTTCTTTTTCTTCTCTGCCCTTCCCTCCCTCCCAGCTTTCTCTCTATGGTCAGACAATAGAGACTATGATGAAACAATGCAGCAAGGAAAGGCCGCGGCAGCAGCAATTGGGGGGTGGTCCTTGCTGGCTCATTTCCTTGGAGGGAAAGTTGAAGAGGAGGGACGTATAGAAAATCAGGGTGTGGGGGGCTGTTTAAGAGGATGACATAAGAGGTATAAGGAAGTTAGTGTTGAAGGTACCACAAACACATGGCCTAGGGGGCAAGGGTTTTGTTTTTTCTGTCTGACTGAGCCTGAAAGTGGTCATGCTGAGCCAATGCAAAGCAACTCAGACTTTGTTTTTGTTGCACACAAACACACTAAGAATAACTTAAAGTGCCACTAATCAATACTTTTATATTACTATGGATGAGGTGAAAGGTTTTTGCATATTTGTATTAATTGTTTTGGCTCTTCTTTTGACAGCCACAAGACACATCTTTATTTTACATAGTAAAGAGCATGGCATGAATGTACCAGTATGAATATACAGTGTCTGGGGACAGTCCAGTATAGTCTTTATTTTGGACAACATCCTCCTCTGACACAGTTCCTCTCCCACAACATGGCCGGCCTTCCTGATGATTCTGTTGAGTCTGTTTTTGTCCCTCACCCTCAGACTGCTGCTCCAGCAGACAACAGCATACATGATGGCACTGGCCACCACAGACTCATAAAACATCCTCAGCATCGTCCCACAGATGTTGAAGGACCTCAGCTGCCTCAGAAAGTAGAGGCGACTCTGGCCCTTCCTGTAAACAGCGTCCACATACTGATAAAGCTAGTGCTGATAAACCTTAAAACTAGGCTTTAGGCTACAGTAGAACCCCTAGCAGAGAACAGCTAGCAGGTTTAAAATCATAGTATAGTATTAGTGCGTATAAATAATGCCAATATCATACCAGACACATAAAACAGATCCTGGGAATGCACAGTGATGTATGTTCCTGGGGGAAGATGCAAGTGACTGTGGGTCTTGCAGGTATTTGATTAGTAGGTCAGAACCAACTCACAATATGACCTTCTAATGTTTCTTTATTTGACTGCATGAATCCAGTCAGCCTCAAGGATAGGAGAAAAGGGAGAAAGCAGGAGAGGACATGATGACCTAAAACTGCCTCTGCTGCCTGTGTGTGTAGGTTTGAATGGAAAGATCTGATCACAGCTGTGACAGCCATTTTACAGTCACCTACACATAGCACTGTCATGGCAACCATGACTCAGTTTTTACAGCATGCTAAACTGAGATGCAAATGACATAAATTAGATTTAACTTATTTTAAAGTTCTGGTCTTAACAACAAACTTGTTATAATCATAAATATGATTATATAATTAGGGATATCTGTATGAGTTGTGTTAATACATTTAGAATGTCAGCATGTGGGATACACTATGGTTTTACAACAGGTTGATGATGTACCTTGCGTTTCTGCCTGTTTGCTGGATTGATGAGATACATCTCGTTCCAACTGATCTGACTAAATGTAGACGGCGTGACTCAGTGTGGATGTTTCCGGAAGCTGAGGCAGAATTTCACAATTGGCTTTTTTCAGCTTTCCTCAACAACTGACTTTAGTTTTGCCTTTCCAAGTAGACACTGACAGTCAAAAGATAAAGTTCTAAATAAAGAACTAAAATTGAGGCTTATAAATAAATAAACATAACACAACAAACTTGATTCCTCTTGCAGTTTGTAGAACATATAAGAGTTGATACCGCTCTGACTTGCATGTCCAATGCTTGAACATCTAAATCTTACTTCGAAGTAAGTTTCCAACTTTGAGCAACAACTTTACATGCTTTGTGGTCATGGTCAGGGTCATGTAGTTTTGATGTCTTCATGGTCTTTTCTTTGAAATACAACCATAGTTTTGGTGTGTTTTCCAAGCTGACTTGATCAATTATGTGCCAGAGATAACACGGACTTACTGCTGTAATGGACAGATTTTGCACAGGGCTTAGGTTTTAACTTTCAAATTGCACACTGTTGTTTTTGTACCTGCTTATTTTTTTATCTTGCTGTAAATAATGCTTATATTTTTACTAAGTGACTATTGGCTGCTTTACTAAAAACATTAATTTTGAGTTTAATGACAAGCAAAGATCCGATTCTCTGAAATGAACAAAACAGCTACCACGAAAAAACCATTTACAGTAACACTGGCCTCTGGCTCCATCTTGTGGGACTGTCGCGTCTTGCAGGTATTTGATTAGTAGGTCAGAACCAACTCACAATATGACCTTCTAATGTTTCTTTATTTGACTGCATGAATCCAGTGTGACTTGTAACTGTGTTATCGCCACGGAGACAGCTACTGTCGGTTCTTTGAACTATGAATAACACCTCCAGACACGGGATCATTTAAAAAATAAATCGCTTTTTCTTAAAACAGATAGCTCTAACATTGTGGCGGCTCCATTAATTTTTACGAGCGATTTCCGCCCGGGCTATTTCAGTTCATTCTCACGGGAGCGAGTTCCCCACCAGGAGGAGGAGGAGGGGGAGGAGAGAGCGCGTTCACGACGGATTGCGGGACGGTGAGAGCCGGTGGATTAGGGGCGGGGTCTTGGTCGACCCTTCTTCCTAACACATCCAAGGTTATCTATCGCTACCATAAGAAAGCGGCGGATCGTCCAAGCGTCATTTTTCCAGCAGGACCAGAGCGCACTGCAGTCTGACAATGGGAAACCTGCCGCTTTCCACAGGGTAACACATGACACACTGCTTTAACCGTGTTTAACTGCGTGCGAGCTACGTTGCGGAACTTGCATGCATATTAAAAATAGGTTGTCTGCTGATATGATGGGGCTGGTAGAGAGCCGGTAATGCATTGACGCTGCATTCAGGCTTTAGCTGCAAGGATTAGTTTATTTCTTGGGAGTTTGGCTATGGGCCCTCATTTTTTTAGAGTAAATAGGACTGCAGCCATGGATGTGCAGTATTATTTGCAGACATCCATTTTGTTTGTATGACCTAGAAGTCCTCTGGTAAAGAAGAAACAACCAAATCACACACTGAATAAAAAGTAGGTCATACAATTATAATGAAATATAGCATGCAAGTACAAAAATAATATAGCATTGAAAGCAATAGTTGAGGTCTGCTATAAACAAAGGTTGTGTCCTTGGTTGTTTATGAAATGAAGCCTCAAGAAGTGTTGCCCACAACAGAGATATGTATTGTTTTAGGTTTACAGTTGCCACTCACTTCAAATGGATTTATGGATGATTGCATCTATAACCTTGTTTTTGCATGTTTAAAGATAATTTTGAAGTTTGTGCCAAAGACATAATCTGTATGCCCAAATATATGACTCTCATATATTAAAAAAAAAGCAATCCAAAATTTGTTCGAAAGTCCCCAAAGTGGCCACAGATACAAAAATACAGATATTAAGTCAACAGTTGTAAGATTTGGTTAATACCTAATTTTAATTCCTTCCACTGAGAGGAGACACAATAAAATACCACTAAGATATTCAATATTTCTAACTTTACAAAAGAAGCAGGTGCACTTCATGCTTTGCTGGCTTTGTATTCTCTCTGTGGCCACTCTGACCCTCCTTTAATTTCAGGAACATGTGTATGGCATTTGTTTGCTAACATACAGTATTTTATGATTCTGTAATGTCAATCTTTGTCAGTCATTACTTTATCTGATGTTTTTTTACAGTCTCTTCAGGACTGACGCACCAACACCCAGTCCAGTCAGCAGAGAGATGTGTATAGCCAGGACGATCCGCAGTGGCATAACTTATTATTACATTCCAGTCACAGGGGCAGAGTTCCAAACATTATCTCCTGCCAAAGACTCCATGTTCCCCCTTTCATCCTCAGCTCTGCCCCTCAGTGACTCCTCCTCTGCAGATGAATCCTTTCCGCCATTGCTTTCTCATTCACCTTCACGGACACCTGTCACACTCCAGAACCAATCAGATTCTGCCTCTGCTTCCCGTCCACTCCTTGTTTTCTTCGCCTGGCTTGGTGCCCAGCCAAGAGCAGTGGTGAAGTACAGAGACCTTTACCTGGACCGGGGCATGGATGTCCTCCTGGTCCAGAGCAGTGCGATGCACTTCCTGTGGCCTCGATGGGGAATGGACTACGGGCAGGAGGTTTTGAATGTCCTGCAGCAGCCTCAGTTCTCAGGGAGGACATTGTTGGTCCATGCCTCCTCCATCGGTGGTTATACTTTTACCCAGATACTAAACCACATTGCTCAAGAACCGAAAACAAACTCAGCCCTGGGGCAGAGAGTCATAGGGCACATCTATGACAGTTTGGTGGTTGGTACACTGGAGCACATGGCGATAGGTGAGCAGTCACACTGCGGCTCAGGTTACTTTTGTGTGGGATATGTGTGTCAGATCTTTAAATAATTCATTTGCCAGCTGACCTACTGCTCCACTTCTTCCAGGAATTCTTTGTGGCAACCTGTTTTAGGACCACGTCTACAAACCCTCTGTACAATAATCAGTTTGTACAAGGCTGTCAAATTACTAGATTTATTTGACAAAATGTCATCAAGCATTTGCTTCTACTTTAGCCACAAATTCTCACATTTTAAGTCTATTCTCTATCTAGTCCAACCTCTGGCTTGTTTACAGTTAATGTTGATAGAATAGCTTAAATGATTAAGGAAGTATTTAAAATGTTTAGATGAGGTCTTAAAATATACAAAAGAGCTAGACTAGCATCAAAAACGTCTAACTGAAATTAGTCTAATTTCAGTTAGACGTTATAATCATGAGCTGTCCTCACATGGGCCAACTGCTCAAAGTGGTTGTTGTTGCCTGTATTATGATGTGCTTTTACATGTACACATGCCAGCAATAATCTATCTATCTATCTATTACATTGTTGCCTACCTGCAACAATTCAAGAGTTCTAATCAAGATTTTTGTTACACGTTAGATAAATGTCTCTCTGTAAGAATCCCTTCCAATGTTTTCAAGAGACTTTTTGGAAAAAAAAACACTTAAGTGGACAGAGCATTGTAAAAAGGATGGAAAAATAGTGCACAAATTTGAAAAATACCTGCATTAAAAAAATCTATATTTTTAATAATTGTAATTTACTGTCTCTTGTTATTCAGGCCTTGGCAAGACTCTGCTGCCCCGTATGGAGAGCTTCATCAAAAACACTGCCATGCTTTACTTCTGGCTTTTCAAAAGCCACACGGCAGACCTGTATGAGAACAGCATCCAAGTTTTCCACAACAACCCGATCACTGCGCCCGCCCTCTTCTTCTACAGTGAGAACGATGCAATGTGCAACCCTGTGGTGATGGAGAATCTGATCGAATTCTGGAGGAAGAGGGGAGTGGCTGTTGAGAGCAGGAAGTGGAAGGAGTCGATACATGCAGCCCACATGCGGTGCCACCCGGAGGATTACCTCTCCACCTTGCAGCACTTTTTAAATTCACTGTCTGTTTCACCGCTTAAGCCCAAAAATTAAACTGCTGGTGGGAAAAACAAACGGGGCTTGACTGAATTTTGCAAGATGCTTTATGGTTTTAAAGAGAATGCACTGATTATTTGTCTTGTAGCTGTGTAAAAATAATTCTCCATTGTGTAACTTTGATTTCAACTGTTAAGTTATATCTGATATTTAATAAGTTATTATGATGATAATTTGTTTTGCACGTTAACCAACAAGTATTGGTTGATAAACTGTTGTTACTTTTATCTGCATAAGTGCAAATAACATTATTCCAAACAGCATCCGTTTCTGTTTTTTTATGTTATTTTTGAAAAAAACTGAGAAATGTTTAAAAGTTCAGGCAAAAAGCATTTTGAACAGGCAAAAGATTGGGCAGCTAAGGCACAGAGGAATAAAGAAAAAACCTATTCTTACTCAAAGGAACTTAGCACTAGTGTGAGGCCACACCATGTGTTGTGTAGTTTGTGAGGCTGATGGTACCATCAGAAGATGGACTGGTTGTGAGTCATGAGAGGAAGAATTCACATTTAATAATCCTGGTGGCAGAAACAAAAGGAGTGTGGGTGAAAGCCAAAAGTCCACCCACAACTAATGGTTGGCTGTATGGATTTTGTTAGTCAGTCAGGACTGGGAGCAAGAGGGTGGAACCTGAAGCAGCCATTTGAAAAAAAGCATCTCCGATGGTGCTACCAGTTGTATCAATGGCAGTGGTTTAGAGGAAAGGTGAGTAAGGTTACTTTTATGCTACAGACAAGTTTGAAAAAGCCATGATGTTAGCTAACATGTGGTGTGACTACTGGTATTGGATAGCTGTGTATGTTCTGTGAAATGTAATGGTGAGCTAATGAGGGTTATTACACTATTGCATTATATACACTATTCATATACACTACTCATTCCTGCCCTTTTCCTTTAAGGAGACTAGCAGCAAGTCCTCACTCAGAATTCTTTTCTTCTGCTCAAAGGGCATCTAACTGAACACTCAAAAATGTTTTTTTTTTTTTTTAAAGATAAGTATTTATCTGTATTTTAGCAGCACAGTTTTAATAATCAGACTACACAGATACAGGTGATAAAAATGCATTATAGATTACTGTTATGTTGCAGTTTAGGCAACTAAAGTTAATATGAATATTCTTAGTAGTTTTTTAACACTAAAAAATCTAAGCCAAATTCATTTTCTATCTTATCTGTCATACTGTTTTGTTTATTTAGAAAAGAACACAAACGTTAACCTGACTTGAAGGGAAACACACAACAGTGTGGCCAGCCACAGTGGTTTAGCATTGTTAGACTAAATTACCATACAGGCAAGAAATATAATCTCGATATCAGCACTTTTGGGGTGAGTGTAGGATAAAAGTAAGGTGGAGATTTAGGGATCATAGTAGATATATGAGTGCACAGCCTGTTACCCATTGGAGCTTATGGTAAACTAGGTCTCTATGCTCAGCCGATTTAGCAACTTTTTTTAGTTTTTACAGCCTACAAGGCAAGTGAGGGTGACATTATTTTCAGAATTGCAAACATTGTAAGTTAGTAGGTGGCGATAAATAAATTGGTCTAATGTGAAGAAGATCTAATATATATATTTTTTACAGCTAAACATCTTAGAAATAACTTACATAACATGTAAGACGTTTTACTTAGTATATTTAGTGCTTTAAGAAAACATGAGCATTTTAAGGATTATTATTTCATAAATATTGTGATCACCTCAAAAGTTAACACACAATTAGAGTGAAATGAAAAGAAAGCTGTAAGTGCCATTTTTTACATGAATTTGAGAAAAGCTAAGTTTATTTAGATAAAGTAGAGTCTTAAAATTTGTCACTTGCATTAGTTAATACTGTAACATAAATGAAGATAAAGTGGAAGCTTTATAACTATAAGCTATATATATATATAGCTTATAATTTATAAGCTTTAAAGCTGTATAAAATTAGGAGAAAAATATGTTCGTATGAAATACGAACATATTTTTTCTCTCATTGTTCATCTAAAAAAAACCAAAACAAAGACAAAACTTAAATATTATTACTTAGTCAAACATATATGTATTTCTCAGATACAGTTTGCAGTGTGTGTACTGACTAACTCACTCACTAAGCTCACATCAAGCATGCAGTGACTCACCTGAGTCATTGAAATTAGTAATTTTCTTCTGTTTATGTATTTGTCCCCTATTTTATTGCATTTATTCAAGTTATCAAAAGAATTTTTGTGTTTTTCTAAAAAAAAAAAGATTAAAAGATATAAAAGGCAGTTTCAAGGGGCCTCTGATTTTAAGTGTACTTACCAACATGGAGGAGTGAGTCAGTTAGTGCTGTTAATACTTTCCAGCTGTGTGTGTCGGGGCACCACTCTCCATGATAATGTCGGTATGTTTGGACAAAGATCAGATTAGCAACAAATATCTTCTATTTTCCTCTCAGCTCTCTCCGTAGTTATACATTTATTCTTATTAATGAATCTTTCTTTTTGTTTCTGCAGCAATTTCTGCTCAAGGTTCTAATATAATTGTGAGGTTAATATCAAAATTTAAAATTTCCTCTCTTGCCTTATTTTGTTCTGTGGTAGTTCGGTGTAATATTTTTTTTTTTTTTATAGACAAATTGTACTGTAGTGTCATTGGTATAAATTAATTAATTTAATTTACTTTAGTTTATATAACCTTATATTTGTTTTAATATTTAATTTCATTTACTGCAAGTTATGTTTATATATTACACAATATATATGTTGTTTAGTGTAAGACTGTATACGATCGTCACATATTATTAAGCAAAAACCAAAATCTGACTACAGAAACTTCATGTGATTGTTTTTATTATGTTAAAAAAGCTAAGCTAAAAAAGCTAACTAAGCTTATAGCTTTTGCTCACTAACATTTGAGAAACAGTGAACTTGAATTCAAACTAAGTCAAATCACGATACACAGTAGTAGTGTTTTGTTGCAATAGTTTGACAGCTTCTTTCTATAGTTGGATTTGTTTTCATGACGACTCTTGAGGGATACAAATAATAATTTAAATTGTGGAAGAAGCATCTGTTGCTGAATCTGTTGACTTTTATTTCTCTTCAATTCAGTTTTACACAATGTGCCTTTAAAGCTGCTTATCTAACATTTAAAAATAGTGAGATAATGATTTGCATGCTTTAAATCACTGTGACAGAAAAACACTTGCAGAAAAAAGACAGATTGTACAGTTTACTACACTGACCTGTATGTGAAACCGAAGCTTGTGTGAACTTGCAATAAAGCTAGATGGAGCATATATATGATTTATTAGCATACCTCGAGTTTGCTGCTGTTACGAATTAAGTTCTCCAGGTAGCGCTGCACCTTTGACAGGGTCAGGTAAAGGTAGCTGTCTTGGAATCTGTCTGTGGTGTGTCCTCTTACTGGTCTTGCTGGGCTGGTGCAGCCTATTGTAGATGCGAGGGAGCGCACCCTTCCCTCCAGACTGGAGACATCAACCTGGATCTGGGTGAAGTGCTCAGTGAAATCCGTTTGCAGTTCGTTATCCAAACATCCCAGCTCATGGATGATAGTAGTGAGTCCCTCAATGGGATCAATGGTATCATTTATCAGTGGAGGCATCTGCAGCTGAGGAAAAGAAAGAATTTAGTTTCTTTGATGTAGATGACGGTATGAAAAATTAGAAAACAATTATGCAGATTGCATACCAGTGTTGTTAGTCTCTTGATGTGGGCCAGTGTTGTCTTAGCCGTGTGTATTATGTCATTTACGGTATTTCTGATCATGTCTTTGTTTGTAGGAAGACTTGAGCACTCAGGAGTTGCCACAAAACAGATATAAAAAAGAGCCAGACAGATGTGCATCCTAAAAAAGAGAATTAAATGAAAACATTACATATGTAGTTACAGTTAAAACATTTACTCTTAAATGTCATATCTCTTACCTGTATTATTGTGATGATGCTTCTCGTGCATTGAATGATGCAGATAGTGACTCATGTTTCTTTGCAGGTTTCCCCTCATTTAAATAGTCTACTCTGAACTTGTCGTAGGTCCGTTCCCCTCCTCTCTTCTCCTCCTCTCCCGGGCTAAATCCTGAGGCTGACCCATGCAGGTCAACATTCCCAACATGCTGTGATTATAAAGAAATTCTCACAACGGAAAAAAAACACATAACACACACATCACACTGACTCAATCATTTGGAGCACTTTCAGTGTTTTTACTTTTGATTGTTTGTAAGACAATAACAGATGATGCTAAGCTGGTTGTTGATGTTATGTGTGTGTAGATGCAGTGCAATACCTATTGATAAGAAGAGAGAGAAGAATAATATGACATTCATAACATGAATGGAATGTTGTGATATTGCATGAGAAACAAACAAGACAACAATTTTATAATTCACTATTTTTTTTATTTTCTAAATATCCACCAAATGAAGAGCTATAAAATGTTTCTTGTCATTGTAAAGAGCCAGTGCAGCAACAAGAACTTTACATACAAATGGCTAGGATGTGGTGGTTTCCAAAGGTGTTTTTCAAGTTCTTTCCTCTCACTAAGTATTTTTTGTTTTAACAGCGTGTGTATATGTGTTTGTATGGAATGCCTGTCTACTAGTTAAAGTCAATGCTTCCCCGAGGGGAGTTCCCTTACTATGACCAATGATAGAATCTCTGTCTGCTAGCACTTGCAACCTTTTTGTCCTTGAGGTTGATTACCTCAGGCTGTTGGAAATCCCTCCTTGACATCCTGATTGAAAAACCTGTCACAAGAATGCATTTCTAAATGCAATCTGTGGCTTAAGTTTGTGCTGGGACTTTTCTTTTCATAGTGAGCCAAACGTTTTGAAAAGGTGGAGCACCGGGACTCTTCTATCTATGATGCCACTCTGTTGTTATAGCATGTGGTTCAGTATTGTCCTGCTGAAATAAGCACGAAGCAAGCCTTGTCTGAAGATGGCGAATGGATGGTAGTTTAAGTTGCTCTTTACACTTTGTGTATAATTTCGTAGTAATGGTGCACCATTGAAACACCTCCCTGTACTACCACAGATGCACAGAAGCTTTTAAACTGTGCTGATAAGAAGCTAGATGGTTCCATGTGCTCTTCCACCTCAGTCTATTTTATTAGAGCTGAGGAAAGTAATGTGTCCTGTCCTAGAATTGTGTCCTGTGACAATTATTTTTCTTCGTGCTTCTTTCTTTGGATTTTCTCCAATCCATAAAATTTTAAAGTTAAGATATGTGAAAGTCCAAACATGGCAGAATGTTTCTGAAACCACTAAGGGAAAATTACCAAATTACACAATTTTTCAAGTCTTTTTTTAGGTCTTTACTTCCTTTTCAACATTTTTTAAATGTGTTGTTGCAAACAAATTTAAAATGAACATATGCATTGTAAAAATAAAATATATAATCAGTTTTATTAAGGCAGCCAAACATGACAGTAATTTCATTTTGAAAAGCTTCTTACCATGTTTACAGGTTTCACAAAGTTGATGACGCACTTAATTTTGCGTCTTTTGTCATAAATTCCAAAGCACGCTTGTATATGTGGAACCCAGTGTGCAACGCTTGTATATGTGGAAACTCAGGGAGTTAACCTGCTGGTTGTGTTAAGCTGGTTGTGTTAACCGTTTAACCAACAACTTCTGGAGGCTGAAGGGGAATCCCTGCTACAGTAATTTGTGGTTATTACATGGAAAATCTGGCTTCTGCGTGCGCGTATCTGACCTTTTTATTTTGTGAAAAGGTCAAACTATTGGGTTATTTATCAGCCAGTGATTCATCAAGTATTCCAGTAACTGTTATTATCCTTTGCTGTCCATCAGCATGGGATTCTCAGAACTTTTATTTTGTTAAGTGTCTACAAACTGCTGTCCCGTCAGGCCTTCTGCTGTTGGTGACGCAGATGGAACATACTTTCTCCTGAAGTCGGGGATTATTGGACAGTACAAAAATGAAGATGGGAGGAGCCATTTATTGGAAGGCCTGCTTTGGTCAATTCCAGTAAGCTGATGTGGCACAGGGCCACCTCACATCGACCCCCACCCTCTTCATCTCCAGCTTTTTTTGTCAGCCAACAGACACGTCTGCGCAGGAAATAGTTGTGGGTTTAATACACAACTAAAGAGTGAGGAAAAAACCTAGTGGATCAGACATTGTAGACAGTACTTTGATGGCGGTCCACCTTAAATACAAAAAAATTGGTCGTTAAAATTTGGATTATGTGCAGAGATTTATACTTACCTGGGGAGAAATCCCAATGACCTTTGTGACACTATTGCATATTTTTTTAGGTTACCAATAGGTTGACTCACTTTTGGTACAGTTATATCAAAATGCTTACAACTATAGAAAGCTGAAAGCCATTTATAATTGTGTTTTAAATCGTTGATAGGAACAGAGATTCTCACTGAAACAGGTCTACTAGAAGTAATGAATGTGCTTCATTCCTTTTTCTTTGCATCATCTCCAGCAGCTTGAATGAAAACAAAGTATTGTTTCCAGTCCAACCAGCAGTACAAATGACTGGAACAAGATTTATTTTCTGCTGAGCCAACTCAGATCATGTCAAATCTCTTTCATTAGTAGGCTTTAGGCAATTAAATTTAATCACATCATTGACTTGAAGCTAAACACTTCAGTCAGTGGTTGGCAAAAACAGCCAAACAAACACATGTTTAAGGCCAAAAACCAAGTAAAGCAATCCTGTCTTCATGGAGCATATTTTGTTACAGCAAACAGGGCAATGAGAACATGTTTACTGCTTTTTACTGTAATGTCATAGGGAGGAGACTGCCAGTATGAATGTGATAATTTAACTGAATAAAACTTGCAGGTTCTTTGCAGCTGCAGTTCTCAACACATCCTCTGGAGGGCTATAGTCACCAAGAGATTTTAGAAAGGAGGAGTAGTTTATCTAGTTTGTGCTCTGTCTCGGCTCTGTGTGGCATGTTTCCTTTTTTTATTTCCTTTTTTTATTTATAGGCTTTTCTTTGAAATGTAACCTGTGCATTAAATGCCTTGAAATATAAGTAGTTTTATTTTGATCTGTGTAAGGGCATGGCTTTTTCCCTCTTCTTTTTTAACATCTGGTTCTCCACTTCGTTCATGCCTATTTAGTGTAATGATTTATTGATACATTTTGTAAAGACAATGAGAGTAAAATCACTTTTTATATGCCGTAAAGCCACTCATATTGAAAGTAGATACAAAAATGCCCTTCCCTTTTTTTTGGTTTTGCCCGTGGTTGCCAATTTAATTTACTCCATTACAAGGGGAAGAGGAGCAAAAGTGCATCCACCAACCCATGTCCCTATCTGATGACATGAATGAGGCACTGCCCTATTTCCTAGGGCGATGTGTGACACACAGAGTGTAGGGCTGTGCATTGTGATTTAGCTGCCGAGCTCCAGCAAAGATATGAAGGTCAGTCAGACATTTGCTAGGTCAATTAATGGATGCAGGAGCCCAGTCTAGCGAAAATGATACTGTATACCACCCACAAGGCAGGAAGAGTCAAAGACATGGTTTAGGATTATTTGCATGGATGGTAAAAGTGGTATCTAATATGTATCTAATATTTAAGAAGCTGGATTTTCACCTTTGCTGAAGCAACTGTGAAAAATTATAATTAGCAATATGGCAGTAAATTTAGTGATAAATACTGTTGGTCATGAATCCTATTGTAGGAACAAAGCAGAAAATTCAATAATAATCTTAGTGTGTTACATGTTTTACACTCATACAACAATACAACAGTACAATATTTTATCTTTATTTTATTTCAGTTCTGTTTAAACAATCATGACACTTGACAGGAAGTGCTAAGCTTATTTAGGTAAACCTGTAAATGGCCGGGAGGTGAATTAAATGTAAATAAAACAAAACTGCATTGACAACACACACTGAAGCTGTCAAGTCAGGAGGTTAAAAACAAGTGCGAAATTGTAATTTTTACTATTACCACCTCAGGTTTTGATGTACAAATACTATATTGTTAAACGCCTATGGGTTTGGATAGAATAAATACATGAATGTAACACATAGTACATTAAAAAGGCTCTGAGCTGCACATCTATTTTCTATACAGTCATTTATACACTTTACATCCTGTTGGTGAAGTTCTGTGTGGAAATATCTGGCTCTGCATGGTAACCAAAAAGACACGTGGCACTTACTGTATGTAAAATCCTTTAACAACATACTTTGACTGAACAATTTGTAAATGAGGTCCTGATGCAAAACACAATACAAGAAGACAGCCTGTTAATGGCCCAATTTTAGCATCACTACTACTGAATTTAAATTTAAAGCAAAAACAAGAAATATTTGTAACGTATGATAATAAAAGTAGATTTTCTACATGCATAACCTACATTAAAATCTCTATTTCTTGATAAAACTTCAGGAAGTACAGTTTTACACTTTTCAATACTGTGTTGAAGCTGAGAGAAGCATGTGTCTATTTCTTACTGTAACAAGATTCCCCTGAATCGGATTCCTCTCAGGTTCCCTGCTCTGATTGAGCCATCTCTTCTGCCACATCCTGTATTACTCCTCTCAAATGCTTCCTATTTAAACAAATCTTATATTTCACCACTGATAAAAAGCCACACCTAACTTTGTAGATGAGCTTAAAGTGACGACAAATGTCATCACTCTGGAGTGAGACAACAGATACTCACTGCTCCATCAGATGCCAGCATCCGGTGCAGATACTTTTTGGGGTAAGGGCTTCCTGGCTACTGCCTTAGGAACAGCAAGCCCAGACCGCAAAAAGACCCACAAAGGACAAAAAAATGTTGATCTTGTCATCTTGTGGCAATGTTCTCTGCACCTAGAGAGAAGGAGAAAAGGCTTCAGCACATCTGACACATGTGGTCATTTAAAGTTTTAAAGGAACACCTTATTTAGTGCTTGATATCCCTAGCCGAGAGACAAAGACAAAATTCATATCTGAATGACGATGTATTTCTTGCAAAACAACTAAAAAATTTTCAGGCTTCATAACTTCTTCTGCACTATGCCAAATAGTGGTGGGGCCTGCTCAGATGAATGACCAATCAGATTAGTCTGGGCTTACAGGTGCTTTTTATTAATATAGGAATCATGTAAAGAAATAACTGGCAATAACTGTTACATGACAACTTTAAGAACCTCCAGTATTAAAGCATAAACTATGCACCCACCACCCTCACTACAGTCTGAGCAACCTGGTGCTCTGATGACTGAAGGTGAGGATGTCATCCACACACAGACGTTGTGCAGGACACTGTCAGTCACTGCAGACCTGCTGTTTGATGTCTTCAGTGCATTTTCAAAGAACTGTGTTGTCACAGCGTTTTGATGATGAAAGAGGCCTGCAACCTTCAGGCCGCAAGGCTAGAACATGAACTTGGTCCTTTGTAAACATTGTAAATTAAGGAAAAATTAAATAAATTATTCCTTATACAGAACACATTATTCTAGTTGTAGTAGAGTGGAAATGAGGCCCCTGACTTCACCAAACTTTACATACAAGCAGGAACACTTGTGTGATGTCCCACACGATTTGGGTGAGCTCTTTCTGCAGTTCCAGCAGTTCCTATAAATGATAGTTTCCACCGTCATTCACAGAATTCAGCACCACCCTGAACAGCTGTCATAAATCTCCGACATCCACCATAAATTAAAAATCCTCTTCATCAGCTGCAAACATGTCAGCTCTCCATGTTACAACCGCTCATCTACATCTGTGTGACGCAATTAAACACAGTCAAACAAAGATAACATCTATCGAATCACGTAATTTACAATTATAAATTGATGTTATGATTTAGCTGTTTGACTCTGAATGCATTACAGAAAAATGAGAAAGTCACCATGTATCAGTAAAACAGATTGTAGAGGAACGAGAAAAGAGAAAATATGCTTTTTTACACTGTGTGTATTCTTAACAGCTTCTGTGCCACACCCATATCAAAACCAAATTATTGCCATAGCTGATGGCTATGAATGACATGATGTGTCATCCGCCAAAGTGTTTTGATAAACATTACTTAATAACACAGTGCATTTTCATAGTTTAATCAATTTTAATTGTTTTATTATTTATCAGGTGTATGTTATTTTTTTTTTTTGCAGAAATATTGAGGGAACCTTTAATCTCCTGTGTCATAATATTTATGGGTCTGATTAGTGTTCCATTTGTAATTCACAGAGAAAGAACACTTTCACATTTTACGTGAATGTTGCAGGATGTAGCCTTATAAGTTTTTGTTTGACCTCTAACACAAAGTGGAGAAATGGTATGAGGTATTACCTTGCACATGTAAAGTTTGAACAAAATGTAGAAGCTTATCTAGTTTTAAAAAGCAAAAAAAGCTTTAAAAACGAAAGAAAATCCTCCAACACATGATTAAACACAAGCCAAACTGTAAACCCATTCAAAGTGCAGGCCTGTATCATACAATTTCATGCTCCAGTAAAGAACAAGTTCATAAAAAAGAGGGCTTTTGTGTTTTACTGAGAAGGCGTGCACAGCACACAACCACATCTGGACGATGGGGGGGGGCTTCGTCTGTACTGTATACTGGTGTTACGTCAAGCCCAGAGTGGATAGACACCAGCAGACTGGACCATCTGCACACGTAGGCATCTGCCACACTTACCTCAGCACATGCGTCATATGTGGAGAGGGGGGAAAAGTGTCACAATTCCTAGTGCTCCTTCTTCCCCCGTATACAGTATATCCAGCTAACCTTGTTGTACGTGACAAGCTGATTTATTTGTATCTACCGTGATTCCAGTTCTGACTACTACACTGGAAGCTCCTGCAGAAGTTGCAGAGGCAGCGTCCACCTCTGGACAGCAGAGGATGACCAGTCCAGAGCGCTCTCCGTGGTCCTGAAATGCACCGGGAGCTGTCGCGGTGCTGAAACCAACCAGCCCTCTCTTCTCTCTCTCTCTCTCTCTCTCCCCTTCTCCCTCCCTCCCTCGCCCCCCCTCTCTCTCTCTGTCTCGCTGCGTGGTGAACGCCCTGCACTGGAGCCCCAAAATAAAAAACTACAACAAAAAGAAACAGAATTAAAAAAAAAAACAACAACAACAGACAGCGGATATACTCAAATTAAATCTCATTAATGTTGTTGGTGAGAGGGGAGGACGTGTGTAGATGAATTGAGTGTGCATGCATGAATTGGCACTTGTTGCCATGAAAGCCTGCCAGTATGCGCTGGCGCGTGTAGAAGAAGTAACGTTACTTCTTCGACACGCGCACGACTGCCCCCCCCCCCCCCCCCCCCCCCCCACACACACACACACACACACGCTATGAAAAAGTAGCCCGTTTCCAAATGATCATCAGACATTTCCATAGATAGACTTGATGAAACTCACCTAAATCGTTTACTATCGTGGCATGATGCGAGATGTTGCTTGGCTGGGATTGCGATTAGAATTAGAACAATGGTTGTTTCCAGATTAATGTATTTCCTTTCGGCACACACACACACGCATGCACACACACATACTCCGTCAGCCGTGGATATACACCGATGGATGCAGAATTAGTGTTGCATCGGGCTTGAGATGGAGCACGTCCACACGTAATGATAAAGAATTGCATTTAACTCGGTGAAAGACAGTTTTAGTTTAATATACATATATATTTATCCCTCTCGTCTTATCGTCACACATCAACACGTCTCACCGGAGAAAGAAGCACTGGCCACTCACGCTCAAACTAAATTTCTCAATGGCTCTATATACGGCAACACTGTATCGCTGTAACCACGAAAACAGGATGGCAGCATGTTGTTTTACTCACTTGAACAATAAGCACAGGAGAGATATAATAAATACAAAAAAATAGAAGGGGCTCACCCAGTCATCACCGATCCGAGGAAGCGTTCATCATTTTTCTCTTCCCCCCCTTTTTTCCCTCCAATAATCCCTGGGAATTTGAACGGCACCCATTGATATGCAGCAGTAGGGTCCCCCCCCCCCCACCTCACCACCACCACCCCTCCACCTCCACCCTCTCACCCTCCCCTCCATCACTTCTCTTCCCAGACGTCAGTCGCATTGCCTCCCATTCATTCCTCTCCGCATTTATTTATATTTCTGTGCATTTCCTTAATCTTAATCCATTTTTTTTGTCCTTCTCCCTCCTCTCTGGAAAATGCTGCAAAACCTCTAATGGAAGCCACTCAATTCCTCCAGTCTGCTTCTTGCTGGTGACCTGCATTGACGTCATTGCGTCATTAGGTTTCCCCTGGAAACACGGGAGAGCCAAAAATAGAAGCACATTAATTCAAACCCCAGGCTGGGGGAAGGGGGTTGAAGCACAGGGGGTAGTTGGAGGAGGGAGGGGGCTGTTTTTAGCGACTATTTCTTTTTATCAGTTTATGTTGTGATCCTCCCCAACATCACCACACACACATACACACACACCACTTTGCTCCCTGATGACCATCTCAAATCACTTCAGCCCTAAAAATACAAATGATTTTTGATTTCTATTTTAACTCTTTGACCCTCTTTTATCAGGAGAATACTGTTTATTCTGTGATTTCTTGTTTCTGTGATTAAATATAATTTAAAGCAATATTTGAATAGCATTTGTGTTTTTGTTATTTTAAAATAACAAGAAATTGTTTTTGTGGATTTCTTTTTTATACTACTATATATATTTAGCACTATTATAAAATTAGTTGTTTATTTATAGAGCATGGATGGATGATGAGTTCACAGCATCTCATTGAACTGTTTTCTGAGACATAATCATTAGAATATTACATTTTGTTAATATTATAATTACAGTATCATTGACACCTACAGGATCTGTTAATCGTAAAATGACATTCATTTCTACTGTTATGGTTGTATTTTACTGACATTTATCGACATTTATTTATGTATAAATCTGCAACAGAGAGTTAGTTAAAAAATAAAATAGGGAAAATGAGGTAGGTCCCTGACCTCTATTAATGAAACATATACAAGCAATATAGAATACAATATATAACTAGCTTTAAAATGAATACCCATGTAACTAATATGTTAAAACATCACAATAGCGCCATTGCACCACTGTCTATAATGCATACTGCTACATGTGTTGTAGACAGTGCTGAGAGAATCTGAGTGAGCTCTGCTGGACAGACTATGTAATGACACCCTCTATGTAAGACAAGCATCTTTTTATTCATTGATGTTAAGTAAAAAAAAAGTCTAGATGTTGGCACTTGTTGGAGAATATATGAATGGTCTAAGATCAAGATTAGAGATTAGCCAATAAGCAAGACAGCATTTAAGGCCTCATAATAATGCCATGCTTTAATAGTGCAACATAAATCAACATTGAGTCATGCTTTAATAAACTGGAGTTCTGTGAGTTGAGGGCTGATTTCCACTTTGTCCAAAAGTGTTACCATTTGGTTACTATTAGGAAAACACAATGTGGAGCTGAACAGCAGTATTTCAGTAACAAATGTATGAAGCCACACCTACACAGATGTGTGCAAGGACCTTCTTTTAAACTTACACAACTTGTAAGCATATTGAAAAGTTTGTGTTACAAGTATTTGGACGTTAAGATGCTATGCTTTGCTAACACAAAGATATTTAATGTGGAAACACATAAATACACATTCTCTTTTTGTTTGAGTTGGCTTTCTGCAACTTTTTAACTTAATCCCATTTTAAGGAGAAAATAAACATTGTAATTCTTCTGTTCATTCATTTTTTTTCATTGATGCAGTCATTCATGTTCTTCTTTTCTTAATCCATTCACATATCCAGGGCAGCCACCTTTCCTGTGACGTAAAGCCCTCCTCCCATTTAATCGCTTTAGCTTCATCTATCTGCTCTGATGTTTGAGATCAAGTGACATGCAGCTTTACGTGCACACACACACACACACACACACACACATACCCACCCTCTTTCCGATGTACTTCTGCCACACACCATCGCTCACATGCGTGCAAATGCTCCAGTCTCGCGACACTGAGCTGCTGGATGCACGCGCACTAGCACAGGAGTGGTAATGCTGTGGAAAGAAAGAAAGCAAGAAAGAAAATTGTTGTATTGTTGTAATCAAATGAGCGTTCAGTAATTTCATGTCATCTTTTTGATCTGGAAGTGGACTCATTAAACACTGGCATGAATTGTGTACCTATGTCTATTTTAATCTTGCACAACCATGCAGCTGCTTTACCGGTGTAAACTTTAAAGTCAGCTATGTTAAAGTGGCTTCAGAGTAAGCTTACCTTTTGTTTGACTTTCTTTTGATTACTTGGTGCTCTTGTTTTCTGACATGTTGGTGTGGTAATCATTGACCTTATATTTATGTACATGTGCCATGGTGGGACTATTCACATCATGTAATTCTTCTTTGCCTACTCAGCAGCCAGTGTCATTGTCAAACTTATATATTCTTGTTTTATTCTGCATGCATTTGTGCAGGCCACTTTTAAACAGCAAAAAGTGTGATTTTGTGGAAAGGCAACTTGCTGTGCTGTTGTGACTTACATGAGTAAGATTATGAGTGCATTGTTCTGCTGATTAGGACACGGTTTCATACATTTCATATATTCTATACTGTTTCCACTTGCTATTAAACAGTGTAATCAATCAATAAAGTTAGGTGCTATACTGGATCTATATCATACAATAGGGGTATGCAGACACACTCCACCAGAGACTAAGTTGGTGAGTATAATTCTGAAAACAATATACACAACCCCAATTTGGAGTCAAGCTGCAAACTGTATCACACAACAATAGTCTGAATTTTGATTTAGGGATTGAAATTGGACAGGAAAAATGGAAAATACTTCATTTTCAAGTAAATAATATGCTTCTTGAGCTACATAAACACAACATAGACTTTATATAGAACATAAAACAATTAGACATGAACTAAAATAAAAACTTACTGTGATCAAGAGAATGACAGCTGCTAGCTATTTGCTAGTGAAAATATGGCAGATGTGGTGGAAATGAGTTTCTTTACAGATTTGTTATTTGCAGTGATCACTGGTTATTTATTTAGGTTTTGTGCCACATTTGACCTCTGTATAAAACCTAGTGAAAATTGATGGATGCTGTTGAAGGACATGCTTTTGTCAAGATATTTCAAGTAAGCTTATTTTCACAGTTTATTAGACAGCATGGACAGCATTGCAAATATTAGAGGAGACTGAAGTTTGTGTTGTCACATATATAAACACTTTTTTTTTACTGCGTATATCACTCATAAGTGTTTTGTGCCATAACTGTATTTTCCATGAGATAGTATAGAATCACCTGTCACATATGACATACATAGACAAACTTCAGACTTGTTCCATGTATTTCTGTTCAGCCATCCTTTAGTACCTTGTCCCTCGGTTTGCTGTCTGTTGTGCTGGCCTCTCTCGTCTCTATAGACAGCCTTTAATGAGATCATCTTGTGTATTTATGATAAGAATTACCAATGCATATAAGGTTCTTTCAAGGGAAATCATACTTCAATGAGATGTATAGCCTTTTCCTATTTTCTTTTACTGCTGCTGCTTTGTTTTATCACCTGCTGGTTTCATAATGAACAAGATAAATACACTGTAAGCGTAGATGCTGTTGACAATGTTCAAGAATATATATTTATTTCAATGAGTTATCCACATACCAACTGCTTGACCATAATCAGTCTCTTTTTCTGAAAAAGAAAGAATGGCCATGTCTTAAATCAGACTAAGATGGTGACGTGTAATAAAACATAGTTTATGTTTAGTATGGTAATCTTACACACCAGTGCAGTGTGTATGCACACGTGTAGGCCTCTCACCTACTCAGACCAGCCACATTGCAGCTGCCTAGACACCAGTTAGCCGAATGCATTTTATTTTCTCACCTCACCCCATTACATCAGTCAATATCTAATATTCCTCTTCCTCCTTCTGATGTTTCTATCGATCCCCCTAGACAAGTTTTACCATGCTCTTTAGTATGTGTATTAATGATCTATTGCTTTCTCTCACAGTGGTTCACACACAGGCAGCTGCTAAGCTGCTAGGTCAGAGAAGCTTTGACTGGGATCTGTGTGTGCACACGCATGTGTGTGTGTGTGTGTGGGAGGGTTAGCATTTGAGGCTAAGGGAAACTGAAAGAAATGAATTCAGTTGTGAATTGTGAAAAATCTGTTTCCCCACAAAGCCAAATTTGCCCTGACCTGGAGGACTGGTAACATCAGGGTGGTAGCACTGCACCACTGCACTAACAGCTGATACCATCTGCTGGCAAAAAGTGCAAACTACACCCACAGTGTTCACACACATCCACCAGATCAAAAACTGCAGGCTTTTCAAGCTCTCTCATCACCCCGATAATACCTCTCTGCCTTTCTTACTTCATCAGTCATTTTGTGCATAATATCACTGTGTACAATTCAAAGTGTTTTCAACAGGACTGAACAAACAACAACACATTCATAGTGGCTGGTGTTTGTCAAATTTGTCCCACATTATCACTGCTAGTGACGAATAAACCATCACTGAAGTATTCAAAGCATTTGAAATGTCTTGCAAATGAAACACAATTTGCTGGAAGAGTATTATGAAATGATGTCTGCGCTCTGTAATTCAAGATCTAATCCCAGTTGCTGCATTTATGAATGAATGAGCTTTATTAGCCCTCAGTGATTTTTTTTGCTGCTTTGGAATTTAAATGTATGCACAGATCAAAGCCACCCTTCAGGAGGCAGAGGTGGTGCAATAAGCAGAAACCCCCAGACTATTCTCACAGCACTCCCGCTTCTACTGTAAATCAGCTGCAGCAAGGTGCTATGGCAGACCTCCACCAGGGGGCAGAAGTGCTCAGGAATGTTTCCCCCCCTCCCTATCACCCTCACTCTCTGTCCTTAATCACTTTCTCTTCAGCAGGTTGTCTGTGTCTTCAGACTTAACTGCAGATTTGCACATCCACACAAAAAATGAACTAAACATGAATATGGATATTGATTTCATAGATGTTTGCGTGTAGTTGTATAGGCGTTGCATTTATAGCTCAGCCTAGGATGATGCTGCAGTTTCTTCTTGCATGTTGTAGAGACTTCACAAGGTCACAACCTCCTCCATTTCCCCGACCACTCACAACTCCACTGCTGCAATGCATTATCAAGGTTCAGTTTTACCACAACTGCGCATATACTGACTTCCTATTTATACCAGATTGTTAATGGCTATTCTTATTAATTTCACAGGGAGGCAATCAAACAAGGTCTTATCTGTGGGGTGCAGCAGATGTCTGGTGTAACCTTCGGAATATTTCCAAATGAACCCTCAGCAGGCGGGGCCACAACCTTGGTGATGAAAGGATGAAATCAAGAAGAAAGAGAGAGAGGGAGTGAATTTTGTGCAGTTAAGACTGTTAAGAAAACAGGAAAAGACAAATGAAAGAGTGCATAAGATGTAGGGAGTGTGTAAAATTGAGTGAGGGAGGGCTGGCGGATATCAAAGAGGCCTTTGTTCAAGTCTCCCCCAGTAGCTGCGTGAGGATCAGAGCCAGAGAGCAGTGGACCTTGAGGACCTTGAGAGGGGGAATTGAATGCTTACGGTGCAGAACTCTATCTTCAAGGCTCTCTGCCCTCAACTTTTTCATTTTTTATCATTAATTATTTCTCACTAATTGCCAGGATTAGAAAAAGGGGGAGAAAGAAAGGGCGCTCTGGGTCTCTGCAGAGCAGTGTGTGTATGTGACCATGCACACCTGGCTAGTGTATAAAGAAAAGAACAGAAGCAAGAAGCACACATTGGTCATTCTTTGTCAGCAGTGTTTTAGCTTTCGGTTGCTGATTGGGCTTGTTGAACCATTGAACTAATTCTATTAAAATTAAAGAAGATGGTCATAGCCCAGCAACGTCCTTGTGCAACACTGAAGGAGACTGGAGGCTTAATTGTTTTCCCCTACTGAAAACCAGCCCAAAATCCAAAGTTAAATACAGTTTTCTTACTAATAGCAGTTGTTGTGTGTGTATTTTTACACCATTTCACAGTGTATTTTTATGTAGCTGTGAGATGTTGTGACCAGGCTGTAAATATTGATGGATGAACCCTCTGTGATGTCATCCAAAGGTTTCTTGAAGAGCAGAGTTTTGAGGCTTTGGCCATGTAATCCACTATAGAGATGCCTGATGATGGACTTATTTGAAGACAATAAACAACATCATAAACAATACTGTGACATGTAAAACTGACAGTTCGACAGTAATAATACCACAAATACTGTTTTTGCTGCTTTTATCCCATAAAAGCAGCAAGTCTACTTTTTTGTTTCCTTTTTTGAGCAGAAGGATTGAACATGTTTCACTGAATTATCCTCAGCCTAATGAGTTCTTAATGTTCTTGGGCAAGAAGGACATTTTGTGGGTAATGATGGACTTATGAGCAATAAGTGGTTGTTTGAAATGGCAAACAGATCACCCTTACTGCCAAGATTAAAGCAGAGCTAAAAGCAGTTCTTCCAAGTTCCACATATACAATATGTCAGGATAGAGTTTCTGATTCTCCATCCAAACACCAGACGATAAGAGGAGCCTGCTGACACATATCTTGATAGTCTGTATCACAGCGTTAATGCTCTATTTGTAGGCTGGACCACACAGGACCTTGTGCTGAGAGGTCCAATTGGCACAACAGTGGATGGCATTATGCAGCAAGGCTCTGCTGCAGATACATTACCAATACATTATTCACTCATTCCACAATGCTGCCACTGACACATCATTCTTACCAGCTGTAATGTAATGTTGCAGAAGAAAGCGACAGTTTGTCTTCACAGCATGGAAACATTTTAACATCCAGCTCAGACAAGAAGTATACTGTATAGGATATAACATCTCATATTAGCAACAACTTTTTGTGAAAACAAACTTGAGTCTGCTCGGTGTGTGATATCTCTTCTAAATTCTCTCTTTTTTGACATTTTGTTCTGTATAAAGGTCAATGTTGATCAGAAATCATTGAACTTATGAGACATGTATTAATTTATGATTTACTGATTATAAAATCAGCATAGACTTCACTTACACATGAATCCTTTCAGTCCTATTCTGGTTTAAATTCATTCTTTTGAAACTCACCAAAGTTATGAATGACTAAAACAATCTGTTGGGCACAAAGACAAACTCGACAGAATGCGATCATCTGGTGGTTCTGTTGGACATTGTAGAACTACAAAAAGTGCATACAGACTTTTGACTGGATACAGACACAGACATCTTTTTTGGCATTCTGTTCTGTAAAAATGTTCACATCAGCATGTTTATGCTGGCCAGTATTGATCAGTAACATTATCCAACTGGCTTTAAGCTTAAACTTAAAGTCAGTAAACTTTAACTATCAACTTTTGAAAGTCATAAATGTTCCAAATGACTAAAACACAATCTGTTGGGTGAGCAGACAAATTAACTTCTTTCTGAAATTGACAGGATGTGGTCATCTGGTGGTTCTGTTGGAGCTTCTGGAACTTCAGCAGAACAGGCCCACTGCTTTACTAAAAGTTTTTCATCTGTGAAAAGTTGTTTTGATAAAGTTCCTCTCAACTGGACTTTTAATTGTGAAAGTTTTATTGAGCATCCAGTAATGAGCAGAGGTGTTAATCAGCATGGCAAAGTGTGTGTCTGTGTGGTGGAAGAGCTCAGGCCTGCCCTCTGGCAAACACTGACATGCAGGGCAAAGATGAGAGTGTCAGAGAGGAGAAGCTGAATGACAGATAAAAGAACTGACTTTCAAAAACATGGATTCTTATTAATTTTAATGCAGTTCTATTTCAGCCTCTGGTTTGCAAGACATTCTTATAAAATACGCGATTGCACTGGTGCCCCCAAATTTTTTTAACATTTCGAGATCAGAAGTGCTTCCACTGTAGAGCCTTGTCTCTGCAAAGTGTATTTGGGTTGCAACCTTTTTCGTTAATGTATAGCCTGTTTTCCTTGTTAGTACTGTTTATCATTTTGACATCAAGTCAACATGCACGTTATCTGCCTCCAAATAAATGAGGCTGTATTTCTGGTCAGTAATAATAAAAGCTTGTGTTGACAGTGCATCACATCCGTCTGGCTCTCGACCAGGCCCTGTGGCTTCTGTTATTTTTGTTGTGATGGATGAACCTGCCTTGTTGCTTTGATGTCGTGCTGTAGAGTTCACCTGATGCCTTCATTGTGCTGCAGTTGCAGCTCAGTGCTGCCACTTTAAGTGTAGTTTCAGCAGCAGAAATGCTAATGTGCTTTGACGGACACCCGCTGACTGACGCTAATGCCACAGTTTCCAACATTAATGTTACCGTAGCTAATTGGCTCAATTGGCTTTGGATGCTGACATTCAGTAGCTTAAAACATGCGTCATACTCAAAGAGAGATCTTGTACCTCAGAAGGGTTGGGACAGCTGATCTCTTTATGAAGTAAACAGAGTTGAAATGGAGCATATATACTCCAACATCTATCAGTCCTCTGTCCTCTTGTCTCAGTGGGAATCTTTTTATGGACATATACATTGCACATGTTTAACATTTGTGTTTTGCTTCATATAGTAAATATGTCTGGATGAACACTGATTTAACTGCCTAGTTGATGATGGCATACAACCAGAAGATAGGACTTACAAATGTTGTCATGACCCTGTAGTGCATCTGTACAGTTAACCCCATCCTGTACACAAAAGGGACATTAGCATATTAACCCCTCATCTTTCACTTTGTGTCTGTCTTTTTGGCTACTTTCTGCCTGCTTCCCTCCAACAGTGCAGTGACATTTTGGCATCAGTGCCTCTGTCAGACTGTGAATGAATCAAGCTTCTGTGATACCCTGTGATAGCTCACTGGCCGATTGATGTGTGTGTGTGTGTGTTTTTGTGTGTAGCCTCTTTGAATCCACCCAAGATGATTCTATAACAAGAGTGTCAAAGTTCAGAATATACTATATTCTCACTCAATCCCCTTTACAAAACTGCTGTCTGGTCCAATCACATCACTTTGCAGCCATTCATACTCTGACACCCAGTATATTCATGTGCCAGCCCAGGGTCTGGGACCTTGTTGGTCATATGCAGAACACTGGGAACTGGCTGTGCTTATGTGCTGTGTGGAACAAATTGAGTTCAAATACCCAGATGGACTACCAGAGGGCATAAAGACACACAACTTCAGTGTGCTGCAGACGAATGTGGGTGTGTGTGTGTGTGTGTTTATGTATGTGTGCACATTTTCATGTTGGATTATCAGAGGCTATTGTATTTATGTCAGGTAAGATAAAATTAGCCTGTTTTTGTTTGAGCGTTAGATAGGGTAGAGTATAATGTGTTTGGGCGCATGGCCTGGCCTGCCTGCTGCGCTTAGCGTCAGGATACAGTGTGACTGCATAGAGTAGGCTGGCATGGCTGGGCATGCCCCTTGCACCCCCACGGGGATTTTGGAAAGTGCACATCTCAACAAAATGTCACTTTAACTACAGTGAGCTACCCTAAAAACAAGCAAGTGCTCTTTCTGTTGCACACTCTACTCTCATCTTTTTTACAGAAACCCCTAAATCTTCGTCTTACGGAGGATGTAAATGCCAAGTAGACATGTTTTGTAATTAACTCTGTATGTGTGTGTGTGTGCAGCACATAGATGCATAAGTCACAACTATTAAAGACAATATGTCCACATAAGAGGAGGATTTTAGTGCACGAGTGGAGCTCAGTAATCTCCTTGTATGTTAATGATTAGAAGAGGCATATATTGCCTCAATTTAACATTTCACATGCTATATGCGTAGTTATGCAATTATGATAATAAGCATTTTACAAGCTGCAAAAGAGGCGCCAGGGGCCAAATGGGGAGATGGGGAAGAAGTTACTTACTCCCTGAAAATAATTTGACGGTAGTTATTACAGGCTTATTGCTGCGGATGACATCTATTTCTCTGGCTTCTGACAGCACATCATCCTGACTTTTCCTATAATAGCTTTGGTTGGCAGATCAGGACCGGTGAGAATAAATTAGAAATGATTCCTAGAGCGCAGTATTAGGAGCTTTTTTTAAATAGTGGCACTTTTATTAAAAAAGGGGACCATGTAATCACTCAGGCTAGACTTTGATTAAGCGGTAAAGTGAGCTGGTGAAAGTGTGGATGTCATGGTGACAGGGCTTATGTGGTTTTGACAGTTCATCCTCCACGTCGCTCCCTAATTCCAACCTTTCCTCATTCTCCCTGTTAAGCCAGACCCCTTTCATGTTACTTCCTATTCTCCATCTCTGTTCCAATGTCATTTCATATCACATCCATCGATTTGTACTATCCATGTTTTCTGTCTTTTTTTTTCTTTACCCTTAACAATAGCTCTAACAGACATTCCTGGTTTCCTTCTGTGCTGCCCTCATTCCTTTGCAGGTTTGTGGTTGTCATTGCTTCTGTCATTAGAGGTGTTTTCATGTCTGTGGTGGCCCCATGGTGATGGCAGGACTTTTGTTGTTCTTATTAAAGGTTTTTTTTGATAGGCAAGCTATTAAACAGTAGATTTGCAAACTGGATATTTGTGAATAAAGTAGAAAGAGCGATACAGCTCAGACCACACTCTGGACCATATCTATTAATATGCTAACCATATAACCAAATAAGCTCACTTTATAAATGTCCAAAATATACAGAAAGGGATCCATGTGCATAACAGCCCTTGAACTAAGAATGGAAAATGAATTTGAAACAAAAACCTATCAATAACTGGAAATTTGTGGATGAGATTTTGGCTGTAAGCAAGATGGACGCTATGAATAATACATAATGTATAACAAGAGTGTGAGAAAGTTTGCTAGCTCAGCTGAGCCTGATAAGAAATTATCTCTTTAGGGTCACACCAGATGAGATTTGAGGTGGTAGAAGTTCAGGAGAAATTGAGTTGTTAAAGTTCTTTCTTTATTAAAGAGCTGAGGTGATGGTGGTGATGGTGCTGTAACGTGCTCTAACCGTTCCCAGTAGATTTACTGAACTGTGGCGCAGTGTGAAGTGCGTTCAAGGGCATATTGGCTGCTGTCAGAGTGCTTAACATTTTCTACCAGCCTTGGCTCAAAGAGTGTGAGTAAAATGATAATCTTTGCTTGAAATGATTGATCGCTTGTTTTTAAATTCAAATTGGCCCCTAGTGTTGCCTTTTGGCGCTACTATCTCTTCGTTCCATGTGTATATCTGCGTGTTTGCAAAAGTTTGCCTCATCTAAGTTTACATGGCTTTATCCTGTGTGTGTCAGTGAATCCATTAATCTATGGGAGTCTTCACATTAGATTGAGAGTTTTTGGGTGGATGTGTGTGTGTGTGGAGGGGGTGGGGTGTTTTTTGCATGTGACCTCCAAGCATAAATTCCCCATACTTGACTGTGTTTGATCTTTTATCTCTAAAACACAAAGGTTGAATAACAGTGTACGTGCGGACTATAGAGAGATTAGCTCAGAGCCCAGACCATATTGATCAAGATTATATTTGGAGTGTAGTCCTGCAGGAACGGGCAATGCACATTCATCAGTTGTGGGGGGGGCATTTAAATCGCAATTACTCAACAATGTCAACTCTCTTATCCATATTCATAAGTGAAGATAGAGGTGCACTCATGCTGCTTTTGTACAGAGAGAGAGAGAGAGAGAGAGAGAGAGAGAGAGAGAAATACATGCACAGGTGTTCCGGGGAGATGGAACAAACAAAATTAAACACACCTACCCACAACCCGCCTGGAAACACACAGACAATGCGTAATAGCAATTCAAACTGCAGCATACAGCCTAAATGGCTTCTGCATAATATGGGACATACATTAAAGCGAGCTTACAATTATTACTACTGTGGCTTCACGCATTTGCCACCCCATGGATTAAATCCCATTTATGCATATTTAACTACTGTTGGATTAGAATTATCACATTTGTCCAATTACTCTTTCCCCAGTTCTATTTGCTTTCTTGCTCTCCGTCCTTCCTTTTTTATCCTTTCTGTACTTTTCCTCATCTCCACCTAATTTGCAAGGTTATAGAGCAGTAATTAAATGAATCAGAGGATGGAGAGTAATCACATGTTTCTCCAAACCGCTACTGATGACACCACAACCTAAATCAAAGGAAAGATTTCATTGCCTTCGCTGTCTCCTCTGTTTGTCCTTCACTAATGATCAGTATGTCTCAGACATCTATCTATTAATATGCAAACAAAGTTAGACACAGATGCAGGGCCAGAGAAAAGAGGTGACAGTTAATTTTCCTTTAGCCACAGCATCTGGAAACGGCATGGAAAACCATGTAGTGAAAAAAAAGGAGAGAGAGAGAGAGAGAGAGAGAGAGGAAGTTCGACAGGGTCGAGATGGTGAGAGAAAACAGCTGGTGAGGTCTAGCAGTGCTGTGTTTGCAGAAAACGTAGGCAGCTGGTGACCCAGAAACATCCTCCTCTTCATAGCACCAAAGCATTGCTGCAATCACTGCAGCGAGAGGGAAAGAGGCTCTACACATTCAGCCCCATAATTACCATAAAGAAACAGAAAAGAAGCATGAGTTATGTTCAAACTTCTTACTTCTTATTCTAAGCATCCACACAATTATGCACAGAAAGGCATGTGTGGAGCTTTAGCCCCTTGAGTTGTTTATTTTATTTGTTCGTTTTTATATGAAAAACAATGCTGTTTTTTTATCTGTTTAAGTATGCTGCTTAATTGCAAAATCAGAGATAAACATGGGGATAAATTGTATGTCTGAGCCTGTGAGGGATTTATAGCATCTTTCAGGATCAGAAGATTATATGCTGTGATTGTTTACTCCTGCTTTATCTCATTTAAACACAACCTAAGGTGACAGTAGCTGATTTGATTTGTTTAAAAAAGTAATACATTTAAAATTAGTTGCCTTTGCTTCTGCATTTTTATGTGCTGATTGTAGTATAAGTACAAATTTGGACGATAATATTGGACAGTAGTTGCTTAATTGCCTGGCCCCAAAACACTCTAGGTTAGTGTTAGATGAAGCCTTTGATTTCTTGAATAATCTACACAAATGAAGAGGCTAAGTGGTTAATTTGAAGCTTTTATTGCATGATTTAATAAGGTTTTCATAGATCCCGTATGGATTTGTGTATCACCAAGCTCTATAATGAGTAATGTTTTGCAGTCTTTTCCCCTGTTTAGTCACAGTCAGATATCATCGCAGCTTGGTATTATCTGCAAAGTGGTATTCCATCTCTTATTAATGAGTCCTGCCCAAAGATTCAGTTAAGCTTTATGAATCTTAAGAAAAACTTTGACTTGATTCATTTTCTCTGAAAGCACACGTTCCATTTAGCAATTAGATTGCCTCGATGTCACAGCCTGCGCAAATAATAAGCTCTTTGAATACAGTTGAAAGGTGGGGATTACAGTGGCAGGCCCTGACATTAAAAGCTCATGGTGCAATAAATGAGAAAATTCAATTGAAATATTTATTTGTGATAAATTGCAGACTTTTAGTCCATCTATTACCATGGCAACGCGGTGTTTTCTTGGCACTTTTCTTGAAGCGATTTGCAAATGTCCTCTGTTATTCTTTTTCTCTCTCAATCCCTCTTCTCTAGCCAGCGGTGCAGCAGGAGGTAGGCACGCTGCGATACACTGGTTAATAATAAAGAGGGCTGATAAGTGGGATTACATTATCGTTCACATAAAAGAAGGTGCATATACCTTATATACATGCCTGTGTTTTTTTTTACACCTTATCCTTTCATCTTGATGCCTTCCACTGCTTCTCTCCTGCAAACTTTTTATTTTTTTTTAACTTAAATCTCCTCTTCTGGCGTATTTTGTCCCACAGAAAGAAAAGTATCTTTCTCTGTTATTCTTTTTTTGTATGCTCTTCTTTTCTCACTCCCTCTGTGTAGGAGGCACACTTTTTTTCAGAGTCCTTATCATGTGTGACTCACAATTCAACTATTTCTACAGTGCAGCTCGTCCTCTGGAGTCTTGCTCTTTTTCTCTGTCTTGTTACATATTTTATCTCTTTTCAGCATTTCCTCCAATTTTCTTGCCCTGGCTTTTTTTTAATTCTACCTAATCTTACCTCTCTTATTATTATCTCCCACATACCGCATAGCTTCCCTCCCTCTTCTCCTCTTTCTCACTCGCTCTTCGTCCCTTTCTGCTCTCCCCTCGAGTTCTGTAAACATAAACATTTTGGGTGTCTGCCATCGGAGATATCCGGGCCGAGACTGTCACCAGAATCATTTCAATGCTAATTTCCCTGGCATCTGTGATAAATAAATTCACTCTGACAAACACACAGTCATCAGCTTCAGAGGATTGGACCCGCTCGCTTTTATCCTTGCCTCCCTGCCTCTCTCTCCCTCTCCCAGAGCTGGGCCATCAAGGATCTGAAGCCAGCCGCATTCAGTAAACACACACGGGCACATGTACACACAATCACAGGTGCACACACATATTTATTCTCAGTAGAGCAAACATGCAAATAGTGTATGCGCACACAATTCAGCATATACTGTACACAAACCCATACATGCATACTGTAAACACTGATATGCTGACTTATGCACATAAACATTTCAGGTTTATGCTATATACATGCAAACCCTGCTTCTTTTCATTGTCAGTATAATTACTGACTCATGTCTATTAGTTAAAGACATATTTTTTAGGATTGCAAGGTCAGATAAAGAGTGAAGAAAGGATTTAGTCAACATACAGAGAAAAAGAGAGGGGAGTGTACAGTATGTGAAAATCAGACAGCGGGTGTTGGACAGAGAACAGTAACATCTTTAATGTCTATGTGCTTGGAACAGAGTAGAGGGATTCCAGGGGAATTCTCCGCAATGCAGTAGTATAGTGGGGAGCGAGCCCCCATAGCCCTCAGATGCGAGCTCGTATAGATATTCAAATATGTATTCAGACTGCAGCCGCAATGCACTTGTGGTATTACAGAGATTGTGATTACACACAATACTAGCCATGAATACAACTTTTAGAGGATGCACTCTATACAGTGGAGCACATGTACATACATGCTATAAAAATAGACAATCAGTACAATAAAACCAATGCTGGTACGTGTAAGTACCTTTTTGTGTTACTTTGTTCTCAGTGTTTATATTGTTGTGTAATTGTATGTAATGCAATATTTCTCTGTAAACTGTGTGTAGCTTTTGTGATTTGCTCCATGGTTGTTCCATGGTTGCTAAACATAATAGAAGGTCCTTAAAGGTAGGGAAGGAGATTTCATTCTGATGCACTTTTTGTTACAATCCGATAGCAGTTTGGCAGTTTTGCATTAAAACGAAGAATATTAATCATCTGTGGAAGCTATAAAACGTTAAAAACATCAGCCAATCCTACGAGGCGCCCCTGCGCGTATAGTTGGCTGGTTGGCTGCTCTCTTCCTGCTCTGCGTGCATCAGAGAGGTACGTGCATGATGGTTGGGAGGCGTGGCTTCGAGGTGAGCTCCGCGAGAACGGGGCATGTGTTTACTTTCAAAATCTGGCTGACTCTCACTGAGTTTTCAAAATCTCCTACCCTACCTTTAAATGGCCACCTGATGTTGGCTTCAAAAGCAGTTATGCTAACATTAGCTTTTGTTCTCTCTTCTCTTAGAACTGTATTCTGACAACATATACTCTCTGTTGTCATTGCGATTTATGTTGAAATGAGGTGCAATTGTCACTTGAGGGAACAACGAAAGTATGAACACATCTGTGCACAAGCAATCGATAGACTGTTTAGGAACGTGGCGCTTCAAGCATACACACACTTTCACTCTCCCCCTTGTACAGTACAGTTTATCTACCTTTCCCTCTTCCTCCTCCCCTTCTCTGCCTCTTACACTATGACTCCAAGACCTTTGTCGTCCTTGTCTCATTCTTCTCCTATCATTACTCTCCCTCTCTATACCTTTTTTTTGAGCCAACACTTTGTCCCTCCATCTCTTGATTCCGTTTTCTTTCCCCTCCCTGGAGGGTCTGTCTGATTCGACTGCTGGAATCAGGGGCCAGGCACTCAATATTTTCTACCTTGTCATGCCGCGAGGAGGCCACCACCCTGGCTTTGTTTTGTTGACACATTGATCCTCACTGCCATGCTACATAGAAGAATACTGAGGAAAGCAGGCGTGTGTGTTTTTGTTCGATGTCTGTATTGTTTGCTGTGTATTTCTTCATAAGACCGATTGTTGTTATCAGCACAGAAACTTAAATTAGTGTCTGATTTAAGCCATACTACAGTAGTGGGGTTACAGGTGTCAACAATTATAGATTAACTGTTGACCACTAATTAAAGCGTTTCTTTTTTTCACCTTTTGATTTATTGATTGTCATCAAAAGTCAAAAATTGGATTCTTTAATGAGCAAATAAAACAGAAATATATCCCAGCTCTAAATATTCTCATATTACGTACCCACAAACACAAGCTGAAATTGAATTTTAGTGCTACTTTTTCATTCCATATCTATGATTTCAGTTTAGCAACTCATTTTGATCCATATTGTTGATTGAACGACTTCGTTTTGTCAATGAATGGAAACCTTTACTTCCGCAGCTTATCTGCTGTCTGCAGCTCATTCAAACTTAATGAGCAAACTAGCTAGACTAATTATCAAACACTGTAAAGCATGTGATTTATAACAGGGGTTTATTTGGCTAGCTTTGGTTATTTTATATAGTTTAGTTTTCTAGGTACTGCTGCAACACTAGCCACCGGGTGCATAACAGTATTTCAGTATTTCAGTATTTCAAGTGCAATATTTTGGAATATGTGTCATATGTGAAGTGTATGGTATTAATAAGAGTAGAAATATGAGTGCTGACAATAGCTGGAGTTATGCCCTATGAGACTTCATTTATTCAATCAAGTGCTGCCTCTGTGAAGAACATATTTTTTTTTTTTTTTTTTTTTTAGATACTGTATTAATCCCAGAGGGAAATTCCTTACGGCTGTGTCATACAATGACTAGCAAGGCGCACCACAGGCTAGGGTGAAGTGTCTTGCCCAAGAACACACAACAACAGTGACTAGGGAGGAGTTGGGATCAAACCACCAACCTTCCGGTTACTAGACAACCCTGTTATACCACTGCGCCACTGTTGTCCCCAAATCTGGTCAGGTTTGATTGTCAGAGGAAGTGTACTTTCACAAGTGTAATTTTCAGTGGCTCTGACCGGGGCATGTGTTTTTCACGGCCACTGTCTGCTGTTGCAGACGCTTAATTTAGGATAGTGGAGCTACACCGGGGAGGAGAGTGTGCCTGGACTTGATGATTTCCCCCACTTACTCCGACCCCATCCTTCACCCCCTGATCCTTTTCTGCCCCTCAGAGAAATCTAGAAACCATGTGTCTGCTCAGCTCTTGCATCCACACATACATTACAGGTGGGAGCAGAACTCTTGCCTGAGCAGGAGTGCATGATAAGCATACACTTCTCCTCACCAAGCGTCCCTTTTCAGAGTTAGACTAAGAGCACAAACAGGTAAAACATTTCGATAGAAAGGGTAAAAGGTGAGAACATGACAGAGAGAAAAGAAAAAAAAATAGGCAGGCTGCAGTGGAACTAATCAATGTCTCTGAATGCATCTGTGGGTGAGATGAGTCAGTAAAGTGTGCGCACAATGGACATGAAGGCCACAGAGTCAATACACACTGGCTGTGGTGAAGCCAGTTGTGTGAACACTGACAGAACAGACTGTGTTGTCTCTTCCTGCTGAAAGCACACTAGAGAGTACAGCGTGGGTTAGACTCTGTGAACTTTATCACTTCTCGCAGGTTTGCAGTTGAAAAGGGTACATTTCGCCCCTCTCTTCAAACATGCCATTTAACGGAACAAAAAGAAGGATACACTGACAATGCTGAAAGTGACTGACTAGAGAAAGAAATATGTGAACAGAACTTTGTTTCTGATTTCTGCACAAATTTAAAATGACTGAGGTATTAGTTTAGCAGAATGTACATTGAAGATGGGTCTGCTCTTCAGGTGACCACTGTTGGACTGGATGAAAAATACACATGTGCAATGGCATGAGATAATCTTTTGGCCATACCTTATTACAGCATTAGGTATCAGACTGTATAGGCCACTATTTAGGAAGACTCTATACCCAGAGTTTGCATAAATTAAGTAAATCTGTGGTGGAAAATCATGATAAAGAAAGTACAGGGAAGTTGTGTGTTGTGTATTATGAGACAAGGAGTGTAAGTGTGTATTTGAACAACTGCCCTGAGTGATGAGAAAACAAGGGTGGGGGCTATGTGAGAGATGACCACTGCGCAGGCACTTGAGGAAAGGCCTTAAACACAAGTTATCATGCCAACCTGATCGGCAAATTAACCAGTTGCGGGCATCTAGCAGTTGTACTGTTGTAGCAGTGTATTGAACAGGTGCGCTCTGAGATGGGTGTGCGAACTGTGGCACTGGGTGAGATAAGAGTGAAGATTGCAACTAAAGGAAAAAAACGTCATGAGTGGTACTCTGAATCACTTGGGTAAAGATGATATTGATCATAATTAATAATAAGATTAACTGTATAAAGGGAGGGGCTTCGGCTTTGTTCTTCATTTTGCGACCAGTCCCTAACAGTCTTTTTGCTGTATCATTTTTGATCTGCAATAAACACTCTATGCCTCGGAGTTTGCCTGTCTACAGTTGTCTTTTTCATGCTGTTTTGTTACATACTAAAATTTCCACTAGATTACTAGATTTTCCACAGATTTTCCACCGATTTATATTCAGGGAGCCTGTTCACATAGACCAAACACCTCCCCTATCCTTATCCAAGGTTATTTCAGATCAGCTCCCCCCTCATTTTTTTTTTCTTGGTTTAATTTTTTAATCAACCGGAAATTAATTACACTTCACTTTAGATTACTTCCTTTTAACAAACAAAGCACTGAAGGTGGATGTTTACCTTGGTTTAGGTCTGTTTTTCCTTGTCAGCTTTTCCGGCATGATTGCATTTAAAGTGAAACTTCAGTGACACAACATCAAGGTTGAAGTTTGTGTTTGCTTTTTGTTAGGACTTTGCTTCCTGATTTACTGGCCATTGGTTATTCATTTTGTTGTTTTCCTGTTTGTGTTTCCCTTTCTCTGACTGTGGCAGCAGTGTTAGGCGTCCCCTTCGATGCTTTTAGCTTCTGCTCTCCCAAGCTGAGTATGCATCTGTCCTCTACACTTTTAGCACACCATCCTGTGACCGTGCGTGTGTCTGTCTGTGTCCTCTAACTGTGCTCTCCATGATGTATAAGGCAGAGTGATGCAGGATGCTGCTCTAGCAGGGATGTGGCTGCAGGCTTTCCGTGCCATACACTGTAATTGTCAAGATACCTCAGTCGGTATATATACAAACAAACCACTGTGACACACAAATACACAAAAGTGTGATGTGTAGTGCACAACTTCTCCCTCCTCCTACAGCTCCTACAGCTAGAACTCTATTTCACCTTTCCTGTTCTCTCACTTACACTTCCAAGCATTAAAAGTACCTTAAGACATGATGTGAGTGAGAGAGTGAACTAAAACCTGACAAGACACATCTGAAGGATTAACCTGAACTCCCTGTGGAGAGCCCTCATTCCATTAGCGTTTTCCAGGAAAGCATAACTACACTTCGGTACACTTCGTTCATAAAATATAAGGACACAAGCTCCATTACATTTCTCTTTCCAAGTGTGCTAGTGCCTCTTATCCTTAAAGCTGGAGTGCTGGACTCCATATAAATGAATGTGTTTGACATCCAAACCCTCGCCAAAAGAGTTGACATAATGTTCATTAAGCCTGTCAGACGTTTCTGTATTTCACAGTATTGCTGTAGTTTTTAATCTGCTGTTTGTGGCAACATTCCCACACCTCAAGTTATGACTGATTTATCTTCGCTCAAACAGAGAAGAACCATAGTTGAGAGTATGCCACAGAAGTGGTTGAGAACCTACTTAGTATCCAAGAATAGTGTTTAAGCTCCATATAAGGAAGAAACCCTGGGATTACCAGGGTCTGACTGTATCTAACATTGGTCACATAATCACCGTCACATAAATCAGCACATCAGTTTTTTTAACATGAGTGGTAGTCTTACATAGAAGCACTTTAACAGAAGAAATAGACACAATGAGATTGTAACAGTTGCTTTTCCTGCAGTGTATCACTCTGTATAAGTTGTTACTGTGATAACAGAGACCTAAACTAAGTAGTTTTGAAGCCAATGTCTAAAATAAAGAATGAAAGTGATGTTAAAGAAAGAAAACTGTAAAATAAAGAAGGGAAGACAAAGGTTCTACAATGCAGGAAACCAGTTTGTGGTGTACATTTTTACTAGCAATCCAAGTGCTATTGTGTTCAAGGATCTACTCTCATGGTTTGAAGTAGGCAGGCTTGATTGCCTCAAGTTGTTTATTGATATGTTCAGTGCTGGTCTTAAAAGATTGCTATAACATTTTGCTGGATATTAATTGTCTGTCTGGACCCCAAAGGATTAAGTGGTGTGTGGTCTGCTGATATTTCAAAATAATTGTCATGCTGTGTGCTGTTTGAAAGCCCAGCCGACATGCCCTAATGACCCGTGAGTGTTCTGGCAGCATGCCAGCAGACCACACAGCCACTCTGTTATCACACCGTCCATACACACCTTATTGTAGGAACTGTCTATCTAAGGTGTTCTCATCAAAATAAGATACATGTCATATCTTTAGATGGTAGGACCTCTGATCAGGTTATTACAGAAATAAGTGATTTTACTCCTCATGTACTTATTTTGCTTGATCACTCATTTACTCACCCACGTTTACAGGCTTACAGTATGCGGTGAGCTCTAAAATCCAACATAGCTATAACTGAGAATAGCCTTAGTATCATTTTTTAATCTTCCTCTAACAGACACGGTTATCGTCGTCATAATCCAGTTTGACTTTCCATATATTTATGTCTATAATGTGCACATTTTGCAAATAAAACTCCATCATAAAAGTAGAAGCCTGCCAGCTTAATGTCCTAAAATAAATGTCTATGGATATATAATTGCTATATTCCTTACAGCACAGTAACTTGAACAGATTTGATTTGACATGATTCATAGTTTCATTTAAATTCCATCAAAGGATGATCTTTGAGGTAACTTCATTCAGTATCTCTGTTCTAAGCTGCAGCAGCGTCTTGTTTATTTTTCCCACCTGATATTTCTCCTCTTTTAACTATCTTGGAGCAGAGGTGATAAAATACAGAAGAGCACACTTGCTTTGACATGGAGGAACCATCTTTATGGACAGATGGTGTACGCGGTGGTTTTGTGGGGGATGATCTTTGTTTTCAATGTCAGTGTTCAAAAAGATCAGTATGGTCCCTTGTGGATGGTTGGTATTAATGTGTCAGCATCATTTACCATCTGATTACAACCTCTGTTGTAACCAATAAACATCATCGCCTGTTTTAATTATTTATCATAAAGTCTTCTTCATTGGTGAAAGTGAAAAGAAAATGTCAATTCTCGTCATGACTCGGTATCTGCACACAAAACCAACTTGACAACTTCTGGTTGTATGTTTCAAACTAACAGTTAAATACCAATTTCTATCAATGTAGGTTCAGTCATACATGTTTCATTTCATGAAAGAATTCAATAAAGAATATAAAGTCAGCATTTTTCACTTGTTTGACATGTTGTCTAAAGTACTAAGAACTTGCTAAACTGCGGCCAAACAACATGTCTTGTAATGACAATTAAATTAACTAGAAAAGTTGAAAAAGTTTGATTGCTGCAGCTGAAGCATTGCTTTGAATGCTGATGTGAAGGATTGCTCTGAATTGCTGGAGAATCTTCAATCTGAAACATGGTTAAGAATTTGAAAAGATGAAGCTCTTATTTTCAAAAGTAGAAAATCTTAATAGGAGGAGATACATTTGGCAGATGACCCTCGTTGAAGGGCTCTCTCATAGACTTCAATGTTAAATGGCTTTTGAATTTTTATTATAATATTATAATATTTTGAAAACGCAATATATTTGAACAAATCCGAATACAAGTTTAATAGTCCTTGAAGAGCTGAATTGAATGATGTTTGAATGGTTTCTGTAGCTGAAAGCATGTGGAACTAGTTACATGTCAAATTTGAAGCTGGTTTTGAAGGCTCCTCCATAGACTCCCATGTTAAAAATGATGTAGAAATTGCTTAATATTTGAAAAATTATAATTTTTTGAAAAAAAATAGCAGCAATCAAACTAATTATTTAAATAAATTAAATGCTTATTCTGAACTTGAAGTAATTCCCTCAGAGCTTTCCTGAGATATCCTGTTCACTAGAATTGGAAGGGCTTACATTGTCTTACATTGTGGTTGACGCCATGCCAAACAGCTGCCTCCTTTCTATTAACTCCAGAACTTCTAGCATCCTAGCTGCTGTCATCTGAGTCAGGTTTGGGTGAATTACAAAAAAAAAAAATTGCTGTTACTTTCAGACATTTAAAACTTGATGTCAGAGAAAGCTCTGTGCAATTGACAACTAAATGATCCATGGCTGATGTAGAATGTTCATGTACATACATTTTATACAGCATGTCTAATTTAATTTCATATTTCTATTATATGACTTATTAAATTATTACAATTATATAGTAATAGAAATGTACAATTTTACTTTTGAAGCCTAATAACTGGAAGAGTTGATGGGCAGCCACACAGCCTAACAGCCCCTGATGGCCAACTGCTGGCTCTGTGCTTTTAAGGGCTGTTGGCAAGCCAGACATGTAAACACTTGGTGAGTCAACTTTGGATTAACCTGCCACTCACTCTCCCCCTCCTGCTGCGCGCATAACAAGCTCACTAAATTTTAATATATCTATTGTCACATCCCACTACAAACAGTGTTATTTCTGTAGTATTACTGTGCAGGGACATAGTATCAAAAAAGTGAGTCACGTTCGCTATACTTTTATTTATGATTTGTAAAGCAGCTGGAGACTAAAATGCTGTTTACATGTGCCACACAGATTAACACCAAGACATAGATTTTCCTTTGAGCCACACTTCACATTTTCTACCATGATAAATGAATGTTCATCATTACTGAGTGTTTTTCATTCAATTTAAATTATTTGTTGAGAAATATTGATTGTCGGATAACCCAGAGCTAATTTTGCTTTAGGCAAAGCCCTCATCATCATCTATAAGTTTTTAAATATTTAGCAAGCCTGTGCATGTGTAAACACTTTAATAAATCAACACTTAAGATTTATTGTCGCTGACTTTCTCATGCCAGCACCAAAACGCTTTCCCACTTGTTTCATGTATTTTTCTTGTATGCCCTGCTTCAACACTTAATTTTCATTTTGTTTACACGCTCAAGTGTCAGCCTCAATCCTTCTTGACCTTGGCGTGTCCCTCTCTGCCGTGTGAAAGCCTACACAGAGTATCTTTAGGCCCTCAAGGATGGCAAGCAGTCAAAACCTTGCCCGTCATTACATTACACAGCTAATGCAATAACAGTTAGGTGGAAGAAATGTGCCAGCTAGGTCACTGTAGGCAACAAAGGTCCTGTGTGTGTGTGTGTGTTTGTGCACCTGCACATGCAACACATCTCTACATGTGTGAGAGAGTTTAATGAAGCACTCTTAACTCAGCACATTTCCTCAGGCATGGGTGACACCGTCAGAGTTTGCACGAGTACACTGCAGAAAGATTGCTTTAGTTCCACACTTTAATGTTGAACCAAAGACAGCAGACATTGCTTTACTCACCAGTCCTATTCCCATAATCCTAGTTTTATTGGATGGCCTGATACTGTGTATGATTGCTGGTCTGGGGTTGAGATCTTTTCACTGTTCGCCCACCTGCACATTTGCACACACTCACACACACACACAATCTGTGACTTGCCAGACTTCGATTGGCGGGCTCAGCCAAGTGTGGCTGGATGCGTAGTTGATATTTCACGAGGCCAGATCAATGCCCTTCTAGTCTAACTTCAGAATTGCCTTTTTATTGTTATGGATCAAAAGGAAAGAACCCACAGCCAAGACGTTTTGATGAAGAGCACTCAGCAATGTCTCTGTTATCTTTAGCTCTTCTCTCATCATATATATGCTTTGATGAGAAAATATGCTAGTGCTTTTTGGAAATTTGTGGCAGACGTTAAAGTTTTCTCATAATGTTTAATAATATATATATAAATAAACTTTGTGAATTACTCCTGTTGTACAGGTTGGAAACTGCATATTATTATGCTCTGTCTCATTATAGATACTTAAATTAAGTAATAAATGTGCCTTGATTCATGGCCTGTATCCTTTGAAGAACATGAACAACAAACGTGTCCTTTGGAGTCTGTAAGGGCTGAATCATTTAGGAGGATTTCCTTTTTTCCATGTCTCAAAGCAGCACTATTGTCGCCCAGCAACCATAACTGCTGCAGTTAATACATATTTAAAAGTGTACTCTTTGGCCATCAAAGTCAGTGCTGTGCAGGAATTCAGGGGCTGATTCCCCCTGAAGGCTGCATTTGACTGATTGCGGTGAAAGAAGGCTGGCCCATTCCTGAGTGTCCTTGAAATGCATCCTTCTTTTCCCTGGTGGCAGAGCTATATCCTTTGTGACCTATCCCAAGATTCATTGAATGCCAGTGACAGTTACAACAAACTCTGTGAATGGAACTTTGACACAAAAGGAAATCCTAGAAGATTGTCTTTTTCTACAATACTCAGTGCGACCTTTGCAGTCTGTAAAGTCTCCGTAGAACATGTTCTTCAAAGGAATCAGTCTCTGAATTAAGCCAGAGCATATGTGCAATCACAGCTGCAGCTTCCATTGCTGCCATGTTCACTGGCTCAGTGTTCCAGTACACTCACAGGACGCAGTACTGTGCTGTAGCACAGTAATAGCACACTGCATAAATAGACAGCCTTGCCAAACTCACACCAAAAACTATAAGAGGCTATACCTTGAAAACAAAACTGGGACTATGAAGTTGCTCAACTTGAGGCGACATGAACCTAAAAAGATTGTATCAAACTAACTCAAACTCTTTTAATCTTCTGTGAACACATCTCGGCTCATGAGATTTACATGACTTTGTGTGTCTGTCCTTTCATTGATTTTCGTTTGGTTGTCGGCTTCAAGTTTGCATTTTTATGATCAAGTTGTCAAGCAGTTCCTCTTCTACTATGACTCACAGGGCAGCGTAGCCAAGGCTGCCATGCAAATCACACTAAAATATGGACAAACTGTCTTTGAGGTAAATAGAGTGATCGGTGGCAGAAGGCAGCAAAAAAAGAGCGAACAGGGAGAACATGGGTGGGGACAGAGATCAAAGTAAACCCGTAGTATGTGATGAATACTGATGGTTGGACTTCATGCCAAATACTGCATGTGTGTGTGCATTTGTGAGGACCTGGTAGCATACTAATGTTTCTGGAGACAGGCAAAAACATTCAGTGTATGAGCAAGGATTAATGTTTACCATGTAAGCCACAAATGAAGCCACCAAGAAGTCCCCACAAGGATAGAAAAACAAGAGTTATTTCTGCTCATATGCGAGTGCATGCATCCACTCATTATGTAGAAATCCTAATCAAACAGTGCTGAGCTGTGACCACCTGCACCCAGTTGTCAGCCAGCCGGCATCAATTGTGTGTCTGCCAGCATCTCTTAAAAAGAAATAATTTCATCACAAGTGCAATTCTGGTTTGTGCTTAATCTATAATTTAACGGCTGCTTTTATCTAAAGTGATTTACAAAACACAAAGTGCGCTGAAAAGCGCCCTTAAAAAGATGGCAAGAGCAGCTTGGCAACAGAGGGAATGAAATCTTTTCTTTTTTTTCCCCCACGCAGCCACACACACGCAGAGTTCTTATTGAACTGTTGAAAGGTGAACGGCAAAGTCCCTTATAAATCCTTATTAAATTAAAATCATACTAAATCAGCTTTGTTTTTCCAGTAAAATGACAGAAACAGAGGTTTCAAGGGGAAACGGTAAAGTTTTTGTAAAAGGATATTTATCATTAGGGTGACATTTTGGCTCACTTTGTCATGTTTACTTCTAGTAGACACTACTATCCTCTAAGTTCAGCCAAGTAGGTGACAGCCATGTTGTAACCCACAGCGCAGATTCCTGGCCATGTTGGCTCAGTAAACATCAGTGGCAAAGAAGCTGTTTCGTCAGATATAATTGGACTCTTCAGGGGGAAGGAATGATTCATCATAGTCAAAAAAAAGGAAGAGGGATCCATTCCGGGATGAGTGAGAGAACAGGGAAAAGGGTCTTGTGTTGTGAAAAATAATAGTGACACAGGGGCGTTTGGGATGTGGAAGGAACAGAACAGAGGCCAGAGGAAAATGGCACAAAATGAGAAAAAACTGTGAATGATAAATGGAGAGAGGGCAAGTTCTGGAGAGCATGGGATATGAGGTAGGTGTTATGTAACATTTATTTATGCATAGATATATGTGTGTGTGTGTGTGTGTGTGCATGCCAGAAATATCTGGGGGACCTGTATGTGTGTCCTAATCGATTCTCTCTGTGCCATCTTCAAGCCCTCCCTCCACTCCAGCCTCAGGGATATTTGTGTTTGCCTGCAGTATAATACTTAAAAGCAGCTGTGGAGAAAAAAAAGACACACAAATTTGCAGGAGACACACGCACACAGGCGGCATACCTCACACAGAATAGAAAATCAGTAGCATTTCTCACATCTATTACTCTCACTCACTCTCACTCTCTCTCTCTAAGTCTTCAAGGGCTGTTCTTTGAGTAGCACAGCAACCTACTTAGGAGGAGCGTTAGTTTGGCAGTATTGTGGCCCTGAAGCTATTCTGTACGCAGCATTGTCCACTTTTCAACTCACTTTTTAAGAATCTAGTTAAAATGCCATATGCCTCAACTACTGATAGAAAAAAAATTGACAAATATTTTTAAATTTTATTGGTTGTGACAGTTGTGGGTATCAAAAGGTACAATACATCCAAACCTGGACACAAAAGGGATAAAAGAACCCAAAGAAGAATTGGAGACTTGTTTTTTTATATTTTTACTTCATGAAGCTCACTAATATGCTGTAAAGTGGTGACATGGAGCTTTATGTGTAATTATTCTTCTGTTTTATTCTTATCATGACATTTTTTGTGTCAATCTATCAACAGATCTACTTCTTAAAACTATTAGTTAACTATTAGTGTGGGTCTGTGGACAGAGCTGACGTGAGGAGCAACCACTGTCATGGCTACAGCAAAAGGAGCCTGACATACATCTATTGCTGAAAAAGGAAAAGAAAACTTTCTGATGCTCCAGAGGAATAATACAGTAAAAATGTATACTGAGTTGTGTTTAGTGTACAACAAAACTCAACTCTGCAGTTGAACGGTGAGATTTAATATGACACGTACATAAACATTTTCTTTACAATAAACTTTATAAAAAGTTATGTGCTGTGACTTATCTGTATGTACACAACATCCGCATATCTGTGATATGGCAATGTCAAGTGACAACTTATCAAGCACCTGTGTGCGTACATGAAGGTGTCAGATTCACCATCCGCGCTCTGCAGTTGCTCTCCGTGATAAGCACTGCTGTGGGATGTTTCTGTGGTTTTGTAGTGTAATGGTGTCGCTGCACTGCCCCGAGGCATTTGAGGAGCTCGTCAAAGTTAAGCCTGTTATCTGTCCGTGACGTCACCACGCAGTGCACACAACAGACACACACACACACACAGGCAGACAAAACAGCAGACGTTATATAACCACAAACCATGACATGGCACTTGTCCCACAGAAATCCCCCTCTGGAGAGAGAAGGAAAGAGCAGGGATGGGAGCGGTTGCAGGAGGAAGAAATGAAGGCAGAGGCTGTGGGAAATGGGGTGAGAGGGAGAGAGGCAGGGAGGGAGGGAAGCTAAATTAGTAACAACATAGTGTGTGAGTTTGTGTGCATGTGTGATAGGGCGTGAGGAAGAGTAAGAGAGGCAGGAGAACTGCAAGCTGTCAGAGCTGAAGGTATTGACTGACTGATGATGACTCTGAAGCCTTATTCACTGCACCAAACAGTAAACAACTGCATATGTCAGCCTCTTGTTCTCTCTCCCGCATATATATGCAGTTTATTTACATACTGTTTCTAACACTCCTCTCTGCTGACTCCTCAAAAACATCTCCTATGCTCAACTGTTCCCTCTGTTTTTTTAAGCACGATTTACCCCAAATCTTCCTCCAAGACCCATCTCTGTTTTGTCAACACTTGAAGATGAGCACCTTCCCTCAGCATCAAAGTTTTAAGAAAAGGGGATTTTGTGCTGCTGTTGTTAGTGGTGGTGGTAGAGCTAACTAACTCCTCTGTCTCTCTCTCTCTCCACCCTCTCTCCTCTTGTGCCCAGCGGATGTTTATCCAGGCTCCTAGCTCGCAGCTCTCAGTGGACAGGGCCTTCCACCAATCATTCTCAGCTTCAATACCAACACGTAAACACACAGCCGCTTGTGTTGCAACAGAAGATGCGCATGTGTGTATTTTATTTTTTTGAAAAAACTTGTTTTGTGAGTGTGTTTCAGAATCAACTTTTTGTCAGTTTACTCCACAGTCCTCACCGAACTGTGGCCAAGAAATGATTGCTGCTGTAGCTTAATTTAAACTGCCTCAGAGATATTTTGGCTGCTGATTCAACTCCTGTTGCGGTGTTCCATTTTACATAGATGGCAGCTTTAGAGCAAGAGTTTGTTGACAGCGCTAACTGCTCAATGTACAAGTTGTGCTGCAGAATATGAATAAGGAATTTTAAAAAAAAGGGCCATGGCTCATGCGATATTTTATCTTTGATCCTCACAAGGTGCTGCAGTTCAGATGTTTGGATTGACAGCTTCCTCTGTCGTGCTGCGCTTGATGTTTTCGACATGTTACATTGGTGTTATCTGACGCGTCTTCTCCCGACATTGTTTGGGGGTTTGTGATGCAAGGTTGCTGTATTCCTAATCTGTGTTCGGTACACAGGGAGATTGGTATTTGCATGTGAATTGCTTTTCTGTTGCCTCTGATGTCAGGCACGATAGCATGCTGTATGAGCACCCTATGGGAAAAAAGCAATTCTTTTTTCCCCTCACCTTCTTTCATGTCTGTCTCCTTTGAGGCAAAAAAACAATAGGTGGAACAGAGGCTCTTCTGCTGCATTGCTGCAGTAGAGTTTTAGTCAGTGTGGGGGAAAAAAAGAACAAAAAGGTATGAGACAGAGGTGTGTGAATAGCGTTTAAGTTTGACGCTCACCTCGGAGGGCTGGGATAGACCTTCTGGAGGTCCCATAGCTTGTGGCAACCTAGCACCCCCCCCCCCCTTCTCCTTCCCTTCTTCTATCTTTAGCTATCTCTCTGCACTATCCCTGCTGATTCCTTTGCCCTAGTCTCAACTTCCCTAGTCACGTTTTCTTTCCTTTTTTCTCCCTCGTACTTTATCTCTCGATCTCCCTGGCCCCTCCCACTATTTCAGAGCCAGCTGTAACTCTGCTAATGACGCTGAGAAAGCTTGCTGTCAGCACATCCTCTGAGCCGCCAGGGCACGGTTACATAAGCTGGTTAACAGAGCAGGCCCTCTGCCATGTCAACCCCTCATTATTATTAGGAGAAGAAGACAGAAAGTGGTCACTCATTTTAACTCATTTTGCCTCTCCCTGTTTTACATACACCTGAGAGAGATATTTTTATGACTTTCTCAGGGTGAATAGGACGGTCACTCCCCATACAGTATCAAGGGCCCTAATTAGAGCCATCAGGTAATTAAGCCCAATTAGGGGATTAACAATTATGTTGGAATATAAAACGAAAGACCTCCCACCACTTTTAGCCGAAGGCATACAAAGAGCTCTCTCTCACACACACACACACACACACACACCATCCCCCCTCTATTTTCTTCCGTTATCTCCCAATACTACTGCGGCTCAGCTTTAATGTATCTTTTAAGACCTTCTTTTTCTCTTTGGCATCCTTGCTTAAAAGCGCAGATTCTCTTTAACAATCTAAATCCCCCCAGTTGTATTCTCCTCATCTAATCTTTAATCTCAAACTCAGCTGCAGTAAGCAGCAAGGTCATATGGGACAAGCCTGAAAGAGGAAAAAAAGTGAGTGTATGGTAACACAGCAAAGAAGGTGAGTTACAACCCTCTGATTATTAGCCTGCTAATGCAGAAAAAAGGAGCTGCTTACTAGCGACAAATTGGAGCATCACCTTAAACAAACAAACCCCCACAAGCCAAGGTCAACTTGAATAGTGGCTGCAGTTCTTCAATTGGTAAAGTTCCATTATTAGCCAGCCCTTTTTCCCCCATATTTGGATTAGGCAGACTCAGGTGTAGCTAATATTTCTTCTTGAGCTACAGTCTGCAGTGAATGTGATTTGTGTGTCATTTCACAAGCCACATGAGCTATAAAGGCTTTTCTAGAGTATAAAGATTCCAGCAAGTATCACAAAATGGGATGATCTGACCGTCCTTGGGCACTGTATTCACTTTACAAAAAAATCTAACAAAAACGAGTAATCTGCCCACATACCTTGACATAGATCAGGTCACAAGGAATTCACATTATTAAAAAAAGAGGGATGGGATGGGACAGCTGTATTTTGACACGATTGGTCTTCAAACACAGCCTTGAATTGACACACAGCTCTACATTTGTTTTATATTTGTTACCAGCATATAGTTGGAGTCTCTTTTGTGTGTCTGTGTTTGTGTACTTAGCCATTAATTATAAATGCCTGCACTTTACCCACACCCTGGAGCGGGTATATAAACTTGTCTTTGATGTTAATCGCACACTGCATTGATTTGAATGTTTGTGTGAAACAAGACAAGAATACATATTTGCATGCGTCACCGTATTTATGCATGAATAATAGCTTATTGGCTTTGTGTATGCCTTTAGCATGGTGATGGACAAATGGGACTAAACAAAAGTTGAGACACTAAGAAAGCATGGATGCACCAGCCTCTATGTACTTTTTGTCCGCAATATTATGTAATAAAAACAAATTATGGGACAGGGGGGTATAAGCAAAACGCTTACAGGGAGGAAGGGAGAAGCTAAAGAGAAGAAAAAAAAAGCTTAGCCAGACCTAAATATTCAAAGATGTATTACTAATGGAATATACTTCACTACAATATAGTGCGCAGCCATTTAGGGATCTGCCTTTGTCATTAGGCAAATTAAATCTTCTTAATGTTCCCTCTGTTTAGTAATGGAAGCTCCTCCGTCACCCCCCTCCTCTGTTCCCTCTCCCTCTGTCTTGCTCCCTCTCGTGTCTTCCTTTGGCATCCCTGTGGTGCTCAGTACTCCATAGTCAGCTTTTGCTGTCTAGCATACACCACTAAAGCTTTAAGTACATCTTTCAGAAACTCCGTACTTAGTTGTGGTGCTGTCACTGCACTGCTGTAAAGCTCCTGCTACCCAAGCACGGTACACACAGCACAAAGAAGAAATTTCTGCTGTACCTTTATCACACAGATAAAGTTGTTATGTAATTGCAGTGAATGCACCACAAGAATTGCAGATATTAAAAGCATTTAGATCTAGGTTGGAGGGTGATGATTATGAGCCCATGGAAATCCCATGCTTAGCTTCATAGATACCTCCAGTCTCAGGCAGTGGTCTGTGTGTTTACCAAGTGTGTTCAAATTCAGCACCAAGGACAGCACCACTGCAGCCCCCCTTTTTTTTACAGCTCTGTAGATATTTTCATTGAAACGGTATTGAATGAATAAATGTCTTATGGATGCTGTGCACACTAGGAAAACAAAAGCATTAATGAGTGGCTTAAATTCTTAAAAGAACCTCAAGCTTCTCTTAATGATTTTCTTCCTTAACTAGTGAATATAGGAGCTGTTTGACATAATTTGACTTGTTTATTAATTTTATAGTGATCGTGTAGAAAGGACTCCTGCCATGTATTATGTGTAATAATAATGTCTGAAATGCTACAGCAGAAATATTGGTTCTTTTCCACCATTTTAAGCATGATGAGGACTGCAGCTCTGATGCCTGTAAATCTTCAAGTTTGTATATTTAACCCATGGCTTATCAAGGGTTTTTCCCCCAGGTTTTCCAGCCGTCTGCCACCTTGTAAAGGAAAAAGTGGGTATTGTGAGTGGATGGATGCACCAGATACTGATGTATTTTGACCAAATGTGTAGGATGAATAGGCCAGCAAGACTGAAATCTAAACATTTCAAATAACTGAAAACCTTTGGATATGTAGAGCCTTTATTTAATGAGGTCTAAAAGCACTAATGCAATATATTTTTAGTAGTTTTATTTGTAGCTTTATTTGGGAAGGAGAAAGAAAAAAAACGTTCTGTATGGTTTAGGACGTGTTTGTCTAATAGTAGCCTTAAACCTAATCACATGGAGGGTTACCATGATTTTAATGGAAATGTAATCATGGAGTTCTGGAGGAATAGCAGTTCTTTAATTTGATGCTAGGCTACAGTAAAAATAAGCTTATTCTCCAATGGTTTTCAGCATTTAATTAATGTTGTCATTACCAGCAGTACTTGGCATTGTTCTCTTGTGGACTTCCATGCCTTAGCCCAGTAATGTGGCTCCAATTCAATTAAAGGGAGTTGTGGGAAAAATATGAGAGGGCAACACATTCATTTACTCTTCATAGATTATCATAATGCACAATGCACTGAATATGTAGATCACTATGTTTTGTGTGTTTTGTTTTTTTAATCTTGCTTTGTTCAGGTTCTTGTCACATACTAACTTATCTGTGCTGACAGGTTATTTGAGCTCAGTGTAGCAGGTACGCATAACCCATGGGCATCCATTACACAGTGCTGCTGCAGCATCAGGAGGAGGATGAGGAGCAGTAGGAAGAGGGGAAGGGAGATTGAGATTAGAAGTAATGAGAAAGACAATATGAAAATGTGAAAATAAAGGGGAGAAATCATACAGTGATGGAACGAAGGAGGGCAAGAAATAGTTGTAAGGAGGAGGGAGCAGGATAAATTTGGAGAGTGTCTGTAAAACACCTTTCTAACTCCCAACAGACAGCATGCAGTTACACCTCATTACCTGAGAGGGGCAGCAGAGATGCAGCTTTTACCTGTGGCTACTTTCAATGCCCCTATTTACTCAGAGCAACAAAGACCAATTTTCTTTTCTTTGTCTTTGTCACATTTACATGTTTCTTCTTTTCATTCCAGTTCTTTACTTCTCACAGCCTGAAATCTTGAAATTACTGCAGATGCATCTCTCAACATGTGAAGAAGCAGAAATCTGTGAGAGAGCCTGCTACACCACCTCCATGTACAGTCATCTCCACCTTTTAATAGGCAGTGTTGAGCTAGCAGGTGATCTGCACTGACAGTGTGAAGGCACAGCTTGTAACAAAGGCTAATTGGTGTGGACTGACTTCAGAGAGAGTGTAGCTTCACAGTGTTTGAGTGGTTGGGGGAGGTTGCAGGGCCAGAAAGCATGGTAGGACATGCAATGAAAGTATCATGCAACAGGGAGTGGGGGATTGGTTCTTCAACTCCTCGTGGGCCTTTTTAATCATTATCAAGGGCATCCTGAGGGTTCAGTGTTCACACTGAGCCCTGTACTTGTTGTCGAACATGGCTCAAGGCATTTCTTCATTTACTAATAGGATGTTACAGAACAAACCAAGTGATTATTAAATTAAACTACAAATAACCTTCTCAGGTTGAGTGTAACCTATATTTTTGCTATGATAAATTGCTCAGTATAAAGAAAAGTTTGTTGTGTTTAAATTAGGACAGATTTGAACAAAAATAAGTTTTTCTCAAGCACAGCTGCTAGATAAAAAACTAGAAAACAAAAACTAGCACCAAATTGGAGTAAACAGCACCAAAACCAGGCGATCCTGTTAAACTGTGATATCAAGAATTTGGTGTCTGCTTCAGCAGTCTAAACTGATACAGTCTAATTTATTGTCCAGGGAGACATTGGAGAGCAGGAGGGACAGAAAACCGGTTTGTATTCAATTTCAATTCACACAGGTTCCTGTCTTCTTGCCGTTCTTTCACTACCTTCTACTTTGCTTCTTACAGACCCGTATCAGGCAATGCTATGAAAGCAGGAACAGGATAAATGGTAGAACTGGCTTTTAATCTCTTGCTGAACTTTGGCTTCCTTATGGCTTCTCCTCGCCTGATCCCCAATGATCAGGTAATGCAGGAGGCCTTAGCAAGCTGAGACTGCATAGCTTATCTAGCAGATAATTATACAGGTTGGCTGTGAGATAGCTTGTGTACTAGATATGGACACCAGTCACTCCAGTGTACATACCAAATGTGCAATACATATAATCTGTGGCTGTTTTTTATGGTCAAGGATACTTTTTTGGGTCAACCCTTTCCGTGTGTTCAAAGGTACAGGCATGCAAAAATGTTTATGTTGTGTTTTCAATGCTAACACCAAACCCACACACAAGCATGCTTGAAAATTCAGTGAAGGATTCAGTTCTTGTGAGGATACCAAGGCTGAAGAGGGAAGTAGTGGTTTGGATTGGATTGCATAGAAATGTAGCTGAAAGAGGGTCCTTCTTTAACCTTCAGCAGCACTTCTTCCTCTCACAATGGACATGTTGAGAGCACACGCAGCACTACATTGACTGCCTATAAGAAATAGTGGTAACATTTGTTGTTTTTATCATATTTTTTGTTTTAAACCACTTTGAACTAACAGTCTTACACACTGACCCTTTAAACTGCAGGCCATATAGCCATATATTTAAATGTACACACACATATGTAAATGTCCAGTGAAAAGATAACTACAGATGTGTAGTAGGGGTAGCATGCTTGACATTTGGCTGAAATGTCTCTGATGCTGACAAAGCCACTGCCAGGGAGGAGTGATGCCCCAGAGGCAGGACTCAGTGTTCACTGTGACTCATCAGCACTGGTATGCACACATACACACTCATATACACACAGACACACACAAACTCACAACCACGCACGTCAGAGGCAGCTCCATTTTGGCATGAGGGGGGTCTTCCCTCGTCTCTCATCCCTGTAGAGCTTAGTAAGGCGCTCCCAGCGGAGTGTGTATCCATCGCTGCAGGGCATGCTGTTTGAGAGAAACTGGAGGCAGCCAAACTGTACACAGTTTTGGATGGCTGTGGATGGCATGGATGTTCACCTGCCTTCTTCCCTGTTTCTTCCTATCCATCTTATATACACTTCACCACCAACTCTATGCTTATTTTTGTCACAATATCAAAGTCTGGCTGAAATCTCCTTCGATTTTTATGCTTTAATATATCTGCAAAATATCAGTTCTGAGAGAGTGAGCGAGTGGGAGTAGAGAAACACACAGAGAGAAAGAGCAATGTGCAGGCATGTTGTGAATCACACGCATGACCTACATGGGGGAACTCAATTAGGTGAGTGCACACACCTACGCAGTTTGACAAGGAACTGTTAGGCTTGCTGGATGACGAACTTGATTTGGACAAACAAAACAAGAGATAAAAGTGTTTGGATTAAGCAGAGACTTTATTCCAGAGTTCAATTTTCCTTTACCTTAAGGGCAATTAATCTACCCTGCAGCAAGCTACTGCCAAATAAATGAGCGAATAGTGAGCTTACTTGCTTTCCTGCTCACTTAATTAGGCTTTCTCCAGCCAAGCAGCCTCCAGACGTCCCTTGATCACCTCCTTCACCAGGCCACACATTGAGCCTCACAGCCTCTCTAGGCCCATTTAGAATGAGCTATCCCTCTGAGGAGCGGAGCTTCTGTCTGCCTGAGCTCTTTAGTCTGGTGTTAAAATCTGCCCCAGCCATCCACTGCCAAGCTTGTCATCATAACAAGCTTACAGTGTAAATGCCCAAGATTAAGCTAGATATTGGCAGTTTACTGCTGTGTCCTTATTTGTTAGCGTCATCGTAATGTGATGTGCCCGATAATAGACGCCAATACTTTGAGCTGGGACAGTTGGAAGAGCAGCATGTCAATATTTGGTCAGCCTTGGTTGGTGCACTTACACGGATATAATCCAATCCAAAAAAAACAAAAACCATGAGATCGCAGCGCCAGTAAATGCTGGTATTCATGTTCATGTCTGGGTATGAGCCAGTCCTGGATATTGTATCTGTGGAATCGACAAGTAAACCCAGACAAGAGATGAATTCATGGGAGCAACATGGTCTCTATACACAGCTCTTTTTCAAGGTGTATCTGTGTATGGGTAGTTTTATCTTCTCTCTTGTTAACTGAGACCCCAGTGGACTCTCCTTCTAGATTGTAGAAAGAGAACTGTTAGACTGAACCCTAGTGATTTGCTCCCAGTGTTTCATAAATATAGTTGGAAGTGGAAAAGAGCAATGATTTGCAAATCATTTAAATTCAACAGTTAATTGAAAATAGTACAGATACTTTCTGATTTGATACTAGCAAAGAACAGATGGGTTGTCAGTGATTGCTGTTGTTTCTTCTTTCATAACTCATTGAATTTTGGTTTTGTCTTGCTTAACACTTGAGACCTTCCCTTAAGAAGACATTGCCTGGGTGGCTGAGTAATGTCGATACAACCTGTATTGGTTTGTGTTACTAGTCCTTGAGCTACTCATGCTATGTGCACTAATGGTCTTGTATCTGTCTGTCTTTAGAACTGTGCTCTGATAACTAACTGGATGGTGCCTCTCATCTTTGACCTGTGAACCTAGGGTCCATGATTTATATTTCATTTCATAATGTTGATATTATGTTGAAAATGAGTGTTTACATACTTACTTGTGAAAGATTTGAAGTTTGTTTTTTTACCCAACCAAGTTCCTGACTTTCTGACAAATGCTCTAGTCTTTGGTCACAACTTTTGCCCTGTTGTTTATGAAACCTGTTGCGGCCATCAAACTCCAAATGAGCATGTTATGTCTTGTCTTTCTATTTAAGTATTTTCAGGTACTTGTGGTGATTAAACGATTTATATGATTTTCCAATACATTGGGAGGGTTCTCCCTATACAGAAGGGAAACAGGACAGCTTCAGCTTCATCTCTGTAAATGCAACACGTATAAGTTTTTGTAGTTTTTTTCTCCAGCACGAACGTGAATTGGTTTGTTGGGTAGTCACAAAAGATTTGTAAAGAAATTACAACTACATTTGCAGTCAAAATCAAAAACCTAAATACTTGATTTGAAGAGCTTATTCTCTTTGCTGTTCATCAGCTAGGTTGTTAAAGGACATTTAGTGGGGCATAGTGGAGTTTGGCAAAGCTATTATTTCATTCCCTGGTTCCGAAGAAAAACATATTTTTGCTGCTAAGCTTTAAGTAGCACATTCCTCCCATTTTAATGCACTCTTCTCGTCAGCAATGCCCGTAGCCTGTAGCTCCTCCGCAAGACACTGGTGTGTGTAATAGGGCTGTTTTGGAGGAGCTCTCCCCCAGCTGCCGTGCTAATTGAGGCGCAGAGACGAGCCCCAGCCAGATGGAGGGAAGATGCCGCAAATTGATTCCTCGCATTCGTCTTCATTAAGGTCTCGGCTCTGGGGCTCTGTGAAGAGAAAGTGTGAGAGTATGGGAAGAGAGAGAGAGAAGGAGGGGGAAAGAGAGCGGAAAAGGAGGGCAGAGGAGACCCCCTCAGGCCCTGAGGACTCTGCTCTGATGAGGTAAATTCTGACTCTCCAAAAAACAGTGTGTGCGTTGATGTGTGCAGCAGCAGGAAGGAAGAAAAAGTAGAGGGAAAAGAGAGATTGAGCACCAATCATAAACACCTTAGTAACTCTGCTCCTCTGCTTTCTCTTTTGTGACCCCAAACTTCTGATAAAACCCCACCTTCTGTCAGCCTCCAGCAGTGCTCAGCCGCTTCTCTGCCACATTCAATTAAGTGTTAGCAGCTTCCACTAACTAGGGCCCAAAAGGTGCAATGCAGAGGCAGGAGTTTCTACCATCTGATGGAGCACACACATCAGACACATCAGAAAAAGTCACACAACCCTACATCTACCCCTTGTTGACCACATCCCTGCCATGTTTGTATCACTCAGCGCCCCAATGATGCAGCGTCTGCAATTACCAGACAACACAGAAAGAATGATGTGTCACTTTCACAAATTACATTCCCCATACTTAATGGGCCCCATGTTTATGTAACGATCCCTTCAAATTCTCACCGTGGGAGCACTAACACTCTGTCTTCCTGCCACGTAGCGAGACTCCACACATCTTTCACCACATGCTAGCTACCGCTGCAACCAGCAAGGAAACAAATGTACAACAACCTCACATTAAAAAAAACACAATAATTAAAAATATTTGTGGTACAAATATGTATGCAATAAAGAATTATTCTGTTGTGTTTTCCTAGCATATGGGGGGGGGGGATTTGTCAACGGTGATAAGGTTTTGGAGCGTGCCACACGGCGCTAACATGAAAGGGGATTTTGAAGGGGAGGGGTTGGGGTGCAAACTGCTATAGTTGGTTAGCTGAAGGTGGGAGTTTGGCAGGGCAGAGGGGAGGGGGTGTCGTTTGATGTTTCATCCATTATTCGTGCCACGTTACCTGGATTATGGGGAAGGGGATGGGAGGGGGGTTACTTGGCCTGTCACAAGCTGTCTGGAAGGGCTTTTTCATTTCACTGTCTGTCTAATTCGCCCCCACTCTACATACAACCATCCTTTTCTTTCCCTGTCATCCCCACCCTTCTTGCACATCCTATCACAGGCCCAAATCCTGATTTCTCTTTCTCTTCGTCCACACTCCTTCCTTCTTCTTTCCATTTCCCTTTCCTCAGCTCTGCTTTCCTCTGTTCTGCGCTGACATTAAGCAGCTTACTGCATGTCTTGTTGCAGGCTTACAGTATGCTGGACGCAGAGTTTTACTATCACTCTGTATATACAGGTACTTTGTGAGTCAGAGCCTCCTTCACCGGTTCTGCTGTACAGGTTTCTGTGATGTATGTGTCTTGACTCAAACCCTGTACAATCATGCAAGGGATTTCACATGCATCTCTTCAATATATGTACTGTACAAGTGCTATATTCACACTAGTTTTCCTACTAATTCAACATAATTTTAAATGTTTAATAAATGTTTCGACTTTCACGTCTGCTGCTCTTCAGTATTTCACACACTTCTCTGTTAGACAGCCTGTATCAGAGGTATATCAAGGAAGTTTCATGCAGCAGGTGTGAGAACCCCACTGACAACTAACTTAGATCGGGTTTTTAATATGTACAAGTGCAGGCTTTCTGTCTGGAATCTGAAGCTTCTATGTGTGCCTGTCGGTTTCCATGAAATGTACAGCTCCAGCTGGGCAACTGGTTTGTTTCCTAGTAGTAGTGGTATGTTGCTTTTGTATAAATCTCACTCTCTTGTCATTTCCTTTCATCTACACACTATGCTAGTAGCCAGCTAGCAAGCTAGAGCATAATTCTTTCTGTTTGTTTTTGTTGCATCACCCCCATGGCAATCCAAGAAACAGAAACAACATAACAGCTACTAGATTATTTACATTATTTTATCAAATATGTGTTTTTTCCCCACAAGTAAATATTTTATTTTACTAACTGAGTCATGACAGAACATGTGTCTGTCTTATGCTTGAACTAAAGCTTGTACATTATGTTACTGTCTCCCGTAGTGCCACCTAAGGCGAGTACACACTGCAGTAGAGACCCGGGTTGTGATGATGCAAACAGGAACTGTAGAAAACAAACACACCGACTGTGTTTTGTTGGTTTTATATACGTATGTCAACAAAAAGAGGAGAAGGGAAAGACATACTGCACAGTCTTCTTCATCACCAGTGGTGAAGAAGGCAAACAGTTGGTTCCTGGGTCAACACATCCTGACTGTATTTCAGGAATCAAAGATATGTAATTGTAAGTTGTGTAATTGTTTGTAAGTTCTACTTCTTTCATACTGCAGTATTTGACATCAAGCCTTTGAATGGCACTTCCATACATAAGGTTTTATACCGTAGCTGTCCAAATGGAAGAGGATCTGTGTATGTTTATTATTGATTTTTCCCACTCTCAATGATTTTTGGATCTTTGATCTTCTCAGATATTACAGCCCAATCTCATAGCTGTCAGAGAAGCTGTACTAATCTATAAAAATAGAAAAAAAAGAGTATCAGTATCTGCCTCATCTCTTTATGAGCAGAGTTAATTAAGCATCCTCGCCAATGATGCTTGAGCAGATAATTTTGGATAATGTATGTTTTTAACACAGTAGATTCACTTATAGTCCATAAGAATAATCCTTGAAGCAGCTGGGAGGATAGTGAGTGTATGTATTTCGCACTATATTTCGCAGAAATATTAGTTTGCATGAAAAGGGATTATTACAGTATGTCTCTGCGTATTACCAATCCCCTTTAGTCACCACTCTATTTTACCAACTGCTTTTCCTTCCTCTATTCATACTTCTGTCTTTACTACACTTTGGGAATAGACATGTAGTTCCTGCTGGTGCATTTTATAATTTTATCTGATTTAAGGCACAGGGATTTGCCAGCCTTTTTTTTAATGGCCAAAGAGCCCCCATGCAGGTGACCTCCCTTAAAACAGCCGCCTCTGGGCGTATCCATAAACACCCACAAGAGCAGCTTGGGTGACCTTAACATGTAAGCCCGGTATAGAATTACTAACCACCTTCTTTTTAGATCACACCATGTTTGCCATTTCTTCAAGTCACACCACCTCCCACTGCTTTTCTTTCGCTCTTGTTTACATTGTCTTTCATTTCAATGCATTTGTTAAGATGTTGAACTTCTTGTAGAAGAGCTCCTACAGCATCTCACAGCTTTGGCGTACTGTTGGTATCTGTATCTATCATCTTCTCTCTCTTCCATCTTTTCTGCAGCTGGGGAAGCTCTGAATCTGTGCACCGCTGCATGTTTCATTACATCTGCTCCTTCATTTTCCCAGCTTGTCTGTCTTGACCTCTTGACCTCTTCTTGTTTCTTGTTCTCTTTCACTTCACTGCCCATCTTTACCTTCGCCTCCCTTACATTTGAGTAAAACACATATTTCAAAACTACCCTTTCTGCCTCCCTGTGGCCTCTTTCTTTTTTTTTAATTCTTTTTTTTCTGTCTATGCTGAGGGAGGAGTGAAAGTTGAAGGCCTTGATTGCAGTCTGTAGTGCTGCCCCGCCTGCCTTCGGGGGCTTGCCCTTCAACAGTAAACATGCAGGCTCTCGCACACATAGACGTAAAGAGAAAAATGAGAATGAGACGGAACTTAATGGCTGTGCTGCAGAATCCTCAATTGGTGGGAAGTCTTGCCCTCAGAGCGAAGGACATGTAGGAAGAATGCAACATTTCATGAAAGAAAGTGACACGGGGAAGACAGTGTTACTTATCGGAAAAATAGCAAGAAAGACAAGGGTCATAGAAAGCTTTCAGACCTCATTATTGCTTTACCAAGGTTGATAGTTAAGAATACAGACAGACAGCAAAGCTGCCAGGGCACGGATGCAAGCTGACACCCAGAGCACACTCGATAATCATGCCCTGCATATCCAAACCAACGAGAACGTTCTCAAAGGCCCAGTTATATCATTACATAGTTGCGGATAAAGAAGGAATCGAGTCACACTTCATGTCCTGATCTTTTGTTGTTTTTTTTTAGCTGAAAAGCCCTCAAAAGCAAACATGGACACTGAAAAGTGACATAATTAGTAGGGTAATCTATTTGCAATTAACTGAGCTGCCTCTGTTTGAGAAACAGCAGACAGATGTTTCATTAGTGTTGATGAAGACAACTACAAACAGACGCTGAGGGTCAGTAGTCTGGGGAGAAATACTTTATGATGATAAAATGGAGTGTATGGTGCACACGTCTTTGTCTGTTTAGCGTAAAGCTGCAGCTACACACAGTATAGCTCTGTGTATTAATTTCAAATGTGTTTTCCTTGTCTGATGTGTAAAATACATGTCTGGAATCAGAATTACTGTTGTTGGCCACATTCATTAAAAAAAAAATCTTTTAATCATTAGCCGTCACTGATTTCATTACTCACTGACAGTAGTAATTAATTACAGCACCCACCTCTGACCTTTAAAACTCACATTAATTAGTTGTAAGTTAGGACAACAAATTCACATGATGCTAAAGGTGTATCGTTTTTTTTAAAATGTGTAATTACACATTTAGATTTAATTTTGTTTTTATAGTGTGTTGTGCAAAAAACAATTATACCAAAAAGTATAGGACTGTTTCAATACTGTACAACGTATCCTCTAACTAACACCACTGCAATGCAGGCTGCCATTTTCATGTTTTCTTTCCATGTATCACCTACTTTACATTCATTTGTACATTTGACTGAGTAAAAAATTAACCCAATGAACATACTCATGGCAATTACACACATAATAGTAAACACTCCAGCTCCTTCCTGCTTTTTCTTCTTCCCACTTTGTCACAGTGGCAGTAATGCAACGTTGGTTGCCACTTAAAAATGGGAGACAGAATAAGACACTAATAGATAATAACAGATATCTAGCTACTAGTAAAGCAGCGTAACATCAGAAGATATGACACCTGAAAAGTTAGCACAGCAGTGTGAGTTATCATAATTTTTTTTAGCCTCAATAGTAAATATCTGATATCATGACAGCCCTAAATGTAAAGTTTTTATTATTTACCCAGCAGCAGCAGTAAGCTAGCAGCACCAAGATACATCTTTTATTTGCTGCACTGCTGTGTCACAAATAACAACATAACTCAAAAAAAATGTTCTGATGTTTGTGTTTTTCCAGGGCTGAGGTTTTCAAAGGGGCCATTGCTGTTAATTACAGGGTCCTAGACCCAGCAGTATATCACACACAGTTTTTAAGTAGTATTTGGATGATATTCAGAGAAGGCGGCAGCACAGCTAAGGTGTCACTAAAAACTCTGATATCATTTCTGAAGTGGGGCATTAATTACAGTATACTGTAATCACTGAGGAAAACTGTAATAATATGTCACCAGACACACCAGTACAGTGCAATATATGCACATGTACTCTTGCAATATACGCAAATACAGATTGAAAAACACATACTGTACACACTTGACAAACTCTCAACATTTCACCTGTAAATGCAATCAAGTGTTCCCACACTGTAAACTCTGCAGCAGCCCACACACATCATTTAGTACAGCATGCAGCAGAGAGCGAGGCGACTTTGTAAATATCCCCACTAAGGAGGAGGTGGTGTACTTCTTTGTGGTGAGTCACTGACATTATAAAAAAAAAAAAAACAATAAAAAATAGGACCTAGATGAAACGACTCCTCTTTATGGTACCCAAAAATGTTGTAAAATGTTTACTGTTCGTCGTGCTCGCTAAGTCCTTCAGAAGTCTGAGCATTATGCGGGTGAGGAAAGGGTGGTAGGAACAGGGTGGAAGAGAAATTGATCCTTAAGAAAGAAAAAAAGACAGAGAGGAGGAGATGGAGGGAAATGTGATGAAAAGGCCTATCAGAGAGAATGTGTGAATAAACACCACAAACACAGTGCTCGGTTTAACACTCAGACTTAATTCTTCATTATTATAGAAATCCCATTTGTTGTCTTCATTTATTTTCTGGTTTTTAATTTTCTTTTTCATATTTTTTGTGTTTTATTGCCTTTATGGGGATAAAATATGTGCTATCGCTCTGATTTTCTATTATGAGGCCATGAGTCAATGTTGCATAAAGAAACACAATTTAGAAATGACATCTGATACAAAGGCGCAAAGAAAAGATGGGAAGGGAACAAATGAAGAAGCAAGAAGTGCTATATTTTCCTCATCCTCCAGTTTGTGGACATGAAACATACCGGCCAATTAAACTAGTGATAGTTTACAGACAGGCAGTTTTGAAGCTCAGTGTTAAAGCCCAATGGGAGCTGTTAGTCCACCTGAATAATCCAACTATGTGCATGGTGGTGGAATGCGAGTGGAGCAGAGGCTGGCAGATGATAATGAAATGTACCAGAACGTAAACATGTTTATATTGCGGTGAATCTGGACATCTTAACATGGAGGTCTATGGGGATTCACTTGCTTTTGAAGCCACCCTTTTGAAGAACTGCAGCTTTTTGAATGTCCACGTTGGCTCCCTGTCTTAGCCTCAGAAGCTGCTGCTTGGTCTGAATGCACTTGGCACTGCAAAGGCATCAGCTGTTCATGCATTTGAAAACATTATAACCAAAAGTGCAATAAAATTGACCAAGGTGGACTTTTAAAATATTCCATAAGTACATCTGAAAGGGAGTTAAATGCTTGCCTGAGAGATAAAAAAAAACAATAGAGCACTTTATTATATTTGATAGGGCCACATGCATTCAGGTTGCTAAATAAAAGTTTCTGTATGCAGCACACTCACTCAAAGTAGATTTAACTCCTGTCTGGCAAGAACGGCCCCTTTAGAGCCCATTTAATTTAGAGCGGAGTGAAGATAATGAAATGCTCTCCATCTGGCTTTTTTTGTCGTATTCTATATTGATTATCTGGAACCCTAATGTTTTGGATCAGAAAGCATTTTCCCAGTTTACCCTGGCATATGTGGAAAGCATGCCTGGCCAAGCATATTATCCAACCTGACCCTGGATCGGCATCCCAGAGGATCGGTGGTTGTTATGCCACACATCGCCAAGCTGCTGAGTCTGGCCGTCAGCCACTCTCTGGAGCCTGTTGATGAACTTTAATCGACCTTTCCTCTTATGATTATCATGTCATCGTTTGCCACACCTCCTACTTCACCATCCAATTTCACATACTTTTGGGGGAATGCCTCCTCTGACAGTTAAAAACTTCATATTCTCAGATGCTGTGGTGAGAATGTCTTCCAGCCCAATTTGTGGTGGTGATATCAGAGGTTTTCGTTGTCAGTTAGACAGCGCAGCTGTACGCTTACGTGTATTTTTGTTGGCAACACTAACACAGTGAGTGACTTAACTAGAAGACTACTGAGGAATTTTGAAGATGTACAGGGGAAGTGCATCATCAGCATTGCCATTAATTCTTTATAAGATTTAGAATTGATGTAGAGTTACAGGATTTCACATAAACAAAATCCAGCACTGAATTCAGCTATTTAGTCTGAACGCAATCAAATTTGATCTTATTTGAGTTTAATATCTGGATTATTTATTTGTGGCTTACAGCCCTCCATTGAGATTCATTTTTGGCACTATGTAGCAAAGACCTTAGACCTTATTTCATTTCTAAATGTAAGTACTGCTATATCAGAACATAAGAATACCTTATTTCCCAAATATATGGTCATATTCGCAGAGTCTTGTACAAATGGAGAACACACAATATTCTTACAGGTACCACCGCACTACATTTTTGCATAAACCTGGTTGATATGTGAAAACCCCCTTTAAGCTCCCATGCTGGTTAGTAGAACAAACTTTTTGCAGGATTACCCCTCCTGTTGTCACTACACATTTGTTGAGGTTTTATGGTTTAACAAAAATGAACCCAGAAGCCTGCCCGCACGTTGGTAAACAAAGCAGATGTTCTTTTAAGGCTGTCTTAATTGTGTTCTTTCTCTTCCTGGCTGAATGCACACCTTATCCTTTTCCCCATGTAATACAGAGTGAAGGGTAGAGGGCTGGATGAACAGACACAGAGAGGGCAGATGCACACGTACACATGGATCTGACCGACTTTACCGCCTCGACCCCGAATGCTAACAATGCGGCAGACTCACAAGGCATGCCTGGCAGCTGGTGACGTCTTGTCATTTTGTGTGCCCAATTCTAAATAGGATGAATTAGAGGCAATGAAGTCTAAAAGTGCGGTATGTGCAGGTATCAGGGATGACCAGTCATGCCAGCATGTCAATCACTTGTGTGACTTACCCTTGGATTTGTATGTATTTAAAGGCTATGCAGCAGAAATAAAATATTCTTTATGTACATTTTTTCTGTATGCATTTTCTTCTTCCAGTATTTACAGTCCTTGGGTTTCTGTTCATATCTTTGAAATGAAAGAAAAGAAAAGCAAGCACTAGATGCTTGAAACTTAGGCAGTAGTCTTTATGTGCAGTTTCTGCAAGATCTTTGTGTATGACATCAGTTGGAAGGCACCCACAAGCTTTATATGTTGACGAAAAGTCGCTGTAGCACTATATTGACTTTATTAAATGTAGTTGTGAAGTCATGGCCATTCCAGTTAACCACCACCGGGTTTTTGCAGGTGGAGCTGCAGATACAACATGTTTAGACACTTCACTGGCACATATATGGGGCTGTTCCTTGCTTCAGGTTTTGCTGTCAGTCAAGGGATTGTATATTTTATACCTGAGGCTTGATAAAGACATTACAACAGCACTGAACCGATCAACAATGTCTCCCTCACCTATAATGCCAAGTTGATTTAGAAATGCCGCCGTCATGCACAATGATTTTTTACATTTGCCCTTTTTTTCCGCTCATAGAGAGTTTGATGATCAGATGATAGTTCTTCTTAACCTCCAACTTCTTTTCATCTGCTCTTTATACCCTTTACCTCTTTCTTTTGAGTTTCTCACCACCCTCTTTATTCTCTTGTACTCTGTCCCACTCAGACGTTCAATCCAATTTCCTCATCTATATATCTCTCTTTTGCTGTTGCGACGCACGGAGAAATTGAAAAAGTCCACTTTTTTCTTTGTCTAGTTCTTTTTTTCCCCATTCCAGAGTGTGGGTAGCATCAAGGACAATGACATTTTGGGGAAATACCACAGTGTCTTTGTTGCTGATCTTTCTTGAGTTCTTTGACCTCTTCAAACATCTTTTGAACCACTTTAGTCTTGGAGTAGCAGGGGACACAAGTAACTCAGTTAAATATTTATGAAAATAGTATTTTTTTTTGTCAATCAAAAAGCAAACAAGTAAAATTTCTGATACCAAAGACTATAATATGGCTCAAGAATCCATGATAAGAAAATAATTATCTTTTTAGAGTCTGATCCTCCCTGAGCCAGTTTCATCTTGCTCCTGATGAGCAAGAATGCACAAATAACAAATAAAGAAACCTGAAATGGGGCAGAGGCCACTCTCTATTAAGATTGAATTAAGATTGAATCTCATTCAAAACATCACAGAGGCTGTGTGTGTGCGTGCCTGTATGTTTGTAGGCTTTTGGCTTAGCTGTCATGGATTAGTGACTCAGCAGTCATTGGACCCTATAATGACCTTGGTTATTGTTATCTAGTGCATTCTTAATGTCTACCTTTATTCATATGTGTCATTTTTATACAAGTGGATGAATTAGAAGATGTGCAAATGGTAAAAAATGGTAATGCTTCCTGTCTTCTTACAGTCATAAACATTGTATGATGTACAAGAAAGTGAATTTCTAGCAGGCTTTAAAGTGTGTTAGCCCTTTGGCCAGACGTCAGGTCCTGGCTGTCTGTTTAAAACTTCACCATCTGTTGTTTCGGGAGTTGTAAAAATAGGTCAAATGTGATGTTTATTTGTGAGGATGTACTGGATAATGGCCATTCAGTGGGATGATAACATCCAAATACAGCTAACTGCTGTATTTAAAAAAGGGTTAGCTTGTGTGTGCATAAATGTTCTACAGCAGTTCAGCACTGAATACAGTACAGTTTACATTTTAGTGGCTTTTTACTGCATCTTTTTTTATGGTTTTGAAGTTGTTGTTTTTTCTCAGTCAATGTCATTCTTGTGATAATTTTGTTCCAGAATTGATGTTTTTTTTAGTGTCAGAATATTCTGCACAATAACATAAGAAAAAACCACATGACATGGATACAGGAAGTTGATCATACAATAGCCTCACATCTGTGTTGACATTTTTTGCATTGTCATTTTATGCATTTTAGCATATATACCAGACATTAGCATTTAGCTACACATAGAATAGCCTGATTGTGTAGCCATTGTGACTCCCATCTCTTACTCACTGACTTTTCTCCCTTTTGTCAGATAATGGTGTCCTCTTGCAATACATTTTTATGACATGGAAGGTCAGGTGCATTAGTGAATGTACATTAAATGGACACGCATACACACAGACACGATATAGCTCCTTCAGATCAATATTCACATGTATGTGGTCAGCTCATGGCCTTGAAAACAGCATACACCGGAAGTGTGATAAATGCAGGCAGATAATCAGGGGCTCCTTGACTGGGGTGGAAGTCTTGCATTTTATGTCAATGACATGCCAAGTGGAGCTGTCTGCTGTAAATGCTGTCAATCAATATTCCTGGCAGCTTCTGTTACGGCTGCTGTTGAATAACGGTCCACTGACCCCACCTATCTGGTTGACCTTCACCAGTTCTGACACCCACACACTAGACTGGAGAGTGCAAACAACACACACACACACACACATACATACACACACAGTGTTCTGGAGTCACTTTCACTTACACACAAATGTGCACTATATGTGAATGCAGAACCGCTGTGTTGAGAATGATGGGTTGTCTGCTTCAGGGAGTAATGAATTTATATCCTCCGTCAGCATCACTGAAGGACAGTAGCAATGGCCATAACAAAATGGACACACACACACACACACACACACACACACACCAATACGATGTTTTTTCTTTCTCTGTGGGTGGCATGTATGCAAAGGTAGTGTTTCTTTTGTGCAAACACATAACAAATCTAACATCTGTCATTAAAAGTGTGTTTGAGATCATCGGTTTTTTGACGTGAGGCCATTTTAAAAATGTTTTTGCAGTTCTTGTTCTTTCACTATTTCAACATGTACCCTCAGTGATAGACCTCACACAAGTGCAGCCTTGAATTGAATCCTCACTTCACTTTTAGCTGCAGTCTGCTGTCAGTACTTGCAGCAGAAACCAGTCAATCGTTTAGTGATTCACAGAACAAAAAAAATCAGTATTGAGCTGATGGCAGTTCAGCACATACTGATAAGAAATATAGGGTCATATCTAAATAATAATAATAATAATACTGCCTCTGGTTATACTTCTAATATACATTGCCTCTCTCCTCCACCAGTTCTCAAATATACTGTTTTTCAACAGGAAGGTTTTGTAACATCTAAACAAAAAAAAAACAAAATGTCATTTTATGCAACTGTTTTTTTCTTCAGTGCTACTGCATGGATCACAGCCTCTTTTTCTTTGTTTAAATTTAGACATAAACTTTGCACAGACACAAACTTCATAAACCATTACTTAGCAACAGTTGATGATGTAGTTATGAAAATAATTACTGTTCAGAGAAAAGCACATTTTTTTTTAGTTACCTCTGCAAAGAGGCCGCCTCGTTTTATTATAACCAATATACATCAGTGTTTCAAAAGAGACAGTATGTTGTGTCCCTAAATTAATTACAGGTTCTCCTTTTGACAAGGAGTTGTGTTATTTTTACTTAGATTAGTTCATTATTTAGAAATGTTTCTTCTTTCAAATCAAGTTTATGAAGTATTTTAAAGTCTTTTATTCAGCTTACGCCCATTCGCACAGAAAGATGTGCTATAGCTATAACATTTAATTTCATGATGCACATGTGATGTCTATTAGTTGGTCTTGATGTTCAGTTTGGTGTCTTTTGTTGACATCACCTGTTCAGGTTGCAATCTGTAGTAGCACCCGCTTCTCCTGTTGTAAAGTTGGTCATTTTAACTTGGCAGTCAATGGGAATTGGCTTGCTTTCAGAGCCTACCTCAGGTGGGTAGTTAAGGGACTGCTGGCTTTACCACTTCGGTTATAGCTTTGTTTTCCACCTCAGAGCTTGCTGCTTGACTGCTGCCCAGGTAAATAGAAAAGTTAATTATTATAATATCGTTATTGTGAATCCACTGTGTTGTGTACAAAGGTAATGATAACCCTGGTTGTTTTACGGTCACCTAAGGTACCCTGTGTTCCTGACACTCACTGTGACATGTAAATAAATTATTTAAAGTTTAAAATTTAGACCCATTTTTTTCTGAGGCATTTCTGTGATTCTGTAATTTTCCACGGCAGTGTTGGGACATAGCACATCAACCTAAATGCAGCGTTGTGACACCATGCCACTGCAGGAGCCAAGGTAGCGTGCTAAAGCTTTGGCGTCTACCCTGAGTGGAGAATTACATGCTTGGTCGCTCTGCACATACTGCCCACCCTGGAGTCTGCTAGTGGGTTTCAATACGCATACAGTACACGGGACACCTACATCGCACCCCACTGCAGTGTGTAAGACAGCAGCTTAGAACAAAAGTTAATTCAATCACAGACCTGTGGATTTGAAAAGCCTCCCAGATTTTTACACAGAAAACAGCAGGTCTGCACCAATGTAATCCAATTGCATAAATTACAAAAGAGGCTTTGTCCTATTTGTAACTACACAAGCATCTGCGTGCGTGTGTGTACACACTGATTTTGTGTTCTCGCCTGCTCAAAAAGCCCAATTTCCTGGCCCAAACCACTTATTTTCTTTGTCTTTGGTGGAAGAGAAGTGGAGATAATCATACAGAGGAGGGCCGGATAGAAAGAAGGGAGTGGTAGCAGCTGGTGAGGAATGAAAAGTCATGTTGTTTATGGTTGATGGCCCTGTTATCAACGGTTTAAAAAAATTTTAAAGGCTGCAAATGCGAATGATTTCTTTGTGCATGAGGGCTATTTTCTGTCTGTAAAATCTCTTTCCTTTGATCATCTCAGTCAGAGTCAACCTTTATCCACCCCACTCATCTATAAAATCATCAGCAGTGGGTATAACCTCTAATGCCAAATTATCTGCATTGGGGAAATCGATAGAGCTTTTCTTCCGGGGACTTTCTCTTTTTTATTTTCTTTATACCAGAGTTGGTGCATATCTTTAGCTGTTGATTGCTCTTCAGCACTTCTTTTCTCTTCAAACATGTACAGACTTAGAACTATCTTCTTTCCAGGCTCAAAAAACATAGAGTGCAGCATACATGTGAATATTTACATGAATGGGCAAGGTGAAGCACTGTAAAACTGACCCACAGCAGCCTGTAGAAATCCTTGAACCTCTTCACTCGCTTCACTTTATCTTCCATCTTTTCTTATGTTCTTTGTATAGATTTAATAATGAAAAGGGATGATGGTAATAGCTTTAGCCTGGAGTCAACACTTAAGCACACCTACATTCATGACAGGTTTAAAATCATTTGTTTTCTTTCTGCGTGTTTGTCCATAAAGTTATGGTACACAAAAGTGTAGCAGTGAACCAACGATGGTACCCAGCAACAATACAGAAATAAACACACACACACACATATATATATATATATATATATATATATATATATATATATATATATATATATATATATGTATATACATGCATGCCTATCCCAGAAGGACAAGGGTGTTTAAGTTGCTGGTGGTTAGCATGATAGGGAGCTGTAATTACCGTATTTTCCGAACTGTAGGTTGCACCAGAGTATTTGTTGCACCAGCCAAAAAATGCATAATGAAGAAGAAAAAAACCATAGATAAGTTGCACCGGACTATTAGTCGCACCAGTGGGCCAGCGTCTCCTATGCTCGAAATGCAAAGTGTGGACAAGCTGGAGGTGGAAGAGAACCGTCAGGAGAGGGACAGAACAGCTACCATTATGTTTGTAATGTGATAATTGTAATAAGTCGCACCTGAGTACAAGTCGCATACCCAGCCAAAGGATGAAAAAAAGTGCGACTTGTAGTCCGGAAAATACGGTACACCGTGTCTCAGGGATCAATTCTTTGTCCTTATCTAGCCTGACTGTTTCCTCAACCAAGAAGCACCCTTATTCTAAGGGGGAAATAAACTGTGTGTGTATACATGCAACACAAAAGAGTTATGATATGCAGAAAATGCTTGAGGTACTGGGAGCAAATACAATGTGTGCAAAAAGACTGGAGGAGCCACAGAAAGATAGACTGTCCATTTACAAAAGGATCGCACAAGTAATTTTGACATTTCCCCTGGCTTTCTCACCAAGAGCTGTACACACTCGAGCACAATGTCTCACATTTGTGCAAACTGATTTCATTTTACAGAGGCTGTGTGCTCAACCAAATCCTGCTCAGAACACCCTGTGTGCTTTTCTGGTGTGAACATGGACCGATTTTCAGCATGACTATTTCTATATTTACCAGCTGCTTTAGCATGAACATGAACTTGCAGATTTAGAAAGTAGACAACTAATTACTCTTGCAGCCGGAGTGTGTGCAAGTCGAGTCTGCAGTGCGGAGTTCCACTGGCAACGCCTGAGGCCAGAGGTTGAGCCAAGGTGATATGCGAACTGTAATGAGGTGTCACCTTTACCAAGCACAGGCTAGAGGCACATACTCTTACACACATGATGTCCCTACCAGTTTCTCAATTTCAGGACTGCAGCAGATGACGATACAAGCACTGAGACAGAAGTGTGTTCATTCTGACAGAAGTTTGCAAATCTTGCATATTTGAGTATCTCACACTCAGTGTCTCATCAATAATAAAGTGTGAGGCTGTGACAAGTTCAAGTAAAAAGCTGGGACAGCCCACTGAATCATTTAATGGCTGGTCTGTAGCAGTGACAAGACTTTCTGAAGGACACTGAGTCTACAGAGTAACTGGGATGTACAGTGACTGTAACCGTAACATGAATCAGAGTGCTGCTATTTCTGTTCAAAATTGAAATTTTGTTTGTTCTTCCACAGTGATGAATGTGAAATGTAATATGTGTATGTTTTTTGTATAAGACATGGGACAGATTTTTGTGAAAGACATACTGGCTGGTACAACATTAGCCAATGTAGCAAAATACTGTCATAAGTGGTTAACAATAACAACATCTAAGGCTACGTTCAGACTGCAGGCTAAATTGACACAAATCCGATTTTTTTGCCCATTTGTGACCTGTGTCTGATATTTTCATGACAGTCTGAACAGCTCAATTCCAATTTTTTTATATCCGACCCAGGCCACTTTCATATGTGGTCCTAAATCGGATATGTATCCGATTTTTTTGCAATGCGACCTCAGTCTAAACAGCTAGGCGGCATATATCCGATCTTTGAGTCAGTGAGAGGCGACTGACGTCACAATTCTGCGACACAGGAGCAGGCAGACACGCGGCGTTGTTAGCAACAAGCGCCTGTTGCCAGGAAGTACAGCCCAACTCCACTGCGCTTGCTCACAGATGAGGGAGATGTCGACTCTCTTGCCGTGAAACTGATACAGAAAGGCGCTCGCAGACGAATTCAAAGGTTCTCGTCATTCTGAAATTATGAATGAAGTCAGTGTCGCTAAAAGTCACATCACTATCCCACCACTCCGCACCCACACATGTCTCTGTACAGACTTCGCAGCTACTGTTCTCTTCCTTCTCAGAGTTCTTAAGATTATTTGGTTGTAATTATGTTGGCTACGATCGGACATTAACATAAACAAAGCCACACAAGCACACATTGTGTAATGTCGTGTCCTCTTCTGCGCATGCCGGTCACTTCAGGGCCACCGTACGTTCACACAGGGGAGTGGTAGCAGTTGCATATTTTTTTGTAAACACCAAAAAATCGGATTTCACCAAAAAATTTGAAGTTCTGCAGTCTGAATGTAGCCTAATTCTTGACAGTTGGTTAATTTGTTTGCAAACTGATCAGCTGGCAGCTAAGATACAGCTAGCAAGCAACCCTTAGCATGGTTGCTACTGTTATGGCCAGAAAAATACTACATGGCTATGCATCTAGATCAAGATCACTTGATGCAGTAATAACTTTACTCATAGACTCCATATCACAGTATCACAAACAGCATGGATGGCAACATGCTGACTGTAGTTCATTCAGTAGCCACAGGTATCGCTAAGGTGTTGTTGTTTGTGATTTAATAATCTTTAAATGTTTTCCATCTGTGACAGTAGAGCTGTCATGCCACCAAATGCTGCTATCTGTTATCTGCTGTACATATTTCACTCTGACTACTGCGCTGATAGCATGGCACTACATTTTGTCTTTTGTGAAAATGTTCTGCTTAGTAGTTTCTCAAGTTTTAAACAGAGTTTATCTTATCCACAGGTTTCCACTTGAGATAGCTTCAACAAACTTATTCCCCCACCTGCCTCTCCGTGGATCAGGATTTTGATGAGTTGGCCCTCATGGGGCGCTGTGCAATCTAATGCATCACTGCGTAAGCCAGCTTAAAATGTCCTAGAAAAGAAGGAGGGAAGCCAGAGAGGCAGGAAGAGAAAAGACAGTGTGTGTGTGTGTGTGTGTGTCTGTGCTTGTGTGTGTGTGAATTAATCACACCACCGTGCTCGGAGTGGCCAGAGTGACTAGCCATGAAATGGTGCCTGTCCCCGGAGTAGGTGCCACCATTACCCACAGTTCCCCCAGCTGGGATTACCACAGATACAGATATGCATAAAATACATAATACTCTCGGTGTGTAACAGTGATGAGGGATGTGCGAGAGTTTGTGTGTCTGGTGTGCTGCTGTCCTGATGACTTTTTTACTTGTCTGTGTGTCAGAGCACTTGTCCTGCCTCAGGACGCAGAGTCCTGCTGGTTTTAATTGTAACAGGATGACATTTAATCTACAATCAGGATTTGTTTTACACCTGGGGTTTCCAGGTGAGTGCTATTAGGTGCAATTAACTGTATCACCTCAAAGCTGTCACCAGGATGTTACTGCACAGTTGTCTCCTTGTCTTTTAGGAGGACAGCAGTGAAAGTTTGTGCTAATATTCGTTGTGCCTTGATGATGTGTCGTAATAACTTTGGTGGCCTATTCATCAGTTGGAGTAAAATGACAACAATTATTGGAAGGACTCTTTTTTTATTCTTCTGAATTTCTATTGGAACCGATGCTGCAGGGAACCAGGCGTCTGGCTGTAAGGGCTGTCAGATGTTGGTTGTAAGATACGAGGATCATATATCATATGGCAGTGTGCATGGAAGCAGAAATGCAGCAGAAATACACTACACCTGGTTGGGTTTTTTGGTAATCTTGATCTCCATTGGTCACTTACTAAACCTGTGGCTACTGTTGCAACAACCATTTCATTCATTACCTGTCTGTAAACATGACTGACAAGAGGTCAAAGTCATAGGCCGTATAAAAGAAAAATGGGTCTACTTCCTCTCATGTTGGACTGGGAGCAAGCGAAAGGTACTAGACTGTTTTTTTTAAACAAATTGTACCTTTAAGGGATGCTGTATTACCAAATTCCATTACCTGAATAGCTATCTCATGGGGTTCACACAGTTCATATTGTTAAGTCTGATGAAAAAAAATGGAACGAGTCAGCATATATCAGCAAGTAATGGAGCACTGGAAAGGAAAGTAAAATGCAGAGGCCGTTTTTGTGTTTCCTCCCATACAGCCAGCAGGAATCAGGTGACATCCATGTCATATTTACAAAGGACAGTTTTTCTTTTCTTTTTGACACCAGTCTTCATGTTCAATTCATTCAAAAGGTGGGACAGCATTCACTCCAAGTCAATCGCAGCACAGTGGCTCGCAAGCGCTTCTTTTCTATAACCACACAATTACAATATTTATGAGAGCTCCTGCTGATGGAAAAGACTATTTCTCTGCTCCCCCTTCGTATCTCTCCTTTTCTTTTGTGGTCTTCATTCTTTTCTGTGGGCTTATTTTAATGAAAAGTGTGATGCTGAATCACTCGGGCATTTGGTTGGCTTGTAATTTCCACAACATGCTGAGGTGAATAACTATGAGCTGATGGTCCAAAAGACACTGACAGCTCCCAGATTAAAAACATTAACAAAACACAGGAGAATAAAGGACAGAATCCCTCTCCCTTTGTGGCCCCACTTTGCCCCGGAGAGCTTCAAACAATAAATCATATAAAATAATTGAAAATTGAAATGTTCATTACAGTGACCCCAGACAGACAGAGAGAAAAGCACGGGTGAAATGACTGCATTTAAAAGAGGAGTGAACAGAAGGGAACGCAAATGTTCCCATCAGGGTGAATATCTTATAATACAGCTCTGCCGGGGGTAGATTATTGATAGCGAGTGTATCATTGTCGGTGGGTGGGGTAGCATTAAAAATACTCCCACAACCACTGCTTCTGCTGCACCACCGCTCCTTCATTCCAATAAACCTTGTTGCTATAATATGCATCAGAATTGCTACTAGCTGGTTGTCCTATGCTTCTGTGGGAAAGTGAAATCTAAATCATTTGAACTTCAGGGCTGTGGTCGAGTGAGATATGACTTATTCATGGCGTAGTGTACGCAGCAGGGGGTGATTAACTTTCCATCGGGCACACCTTCATACCAAGGGCATTGAGAAGAAACATTAACCTGTAGCGTAACACTTTATGTGCTGCTTGTTTCCGCTCTCTCAGACAAGACCCAGAAATATTATAAGATTTGTTAAAAGCATGTATCACTATGCCATCCAGCCAATATGCCTCCATCACTCTGTGAGACACAGTAGTACTTTAATTTATATGCTAACATTTCTTCACATTCTTTTAATTATTTTTATAGTCATATTGTACCTTTGAGGTGAATTGATAAGAGCGAGCTGCGTTTCTCTCAAATATAGCACACGCACAGGCCGCTCCTCCTCTGTTAGCAAGCCTCAGGCATGAGCAGCTGCCCCAATGAAACACCAATCACCCAATTTTTCTTCTCTCCTACAGGGCTCTGATTTCACACCAGGCTGGCATGTTATTGTCCCATTCAAGACCCAAGCTCTGGTGAGTTATAGAGAAAACAAGGGGGAAAAAAACAAAACAATTCTCAACTTTTTTTTTCCAGGACAATCAACATTGTTCTTCCATGTCATGCTGTCAAAGAACTGTTGGGTACATTTGTTTCACCAAATGTCCCCAGAGTTTAAGAGGTAAATGTTTGTCTGGCGGGCAGAAAAAAAAAAAAAACATAAAAAATTGCAACGCCACTACAGCTCTCAGTAGAAAATGTTCAGCAGCAGTGTGACGTTCATGAAAACATGTGTTTTACCCAGAAAGCCCAATGAATGCAGTTTAGTTTAGTCTCATTTCTCTGTGAAATGATATCTGTACCAGACACAGCAAGTCTTAAAGCAGCACTGATTAATGAAACTCATTAATAAACCAATTAAGAACAAAACGGTCAAATAACCTGTGTGTGGCAAGTATGTAAACCAGCAAATGATAAATAATGGGACTGACATATAACAGCTGAGGAAAAAAATAACAATGAATGAATCCTTCTAAGCGACTGTAAAGACAATGATGCAGATGCATGTTTGACAGGCTTTATTACAACATAGCAACAACAACAATAAACAATTCTCTCTCTTGTCTTTGGTAAATGCCTCTGAGATACTGAGGCCATTTTTATCACAGGGGACGCCATCATACAACTTGGTTATTCAATGATTTTTATACAGAACAAGTTCCTTAAATTAAATGCACTCAGCCTGGAAAGTGTTCCCTCTCATTCACACTGAGGAAAGACGAGGACGATGCAACAGGCGTATCATTATATCAATGTTTATTGTGCGACTTCAGTTAAAATGGTAAGTCATAGTAAACAAGAAAACAAGTAAAGAAAGCCTCCTCTATGATTTGAAGGACACTGGTGCCACTGTTCCTTTGATGAGAGCTTGGCAAGCTTTCTCACAATAATAAACACAAGCACAGCAGCAACCTGTAAAAGTGGGAGTAACGATAATAATTGATATTGATTAGGTTTAGAAGGACACTTGTGCCAAAGAGGGTCAAGAGGCAGCTGCTCAGATACTTTACTCAGCATCCTTCAGTGTAGACTTCCCTTGATTACATTGGCTTACATTGAAATGACACTAGTGTAATAATTATTTATTTATCTGCCCATGTAAATGATGCAATATCCAGTGAAAAAAAAAACATGATGCACAACTGTATATTGCCAAATAAATTCAAGAGAGGGCGAACTAAATAAAAGTGAGGGACACTAATGCTCATCATTGTGGTGGGTCTTAGAAGTCTTAGCTAACGTAGTCTGCAAATTGGTGAAGAAACTTCTCATACAATATTGATTATAGCATATTTTTTTAGTTGAATCTGATTTCTCATGCTCTTTGATACATTTTTAGCCATATTTAAATCTCTCTGTTCTTAAATTATTCTCTGATATCACGACAGGGGCCGATTAAGCAGCCCAAACTCCAAAAGCGGTACAAAATCTTAAGATTTCAACCCAGTTACTTCATCCAATAAATTGTCCACCAAACTGCACACAGTTATTTATTACCTTAAAAATCACTGAAGGCCAATTGGTGGGATTTTAGCCGATATATCCTGAGATGATTTGACTCAGAATCTATAAATATTACATGCATGCATGTGAGGATCGTCAGTGTGTCACATAAAATTGTGTTTAGCTGTGGCACACTCTTATTAATTCAAACGTTCACGTCAGTGTCTCAGAGCTCTTAAGGCACTGTGATTTACAGCCTTTACTTTGCCTTATATAAACTGGGCTTACAATGATGCATGAAGGTCTCAACACATACAAATCTCCTCTCATAAAAAAACAGGCGCCTCACATTCACAAGCACATATGTACAAACGGGAGATAAAAACATATAGCCACATTTAAAAATAGGCAGATCTACGCAGGCAGGAATTGTTTTGATGTTTACACGCTCTCCCTTGGATCTGCCGTTGCATTATTCAGAATTATTTTAATATTCATTGCTGTGGGTTCGGGAGAAAGCTTCATGTCTGTGGTTAGTGTCTGCACCTTGTGCACTGCATGACAATTAGTGCCTTATGTAACCAGTAGCCAGCCACACGCCCACATGTGTGCACATGCACTCACACATGTGCACAAATCCCAAATGTGCACACGCAACATAACAACACAACACGAATCCCACAAACTACAAACCCACTTTACGCCTTCTTTTACCCTGTAGGGACATTTGAGTTAAATGACCTCATACTGTGCTCCATCTCTGTCTTTTGGTAAATGACCACCGGTGGTCTAACATTACGACATATGTTTTTATTGATATATCCTTTTTAAACACCTCTGCTTCACTTTCCCACAGTTCGGCATCTTTGTCCTTGGTGGCTGCTGCCGTAATGGTTTATGTGATGAGATATTCGACTTTCTAAACAGCAAGGCCCATCACAAACACATCTCATAGCTGCCGCGGGCCAGCCATCAGCATATCAAGCTTTGTGTATGGAGCCCAACCGATACCAAAACCAATTCCTATAATTCGTTCCTATATTGGCAGACTGTATATGGTTTGTTTGGCCAGGGTAGCAGGCTACAAAGACTGAGTTTAAGTTCACAAATGATAGTGGAGGGGTGGATGGAGGCTTTTCAAAGTGTCTCCATCTCAGTTTTGTTTGACCCAACACCTTTTTCTACAATAGGATCTGTAAAACAAAAAGCTTTCATATGCAGACACACATATATCTGTAATATGCCAGCTGACAATATTAACCTATTAAGTTCTAGTATACTTCATATGTGCTCCAACACATGTAGGCATGTGTGTTTTCCTAGACGTCAGCTTGTGATTGCTGGATCTCAATCAGCTTACCTTGATGAGGAGAAAGAATCAGAGCTTGATGACTTGAGACTAAGACGAGGAGGGGTACTGATAACGGGTCAGAGGTAATGAAAGAATAAAGGTCAACAGACATTAGTGAGTTAGTCAGTCTGAGACCTGTGGAGACAGACAGAGAGAAAATAAGAAATAGCATAAAGGCAATCTACTCTTGTTCCCTTGGTGATCTGACCTGATCTGAGACCATATTTATTGGCAGAATATGATGTTATGTTAGTAATGATTAGTCTCACTATGAGACTAGGGGGTGTATGTTTGATATAGCAGCAGGAATCCAATATGAGACATATAGAACTGTACGTTAGCAGCTGTTGCATACATACTAATGTTATTCCACTGTGAGTGAAAACTTGCATATGGCAGGTGCATCTTTGGTTATAATACTCTTATCAATTGACTGCTTTACTTTCTAACCAGGAGATCTGTGGTACGAAAAAGAAGAAGAAGAACAAGAAGAAGAAGAAGAAGAAAAAAAGCCTCATTGCTATTTTGGTTCACCAATAAGTTTTCTGAAAATTGGATCCAGGGCTAAAGAATTGAATGTGATGAGCACCACAGCTGAAGCAATCCACAGGCCTTGAATGAACGTATTTATGAGAAAGCGACAGATCAAATCCAATTGCCTCTTCTCTGACTTTAGACAGTCCCTTATTCACGTCAAAGAGGTAGGAGTTTAATGAGGTTTTGACTGCCGGATGATTCTTCGCGGATGAATGAGTTACAGAATGTAGAAGCACTGCGGTGTGCAACTCAAGAGTGTGGAGTCGCTGATTTTTTGTCTGTATACATCATAACACACTCAAACAGGAAAGATAAGAAGTTGCAATGATGATTTATTTGTGCTTCAGAAAGTGTTTTCACTCTCACCTGTCTGCAGAGCGGGAGATTCATTTTTATGTGCTCCATATGTGGCAGAATATAGGGTCCGTGTACACTTGAACTACACAGTAAACTATGTGACAGTCTTTCCTGTGTGCCTCTAAAACCTTACTGGCAAAAAGGATTGTCAACAACAAAGAAACATAATGAAAATAACCCACCCTGTGATGCTCTCCTTCTCTTCTATCTGAGTTGAACATAAAGTGTTGTAGGTCTAATAGGAAATCTGCTCAGCCCCTTCATCCTTTCTGAATTATTTTCTTCCAGATTGAATTATATTATATTATATTATATATTTTTTTTTGCCTACTGCCGCATTCTGTGGCCAAGAGCGGGGGAAAATAAGAAAAGTTTATCTCATATATCTACACCCCAGCTTGCCACTTTAAATGTCCCTAAAAAGTTTAATCTAAAACAGTGATGATACCAAAATACAATCATCTTTGTCATCTAATAGGTCCTGCCTTTTGTACTGCTTTTCTGATACACTACATAGCTGTTGTGTTTAATAAAAAAAAACAAAAAACATTTGAAATGCAAATCAATCTTCCAAATAAAGCTGGCCCTTTCATATTTAGTGCCCACATTATCTAATCACTATTTGATTTTACATGCAGAGACATATCTAAGTGAAATCAAATAATCTTTTTAAACTCCCTCACTACCTCAAACATTAGCCATTGGATTCCAAGGCAGGGGGCTGAGTAGACTACTAATGTGCCAGCAATTGAGATCTTAAGTGTCCTTTCACACTCTAATCAAATTGATAAGGTGGTCCTACTGCAAGGGCAATCTCGCCGCCCTCTGCTTTGAAAAATCCTCAGCTTTAGTTTCTCCGTCTCATCTCTATCTTCGTCTCTGTAAGTCGGTCTCACCCTGTCAGTTAGATTCCATTCGATGTTTTAAATGCATTAAGGGGTAGTAGGCTTTGATGCAAACATCAAAGAGTAGAAGCCAATCATCATGAATAAAAACATGATGGTGAAATATGACAGCACATAAAAACAATATGGACATTTTGAACCAATATATATATCATCTGTTAGTAATTAGTATTCATTATCATTACAGTTTTACTTGTAAAAGCATCTATTTACAAAACATATAGTGTGTACTGTACATTAAGTACACAGCAGCTATGTTTACATACTGGAAACTGTTCTTAAGCAGTTTAGTGTCTTTCAGCTTAGTTTTGGTTCAGAGAACTAAAGATGATTCACATTTTTATTGTATACTGTAATGTGAGACCTGGATGTAAATGAATAAATTCAAGCAAAACAAATTGATGGAATGCTGAAAAGACTTGCTACAGGTGACTCCTTTATGGTTATAATTATACACAGCCAGTAACGGGGAGAGAGCCATCCCACACTGTAGCACCTGCTTGCTAACAAGCAGTTTTTTTCAGGTGGTGTGAGTATTGTGTGCATAACTTTTTTTAAAAGCAATTTAAACATTTGATCCGCTTATGAAAAAGAGCCAAAACCACTTTTTTTGCAGCCAGTGGTTGGACAATCCATGATCCCAAGGTGTGAAAGTAAGCTAGTATTTCACCATATCTATCTGTTTATTAGCTTTCTTTTTTGTATTTTCGTCACTTTTGTAGTACACCTTATTATCTTTAAGAGACAGTCACAAAGGGTACTGTTATCCCAGTTTGTTTGATTCATTGTTTGATTCATAAACGTCTTTAAATGACCAGTGTTAGAGAGAGCCGGGAAGAAGCCAGGCTGCAGCTGAAGAGGTTTTCCAACTATGCTTCCTTAACTATAACGTACGAGAAATGTAACATACATCGGTTGTAGCAGCGTGATGTTCTGAGCCAGGTGTATATCATACTTTGGTGATAGTAAGCTCCCCACCAGCACTACTCTTCTCTTCCTCTATAGTTTCCTTACTCTCATCCATATTTCTCTGAGGTCTAGCAAAGTCTCTGATCGTCTGTCTCTCTGTTGTTTTAAGATAAAGCCACCTTTCACTGTTCGAGATCAAAGAGTGTGTTTGCATAATGGAAATGGCAGGAGTGGTAGAATAAGGATGAGTAGGAGGCGACTGTGGATTCAGTTGAATAATCTAAAATGGAATGCTGACACTTTTCCTGAACTCTCGCTTTTAAGACTCTTTTTGTGCGCCATTCCAACCATGACCAAGTAAATCTCACAGGCAGTTAGGAGTTTTTATTCCTTCTTTTCATCTAGTATGTGCCATTTAGGATAAAAACATTGCTTTTACACATTCTGTACCATATATTTTTCATTAGGCTGCCATAAGTGTTAAACATTTCACAGTAGAGGAAGCCTTCAGTAAAGTATTGCTTAGTTTGACGTGTGCATAATATTACTGATTAATGACTCGTTGCCAATTCCATCTTCTGATCAACGCTCACTGCAGCTTTGAATACTGTTTTTTTCTATCACAGATGTTTCCCAAATATGGGTCTCAGAGCGATATCCAAATAGGGTTCATTGTTTTGTTGTACTGGAAATGAAAATTAGAGCTGATTTAATCAAAGAATGAATCAGTAAATAAACACAGGTTAACAGGTTTTATCTTCCTTCACTGCTGTCTATAGCTGCAGCCACTGGCAGGCATTCAAAGGCATGCTAATGATATTAGAATATGTGTGGTTGAATGAGCTGTTTGTACTTTTGGAACTGGCAGGCAGCGCATAACAAATAAATCTGCAAGAATTTGAAATGTACAACACAGTCATCAGGAGTCTTTTTAATCACACATAACATTATGTTATTAAATATTAGCATCTTCAATATGACTTTTTACTGGCCAAAATCATGTTTTTCCCCTGATAAGTTTCTTTGAACAACATTTTTAGGGCCCGAGCACCGGATGGTGCAAGAGCCCTATTGAAACCCTTAGGATTATTTAGTTTGACACAGGATTATGAAAATGGGCACACATATGTATCACCTCAAGACGCACAAAAAAGTCTCTTGGACCCCCCCCCCTCCAAACCCAACAGGAAGTCCGCCATTTGAAAGTTTGTGGCCATTTTTGGCGATGTGTGACCCTGCTGCAAAACTTTTCACGCCTCGCATACTTCATGGAATTGAGCTGAAAGTCGCCGTGTCCACTCAGGACACCATAGGGAATAGACGCATTCCAAAACTCTTACAAAAGTCTGACGGTGTGGCCGGGGCGTGGCCTCAAAGTTTGACCATTTCAGAGGAAACAGGAAGTCGCTATAACTTCTTCGTTTTCTGTCCGATCTGTACCAAATGTCACATGTATGATCAGAGTCTGACCCTAAACACATCTATACAACAATATTGAGGCTTTGACAGAGCGCCACCTACTGGCTACACAAAATGTTGTGTTTTCATAGGTTTTTCTGCATGCCCCTGTGGCCTGTTTTGGGGAGGCTCATGAAAATTGGCACACATGTGTATCACCCCAAGATGCACAAAAAAGTCTCTTGGACCCCCCCTCCAAACCCAACAGGAAGTCCGCCATTTTGAAATTTCTGTTAATTTTTGGCGATTTGTGACCCTGCTACAAAACTTTTCACGCCTTGCATACTTCATCCAAATGAGCTAAAACTCACTGTGTCCACTCAGGACACCATAGGGAATAGACGCATTCCAAAACTCTTACAAACGTCTTACGGTGTGGTGGGGGCGTGGCCTCAAAGTTGACCATTCGCCATTACAAAGGAACTCCCTGTATTTTTTGCCCTAACGCGTAGCCCCGCTGGCCAGTTTGACACAGGATCATGAAAATTAGCACACATGTGTATCACCCCAAGACGCACAAAAAAGTCTCTTGGACCCCCCCTCCAAACCCAACAGGAAGTCCGCCATTTTGACTTTTGTGGCCATTTTTTGCCTATTTGTGACCCTGCTTCAAAACTTTTCACGCCTCACATACTTCATGCAATTGAGCTGAAATTCACTGTGTCCACTCAGGACACCATAGGGAATAGACGCATTCCAAAACTCTTTCAAAAGTATTACCGTGTGGCGGGGGAGTGGCCTCAAAGTTGACCATTCGCCATTACAAAGGAACTCGCTGTGTTTTATGCAGTACCACCCATATACTTTATGCAATGTGGCCAAAATCTTACACTACTGCTATGGACCCAAGTTTAAACAGATATATATGTTAATAGGATGATACGGTCATAGCGCCACCCACTGGTAGCAGGTAGGTTTGGTTGTAAACATGTGTTGGTTGTACATCTCTGCAAATGAGAGGAGAGGAGAGCATAGGACAGCCCCGCGGATCGCAAGGTGCGCGAGGGCCCGCAATGCTGCTTGCAGCTTTAATGTTAAACTTGTTGTTTTTAATAACCGCAGTCACATCAACAACTGGACAATATATTCTCAGATGTGTGTGGGAGGATGGTCTCACTCCATGCTAATCATGTCAGGACAGTTGACCACTTTTTATGGGCATCACATTGTAATGCAAAAGCTACATCTTTAGCATCAGGATAATTTGATAAACTTGAATAGAAGTGAAGAATAGGTGCCATAATACTGCACCCAAACTGTCATTGATGGCACCTTTTTAGGTCCTGTTTTAAATGATGCAGTACATGACTTTTTCCAAAACCAATTTTCGCTTTTTATTGGATGCAAACTTTGACAAAGTCTACATATAATCTCATGTTACAAGATGAAACTCTGGTCCCCCACTGACCCAACTCTAAACTAAAATATCTTAAAATATCTGATTTATGCTTCTGTGTCAGATCGACAGCATATCCCTGCATCCCAAAAAATTTCTAGCTATGTGTCGAGGTGAAGCAGACGGCATGATTTCTGTGATTGGTTGGCTTGGTAGCCGTGGCAACGTATTTCCACTATTTCAGACTAGATGCTCTCGCCGGCATTTTTAAAAAAACTTCTTGTTGACCACGGATGTGATTATGGACAATACGGATGTTAAAAAAAACAGAACAACTGGCCTCTACTGCTCCTGTGGTTAGTTGCACCATGGCAAGGGAACTGACGTAGAAGTTTGAAGGGTCCACAATGGTGTTGTGGCATGTGTGGGTATACTCTGCTGTTAATTCAGGCTAACAACATCCTGACTCTTTAAAAGAATCTGATGATGTCAGGTGACGGACGACTCCGACTCACTAATGATCAAGCAATTAAAGATAACTTGCTATATAGAATAGTCAGTATGACAGCACATACAGTTTTTCACATAGTGCTCAATATTTGAGAATAAACTTTTTTCACCAACTGGAAAACAACTATATATAACAACTGTTATCTAGTCACTGTTTTGTGTTATGGAACATAAACATTATTGCATAATATGGTATTTAAATGCCCATTCCTATAAAAACATAGTTTAAATTAGACTATACAATAATGTTATAATTTATGTCATTTAATAATCAAAGCGGCTGCCCATCATGTCAGCAAATAAAAGCACAAAAAGTGCTGATAGTAATTTGTCCAGTGATCCAATGGGTACAGTAAACTTGACACTGTCAAGAGTCCCCCCCTGGCTCTATCACACTTTCTGTCCAAGCTGTCTCCAAGAACTCTTATGTGAGTATTTGCAGTCTCGACATGATAAATTGTACAAATCGGGGAAATGATGCTTTTTGCTTTTGCACCAGTGTGTCCTCTGAGATAGTGTTGTTGTTGCACTTGGTGTACACATAAAACTGTGAGCTGAAGAAAAAGTTAAAAACTTGTTTTACTTTTCACACCTCTGCACACCTGGACACCCACTCCGTAAAGGTGCCATGGCTGTCAAAATACAGAACAGAAAAGATCCCTAAACAAACTGTAATTTCACCACTTGGAAAGGATTTTACAGTCTTTTGTAGAAATTGACAATTTATTCTTATATTATATAGTATAAGCACATCTCACCTTGGGGACGTTAAAATAAAATCTTGTTCATTTTCTTGCTAAATCAATTAAAGGAACTGTGACTTGGCAAGCTTAATCAAAGGATAATGAATTATAAAGGTGTTCAGAGTCAAATATCACCTATAAACATACTAGACAGGAAAGGACACCTTTTACACCACCAAGGAGGTTTCAATCCAAATAAATTACACGGCATTTAGGTTATTAAAAAACTTACTTATTTAATTTTGCATACCTGCAAATGCATTTTCAGGGTGATTCATTGGCAAATAATAACTGCAATGCATCACATATTTAATGCTTTATGTATGAATGGATTGATGCCATCTATAGTAAATACAGTAGTAAGTAAATAATAAAATAGTGTCCAAGAACTTCAAGTTCAGGTTCTACATTAATACTTATAAAGGGGAAGGTTTGTCTTTTCTCTGTCATTGGAAGTGCTGAGAACTGTGTTTCTTAATTGTTAATGGGCTACTGTCAGACGGTTCGGAGAGAGCAAAGTCACAAGTCTCTCAGGGCAACGAACGGCGGATTGATTAAGAATGCAATGTCCCGAGACGCTCTTCTGTCCTTGATCAAGGCCTGTAGCTTCCATTACGAGGTCAAAAAGCAAAACATGTTAATTTATGGTGATACACAAACTGTGACTGAGTCTTTCATTTGAATGTCTAATTACCCTCTGTTGATGTATTTTAGATCCCACCTGAACATTACTTCTACAGTAGCTAAAGGGCAGCTTTATAATATGACACTATGACAAAGACAACTATGTATTGTGTTTCTTAGGTACTAACAAGCTCTTCAAATCAAAGAAAACACATTGGAACAACCAGTGTCTGTTACTAGAATAGAAAGCATCCAATTATCTGTTGGAAACGCTACTTATTTGTTGGATGCCAAGCAACTTGACCATGATGGTCGTGCTTGACTACAAAAGCAACCTCACTTGGACAGCACCTGTCTCCATTTTGCTCTTCAATGTCTGCTAGCACTCACAAAGTGAGTTAGTGCCAAGGCCTTTGTTTTGAAATTGGTTTGTGTTTATTTGTGCTTGTGTTCCTGTTTTATTTGGGTATTTCCTGTTTAGTTTTGCATCACTGACTCTCCTCTCGTTCCAGGTGTCTTGACTTCCCCCTCCTTGTGTTCTCCCTCCTCCTCCCGGTGTTTACCTGATCCTCCCTCATGTGTCACACCTGTGTCTAGTTGTCTACCCTGCTCCCTGTATCTAGTCTGCGTCCTTCCTGCACTCGGTGCCAGTTTGTCTCGTCTCCTTTGGGAATGTGTGTGCGCATTACCAGCCTTGACCTTGTGATCTTCTGGTTACCTTGCCTTGCTTTGCTTTGTTAAACTTCCTGGACTCCTCGCTAAGAGACCTTGTTTTCGTCTTTTTGCATTTTTCAACGACACATGTGATTTTGAGTTTGAACCCTAGGCTTGTTGCCCTCCTGGCTAAAAACTCTGTTTTGAGTACTGACCCGCATTCTGCACCTGTGTCCTCTTTCTACACAAAGCCTTGACACTATGAAGTCATATAGTAGCAAGCTCTATCAATAGTTGTACCTTACACTGCTTTTACATTACTCTATGTGCTATGAATCACTTTAATGAATGAAAAGCTACTCTGGCTGCACCATAAGCTGCCAATAAACACAAGATGAGCTGTGTTCCACTTAGCAATCAGTTCTTTTTCATTTACTGGCACTGAATCAAGAGTATTGTGTAAAGTAATACCTGTTATAGGACAGTCCCACACACAAATGTCTCCACAGCTAAATGGCAGCTGCCTTTTGAGACTTGTAGAGAAACAGACTGGAGCAGTGGAAAAGAGGCTGTTAGTGCAAATGAAGCTTGACAGAGTAAAAACAGGCAGCATCCAGATGTCTCATCCAAACGAGCACGAACCAGTAGAAGTTCATATTTTGTACTGTGTTGTGTACTGACACTGAGACAGCTTTATGTGAAAGGATTGCTATAGGAGTGTTGTAATTGTATTTCTACATTTCACAACACTGCCCAATTCCCATCCTCCCCTATTCTCACCCTCCCTCGCTTATCTCCTTTTCTTCCTCAGTCTCCCCTCTCATCTATTTCATCTTTTCTCTTTCTTTCCTCACCCTCTCCTGATCATCCTTTTGCTTTTTATTGGCTATTCCCTCAACCACAGCATCTTAATGAGGTTCTCCCTCACTTTCTTCATTTGTCAGCATGTCTGCTCCCCTCTTCCCCTCCTTACTGCCTTGAATCCCCTTCCTGCTATGCTGTCTCTACAGACTACTGACAGATTTTAAAGCACTAATAACTAGGTCTGCTACTACATTAGCAACCCACCAAATTACATTATCTCATCTCTTGCTTTAGTAGTAGGGAGTATGTCCTAATCATCAGGAAGATTTTGTTTATTCCTGACTGGTGGGGTTCATCATGTATGCCTGCAGATGTGTGTTAAAATGTTTGAATATGTGCAAAACCCATGTGAAGTCGCGTACGTGTGTGTGTGTGTGTTGTCACGTGTCAGCTTCAGTCCTCTTGGCGGATGCTACCGGAGCAGTTTATGACTCCGGTGGGGCGAGGTATTGGAGAAGGTAGAGATGGGTGGGAAGAAGGGAAGAAGGGGGAGGAGGAGGAGGAAAGTGGTGGAGGGGTGAACCCTGCTATAGTGGATACAATCCCCAGGCCTGCTATCAGAGAGGCAGAGTTATAGGCTGTGTGTAGATGCCTGAGACACTTGGAGCTGGAGCCCCCGGGGCTGCACATCACTGCAGCGGGTGACTCTGAATGTCGTCATCCTCTGCAGCATTCTGTATGTGTGTGTGTGTGAGGTTGCCGACATTTCAAACACAATATGATATTATAGTATGTCGGCATAAGTGTACGTAAGTGCAAAATCCCTGCAGTAAATTGGAGCAATTTACCTAACCATAGATAGACATATATCGGCCAAATGTAGTAGGTTTAAAAGCACACAAAAAAGCTAAAACTAAAAATAATCATCAAAACCACACACAACTTATCATTGCCAGAAATAAAAACTACTTCCATTTTACACATTCTTCGATTTAAAAAGAACTTACTCAAAATCAAAGATTGTAATATTAAAACAAAAAACAGTACAGTATTACATAAAACAAAATAAAATCTGCCTGCATTTACTAGCTGCATGAAAAAGGAGGCAATAACAGAGAATAACAATAAATGTTAACAAAAATCAAACCTGGTATAGAAATGTGATGTGATGATTTTAGACTATGTCGCAGACTGACATTGACAATTTTTTATTTTTATTTTTTTTTGTTTATTTATGACAACATTGCTGTTTCCGTAAATGTTCAGACTTTATATCACAGTGCCCAGAGTGACGAGCTTAAAAAAAACACCCATGAACTGCCTGGGGACTGGAGAGCTAATGTCATTCAAAGTTTTAGCCTAATGCATGGTTGTGCCAACTGGCTGCAGCATTTTACTTTTTTAAAACACTCTCTGTAACAAGTGGCTTACCTAAATTGCTAAAATATAAAATGTCAGTGGTGTCCAATTAATCTGATATTTTGCTTTAGTCTCACTGGTGACACACAGTGTTTCCACTTAAAGGCACCAACCTTCTTTGTTTGCACCATCAGTTATCAAGAAGTATATGAGAGGAAGCAGTGCCAGATCTGATTAGACCACCTTTTAACTGTTCACCTTTTGGATTTGATAAGCTCACTTTTATGTTTATCCAGTTCCCAACCTATAGATAAAAAGATCTATTATTTACTTGACACCAGTTTTAACAAGGGAGCCCATTTGGGTTTAAAAGCCTCTTACAGGGGATCAGATGGATGGGGTGGAGTGTCATTGATGGTAATCAGAGCTCTCCAGCAGCTTCCTGTGGCTTGAAAGGGAGGTGTGAGATTTGATGACGGGGTTTAATCACCTTACCTCTCTGTCTCCGAGAGGCTTTGGGTTTTAGCTTCCCATCGAACCCAGCAGTTAAATGATCTCGAATGTTCTCTCTTCTCGTCCCTCCTTCACAATCATTTCCCTCTGTACCAATTTGAGCTGATTGTGTTATGGTCGTTTAAACAAATGTCTGTTCAATGAAGCGAGCCAAAGGTCGTCGAGATTGTATGGCGATCTGCTAATGGCACAAGATTGTGTCTGCAGTATTTGTGAGCGTGTGCACACACACACACACACGCACACACGCACACACACACAATCAAGATGAAGATTGAGACAAACAATGTTTTATAGGGGCCAGGGGGCTAAAAGTGTCTGACAGGAAAATCAAAGACTCCAGTTCTTCTAAGTTTACACTGCGTGTCTGTCTGACTCAGGATTCCTATGGGAGAAGCTTCCTGCTGAGTGTCAGAGAAAGAAGTCACTCTCTTTCAACACATGAGTGGGTGGTAAGTACCAATGTGCGTCTGTATATGTGATATTTTGTGTGTAACTTTGTAGTGGCACTGCAGCGTGATTTTTGACAGTAATGATGTGGAGCCTTCGCAAAATTGACAGACAGCAAAGGAGAGAATGAGAACAGGAGACGAGGCAAAAGGGAAAATGAGCCAGGGAGAGGAAAATTTTGTCACACAGTGAAGTGACGTCGGACACCGTCTTTGTTGTTTCTTCTCTCTCAGGATGTCTTTTGTATTTCTTGTCAGTCTATTTCCCTCTTTTTCATTTCAGTCCATCCCATCTCTTAGTCCAGAGTTGTGGGCTGATGTTGTTTAACACATCAGGTCAGCTGGGTTTACGCTCACTGAGGAAATGGCGTTGGTTACCTTTAACCCTCACCTGCAGACAATCAGGTGTCCATGCAATTACAAATGAGACACACAGCCATCTATTCTTTACCTTGCACACTACAAGTTTTGAAACACCCCCATTAATCCATGTAATCTGTTAGGAAAACATTTTCCTTCCATCCCTGGAAGACTCTGGAAGGTGCTGCACTGACACTTCTATTGTAGTAAAGGTGGTATGGTTTAATGGGGAATTTTGCACAATGGTACCATTGCCTTGACTGAGATTAATAGGGGAGGCAGGGAAGGCGATAGAGTGACTTTACCATAACAATGGCTGCTATCCATCAGCAACACAGCCCAATTGCATGTTTGTATGAAATAATCCATTACAGGCAACAAAGCGACAGGCACGGGCTGCTCTTCTTCCCGAGCATGTCCCCGGGGATCTAAATACTTCCCCTCCTGTGCAGAGGAAGAAACATGTCACAGACAAGGACGATTGTGTTCCCCCGATGTGCTCAGACGCCTCGCCTGAAAACAGCAGGTTACAGCTCTGCATTGGTTGTAACGTGCATGGGTGTAATGGATTAGCTCATCGTAATGCATTATCAGGCTTGCCTTAGCATGTAAGCTGTGCACACATGATCTCCTATGATCATACTTCAGTGCTAGGATAAAAAATAGCAACCCTAAATTGCTTCTTTTCTGATTTTTGTTGCATCTTCCACCATCAGCCAAGCTGCAGTACTGTATATGACAAAATGAATTGGGGATTTTAAGGTACACCAATATTCCCTGGAGGATTATGATGTAGGATTATCCACCCATGGACTGGTTTGGGCAGTAACGGTTTATGCACAGTATGTAACAAGATTAGAGGAATTTGATTAACAAAATATTGGTAATATAATCTGATAGTTATAGGACAGCAACAATTTTAAGGCATGTCTGTGCTTAAAACATTATGGGGTGTTTATGTCTTCATGAGGATCAAATTAGTATATCCAAAAGTCAAAGTGAACATTTGGGCCAAATTTCAAGAAATGTAGTCATAGCATTCCTGAGATGTTGATTGCCTTCACTAAGCTGGGTTGGATGTGAGGTCACAGTGACTGTTCACCACCAAAATTTCATCGGTTCATGCTTGTGAACATTTGTACTTAACCTGAAAAAGTTTTATTTAGGAATTTAGGAATCATAATATCAGTAATCTGATATCATGAGGAAAAAATACAACACATTTTTAAGTGGGCAGGGAGAACCATGTTCTAAATTTTTTGGATTACATTTTTACATAAATAACCTTGCCACTTCTTCGAGTGGATGCCAGTTTGTTTACACTGGAGAATAGGCTTAGAGGCCGGAAGCCGTGTGTGTTTACTGGGTTCGGGGGTTGTCTTTTTTGGAGAAGGTTTCTGTCTGTGAGGTGCTTTGGAGAGCTCCTAATGAGCACTGATCGTGTTAGACATGGCATCAGGAGAGAAAGACGTTTTTGCTGCTATTCTCACACACAGGCCTACATGTGCAAACTGATACAAAAATATACTAGCAGGCTATACATATGCATTTAACCATGTTGTAAGTGTTGACTGTGTATGTGCGCACATGTCTGGTAGGCAGAGCAAAACACCTCTCCAACGTTTATGTCCTCCAAATAATTATTATTGCTTCTTTTTAAGTGTGTATCTAAAAGGGGAATACAGAAGCTTTTATATCCCTACAAATCCCTCCTATCCCTTTTCCCTTGGTCCTTCTCCTCATATCTCTTACCAACCTCAAACAGCTTGTATCTCCCATACTGTCGATCTCTATCTGTGTTGACTCCACTTCATCTCGCTTCTCATTCGTCTTTCATGTGCTCTTGCCTTTTCTCTCCACCCTCTTCTCCTTTTCAGTGCCTGTGTCGAAACCCTCATTATCAGCCTGCTTGTGTAATCTCACAGTATTTCCAATTGTTGCAGTAATTTCACAAATATGAGCGAGGGGAGAAACTCGAGCAGCAGAACCTCAGGGGCTTTCTCCCAGTTGTCGCTGAGGTTCCAGAATGCATCTGTTTCACTAAACGCCGGTGCCTAAAGTAATTAAAGCGCTGCTGGAACAAGTGAAGTCCTTGAACATCCGCCCCTCTCAATCCATCTCTTTCCCTGTTGCCATGGTGCTCCAGGCAACCAGAACAACGAGCAGCAAGCCACCCTCCAATGCGTTCCATTGCATAGTGAGAGATGTCGCTTTTGTGCTCCTGCAGTTTTCCTCTCTGAGGAAGTGTGTCATGTTTTTCTCTTCCATCTACTTGACCTCAAACATGGCAGCAGAACATAAACTGAATAACAAAATTGTTTTAACTTGTATGGCCTAAAACGGAAGTGCCAGATGTTAGTTATATTAAACCTGAGAAGTCATCAGTCAGTGAGTCAGTTATCTATTTATCACAGTGTTATCTAAAGTGTCCTTGTATAAAACAGCACTCTTCAAGTTGCTGTTGATGTTAGACAGCCATCTTGCATGGCAGCTATTAGCCACCATTGCAGATCAAACACAACCACCTAGAATGGTTCTATAACAGGCCTGTACCAGATCTCTGCCTTGGGTCCATGCAGATTTGTAATTCTGCTAAGAACTATGTAGGGAAGCTGACTGAAGTGCCCCTCATTGTGGTAGTAAGTAATTGAAGGAATGGACATGTTTACAGTAGAATACACATATAGCTGAAAAGTGGCTTCCAGCTGGCTGGTAACCACTGCAACCCACGTACAGTCACATCAGTTCGTGCCTGTTCTGATCTTTTAGCATTTGTTCCACTGCTGCAATCAAATCAGCCCGAGCTTGAGTTATATGACAGATTTAAGTTTTTAAGTGAAGAATGTGCTGCCAGAGTAGCTTCTGTTTTCCTTGTTACAAATTTAACTAGGTTGAGTATTTTTACTGGTGGGAACAAACACGTTCTCTCCTAAGAAACTTGGCGCTTTGATGGCAGTAGTTTAGACTGCTGTCTAACATGTCTGTCCAGCATCTCACAGAGGTGTTGATTTGGATTTAGATTTTCCCTTTGAAAATGCATAAAAGCACTAGGATGACAGCATCTTCAATCATCAGGTTTCTCTCACATTTCTATGTAAGTTTTTCCATTTAATTTCTCACCGCACAATACAGTCCAAAGCAAACCATTTGTGTGCCTGGAAACAGCATGTCCTTGCCTTCAATGTGCCTGCTTCAATTCACAGAGTACATCACTTCAGTTATTGTAAACTTTATGACTCCAGCCTTCTTTATCATGTCCCTGTCTTCAGTTCTGCTCCCTGTTAAACCAATGAGCACTTCTACACCTCCATGGACTGATGACTTTGCAAAGGTAGCACTACTAATGAGCTGACATCAGCAATCCATCAGCATATAGCTACATAAGGGATCTGGTCCTAATACCCATAAGATAAAATACACAGCCATTACCCCATGACCCTCTCTGACCCAAGAACATCTCTCTTCAAACACCCACAAAGCACATGACTCACCCTCCCCTCCCAAACAGCATCTGATTAACACCAATACTGCAGCTATGGCATGTGTATGCTGGCAGTGAGAACAGCCTGTAACTCTTACTTGCCCTGGGCAGGCTTTTCCACTTCCTCGAGTTAGATTTCTGGGAGTTCTAACCAAGCCTGCTTCCATGGTATTTTATGGAAGATTTTGGCCTCATGATTACAGGCTGGGTGCATTTGAGCATTCTGCCAAGGCCCCACATACTATGCCCAGAGCCTGGAATCTGCACATGAAGCTCCACTTGGCAGTATTTAATTGAAAGCATTAAGCATATTCTCCTGTGGATCCCCTCGGTGGTCTACAGGGAGTCCATTACCTCAGATTACCCAGCTATGGGTTTGTCTGTGCAGGCTGAATCTGCAGATTAAATTACAGGCCTTTGGGCCCATTATTATGTTACTCTTATATATATTTTCTGGCCAAGCTTGTGTCTTTAAGCTGTCAATTGAGAAACATGGTGTGTATCATTTAACATCAATTGATTATTATATTAATGTGGTGAATTTAAAATATTTACTGTGAACAATTAAGAACATTACTTACAAATCCGGAACCCACTGCAGAACATATTTGCATTTTTTTAACATCTACCAGATTTCTGAAGATATCATGGTTATATCTTTTTAGCTCATACTTGTCTTCGTATTTATCAAAGCAATGTACTGCACTCAACCAGCTACACCCTTTCTGCCACAGAGTAGTGTTCATTTTTTAATACATAAAGTGTTACACTCACCACATTTAGGTGTGAATATCTGAGCCCATCTAATCACAAGCCACACTACGCTTTCAAGCTGCATACAGGTGTGTGCGGAGTGTGTAATGTCAACCAATTTGACGACAGGGGTTAAGGGTTGATGCTGTACAAAGACTCGGCTGTCTTATTCCAGGTCTGAGTGGCCCTATCGGCCTCCTCATGTTTTATTCACCGTGCCTGTAGTTGACCTCTTATTTTTCCTTTATTTAAATGGGGCCACATTACCTGTAGCCAAATATTGCTGCAAGTGTAGTTTTGATACATTTTTGTTTTATCTTGAAGCAGGAATATTCACATAAACAGAGTTAAACTGACATAGATTTTATAGCTGCTTAAACTTTAAATGTATATGAAACTATCCATCCAGTTGTACTAAAGAGAATAGTGAAGAATACAGGACACAAAATTCCCTCTAAAAGGCTGCCCCTTTTCCTTTGTCTACAAAATGGCACAATGGATATTTTACAGCTGGTATCTCTTGGCATCATGTCATGCCACTGTGGGTTTGATTTGAGTTAAAATGCACAACATTTTAGGAGGCAAACAGCAACAAGCTTCTCTTCCATTGTGGTGTGCTGGTTGCACAACTTCATTATTTCCTTCCTAGTTTAAGTTCGCTTCAGCTCATCTGTTATGCTGACCTTATAAGCACACTGAATTCTTTTGATCAGGCTGATTAGAGGACATTTCTATAAACAAGTCTTGAGTTCCTGCAGTGGAAAAATATCAAATGATCACACTAGTACAGCTACAGTGTCATAAGGTTGTGTATGTCTGATGTGGGGGGAAGCCTCGCATTTTGAAATCCAACCTGTGACATGCTGGGAGTACGACGTGCGGTGTGTGGATTCATTGCAATAACATTAGCAGATTTTGAAGCATATCACTATAATGCCTCAGACATAAAAATTCAGGTGCAGTTGTCAAAATCCTGGACAGAGAAGTTGTTTTATGGCAGCAAGGAGTCTACTCCCTGACAAAAAACTTTATGGCAAGTCTGGTATCCATATGTTCTGCCCAGATATGAGTTCTATCGCACTGCGATTCTACTCTTCCTCCCACTGGCCCTCTTCCTCCCAACCCACTACAGTCGTAAACCTCAGCCTCCCAATTTACTTTCCCTTTATGAGCCATTACCATGTCACCTTATCTGCAAGGGAAAAAAAGTTTCAGTGGCTTCCCTTGCTTTATCTCTTGTGTGCTCCTGCAGTATCTGGCTCAAATCAAATATCTGCCTTTCTGCATGCCTGCCCACTCGCCCAACCTCTCATCTCCTCATTCTGCCCTTCTTTCAGTATGTACAGAGGGAGGTATATATCGTATATATATCTCCATTTACTTGTACAGCTCTGAGTGCTTTCTTTGGGAAAGTAAATGTTCTGTACACATGTATTCCTAGACAGTCCCATGAAGGACTCAAGAAGAAGAAGAAGACAAAAAAAGACAAACTTCTGTTTCAGGCCTGTAGAAAACACACAGGGGAGTGCTTGCTTAAATGTGTTTGGAGTTTTCTCTCCTTTCTTCTTCGGCCCTTGTCTCCTTTCTTTTGTGAAATGTTTTCTGCTGTGTTGTTTCTTCTGTTTTCTTCTCTCAAGCTTCCTTTCTGTTTTCTTTGTTCTTCTACTCATCTTTCTGTATTGAGCTCAACCGCCTCTGCTGTGGTTCAGGTCCACGCCTGCAATGACACGTACATCGATTTAATTATAATAAACAGGTAGGGGAGCTTGCCAGTGACTAATCTTAGTCAGCTTGATTAATGATGTTTGTGCAGTAAGAGTCTGAAATTAGCCAGAGATACAGAAGATTGGTTCTCCCTCTTTTTATGCATGCATGTGCCCATACGTGTTCTGTTTGCTGTAAGTGTTCTGTTTCAAAAAATTGTTGCCCTCTAGTCGAGTGCACAGGGGCGACTCCCACTGTACAATTTGTGTGCATCGGTGATCTCTGAAAAACAATCCATGAATCATCATTAGTTATTATGATAATTATGTAACGCATTCCCTAACAAAAAGTTGCAGCTTTTCCTACACAGTGTTTTTATGTTTCCAGTCACACCTCTGATGTTATCGTGGTGAATGGATGCAAATAAGTCTCTTCACTTTATTACTCATCTGCTTATGTAAATGAATCATAATTGTAACACACACACACACGATTGTTTATTCTATTAATTTTGTTGTAGAGATCACTGCCACCTTTACTGTTCATTGTATTCAGTTTAAATTTCCTTGAAACAGCGTAGCCCCGACACAGTCTTACATCAGGGGTGTTATTTCTTTTTTGACTGTTTGTTCAATTGGGCAGTAATCTGTCTCATTATGTGGATAATGAGTAATAAGGTAGCTAGCAGCTCCTGATAATATTGACAAGCTGATGCATTAACACTCCAGACAGTCAATATAGCTGTGACTATAGAGCTGGAATTAATATCTCGGCAGAATATAATGTCAAACTAGTTTTCGTGGATGCTGATGACGTGGCTTCCTCACTGATCATTATTTATGTACAAAGTGCACATGTCTTTATGTGCTTGCGTGCATGCATTTGCATGTATAGTGGGGATCTCAATGGGTGCGTTCCTTCGTCGCTGAATAGCTGCACATCTGCTTATGCTCAGCAGTCTGCATACATCTGTGCTGTTTCTGTGCACTTTTAGTAACACTCAAATTATCCTCCCAGGGCAGTTAATGGAGGAACAAAGTCAAAGAGAGGACAACACATCTCGTCTCTCTCTCTCTCTCTCTCTCATGTCCTACACACAGATAAGGAGATGCTGTATGCCAGGCTAATGTAAGCCCTCAAGACATACTCACCATTTCCCCCCTAATGTTCCACCTATTAGTTATTAATGGAGGAACTACACACATTGAAAGTGAGCTAGTGAATCTTGGGACTGGCTCCAGTGTGTCCCAGGCCTAGCTGTGTGTTCACTTATGTGAAGCAGGAAGAGCAGATAATATCCCTGATCCTAATCCTGCACATTCGCCTTTCTCTTAAATGCTACATGATGCATACTTTATTCTGTACACTACATGTACAGCCACTCTACCAGCACCTCTGTCACCCCAGCATTGTCTCTCCATTTAAAAAACAGCCTTGAGTAGGGAAGTTTACAGCTATGTCGTTTAGCCATGCAGAACAATCCTTTTTGTTTCTCTCATCCCAGGACCACTTCATCTGTGTACAATATTGTGAATGAAGGTCAGTCTTGGGCCAGGGTGGACCGGCATATCTCTCCGCCATCCTCTGCACCGCCTTTCACCCATAGCATCCTCTCTTAGCCTTTCTTTCTGCTTATCTGCAGCCCTCACACCTGTTGTGGGCCAGCCGCTCTCACCAACTCTCGCCAGAGGCCCCAGACAGGATGACTGCAGATAACCTTTAAATCCAAGGGAAAAAAGGTGGTTAGGACAGAGTAGAGAAGAGAAAGAAGGCTCTCCAACCATGCCAGGGATTGTGAGGCCTGCTGACAGGAAGCCAGACTGAGGATATGCCCAGGCTTAGCTTCATCCCTGAGACATGGGCTATGGGCCAGCCCTGTAGCTTGACCTACCAGTTTAAGTTGAGCTCGAAAAAAAGCAGCTAGACTCTCTCCCTTATGGCTTTTAGAGTTTATAGTTAGCGATCGAAAGTTCATGCACTGCGCGCATTCGTTTGGAGTAAACAGTGCATCTTTTTTGCTTCTTGTCCGAGGTAGTGCATGTGTTAATTCTAGCTGGACCACTTAGTCTACAATGGGCCATGTGTGAGAGACAAAGGAAGGAAAGTAAGAAAAATAAAAGTTTAGAAATGCAAAGAAACTGGAAAAACACCACTTTGGAGCATTTTTTCTGTGTGAGTGAAATGACCTTTGTTTAGCATGTCGAAATGTCACTTTAAGAGTTATTTACAACTTTTTGTGTAAGTATGTGTTGCAAAGAACACTCCCTGTTTCCTCATGGTTTAAAATGACTTGGCTTTTGCAGTAGAGACGGACCATAATAAATTTCAGTAGAAGGGGTTGCTGTGACGACAGCCCCAGGGTGAAATGTCCAATAGAAACAACAGCCCAGTGTGCTTACTTCCTCCGCCTCTCAATTTGGCGTCATTACTCATCCTTCACAGCATGTGCCTGCCAGCCTCACCACCTTCAAACTTACACACACACACAAAATGCAGATGCACATTTCTAGCAGTGATGTATCAGACCTTACAGAAACATTTATGCACTGCTGCTGTTATTCAACCTGAATGAATTGATCAGGTTTGAAGGGGGGCCTTCATATGTTACTGCAGATATGGTCGAGTGTAAAGGTGCAGTATTTAATATGTCACTGAAACATCTCAATTAGCAGTTGAGATAACCCTTACACTGTGAACAGCCTATACAGGCTTCAGTGTCCAATAATGTATGCAGGGGCTGCATGCCAGAAAAATGCTACCAACTATTGATTGATTACAAATAAATCAAGTCAGTGACACTTCCCCATGTCTTATATTATAAGGGTTCTTTTTAATATTCCTTTTAATTAAAAAGCCATCTCAGATTAGCTTCTCAAAAATAATCAATGCATGTGAACTAACACTGGTGACATTTATCACATGCATACGTTGCAATGCAGACATTTGTTGACATGTGCCCTTGAATGCCCTTGAATGCCTATTTTTCTTTAGACTAGCTAAATAAATGCTAAATTATCAGTCTATTAATCAATGTCAATCCAAATGGAATGTTTAGTTAATTTATTTTTTCCCTCGCAAACTAATTACAATTATCCGGAACACTTCAGACATTGAGAGTTCTACTCAAGGCACTGTGTTTTCCCAATGTCCGAACACCAAGGTTTAGAGGTGAAGATATGACTGCTAATGCTTGCTGATTAGTATTAGACTGTCAGTTTAGCAAGGCCTAAGTGTGTCTCAGAAGAATGGAAAGGATTTGTTTCGATATTGAGCGGCAGCCTCAGTCGTATAGGATCAAGGTGCACGGTGAAGGTGATCATTATTATATAGTGAAGTTACAGCCTTGTAGCAAACTTTCCAAACTCCATAACATAATGATAAAGCTGAAGACGTGGCTGATGTAGTAGAATGTAGAGGCAGCTAATGGAGGATGGAGGGGTGATGGTGAGGACAACATCACAGCACAGTTGCAGCCAAAAGGCCAGGTCCTACTTCCTGTTTAGACCATTGCTTTTCTAATGCTTGACCTCACGCTTCAGTTGCAGTTCATTAGGCACGATAACTAGTTGGTTAGAGCTTGAAAAAAAAGAAAAGAAACTACAGAAGGGTGCATAGCTGCATAACCAAGAAAAAACACGGTGCGATGGAAAACGTATGGTTGGTGCTTCCTGCACTCTTTGTAGATAGGATTACTATATGTCATTTTACACACAAACTGTATAGATGTAAAGGCATACCTGGTATGATCCTCAGTTAAGTAACCCCTAAGAGTCTGTGTGGTCTCAAAGTGTTTTACTCCACTAATACAAAGAGGCAGAGGCAGCTTCAAACATGGTAGATTAAGGGAATTCCCTTCAATGGAATCAGACAGCTCATTGGGGAGAGGTGTGACAACCATAGCAGGTTTCCACCGAGGCACAGATAGACAGCTGGAGTCCATCATAATGGAGGTTCAGAAATAACTGGAAAACGAATGTTTTGCCTTAAGGAGAAAAGACCCTCTTCCATCCAGATCTAAGTCACCCTGATCTCCCCTAGTGGTGTTCTGCCCCTGGATATGACACGACCAGTGTCCAGGGTGGAGATTTTCAGACTTGAGGTTCAAACATACAGCTTGTCTGATGTCACTGAGTTAGGCCTTAATGGAGAATCGGGCAGCGACACAGATAAGCTGTGCATCACACTGGAACATGAGGGTTATTCAACACAAAAAAATACATTTTATTTACACAAGTGGAGTGATGTCAGGCTAAATTAGATGCTTGAAAAGCTTATTTATGGTTGTGTATCTGGTATGGCTTGTCACCAAATCATTTATTCAGCCTTGTTTGTCCTTTGCCGGTTTGTCTCCGCAACAACTCACTTTCCTGGAAATACCAGCACAATGTGGAAGAAAGAAAAAGTCTGCCAAGACAATATGAATCCTCACAAGATTAATTTGCAGCAGACCATGTCTCTAACTTGGCAAATGGTCACACAATCTTCCAACTTTCTAATAAACAACAAACATAATTGACTTTGCCCGGCTTGGCACCAGGAGAGTATATTGGATAATGTTTTGCATATACTGGATACATTTTTTAAAATAGGAGGGAGAGGTAGTAAAACACTCAACACCAACTGCAAATAAAACTAGAAACAGACGGCAGTTGTCAACCTGAAGTGACCGCTGTTAATGGACACTCTCTTGCACCATTGAGGCTGTTGGTTAATATTAATGAAAAGCACATGCTGGACAAAAGGCCATATTTATTCTCATATTTGCTCAGTGATCCAGGCAACTGCAGACGAGCTGCAATCAATATCACTTTGCCCCACCTGCAGGGCTTCGCTCTCTTCTTATTGGATGTTAACGATGTCTACACCTGCGCCTGTGGCAGCAGACCCCCACTTTGGACGACGGCCATCACTCATGATGGTGCTGGCCCACAGGCCGGGACGCAACTGGCAGGCCAAACTAGCCAGCATCTGGTGGGGTCGGCTGGGCCACGGCTCTGAAGAGCCCGGCTGCCTGCAGCGATTTATTACTGGGCAGAAGTCGTTTCTTTTCCCCCGCACCTCTTCCTCCACCCAAGAACTCTATTCTACAGGCTGAGTGCAGGCTTAATCAGAGCTGACATGCTGAATGTCCTTGGGTGGGCTGACGTAGCCGTTGCAGGTGTGTGTGTGTTTGTGTGTGTGTGTGTAGTTGCTGTGGCAGTCTGGCGGCAGTGGGAGACGCGTTCTGTGTTATAAACAGTATAGTGAAAGGACACCGCAACAAATGTCTTTGTGAAATCAGCAACCAAGTTTCTTGACTAGTGCAGAAATACCTAAGTCAAGCAATAAATAAGTCAAGCAATGACAAGGACGTGATGCACATGAGCCTTTTGTGTAAGTGTGTCAGTGTATAACCCATGTTTATATGTAAACATGTATGCAAATGTGTTTACATCTGCAAGCCTGATTAGCATAAATGTGTGAATGTCATTGAGCTGCTGCCTTCATGGGAGTATTTCTGGTTTGTTGTTGTTATTGTATCTGTCTATCTGTCTTTGTGTGATACAAGCACGCTGCACCACAGAGAATACTGTACATCTGGGACATCTTCTAACATCTGCTTGTGTTTCTCTGACCTTCACCTCAATTCTCAAGGACTTTCTCTCTTGCTCTGTCTCTCCGTCCTACCAGTGTAATTTAATTATAACTTAAAAATGAAATTCTGTCTTGTGTTTTACATTGTCAAACGTACATCATAAATGTAATATTTATGGAACATTTGTTCTCTCCTCTCTTGATCTACATGAGTTTCTTGTATACTGCTAACAACAGATGCATCTGGCATTAAGTCAAGTCATGGCCCTGGCCTCTGTTGGATGACATTAAGGTGCCATCTCTGAAGATGTTGTCCTTCTGGCTTTGTCAGATCTTCACCTCCAATGTGCACCGGAGTGGTTTACAGTGTGAGTGTGATGCAGCCAGCATGAGAATTAGCCCCTTGCAAGACCATGTTTTGTTTATGTTGAAAGTTGGGTAATTCTCTGCAAGTCAGGGGGAAGCAGCTGCCCCACGGGAAAAGTATCATTGATTCACATTAGTCAAGTGGTTGTGTGTTTTTTTCCTCTAAATGTGGATCACTGTAGGGGACATATTGCTTGATTTAGAACTCGGGATTCTGTTCGATCAAACAGTCCTCAGTGGTTGCCTTCCTAAATCTCCTGGGATTCCACATGTTAGCTGAAAGCTGCTGAATTTAACACATTAGTATTGCCACACAAATTGAAACTGCAGTCTTCCTGGAGAATGTATGTGCATGTTCTTGCAAAACAGTCTACACAAAAAGGGAACCTGTAAACAGAGACCAGGCTGTAAACATGTTTGTTTCTGCTGTAAAGTTAACCATTTTAACATGGGAGTCTATGGCAAATTGCATTTTTTCCATTTTTTTGTGTTGTAACCAAACCAAATCTGACAAACAACTCCTGTCTGAACATGTGTACCGTATTTTCTACTATATACTATAAGTCGCACTTTTTTTCATCCTTTGGCTTTGGCTGGGTATGCAATTAGTTAGCCTTGTGTCCTGACGTCCCATTACAAATATACTGGTAGCTGTTCTGTCCCTCTCCTGACGGTTTTCTTCCACCTCCAGTTTGTCCACACTTTGCATTCCGAGCATAGGTGACGAGCACATTCATGGACAACCTGAACTCACAGAAATACGTGACATACGCATACGTACATACGTACGTGCCTATGTATGTCATAGGCAATCTACGTAACCACGAGTGGGCCCGCAAGTTGCATTACTATGGTAACGTGGCAATGCTTCCGACCAGAGCAACTGCTAACCGACGCTAGCTTACACCGTCTTTCTATCCAGTCGTTCTCAAAAATGAAATAACCACATGCTCACTTCCACGTTACTTCTACACGGCCTATTTCCCATCATTTCATAAGGAAATGCTGTCGCACACAATTATATCAAGCACTGTTACATTAGAAAAAACTTTTATCAATCAAATAAACGTGTATGTCGACATAGATGGTCGTGTTGGGCCGGTTCGTTTGTGTTAAATAATAGTATAATAGTGATCGTTTCCTAAAAAATCGTTTATTAAGGGCCAAGTCACTTAGAGAAATGCATGAATTGTCAGAGCAACATGACTCTACTCACATCGGTACGTTTGATTCACTGTGTAGTCTTTCCATATAGATTGTCATTTTCTTTCATTCAAAATCAGAGAACGTGCACTCTTTTGCTAACTGCATATGGGATCGAAAAGAATAATGTTTTCCATATAGTCTGGCTGAGGAAGCGGCCTTCAAGCATCAGATAGTTCGTGTAATAATAATACGAACCGTCCCTCATTCATTTCTATTGGCGCTCATGTCTGTGGTGTCCACACGTATTAAAAAACTGCGGTGTCCCTACGAAAATGACCCACATTGACTATATGGAGATAGTTTTCCGTGGTGCCTGCATGTAATTTCACTACATTTCGTGTCGGTGCCACGTAATGCAGTGTAATGCTGTGCGTATGTCAGGTATTTCTGTGAGATCAGGTTGTCATGGAACGTGTGATTGTAGCTGAGCCTCAGACCTCACCTGGCAACAAAGAATTCTATTTTCTGATTGGTCGATATGTGGCTAATTTCAGACAGCTATATCAGTGCACAGTAGTCTGCCTTTGACTCAATTACAGGATATTTATAGGAATTTCTGTGTGATGAAGCTAATTGTTTCTCCGCATGAGAACTTGTTGAAATGCGTGTGTCTCACTCTCGATGCCCTGCAGCCGTACCACTTAAGTTAAGAGGAATTCAAGAGACAACGTTACACTAAAAACTTAGTGATTTACACTGGCCCGCTGGTGCGACTAATAGTGCGGTGCGACTTATCTATGGTTTTTTCTTCTTCATTATGCATTTTTTGGCTGGTGCGACTCCGAAAAGTTCATGCTGACATCCCCCTGGCTTCTGTTTACTGACTAAGTGACTGTCTGTTTTTATTAAAACAAATAAGATGCAGAGCGACTCTAGCAGATATTCAGAAAAAAAAACATAACTGTAAATTTCCATAATGGGTTATTAAATTGATCTATTTCTGTTTTTCACTAACTGTGTCAGCTCACCATAATGACCAACCTTTTCGATACTAGAGACACATATTCACACCGGGAATCAAAGCATCTTTTGTGGCTGTAATGGCCAACACGATACAATATACTTGTTATCTGCATAACACATGTTCCCCACACAACCAGCTTTTAGACACTAAAGTATGAACTACATTTTATTCTGACACAGTGAAATGAATGGATACAAAATTGTTTTCACTGTATTCCACCTTATTTGAAGTTTGAATGCTTCCTCCTTAATGGCTTTACCTTCTTTTTCTGAAGGTTAACATCCATTTGCAGGGTGGGTCAATCATTTCCTTTGCCTCATTTCCTCATGTCACATTTTTCATTGCCTTCCTGTTCTTCCAAACAGCTTCTAAAGATGTTTTTGTCTCTTTTTCCACAGTTTGTTTATCCCTTTTATTTAACTCTACCATTGTTGCCATTGCACTCCCAACATATTTTCTCCCCAGTGCCCCTCTGCTCTTGCTACACTTTTGCAGTTTTTTTGCTGATGCTGCATGTGTTCTTTGCCAATATGGGGTATAGCTATCAGCACAGCATGATCACGCTCATCTGTTGTTTTCCTACTAAAGTCTCCAAGATGTGGCAAAGTAACAGAATAAATCCACTGCTGTGCTGGATAGAAGCTTTCCACTGTAGCTGCTGATTTGAATTGTCAAGTCTGTTTTATGATTGTTTCCAGATAACTAGCATTTATTTTCCAGCTCTGACCTCCTCACTATCTTCACTAAGATAGACCAGCTTTAGCTAGAAGGTCATTGCTAAGGAGCGTCACTTTATAACTCTGCGTATTAAGGAGGAAGACAGGGGTAGTGACAGGAGAGCAGGTTGCTCTGAGATTTTTTTTTTGCCACATACGGCCACTCGTTGGTTGCATGTTCTTATTGTAATGAGGCAGCCACAGCCTCTGCGGTCATTCAAGACCACAATTAACATGTATGAGCACGTTGGTCCTGATGAGACGGGTGTCAGGCGGAGAGACGCTAATTGGCTCTCTGGCGTAATAGAACAGCATCCTGCAAGCAAATGGACACGCCAACAATAACACAGACACACACAAAATGAAGCAGATGCCCAACATGTCAGATGTCACTTGTTAGGCCGCTGAACTGTTCAGGATCAGCCTGTCTTTATCAGGAAACAACCACTGTAGCTGTGGCTTTGCATTCTCCTGCAGTTGTGTGCAGTGCATGTAAAATATCCGTGTCAGCATAGTAGCCAAGAAAGGAGTGGAGAAACTTGTTGCAAATGGAAAAATGTTTTCCTAACATGTGTGTTCAACATTGGTAAAATGGCCTTTTTTAACCCTTAAAAAAGGATGATGTTATTTCTGCAGTGATGTTGGACAGTAACGTTAGGTATTTGACCAGCGACAGCGGCCATTCATGAACAACAACTGCAGGGTGTGACATCATTTTTGAAAGTGTTTTTGTGGCACAATATTTATGGGTACATGTGGTGGTCTTTATATTTGTGTTTTTATGTATACTTTTATAGTTAATCAAATCCAGCTCATACATATAACACCTGTAATCCTACATACCTAACATAGGCATAATGTATAATTGTATGAGCTAGATGCCACTGATAAGGAAGTCAAGCTGATGTCTGCACAAGGAAGAAAATGCAGGTTTTCACAGGATTTGAACGACACCCATGAGATAAATGGGTATTACTGGGACTATGATCTAGAGATGCCAGCAGTAAGAAATGAAGGAAATTCTTATTTAGCTTATTCCAGGAGCACAACTTCACTTGTGATGAAAAGCTTTGGTGTGACATGAAACTAGCTGCCTCAGGTTAATGTGACATCGCTCTATGTGGAGAGACCTTGTGGATGTTTGAACTTAATTCTCTGTCATATAGTCAACTGATAAAAACATACTGGAGTTTTATTTATTTATTTATTTATTTAGTTTTTAGCCTAAAATATATTCAGATGGTGTTTTCACAGATTTTGGAAAGTTTCCAGTTGCAGAGTAGGGCAGTGCACAGAAAAGTAAACAGAGCTGACTCTCTGACTTTGCCTCCCTTTTTTGTTGGATCTTTTGTCTCTTTGTATTTCTATTCTCAGCAGGGCAGCAAGGTCAGGCTTTCGTATTACTTGTTTATACTGAAGGATTCATGGAAAACACTGTAATGTGGTAAGTAGACTATTTCAGATTGTATGTGTATGTGTAGTGTGCTCCTGGTTTTTCAATGTTTGTGAGACATCAAAAATGGGAATCCATTATATCTAGGGAGCACAGCAACTTTGTGAGTGCCACAATGCTGGAAGTTAACCCTTTAAATGAGAGCCAAAAGATAGTTTTAGGGTTTTGGTTAGAGGCACTCATACTGTATCATCATCTGAGATCTTTGTGGCCTGAGATCTTTCTGAGAGATTCTTCACAATCCAAGCTACTCCAAGAGGATGACAATGAGTCACACATGGAGCTTTGGTAGCTAAGAGGTATAGTTTTTATATTTTTATATTATCTGGAGCAGTTGTGGTTGCTAGGCAATAGGAGGGATGCAGCCAGGTCACGCCAACAAAGGCCACACCTTTGTAGACCTTGTTGACATCCTTTGAAGGATACAGTTTGTGTATTTGTGGTGTCTGGGATTATAGTCCTTTTTGTGGGTGTGAAGCCCAAGTTTAGCTGCAGTGAATATAGTGTGTGTGTGTGTGTGTGTGTGTGTTCACATCTATAAAAGAGACAGATGGCATGTTACAGTGACTCGAGGAAGTGAAAAGTGGTCCATCAAATGCCTCAGTCATCCGTTTTCAAAAAGCTGAATGCTTTGATCCCCCCCACACCCAAACCCAACAAAATGACAAGTAGTTACCACAAACAATTACAAGTCAATACATATTTGTGACTCAGAAGGCAATAAACTGTTCCCCAAGCTGTGCAGTTTTGTGATGTATTGTTTTATTTCCTGTTGTACCCCTCTCTAGCTTTTGTGTTCTCAGCTGCCCAACAAGTCAGCACTTATCTGATCCTTACTCTCCTTCACATTTATCTCATCTCTGCCTCTCTTCATTCCCTCCTGAAGCTCAGTGACCTCTCTCCTACTTCTCTCTCTCTGAGGAGTTTTATACAGCTAGCTAAGGAAAAGTTTAACATGCCTTTAAGGGATAATTATCAAACAGTAAAACTCCCACGCAGCTCTCACTGGGTAATTACATTTCCCCATCTCCCCCCTCCTTTTTTTTCGTCCTCAAATGAAACCATCAGTTTTTAGAGCCTTAACAATTGACAATTCCCTAATGTTGTAGCCTCACACACTTTTGAATGAAAACTAAAAAGTAGTGTGATTTCCATTATGCTGGTGCTTAAAGGTTTTATTGTACTTGCACATTTAGTTTTTTTGTCTTTTTCCTTGCTTGGTCTCACATTCACACAAACAACAACCCAGCCCATTTGCATTCTGGGCAATTACATTCAATTTGTAAACCGGCGCTGAACTTTAGTAGAATTAGATTTTGCTAACAGGCGTAATGACATTTAATGGAGCATGATTTATTCATTTCTCTTTTATCAGGTCAAGATATGCCACAACTGGGAATTGAATAATAGCAGATGTTTTTGTTTGCAGCATTTTCCTGCTGTCCAATGCTCAGTCTGTTGTCCGTGCAGCAGCAAACTTGTCACCACGACTTTACCCAGGCTGCACCCTGATAACCTCCCATTGTTTATTGATTTTACAATCCAGTGTGCAATGATTAATTCACTGCACAATGAATTTCATTGTTAGACATGCCGTATGCCATAGAGGCCTTGAGGGAAAGACTGCCAATCAATACGGCAAGATTATACTTCCATTCTGTTGCCTGAATCTCTGAATACCTGCAGACTGTGTTTGTCACATCATGAGGTGTAATGCTGGTTAACTTTATGAATGTTTCATTTCCATCAAGTGGAAGACCTTTTCTCATGCTGGATGTCCTGATTGTAGATTTAGAGGTCAGCAACACCTTTCCAGCAGCAGAAAGAGAAGAGGACTGTTACCTTGACCTCACTGATTTTGGTCCAGCTGAAAGTGGTAGAAGTACAAGTCTCATTTGTGATTAAAGTTACTACAGAAATCTCTCAGGATCTGCCCCAAAAGTGACAGAATGTACCTTGATATGTTCTGGCAAATTTATTTCTCACCTGGCTCCAGGATTATCCGGATCCATGAAGCTGACACCTTGTCTATTGCTAGGGTATGCCATGTTAGAATTCAGCCGCACATTTTTTCACCATGCTGTTTAGAGGGAATAGGATCACTGCATGAACAGCACATGCACCAAGGACAGTAACACATCTTTTCAGTGATTATTTCAGGTGTCAGCACAATCCATTGACCGTTGAGTTATTTAAATGTTAACAAAATGTGAGGATCATCATTCTCTGTGTATCATTCTTTATAGTATTTTTTTATGATCTGACATTGTCTCTAAAGATGTTTTCTCTTTTACAATCTATATTGTTTTTGTGTGAACAATCCCATCCAGGCCAACAACAGGTAAACTCGGCCAGTTATACATAGATTAAACCCTGCAATCCAATACTGCTTCTTCACGAACAGTTTCCTCCTGAGGGAGGAGTGAACAAAAAAATGTTACAAGAAATATATATATATACACTCAACAAAAATATAAACGCAACACTTTTGTTTTTGCTCCCATGTTTCATGAGATGGACTTGAAGATCTAAACTTCATTCCAGATACACAATATTACCATTCCTCTCAAACATTGTTCACAAATCTGTCTAAATGTGTGATAGTGAGCACTTCTGCTTTGCTGAGATAATCCATCCCACCTCACAGGTGTGCCACATCAAGATGCTGATCTGACATCATGATTAGTGCACAGGTGTACCTCAAACTGCCCACAATAAAAGGCCACCCTGAAATGTGCAGTTTTGTCTCACAGCAAAATGCCACAGATGCCACAAGCATTGAGGGAGCGTGCAATTGGCATGCTGACAGCAGGAATGTCAACCAGATCTGTTGCTCGTGCATTGAATGTTCATTTCTCCACCATAAGCTGTCTCCAAAGGCGTTTCAGAGAATATGGCAGTACATCCAACCGGCCTCACAACCGCAGACCACGAGTAACCACACCAGCCCAGGACCTCCACATCCAGCAGGTTCACCTCCGAGATCGTCTGAGACCAGCCACTCAGACAGCTGCTGAAACAATTGGTTTGCATAACCAAACAATTTCTGCACAAACTGTCAGAAACCGTCTCAGGGAAGCTCAACTGCATGCTCGTCGTCCTCATCGGGGTCTTAACCTGACTCCAGATCGTCGCCGTAACAGACTTGAGTGGGCAAATGCTCACATTCGATGGCATCTAGCACGTTGGAGAGGTGTTCTCTTCACGGATGAATCTCGGTTTACATTGTTCAGGGCAGATGGCAGACAGCGTGTGTGGCGTCGTGTGGGTGAGCGCTTTGCTGATGTCAATGTTGTGGATCGAGTGGCCCATGGTGGTGGTGGGGTCATGGTATGGGCAGGCATCTGTTATGGACGAAGAACACAGGTGCATTTTATTGATGGCATTTTGAATGCACAGAGATACCGTGATGAGATCCTGAGGCCCATTGTTGTGCCATACATCCATGAACATCACCTCATGTTTCAGCAAGATAATGCACGGCCCCATGTTGCAAGGATCTGTACACAATTCTTGGAAGCTGAAAATGTCCCAGTTCTTGCATGGCCAGCATACTCACCGGACATGTCACCCATTGAACATGTTTGGGATGTGCTTGACCGGCGTATACGACAGCGTGCACCAGTTCCCACTAATATCCAGCAACTTCGCACAGCCATTGAAGAGGAGTGGACCAACATTCCACAGGCCACAATAGACAATCTGATAAACTCTATGCGAAGAAGATGTGTTGCACTGCATGAGGCAAATGGTGGTCACACCAGATACTGACTGGTTCTGAGTCCCCAGACCGCCAATAAAGCAGAAACAAAATGCACATTTCAGGGTGGCCTTTTATTGTGGGCAGTTTAAGGTACACCTGTGCACTAATCATGATGTCAGATCAGCATCTTGATGTGGCACACCTGTGAGGTGGAATGGATTATCTCAGCAAAGCAGAAGTGCTCACTATCACACATTTAGACAGATTTGTGAACAATGTTTGAGAGGAATGGTAATATTGTGTATCTGGAATGAAGTTTAGATCTTCAAGTCCATCTCATGAAACATGGGAGCAAAAACAAAAGTGTTGCGTTTATATTTTTGTTGAGTGTATATATATATATATAACAGATTTACAGTGGAGCTGGCTGACATAGTGGAATGAAACAACATAATGATCAGGATGGGAACTCTGCACTTGGCCAGCAACAAGTGCCAGCCAGCTTGTCTGTCAAGCCAGTCAGCACCCAAATGCATTCACATGATATTCTAGCATCTGTCTTTGAGATTTTCCAGCACAAATCAAATATATTAAAAGACGAGTATGCCTCCTTCACTTCCTCCTTGTGAATTTTTACCCACACATATATTCTCTCTCCTCTCTCTGGTGTTTTGTGTACATATTTCAGTTTAGTGAAGCAGCTTCTTCAGATTCTTTCAGCTATTTTTTTCCCTTTTCTCTAGAAGCACCCCTGCTTCTTCAGCACCCTTCATTTTCCAAGGTGTTCTTATTTTGGGGAGATGACGGTGCCTTGGGACACAGTCAGGCAGGATGGGAGACAGGCAGAACAGTTGTTTGTCTGTCTTCTCCCCCTCTGCTTTTTTCTAATAAAATAAGTGAAGTTCTTCCCCACATATCATCACCGCGCCTGTCACCATCGTCTCGATGATGAAGAGGCGTCAGCTTGTGTCTGCAGTTTGGCCTCTCTATCGTGTTTCCTGGCTGTTTGTCTAACTGCGCTTATCAGATTTGAGAGAAGTATCTGGCCGACATCCCAGCTGCAGTCTAAATGCAAATTGATAGCCATCAAACAGTAACAGGAACTGCTCCTAGGAACTGTGGAAATATGGTGCACTCACTTTATAGGATCTCTATACCATTTCTTTTACTAATTGAATGAGATTCATACTTTTCCTCATGTTGCACACACACTCCTGACTTTTCCCTCCCTCTTTTTACACCCACACATTCACTTACATGCACATTCTTAATGCATATACATTAATTCACTTCAGACTGTATCCCTGTGGCCTCCCATGCAGCAGTGCAGAACATTCATCTACATTGATCAAGGCAGTCTATCTGTAGCCCCACTGTTCGTCCTTCTCTTCTCATGCTGCTTAATGAACTTGCTGAGGCTTAATGCAGCTGAACAGACCCCTACCCTCATACCAATGAGCCACCACAGGCCACTCCGCCATCAACTTTTGATGTAGTTACCCCCTGATATGCACAGGTATCTGAGTCTTTCAGGCCGAGGATTCAGGAGTCTTAAGGCGCCGTGATTGGCAGACGAATTCAAAGCCGCTCATTAAGTCCACATCTGCGTGATTGGGACAGTTTAGCTTCGCTTCATTCTGCAGGATTCAGCAGACCTCCGTGAAAGGAATGCCTGATCGTGACTAAACCTCTATATTTCCACTGTTCTGTCTGATTGTATTGTCTGAAGCAGATATGTCATCACAGACTGATTGTTGGTTGTAGGTGTGGAGTGCAGCTGTCTCCTGCATCTGTGCTTTATTCATAAACTTCTGTACCTTCGTACCGAGTATTCCAACAAAACAACAGTATACTGTGACAAAACACTATGTATTGGAATTGCTTCAAAATAATGGTTTTAGTCATTCTTTATGCAATGTTATACATTGCATGGTTATATGCTTGCTTATCTAAAATATCATTAGATATTTGAACTTATAGAAAAGAAAAAACCTGAAGTCAGCTGCAGCCCTATATCAAACACTGCTCAGAACTCCAAACTCTATTATTTACTGTCACTATTAAAATGCCTAATAGCTACATTTGTGACCATGACCTTCAAAATGAAAGCTTCACAGTTGTGCAGATGCCAAATTTGGCCTTCTGTTACAACCAGCAGCTACCAAAGACTGACTAAAGCTAATATTTGAGGTCAATAGTATTTGGAAAACATATAATGGGATGCATGCCTACTGTATCTAATATAATTGTACATCTCAATTATATAAGAAATGTCCAATCCTTAGTTAAATCTGTTACCAATGACCTTCATCTACCCTACTTTGAGGTCTCAGGGAAAGCCAGCAGGGGGCGAAGTATCTAATTCAGGAAGGTGAGTGAGACACGTAGGACCTCCTCACTAAGCAAGTGACATAATTATAACACATCTGCATCGCTCCCAAGGCGATGCCAGTGTCCATTCACTCTTGTTATGCCGTTGTCAGACCTCTTTATGAGCGGCGTTACCTGAGCATTCGTTATCTCAGACATATTGCAATTAGCCGTGTCCACCGCCATGATATTGATGATACACACACAAATAGAGGAGGCCGTGCTTTTTCATCCACCTGCTTTCACAAACAAATTGTCCACACGTGCACCAAGATGCAGTGCTGTCATCCTGTGGGCAGTAACTGTACTGGGTGATGGGTCTTTCTTTCTCCCGCTGTCTGCCTTTCCATTTATATCTCTCTCCCTACTCATCCATCCATCTCTGACCTCCCTCCCTCTACGTCTTCTACTCTATCAACTTTTCTTTTCACACAGGAAGTTTAGCCCCCTACAGTAGAGTTGGCGAAATGGAAAAGCAGTTTATAACTTTGGCAAATTTAATTCTGTACATGTGTGTGTATGTGTGAATGTGCATGTGATTTAGTAGTGTGTGTGTGTGTGTGTGTGTGTGGGCAGATTGTAAGGGAAGGTGGGTCGGGGGTTAAAACAGAAGAAGATCCACTTGGTTCCTTTTCCATTATGGCCTCATTACAAACCTCTGGGGCTCTCTGAGTGTCGGGATGAACTGCAGCAAGTATTCCATTTGAAATTGGAGCTAATGCCCTGACTCAGACTACAAATTACTCTGCAGATTCTCATCGATGCTGCTGCTGCCTGGCAGTCAGATCCAAAACAGTGAACTCTGGCCTGTTGGACTTGTTCACAGCCTTGCATTGTTCTGAGACATTTGCTGTAACAAAATGCCATACAACATTTCTGCAGTATTTTTACATCACCTGTAGCATTGTTTGGAGATTCATAGTCTTCATGAATGCATCCATGCATAAATTGTCAGCCATTAACCTATTCTAAACCCCTATACAATATTTATTTGTGTCACATTGTGGTTAATATTGTAGCCCTTGCTGTTGTAGATGTAGTTTCCTCAACTGTTTTAGCATATTGTATCAACATTTTGAAGGAATCGTATTGTTTTATGATTACTTAATGATAGTATACTACATATTCTGCAGTCCAAACACACCAGGCTACACACTTTATTTAAAGATAAGTACAATTATCACAATATCTTTAGGCAGTTTGGGAAAAAAGAAGTGTTTTCAGTCATCTTTAGAGCTTAGGACTTCAATGTAACATTTAAGGGTTAGCAAAATAACACTTTTTACATGTTGGTTCAAGCATCTCGCCGCCTACTGTGACAAAGTCATGAAAGAAATTATCATCTTTATATATACAATATGCAATTTACCAGATGTCCACAGAATTGAATTACAGCCCAGATGCAGTTTCTGAAATATGCTTCCACATGTTTCATCAGAAAGTGCAAATCACAGCTTGTAAAATGTGAATCACACATTTGCTACAAATGAGCTCAAAATGTGTGTTATACCAAAGTGATTTTTTTTGTGTCATTGCACAGCATCAATGTGTTAATGTCATCTAATTGTTAATTGTGTTAAATCATAATTATGAATACAATGGAAACACAGATTTAGTGTTGGCTCCATTGTTGTAAGAAGCCTTTTATTTTTCACTTGAGAATCGGTATAATGAGCACTGCTGTGCAATAAATAATATTCAGACAGTAGCATTGTTCTGGCCTTCTGAAATCAAAGTAATCGAAATACCAAGCGCTATCTTCAGCTGCAAGTCTTAAATTGCAGATCCATTATTGTCTTCCGCAGCCTGTTAAAGTAATAAAAAAATGTCTGGATTCACAGGAATATCAAAAAAAGGAAAGTTTTGTCACAAAAAAGGCATAGCAGGAGATGTGGGGTGTATTGTACATATCATACAGTGTGTGTGTGTGTGGCTGTTCTCCACAGCAGTATTTGGATAACGTAACCACCCAGATGTCAGACTTTCTCAGAAGTGGATCGATGCAAATGGCTCGCCGTTGCAATCACAGATGCCACAAGCAAGGACAGACAGGCAGCCAACATCTCTCTCTCTCTCTCTCTCTCTCTCTATCTATCTCTCTCCCACTGTCTATCTGTCAGTCTCTCTCTCTGTTAGATACACACTCTCTCTGTGGCACAAAATGATCTGCCGCTCTGAGCATGAGTCTGCGCTACAGGGCGGCCATTGGCATTCATTTATCAGCACTGGGCTCATCCAGAATATTGTCTCTCCTTCTGGCAGGAAGCGATTCAAAAATAAATAAATAAATAAATAAAACAACAACAAACACAGGACAAATGGAGAGCAACACAGTAAAAAAAGGGGGAACAAAAAGGAGGACAAACAGTGAGACATCCCGTGCCAATCTGTTCAATTTAGGTGAACACATGGAATGGAAGCAGAAATGAAGAATCGCTTCATCGTCTCAGCTGGAGAGTCAGGCCCATGATATCCTTTCCACACTCTTAATGCAACCCTCCCTCACCCCACCCCCCACTGCATTTGTCTCTGCTCGACCTTTTTTCTCCCATTATGACTCCTCCTCCAGCTCTGATTATCTATCTGCCTTCAATTTCTCTCTCTCTCACTCCTATTGGCTATCACGCCCTCTCCCTCTCATTCAGCCATCTAAACTCCCTTTTCTCCAAATTGGTTCCCTCTCTCTCTCTCGAGCTATTCTCCATGATCACCTCTCAGGTCTCCTATCCAGCTGTTACCTTACTGCTGCACAAAGCTATTTCTGTACAATTACAGATTTATATTGAGTAATGCATTTATATAAGAAGATTGCATTCATATGGGTTTTTTATTACATTTTTGTCCACTTTAGATGTAGAAACATGCATTCTTGTGTGATTTGATAGTCTTTTTTTAGTCTGTATGGATCTGATTTGCAGTGGTCTTGCCTGGCTGAGTTGGTGCCAGTGGTCTCGCAGACAGCTAGCTGTGCCCATTACCTTAAGCACGTCTGGCTGGGCTAAGCTAGATTAACAGAGGGCTGAATAAGGCTTCTTCAATGTGAGTGCTGGGCCACCTGGCTATAAATCACTTGCAAACTCCCCACAGCCGCTGCAGCTCCCCCTGTGTCAAAAGTCTCTGACCCAACCAAAAATTCTGTTTCTCTCTCACTCTGTTTTCGCTTCCACATTTCCTCCATTTTAGCCCCTCCCTCCCATACCTGCCCTGCTTACTCACTGTCTGTCTCTTTCCTTATCTTTGCTGCACTCTCCTTGATATACACTTCTCCATCGCTTTCTCTTTCTGTCTATCTCCAGCACCCTTTTCAGCTGTCTTTATCGCTCGGTTATCTTCCTCTTGCTCTCTCCTGCAGCCGTGCACTTTAAACTTGCCTGTCTCCAGTGTTATTACTTGTCTTTTTGCCACTGTATCTCCTACTTTCTGGTTCTCCTCCAGCTTGCAGTGGAGCGTATAAAGGAACAAAGAAGGCAGGCTGGGTGGTAAAATCAGTCGTTTGGGTGCGAAGAAAAAAAGGGCTAGCTGTGTTTGTGATTGATGATTACTTAGTAAAATGTTTTTTTGTAGACGGCAATTAATTCATTGGGCTTATTCCACACTGCCTATTACAATTGAAAAAAATGTGATGAGCTTCGAAATAGTTTAAGACTAAATACCTTGGTTCTAAATGGCTGTTATTTGATGAGATTAGATTAAATCCTAATGATCCCTGTGGGGGAAAATTGGGTCCTTACCGCAGAAAGGAATAGATACAGCATGGGAATAAATAAGCAGTGAGCTAATAGAGGGCATAAAATATGTGACTCACAAATGAAACTAGTGGAACCTACTGCTCATGTCATTACTTTTAAAAGGGGGCTGAACATAAATGACCACATAAAAGCAGTACAGCGACAGCAAAGACAAGCTGCTTTATTTTGAATGACCAACAAAGCTATCAAAAATAGAACCTTACAACTTCACAATTATGTGATCTATAAAATCCAAATAATAACATAACCCATACTCAAAAAAGCTTACTAAAATCTGAAGCCTTGTCTATTTGAAAAGATTTTCTCCCTGTTTCTACAAACCTGGCAGAATTTTGAAAGGCTTCCTGCCTCTGTGTCATGCATTATTAAAAGCACCTCTCATTGAGTATTATCCCTTAGGGTCCACTTACAAAGCTCCATGTCTTTAAGTATTATCAAAGAAGCAATTAGGAATTTGTTTAAAAAAAGGGGTTAAAGTTGAGGTTATGGATTTATCTTACATATTATGTGGCTACATCACACTTATGACCTAAAATAACAGCCATAAAAGATATAGAAAGGCACTCCCCAACTTATATTATTATATCTTTTTACAACATTTTATTATGCTATATATATATATATATATATATATATATATATATAATGATATATAGTGGGGTTCAGAGGAGTAAGAGAAAGTTAAAGCCATCCATAAAATCTCTGCTCAAGCTTGATCAGTCAACCATTGTACAGCAAAAGGCAATGGTGAAATAAAAGACGAACATAACACCCCCCCCCCTGTGGATTAGACAGTTTTTCTTAGGTATCCCATGGTTTCTCTGTACATTTTGCAGAAATATGAGGTCTTTTCCTTCTGATTTTCCAGTTAATGCTCTACTCCCCACTTCACCGTCCTCACACGGATTTGACTTGCTAGACTGAGTTTAATAGGTTGCTGAGAAAGATCGAGACTGCAACAGAGATAAAGGCCAAAGGTGGTTTTAAATAGTTGAACCTGGAAATGTGTTATTTGTAAAAAAGTTTGTAAAACTACATATCCAGAAGTTGCCGTTTCTGTGAAAAAACAAACTAAAAAAAAACAAAGCAGACATGGTGTGTAGAGTTGATCCACCACTACACCAGCAGTGAGAAATAACTAGAAACTGGTGACAAGTTGATAAATATTCCAACTCAGCTTGACTGCACAGTGACATTTCTGTCACTGAGGATGGCAGAGGTTCGATTTTAGCCCCAGCCTTTAACCATGCTTCTGTTTCCTTCTACAAAGCTTTTGATGGCCCCTCTCACAACCTGTGGTGTGACGAGATACTGTGCTGTTGCTTATCATTCAGATCATCATGCAGGTCAGTAGTTGTTGATTTTTTTACTATGCCAGCCACAAACACTGCTAGCGCTGATGTCTGCTATTTAAAAATTATGGATAGTTTGAACTTTTACTGTAAAATGTTGCTTTTATTGATTATTAGTAATGAAAACATATGTGTTCTCTCCTGTGTTAAGTTGTAATGATCCACTTATCCACCACAGACTGCTCCATACAGTGACTAATGCACTCCACAACAATCTAAAGTCATTATTTTAGAGCGGTCCAAACTAATGAGACTGTTGTTCTTCTTTGGCTCAACCCTCAGGATCCTACTGTGTATTTAGTTGAGACCTAATATTGACTGTGAATTTGTTCATAGATTAAACCATTAGAGTATCTGCTTTCCTCACTGCAAACTGCTGCACAATGACAAAACCCATCACAGCAAAGGACCCGAGGCATTGTTCATCAAATCAGTCACTTCAGTGACAAAAAGGATGGGGACTCATTCTGTGTTGGGTAGGAGCAAAACTTACTGTTTTTGTTGGTCTGTTGTGATTCTTTTAACAGTTTGATGTCATAGACTAGTCTAGAGGGCCTGCAGTGACATATTGACCTGCTTTGTCTTTATTTTTAAAAGATTTCAGTAATTCAGGTTATAGTTGATTTTGAAGTTCTGCTCTCTGTTGAGGAATACAAGAGATTTTTGTTGTGAAGTCACATGGTTGTTATTGCATATGAGTCATCAGAGATACATGAAGTAAAGTGTGAACAGACCACCTGGGGATCTATGAATGAACGAGTTGTTGCTAATGTTTTTAAAGCCTCCCTTCTCTTTCTTTTTGACATTGATGGTGTCCTGATTCCCCCTCTTCTTGTTTTTGTCTGTGTGTACCACCTACTTTAAGCCTCTTTCATACAGATCTTAAAACCCACTAGCATCTGGCTTTTCTGCTACACCTCCCTTAATAGCTTCTGCTAATCACTGCAATCCCTTCTGCTCCGTACTCAAAAATCTTAAAGACTGAGTGATGGAGGGAAAGGAGGACTGTCAAGTTTTATCATGTTTATTTCAGGGTAAAAATCATGTTTTCTGGCCTAGGTTTCATCAGATGTGAAAATGACACTGTAGTAGAAATCTATCCAGACTTTTTTGGGCAGAGCGTGCCAAATTTTCCAGTTTGTAAAATTGATGTAGCACCTTGGGTCTTCAGAACAATATTCATACAACTTGCTGAGTACAATAGTGGGTTCTTATCTGCCAGGATTTTTGGGACACTGAGTAGTTTTACTGCAGCAGCTGGTGTTCCATTTTTTTCCCCTTGACTTGATTAAATGCTGTATAATTCACTTCTCGAGATTCATTAAGATCATCAGTCTTACAAACCATCATCTTGCCTCTATGATGCTGTACTGTAAGTACAGTAGAGTCTACCAGTGTCCTTCCTGCTTGAAATCAAAGGTGTATGCTGCCAATCATTTAATGTGTGTTAAAGATCATGTATCAGGCTTTAAATGGCAAAGCTATGTGTTCACCTTATGTACACATGTATTAACAACCATTTAATGATACTGACATAATGGGATGAACACTGAAACCCTTTTAGGTAAGTTATATTTAATGCATATACAGTATGTGTCTATGTCTATCAAGTACAAGTACAGCTCTTTTCTCATCAGGAGTGTGATCACTGTTGACATTTGTCCCAATCTCTGAATAAATCCCATTAAACAGCACATTTTGCCCACTTTAATACTTTCATACTCAGATGATGGTAGTTGATAGAGGTGACCATTGTTTTCATAAAGCTGCCAATCAATAGCTCTGTCATCTGAGCATTAGACTACTCCTTTCCTCATTAGCTTTACTTGTCAATACATCCCAGCATGGCTTTTACCAATAGTTTCTCAATTACTTATTAATATCTCATCTGTGCTCTTTGTCTGATTTTTGACTTGAAGAAAAGCTTAGTTATAAGAATGTACAAGCCCTGCCACAAAGGTAATGAATCTATATTTGATGATTAGTGAAAACTCCACAGAGCTAAAAGCTAACAAACAAGACAAAAGCCAAAACACATACAAGTTGGCTGAGGAGCTTTTCTTATTTTTCTGCTTCATTAAGTGAGACTTTTTTTTTGTACGGCTGTGAAAAAGAAAGGCTTGGTGCAGATGGATCCATGTTTGATAGTGAGCCACAAAGCTCAAAGAAGTAATTTCAAGACATTTTTCCTTGGCATCCTTATCACAGGAATATAAGAGAAGCAAGGGAGGATAAGAGAACAGGGAATAGGATTAGTCACTGAATAAAGGGTATCACCTGTTCAATGCACAGAAGTACAATGTCAACTTTTAAAGAAAGATCCTTAAAACTACACACATGCATAAACAAAGTGTAACCCAATCTGCAGCATATGTGTGGTTTTACAGGTCTTACAGTTTTTTACAAATGTACATATAATTTGACAATCCAGTTTACATAATCACATAATTTAGATCCTGGCTGGCAGACAGTGTTTTATTTTTAGCCAAAGCATCTCCTCTTATCTTTTTTCTCTCCATAATTAGATGAGCAAGTAAAATGCATTTACCATATAAGCACCTTTTTCTAGGTCATAGATAAAAAGTGATGGTGGCCAATTAAACAAGACACAATTTTAGGATTACTGCTCATTCGATATAAAATGTTGCATACTGCACCATTAAAAGGCAAAAAAAAGATGAAAAAAAAAAAAAAGATTTCAGTGCGGGAAGAAAGCATCAGAGACTGCTCCAGGTCTGCCGAAATAGACTTTTAGTAGAAGTAGCACAGTTTAATTAATTTGATTAATCTTATTAATTTATATGTTACAGCTTTCTGTCTGCTGGCTGCAAAACTGAATCCAACATCAGACTTATCAGGTGTGTCATTAAGGAGATCATTCTAGAGGAAAATGATTAATCATGGAAATTACAGGAAAAAAGGTACAAATGAAGATGAGCTTTTGTGTGGGTGCCAGGATGTGTGTGTGTTTGGGACAAGCAGCATCTCCAAGTCTAAAAAGTGAAGCCAAGAAGTACTAAAAACTGCACTGGCTATATGTGGCCAACTCCAAAATCAAGTCAATTTTCACTGAACTCAAGGTTAAAACGTCCAACTTTATCTGATCTTGAGTGACCCGTTGGTGTCATCATAGGTGGATAGCTGCCTGAGAATTACTTGTCAACCCCACCCGTTATCTGCCCACTGAATGATCAGTATCAGTTCAATCATGAGAGATTCAGTGAACTGAATGAGAAATATTTATTAAGTACAAAGTTTGGAGGAGAGGCTGCTGAATCAGAAGATCCCCCCGGGGTCTAGACCTGGTGGTGGTGGAGAGCTGGAGGGCAGGAGATAGGAGGCCTGAACTGGCATGGATCTGGTGGTGCTTAGGGTGGAGGAGGGTTGCCGGGTTCGATCAGAAGAAAGCTGGAGAGGAGATGGAGACTTTTAAATTTCGTGCTAAGCTGTGATTGGTCAGGAGAGGGATGTAAAGCCACAGCTGATTGGTGAGGGAGGTGCTTTCTATTAAGCACCTGACTAAGAGAGCGGAAGGGAGGGGGAGCAGAGGAGTCAAGGAATAGAGGGAGAAAGATTAGGAAGCGGATAGGGATAAATGGTGAATGATGGGAAACAAAGTCTTCCTGATTGAACTTACGCTAAGAGCTACATTTGTTCACAGTGCCTTTATTAAGTAGGGTCCTTTTCTTGGCACTAGTTGGTCCGAGTGCATTATGATCTATTCTGAACCCGCTCTTGTGGTCAAATAAGTGCATGACATCGTGAATGATTTGTCCATCTTTAAATAACTACCGTATATATTCACCATTTCACAGTTTTAGTTGTCAATAACATTTTAAAGGTTTATCATTGCACCGTGTTGCGTGGTGCAGTGTTGGACCCCATCCTATTTTCAGACACATAGTGAGTATTATTATTATCACAGGCGTGGCATCCTTCACAACCCAAGGGGCTCCCATTTTGTCACAGGTACACAGCACATTCCATTACCTCCCTCAGCGCTGGCACAAACACAACTATCCATGCTTCCCCATAGAGCACACTGGCAGTACGTTAGCCTGCCTCAGTGTAACCTAGCCGGCCCACTATCACTCGTCTCATCCGTTACACTCTGCTCCCATTCAATCAGAGCCCCACGCCTCAGAGGAGCTGCAGATAAAATTCTCATTATCTTAGCTCACAGAATTAAAGGGACCAAGACCGAGGGGGCACACACTTATAAACACGCATGCTTGCTTTCTCTCTCTCTCTCTCTCAAATCTCACACACCAAAAGTACAGTAGAGCACTCATGCACACACACACACACGCATGCTCCAAACAAGGATTTCTAACCCATGCTGAGGCTCTTATCCTAATTTGTGCACCAAGGGAGGCTTTATTGCAGGAACAGTTTGTTTCCATCTCAGCGCTCTCTTAAAGAACTTCTGGTTCAAACAGATTGTAACAAAGATCTCCGCAGTGGTGTACTTTCAGGCTGTTTGTGTTTCTCTCTGTGTGCATGTGTGTATGTATGGCCATTATCCAAATTTGTGTTCACAGCAGTTTTCACTGTGACACCATACTCTGCTCTGAGCAAGTAATTTTGTGCTCCCTATCACTACCCATAAAACTATGTGGTTGTCAGTGTGTGTGTGTGTGAGAGAGAGTGAAGTATTTTTTTTCCTCCACGCCTGTTTCAGGGAAAGTTTAGATTTTCTGTTTACACAGACATTTCACATGGTGTCAGCAGTCAAGAGACCAAATATCTTTATCAGTATCCGTTCCACTGAGCCTGTGTTTGTCCCACAGAGTGAACATAAGCTCCACACGTGTGCGAGTGTATCGGCTATATAGTGCGTGAGTGAACGTCGCCAGGGGAAATTTCTGCAGCACATGGAAACCCCATTGTTTATTCATGCTTTCTAAATTGAAGTGTGTATCCCTGTATTCTCCAGGCTGAGCTCTCTTGTGTATAACAGACAGTGAAGGAGGCAACTTTCTTGAATCAGATTTCCTCACCTAAAGGTTACTCTAGTAACTGCTATTCAGTCAAGAAGAAGATAATGAGAGCCATTTGTCCATATTAAAGGTGATCCAGCAAAATTCTCGTAATCAGAATCCAATCCAGACTGCCCCTTCGTTTCTTATGAGCTCCTCCATAGCTGCAGCTGCAATAGCAATCTGAAGTAGATTGCAGTGCTTTCTTTCATGACCCCCCTCTTAGCAGAATGCTACAAGATATTGATTGTTTCCATTTACAATGGTTTCAATGACTTGCCATCCTTTCTCCTGGTCTCACATCATCCCCAAATTGTCAATATTCATGCTGAGCCGGGCGCTTGATTTCAAGCAGAGTCCTTTTTCCACTTGAACGTTCAATCAATTGATGATGGCTGCGCTCATCAGTGGTTCAGCGATAGAGCTTTCAGAAGGTGTTAGGTGATGAAAATGTTCATCGGAATACCATAATATGATTAGAGTTATAAACATCGTTCGGTGTGTCAGAGAAGCAGACGTGGCTCCGAACACTGTGCAGAATGCAAATCAGGCGCTTATGATAAATGCCTTTGTTACCATAGTTGACGTGTGAATTGAATAAATCAGCATCAGCGTAATTTAAAAGCATTGCTTTCACCTGAGGATGCCAGAGGCTCTAAAATATGTGTACCTCACTGTATACTAAAGACACAGCAAGGACAAATGGCTTTCTTTGGCAAACCCTTCTCACTTCCTCCCATTCCTCTATTCATTAAAACAGAAGTAGGTCACCTACAAAATGGCCGCCACTTGGCCACCCTCTCTGTCCCCCTTCCTGTCAGCATATGCTTCTCTCAGGCTACAGCCAAAAGAGGCTCCTGAATAATACACTCAAACAAAGCACCCTAAAGACAGACAGGCAAGAGATTTATTGCCTATATTTGAGGCTCTTTTCAATATGCATTCCTCAGCCAATTTTCCTTTGCGCCGCCTTTAATTACCTGTCTTAATAGGATCCCTGTAAGAGTGGCGGGATGTCTTCACTAATGTCTACTTTAGAGCGGAGGGATAATTACACAGCCATGAAATTCACAGAGATGCCTTTCAAAGGCAAGAGGAGAGTGGTGCAGGACAACACACTTCCTCCTTTTTGGCCTCACAATCTACACTGTCCAATTTGCTGAGCGTTGCTTTTAATTAAGTACGTTTTTTTGCTCAGTGGGGTGAGTCCTTGTGGATTTCTCAGACTATAATTGAGTGTATGCACGCTTGTGTATGTGAATGTGTGTGCCTGGTGGTGTGCTATCGAGGATCTCCTCTGGCTCTTTCCTAATTCCCCTCCAGCAACAACCTAAATTCAGACTCCACTAGCACAAATATGACACACGTGCGCTCTTGTTCACATTTGTTTGTTTACTAGTAGTAATTTATTGATATTCGCCTTTTTTTGACCTACTTTCCAGGAACTTGAATTGTTTCTGCTGTCTTATGCCCTGTTGGACTACTGTTAAAGCAACTGTTTTGTGTGTGCTCACTGCAAGAATCAAAACTACAGTGGTAATATTTTAATGGATTTCTTACTAATCTGTCAATAAGTGCATTTGAAATGACAAAGAAAAACACCTTTCACCTTACCAGCGTATGTTATTTTATGTTATGTATGTTATTATCTATCTATCTATTTGATAATTTTGTATCTTGTCAATATGAGCTTGTGCTTTCCAGATCTCTGAGCACAGAAAGATGCAATATGAACCTCAACCTTGGACCATGCACTCCCACAAGGCAAGGCACCACAGCAGCACAATGGCAGGGCTGTGATGGCACACAGGAAGACAGTGGAAGCCTGTTGCCCTCATCCTGACACATTTCGGCTCTGTCATGGCTGTGACAAGCCCCAAATCCCTTCACCGGTGTGACCAGACCTTGACAGGCCTGACCCATGTTTGACTGCTCAGCCCACTGGCAGACAGAATGACTGACTGCCCAACCGCCCTGTGAAACTTACTTCACCTGTTTATTCACACCACTGCTCCCCCACATTCAAGACTATAATGGGTAAAAATAAAGGTGTGTGTGTGTGTGGGGGGGGGCAACGTTTAAGCTACTGAATGTCTATGTTTTGTGCATTAGATTAAATGCAAATAAGGCATTGTGAGTGGAAAAACCCCTGCATGACCTGCATGGAAATATTTACACATAGTGTCATAGAAAACGAGGCACAGAGTAGTTTCATTGTAAGTCGTTTTTCTTCAAGTTTCACCCTTGAAAAAAAAACATCTCTTCTGCCCATGCATAATCACCCTGCCCTCTTTGCATATGCTCTACATTAACGCAGAGATTTAACGTAACCAGCCGGTCTGCAGACAGGTGCCATGTTCCTCCTGCAGCATGAATATGTATAAGATACTGTTGCAGCACTCAAACTATTTGCATAAAAGATGATGGCCGCATAATGTAAGCATGATTTGCAATGCATAGGGGAGCATATGAAGGTTGCGTGCTCCTCCTCAGTGTACTCTACTACTCAGGGTCTTTCTCCACCTCTCCAGTCTTTCTGTCCCTTGTTGCTTCCCTTTTTTCACTTTAATAGTAACATGGGGACAGGAAATTTTGTCCCAAAAATGCATTTTCTATGTGTTGCACCTGGCAGTGTCCTGTCTCTGTCCCAGCTTGTTGTGCGGTTGGAAGTGTTTGTTTTCCACGGAGTAAATCTGGAAGGAAGTAGTTTATAAATAAAAAGAAGTAGAGAAGATTGCTTGTCTGGTGGGACAGCGGGTAATTCCCAATAAATTGAAGGCTGAAGACAGCAAGCTGGCCTGCAGAGGTTGGGGAAATGTGCGTGGAAAAAGACTGAATGGGAAGTGGGCTTACACCTCTATATGTATGTATGTGTGTCCACAGAGCTTAACCAAAGTCCTCAGTGGTCCTTTGGGAAAGTGCCCCACTTTATGCACACTGAGGTGGAAGTGGCTTTCTTTGGCAGTGTGTGTGTGTATCTCACTTTACTGCAGTTTGATTTCTACTTTAGATGTATTGATCCCGTCAGGGCTCTAGAGGCACACAGAGGCTTGCTAGGATCACGCCTCAGCTTTACAAAATTATCGTCTGTATCTGGAGCTTTTTTTATTTGGTGGCATGTGTGTTCCTGTGAAGTCCCCTGCTGAATGTATAGAGACAGGAGTTGTTGCGATATATGGCAATAACCGATAAGCTAAATATTGACGTATCCTGTTTGCAATTAAATGCTCTTTTTTCCTTTGTTCTCGCTATAGGTGGCACCTATAGTTAGGTAGCTAGGTGGTACCTTAACTCATTAATGTTTTTCCCAGTTAACTACTAGCACCATATGTGGCTGCTGTTGCTGCGTCATATTGTCCCATGAGAATGACACACTCTACATACACCTAAAATAGTTAGCTATGCAGTGGTAATGCATTTAAATGATGAAGAAAATAGGAAAATTGTATGGTTATATTTACAATATTATATTTTTTTTTCTCACAGATCATTAACACAACTCAATATATGACCAATAACCTGAATCAATATGTGTCACCTTATGAAGTAAATATTTACATTTTGCATAATCAAGTAGGACTGTAGATTCTAGTATTTTAGAAGTCACAGATTTTTCAGCTCTGTATAGGCTTATTGTCAAACACTCCAATAACTCTGGCAACAACAAATAAATTGCATGGATTAGCAATGTTTTCATTTAAAATCCTTATATACTGATTGTCTATTCACATCACATTTGTCACAATACATCACCACCAATAGCTTAGCAGTTGCTAAATGTTGATGAAGATACTCAGTCATCCAGGTCATTATACGTAGAGAAGATTGAAGCAAGGCGTCTGGACTTGTAGAGTTTTCTTGGCCAAAGGACTCAACTTTGCCATCTCTCCAGAGCAGATTCCAGTGGTGGACCTCATCACAGCCACAGAGTCAGCCATCAAGAACAACAATCTGACAGACACAGAAGCTGAACAACTCCGCTTGAAGGTCACAGCCACACTCTCCACTGCTAAAGCACCGTCATCCAACCTCTCCATTGATGAAAGGAAGGCCCTGATCGCACTACAGAAGGACCGGGACATCACCATCTTATCAGCAAACAAAGGAAGATGCACAGTAGTCCTCAACACACAGGACAAAGTGACAGATCTCCTCAGTGACACAGCCACATATGAGACACTGAAGAGGGACCCCACCGGCAACTACAAGAAAAAACTAGTCAGCTACCTACAAAAACTGGAGAAGGACCAAATCATAAACCACAAGCTCTACTTCCGACTGTATCCTGGGGAAGCCACTCCACGCCTGTATGGACTCCCCAATATACACAAGGAAGGAGTCCCCCTCAGACCCATCGTTAGCAGCACAAACTCAGTCACATACAACGTGGCTAAGCACTTGGCTGAACTCCTGACACCACTGGTAGGTAACACACCACATCACATCCACAACTCTTAGGACTTTGTGAACAAGGTGGAGAAGATCCAAATGGACCGAGACGACACCATGGTCTCATTTGATGTCACTTCCTTGTTCACCTGCATCCCTACATCAGAAGCCACAGAGATGGTAAGGAGGTGCCTCACACAAGACAGCACACTCAAGGAGAGAACCAACCTCACGGCAGACCACATCTGTGACCTGCTGGACCTCTGCCTGACCACCACTTATTTCAAGTACAATGGGAACTTTTACAGACAGAAGCACGGCTGTGCGATGGGATCACCTGTGTCTCCTATTGTGGCCAACCTCTACATGGAAGAAGTGGAGAGAAGAGCCCTGAGTTCCTTTCCTGGAACCACCCCCACTGGTTTAGATATGTGGATGACACCTGGGTCAAAATCAAGACCAATGAAGTGGAACGGTTCACAGAACACATCAACGCAGTGGACAACAACATCAAGTTCACTCGGGAGGACACTAGGGACAACATTCTGGCCTTCTTGGACTGCACAGTACATATTGAGGAGGACAGGAGCCTCAATGTGGAAGTGTACAGGAAACCCACACATACGGACCAGTACCTGTTGTTTGATTCACACCGCGCACTGGAACACAAACTGGGAGTCATCAGGACCCTGCAGCACAGAGCACAAACTGTACCAACCAGCTCAGAGGGGAAGAAGAAGGAGCAACACCACATCAGCAAGGCCCTGCAAACCTGTGGCTACCCCAAGTGGGCACTCATCAAAGCCACAGAAACAAGATCCCCCAACAACAACAAGAAGGACAACAGCCGACAGAAAAAGAACATCTCCATTCCATATGTGTCAGGAGTATCAGAGAAACTCCGCAGGATCTTCAACGACCATGACATCCCGGTCCATTTTAAACCAATGAAAACACTGAGACAGAGACTGGTTCGCCCGAAGGACAAGATTCCCAGGGAGAAACACAGCACAACATTGAAGAAACTAAACAACCACTCCACAGAAGAATGGCTCAGCACAGGAGAGCCACCTCCTCAGGACAAGACTCAGCTGTTCACCTCCACCTCAAAGACAAAGGACACTCCTTTGAGGACAACAATGTTGACATTTTAGACAGAGAGGAAAGGTGATTTGAAAGAGGAGTCAGGGAAGCCATCTATGTCAAGCTGGAAAAACCACATACCATGCAGTGATTCCATCCATTCCCAGGAAGTTTGCACATACTCACAGCAAGAACAAAGGACTGTCAACCAGTCCACCTCCGGCAGTTTCATAGTCGTCAGTCAGTCGACACACCTGGCCCAGACAGCCAGATCATCACAGGTAATTATGTAAACATTTAGTGCTATTGTTTTTTAAGTTTCACCCAGACCCACCCACTGAGGTCTGCAACCACATATAAACCATGTTTCCCCACCAAACAGTTAGAACTGATGAAGCTGCTTGGATGAGCAGCGAAACGCCTTCAAGAAAACTCTACAAGTCCAGACGCCTTGCTTCAATCTTCTCTAAGCAGTTGCTAAAGTACCTGATTTAGAATCTTAAAGAGGTCAGATGTCCCATGGCTGTCTCTACAATTGCTTTGTGTAGCTGCAATTATACTACAATTAGTACTGAGCACACACTATCCCCATTAGTGCTAACACAGTAAAGCACTGATACCTGACTACTTTAGTGGCATAACTTCCCTTTGTTTACATTTAATTAATCAGATACTTCAGGCTTGCCACATATTTTCTGTCAGAGAAAAACAACAAAGATAACTTTCCACCTGGGGATAAGGGGGATTTACATGATTTATTTCCTGTACTTCCTTCTGATAATCACACCCAGCACAAAATTGACAATCTGACTGGCTAAATGATGGATAGATCCAACAGAGGGGAATAAGTCAAAGGCAAAGGGAGAATGTGAAGCTTCCAAATCTATTTCTAAACTAGCCTGTTAGCAGACGTGCAGCAGTATCTTATTTGAACCTGAACACATTCAGATAAATGTCAACAATAAGACGGGGTGCCGCAGGAACACAAAGGGATGTTGCTAAGCATCAGGCAGCATTTTACTCATAAGAGAACCAAAATAAACGTCAGAGGAAATCCAAACTCCACAGAGTCCAGAGGTGGCAGGAAACAAAACAGAAATACTTTTATATTTTTGCCAAATCAATTTTGATATATCAAGAGCTCTATGATTGTTCATTTAAATTTGGTGAATTCAAATGTAAAATTAACTATTTAATGAAAAGACAAGCTTGTGCAGCGTATTTGTTTAGTTAAATTTTCATCATTTCTTCTTTTGCATTTCACCCAATAGGATTTTATTGTATAAATAATATATAAAACAATATATAAACACTATATAATGTAACCACTGAGAACATCCAAATATGCTGCATCAATGATTGCTATAGTAAAAAGTAATGTTACACCACTTCCTCCATCAGCAGCCAGCCGTCCCCTTGCATTCAGTCACACTGCAAATCATTTGTCAGGAAGAAAATAAGTCAAATCATTGTCGCCGTTTGAATTGTGACCAAGAGCTTCTCTGTGGTAGCAACAGATGAGCTCCCTGTGGGAAACTAATTCTGTGTTCACCCTATGGTTTCCCTTCAGGCTGGCTATAAGATTGGTTGTATTTCCAGTCTCTTGTCATGCTTCAGTAACCTGCACTTTGTCTTTGAAACTGTTCTCATCACAGCATGTTATGTTCTCATCATTTTGCTTTAAAAAAAAAAGGTATTCTCAAAGCTACGACTTCTTTGGCCATTTTGTCAAAGAAGTCTGCAGCGTTTGTGTCACCCATCTTGTCCCGCTCCTTTATGTCTCTGTTTGTCTCCTTTCTGTCCTGTAGTGGCTCCGCCCACCATCTCTACCCGTTCATCTCACTTACTCAGTAAGCAGCTTGGGTTTTTAAAATCAGGGCTATGGCAATAGCACGCTGCCCATCTGTTACGGCACAGAGTTGCCATGAAATGGCCAACTCCTCAGCATTGCCTTGTGATCCTCTTATATGCTGTAAGCATAGCACTCACCCATCTCCCTCTGGAGGGAATGGAAAAAAAACTCCCCTCCTCACCCTGTAAGGCAAAGAGAGACTGTCAGATTTAGACTGAGCAGTGAAGAGATGGGCTTTCTCATCCTCTCAGGCTCACACTAGAGGGCACAGCTTAGGGGGAGCAGGCAGCCCACGGTTATGGAATTATGAGAGAGACACCCCAGCACATCAGGTTAAGTCTTTGGCTGAGGAATATGGGTAAACAGGAAGTGTCCCTTTGCAACTGCAGTCATTGCACAGTTTCATTTCCTGACTGGCTGGCAGGCAGGTAGACAGGCTGAGTAAACAACGCTCTAACCCCTGAAAGAACTACAACCTTACATAAATAATCTTAAAGCACACACATACACGAACCTCCTTTTCAATCCAAAATGTGACAAATCTTACTCCACTGGATTTGTCCTGATGTGAATAAGTCTGGTTGTTAACGTATCCAACTTACAATTTATGACTTTATTTCAACTCTCTCCTCACATGGGTTCTCTCTCCTCTGTGGCTCTGCTGGAATAAATTGAAGTTGTTTCATGTGCGTGCAGAGAAGATGATTCTGAATCAAATCTGTGGCCTGATTTTTCCTTGTCAGATACAGTACAAACAGTGTTCCCTGCTGGAATTCTTCTTAGATGAGATGATTATTCGGCTCATAGTTGTCCTTCTTGCTTTAGCTCAATTCCAACGGACACCTGGGAATGAACTGAAACAGGTTTGTATAATATGAGAAGAAAACAAAATATGTAGGTGGGAGTGATTTGCATTAAATCAGATGGCTGGGGATGGGTCAATCAGTAAAAATGACAGAAGACAATTTTCTGTATGAGGATTCCCAGAGTGCAGAGTTGGCACATTTGCAGGGGCCTGCTTCCTAGTTTTCCATTTCTCCAACTATATACAGAGCCACATTCGGGTGCCTGATAGAGTGTACATTTTTGAATTGAGAAAATGCATACCAACATGTTCAGTTAGCTCTGCATCGAGGTCACATGGCAATATATTCATTTTAGAAAGCTGGGCCACATAGAGCACTTAAGTTAAGTGGCAACATCAAAATTACCACTTTGCTTTTGTACACTAGCAGCAGACAAATACCCACATTTTGAATAATTTCCTCCAATCTGATATTTACTCAAGGTCAATAGTATCCCAGCTCCATTCTTTGCATGCTGTTGACCTTTACATGCGTTTAAACTTTACATTGAATTCTATCATTAGGTACATTGCATATCTGCCCTGGAGATGCAGTCTTCATCTGCAGGCTGCTCCATTATTTATAACACCTGTCTTGCTGTGGACTGTAGCTGAAGCTGATGTGTAATCTAGGGAGGATCAATGCCTGACAGCTGAAGTTGGGACAGAATACCTGTCCCGTCTAACCTCAAATGTCCAGTGGGAAATACGGAGGAGACATATCGAAACTGCAAATAAAATTTGTTGGTTTAATCAAAATGTCAGATAATTCCTCTCTGCCTGTCTCTCTCTCTCTCTCCCTCTAATCCACTTCAGTAAAATCCCCTGCAATAGAGAACTTTATTGAGCATAGTGCAAGCTCAGCACACTCACCTGAGAGTTGCCCAGGTGTATGTCTGTATTATATGTCACAAATAAGTACCTTATAGTCATAGCTCTCTCTTTCTATAAGGCAACAACTTAGGAGACATTTCTTCCAACCTGGTTTGACTATCATTAATGTGCCCACTGCAGTTCTGTGTGTAATGCTGTGTTTCTTAGTCAGTCAATTAATCTTTTTGTTTTTAATGAAGCCAAAAACACATAATTTAGCTTAATTTTTGTATTAGAGATCTTTATCCAGGATCAGCTTGTCTCCACTGATTTTTAAAGTAATTGAAATGTTGGAGCCAAGTACTAGTTAGGTTGGGGCTTACAACCATAGATTCTTGCTGCAGATGGGAGAAGTGTGCCTTTGTGAAACCATCAGCTTTAAACCAAACCACAGTAGGGTATGGGTCATAGAGGGTTTAAAGTCAGGCAGGTTACAAACTCCAACCCTTCACCCTCATTTGCGGCCATGTTTATAACCTTGCATGAACCACTACATGGATTTCTGGCAAAATGGTGATGGTCACAAAGTTAGAATGACAGAGCTATAAATCAGTAATGAATACATCAACTGAAATTCTCAGGGATGCATGCTCTGTGGTACCGTAAGTTTTGCATCAGACATACATTACAAACCTTGCACGCATGATATGCCTGCAGGATATCCTTCTATATGTGTTGTATGCTCATTTTAAAAGTAGGGCATTGGAATTTCTTACCTTGTGTAGCGTCTTCCCCTGTGACATCATTTGGTTCTCATGAAATGCAAAGCACTGCTGTACTTTCACTCTTTGTTAGCATTGTTCCAAAACATAGTTTATCAGGTGGACCAGTAAGTTCTGGGAATTGGAGCATTGCTTCTGCTGCTTCCAAACTCATGAATAAAAGCAACACCTTGAAGCTAGAAGCTCGGCCTTCTCGCTTTGTAGTCACATTGATATGTTAATCCATATTTTTGTCTTTGTTTTTTTGCCCTTGCAAATGTGTGCTGGTTCCAGGACTGAATGATTTCCAATGGAATTTTCTGAAAAATGTCCAGAGAAGTTTTTTTTAGTGTTTTCTACACTCAAAGTTGAAGAAATGTCTTATGAGAGGATACATTTGGTGTGCCGTAGTGCTTTGAGGGTTGGCATTGGTTGGCAGAATAATTTGAGTTGCCTTTGAATAATACAAAATGCACAATGTTGAAAGATGTACCTCAAAATAAGCCTGGCATCAGTTTTGTTTCAAATATTAGCTCTGGACCACTTACGACTGAGCAATGTTTTGTTGCTTTCACTGTTCAGCCAGAAGGTTGGCCTGGCTTCATCAAAAAAAAGGAAATGCTGTCCAACATAATCCATACTTACACTGCTGCTTAGTCAACAGTAAGCTGTACCTTTGCCTTAATGCCATCTTTCAACACAATAACAGATGAGAACCCTTTTCGTTTGCAGCAGGATTTTCTGAACAAGATTTTCTATCTCAAAAGCCCCTTAGTGCTCCCTGCCATGTCTTTGTCTCAGCCCATGTTGGCAATGGCTTTGCACTCTTAGCTGCAGGCCACACCACAGTGCAGCCGTAATCTCCACAGTTGCCTGATCAGGCCCGTTTCCAAACACACAACCTCCTTAGATGCCACATACACACTGCCAAGTGTTTGTCGTGAATGCAGCTTTCTCAGTGACGGAAATTAAAGCAGCATAGCCACTAGGTTGTCTTCTGATATCTTCTGGGCCTGCTGTTGTCTAGGTTCATGCATTTTGCTACAGGATAATTTTTTTTTTTACAAAGTGGAACAGTTTCAACATTGATTTGTTGCTTTATTACCTACAAATCAGAGGAATCGGAGAACAAAATAAAAACTTTTTCAACAGGCATTTTTAGTATTCACTCCATATAAAGACTGACCTTGTTGTCTCCTGCAGTCTCATGGTCTTAGCCCAACTGTCCCTCCAACTGTCTCCTTTTGTTTTTTATCCAAAGTGGAGCCTCAATGCCTGAACATTATATTTTCTGATATATCTCTCCCAGTCAGTTTTTTTTTTGGTTCCTCCTCTGGGGAATCCCAGAGCATCTGATGTATATGGATCTACCTCTCTCTGTTGGTTTCACCTCCAGGCGAATGCGCTCAGGAAGCATCCCCATCAGATACCCAAAACCATCTCAACTGGCTGCTTTTGACCTTTTGAGTTAGGTGCACGGTTCCAAGCTCCCTGTGGATGTTCAATACTCCCACTATATTGCCTGAGGAGAATTTAGTTCTTTCAGTCACCCAAAGCTCATCACTGTAGGTGATGGCTGGAATGTAGATAGATCGAAATCTATTCCTTATACCTCAGGGAACAACAACATCGTTTTTTCAATTCCAGTTGTGCCACAACTTGAAGTAGGAAAAGAATTTAAAAGTCAAATGTTTACTTGCTGCACATTGCTTTCTTTAAATGATTTTTGAGATTTGTGTGTAACAGCTGTACTCCCAAATCAATACCCCCCATCTTTTACCTTCCACAGTGTAGTGTTACTGTAGAGCAGACAGGTAACTAACCATATCTTGTCTTACACGTGGGTCCACGCTCACAGTTCGGCTTCTGTTTCTCTCCCACAAGTCTCCTTCCATCTCTCTCTTAGCTGAATTTCCGAACCTCCCTCTTTTCTCTTTCTCTCTCTCACTCTTGTCTGCCATGCTTGGGTAGCTGCTTGTGCTCCCATGGGGTGGTCCATCAGCCTGCGCTGCTGAGCCCTGACTGGGCATCAGTGCCTGGACTCCTTTCCAGTAGAGTTCAGGTATCATCTGTTAGCACATCAGAGCCAGAGTTGCCCCTCCATTCCCCCAGCCACATGCCCAGTAAAACTGTAAGGACACTGTGTCCTGGATCTGCTGTATGGAGACTGAAAGTTCATACCAGGACCATATGTATGATGACATTTGAAATGATTTTTAAGCAGTGAATTCACTTAGTTGTAGCAAGAAGAAGTAGCAGTTAAATCATCATTTTTTATATAACATGACTTTATATGACCTTCAGTTAATACAGGATGGAGTTTGATGTTAAGGTTTGCATGGCTGCTGACGTGTTCTTCTTTTAAACTAATTAAGTTTTCAAAACAGAAGAGGGTTTTCTCTTCCTTTGAATATTTTATAGTTGCACTTTTGCTAAGGTGAAAAATAGATATATGATGCAAATATGCAGAAAGGGAGAAAGTAGAACACTTACTGTAGAACCCAAACCCATTTTTAGGCAAATTTCACTGCCTTAATTTTAGCCACATGTTATGTTTCTACATCTTATGTTTATAGCGTGTATTTTTTCATGAAATTCTGGCAGTATAATTGCAGAGTTGAGATCATCTGGATAGTTCAGAACCAAAGGTAGGCTACTGATATCTCAAATGTACTCATTCCTTTGCAAAAAAACAGTAATTATTATTTAACTTTAACAGCAAGAGCAGCAATTTTGGTCAATTTTAACTTGCTCCAGAAGTGACAGATGCTTATTTTCTTGCCAAACGGATGCACGATCATGGTCACAGGGCTAAGAGACATGTATAAACTCTCACAAAGAAAATGTTGTAAAAATGATAAAATATTAAGAAAATAAACATATGTTCAGTAGGCTGTCTGCACACAGGTAGAGAAAAAATGTGCTTTGCTTAATCTTCCGTAGATTCCTCTGTTGCTATAACTCAGTTTTTTCTCAGACTGCTCATGTCATCTATATGAAACAGACACCTCACAAATCTGTAACCCACAAAGCTAAACCTTGCTTATAGCTTGATTTTTCAAGAGAAACCACCAGCTCAGCGTGTTACAATTCACCTGCCACTGCACCCGTCTCTTGACCCGGCGCTAACGCCAAACAGGGTTGCCAATACTTATAACCTTGCTGTATTAAAGCAGCAGTGTGCAAGTAGAAATTCCAAATAAGCATTGTGGTAGAAAGGTCTTAATCAAAAGCTGCCCTTCCTCACACCTTGTCTGATACTTTGCCCTTTTCCCACAGTGCTCATGCCATCCTGCTGTGCCCAGCTTCCCTTGACCTACTAAATCCATAGAGGCAGCACTAACACAGATTTGAAGGACTATTGGATGTCTTTCCCAGTGTTTGGCTGGGTAGTGCTGACCTGAATTGCATCAAGTTTGCATGTGAAATATGTACATCTGTCAAATTGATTCTTACATTTAAAAAAATTTAAAACATCTGAAACAAATCTTTAAACCATTCCTAACCTTGAATTAGCTGTAATATCCTAGACTCAACTCCATGTGATAAATCATGTCCGTATGTTCACATCAAACACACAACATGGTCCATATAATTCTTCCACATTTGCATGATTTGATCTAACGTCTCCATCATTTTGATTAACTTCCACATGCCATTACTCTCTGCCTATTAAAGGAATGAAGCAACAAAATAACGAGAAAAACTACAAACCACCCAAATAAATGTGTTCTTGTGCTCTTTTCTCTCCTCTTACTGCCCTGAAAAATTATATTTCATGCATGATAAACTCTTGCAAATGATATTATGTTTGTACATTATCTGTTTCTCGCATATGCTCAGATCATAATGACGGATAGCTCCTTAGGAATGTCAGTGTGCACTCTTGCTCGCCTTTTCTCCAAGCTCAGGGATTTTCTAAAAGATTCATCTGCGGGTGTCAGTTTGTTGGCATTGATTGAACCTAACGGGCTTTTTGTGGAGATGGAAGTTTGTTTGGTAAAATTGCAAATCCAGGCTGACAGTTTGTGTTTACTGCTTGCTGAGGAAGAGCGTCAGGTGGGAAATGAAAACAAGAATAAAATCGCAGTGGGGGAATCATTTTCGAAAAGTCATTTACATCATTTTTATTTGCATCAGATTACAATGTTTGTCCCCTAAAATAATTGCCTCACATGCATCTTCCTTACCTGACTCAGTGTGCACAGCTCAGCTCAATTAAGGGTGCATCCCATTTACCACATAGCGAACCACTTCATGCTTATGAGAGGTCATTAAAACATTCACCTTCACAGGTCAATAAAGATTCTAAAGCCTTGTAAGAAGGCTGGGGGTTGATCTCAGCAGGCACACACACACACTCAGTTATACTGGTTTTTCTAGGATCAAACTACTTAAACATTCCTGCTCCCCGAGGGAGGATGTCCATTGGGCGAAAAAGTTTATCTCATTAATACCGCTGGGGTCAATGAAGTGTGCGACTGGTGGCTCTAATGACTTGACTTCTCATCTGCAATGCAGTAAATGATGGCAGATCTGATTTAAAGGCACAGGCTGCAGAACATTTACATTGACTCCCTTGTACAGACGCACTGTGAGAAATGTTACAGCTTAAATCTCGCCTTCCAAAATCTCATTCATAATTCACTCAAACAGTGTTGTCATGTATTTTTTTATTAAATGTTTTAATAACCATTAATGCTGATGAATGACCTACCATAAAAATATTTAATATTATGAGAAAATCATTGGATGTGTTAAAGTTCTTTTTTGAGATTTACAATATCGGGCTTTCTTCTTTTCTTCAACAGTAATGCCTGGCATGCATTATTCATGTCTCTCCACAATACCAAATCATAACTAATAGAGAATGATAAGCATTTTTACATTCTGTCTAGTATGTCTATCTATCTAACCTTTTTGTCCTTCTTCACACAATGCATACTGTATATGCATACATGTGTGACACCAGGGAATCCATCATGCTTCTTGCATAACTGGGCACTGATCAAGCGATCAACCCCCCCTGTGATGTCTAACCTTGGTGCAATTGCCAGGCTTCACACAGGACCCCTTAATTGATCTGGGGATATCAGAGAGAGATTGTGACAGCCTGCCTAAAGGGTCAAAAGTCATGAGAGTTGATCCTCAGACACAAATTATGGAGGTTGCTGGTCTGAATATGTTATTCTCTGTGTTTTAGCTCAAATTAGTACTTATCCCTGAACAAAATGATGTACAATACAGTTGCCTATAATCTTCAAAATCTTTAAAGACTTCAAAATCCCAAATCCTATTGATTCCAATAGGAAAAGCAAGCTTAGATATTGACAATTTTTTGCCCCATATATACTGGACCCATTTTTCACAATATACACGTTATCTTATGGTATTTGGAGAAACAAATTAGCAGCATCTGATGTGCCCTGTCTTAGCAACATACTGTTAACAGGAAAGGTTCCTCTGGGTTTAGCAACAGTCAGTTTTGACTGAAACCATGAATTTGAATTAAATTCGATTTATTACCTAGTTCTTGTAAAATCTGTGAATTTTGCACTCATCATAAATTCAGAAAGCTTATGCTAGCTGCAACATTTTGCACATTACAGATGGCTGAATTAAGCCAGTCAATATGAGGATGGCTCCTATCAGTGCAGTTGTAATTAGGGATGACATTTTGTGTGTAAGATGGTTCTGTGTACACTGTTTGATAATTGGTTGGTGTCATGTGTTCTGCCAATTGATGTTAGAAACAGTAATTCAGGTCTAATGATGAAAAATGTGCCTCTGAAAAATAGACAAGTATTTGAGTCTTCAATGTTTTTTTAAGATGAAGGTGGAAATTAGACATTTTATTTCCTCTTCTTGGAGGTTTCTCCCCCAGTTTTCGATTCCTGTCCAATGGGCCTGACTAACACTGAAAGAGACCCTGCTAATCTCTCCTCGAGCGTCAGCTCACTTCTCTGTTCTTCGTCTAAAAAGATGCTGTTTATCTGGCCAAAGCCCTTCGCAGTGCCATTTGCGCTGTGGGGTGCTTATCGACCATGAGATAATTCAAAAAGCCCCTCAGCCAGCTTCTTGTTCATTAAAAGTTTCCTCGGACTCCTCTTCAAAAGTGCATCCATCTGTCTGGTAGGAGAAACGATGGAGGGCGATGTGAAGGGAGCTGTGTGTATGGGGAGGGGTGTGTGTGGACATTATCCCTCTATCTGAGTCCTTGTGTTGTTCCCTTTGATTTAATTTCCTTTGACGCTTCTCTGTTCGTCCTGTTCGGATCCCTGATGGATTGGGTCTAGGCCATGAGTTTAAGATTTGTTTCTCTCCTGCTTGTGTTGCCTCGTTATTTGATCAGCTTTGTTAACTCTGATCCAATAATGATGGTAAATGTTAAAAGGGTATGTGTGACCTACATTGGCAGTTCCGCCACTAATTTCCCGTGGTAGACCTGACCGATTTTCAGAGTCAAAACTTTGACTTGAAGGACTTTGCTCTGCATCAATTTCACTTAGATCTAGTGTGTTCCATTTGATACCAGTGAACCAAGACATCAAAGTGAACAAAACACTGGCTCTGAATTTAACAAGAAGTTCCACTCCAGTGACTCAGTGAACTTTGAAAGGCTTGTTTTTTTTGTTTTTTTTTTACAACCATGAATCACTGTTGAATTCTAATCCTGAGCTGATATTTGTAGACACCAATAAAACAAGCAGCAGACTGAGTAGCTTTCGCGCTGACAGTGTCTCAAACCACCACTTCAGATTAGCTCTGAGGAATGCTCAAGGACGAAAAAAAGCGAGGAGAGTAGTTAAGAGATTGATGCTTTTCATGTGGCCATGTGTTTAATTTATCAATAAAGCTGTCAGGCCTCCACTAACCTGGGCGGGTGTGCCTCGGCATTAATCAACAAACCAGCATCAATCTGTTGGTCCAGAGCTGCCGGCCGCCACTCCATTACATTGACCGTAGCAAGGTTGTCCCAAAGCCAAAGTTTGATGACTGATGCCTATCTTGCTGAACAAGACACAACATTCTAAAGCTTCACAGAATGGTATCCAGAACCGAGATATGGAGAGTGTACTGGAGAATGAGTGGAGGGACTTTTCCTCTCTGGTCTGCCGTGTTCCCTCTGCTGTTAACAAGCAGGTAATTATGGATAGTGGTTTGGGCCATCCGTCAGGGGCAGGCAGCGGGTAGATTGATACCAGCAGAGCTCCATCCGGTTTTTACCCCCCCCCCCTTGCTTTTAAGATCCTCAGTGCGTGATTTGGGAAATTGAATATTCCAGCTTGCTCATCCATTAAATTCTTTAATCTCTGGGTGGAAGTCGTATAGAGGGATTGTGATAGATGTGCAGGAGATGGTTACAGAAAGGATACTTCTTGGAGCGATGATGATGATGATGTAAGATGAGAATGGAAAGACTTAATGAGAAGATAAAAACTAGTCACAATTTGCTTTACTTAATTACTCGCAGTATAGTAGCATAGTAATGACTTCCTCAATCTTTCATAAGTGGATTTGGCCCAAGTTGACAGCCTTCCAGTCAGTTGTAATTGAAGAGCTGCCTTTAAACAATAATTGGTCTGTCTCATGGGTGTAGACTGTGAACCAATGTGTGTGTAAACCAATGGCCAATGTCAAGTTAATGTTTGTATGACAGGATAAGCTTCTTACCTGTCAAAGCGTTCATATGAAAACAATTAAGTCAGGACACAAACACAGCTTTGGCACAGTTTTCAATTAACAGAAAGTAAATGAAACATTGTCTGCCTGCTTATTAACTGCCTCAACACCACCGTTTTGGAGGTCCACAGTCTCCAAGGCAACAGGTTGCAGTGGAGCCTCGCCATGGAAGCTGCAGGGACATGAGTGAGAACACACCGATAAATCAAACTGCAATTGAGTGCCATCATGTTTGTGGGTTATCAACCACGATCATTTGCAGCTTTTGATTAATTCTCTGATTGAAAGGTCTTTTCATTAGGAACTTGTTTACCTAATTTTTGCAGCAGCCTTCATTTTGCAGTATTAATTTACTCATCAAATAATCCAGATACTAGGACAACATTGTTTGCTGGTGCTACTTGTTAGCTCAGGACGAGTCTTGGCATTCTCTTACTTTTCATGGCTTTGTTGAATGTCCTTTTTGTCCTTGTCAGTATCGCTCAATTGACGACCAAGACAATTATAAGCCAGTCAATCACCACTTCACACATGAAACCCATCTGAGAAGCTCCTGAGATCCATCTCATGAATATTGTATGTGCGTTTCTGTCACCATGTTAAAGCTCCTTTGCACAAATATTACCATGGGTGAATTGTTTTGACACCGGCCTGTCATTTTTTTCTGACTGATTTTTTTTTTTTTTTGATGTCTCTTTTATTCTGAAATGTTTTCCTGAAACAAGAAAGCTGAAGGAAGAGGATGAGCAAATGAGAGACAGTAAGGAAGATGGACTCTGCGTTTCCACACCATGAATTACCAGTGGGGAAAGGAGGTGAAAGACTGACAGCATGACGAAAATTTAATTAATCGCAATATCTGGAGCTCCATAAACAAGTATTGGATTTTCAATTTAGGGGAGAAGACCGTGGTTGACAGACAGGGATGCATTGCAGCTCAACCCGAAGCTCACTTTCTCTGCGAGTGCTGGCAGGTATTGATCAGTAATCATTTACATATGCCCTTAACTTTGCCAGACGTCAAAACAAGTCAACAACACAGCACTAACATTGGAGAGTGAAAAGGAACCAAAAATCTGTGGATGTCACGACAGCCCCCGCGAGTCTCGTTAACATCACACTCATTTTCACAGTTTTCTCTGTCTGTGTGGGGTCCTCCTCTGCCAAGTCGATGTGATGCACGAGCTCCATAAACTTAACTAAGCCCAGACAGAAGTGATGGCCTACACCCAGGGGAGTCGTGTCCAATTTTGCACTTCATAGCCAATAAGCTTCACAGATAAGGCTGTATTCAGAATATCTAACCGTCTGTCAAGAAATGACTTTGTACTTCATAAAACAAACAAGCTGTAATAAGATAAGCACGAACAATGAAGACAAATACAGCATGGTGTAATCCAAAGAAATATGCCACTACTTTGACAACAATTTTGTTTTTGTGATGGCGCAATCTGTTGGTTTAATGGAACTGTTTTTATTGTCTAGCTTATGGCATTTTGCGTAAGCACATTGGATACATCTGCCAAAAAAAAAAATATTTTTGCACCAGTTTGATCACATACGAACATTTATCTCTTGATATAATAGTAACACAATGGGTGAGTTTTCAGTGTGCAGGGCAGGATAACATCCTGCTGGGTGAGGTCATTGGGTGGCTGTTTTTATGTTGTTGTTGTCCTGTTTATCTCAGAGTTGAACTGGAGGTGAGCCACAGTGTTGAGTTCAACCAATCAAAGGCAAACCCTGTCATGCAGTTTTTTAAAAGGGACATTCACATGTACTTTTTTTTCTGCCCTGAAAGAAAGTACATAATAGCCCATTAGTTCTTGTATCACATCAATTCCTGCAGTGGAAATAACACCCAATGTGACATTTAAGAGTTATCTGTCCAAGCACCCATTCCCAAAATGTAACCACAGGTTTATTTGCCATCCTCATGGCAGTGACCAGCTCACCTGTCAAAGAGCTAAGTGGAACTGAAGGCCTCTTGTTTTTTTATTTGATTATAGTTGAGGTTATTTCCCACTGGCAAGTCTCCTTACACTTGTCAAACACTTTATGAAATCTACATTTAGAGTGAACCTCAGAAGTATCTGAGCTGATAACAACAATCCTTATTCCAGCATCACAGCAGCCATCCTAATGGGCACCAAATAATTCACTGGGGTACAGGAAGTGCTCAGTAGTGAGTGCATTTGCAGTATTGATGAGGCATGACAGAAAAGTTCAAAGCATGAAGCCTGTCAGAGGGCTCCAACATACAGAGGCTATGGCCTATGGATGACATTACACATGTGCATGGACTTTATTTTTACTCCTCATGGTGGGTGGCTGTAACAGAGATATTTCTGGAAATGTGACCACCACATTAGTGTGTGGAGTCATTCTCCTACAGGCATGTGATGATGAGTCCTCCATTGCTACAAATGACTGGACAGTAAATGCAACATTCTTCCTGAAAATCAGAACAAATTGCATTTGAATTTCTGTCAATTCTCCCCTGGGGTTCTTTTGTGGGGATGCCACTCACAGCTGGTGACTCACTTTTCAGATGTCAGTAGCTGGACAAAATGCCATCATGAATTTAAGTTATTCTACTCTTTTGAGAATATAGACCTTATCCTGAGTCCTTCCCCTGCAAACTTTTGCCCCAGTTTGTTCCTTTTATAGCATGTGAATCAGATTATGCAAGAGTGCTGCAGAATTATTAGAGGAGCTGACTGGCATGTGCTGTTGCTTTCATTCCCCGACAAAGCTGAGTGAAAGATAATGATGTGCTGCATTATGGAGTATGTGCTCCTCTCACCCTATTAATGAGCACCACGTGCACGCACAGGGGAAGTATGTATAGCAGCCATTTTGTAGCACAGTGCTTAATGCATGATTATGCAAATGAATCATGATTACAACCTTATGTTATTTAAGCTCTCCTAATCAAAAACGGAGACATCATTTTCATTCATGGTGTAGCCAAACTCGTCCATGCGAATCTGACACTCAGTCACATATTTCCAGCTCTCATGTGAACTTCCCACTGTAAAATGCCTGTCATTCATTTTCATTAACTGCTATAAATGAGGCTGACATCTGCTGTATTAAAAATGTAATTATCAGAATACATAAATATGTAATTGCTGCCACCTGCATAATTGATGTGCACTAATGCACAATGTTGAAGATATAAACTTCCACTTAGCAGGCGCATGCCACCTGAACAATAGGTGGGCTCCTGAGTGATAATTGAACCCACAGACGATTCCTGGGCCTGTGAAAATGTTAATCACAGAAGATGGAGCCTTCATTAGCTGGCTCATCCATAAAAGCACCATTTATATGTGTGAAGTAGAGAGAAATGAAGGTAGAGTGAGAGACTTTCCCCTAGTGTAAGAGGAAGTGAGGGATAGCCCGTAACATGTCCCCACAGAAAGCACTGAGAAGTCAAATACCAAATCAGGCATGCACCAGGGCAAAAAAAATCTAATTATGCTTGAGTCATCTTTATAGTGATTAAGATGTTAGCTAATGCATGATACATGACATTGCAACCAATGGACAGCCAGTTCATACTGCAGAGATGTGGCTGTATATCCAAATGCAAACTAAGAACAGGGCCACAGAGTCTCTCTCTGGTTTTCAATTAATCATGCCTTGCATTAAACTAATATAACTCCATGTGCTTAATGCTTGTGCTGGTAAGCAGTTCTGAGGCAGAGATCTTCAAGAAGTCCCAGGCTATGAATGAATGCATGCATGCTTGCAAGATATCATTGAGTGGTAGAAGAAGGAACACAGGAAAGGAGAGCAAATTAAATGTGTACTTACAGTAAGTATATTTTACAGGCTTGGAACTCTTATAAGTGGCACTTACACCTTATCCTCAGCTGGCTTTCCTTCAAGGGTAGAAAAATGAAGACACTGCTATGATTTCCTTAAAAAAAATCCCACTAATACCCACTAACATCTGGCTTTGTCCTCAATGGGAAAGGACTCAGTCAGCATTGCCAGGCAAATAACTCTGCATTAGTCTGTGTTTAAGCAGCATTCTAAACAGTACTTTGTGCATTAAGGTGGACAACATTCTGTAGTTTCCTGTAGGGTAGTTGTGAAGTTCCCTTGTGTGCTTCCTTTTTCATTTTTTTACTGTGAGATAGAAGGTACAGTTAGTAACATAGGGCACTGAAGGCAATATCTTCTCCAGTTTTAGCGTGGGATTGAAGCCACGCCACTGCCTGCTGTTGATGAATGCTGTGTAGCACAGCTTCGGCTGCATACCAACCCTAGTTTGAGGACAAACCTACATAGGCTGTGATCTCACAGGCTGCATCCAGAAATATTACAGCCAATCAGGGACCACTGCCATGACCCATCTCCCCCCCCCGTGAGCTTCTCAGCCCGATCAGAGCAGCCAGTCAGGGGCCCACTGAGCTGTGGCACGTCGGGCTGCATTACCCAAAATTCCCTGTGTATCCCCAAGGCTTTACTACGTTGGGATTGTGTGGTGTCGTCTGAGGCCTGTCTGCGAGCTAGCCTCATTTTTCATCTGCTGTTCTCTCTCTTTTTCTTCTCCCCCACCATCCCTCTTTCTTCCCCTCCCTCTGTGTGACCTCTCAGCCTGCCTTTCTTGTGCTAAATTTGGCATATATCCCTTTAGTGTATGCCTTTGTGTCCCTATGTATGTGTTTGTCTGTGGCTTGCTGTCCTTTCGCTTTCCCCCTGCAGTACCTTTCTCCTTCGCTGTCTGACCCCCCATGGGAAGCTGTTGTTGGAGTTGGCGCGAATGTTCTGTTGCTTTGAGTAATTGAACATCTCTTTGAAATAAACAGCCACACACACACACACACATACATACCCCCCCCTCCAATTATCTCTGTGTCTTAATTAGGCCCTCATGCTGTGCAGAGACCCTCCCTGGTGACTGTGTGTAAGTCTGTGACTGTGTATGTTTGCTGCAGTAGCTTCTCTGGTCTAATTCAGCTGTAGTTGTCCTCACTTGCCATGGGATGTTCTGTCAGGCTGACTAATTACCAACTTGTACGTGTGTGTGTGTTCATCTTGTGTGTGTGTGTGTGTGTGTGCAATAATGCAATTCAACACCTACTCTGTATCAGTGCTCCCACTGTAGCTCAAGACATCATTGTCCTGTCAACACATCCAGTCAACCAGCTATAGTCAACGATTTCTTATTTCTGAACTGAAAGAAAGTGTGAGCTCTGTTACATGAAAGTTTGTTACGTAGTGTATACATGTTCACATTGTGTGTATGTTTGTATGCGCTTGTCCCTTTTGTGGTTTTGCTCTTTATAGACAGCACTCCTCTAGGAAGCTGATTGACAGCGAGTCGCCCCTGTGGCAGAAAATCCATGGCCTTCTTCCCTCACCTTTACTCTGACTGCTGTCTCTCTGCTGCTGATTTATTGTGATGCTAATTTGATTTTGGCTCACTGGCCTCCCACTCCCTTCTGCTATCACCTTCAGGAGGACTGAATAAGGCTCTCACGTCTTGTCTAGGCATAATACTTAAACTTGGCAGCAAGTTTTTGATAAAGTGATATTCGTTGGTGTTTTGGTTCTCTGCAGAAACGCATTATATGAGTTTTAGCTCTAATCTATGATGGTTGCACATTGTAATTTTCACTCAGAAAAAGTGATCATGAAATAGAATTAAGTCCTAATTTGTTATCGTTGTATGAATTTAAATTAACACAAAAATAGAGAGAAACATATTGCAAAGAATATGCGAAGTTAGCATCTAATAATGTACAGACAGTATGTTAAACCTTAGGCATTCAAGGATTGTCCTCATACGGACATACTGTGTTTGATTGAAAATCCCATACAAAGCCCATATGTTTTTGTATTAGGAGAAGTCTATGCTATGTGATGTTCTGTCAAGAAAGCCTAAGGCAGGAAGTGGATCCTTCCTCCTGCCTTCTATATGCATACATGGAAAGCCAAAGGCAGGAGTGGGCAGCAAATCAATGCCAACAGACTGAAATGGATTAGACATGGTCAGACATAAAAAGGATGAGCTGGGGTAGAGATGGGTGACTTGTTTCCATGACAACATAACACCCTAGTCTGAATGGACTAATACCACCAATTATTATTGGGGTTTTTTTGGGGTCTTGTGATGCTAATGTGGCTCATTTCACAGTTGATGTTGGTATGGTAATAAACTGCTAGTGAGAGGTTTGTTTTACGCAATGTGTTCATGCAAAAATAATGCAGTTACACAATGCAATTTCCTTCACTCGTCTCAAATGTATTTTGACCATTGACAATCCTTAACATATGTTTTATTTTATTATTATTAAGTTAACAATGAGTTGACTAAAGATCACAGTGGGCTGGGCCCAATCCTAGCTGTCAATGGGCAACAGAGGTGGGGTAAACTCTGGACTAGGTCGGCAGTCTAAAGGGTAGTTGTACACCCTAAACAAATTGTACAGTTAAATCAGCAGTGATTTTAAAAGCCAAAAACGAAGAGCAGAAGAAAAGTTTTTCACTGTCTTAATACTTACAGACCTCCCTATATATCTGAGGAACACCTCAGAAAATAATATGTCGTTTGTGGCTCACTAAATCACTAACACTCCTTGTAGTGGTTACTCTTATGTTTTAAATGGGTACATGTTAACAAGTGAACTCCCAGCTTTGGAGAAGTGTTGCTTTTTTGCCCTCCATCGGTTTTTGCATCATGTGGCTCAAATGAAAAAGCCCACTGGGTGTAAGACCTGCACAATATTAGCCAATGATTCATTTCTGTCCACTTATGTATTCTGTGCTCTCTGAGTCACGCAAAACTAGCGTTGCTGTTTTCAGATAAGGGTTTCAATGATGATGGGCCAATATAAGAGGCAACTACAGGGTTCCTCCTCATCCTCTCCATCACCCAGTATATCTCTCAATCTTTCTCCCACTCTCTTTGTCAGTCTTCCATTGGTTTGATGGGTGTAGCTGACAGATGACAATCTCATTTCCATTCAGGCGTGGTTCGATGCTATCTGGGGGCTAAGCCATGCAATAGCTATAAGTGTCACATTAAATCCCAGCCAGGGAGATGGGAATGGCAGAGTGACAGAGAAACCGGCCACAACCACCATTATCTATGTCTCTGTGGGTGACACCCACAGATAGAAATGTGCAGCTGCAGTGTGCCTGTGTGGAAACTGAGACATGTTTAGGTAGCCATGATCTTTACAATGTCCCAGAGCAATCTCCTGCTTGACACTAACTGTGATTTGCTTCACAAGTTTAAAGTGACAGGAGCTCTGCATTTGACAGAGGCAGCTATGGTGACAGTGGTGCTGATGAAAGTGATTATGATGGTCACACCAATACTGATCAATGATGATGATGATTTCAGTCAAAATTATGATGATGGGGTACTGATTGACAGTAATAATGATGATCAATACTGGAAACCTTGATAATGATGTATGTACATGTTAATCATGATGGATCCATCAAGAAAATTGCCCCAAGTATCAGGGGAGCAGAAAAAAATTTGAATATGTGCAATTGAAGTCCATTACATTAACAGCAGGGTGTAATTACCTTTGCTCAAATGCACAGATAGAGAATCTGAATGAATACATTCACACAATTGCATACACCTTGTTTGATGGTGATTAAATCCACCATCCAAGTGGAAAAAAAAACTCCCATAATTATTCCAGCCAGTACACATGGAAATCCAAGTCCTATTCCTCATCCACTTACCATCTGCAAGCTTTCCATTTCAGACCTCTAATGGGCTCCATTATTGCCAGGGGGGATAAATAGCATGACACCCTCATTGTCTGGCACACATACAATCCATGACCAAAACGTCTGTGCTGCTCCTCAAATTAACCAACCCAAAAGAACAATACTAGCACCTGGAAAAGGGCAGCAAAAACTTCACATGTCAGTCGAAGACAATTACCTCAAGAAGAACGCTCTCCTCTGCATTTAGCTGATGAGATTTTGGTCAGGTGCAGAAAGAAAAGAAGTGGAGGGGAAAGAAAAAAATCCCAGTCCAATTACAGCAACCCTGAAGAGATTTGGAGTTGCTCTCCATAGTGTGTGCGGGGGTTGTTTGAATGGAACAGTGGCAGAAAAGGGGAAAATGAATTATCGATTCTAATTACACAAGCCTGAGATCCTCTGCTCTCTGTGTGACAGGCCGCATTTCGGTCCTGTCATTGTAGGACCCTGTTTATGGGGATAGCTGAGACATTAACATTGTGCAGTGTTCAGGGTTGTTAAGTGGCTAAAGTTGTTAACATTGATTATTTAGTTAGTGTGTGAATTGCATGATGGGTTTAGATTTTTAGGGTTAAATTACAGTCTTTAAAATGTCACATTGTCACATACTGCCACAGTGGTGCGGAGTAATGGAGTGCACTAAATATAGGTAGCTGTAAGTTCACATTCAATTCACATTCTGGATTTCCAGGGGCCAATACCAATGAACACTTAATAAGTTTATGAAGTGTCCATTGATACTGGCCCCTGGACACAAGTGGATATACATACAACCAATCAGAGAAATGGAGCATGTGACCTAGGCTGAGTGAAAACCAGACTAGTATCAACACAAGACATCCAAAGCACTGAGTAGTGGGGTCAGTCCACTAGTGACATGACTGTTGTCGAGAAACCTGAAAATTCTGGGTGTTATCTGCAATTTTGCAGCTATTTTTGCATGAGCAGTGAGTGATCGCATAAAGCATGCCCCATTTTAGGTAAATGGTTATGGTTGGTGCCATGGGGTTAGTACAGAGTGGAACTGGCTGTGAAGGGAAAAAATCCCAGACATGGTTAGCCGGGCTAATTTAGTAACACTTCCATAGAGAGTTACTTACTTATCTGAATCAACTATTGGTAACAACATGGGGTTAGCTTGTGTAATATATTCTAAAAGTGTATCATAATAAGTTTGAACTAAAACTGACTACAGGCTTTTGGGATGCTAGCCTTACTCTCCGCTCTGTGCAGTATTTCAGATTTAAATGATTTGTTATTTATATCATCACATTTCTTGGTAAAATCTGGCTTTTCTGCTGCCATTTTGTTTAATACTAGGGCAACAAAGACACATATGGAATTGTTATTTTACATCAAAATAATAGCTGGAGGAAAAATTTAAAACATTCCCCTCACTGTGACTGCTAGGTTCCCTCTTGTTGAAGTAATCCAACGTATAAAGATTAGGAACGAGTATTCTGTCAGCTGTTACCATCCTAACACTGTCTAACACCACTGATACTCAATACGTGACAGGAGTACATTTCTGCGCATAACTGGTTAAAGTTTTAATTCTTTTTTGGGTATTAATATTCCCAGTTTTACAGCTGAGCTCAGCTTCGTCTGTCTTGCATTGATTATTAGCATATGTATAGGAAATATTTGCATGCAATGCTATTTAAAAAGTTTCCCAACAAGCTGCTTGAAACTCTACCTGAGTCTGTGTTATATAATCCTCAGACTGAATCTAAAAGTAAAAGATTATAATACAATCGTCTGCAGCTTTCACCATCCAAGCCATCTCCTCCTCAGTGCATAAAATCTTAATACAACTACAACTTTTGATTGTTTAGTTTTCTTGTGCAAATTACAGCTCATTCTGTGCTTCCCTATTGTTGTCTGTTGTAGTGCAGTTTTTCGCAAAGCAGCATACCTGTACACATTTCTGTGCATGGATATGTGCATGCTTCACATCTTGGAGATGGAGCGCGGGGTGGGCATGAGGCGCCTGATGGAAACAGGACACACTCAGTCTGAATACTGATGAGTTGCGCAGCAGATTCCTCAGATGTGAAAGTCAGACACACAGAAGCAGTCGCACAACCGCTATCTATATACACAACCATCACATTTGTGATACCTGTCATGACTTCCTCTCTCTTGCCACTATTGCTAATATACTTCAACATCAAGCCCATTCTGACATATGAATGCCAAATAACTGTTCAGAGTAGCAGTCTCCTATGTAGAGATAACACAGAAGACAGTTTTACTCCCTCTATTCACTACTGCATAATAGAGCTTTCACAGCTGAAGTCTCGTTGGATGTGTTTTGAATGGAGGTGGTAACATTTCAGCAGCCATCAGAAGTTATCTGCACTAAATATATCATTTGCAAATCCAGATAATGTTTCCAAACACAGAGAGCGATGAATAATACAAACCTGTTAATAATATTTTAGTGCCGAATTTTCAGAAGTTCCTCTGTAAATCTCAAGCCTCTTATTCTTCTTACAGCGTGTTAATGTGTTAACCAGGGTTCTCTATGTTATGCATGATCACAGTTTTCTCACATTTCCCAAGGCAAACTCGAAAATTTTGCCTGAATGAGACTACATATTGGAAGATAAACAGGCTCATTGTGCAATGTGCAGTTTGGTGTAATTAGAGATTTACTGTTTCTTCTTGCAACATGCAGTGTCTTTGATATAATGTGTGCTGTCATAATTATTAAGCCTTTCCTTGTTAAGGAACCCAGAAGCTTGGGAATATTTCACCTGTTGAATGGAAAGTCTAAATTTAGATCCTCTGCCACAGTTATAAGCCAAAATGTCCTCTCATTTTGGCACAGTGGTTGAATGCTGACTATCACCCAGTAGACTGGGGTTCCATTCACACCCTGTGTGGGACCTTATTCGTTTTACCTTTGCTTTCTGTTATTTTTTGGTCAGATTTTTTAATGATCATCATGACTTATTTTGAAGATTAATCCCTAACTCCTGTTATTGAAAGTATGAGAATTCGTATTAAAATGATTCGTTTTATTTTGACATTTTTGGATTTGTTGTGATTCATTAGACGATCCCCTGCTGTAGAACGGAGTGTGAAAGCTGAGTAAACATGTAGAAAGCGTGTGTGTTTAACAGGCCATTAGCGCAGTCTTTGACATGTTAGACTCTGCAGTGTTGCTGTGTGCTTTTTGTTTATTAAAATGTGAATAAATTGGCCAAAATGTAAGCTACAGAATATGAGAATGAGTTGTGACTTTTAGTCAGTTGTTACTGAAGGAGCAAAGCAGCTTCACCACCACAATGGTGAAGCTGCTTACACAACAGTGGCATTTCACATCTCCCTTTCTGCCTCTGCCATTACAACATCCATTGAAACATCAGGGCCCGAACACAGTAAGTATAAAAATGAAAAAACAAGGTGTGTGTTTGAATCAAAATGCACATTGTTTTGGATATCTGTCACTGTAAAGATTACTATGACAATAGGAAGTGTGTATGCAGTGAAGAGAAAGAGCAATGATGCGGTGGATGAAAATTGTGTCTGTGTGTGGGGTTGCATGATGGGATAGGCTGGATAAAATCTCATTTCTGTTGCTTGGCAAAGCATTGATGGAGACTGAACAGAGAGAGCTGTGTGTGTGTGTGTGGGGATGTTGCAGTGGTTTTGACAGGTCGCCTAAGCACACTCCCAATTCCATATTTACAGTACCCGCTGATTCATTACATCACATGCAGTACTGTATAATCCTGGAATGAGGGAAGCAAGAGGTCTCAGAGGGAGGAAGAGGAGGAGATATGAGTGAGTAGAAGCAGACCCTGTTTGACTCCATAGCAGCTGCCTTGCCTTTGGCAATAAAGATAATACCCAGAAATATCACTTTTATATTGTCAGATTGTCAGATTGTCAGATTGAATGTTTCCTTATTATTTCATTTTCTGTCTCTTTTCCTTTCAGTCTGTCTGTCCTCACCTATCAATTCCCCTGAAATGTGCCGAAGAGAGGACATATGAAAAGAAATCAGACAGCACGCTTACATGCACAGAACCACCCCCACTCCCACCTTACTCCTCACCACCACGTTCTCTCTACCCCCCCCCCCCCAAAAAAAAAAAAGAAAATAAATTGAATCTTGCATTTGGTAGTGATGGAGAGGAGCTTGGCAGTTTTATGCCAGGCTGGCCCTGCATGCTGTTTTATTTATTTTATTCTTTTCCCTCAATGCGACTCAGTACAGTTAACCCAATAGCCTATTGCTATTGACTTTCGCAGGGGCGTGTGTGTGGAAAGGTGGAAAAAAAAAAAGGGTTGGAAAAGAAAAAACTCATCAAAGTAGGGATTATGATATATAATAGAGTGCTGGGCTCTGATCAAACACAGACCTGGTCACTCCTTGGGACTAAAGAGTTGTTTATTTTGATCTTTGCACAGCTTTTATTGACAGAAGGCCTTACCCTTTCCAGCAACTATCCACAGGAAAAATGTACCCGGCTGTCTAAAGAGTGGAAAGGTTAGAAAATGAAATTGGTGCTACAAGCCAGAGAGAAAGGGGCTGTGGTTTCCTATTTGCTAAAAAGGTTAAAAAACGTCAACATTATTGCCTTTTTAGCTTGTGGCTACTAAAAAAAACAGTCAGAGGTGCTGACATATGTTGTTTAAAGGCTCAGTAAAATATGGGTATTGCATGTTTACACAGCGATGTTGTTAGTGACCAAATACGATTGTTTTGGCTCCACTGTGTTCTTCTTGCTTGCAGAATTTTACTATTTAAACAATATCAGGACATTTGTCCACTACAACTGTTGTAGCATCAAAGTAAAAGGTCAGAAGATTTAAGGGCTATTGTTTGTGTTATGGTTGGGTGGACTTCGACTGTTTACTTCCTGTCTTATGAAATTGGTCTGTCCTCTTTAACATGTTATTAAATTCTTCCCCCCTTTGTTTAGTTTCCTGCCATTTTTGTGACTCACCTGTGTTCAATCAGCCAGTCACACTCATAGTGTATATATAACCCCTTGCTGCCCGGTGCTCTCTGCCAGATTGTCTTTACACTCTTGATGATAAATCGAGCCATAGTTTTGCTCTGATTGCTTGTGTATGACTCATGCCTCGTTCTCGACCTTGAGCTATCTACGCCTCATGTTTGTTTTTTTACTCTTTGATAATTGTGAAGAAAAAAAAACATCCCCAGTAACCCCTTTGTCTTGACTTTTGTCTACTTTTGAAACTGCCCTAAGGCAGGATAATAGAAAAAAGAACATGTGCTACACAATGAGGCCACAGCTCTAATTAGGTGTATAGAACACCTTTACTGTGGAGTGTAACAGGAGGCTCGATTGTGTGTGTGAGTGGGCCACAGTATAATATGTTTTCCTATAAATAAGATATGAACAAACAGATCACTTTTGTATGAACAGCCGTCTCTCTCTGTCGTAGCTTCATAAAGTATAGCTTGAACCAGCGAATGCGGTGATGGAGAGATGAAAAGAGAGAGCAGGGAGAGCAGAAGAGGAAGAGATTGAATAAGGGTTTGAAAGGCAGGCTGCAAGGGGAAGATGAAAACAAGCTTCAGAAGGAAGAGAAGCGACTGAGAGTCAGGTAAGGGTGTGAAATGTGTTACACAAGATGGAGGGAGCATATGAAAGGAAAGAAAGATAAGGAGAAGGAAAGGCCAGCACAAACAGGGAAAACCACAAACTCGACTGACAGAGCTGATTGATAGAGACGAGCTAGAGGGTGATGGGTAGCGGTTATTGAAGGAGAGTGCAGCCAATAACTTCCCGTGGGTCCGTTGTGTCAAGTCCATATCCACAACCAGCAAGGCAGCAACTGTAATAGGGATTCCCTATTGACCGGTCAATAGGAGCCAGGTAGGAGGCCATGGATCTATTCTCTGAGCCCTACTAGGAGGAGAGCACCAGCTGTCACTGTCTCCGTTTATCTGATTTTTCCATGCATCCTTCCCCCATTTTACTTCCACCTCCCAGCATTCTCCTTCTTCTGCTTTGCCTCCATATTTTTTTCTTGTTTCACCTTGCAGCTTTAGGTCTCTGATCAATAACTCATGTGTCTTTTGCAGCCCTGACATTACTGTGAAATAGAGGAAGCAGCAAGAAGTCAGTCAGGAGACAGACAACAGCTGGCAGTTGTTTTGATTTGGGTGAAGAGTTGAGGATGTCCTGGGTATCTATAAAAGGTGTCACAGCACTGAATAACACTACAGACTTTGACCTACCTCCATTCCTGGAATCCAGATCTTCTCTTCTGCACTACATCCACCTTAATGTTTCACGACTGAACTGTCACTCAAATGTCAGTACATGCCCACTCACTTCCTCACTCTCAGATTTCTTTCACACACACAATCCTCTGTGTGTTTGTGTGTGTGTTTAGAAGCCTGCCCAACTTCTCGTCACTCATATTTTGTATTTGTCGGATGCTCAAAAGCCCACTGAACTTCTCAGCACTCTCAGGGAGATGCATTAGTGTCATCTTCCTGCTACCGTTGCCGTGGCACCCACATGCAGTATGGAGATCACTGATTGACGCAGTGGCAGCATCATGGCTGACATGACAAGACAGGTGACGGGGTGACACTCCTGACACTCAAGCCTCATGCATGACAACACACTCACACATACAGACTTTCCCTTACATGCCTTCACACATGTACAAATGTATAGAACAGTATAGATCTTATGTGTCATTATATGTACCCATTTCTCACAGCCTTAGTCTTTGATGCTCATAGCTCTCTCACACACACACACACACACACACAAATACCATTCCATCTTCCAAATCCGTCTTTTCCACGGCTCATTTCCTCTCTCCTCTCCTCTAAAAATGACAGTGGCAGATATTTCCACTCACTCGGAAGGAAAAAGAGCAGATATATCTAGTTGAGTCACAAAATTGGGTTCAAATTATATTGCTCTGTCAAGGCAGCCTTGACTTCTTCTTACCAGACCTGACATTTGGAGTGCATCCGCAGGATACCAATTTTACTCTCTTCCTCCCATTCAACACTGAGCTGACTCACTTTGTTATGTATTTTGGATGTACTGATGGCCTATTAGGTACAGTTTTTTACAGGCAGGATATTTTCTTTGAGTCTTGTTCACAATTCTTTTCCGGTCATAGGTAGTTTGTAACGTGACCTTTGTATTTGATAAGATTGGATTTGCTGGAATTCCTTGTGAGGTAGCCACAGAACATAAAAATTTTTTTTAAGTTACTCTACTTAATTGTTTTCTTGCAAAATGTAAAACAGACTAAAACATCATATGTCACACACAGTTAGACCTTAGTTATTCAAAAAACACATGCAATGCCATATAAACTCTCAGGTCCACTTTCTTCAACTAAGTACAATCTGGCAATGTACTTTAATAAGCTGTTTCAGGGCAGATAGACTGGAAACGTCCTCACACCAATTCATCCACTCCTGCTGTTTGTTTTTCTTGACGTCAGCCTGATATCTGTGGACAGCTGCTTGCTGGTGTTAGGTAGGGACAAATTGAACAAAATGGAAACCACACTGCTCTGTCAGTTCCCATGGAGCACAAAGCAGTGTTCATTCTCTCTTTCTTTCTTTTTTTTCAGGCTGTCTCTCTCATAAATGTGACCATTAGATTCACTAGAAGATATGCGCACCTCCTGAAGGGTAACTAGCTGTGGCCAAAGGGGATTCAAAATGACAGATGCAGGCACAGGTTGAGCATTAATTTTTTATTTTTTTTTTCTCTTTGTGGTTTTGCAAGACTACAGCAAAGAACTCAAGCAACAAACAGCCTGTATGGTCTGTTTAAGCAAGCAGTCTGTTAATGTTAGGCTGGTTCGCTCTCTCATACTCTGGTACAGACTTACTCTACTTGGTTAGCATGCTAACTATAGTAGACATCTTAACAAAAGAAATACAATTGCCTCACATTCTGTTAGTCTTTTTGATTAGTTTAAATTGCATCTTTAAGGTAAACAGGGTCTGTTTGCAATTAATGGTGTGGCAGGAATTATACGGACAAGGCTAAATTAAAAATCACAGCATGACATTGCAAAGTATTCTGATTCATAACTTCTTACTATAGCTATTTCACAGACTTTTCCATGCCAATTTGCATAGTGTTTTCAAAACATCCTGCCTTCCTAACCTGCAGGGCTGCACCGTACCACTAACTTGTCACCAAGTTCGCTCACAGACCAAACTGCTGCTAAATGCTCTTTTCCTAAGCTAAGATTAGTGTCAGTGACACTCCTGAGCCTGGTTGACAACACCTAAAGGAAGGAGCCTAACAGAGCCAGGCTAATTGAGAAATAGCAGATCTCCTCCGCAGGATAGGCTAATGCAAATCCTTGCTGTTTTTGCCTGGAATCAGTTTCACTTCAGTTACCCCTAATTATGTATTACCCTTCTATTCCCCTAACATGATACAATGATGCTGCACCTAATTTAAATTTTCCAAAAATAAAATCACAATCGGGTTTTTATTTCGACTGAATTAGATTGAAAAGACAAGACAAATGTATTCATCATCAATAAAACCTAATAGACAAAATGGACATACACAGCTACCCATGCACACACAGAGAAGCTTATTTTTGTTCCAGACAAAATTGAAAACAGGTTGCTGAAGAGGTGGAAACCACCTTGTATAAAATCCTTCAGCTTTGACATGGCATTGAGAGGAGGCAGGGATTTACTGTACAGCCAGGAGGCTGTAGGTTAAACCATACAAGCTTCTCTTTTGATTTTGGATCTCTTCCACATGAGGAGAAATTTAGAGTTAAACAGGCAAAGGGTTTAAACCATTCCCCCCACTATTACCTTCAGACAGAACGCAGACAGAGTGAAAGCACTGTACTTTATTTCCACACCTCCTCCTCATGTGAAAACAAGCACATACTGTAGTACAGTACAGGAGAAATTCAAATGTTCTTCCTACAAGGAAGTCTCAGACGCTCACAGCAAAGTATTGGTTGTGACTTGTGTAACATTTCTCAAATGTTTTGTGGCTTAGTAAACCTTTCTGCTTGTACTGCGTTCATGACATTTTCAGACTCCTCAGGTCAAAACGCTGAACGCTTGATGTAAAGTTTAAACAGCTTTTGCTGTTTCTCATTTCTCATTTTTGCATCCTGCCAGGATGACTGAGTCCGACACAGCTGTGCCTCTGAACTCTCTTTGGTACTGACTGAGAAACTGCTGAGTCGTCGGTAGCAGCGAAGAGCATGCGTGTGATGTGTAAAGTGATACGTGTGTGACAGCAGAGGAGGCTGTTGGACAGCAAGGACGAGGCATGATGACAGCTCCATTAGTGGCCCTCCTGGGGCTTTACAGGGGCCTTTTGATCAATCTGGCTTCTGCTTGGCCCTTGGCCTTGTTGCTGCATATGCGGCCCTCAACCCTGCACGCACACTGTATTGGCAAGCACAGTTGATACAAGGGCAAACATACCCACAAACTCAGGGACTGTGTACATTATGCGCGCATAGGCACACACCTAGTGGTACCTGTATGCATGTAGATATTGTGGCATTATGAATATGCATGAATACATACATTTCCATGGTAATTATGTGCATGGGCATATCATGTATCCTACACACACAGACAGAAAAACACAAACAAATCTGTTTGCAGTATTACTCTGTCAGCAGTAGTGAAATAAATGAAAACAGTTCAGAGGTCACCTGGATCAATAGCCATGTTGTTTCCTGTCCCCATCTGATTGTTTGGCTCGTGTACAGCAGCTCTGCGCATGGCAGATTGATCTGCAGAAAATGTGAAGTTGTCAACCACCGTGTCCATCAAAACTGCCTGCCAGGGCCATTTGTCTTGTTTATATGTGTCAACTGGGGACCCGTGTGGAAGAGACAAACCCCACACTCTTTGAATTTCTTCAGTTCTGAGATCTCCTGTGACGAGCAGTTGTTTGCCAGTGTCTTTGCATTGATCATTCCTTGCACAGAAAATGGCCAGTGCTTGACAGTTACTGAATCAATGAGTACACAGAAATCCTGGAGTTTGCTTGTAGTGAAGATGTAATGCTCTGAGCAGGTATGTGTGATGTATTTGCAACTAGATCACATCGATCACACAAAACACAAAACTTCGCTGCAGAGCTGTTTGCACACTAAATCTAATTTGGGCTTACTCTCTCATTACATTTGCTTCCCCCATTTCCATGTCTTTCCCAGGTTATGGGGCTAATTCCTCGCGTCTCCATCTATATCTCCAATCTACCTTCCCTGGGTGTTAAATTATGGATGAAACCTACCTGACAAGGCACCGAGTTACATAAGCCTCCCTCTGTCCTCTCACCTGGATCCCAGCGGCTTCATTATTCTGTGTGAGGATCATTTGGCTGTGAGTAAGCCCTGCCCCACCACATGGGAGTCGACATTAATATGTATTAGAGGGGCCTTTTTGGAGAGCAGTCATACAGGGAAAAAGAGAGAATATGGGCAACAGGGAAGAAAAATAAAGACAAAAAAGAGAGAGAGGAAGATGTTTTGTGTGTCTTGTCTTATGACGGGTTCAGGTTACAGCCAATAGTTTTCAAAGCTGGACAGACCTGAGATGTAAAGGACGATCCAGCCATCTGTTTCAGCCTTTTTTTCCCTCTTTTTTTGTGGGTAATTCTTTAATTTTTTATTTTTTTGGAGGGGGTGGGAAAGCTGATAGTGTGTGTTTTATCTCCAGGCTAACAGCATGTTGGGTTATTTATTCATAATTTGACACAGTGTGCCAAGAGTGAACCCTATTTTTTTCTGCAGAGGCTGGCACTAACTCAGCTTTTCTCCTTGACCCGACCATATGGATAATGAACTTTGGTGTCCCAAGACTAAAAACTAGTCATATTTAAATATACGGGAAAATATGCTTGGATTTTGCTTCCCTTTTAACTTTTAAAATATTTACTATTTATCTCATAGGAGATTTCAGTAATATTTAAATATATAGTTTTATAATGTTGTTCCCAGAGATGAGGTGTCATACAATGTCTTCTTAATCATGGACGGTCACTTTTATCTTGCTGCACAGCAGTAGATTAGCACCTCATGTTGGGAGGTGTAATTGTATATTTAACCACAATGGCACTGAGTCTTGCTCCGTTGTGATCGCCCTTGCTCCAAATCGTGTTAATCCCATTTATTGTTTGGGCCCCTTGGCTCTCTGGCCAGCACATATTCAAAGCAGGCCTCCTTTCAGACTCATTGTGCTCCCTTTTGCACTAACAAGATTCAATTACTGTACACACAGAGTGTGATTACATTTCAGTGTGTGGGTTTAGAACTCCTGCTGTGGCTCAACCCAGCCAGGTTTGTGGAGTTTATGCTGCCAAAGTGGTGAGAAAAGCTGTTAAAACCTTCAAAAATCATTAGTGAGGAAAAGATAGAAGACAGCGGTCAATTCAACAAAGAAAATTAACACTCCCACGGCCATACTTTTTTAAAATTCTGCCGAAAAGGCAAAAAACATTTTCCTGCATTATAACTGTGTCATACACCAGAAAAGAGATGTTTGACTGCTCTCTACATCTAGTCGTGGTTGTGCTACTTACATAAAGGTGCACGAAAAAAGTGAAAGAAATGAAAAATGACAAAAAAAAAAAACGGCCACAGAAAGTTAAGTGACCATTTTTAGACCAATCCTTTAAACTTTTGAAATGTATGTGACTTTCTTTATTATTCAGAAATTTCATTTTACTTTCCCCTTTAAATTTTTGCTAAAGAATTCTGGAGAGTAGTGCTCTCTATACTAAACAAAAAACTTAGTAGAAGTTTTTTCTTATGAAAAACATATATGTGCTCTGGTTGTTGTCTAGACTCTCTTAATTAATTATATTTTTCCATTGTAGATCCACCTTAGTTCTTGTTAGTTACAACCTTGCCATTCCACATACCTGGATCACAAAGCCTGTGAACATTGGCATTTATGGTAAAAATAAGTAATGACTCATGGGAAAACCAAAGGGCAGCACAGCAGGGCAGCTTTTGAACTAACTCTGGCAGCAAAATGTAGAGTATACCCTCTACTTATATGACACATCGGAGCCCAGACATAAACTATTAGATGCATGTTTTTTTTAGCTCAAAATAAAACTGTTGAAAATCAATATGTGATGTTCGTGGAGGGATAAAAATGAATGGATTAATTTAAAACCACTGCTTTTAAAGTTTGTATTTAGGTATTTACAGAAATGAGAGAATTGGTGATTGGGATTTATTTTGCCACACACACAAGCATTCATCCTCGCCCACAGATGCCGAGGCATATGGCCGAACCAAGCAACAGCCATTTTTTCTCAGGAGTGATTTGTTTTTTCTCTCACAGCTGCTTGGCTTAGCACTCAAAACCCAAAAACTGTGCTCCGAGATGACAACAAATCAACGCTGAAACAGCTCTTGTGGAGCAACCCTTGCCAAACAGCATTCAAACATTTTGCCCCTTTTACTGTAATTTCGATGGCCATTTAGACTTACCATTTAAATTCTGACACATGATAGTGTTTTTTCTTATGAAGCTTATATAAGTCACAGAAGGTGTCAGGCAGCAAGCACAAACATGGTTTGTGAATACTGAGGCATGACTCATAGTTTTGCAGGGCGATTAGTTTGATAATTAGCTGGTGATCCACCTGTCAGATATCTTCAAGCTGCGCAGACAAAACAAGCTCCGTCTGCAGAAATTTCATTAGTATCCTCCATGTTGCCTTTTCTCCTCTCTGAGCGACCCTTGTAGATGTCATTTGGTCTGTTAATGTTGTACAACCTGCAATAACAAGGTACCCATGACATATACTGTACATATACTGTAAAACTTAATCATTGAATCCTTCACTATATCTGTCACAACACTTATGAAAAAAGTAGTTTTATAGGTGCATCATTTCCTGGAATAACTATATGTTGATGACTCATCTTGTGCATGGGGGCATGATGTAATTTTGCATCCAATCAGACGCTTTCTCCTGCAAATCTTCTTCCTCAGCAGCTCTTACATCCATCTCCATCAAAACTTGCTAAATAGGGCAGGCTTTCTTCATGTCTTCTTGCCTGCCTTGCTCCTGTTTATGATCATTTGTACAATACAGTCTTACAGTAGAATAATATAAAACTAAAGAGGAAATTGTAACTTTTTAAAGTTACATTTCTTTTTAGTAGGACCTTTAAGCTCAATGTCATACAGCGCCATAGAAAATTTAGTAAATAATTCATATTCAGTACTTTACTATATCTATAATGTATATAAAAAAAGAGTGGTGCCCCCTTGGGCTTAAACCCATATGTATGAAACACCATGGATTTGACACAATCCTGACAGTTTGAGGTTAGACCTGAGCTGTGGCTGAGCTGTAGACATGTGCAAAACAGTTTCAGTTCAATTACTTGTGTAGAATGACTCTGTCACAGATATAAATAGGATTGCCAGGAAGTGTTTACATTTCCGAAGAGACAATGCTGTGATACATGTAGATATAATGTACATCTGCGTCTTGCATAAAATCCCTGGAGTTTGTGGGAATTAAATGCAAGATGTAGTCAAACACCTCCACCAGACTGAAATGAATATAAATGGAATGCGGTGTGTTGGTTCAAAGGTCCTCCGATGAGACCCAGTAGCTTGCGCCGGTGCATCTTCCAAAGAAGCCATCGCTGTGCATATGTCAAGTTGGACTCTGGAAAATTCCATCCCCTCCAGCATCAGCCTGAAGGCCTGTAATGCTGAGAGTTTCATTAAAAGATATAGTAGGTTCATGCCACAGGGCTAAGGGGAGCAGCTCGCTCTGCTTTAGGACTATAAACCTCCAACTCTTCTCTGTGACTGCTCAGCTGATGCTCGAAGGAAGCCTGAGGACAGATGTGCCACGTTTTGATGATGGCTAAGTTAAGAGGGCAGCATCCACGTCTTCATTGGTCCATTTCTCACTTTTCCTTCCCTTGTTTTTCTTCTCTTTGTCTTACTTTTGCAATAAACAAAACAGCAATGTTGAGATTAGTGGCAAGCCCAGTCAGGGCTGCTCAGAAGTACCTACACAACGTAGAAGATACTTTTCTCTTCACTGATATCACCCCTCCACAGCTGTTATATCCATACAGTTTCCTGTCTAACTGCAGATCTCACTTCCTTTTAGATGTCCTGTGCCCCAAAAAATGCTTAACAGCATTCATACTGAGGCCTTACAATCTACAGTTTGAGCTATTAGACAGGTCCAAGATCCAAAGGAAAAAGTAAATATGAGCATTTCAATAGACACGATAAAAATCTGTTTGCTTTTGATCCTCCTTTTTTCTATTAGGGTTGTTTTTATTTCAAACAACTGACCATGAAAGCTTTATGAAAGTGTTATATATTCCACTGTGTCAAAGCCAAAAAAGCACCTTTTTGTAGTTCATCAGCATGTAGATGAGAGGTAAATGTATTCATCTCCTACCGAGGAGAAGCCTGATCTGTATTCATATCTACATTTGCATATTTCCCAATGATCTCTCTTCATCTGCTCTCTCTCAGTTACTGCTCTCTCTGTTTGTTTTTATCATAGAGGACTGACCCTTTTTAAACGTAATAAAGTTTAATAACCAGAGAAGTATGGCACTTTTGAACACATACATTAACATCTGTATAGTTTCACCTTACATCATTTATACACTTATAGATATTTTATGTGTTATCTCATTTTAGATATGGATGCTAGGGACCGCTTTTCATCCACTCCTGCAGCATCCTTCCTCTTCATACTCCAGGTATAGTAAAAGCCTGTGCTACATCCTTATCTCCTTTTGTTTTATTTGAAGTAACTGTATGCATTCAGGTGACACTACAACACTCCCACAGCTGTGACTTTTTTTGATATATTAGAGGCTGGATTCACATCAAAGGTTGCCACTATTGCGTGTCAATGGGAGCTACACCACTGTGGTGGAATGTATCTGATTCAAATACATTATTCAATACTCATTCCTATACATATTCACCAATATGGAGTCAATTGAGCTGCAAGCCTGTACAATTGCAGAGATGTTCCCAGTCAACCAAAGAAAAAAAAAACACCATCATAGACAGGCTGCTGAGAACAATCAAACACTGAGAAAATTTGATGAGAATTTCTTGAAATGCTATTCAGGAAGACCTCTTTTTTGTGTGTGTGAGAGACTTTTCTTAAACTGCTGGCCATGAATTTTTTTCACTTCTCAAAGCTGTTAAAGTTTTAGTTATGAAGTCAGAACCTGTCCTTGAAGGCATTTATCTACTGTTCACTCTCGCTGCTGCCTACAGTAGAGGGAACAATACAATGCGAGTGAATAGGCATGACATATTTCAGAGGTAAATGAATTGTCAGGTATGTTCCCTTTTTTTCATTCATGCTATAAAAAAAAAGAAGAAGAAGAAAAAAAGAATCCGGTATGTTCTACCCAAGCGGCAACCTTCGGGGCTCAAAGTTGAAGCCCATGCGGAAGTGTCAAAACTTGTAATTCACGCCGCAACTGCTGGGGGCTGGGTCCAAAAGCAAGTGATTTCCCATAGACTCCCATGTTAAAATGGCCGACTTCACAGCAGAAAAAACATGTTTACAGCCTGGTACAAAAAACCACTTTAGTCTCAGATGATAGGTTCTGTTCTAGTGTCAATTGTAGGGGGGGTGAATTTTTTTACAACTCACTAGTTTCAATGGTATTCTGACTTAAAATTACGCATAATTATGGGCGTTGCCGCTCGAGTGACAGACAGTTGACGTATCACAACGTGAGTTTCCTGCTTCCACGATCGCCCGCCCCCCTAAACCCCGCTGGTGCTCCCCCTTTTTGTCCATATTTGGAGTTTTGGCGGACGTGACGCTGCCAACATGGCGGCGGTCATCAACGTCCTGGAACCTCCCACCGAGCCTCAGAACGGCTCTTCAGAAACAAACGGGTGACGTCACGGAAGCTCTGTCCATAGTTTTTACTGTCAATGGTTCTACCTCACGCTCCAAGTCGTGGTGTACATGTGCTCCACTTCACCGCATGAATCGATATACTTTGAGTCAAATGTCAATGTTGGTTAGAGAGAATGCAGCGAGCAGAGAAGACAAAAATACAGAGGAGGAGCATTGATTCATTATATAAGGTGGTTTGTGACATTATACAGTGTATCTCTGGTCAGAAGTGTTAAGTCTTTGAAAGGGCATTCCAATTCATTTACCATCACGACAGGAAAACTTTTGGGTATTTTGCTCCACATCAATCAATTCATTTCAAATAAGCTGTTTTTCACTCCTATCTCCTGGACACTGGTCTCCAGGTTATTGATTGCTTTAGTATTCAGCAGACTTCATTAGAGCAGTACTTGCTAGTGGCAGCATGTTTTGTTTGATCAGTCATTAGCAACTAATCATTAATGTGTCTGAACATATCCCTTTTATCTTTTGGACACATTTATCTGGGGATGTGTTCAATAAGTTGCACGGTTGAAGAATACATTTAAGCTTTTTTTTGGTGCTGGGATTGCATTCTTGCGGTATAGATCTGGTGCAGGTAGAAGATAGAAGGAAGCCAAAGAGAAGGTGTGTGTGAATCAAAGACTTTTTAGTTAGAGGTGTCTCTTTGTGTCTGTTATCAGGAGAGGATTAAATCTTTTTCAAGTGTCATCAGATTTTCTAAACGCTGCTTCTAAGCTTTCACAATTGATTTGTAATCATAATCATGTTCTTTCTGGTTGTACGTCACAGAGCTCGGTTCTGCATGGCTCTGCTCCATATGTGTCAAATATTCTGAATTAATCAGTTTGAGGTGAAGCAGACAAGAGAGAACGACGTGGGGATAATTAATTGGATCTTACTTGTATTGACTTTGACATATGTGATGTTTTGCATCTGTAGTAGGATCATGCATACATTATTGCATGTTGACTACATGTACTCCACTATAATTGGCTTAGATGTCAAATTTGCACTGTGTTATATTAAAAGCAAATTGCTTCTTTAATGATTTTTCTCCTAGGCGATTCCTGACGTCTGTTTCATTTTGTTTTTCCTGCAGCTCCCTCACCTACTTGATGACCTACCTCACTCTTCTGATATTTTCCAGATGATTCTCTCACAGCCCCATTTACTCTCCTGCTTTCTTCATCACATCCTTCTCCATCTTTAGAAAAGCAAGAGGAAGGTCTAAGTGAGCAAAAGCTGCAGCCTGGGGACTCTGTGATTGATAAATCCCTCCTCGCCAGTGACAGTGGGCTCCTCAGCTCCAATCACAGTACAAATTGGCTAAAATGCCTGCTGGTGTTTATGCACATATCCACAGCTAGAATGGCTGGTCTGATAGCAGCTAAAGAGAGAGAGAGAGAGAGATTCAGAGGGTATCAGCATTGCCTCAGTGGGAGCTCCATTTACCGCAATTAGAACAGGTAAATTAAGAAACTGTCTTTACCAACTTTACAACAGAAACAACACAGAAATGGACAGAAGCGTGACAGCTGAGGGATGCATGTTGTCTATGACCTTTGAAGTTATTGAGGTCAGTCATGTATAACATCCTTGGGTTGCGTTAGTCGTTAGGTGTATATTTAGCCTGCCAAGTCAAATAATCTGATGGAATCCATTTTGGTGTACTACTCGCAGCATTGTGATTATTTCCTGCCCAGCAGAATATAAAAACTGGTCAACATTTCCAGACCTATTAAAATGGCCGTTGTGTATGCTTCACCCAGAAATCTGTTGTTTCTGGTAGAATTGAAAACATCACATTTCATTGTTTGTGTTGTTAACTTTTTGTTAATTATTATTATTATTAGTTTATTTAAAAAGGGACAGTGCAATTTCAAAAAACACATGATTACACATGGTTAAAAAAGCCAGAATTAGCCAGAAGGCTAGTTTTCATCTGTAGCCCCCTGGCCATGATTTAAAAAGGCAAAAAGCACACTTACATATACAACACTTACTATATATATATATATGAAAAAACATTTAATCAAAACATCATATTAGGTTTGTATTTTTAGTGTTGGCAGCTGTAAGTGTTCATAAGCCACATTCTCATTTATTTGTGAAAGCCTTGTATGTTGTAATAATAGTGAGTTCCATGCTCTCGCACCCCTTACTGACCAGGCCGACTTACTGAAAGTGCTCCAGCAAATGTATGAAGACTGTCCCAATTTAAAATGTTATATTTGTTTAAAATTGCACAGTGATAATAATAGTGCCTCTGTTTTTATCCATGACTCTATTTGCTTGTTTGTACAAGACTTCCAAGGGTGTTTTTTTCCCAAGATATTTATATTGGCTGACAAATTGTATTTTTTCTCCATTAACATGTATGTTGGGGTCAGGTGATACTTTGCTTCAGTCTAATTATTCTTCAGTCATAAGTATTGTTGGCCTGCTTTTGATCTCTCTCAGCCCCCAGAATTCTTTGCAGTTATATTCAGAATCTCCATCAAAAAATACATAAATTATGGTTGAATGTATAATCATTCACTAATATATTAGATGAGGATTTATTATTAAGGCCACACAAACAAGTTTTTGTACACACTGAGCCTGCACAAGAACAATTGCCGCACATCCATAAACTGGCATGTCAACAGAAAGCCTTCTGCTCTGCCACACAATGATAGGCTTTATGAGGAATTTAATAAGCCCCTATCCATGTTGTGCCCACATGCCTTATCACTGCCAATAGAAAAATATCCATTTGGCCTCTGACATCCTCAGAATTATGAACCATCGCTGTTTACGAGCCCGTCCCTATTCTTTACGCTACATCCTGCACCGCCACCCATCCAGCACACATCCTGACTCACCCCCTTCACCCCCCCTCCTCCCCTCCTCCTCCTCCTCCTCCTCCCATGTGCTATAAGGGCCAAACATTCAGCCTCTTAAGCCGAGGGCCTCATAGTGGGATGCCTCTGATCTGAATCTGCTTTAGAGACAAGGTTAATAATATCTTTGAGAATAGTCGGTAGCAACAGGACCTGGCATGGCCTTCTCTACTGATCAGTGTTGTAGGAGGGTGGGACTGGGGCAGGGTGAAGGGAGCATAAGCACAAGCAGGGAAGCTGCATTTACATACTTTAGTGCCAAGAGCTGATATTTAATTACCAGCCTGCCAAGATGGTGGGATCAGTTTGCATGTTGTTCCGTTTCTGATCATTGCCATCTCATGAGACTGCTGCCTTCAGGAGGGGCCAAGGACATTGGCAACAGAATACACTGAATACACACAGCAGGCATGAATTGCTGGTGTGCACATGTGGATGCGGCCAACACAGGGATTTTGGTGCAGTTATATAATTATGAATCATACCATACCAAGGCATTCAGTTCAGTTTCATTATGTGAACATGCTCTTTATTTCCTTCCTTGTATGTGTCACAACCCATTTTGTCCTTCGGTACTAAAAAAGTAGATAAAAAAAAAAAAGTCTCTGGTTTTTTTAATACAATTTCACCAGCTCCATGTCATTGTCAGCTCATCAAATCAAATCTTATTGTTTATTTGTGACAGCAGCAGGTTTGATCTGTTGCCTTCAGGGCGGAGTCTCTTTGGATTAAAATATATGCACTCATACACACACACACACACACACATAGTCGCTCAGCTCCTTTGCTTGTGCAGTGACGCACAGACCAAAGTGCCAAGAATAGAACAGTTCAGTTGCCTCCTTTCCCTCTACCTCCAGGATTAATGGACTTAATTGGGCAAAAACATATTTCATGTGCACTGGCCTTGCTTTTGTAAGGTTTGCACTAGTATCGGGCACAGGGTCACATAAAACAATGAAGTCTCTGATTTATTAGGGCTTAAAATCATCATGATACATAAAATTACTTGCTTCTAATGGCTTCTGCTGTACTGTGAATGAAAGCTACACTATTTCCTGCACATTTTTTATTATTTAAATAGCCACACTTCTTTAAAATGCTTCTTTTATTTGCTGTAAATACCACAAAACCACAGCTTGATTTCTTACCTTTCAGTCTCTTTCAAATCTATTCAATTGATTCTGTGCACCTTCCCTCATTTGGATATAAAGTTCATTTATTGAGAATAGGACCTGCTACACAGCTCACCATCTAATCACTTTAATGGAAAAATTAGGTCAGATAAAATATAATCTAACAAAAACAACTGTAAATGAGAGTAAAGTGAAAGTATAATTTTGTGACGCAGGGAAATATGCTCAGCCTTCAGGGTCAATTATGGACTATAGGGCTGCTTCATTAGCAACCTCAGCCTTCACAGCCTGGTAAAACAACCCTATATGTCTATTTGGGATTCATCAGAAATTAATTTCAGTGTGAGCGCATGTTGGATATAATTCACTTGGATTATCGGGGGTTTTGATATATTTCAGTCACAGTTATAATGTGGCTCTATGTACTGCAGATTAATATACACCAATGACACGCTTACAGCTTGCAGCTAATCATTACTTTTATTCAGAAAACTGAGATATTTTTATATATAAAAAATGTTCAAAAAATGAGAGATCCTTCATAAAAAAGTAAGAAAAGCAAATATTCATGATGTTCTTAAAATTATAGTTAATTATAGTAATTGTTGCATAACTTTCTGCCGCTTGATTCATCTTTTTCTCACCTCCCTCACAGTCCCACAGACTCATTAGTTTTAAAAATCATTATCACAATCCTTAAATTTAACACAACTAGCCGTAGACACCTTTGAGTAGTGTGCAATTAATTTTGGGCTCGAGCTCATACATTTTAGAAGCACACGGGGTCGTGGTCTCTAATCATTTAATAATTCAACTCAAACGTGACAAGATGTAAGAGCAGAAATGTTGGGTTAGAGGGGTCAGGCCGGTGAGAGGGAGGCAGGCTGGTACTGACATCCTGAATCTCATTATACCAAGGGGAGTGTCGGGACATTTTTTCTGTTCTCTGACATTAGTACCCAAAGTCAAAGTGAGGAATTCAATTAAAGTCATTTTAATTTGGCAGTTAAATGCACATGTACGCAGACCTATAAGTAATTTGACAGCTTAGCTAAAGTTCAGTCCAGAAGAAGTATGACATTCAGGACACCACATGGACTTCATACAGGGCTTTTATTTTGAAATGTGAGGTGACGAGGGAATTTTTTCTACACCTTTATTTTATATGATCGTTGAGTAGCTACCACAAGTGTTCCAAGTGGAATCAATTCAGAATATTTATCTTCCATTTCATCTTTTATTTATATTTAACCTGCTTAATGGTTATTTTATGTTAGCTACCTAAATGCAGAAACTTGCAAACTGGCTTTTAATTCAAGTGACCACAAATACGGTGGTGGATTGAGGTGAAGCTGTACACAACATTGCACCTGCACTTTTCACAGTGTAGTGAAATATATTTCATGCTTGGTGCAGACATCTAAAATTACAGGTTTGGCACAGTGAATGTGTGAATAAATCAGTACATGAAAGCACACTTATTTTTGGAAGCTACTGTTAGTAGCCTTGGAACATTTGAAAAAAAAAGAAAAAAACACCTCCTTGAAGTAATTTACCACCAAACCACTCAGGGTAGAAAACTCCTTCTGCACTGCTCTGTGAGTTTGAGCTTTCAAGCAAGTGGCAGTTCTGGCTTCCCCTGCTGACTGATGCCAAAGTGTTTTCTTTGCTTTTGACATAGAAGTGAGTGCTGTGACATCACACATCATACACTTAAAAGTTTGAACCTGGTGAGACCTGTGTACGGCATCAGGAGTTTTTTCTAATGTAATTCCTCTGCATTCCACACATGATTAGTGTCTTTATTGTTTTCATATTCCCTTTAATGTAAAGTAATGGATGCTTGTTTTTTGCTTGGTGAGAGGAGAAACACTTATTATTGGAAACTTCAGTGTAAAACTATTGATATTGATTTCAGCCATTAAAATCCACATGAGTTGAAAGCTGCTGTGTATTGATCGTGTGCATGTTTATTAGACCACCACATATGAGTGCACTGAACTTATTTAGTATTTTTATATTTATCCATCTCCTGTATATGTGTGGAGCTGTTTCTGTTATTTCTTCTGTGTATACGTGAGTAGGCAGAGCTGATGGGGCCAGACAGAGCTGGCAGCTAGCCCGTGTATCTTAGTTAAAGGGCAGTGTGTGCATAATGCTGGCGCGGCGGAGTATCAGGGTCTATAATCTCTTCTGGAGCAGTGTCATCATGGAGGGGTCAGAGTCCCCTCTGCCCGGCACGGAGGGAGAAGGAGAGTGGAGTGGAGTTGACAGTCTGGACACTGTAGGCCATGCTCAGTGCAGCTGCAGGCCAGCTAGGCACAAGGACAAATGACATATTGCAGCACACATTAGCATTTTAGTCTGGGATAGCATTTAGCATTAGAGAAATGATGCACAGATTGGTTTGGCTGAATTAGCATACTGCCTTTGTTTGCATCAGGAAAGATTTTCTCAAAGGCCACACTGGCTAACGCTTAGCACACTGACAGGCACTTTTCACAGTATCAAAACGAATCAGTGAATGTCCGCTATCTGCAACGTCTTAGGTGGCTTTATTTAAACCATTCCACTGCTTAGGGTGGCACTGAATAGGCCACTGTTACACAGCTTACTCAAGCAGCTTACTCTAGCACTTAGCTCAGCGCAACCAAAGATAGTATTATGGAAATAGAACTGCAACAACTGCAGATGTTCTAACAATGTCGAGAAACACCCCCCTTCTCCTGGTTGCCATATTTGTGTTTTCTCCTCTTCAGATGATTACTCCAGTAAGCTGCTGGTGCATATCATGGGGAAGTGTAGGAGGGAAATGTGCACAGGCTGCCTTTAGCAGATGCTGTGTGCTCGTGTGCTTCCCTTTTTTGCAAGTCAACAATTTGAAGCGTTGCTTGAGCTGCTTGTTTTTATTCTCACTCTTAGTCATCTCCTTGAGAGAGCTTGCTTCTTAAAATATTCATCCCTCCTTTTTTTCTCCCCTTCTCAACTAACTTTTTGTCAAGAGAACAATTTTTAGAGCCTTTTTTTCCTCCATCTTTACATCTCTCTTTCTTTTCTTCTTCTCTCTCTCTCTTTCCCACTGTCTCTGCCTCTCCCTCTCCCTCTCTCTCTCTCTCCCTCTTTCTCTCTCTCTTCTGTGTGGACTGTTTTGTTTGCCCCTCAAGACTTCAGCTTTCTGTTGTTATCTGGGTCAGTTTGCGAGCAGAGTTTCTTCTCAGCTTTTCTTTCTGTATTTTTCTTCACCCACTCACAAAAAAAACAAAAAAACAAAAAACAAGATGGGGGCTACATCTATTCTTAGCATTACACCAGTAACAAGGGTTGTCCTCCTTTCATTGTTCTAGGTGACATGAATATTGCAAACAAGAGGACTTACTGTGTGGGAAATTAATTAGTGCTATTTTTCCACATGAAAAGGAACTGTCAGTCTCTGTTACACATGTGCACCTGATTTTCTTCCACTCCTTTCTCTCTCTCCCTCTCACACTCTCTTTCCCCATTTTCTTCAACCTCAGCATTACAAATTAAATGATGAATGTTTTATTATATTATTTCCCTGTTCCCATAGTTGCCAGGAGGTATATGCAGGAGGCATTTCCAACAGTGCCTTTGTGACATTCCCCCTGGGTTCTACAGAGGATTGAAGCATAGCAGGGAAGATTAACGCTTGCATGTTTTGTATTATTCTTTTAAACCCTGGAAGGTGACTGCGGAAGGTCACAATTGTATCTGGTATAATATAAAGTATGCCTGCCATTGTTAGGGATTAAAGCCTGTCCAATGGAATTATAATGGCAGCCGTAGTGTAACACTGTAGAAGTGGTTTGAACACAGAGACCATATGCATAAGGTTTTTGTGTAATACAATGCTGTTAGTCATGCTCAGGGGTGTCACAATATACTGGTATTAACAGTGACTTTGAGACAGTAGGTGGCAGTGATGCAGACACAAAAAAGATCTTTCACCTCCATCATCTTGCAGAGAAAGTAACATACAGTTAGCTAGCCATTAGTTGCTCTCTTTGCAGCACTTTAGTTCACTTAACTCTTAGGGTACAGAGCTGGAGTTCAGCCTTTTAACATGGGGTGTTGATGTGTTGATTAGCATTTTAAAATCACTTTCAAGTGGCCATTTTTGGAACTGCAGTTTTTGGCACTTTTATGCTGGGTCCATTTATCATTTAGCACTGGATGTTGCATGTTAAAGGTAGGGTAGGAGATTTTGAAAACTTGAGTCAGTTAGATTTCGAAAGTAAACACACGCCCCTTTCTCTCGGAGCTCACACCGAAGCCACGCCTCCAATCACATGGACGCACATTACCTGAACACGAGCTGCGGTCTGTGACTTCGGCCATCATGCACGTACCTCTCTAGTGCGTGCAGAGCAGGAAGAGAGTGACAACCAGCAGGGTCATCACAGAGGATTGGCTGATGTTTTTAGCATTTTATAGCTTCCACAGATGATTATTATTATTCGTTTTAATGCAAAACTGCCGAAGTAATTGGTTGCTATCGAAAGAGAAGTTACACTAATTTAACAAAAAGTGCATCAGAATGAAATCTCCTACCCTACCTTTAAGAACATCACAACCAAAGAGGTTAGTCAAATGTTTTATAGATATCGTAATGGTACTGTTATTTTTCATACACTGAAATGCATCATTAAAGCGTTAATTTAGTCAAGTTGAGGCCTAATGGCATTTCAATCAAGGGAATTTGATTTAAAACTGTTTCATCATTACGCCTTGTAATGATTTAAAGCCTATTCAGATTTCCTGGATTACCTTAATGAAAGGTCAAACTTCAAGGTCAGACCATTTTAGATTACTTCCACTCCAATTCAGTGTTTTACCTGTACTGCAGCTGATCATCTTTCCCATCCAGCTGGGTGACGCTGTCCGATTGATTGTGCTTATCTGCAATGTTTTTTTTTTTTTTTTACCTCCTATTTTACTCACAATACCTCGTCCCTTATTGCCTGATTACTTTGCCTCACTTGATTCTTGGTTCTGTGTACCGTCAATATTTTAGTCAGAGATTAATTTCACCACCAAATCTAGGAATTGGAAAGCTCTCAGCAATCAGATAACATTAATAAAGCCATGCTTGACCCTGAATGTGGAGACAGACAGAGTTTGTCTGGGTTAACTCATTACAGCCACACTTCTAAACAATGCAGTGTCCTCCCCCTCCTCTTCCAGGTCCTCTTTCCCCTCTTGTTTCATACCTATGAGCATAATGTTGACTTCTCTCATTTTCAGGGAGCATACGGACAACATCACGTTAATCCTTTGCTAAGACTGCATGGTCAATCATATTAAATCCTAATACTTTCAAGGTGACCCTGAGCACAGATTCACTGGGCATATGGTCCCGTTTTAAGCCGTGAAACAGCAGGGAGGATAGGGAGGGGGGGGGGGGACTTTTATCTTTTCATTACATTCAAATCAACACAATTCATGAACTTGGAGTTGAAGATCATTGTGTGTGTGTGTGTATTTCCTTGTGACTGCTGCCTGTGAAAAATGTGGCTCCACTCCAAGCTTCTACTTCCCTGTGATTCTGCCCTTTACGCACCTTTTTGTTTTTTGATTAATTGTTTTTCTAAAATTAAGCAGCAGTTGGATTAATGCAAAGATCACACAATAGAAAACACACTAAGCCAATAAATGAACCCCCTTCCAGCCACCATTAGCTTCAATTAGTTTGCTTTGAAATTTAGATTTTCTTCAATTAAGGGTTTATTTTTCAACCTGGAGCGGAATAAATGGGATTTCAAAGAGACATATTATGACAAGGGAGTGCATATCCAAACAGGCGAGCACAAAATACACATTACTGCTCCTTGACTCGTTTATTGTAAGTGTTGTAAAGCACACTTAACCTTACAAAAGTGCTCTATGGCATTGCTAAGAAATATTGATTGGAGAGGCACCTATACATCATCTGGTATCATTATTGACAGTTTTGTTCAGGGAGAATTGTTCATATTTGTGGAGTGTACAGCCCAGTGTGTGGTCTTTATCCCTTTGTGGTGTGGATGATTGAGGTGTTTTTCTGTACAGATGAAACCCAGGGTGCCTCTGTTGGGCTGTGACCAGGATGATATGGTGTTGCAGAATGCAGACTTCTGTATGTATCGATTTCTGAACATGATTTATGCTCATTCAGCCGTATATAATCAGGAGGGGCTTGAACGTTCAGTCTAGTTGGCTTGTGAATTAGTTCTATCAGCATGTGAAAAGCTGAAAATAAGCTTTGTGTTGGCTGTTTCATTGCATTCACCGCTACAAAAGACCAGCATTTAGGCCTGTAACAGGGGTACATCTGTGCTTTGGACACCCATCCTCACCAGCAAAACATAATTTGAGGGCAATATTTCTTATTAAGTGTGCATATTTTTCTGGCTGCATCTCTACGTGTTCATGGTGGTGTGGACTCATCGTGTATGTAGCAGTTTTCCCCATAAAATGTGCTTAATGTTATGAATTTGTGGATTTTAAAATGATCTTTATCTAAGCCCTTACACTTTTTGTAATGCATATCCATAACAAATCATTTTTGTGCCAAATCCAGTTAAATTGATTAAAAACAAAATTTAACCGGAGGCAAAACAACAGCTTGTGGTCTCAGGGGTACTGGAACCTTTGAAAGTCCATCATATACTGCTTAAACACCCACCATCTCCCAACCTACTTCTTTACTCAGACTTATGTGGCCCCATGATCTAATGATGTTGGGTATTATGCAATAATATGTTCCCTTAAATAACAGCATGATGATGTATGTCGGGAATTATGTCCATCGTATGTGGAAGATGTATTATTGACCACATCTGCTGTTTTTTGTTAGGACGTGATGGCATTGAGTAATTTGTGGATGGAAGCAGGAAGAATTTTTTCAAAGGGACTGTGTAACCCCAAAATCAATATGACATGAAGTCAATACAATGATACCACATATAATCCAGCACCAGTGTATGTGCATGACTTTCCAACATAGAGAAGGGATTATGTAAAAAAAAGACAGCATGTTGGTAGAGACAGACAATCAACCCAACACTTCCCATCACAGCACAGAGAGTAACTGCAGTTAGCTTGTTACCCATGAAATGGTACATTTAGGTTTTGTGTGCTGTATGTGTATTGACACTACTCCATTGACAGTATTGCAACATGAAATTGTCTGTGGATTTTTATCACCTGACCAGGTTATAGTTACTGAGTTTCTCAATTGCACTTTTAGCACTTTGAGCACCGGAGGATGAGTGCCATTTACTTCCATTATATTGAAGAAGAATCTGCTTCCCACATCATAACAATCTAGACAGAAAAACAACACTGTAGGCAAGAGGAATTATTTGGAGGATTATTTGATTTTGGGGTCAACAGTCTCTTTCACATAAGCACTCTACATGTCCAGTCAGAGAAATGCTGTAAACAAGCATCAATTCCTATTAAAGAGAAAAATGGCCGCTGTTTTGATTGTGAGGCAGGCAGTACTGCAGTCACACTGCGACATCTCCAACAACACGAACAGATATGGAAAGCAGGAAATCAATAGTCAGTTGGACTCATCAGAATGCTGTCCCACTTATAAATCAATTGATGGCCTACAAAAGGCTATCACAGAGAGAGCCTCCACTGTATAACAATTCCCAGCCCGACTCTGCAGTAGACTGCCTAATCAATCAGATTCCTGCAGATGGAAGCAATGACCATTGAGATGATGACATTTGTTTGTCCCAAAAGTAAGTGAGGTGAGAGGCTCAAAAATGCATTATTCCACACTATTGATGCACTGCTGACAGTGAGGCTAGAGGTCAGACCAGCTGCTGTCATATTGGTCTGTCTGTGGTGTATTGATCTGCTTCCAGGTGCTGCCTGGTTGTGAGATCTGAACACCTACTGCTGACAGCTGGGATCGCTTGTATCCTGGCCTGCATTAAATAGTGTCATTTTCAGTCTGTTGCCATTGAAGGTAATAGAGTGGACTTGATAGAGCTGCATAAGTTTGTATTGCAGAAATCTATGTAATATTTACACTGACAACCCAGTCTGTTCTAATCAAAATGCAAAATATCCACACACAGCCTATATTGTGAATATAGGCTGAAGGCGTTTGACACTTTCTTTAATGTTAACAGGCAGATATAAAGGCCAACCAGAATGTGATTCTTATGCACAACCATTGCTGCTGCTTGCTCTTGTTTTCTAGTGCTTTTTCTTCATCACTTTCAATCACCTTCAGGTCTAGGCAACAACCATACTTGATTAGGTATAGAAAGAGATTGTGGTTTTCTAACCTGATAATTTTAACCCTTTTAACCCCTGCTACAAACTCAGTTAATCTCTACTCAAACTGTGCTGACACATTGGTTATTTAACATTGATAACAATAATAATAACTTATTATTATTATTTGACTGTACATCTGGATCATTTGATGAATGATGTCAGATGTGACATACCTGCAGAAATGTCACATTTTCTGAGCTTTTATTGTCACATATGGGTGAAAGGTTGTGCCAGAGTAAGGATGGCTTCACTATTACTTTTCCTTCTGAACTGCACATCTATTACTTGCTAAACTTCTTTATATTAAATACTATATAGTTTTATTGTTTTCAGTTTATTTCTGCCTGTCTGTCATCAGAACTCTGATAAAGCGTGTGAGCTGAATCTTATAAGCACTCCAGCTTATGAATCAGGAGGTGCCAGTTGAAGTTCCTTCTGAGGGATTCTCATGAGACCTTTTAATCATGTGCACACACACAGAGGCTAATAGAATAATCTACAGCAGCTAGGAGATGACTGATTGGCCGTCCCATCTCCCCATCAGCCTTTAACAACTGCACATAACTCAAAAAAAGTCTTGCACACACTGCCTAAATAGCTGATATGCATTCCCATGATGCATTAGACAACCATTAATGATCACTGACCCACCCGCTTGATGATTTAGATTACTGAAAGAGTGATGAGTCATCATGCTGGGATATGATTGATTAACTAGTTGCATTTAGATCAGTACATTGTTAAGCACTTAGTATACACACACACACAGATTATGATGATGTGTTTGAATATTAACTAATTATTCTGAGGAACGTGTAGCAGTGCAATACCTCTCAGAGCGATTGATAAGTTTGTGGCCTGGGGGAGAAGGAGCTCTCACACATGGATTTTTATTTGTTCGCGATCATACAGAAAATGTTAAATCAATAACGTTTGTGTCGATTCCATGAGGACATGATGTCATCACTAGGGAAGAGTTCTCCTTTTTACAGCATGGAAAGTAACCCTCCATCTTGAAAGCCGGGTTACTGTCACTTAGAAACTGCTGCTCTAGGTGTGTCTGACTTTCACTTTAGACCATAAATCTATCACTTAACACTTGTATCACGTCATGTAAGATGTAAATTACTTGTAGTGTAGTTTTGTACTCTGCAGTATTATTTAAATACCAAGATTTTAGTCAACATTGCCATCACTGAAATGAGTTGAATGTATCCTACTGAGAAGCCAATAATGCCACTAAGCAAACTATCTCAATAGAAAACAGAAAGCTTTAGAATCATGGAGTTGGCAGGGAACCCACTACCACTGTGACTGTGCTGCTGCTGCTCGCTTTTTACTCTGAAACGTAGAAGATTGATGTGTTCATTTAACATTAGCCTCCAGCACCACAAAGAGGATAAGCACCTGGGCTCTAAAAATACCTCCTTTTCAGATCATCTGAGGAAGAGAAAATCAGATGAGTGAAATTACACTCCAAATGGAACCCCATTCATATAACACTGTCCTCCTTGCCAGCGATCCACTGTGCTCACAGTAATGCCTCGCTTGCTCCTGAAATATTGATATTCATATGGAAATGCTACCCTTTATTAACATAATAACATAAACAAATTGGGGATTTGATTTGGGTCCAAGGAAAGAGGCGGTGGGGCACTTTTGGCAAGCTTACCAGTCAACAGCTGTGCATCTCAGCCCAGCATGATGTATGCTTATACAGCTTTTGCAGCTGTATTTTTTTGGCGTATAAGGCAATGTGCATGGTTTCTTGTGAGGGTTAGTGGAGTATGATTATGTATCTATAGGCTTGTTGTCATAGTAACTGTGCTAAGCTCTCTTTTTTTCTATTATAGTCTAAGAAAAACAGCCCCTGGGAACCAAGAGCCAACAATTAACCGAGCTGAATCAGCCATGGCTTTCTTTAAAAATTAGAGGGCTGAAAATGAAAAGACCTTCATTTTTATTTCATGAGCATTGATATTTGTCCAGAAATTCCAGTGTACATTTACATTAAAAGTGTGGGTGTGGGTGAATGGTGCATACGCTAGTGTCACCGCATATGAACAAGCATTCAAGTGGCTACTATTTTGCTCAATAACCCTCCACTGCACTAGAGATGAGGAAATTGGTAAAGGTCATACACTTAAAATAGATCCTTCCTAGTAACTTCCTAGTAGTTACTAGGTAGACAACACTATTGATACTCCAGCATTTTCCTAAATTTATATATATTCATTGCTGTCTTAACTGCACTTTTAATCTTTTATGATTTTAACATCTATGTTGTTTGTATTGTTTTTATGTCTTAATATGTTTTATTCTGTGATTTTATTATCCTCTGTGCCTTGTGTATGAATGGTGCAATATAAATAAAGCCTTGCCTTGCCTAGTATGGACAAATGGTGGCACAAGAATAAGTAGAAAAAAAACTGCTTAACAAGGCTAGTGTCACCCCTTCAAACAGCGTGTTTTTATCTTTTTATGGAGATATTATTCAGCAGCTATGCCCCCTCTCATCACTCAGTGCTTCTGTCCATGTAAGTGAGATGGAAAGAATGGGGATGTGGTCAGTCAGTCATGTCTAAGAAGACCTTGGAGGACCACAGAGCTCAGCCGCCGGGACTTGACAGCACAAAGCTGATAGATTGGTTCGCCCAGCAGGGCTCAGGCGAAAAAAAAAAAAAGCAAGATACCATGACCACACCTGGGATATTAAATCACACCAGAGTATCATGAGGTTAGTTCATCCTCATGGGGTCGGGTACTAATAGGTCAATTTTACACTAATACACCAGAAGGGGGAAGATGGATCACATTAATCAGAACAAAGTAAATCTGACAAAAGATGCATTAAAAGTGTATCATATATGGAGAAAAAGATGACTGTGACAAGTGCAGTACACTGTGAGGGATCTGGGATGGAAATAGAATAGGGAATAGATTTCAGGTGAGGGAGGCTTGAGCTCAATGTTTTTCAGTAGCACTGGTTATATTTTCCACATTTGTTTCCCCTAAACATCTTACTGAGAAATTTTAATCTTGACTTTTTGACAGAAAACATTTCTGCCACTCCATGGTCAAATTAAAGGAACATATAAAATGTGTTGCTCTATGCAGAACCCTGACAGCCTAGAAAATGGCAGCGATGCTTGTTGCAGATGGGAGAAATTTGCCTAACATCATTTACACCAATAATGATCTTCCTAAACTGATGCCCCATTACACAGTAGTTTGAACGGTGCATGCCAGAAGCCTCAGGATTGCTTCTGAAAATGCTGGCTTCTTATAGGATTAATATTTTTACTTTTATTTATTTCTAGAACATCTGGTTGATAATTTGAAGTGGACTAACACTGCTATCACCAGAAGTCCTTGGTAATACCTTGTCACTAAAGTAATAAAAGTGAAAGAGCCTCCCTCTCCTACCTACACTAGCTCACCTGGGGCGGATACCAGTTCCCAGAGCAGCCAAGCAATATAATCCCGCCTGCATGTCTGGGGTTTTTGGCCTCTTCCCCTATGGACATGTCTGGAACACCTCACCAGGGGAGACACCCAAAATACATCCAAACCAGGTGCCCTGAAGCCCCTTAACTGCCTCCTTTTTTATAACTTACAGTATGTTTGTAGATTTCCAAACTATTTGGAGTTGTCCTAACACAATTAAAACCAATAACATTAGTCGTGCCACCTTCCTTTGTGTTACCATCACTTTTACATACAATCACTAAGCAGCCATCAAACTGGGCTGCAACAGCTCATATTCCATCTGCCCGATGTGAAGGACAAATCACAGGAGTGTGCTTTATCGATTCATGTACCCCCTGGTGGGAGAATCCCCACAGCGGTTATCCTGAAATCTTATCTGTCCTATAAGCTCTACTTTTTAACTAGCACTGTTACTATTTCCTCTATTTTCAGAACTCCCTGTGACATCAAAATGTAAAGAAAGAAAAGATCATATTTGCTAATTAGGCCGATTTTAGCATGTTCATGCTAATCCAAGCAAACCCTGTGACTCTTGCTCCAGCCAACAGCTAAGTGACCTGTGCCTGACATTAATTGCAATCTCTTATTATGTTATACATCCTAATTAAACCCCCACGTCACTTTGCAGCAGTATCACCAAAATGTACCAGTGGTTCTGATAACATTGAGTTTACAGCTGTAAGTGCATCTTTTGTGCTGCTTGTGAGTATGTTTTCTAGTTAATTGGGAAATGCTTGAGAGAGACACCGCATCAAAAGCAATAAATATAACAGCAGGGAAGGCTTAACCGTGTCCTCAAGGATTAGAAATGACTACAAAAGTGTAGAAAAACAAAAACTAATTTGGCTAATACAATAAATTCTCTTTGTTAATCTGTTTAATTACCTTCAAATAAACCATAGACAGTCTCACATCACACAATACAAAATAACTTTTGTATTCAGTGTAAAACAAAAACACACAAAAATGTGGTTGGTGAAATAATTTCTTTTGTTGCATTCAGTTTTCGTTGTATATGTGTGTATGTGAGCCTGAGCAGAGTTTTCACACCAAAATTGGACTAATTACTCTAGTTGGCAACATATCAGCTAGATCATTTCAGATCTGGAGGATAATCAATGGGCCCAAAGAGATTAAGGAATCCCTAACCTAACCTAATTATTCCTGACAGAGACAAGCACGATGAAGCCTTGAAATGTGAAGCATAACAGCAGAATTATGTTGCACGATTGCCAAAGAGCTGTGTGGACAGGTCAGAGCCTCTGTCAGAAGAGGACATGACGACTGGTATTCAGGCTGACAATATGAGGTCCTCTTGACATTTGTGATAGATCTGCGTTGTCCCCTGAATGTTTAATTACACACAACCCAGTGTGGCACAAATTACATAGATAATTCTCCCGCATTTTGTTTAAGCCTCTGTTTGAAAATTCAAAGATTAATTGAAGTGCTATGGAGATGGAGATGAATAAAACAGTATGAGTGTTTTTAAGTGACATAAAATATCATCATTTTTTTAACTTACATCACCCATCACATTTTAGTACTTGGCATGCTTTACTGAATTTACACAAAAGAGACATTTTTTACATGCACTGTATTATCAAAGTGTTCTGGTAAATATCAGTCTTAATGCTCCATCAGAGCTGTATTAAGCCTTTTGGAATAATGTTTGGCAGCATTAGGAGGACTCACACTGAATCTCCTGGAGTTCCTCTCTTTGTATAGTACAGTGGGGGAAAAAAGGCACTTTTCTTGGTTGGATCAATGAAGTATTACTTTATTTTTATGAATGCTGCCCGAGGCTTTCACACTGGCACCTTGTTTTCAGCATCAGTTGTAATGGAATGTTTGCTCAGTCGCTCACGTTGTTCTCGACAGCTCGCTGAATGCATGGAGAACTTCCCCTCTCCACCCCCGACATAAATGCTTGAGTCAATTTTCTCTCTGTTGCTTTAGACTTCTGCTTAAAGAATGCATAAACACGATGTTGTCAGCAAGCATTTACCAAGTACACAGCTGTGAAAGATTTAGCAAAGTGTTGTTGAGAGTTAGAGGGCATACAGGACTGTGTCTGTAAAACCAGATCGCTGCTTGGGGATTGTTATGGTAGAATACGAAGCCTGATGTTGGCCCACAGAGAGGTGTATGGCAATGAATTTCTGCCTGTACAAGTGTATGTTGGACTTTTGTAGGGTTAGCGAGGTCTTTAATAAAACTGTGACATAATTATAGCCCTTAATGTTAACATCCTTTGTGTGTTATATGTATGTTGACACAGAAATATTGCCTAATTAATGCATGGACTCACTTTGTCTGAACTGAACTCATTAGCATGAGCAGCTATGTTTAATGGGGATTGTGGCAGCACATTAGGCAGCTCAAACACTTTTTTTTTGTGCGTCATACCTGTGAGATTCTGAAACCATTTCATATTCACAGCAGCACTGAGCATTCTCAGTGACACTGGATACCAGAATAGCAGTCATGATGACCGTGTTTTGAAGAGGAAGAGAGAATAATTACGTTTTCTAAGAGAATAATGCGCATCTTTTACAAGAAAAGGTCTTTGGGATGCTTTTCTGTGTGTGTTTAGGCACTTGTGTAGTGTAGTGGGGTACGTGACTGTGTGTTTGTCCCTGACTTCTTTTGAAATTCCGTGTGTAACTCGTGTTTTTTAGATTGACCTTCTCTTTTATACTTGGTTCCTGTGCAAGCTGTATTCCCAGTCATTCTGCTCTCAATGGTTTAACGTGGTTGAATGTGTGTAGAGAAAAAAAAAGAAAAAAAAACAGTGTGTTGAAACCAGGACTCCCTGTCCCCTCAGTGGATTGTGTCGCTCCTGCTTAGACCCCATATGAGCTCAATTCAAAGTGAGCAGCGCTGGCCCATTCTGCAGCCTCAGTTCCTCTGGTAAATGGCTGACTGAGTGGCGGTAATTGCCTCCCGCCCTGCCAGTTCACACTTTAAAAAGCCACAGCAAATGCAGCACTGAGATTCCAACCATAACTCCCATTAGATTACGTGAAGCAAGGTGGGGGTATCCTGACTCCCACTCCACAGCACGCTCTCTCTCTGTCTCAATACCCTAATATATGAAAGAAAAAAAAACGACTGCGACATCAGCCAAGGTCATTTTCCAGTGAGACGCAGAGCTAGGAGGGAGATGTTTAAACAGAAAGGTCATTAGCAGGAGACATAAAGAAGCTCTGACAAATGAAGTCAAGCCAAGTTAATACTCCATTCTTGGAAAGAGGAGGATTAAACTGAAAGAAGGTGAACAAAATAAATGGAAAATTGCCATAACTGTGTATTGTCTCTCTAAAAGTGGAGCTTATGAATCAGATCAGGCATCTTGAGAATGGAGGAAATAAACAGAGGTGTATAGAATAAATAAACAGTATTTTCCTTTTATATGCCCCAGACTGCCAGCATTTCCCAAACATCCCTCAGGCAACAACTCATTTGATTTCCAACCAATACTGTATTCTCAATATATGATCGTGTGATGCTTCTTTCTTGCAATTCTAGCTCAGACATCTGTTTGTATGGGTGAACAGATGGGGGGAGAATACTCTAGAGGGTCGTGGCTATTGAGAAAAATGCTAGCATGACTTCCCATCCCCCTAACACTTTTGCTATCTCAGTACATCTTGCCCTGGAGGACACTAGTGCATAACTGGCACATGCAGCTATCCCACCTACAGCATTACACTGTAACACACACATTCGTACTGTACGTGCAAATGCATAAACACGTGCGTGAATACACGCATGGACACACATACACAGACCGAAGGACAAACTCACATGCTGGCTGCTGGTTCACAGTCACATGTGTGAGAACACATGCATATGTTGCTGTGATTTCATGTTTCGAGAAAAAAAAATGTTTTTTCTGTGACAGGGCTGAAAGATATATGAGGCGTGCATGACCCTGTTAATGAGCAAATCTGCAGAGTAGATCTGTCTGCGAACCAAACGTCTCATAAGAGAAATGGTTTCTGTGTGTGTGTGTGTGTGTGTGTGTAATCTCTGGGGACACCACCCCCCCACCAGCTCATCAAAGTAGCATATTAAAATGAGATGACTCAGACTGATGATGACGCTCTGAGACCTGCTGCGCCAGCAGTGTAGCAAAGGATAACATGTTTGTCTTATTCTTCTCTCCCTCTCCCCTGCTCTCGTTTTTGATCAAATAAGATGAAGATGTACTCTGATTGCATGTGATAGAGTTGGGGCCTGCTTTTAAAATCCAGTTTGTATCGTTAAAACAGATGTCAGGTGTATTCACAAGTTAGCTCAGAGTTAAGCGATATACATCAATACAATTATATACAATGCTGTGCTGTGGTGCTCTAGTTTCTGTAATTTCTAGACAATGGAGTATTTGAGTATACCATAATGAGACGCTTCTACAGTAAACAACCTGTATTTGGTGAATAATCTGTACACAGTCTTGGCTCACTGCAGGCACCAGCCCTCAGGGTTGCCAGATACTGGCGGCTGGAGGTTTGCGCTAAGCTAAAAACAAACCTAAGCTAAACCAGCTATCCTCTTAATCCTGCTCTCCAATGGTTTACTTACCAACCTCAGTCAGTTTAATCACTGACTACCTGTCCATCAACGCTGCAGATTTATTTGGTTTATATTGATATTCTGTGGATAATTTTAGTTTGAACATTTTAAATGTTTTTGAAAGAAATTACAAATGATACATTTAAATGAGTTTGTCTTGCAACCTATGTCAACCAATATAACGCTTAAATGTACATTACTGACCTTCGGATAGATCCTAGTTTTACATACTTTATACCAATCTGGACTAAATGTCTTGTATGAAATCGACATCTTCAATTAGAAGAGCAAGCAAGCATATTTCCCAAATGTCATGTTGTCCTTTAACCGTGGCTCTCACCACATATTAAAATCAGAAAGTAATCCAGGATTACGTAACAGCAGCTGCAGGCCAGATGTTGTGACCCACTTGTCTATTCATTTAAGTGTCACGGCTGTGATTGGTATGGATTTAGAGTGATTATTCAATATTTAATCAGATTTGCATGTGAGATCATGGACAGGTGTGAAAGACAAACGCCTGCCAGCGGTGATCCTGGAAGTGCGGCTTTTGGAGGGTATTATGGGTATTAGGTCATGAAGAACAGAACACTTAAAGATCACTTATTTTTCCTTCCTAATTTGTCATGATGAGTTTAGAAGGCTCCGCATTGCATATAATGACACTAAATTGTGTGCCATATGCTTTATTGAATATTTGATAACTCTAAAAAAGGCCCAATAAAAAAAATATTAATTTGCAAAAATGTAAAATTATACTTTTCTCATGTTTTAAAAAGCTGAATATTGCAAAATAATGTTTATTTTTAAAAAAGCTTTTAGCATTTTAACTCAACCCACAAACTTTAAAAATCAACTTTGACAACTTTGTGTTTGCCCCTTTTTCTGCATGATTTCTGATTATTGCCAACAGCATCGGGATGTTCAAGCACTTTCTAGCAAAGCCATGACTGATATAAATCATTAATGACCTTTAGTGCCCAAGAGGGCTCCTAACCAAAGCCAGGGACCCAGGGTGGTGGGTACTGAGCACCGGAGTGAGTATAGCCATTCCACGCTGGTAGTAGTGAATATATGTGTCCTTGACATGACAAAGAGAGGTGGAGGGCTGAAAGTGGTCACATTGCATTAGCATCGAGCATGCTTGACTGGCTGACAGGGCAGTTTGACTGCAGCCCAGTGGTGGTAAAGGCAGTGCGCAGGAGGTGAGGGGCAGAGGGTCTGCCATGCTTGGGGCATTACACGGGACAGTCGGATGGGGTCAGTCAGCAAAACCAAGCAGCCACCCATCAATAATTAAATCAGTCACAGTCAATATATTTTGGCATGGGCGCCTGAGCACTTTGATCACCACAGAAGACCCTAGAACCGGCATCAAAGAGGAGGAATGAAGCCGCTTATGTGACAGACTACATGAATGCACACCTCCTTTAAGATCTATGCATACACATCAGTCGAAAAAGTTGTTCACAAGTGTGCACAGTGAGCAGTCTGTTGCTCTTTATGGAGACGATGGCTTTTCACTAGAGATGCAGCCCCTCTGTCAAATTAGATTAAGGGCTGCTTACTTATTATTGACAGGAGCCGCTTGCAGTAATGACCCATAGTGAGAGAGCCATTTCTTTTGATGGTAAGAACACAGGGTGCACTGGACATTTCCCACAACATATCTCTCTAGGGGGAAAGAGCTCTTTGATGGCCATTAGATTTTTGTGAATTATTCCACATTGCAGTGCTCGTTCTGTGTCTGGCTAACTTTGATCTTAAAAGCGTCTGTCTGATGTGTTTTTTTTCTTTCCACTACCCCTCTTTGGCCCACCCTAAAGTCAGTCGACAGGGAGGTTAGATTTCATAAAGGCCCCTGGGAGGTTGTGTCTGCATTTCATTTGTTTGAGTTGGAACGATGACAAGAAGTCACATTTAATTATGGGTTTCTTGTGTCAGCTGAGGAGATAAGGGGGTGTGTTATGAATGCATGATGCATGCAGAATCATTACAGTCTGGTCTCTAATTTCTTTATAAAGGAAAATGTATCTGTAAACTTTCTCGTTCAGCCCAGGCTCACAGAATAATGTGCAATAGTCATCAGTCCACAAACATGCAGTAAAAGATGAGAACATATGTTTAGGTTGCAAAAGCTGCACACTGTAAAGCAGCATCTACCTCTTTAGTATCAACTTGCAGGATAGTGTGCTGTGCTAGACATAGCTGGTGCACATTTTGCAGCACTGCATTGCTTTACATTTTTCTCACACTGTCTGTAGTTATGCGTATGAATCATGTGCCTTCACGTGTGCAGTATATTTACACTGTCTGTTTGCACACCTGCTTCGATCTGCGTGTGTAATTGTAGGCCATTGCAAAGCCCCAGAGTGGTGCAGCCACCCTGTACAAACAGCAGGGCGCCCAGTGAGATGCTGAAGAGGAATTCAGCAGCACTGTGTGATTAACATGAACCAGAAGAGGAGGAGGAGGCAGCTATCTGCCTCTGATTAACTACACTGAGAGTGCACATTTCAAGCATACAAGTCAAGAGCCAACTTAGACAAGTGGTAGACTCAAGGGTGTAGGCTTCTCTTTATCTATAACAGTATTCAGCTACTACCAAATTTCCTTTTCCAGTAAATTCGATCAAGCTCTCACAATGTAACCCGTCTCTGTCAGTGCTGATATGTAGACAGTTAACATAGCTAGATGGACTTTATTACAAGTTCAAATATTTATAAAGTGCAATCTGTAGACTATAAAGATGAACAAACTCTTGATGCCAGGTTTTTTCAATATTATTATTGACTGACTAACTCACAATTAATCCAAATTTGGCAAGAAGAGCTGTTCATTTAGACATTTTATCATGGAGTTCTATGCAGAAGTGCAGTATTCTGTATTTAGCAAATTCTGGTATAGGCTTTATTACTCAGTCTCAGAGGTTTCAGTTTGGCATTTACACACATGTTCCCGAGCATGTGATGTTTCATAGCAACAAGTTTCCTATTGAAAATGAAACACATTTTTGTAATTGCGTCCAGTGCTAAAACAAAAGAAACTGTGCCCTCGGTTCTACTCACATCCAGAGAAAATACTGTTGTGTGCAAACTGAATTGGTCTTGGCAGTCGAGCCGTACAAGTAGTTGCTAATCAAAGGGCCGGCATCCAGAGCTGACAGTATGCTTTAGTAGTACTGACAGAGACAGAGCTGCTGTATAGCCTTGTGTCTTTACAGCAGCGGGGTTAAAAGTGAGATCTGAGACGTCCTCGCTGCAAGCTCTGAATCATTTGTGTCATTTCCTCATCTCTGACCTTTACAGGGCAGGTGTGAGGGTAACATTACTTGTGACAGCTCGCTAGCATTTTGCATGATTTATTTGTATATTCCATCTCCTTTGCCCCTAAGGTGTGTATTGATAAAAATCTATAGTCCTATCGTCCCATTGGAATTTAAAATATGGATGCACCATAAATTCCACATCAAGAGACAAATGGCAATTAGTCGATGCTTCCAGGATTATGCAATCATCTGCTTTGTTGATTGCTGCTGGGTGTGGCCTATGTGGGAGTAATCACTGACCCACTTGCATTTATTATCATGTTAGTGCTCATCCTATATTCATTGTCTTATTTCATTTAACATTTCAAGTATAGAACATCTGTACACAATTGTTATTTCGTTTAGTCGAGGCTGCTGACAGTATCACACTGAGGAGGTGAAAAAACAAACAAACAAACTAACTAACAAAAAGGAAACAGTCGATTTCACCCACAGAACAAACAACCTCGCCCCTAGCCTTCATAGCTATATCCGGCCATAGGTACTCAGTTCAAAACAATCTGGCAGGTGGAGTTAGAAAAGAGCACAATGTTGTCAAACAGAAATCAGATTTGCTCCACTCTCCATTAGCCTTAGCCCCTTCACTCTCCCCCCTGGAGATCACATTAAATGACATCTGCTATCACCAGGATAACCTGTGTCAGCTCCGTGACAGGACTGCAGATGCTGGGCAGTGAGAGGATGGAAGAAAGAGAGTAAAGATAAAGGAGATAGAGCTAGCTTAGGAGTCCTCACACTTACATTAGAGCTTGTTAGATCTGTCCCAGAATATAATTAACATATAAATCGAAGCTGGTTCATAAACCAAGCATGGAACAGTTATACCACAGGGAGGATAGAATCAAAGGACGTATTCAGGGTGTATAGCTTATATCACCACACTAATAAGGTACTGTAGGACATGGAAAATGTGATGGGAAAGTCGGGCATGTTTTACAGGAGGATCTCTGGGAAATGTGGTGGGTTTCCACAGCCAGGTATGCACTGTTAAGGAAATCTACTGAGTGACAGCAGACTGAGCAGTTGTCAAAAGTAGCGAAGCATGACCTAGCACAGGAGCATCAGCCACAACCAAACAGCTCTGCTTATCTTCTGACAGTACCATTTGGAGAGCTCACACTCTTCTATCTGTCTCTCTTTCACTGCGTTGTGCCCCTCCCCTTTCCTTCCTTGGCAGCACAAACAGGCCACTTCTGTTCACTTGGTAATGAGAAGATGGGTCTCTTTGTCACTCTGCTTCTTTCAGCTTCCACTTCGTTTCAAGCAGCTGCCTTTTGTTGCCTTTTTTGAACATCTGTTTCTGCCTCTCAAAGGACTGTTTATCTCATGTCACCTCTTTAGCAGCAAAAGCCAGGCAGGTTTTTGTTCTCCTCTTGGCTTTTAACTTGACTATCTCTGAGACATGTATGCATTGTGCTGCATCCAAGCTGCTAACCTCATGAAGCTGCCTTTGAGTGGTCCTTCTTGCAGTCGCTTCCTCGCAGTTACTGTGTAACGCAGAATGAATGGCTCTCCATTGGATATAACATTACCTCCAGGCTTGTGTCCAAGATGCTCCCATTGAGTACTAATCATCTGGCAGAATTTGATTTCTGCTTTTCTGGAGGAAATCATTAAAAAGATTCACAAAAAAGCAGCCTCCAAATAGCCAGTGCCTAGACATTGTTAGACTGAGGCGTCTGCACAGGCGCCTGATTAAAAAAGAAGCATGGGCATTAATTGGCCAGCTGATGTTAGGTTGTCAGCAGTAGCTGATGGCTCATTATGCTGCTGGAGCAGAATAGGAGGAAGATGAGAGATGATCGCGCCCCCTCACCCGTTCCATTTTGGCCATCCTTAAACCGAGCACACCCTGTAATTTCAGCATCAAAACATCACTCAAAGGGTCTGGAGTATTAGATAAATAAAATCTGTCATTCCCATAGATACACAGTTGGTGCTGTGCTACAGAGATGGGTCTGATTGTGCTTGTGTGTGAAGCAGGGATTCATGGGGACAGTTTGCTTGGCTAATGGGGTTGGCGGGCAGCACAGTGCTCTCTCAGGCGAACAGCTAATTAGCAGGAGCAGATGAGAACATGGCGAGTGTGTGTCCAGGATCCAAAGACACTCTTCTCAACCAACCAGGATTGCACAGCTTCCCTCCTTTGCCCAATCAGAAGCTATGAGCAGATATCCTTCTCTTCCTTGTTTAGTGTCCACCCAGCCAATCGCTGACATCTTAACCTTTAAGGGACCCCTCCCCCACTGCCACCACCTCTCTAGCAAAGCTTTCATTTACCATGGCAACAACATGTGTCAAATGGCTACTTAGCCCTGAGGGAGTCTCACAAAAACAGAATCCATTAAGTTCAGGGTCATTTAACGTTCACATTCCCCATTTTCACTGCAGATGAACAATTGGAATGTGAGGACCGTCCTTGAGATCAAAATTGTGCAATATGAGGGGATGTAGAGAACAAAGGCTGAGTCTGTATGGACATGATGTACACCGTTCTGTCACATTAGAGATGAACCTGACCTTGTAGTTCAAAGCATGGAGATTCGTCCATTGAAACAAAGAACAGAATCTTTCAAAGTTATGAATGCATTTTCCAAATGAGACTTCTGACACCAGTGAGATGGTGGTTCATGTCTCAACGTCTCTCAGACAGTTATTACACTGACACATGAGCAAAAAGGTGGAATATATCTCATATTTCTTGGGTAACCATGGCAATCAGTGCTGCCTTTGTGAAAGACTGAACTGTTTCCACAGACCAGCGCCTGCTGCAGACACTGTGTCTTAGTAAAGCGGATGTCGATGACGCTGTTGCCAAATGATGCAAGAACAATAATTGTTATTGCTGTAAAGATTTCTGTGAAAGAGGAAGAAATTAGTCATCTGCCCTGTGTGAGACGAAGATTTCTTTTTACCCCTCTTTTGATTTGATAACACATTCTCATATCCTTGTGGACATCAGTGGCATCTTTTATCATGGGTTAGCCTGAACCAATCAGATTGTGTCTTACTGTCGTAACCAACCGTAAAACACACACAAATGCACGTAGCGGTATTTGCTGTGTGCCAGGTGAGATGAACCACTGGTCTTCACAAACACCTGAGAGCCCAGAAAGTTGGATTCCTCTGGGGTCTTGTGATCTGACCAATCTCACCAGAATGTTTAGGCAGCAAAACTACCTGGTTAGGTTCAAGAGAAGATCATGGTTTGAGCCTTGGTTACCACAAGAACGAATCCTGCCCTGTCTAAAGTACAATTTACCTGAAAAGGTGTGACTGTGGCATCTATTGCTGAGGTTCAAGGACTTCCATGCCTGGCACCTTCTGCATTACACTAGGACAACCAAGTGTCCATATATGATGAATGTGGAGTGAGACCACCCTGTGGTCCTGTGACAGAGAACATGCAGACAGTTATGGTTTGGTATGAGGATTGCACGCAATACCCTGTGCTTTAACAGCTCATTTATCATTCATCTGAGGATGCCCCCAGCCAGCCAGAAAATATATAGGAATGATATTTCCCTGGCCTCCCGGCCAAGCTATCTGCAGTAGGTGCACGCACAACTCAGAGTCAGCCTTGCAGTGTTAGCAAGAGCATTTTTATCCCCTTGCAGATACGAAGACAGCTCATCATTACAGCGAAATTTGCCAAGGTGTTGAGCTGGCATCCCCCAGTTTTAGTGTATTTTTAGGCTTGCACACATAAAACCCCTAATCTAAAACAGGAATCGGGGCATTTTACAGATAAGAGATGATGGAGGGATACTGCATGCCATGACTTACCTTGTTATTGGAAATCTCTGCTGTTAAAAATAAGTTTGATGTGCTATCTTGCCTTGGAATAATGAAATATGTCCAATATGGTATTCATCTTCACCCATCCTCTGCACAGCACACTGCTGTAGCCGGGGATAAAAATCCCATCATTACATTCTCGCCTGTGTCTAGCTCAGCTCTCGTCTGTATCCCTCTCATCTTTTCCTGCATCTCAGTAAAGAGAGCATAGTTGAAAAGGTTAGAATACCCACTTTGTAAAGAAAAAAAATCTAAAAAAATGTCTTGGTCCAGAGTGGCTACCTTTCAATGCCACTCATAAGTTGATGATAAACTCATGTGAAGAATTTTTGATAAACAATATTGAAGTGGGCTGGGCTTTGCATCACTTGAAAGGTATGAAACATGAGACATTCTCATTTCAAGGCTGGTAAACAAAGCAGAGTGCATGTCAGGCATTCCCCAGCAGGGTACTCTGACACTTAGAGAGAACAGCACGGCAGGCAGTGTCTCACACACACACACCATAGCCATACTACCCTTACACAACTGACATACTATACACTACATCTATATTTAAGACCGAGGTTCTCAGGAGTGAGAGCTTCTTGATGGCAACTTTCACAGCACAGCGGTCAAAGCAGTTCAACAATGTATCAACCAGCGTGTCATCCAATCATGAAGCCGGATTTTCACTTCCCTCCTGGTCACAGGGTAAAAAATCTGAGTGGCTTCGTCCTCCCTGAAGACACACACAGAGCGAGAGAGAGAAATGCACATCTATTATACATGGTATATATGGTTATGTGAAATCAACTGGCCTCAGCAAATTGGGCACATTTTGCTCTGATGCTAGCCAGTCTCCGAGGGGAGCCAATTACTACTTCTATCCGTCAGAGTGGGGCCAAAATAACCAAAATTCCCCCATCTTCCCCCCGAGCAGGAACAAGGAGCAGCCAGGAAAATGTCCACTCCCTAGTTTCCCATTCTGTGAGCCCCACAGACACTCACTGAAATCACACATCTCCTGCATTCATTACCTGCTAATGACTCTCCATCCCTCAGAGACCACACTGAGAGAGGAAAGCAAGGGGAAAGAGGAGAAAAAAAAAGAGTGGCGGTAAATGAAGTATAGGTGGAAGGAGGATGCTGAGGTCTATCATCACGGAAGATGGATGTGTCCCAGGAGCAGGTGATTTCCAGACTGGAACACTGAACATTGAAGACATGGAAACATCCGATATGGCTGGTTACTCAGTGTCGGCTGGTGGCCGAGGAGTGTCCATAGCAGCCGGGCGCTGAAAACTGAGCGGCCCACACACCTGCGTTGACCTTCACCTCCAGTGGGAAAACCCAGCAAGCGGATGCTTTGCTTATTGTTTTGTATTAGAGACAGAATATGCACTAATTTAAGCAAACTGTGTTTTTCAATATGGAGAAAAATCTATCCATCTCTTGTTGCTTTTTGCTTCAGCCTTTATTACAACATTACCATCAAGCATTTTAACCTCTTTTTGTGAAATAATGAATCTGCAAAGTGCTTTTCTTTGGGACCTTTTTACACACTGAAAGACCTAAAGATAAGCCTTGTACATAATGGTGTGGTTAATCCTAATAGTGTGCATTGTGACCACACTATTAGAAATGCAGAGCTAAGAGCGAATAATTCAACTGAAGCTTTGCAAGACATATAATTAGGCCTTATGCCTGCCCTGTTATCCCAGTGAACTACATTCTTTATCTGCCTGCTGGCTCCAGTGCTGTGACGTATTGCAGCTCATACCAATCTTTCAGTCTCTCATCTTTATATTATAAATAAAACAGCATGCTGTGAGAATATGTATACCTCCAGGTGTGTTTTACAGCACACACATATGGTATCCATTAGTGATCTTAGCTCATGTGTAATTTTGTATAGTCAGGGTAATGTCAAAAATGTTGAAGTTTGGGTGCTTTATTTAAATCTGTCTGCAGAGGTTTGGCTGTGTTTGGTATGATTTTGTTTTGTGACATATGCAAATAGCTTTACAGCAGCTTTAACTGAGTCCATGTAAAGGTAAGAGAGTTTTTTTTAATTACTTGTAGGATAATGATGAACTGTGCTCAGGAAATCACTGACTGCCTTGACTTGAAAACTAAAAATTGATGTTGAAATTCATGTCTCTGGTGTCCGCAAGGAAATTTAATCCCAGATTTAAAAGATGATTACAGTATTTTTAAAACCTAGGCTGTATTTTTTCCATCTTTTTAGGTCTAAATGATTAATGGGGACAAAATATCAGGAATGTGGTACAGTTTTTTCACTCTCTAGACTTTCTCTGTGCAGCCCGCCCCCACCAGAGAAACATAACGTAATGTCTGTATTTCAGAAGCTGGAAAATGTGTTTGAGTTCGTTGTAAGATCATTACCTAACCATTTACCTTGTTTTCAGAGCCTAACCTCAAGCAGCCATTATTTATGGAATATCTATCCGCAATTAAAAATGAAAGTTAACAACAAGTAAAACCCAAACACTATTGTCAGGACTTGGACACCTGAATCAAAGGGCACTTCATTGTCCCCCACTGCCTTCTTACATGGGCTCTTGACAAAAATGATGAACCTGTATGTCCTTAATTCAAAAAGACAACAGAGAACATCTAATTATTTCACTACTTTCCCACTACTTTTCCCACAGACTGTGTTTTAAACCAAAAGCCACATACCAGCTATGTTTTCCTACAGGAGCTGAAATGAAACTTGCACATTTTAATTACTCTCCACTCCACTAAAAGTATGAACCATTTGCTCACAATTAGTGTGTAAAAGTCCAACCCTGCAGAGGGCTGAGTTATTGCCATGGATTTTCTGTATCATCAAATGAGTTGGTTTTAGAAAGCAAAATGGTCTCTCTTTCTCTTTCTTTCTTTTCTTTACTCTTTTTTTTGGTGGGGTTGACTCACCCTGTTCCCTACAGCAAGAGATAAGGTGGGTGTTCAGTGCGACATGATGAAATGATTGTATCTTTTCTGTAAGAGGTCTGCAGGGTGACTCAGAGAGACATATGAGCATTTATTCTCTCTTTGTCTGACTACCTTTCTTTCTTTGTACTTCCTGCACACACAGACACACACAGAATGAAAAAAGAAAGTGTGAGAAAGTGTATCTTTAAATCACCAGGTGGACAGTGTACAGGAAAAATGTGTGTGTGCGCGCGAGGCCATCTTCAGTTTGCCCCTGGGCTTCTCTCTGTCCACTGTCATCCACCAAGCTCAAACCTCTGAGGACAGAGACTGTTCTGCCAGAGGGATCTCTTCACTGCAACATCCTCGACTGATAAACTACGACGACTGCTTTTGTCAGACTCTTCTCTGACATTACCATCAAGTCTGAAGACAACAGCATTCTCTCTAGTTTTTTCAGTTTCAGTTGTTAGACATGTAATAGTTCTCATCTGTTGAAGTGATGGACTTTGTTATTACATTTACCTTTAATATCTCTTATGCCTTTGCAAGGCACCTCATACTTTTTCTGTACATTGTTTATAAAGAAGGTGTAATCTACCTGAAGGTTTCCTGAAGTTTAAAAGCACAGTGTAGTGTGAATGTGTTTGTTACCTATGCTGTAATAATAGGCATTTTTCAATATAGCAGGCTATGGGGATTTACTCACTTTTTGACCTAGCCTCCCGTGGTCATTTGACGAACTGCACCTTTTTTTGGCATTAAGTTTTTTGGCAGGTGGATTGTCTTAGAAATTTGTCACCATTTGTGTTAAAAAATTTGAGTATATATAATATATACCGTATTTTCTGGACCATAAGCCGTTACTTTTTTCCTAGGTTTTGAACCAAGCAGCTTATACAAAGCTGCGGCTATACTGTGGAATATTTTTCTTCCACCGCTAGGGACGCTCTAACCGGAAGTAACCGGAAGTAGAATAAAAAAAAGATAGACGAAAAAGCAATTCAAAGAAAAATAAACTACACTACTTTTTCTTTAGCAGATAGAACACGCACGATTTTACAAATCCTTGCCCCTTCATCATGGAAACCACACGAAGAAGTTTATATGATCCAAGTTTTAAGTTGAAGGCCGTCGAGCTTGCTATCCAGGAAGGAAACCGTGCTGCGGCATGCAAGCTTTGCATCAATGAATCTATGGTGAGATGTTGGAGGCGGCAGCAAGAAGAGCTCATGCAATGCCAAAAGTCGAGAAAAGCTTTCAGAGGACATAAAAGCAGGTCCTGGAAGACTGGGTGAACACACAGCAGGTGGCCGAGGTTTATCGACTGTACAGATCCTACTGAAAGTCAAAACAATCGCCCGCAAAATGAATATTGAGGATTTCAAAGCTGGGCCGTCATGGCGTTTCAGATTTATGAGACGTAAAAACCTGTCCATTAGGGCACGGACCACTATCTGTCAGCAACTCCCTCCTGACTATCAGGAAAAAGTTGAAAACTTCCACAAATTCGTTGAAACAAAGATACAAGAAAACTCCGTCGGACTAGACGACATCATAAATATGGATGAAGTACCTTTGACGTTTGATCTGCCTCTGACCAGGACTGTTAACAAGATAGGTGCCTCGGGTTGTTGAAAACAACAGGCCACGAGAGAATGCACTTCACCTGCGTTCTGGCATGCACGGCATCCAGACAAAAGCTTCACCAATGGTGATTTTTAAGCGCATAACTATGCCGAAAGAACAACTCCCGAAAGGCATAGTGGTCAAAGTTAACACCAAAGGGTGGATGATGGAAGGCCTAATGAAGGAATGGTTAACGGAGTGCTACGGTAAGCGCCCGGGAGGATTTTTTCACCGGAAAAAAGCACTGCTTGTTTTGGATAGCATGAGGGCCCACATCACAGATTCTGTGAAAGCAGCGATCAAGAAAACAAACTCCATTCCAGCTGTGATTCCTGGAGGTACAACAAAGTATTTGCAGCCACTTGACATAAGTGTGAATCGGGCATTTAAAGCTGCACTCCGGGTTGAGTGGGAGACTTGGATGACAAGTGGTGAGAAGTCCTTCACAAAAACCGGCCGCATGCGAAAAGCATCCTTTTCTGATGTCTGTCAGTGGATCCTAACAGTGTGGAGTGCTGTGAAAGAATCCACCATCACTAACAGGTTCCGAAAGGCTGGACTGCTACGCGAAGAGAGTGGCGCACCTTCAGAGCTAACTTCACCGGAGGATGACAGTGACATGGAGAGCGAGACTGATGGAGACAGATGTGACGAAGCGCTTCTGAGGCTGTTCAACTCCGACACTTCATGGGTTTCAGTGAAAATGATTAAAGTGACTTAAAACACAGGAGAAATTAAGGTAAATAAATACCGGTTATTTTCTCTTGGTTCTGTTCCGTTTTAATCAGCAAAGTTGCTGCCGTGTTAAAAGGCACTGTTCGGAAAGAATCTGTTCAGGTACATACATGTACATTTTCAGTACAAAATCGTTCTGTACATGCAGTAAATATCTAATTTTTCAAAATAAATATCTGCGGCCTATAGCCTTGGTGCGGCTTGTATGTCTTTTCTAGGGATGTCCCGATCCGATCACGTGATTGGAAATCGGGCCCGATTACGTGATTTTAGACTCGATCGGAATCGGATGTTACCTCCCGATCAGGACTCGGATATATATTTATTAGGGCTCTCAAAGTTAACGCCTTCTGTGCAGGGTGGCTCTGTTTCCTGTAGTGTAGGGGTTTGACTAGGCCTGTCACGATAAACAATAAATCAATTAATTGCACGATAAATTAAGTTTTTCGGCCGCGATAAATAACATTTGCATGCTGGTTTGTTTTCCTATCTTTCTCTCTCTCTCCCTCTCGCTGCCAAAGAGACTGAATGACAAAAGGCGTCACTCCGGTGCGTCGTAGCGTATAAAGGCCGTCGGACTTTATATGGCCCACGGATTCTGTCTTATAATGTGTCAAATCAACAGGTAGTTCTTATTTTTTTAACCTATTGTGTAACCTTTACGTGATGTTCTGAGCAGACCACGGTCAGCTCGCTGTCTGCGTCGCCACGGTGCGTCACAGCGCTGCAGGGCTTGGACGTTGCAGCAACACAGGGAGCTGTGAAGCTGCTCATCACCGTTTCAACACTTTGCCACAATTCACCACGACACTAAACCTGCTCATGTATAGAACCTGCTCTCAGAGAGAGTCCGCGTTGTACGAGTGAAGTTCTCTGCCTTCTCACTGGCGGCACTCGCTGCAGCGCCACCCATTCTAGTTCTCTTGCCCAGTCCTCTTGTGCCATCTCTGCTATCAGTTTCTGTGTTTCTGTCTACATAGTGGTGTTTGTAAAATTCACTGCAGCTGTCTGCAGCGGCCTGATGCGCATACACACATGCAAACGTGTGCGCACACAAGCACATGTGCATACAGGTGAGCCCACTCCCAGAGAGTGCGTGTTGTTTGGCTCTGTTGCTCATGACGTGCTAGTTGGTTTGATTTAACTCCATTGACTATGCTCAGATAAGCCATGGTAATAGGCCTACCACTACTCATAATAATAATATCAACATTAATATTAATATCATTAATAATAACAATAATAATAATAATGTTGATGATTGGGGGCCTTTCCAGTGTTAAATGTTCTTTAGAAATTAAAGTTTATTGATCATATATAGAATCTTGAAAGTATCGGATCGGGACTCGGTATCGGCAGATACTCAAAATCAAATGACTCGGACTCGGACTCAAAGGCAAAAAAACCTGATCGGGACATCCCTAGTCTTTTCCTTTTCTTTTTTTTTAAAATAGAGCAGATGCGGCTTATATACAGGTGTGCTCTATAGTCCAGAAAATACGGTATGTAATATATATATTATAATATATAATGTAAAGTGATTTAAATGATTGTAAAATGAATGTGTTGATTGGACAGAGGAAAGTGTTTTGCACTTTCAGAATGTGTCTATTTTCTAAAATGTATGAAATAATTATGCTGTGTGCGATGTGGAATGTGATGTTAACACAATGATGTTTCAAGTATCTCTGAGGTATTATTCTCACACGAGCGTGACACAAATCTTTCATAAGATGTGCGTCAGTGTGAGGTGCAAGTTAATCGAACTTCCTTGACACCACTTTAAAAGCAAAAACCAACGTCTCTTCCTGACGGCAGAACACATCTTTTATTCCTTTTTCAGTCCTTTCATCAAAGCACCTACAGCACTAAATACAGAAGCCAAGGTGAAGCGAAGAGTGGACACATAAGAGGAATATCTTAGATTCTTGCCTCTACCTTGGTTCGTCAGTGAATCAAGCCCATCTGTTTAAACAATGTGCAATTACCATCATTTAAACAGCTAAACTCGTTAAAGTGATTAGCCAGTGTTTACCATAAGCAACATTTTGTACACAAGATAACAGTACTCATTTGCATATGCTAATGCTTAGTAATTAGCTATGCTCCAGCGGGTAATTCCTATTCAGCCCCAACCTACGGGCTTTTTTTTTTCTGGAGCAGATTAAAAACAGCAAAAATAATGAATTAATTCAATCAATCATGTAAAGGCTAATATATGCATAACAAATGGCAAGGGGACAGTTTTAATGTCAGAAATCAAAAGGCAAAGATTCAAGGATACTCCAAGGCATGAAAGACGGAAGCTGCTGCCAAGGTAGGTTTAATTGTCTTTCTGTGACATAACTATGATAACAGCTTATTTACCTGGATTTTTGGCGAGTGGTAATGATGCTAAATGTTCAGCAGGGAGCAGCAAGACAGGCACTTTATCCATTAAACCTTTATTTTTCCTGTAATCACTTGCCCACACAAACCTGTTGATGGACGAAGAAGAACAAAATTTGTGTTCTTTTAGAATTAAGGTAAACCTAATTCGCCCTCCAGGCAGACACGACTTAGAAGTGGTGACAAGAGAGACATGCTGATGTAATTTAAGTTTAATGTGTGTTTGCGCTCCTAATCTTTTCTTTTCTCAGCCATTGTAAGGCATGATAAACTCTGAGACTGCTCGTGGTTAAAGCAGGCAGAAGCCACTTCTGCTCATCTCTCTTGTTCTATTACTTCAGAATGGGCTTGGGTATTATAGCAGCCCGCAATATATCCATTCCCATCAAAGCTGAGGCCAGACAGAGGGCAGGAAATATTTTACCCTCACAAACAAATGCCAGAACTATTAGGAGAATTGAAAGGAAGCTGTGTGAGTCATGCTGTGCATGGCTTAAATTTAGGTCTGAGTATTCTCTACTGGAAAGTGTTTTGGCATTAGAGGCATCAAACTGAAAAAGAAAAGAAAACTGCAGTGGCTACTTGAGGGTTGTCAACCCCTATAGACCCTATAGACAAACAACGAGGTGCGTGTCGTTTGAATAAGAGCCTGTTCAGACTTGGGGAAGTCAATCTAGATGGATCAAATTGTCACGTAACTTCCTTTAATGCTGTGAAAGTCTGTAAAACTTTAAAGAGGCATTACTTGTTTACCGACCTTGTTTTTTTACTTACAACTTTACAGCAATTACACAGTTTATGTGTAAATAGCTTAATGCATAATGGGGCATGGCTGTGTTTGGGTGTCATCACAGCTGCCATTTTGTCCATCTTTATTTACAGTCAATGTACATACAACCAGAAATATAATAACATACAAAGGATCTTATCTACAGGTAAAAGCACGTGTCCACATGCAGGCTCACAATACATGAAGGTTTATTACAGGTTTGGTTGAAAACATTGACAGTAAAAACTATGGACAAAGCTTTGTTGACGTTACCCGTAATTATGCGTAATTTTCAGTCAGAATATAATTAAAACGAGTTGTAAAAAAATTCACCAGAATGTTTTTTTTTGCACCAGACTGCAAACATGTTTATTTCTGCTGTGAACTTGGCCATTTTAACATGGGATTCTATGGGAAATGACTCGCTTCTGGAGCCAGCCCCCAGCGGTTGTGGCGTGAACTACTAGACGTTTTGACACTTCCACGTGGGCTTCAAGTCAACTGAAGGCGTCCTCAAAAGGAGATTCAAAAACCAGCAGGTAAATTTACGCCAAGGGAAGCAGCCACCACAGGGAAGGGAACCAGAACAGGTGACCTGGGAGAAAAGAACAGTAAGTCTAGACGAAAGGATCACAGACGTTTTACATTTGCTGCTTTCTATACTACCACGCAGAGCGAGAGCACTATATTTGGACATATATAGTGATTAGGGATTAGGGAGTGATTTTGGACACTTGTTGAACATTTGCTGAGGCATGGCCTGAATGACCGTTGATAGGAATATTACAGACTGCATTTTCAATCTAAAGTTTACCTTTTAAAAACTGCTGTTGCTGGGTCCTGGTCAGAGCTGAGTCATTTCAGTACCTATCAAACCAGTTTATAATTTAACATCTTAGAGTACATCACCTTTTGCACAGTGATAAAAAAACAGCATGTGTCCCTTCTTTTACTGTTTAAAGGACTGATGAGAGAAAAAGATGAAGATGGTTGTCATGGTGACGCATAAGCCAGAAAAAGCCACACTAACATTTTTCATTTTTCTAATAACAAGCTGATCTCTCACAGCTTGGTTGTTATCCAACTTACTGACAGATGTTATGATCTTATTATTCATCTTGTTAGTATTTATTTCTTGACACTGATGTTAGTTAAACACATTTTAGCTTGACAGAAATGCCTTTTAGTCAGAATAGTTTGTCATGACAAAGACAAAGAAATGCAGAGTCCTTGCCAAAAAAAACAAAAATTAGACAGTGTGCTGTGTTTTCTCAGGGATGTGTTCTACTCATTAAAATGACACCGGACCCGTCGAGTTTTACATTTACAGAGCAGAGGACTGCAGCAGACCTACTCTGTGGGCGGAGGTTGCCTTGGAGAATCACCTGGTGTTACCACGGAAACAGACAAGCTGGTGGTGGAATGGCTATTTATGTAAATTCTTGATAGCCATGGGTGGGGTGCGCATTTCAATGCACACCTGACAACAGAGCCTGTTGCTATGGTGACAAAGACTTAAAATTGGATCAAGAAGGGGATTATAGCAGCCTCACAAGATTAAAAGGAACATGGTAAAAAAAAATAAGTGAAATTCTTGTTCTTTTTTTTATTCTGATTTGATTTGGCTGGAAGTATCAATGTGCAGATAATACATTTCAAACACATGACTGGTTGGTGCCTGGTGTCTGTCAGCGATAACAGAGCTCTGTATTCCATCATACACTCAGACAGCGAGGCTGGTTGTGGTAGCACACGATGAAATTACAAGGAAGCCACCATGACAAGATAAATACAATAAATCTAATGCGCTCTTTGTCAAATTCAGGGCTAGATAATGAGTTCTGGAGGCTCTCGCAGTAAACAGCAACTGTGCTCATAGCTCAGATGGGAAACTGTAAATAAAGTTGCAGGTCTGCTTCCAAGTTGCTTGAAGTCTGGAGGGACTAGAACATGCCCATATGTGTATTGGCATTGGAATAGTGGATTTTTAGTTTTATTAGGACAGAAAACAAATAAAACTTTAAAAGGCAAATCTGCCGCATTCAGGTCACTCTTCTTCGTGGAGTATCACCAGAGTGATTCAGAGTGTTTCTGCTGACAAGTGTTGTGTAGAACCTGTTATGTAACCGTACTATGTCAGCGCGCTACATTTCAACATGCAGATTTCCAACTAAGAGGCTCACTTGAAGGCCTGTGATGTCCCCAGCTGCCACCTGCCGTGGCAAGCGTCATCTCAAGAGTTGCAGGGCATTAGCATGGCATGAAGCTGGCACAGTACAACAAGAGCTTGCATACAACCCTTCAGGGGAAGAGGGAATGGTGTTTTTCTTCTCCTTCTTCTTCTTCTTCTTCTTCTTCTTTTGGATTGGATTGGGAGTGTTCCTGGGCAGAGGCCTCCCCCAGAGCAGTAGGACTTACAAGAGAAAACTTGCAAACCACAGCAGGCCCTGCAGAGGACCGACATGCCACTCGATAATAGCGTATTCCTTTGGTGGTTTATGGGATTGGCAAGCACGTGTAAGCTTGGAGCGATGGCAGTGGAGAAACAAGTGCTGGCAAAGATAGATATGTGACTAGAAAGTGTGTGTGGTGGACAGAAGTGAGAGGAAGCTCACATATATGCACATATGGTGCAGTACATGCCAGTGAGTGTGCTTGAGGGTAATAAGAAAGTGTGTGTGTGTATGCCTTTGTGCTGCGATGCCATTGTTAGGTACGTATGGTTTTCTAATGTGTGTGAGGGTGTCCTGTACTTGCATTGTGCATGCTTGGCTTGAACAGGAAGTAGTCCAAAGCTTCAGGGAAACAAGCGGGCAGCGTGCTCCGGCAGCGAGCCTCGCACCCTCTGGTGTGTACTGTCACTTCAGTGGAGGGGTTCCTCCATCAAGGTGCAAAAGGAGAAGACAGCAGAGGAGATAGGCACAGTTTTTACTGTGTGTGTGTGTGTGTGTGGCCTCTTTTGTGCTTCAACCGTGTCTACTTCCCACCAGCCCTCCCTCCTTTTCCACTGCTGTTTTAGCATTCAACACAGAGCGCATACAGCTCGCTAATCAAACACAGGTTAATTTGTGTTCTCAAGTCTGGGTGTCTGTACAGGTGCAGCCATTTAAGAATGCTGATGGTATATTGTGTTAAATAATACATGAGGCACATAATTACAGCTGCCTCATGAAATGTCATGGAAGCCCTCCCTAAACAGATGTGCTGCGTATTGACCACTAATCTGCTTTTAGGCACTTTTCAGAGATACTGAAGTAATGAACAGTGAACAACAACATTAGAGGTGAACATGGTGACAATTGTGTCTGGACTCATACTTGTTTTGTTTATAGACTCATGCTTGTGACTGCTCTGCCTCTTGGTTGGGGGTGTTTTCCTTTCAGAGTGGCTGGGTGTGGTTTCCTATCAGCTGGCTGCTGGCACACCTGGGCCTTCTGCATGGCTCTGCTTCAGCACTGGATTGTAACACTGTTTTCTTTTGAATTACACCCTTCTAGTGTGTGTGTTTGAGACTAAGATTTTTGCTAGTGTTCTGGTGCTCAGGAATAATCAGGAATCCTTTTTTACTGTTTTCTCCAGGACTCCGATCTCACCATGTTCACTCATCCTTTCCTCCACCTCAAGAACTATTATCTTCTGAGCTACCTTTGGTATATTAAAGAAACTTTAAATCTACCCCTGTCTGCGATCTGCTTTATTGTCCCACTAAACTAAACAACAAAGTATAAATTGCTGCATTCAATTCACAGGTAAATGTGTTGTGTACCTTTCTCAGAGACACTGAGGTTAGTTTTATCATGTGTTGTACTTCTAATAGGCAACTTGCACTAAAACTAGAAATCTTATATTCATGAATTATTGAGTCAATCCCTTACTCCACCAGCAATTACAAATGACAGTCAAACTGTGTCGCATCACCAACAACCTGTCTTGCTGAATAGCAGTGTTCTTTGTTGCTTAAAGGTCGGGTAGGAGATTTCATTCTGATGCACTTTTTGTTAAATTAGTGTAACTTCTCTTTACAATCCGATAGCAACCGATTAGTTCGGCAGTTTCGCATTAAAATGAAGAATATTAATCATCTGTGGAAGCTATAAAACACTAAAAACATCAGCCAATCCTCCGGGTGGACCCTGTGCGGAGTATTGGCTGGTTGTCACTCTCTTCCTGCTCTGCGCGCACCAGAGAGGTACGTGCATGATGGCCGAAGTCACAGACTTCAGCTCGTCTTCAGGTAATGCGCATCCATGTGATTGGGAGGCGTGGCTTCGGGGTGAGCTCCGAGAGAAAGGGGCGTGTGTTTACTTTCGAAATCTGGCTGACTCTCACTGAGTTTTCAAAATCTCCTACCCTACCTGCAGCATAGTCTGCTACAGTCGGATGTAATCCAATTTATATGTATTCTGCATAAATATGAGCCAAAACATCAGCGGATTGGATTGTTTTCCCTGAATAAATAAATGAAGTGAAGTGTTTCTGTTTTATTTGTTTGATACAATACAGTATGAAGTTGATTTTTGGTTGATTTCTACATGTACTGAATGCCAGTTGCTTCATTGATCATGTTAAGCATGGCTGGGTGGTCTGGTTAGCCGTAGCAGTTATTTCTTTACAGTCTTTTGTTTTAGTTGATTTTTGATTAAACACTTCTTACATGCATTTCACATTATCACACAAAACGGAGTGCGTCAGTTGACAGAAACGTAACAAATTAATAGCTAAATTACATCCAATTAAGTGCATACAGTACAGCACACCATTTGGTAATGTCAAGATAAAGATGTCTAGGCACACAGGTAGACACACGCACACACTTACAGTACATGCCTATAAATACACAAATGAGTTCAACAAAGGAGAATGATGTCTGCAGAGTCCAATCAGATAATTATTATCAGGATTATTATTGCTTCTCAGAGCCTCAGAGGAATCTTTGTATCTGTGAACAAATTATTGCTCAACCTCCTTGGGGATTTCTTTTTAAATTGCACTGTGTTCTTTCAGAATGCCAAACCTGGAGGAATCACATAATTTGTGTGTCCTTCTTATTCCCCGTTTCTTTTCACCCACTGAAAACCTTCAGTGCTTTCACCATCCACCAGGACCTGCACCTGCCTCACTCATACAGCGCTGACAGCTGATGGTGCATAAGTGGATTATGTAATGTCCACCCAGCCAATAGACGTGTGCATTAGTGTCACATTCAAGCAATGATAGACTACTGTACTGTACGTCCAAGTGGATCAGTGCATCTCCATGGATCAACACTTAATTGCTTAGTGAAGACTCCGGAGTTCCCTTCTCTTTAAATTCACATCCAAATGATGCAGGGTGGGTGGGAATGACAAAGACAGCATAGCTTTTTCTAGCTGTTTCTTCCTCTTCCTCTGTCAGTCACCGGGTCACAGAGTTTGGCCCATTTTTTTTTTCATGTCGGCCTTTTTTATGCTTTTGTTTTTCTCTACAGATACAAAATGTTTCTTTGCCAGTTGCAGCTGTGATATAACAGGAGAGCTCTGACCCAAACTCCTACCATTAGCAGCCCAGCTTATAGCATCCTTACCTCAAATTCCACAATCATGTTATGTACATTTATGATCACATATTTTGTCCTGACTTCCATCTTTACATTTGGATTGATTAGCACTTTTTGGTATGTTTTAACACAATGAAAGTTAGCTAGTTAAGGAGACCTTAACTAAAGAATGGATAATAAGAAATGAGGCATATAAAAGTGTGACAACAGCACACTTTGTCGTTTTTGTTTTTTTTTTTGTTTTTTTTTGTCAATGCTTTACAATTTTGTTGTTTACCCAGTAAGATCAGCCTGCCTGTCAAAATCCTTCTCTGTGACCTCTCTGACAGAGCATTGTATTTGCACTAAGGGGTCATACTAGACCTCTGGTTTCATCGAAAACACACCCACATCAGCGCTCACATAAACACAGCCTTTTGAAGTTGTTGGACACTGTGCTGCTGTTGATCAGAGCGTGGCCTCTGTTGGTGAAGGGCATCCAGAAGGATCTGTTTACTGTGTGAGTTCATAGCATGTCAGCATCGCAGTGTGCAGCTGTGATCTGATTTCTCTGTGTGTCAGTGATACTAAAAGAAGATACTGGTTTGAAACATTAGCCTCTAGTTTTGAGAATTCCAGGCATAAACCCAGTTCTTTTCTATGTACTTGTGAATATAATGCACAAAAAGCAAGGCTCAGATAGCTCAACAGCTTTAATTAAATTAGACAAATCCCCATTTCTGTGTCCACTAACAATAACTTCATCTCTATCTGGGACCTACAATGGAATGGACCCGTGGTTGTAATAGGAGCTTACAGGAAAGAAGAAAATACTCTGGGGTGGTGAAATGTTAAGAAGCAGGATTATGCTGGAAACTGAAAAGGAATTACATTTAAATCTATATATTCTGGACAACGTCTACCTAATTAAACCTGAATTTATGGCTCTCCAGGGTATTTTTCACAAAACAGTAATTCTTCAAGTAAGTTTTTTATTTTGAAGGATTATTTTAAGGATTAACTTTCACTTTGTCCTTTGTGTATTCAAAACAGTAAATTCACTTTATTATAGAAAAAAATGAGAGTGTACAATAGAGCTGCCCGCAAGAAAAAAGGGTTTTTATTAATAAATCCACTTCTATGAGCAGCGGTTATGACAACAGTGAGTGTAAAAATCATTTAAATATTGTATGATGAAGGAAAACACACGCTGTGGGGCTCTATAACTGAGTGGGATAGAAGTACCCCTGTGAGACCAGTTATAGTGGACACAGATTCCAGGGGGGCGAGGTCCCACAGCAGGAACTTGCTGGCTGGTGAGCATGTAATAACACAATGGTCTGGATGGAAAAGTTCACAGAAGGTTCACTGGGGGAAAATGGGAGATCTAGAAAGGTGAATAAAAGCTATTGTGTGGATTTCACATCGATTTCCTCATTTTTACATCCAACCCTAGTTTTCAACCTGTTTCAATTTGTACAGGGCTGTAACTGTTACTATTAAGTGTGTTTCAAATCTGATTCATGCCTAAATTATTATGTAATATATAATCAGATGCAGTACTCTATGGTTGTTTTACAGTGGTAATGTAATAAGATGTAGTCTTTTGGACACATTTTTGTCACTCAGGCTCAGTTAAATTGAAATTACAATAATGGATTCTCCATTAAAGTGCCAAGCTTCTGCTTTAATCTGGCCTTTTAACACAAAGTGCCCAAACTGTAAGGGTTTTGAGGTAATTGGACATTTGCCTACTAAACACTTCACAGGCTTCTGTTCCAGAGTTAATTCATGCACAATGGTGCATGTTGACAAATGAGTTCCTACTTTCTAGTTATTTGAGTTCTCTGTCTGTAAAATAATGAAGAGGTAAAAAAATCAAGGACTCAAGGCGCAGGCAAAGCTAAACCAAGAAAACCCAACCACCAAAAAAAAAAAAAAAAAAAAAAAAAAACTCAGCAAAACATTATGTAACAAGACGATCTGGCCCAGACAACGGGGAACACGTTAAGATGGGGCAAACAATCACAAAAGGCGGGAACACAAGGGAGGCAGGACTTTCAAAATAAAACAGGAAACAAGGACAGAACCAAAGCAGACAGCCAGAAACAGAACTACACAGGGAACACCAGAACTACAAAATAACAAAGAAACCAGGAAATAAATGACAACACAGGAAAATAACCAAAAGAACAAATCATGACAATGCAAGGTTTTCTTAGGCATATTATATGATATAATATAACATTTTTTAAATTTACTTGAACATATGTATGTGTTCTCCACGTTAAACGTATCCTAGATTTTTTTATTGTAAAACATAAAATGAAAGAAAAATACTCATATACCAATCCACCTCCCAATAACTGCAGTGTTGTCTTTTGGCAGTGTGTGTGTAGCACTGTGTCATGTGTGACAAAGTGTCATTCATAACTGCCAGACTTACAAGAGAAGCCCTTTACAGAGAGATTTCCATTCAATAACAAATACATTTATATTCAGGCAAAGCTGAATGTGAGCTGGGACCAGAGCAGGTAAATTCTGGACTCACACCGGACCACTGGAGGACAGAGGGCAGGATGGCTGTTACTGAGAGATAAGCAAAGACAGGAGGAGAGCCAGGAAATATGTTTAAAGAGGGAAGGCGCCAACAATAAATTAACAATTCAGAGTAGCACATCGACATTATAAATGATCAAATAAAAACATCTTATTTAGCTCCTGATCTCAGCTTATTAGAATAAAAAAGACAATAATCCATCACTGGGACAGTGCATGAAGTATTTTATATGTTTTGAAATGATAAAAGTGTGGGATGCAGATTCTGCTCTGTGACCAGTGGTGTGTTGTTAAAACACATTTATAATACAAAACATGCATAACTGACGTTACAAGTATCATTTAAATATTTCAAACATGTCTCTCACTTTAAAGCTGGATCCATACTCTGCGAGACAAAGACATTTTTCCCCCGTGCAGACGTTACGCCCACAAAATGATGTCATTTTTTGTCTCTGACCGCCCGCTGATCCGCACTCCTGTGCACAGGGTCCGGGCCGAACTTTGTCTTTCAAGGCTGTGCGGCAACCATGCTGTGATTGGTCGGAATTTATTGTGGGCGTGATAAAAGTGGAGAAGCGCAAGAGCCTCTCCAGGTATATAGGTAGGTGTATAAACAGCACTGATTCAACAGATTTAGATAAGACCATACCGGGTTTGCATGATGAGCAATAAAAGAAAGAAAGAAAGGCAAGTCAGGGTGATTTGTCACCAATAACTCCAGACAGCCATTCACACATACCAGATGGTGACTGTTATTACCATTCTATATACTCCTACATACCCGGGCATAATAGGCTCGTTAACAATGTCTGTATATCTTTGCTATTGTTACTTTTAATGTCGCATCTTTACAGCTCATCACCGGACAGTTTGAAGTATCGCAGGCACATTGGAACACAGTAGATGTGCAAATGTGGTCATAAAGGCACAAACACTGAATCTTTGCTATTGTTACTTTTAATGTTGCATTTTCACAACTCATCGCCGGACATCTCACGCTGTTGCAGGCGAGTATGGAACAGCCTTAAGTGATGTAACAGTGATAGGACACTGAATGAACACTGTATTCAACTGTAAATCTGAGAGCAAAAACTTCTTTTAGTGGTCATGAAAAAAAGATATTTCTCTACAGTTGCTTTGATTGTTCTCTTCAAATCATTGATTCTGCCACACACACACACACACACACAGATCACAGTAAAGCACTATTTGCCTGATTGAAAAAGGACCTCTGTGATGGCTGCTTTTCTCTTACAAATCCCTTCAAAAACAAGGCATCATTTCATGGTTTAATTGTTGTTGACACAGTTTTGATTTGGCTGCCTCAGATGCTGTGGAAGACGCCGAATAATCGACATTTCTAAGCAAACAATTTGCTGACAACAGTTCTCTGTAATCTGGCTGTTAGGTCGGCCGGGCGTAGATTCAACTATGACAGCTTTACAAACAGAGAGGAGATGAAATCAGAAGGCTTAACTTACAACTCCAACAGACAGCCACTTTTCATATCTTACCATTATTCTTCTCCTTCCCTGTCTTCTTTTAGTACGCCAGCTCAGTAGCTATCTCATCAGCTCGGGAGAGGAAAGGCAATGAGGCAAATGGGGAGAGAAAGTGGAAGGCGATGAATCGTTTGTGACAAAAAAAGACAGAGAAAGGACATGGATCTAAAAGACAAAGTCGTCTCTTGGAGTCCATGAGTCAGCTGACAGCACAGACAGGATTCTTAATTGCCCTGAGAGCATATTTCTCATCCCAACTCTTGTAATTGGACATGAACACTGGTGATAAATTGCTCAGGCCATCTTTGATTTGGTGGCTCCTGACTGCAGCATAGCACCTCAGAATGAAGACTGGCATCCAGCAGGGAGGCGTGCAGGCAACACTTTTTTCTTTTTTTTTTACTTTATTCCACACACATATTCTGAATAATTTAATGACACCTGGCTCTGTAACACCTTTATAACAGATACAATACAAAGTTCACTCATGAATAGTAGAACAGCCACAAAGACAGTCACATAAAATAAAAATACGGCTGCCATGTCTAATTGAAAAACATATCTCCAAGGCAGAAGAGGCTTAAAAAAAAGAGGAAAAACACAATTTGAATGTTAAGTAGGTACATTTCTATTATGGTCATTCTCTTTCAAGGCAGTTTGCAATAACTACCTCTGGTCACTCCTTCAAAATGTGTTTGATTTCAAGTGGAAAACAAGCGGCTTTGTTTGTTCCTGCCGCACTTGTTTTTCATATTAAAGTCCAACTAAAATTAATTTGCATGTTTTGTTTTATGCTACCGAATTCTCTGTAGATCACACTTGTTGTCCCCGAAGCTAGGCGTGTGCTTGCCATCACAATAAGATGCTGGAGAGCTCGATCTCTAGGGGGGCGACGGCCAGCATTTCCTGGCTTCTGGTGCGTGTTAGCGGATATCTGTGTAACAGGGAATTATGTGTACACTTTCCTTTAATCCACTAAAGTTAGCATGCTAACCAGTTAGCCCTGGGCAGTAGTTCCCAGTAGCACTCAGTAGTGTGTCTTTAGTCTGGCTCAGACCACAGGGACTGACCAATCAGGGCAGGCTGTGGCTGCTTTATTCATTAAACAATTAGGGCTCTGCTGCTGGTTTCATGGGGACTTTAAATAACACCATTATGTGGCATGTGACAGCTTTTTATTTAGCCATGATAAGCGTTTATACTGTGCTGTATCAGCAGCTTGTTTGCCCATATGGTTGAGTAAATAATGTGGTGATTCGCCATGTGAATCCCTGTCTGCAATCAAATGCAGTTAAAAGGAGAGACCTGATCCTGATCGAGTGTGTGTGTGTGTGTGTGTGTGTTGTTCGCTGTGGTTTCAGTACTTCACACACTGATCTGTCACTTGAAAGGCTTTTCATATGATGGACGTCCATTGGCATTGAAAACATCGAACATACATCTCCAATGTAAATGAAGGATGTGCTTCATTCATGTCAACAACGATCGGAGTCACAGAATGTGGATGATGACATACAGGGGTGTAAACGTCTGTTTCATGTGGGTGACCTTGGTGATGTTGCGGCTGCATCTTCATTCTAGTGTGAACATTTTCACGAAGTCTCCTTTAAGCCGTAACTGGTGATTTGAGGAGGTAACGATTTAGATTATGTTTGGCAAAGCACGAGTCCTCTATGCTTAACAGTCATTTAATGTGGAATGGAGCATTTATTTATATGGCAGATCATATTAAATGTTTATGAGCGCGTCATTATGGCCCTTTTTAACTGTATCATGTTGGTTGTAGCTGCATGGAAAAAAAATGGTTGAAGTCTATGATCCAGAAAACGAGATATGAGCGCTACATTTAGATTTAAAAGCAGCATTTAAAAGCACAAAAAATGAGAAGTAACAGCTCACTGCAATTTTAATCTAAACCCACAAACCCCCCTTAGAAATGATTGTTGCCATGGTAACTGTCATTTTAATTGTAAAACAGAGTTAGGTTTTTGCATTTTTATAACCAAAGTATAATTACAGAATAGGGTAATTTAACACTTGTATTGTGTTGCAGCTGTGTCTACCTCTGTAGACTGTGGAGTTACACAGTGACATTAGATGCACTACGAGCCATGGAGCATGAACAGAAGCTGTAGTACAGATGCCTACTAACACCGTATTTTTATGCATTTAACATGGGTATTGTAGCAACTGTGGTGTTTTTGTCTGGTACAAAAATCATCCATCAACCAACCTGCATTATAATCTGTTAGAACTATGTGTTTATCAGCAGAGATCCAGGGTTACGTTATTTTTGAGGACTGAAGCAAGAGGGTCCATTCTGGGCTACAAAGGCTGCATCATGAGATTGATGACTGGCTGCTGGAGACACAAACGCAGCAGAGACATGGCTCAGGCTGGGGACACACTGCACAATTTAACTAACCATTCCCTGTCGGGCCGAGTCTGCAACGATCTGCACTAGTTGGGGACTGTGGACGTGTAGTCTGCACCAAATTCTGTTAGGGAGCTGCACAGACAACAGCAGCGGCGAGCCGATTGTCGTCAGTGTTTGTTTACTTCTTTTGATTTTGTTGGTGGTTGGCAAACAACAAATTGCTGCATTACGCCACCAGCTGGTGCGGTTGTTTGTAAACTGTCTCTGTTGACAGAGTTGGCTGTGTTCAGTCGGCTATATTTGGTTTGACAGATCCTGTAGTCTGTGATCCCTCATCAGGTTCAGTTGTTAAGTGTGTGACCCCCCATCGTCATGCAAAAAATCTGCCGAAGCCAGTCTGTTAGCATGTCCTCCTAGTCTTTACAAAGACATGTGTGTCCACAGCCTCAGAGTTCTAGCGGTATCGTGTATCTGTGGGCGGCAAGTGCTTCTTAGTACTAGTGGAATATTGGATCAACTGTGGAAGCCATGTTTCCACATACAGTAGATGTTCTTTAACGTCACCCTCTACTCTCTCAGTAATCACACGTCTGAGGTACTGAAGCGCTTCAGTGCTGCAAACACCCACTGTGAGTGATAGACAGTGAGGTCACAGAAACACATTTAAAACACGGACCTCATTCGAATTCAGCAGCCGCACTTCTGCACAACACAACTTGCTTAAAATGTATTAGTGTAAAAAGTTGATTTGTGTAAAAATTTGCCACTGTGTGGTAGCATATTAGAAGCAGTGATCTAAATTCATGATAAATTATAAAGGTTAAAGTAGTTCAAACTTTGTCAGGTTAAAAAACATTATTAGCATTGCTAATTTAACATTTTGTGAAAGAAAATCCAGCTTTTAGTGAAAAAACCTGTCAGTATCAAAACAGAACCTTTTATCTGCCTAGAAGTGCTTTTCTGTTTTGGCACTAATGTTTTATTAAAATCAAGCAGCTTCTCTGTAGAAATCAGTCAATCCACAAATCCCAGGCTCAACATTCTTCCATTGTGTACGAAAAAAAAGAAAGAAAACAAAATCACTTTTTAGTTTGCTTATTTTTATTCAGCAGATTTTTATTAGAATGCAAAGGTCCATTACGTGGAAACAAATTCAAACACTGTATCTGCTATGGCATACAGAGACAGAAAGAGAAGAAGACTGCCAGAGACAGGATCATTACCGTTCTTAGAATGTAAACTTTACAGAAGAAGAGATGATAAAATGCCACATGAAGGCGTCCATATTTATTTACTGGTCATTAAAATGTGACATAGTGAATAAACGACAAAACACTCCCCACAAAAACATCTGCAAATGTCATCATCACACAGATAGTATACATCAAAGGCAAAAATAAACTCATCCTTTAGTTTTTTTTTTTAAGTCTGTGTGGCTCCACCTACAGTGCTTCTTCTAAATAAAGCATTTTACACCTTCCACATATCGTCACATTTACAAGAATTCTTCAGGGAAGCATTTGTTTGCAAAAAACAGCCGGTCCCTTTCAGTAAAGAGGGAAAAGCAGGGATAAGAACATGACTGGCTGAAACACATACAGAACTATTTATCATCATTCACACAGGAAGTGTGCAGAGAAGATACCCTGGCAAATAACACAGATTGGCAATAGTGCAGGCTGGTTGAGCTGGCAGTGGCCAATTAGAAGAATAAAGGAAGAATGAAAGGTGATTTTTTTTTTAGTTAGCATTGCTAGCATGCTCTATTTGGAGCTACAGGAGCTAGCAGGAGGAAGAAAATAAAGAGTATGAGCAGAATAAAAGCCAGACTGGAGCAATGAAAATGTCAAATAGGGAGGAAAGAGTGAGTCAATGCTTGTCGTCTAGTTTCATCATCTGTCCAATGCATCGCTTGCCGGCCATGTTGGTCTTTGGAATGGTGTTTACAGGATGGTCGATGTGTTTTTTTTCTTCTTTGTTTCTTGTTTTTCTTTTTTCTTTTTTTTAACGGCTGTAACCGAACTCGTCAGCGTCGTCCGCACGGAAGTCTCCGTAGCGCCAAATGTTGAGCTGATGCGGAAGACAGAGACAGATTTTATTGACCATGATGAAATACATTACATGTTAAATGAGAGAGCGAGATCAGCGCTTTCACAGTCCAATTGGAAGGCGCCATCATCATCATCACCATTTAATCTGACTCTGTGCTTGCCCATCCAGCAAGCCCACAGTGCCTCAAATACCACCTAGTCTATTACTTCTCCTATTTTCATTACACCGACACTCCTGCATCGCCTCATAAACCGCCACATGCGTTTCCAGGCTAAATGTCTCTCCTCTTATAGCGGCACGTATTTGGCACAGAGTGTGTGTAGTTTGGATCGGCGGCCCTTTAAGCTGTGATAGAAATTGTCCAGGCTGGGAGGTGTGAGTAGGAACAGGGGATGTTTCTTTTTTGGCTCTCAGAAGCAGGAGCGCTCAGCTGTTAATGCTGTGATTCATAGCTAATTAGCGACAGTGCTAATTAGCACTAGTTATTAGGATGAATGAAATGAATGAAGCCATTTTCCGTTTCCCTACTCCACGGCTTTTTTTTCTGCTCCTCCCTGACACCCTGAAAACATGGCAGTGACTCTGATTGTGATTACAGTCAATTCCACCTCTGACTGGCTCATTGTCTGCACATGCTGTATTACAACCAGATAACAGAAAGAGCACAGGGAGGGACGGACTGAGAAACTTGAGCCGTCGTGCTTAACATAAGTGAAACAAATTTGCTCCTGGTGATGTTAGTAAAGGCATATTGTAATTGTAGCAACACTTTTTTGCTAGCTGTTTAAGGCCTTTACACAGCAGCAGGATCCATATGTGCAGCAGGATCCAACAGTAAATTCCTCATGCATGAGAAGTGGGCTGTCCCATAGTTTGTTGTCTATAGACAAGTGAAGTTGTTGTCATATCAAAGCATCCCAAGTGATGATATTTCTTAACTGAGCCATTTAGTGCAGGAAAAAATTCAGGATTTACTTAATGGATCTTTGAGAGAGAGGAGTATGCACTGGAAAGTCCTCCTCAGTGGACTATTATTGTCAGAGCTCTAACATCCTAACAGGAGAGCCCCGTGTGCTATATGCTGCATCCTATTCATTCTCCACTTTTCCTTCTTTCTATCCCCATAGCATGCTATTGCACACATCCCCACCCCCATTTTCACAGTATGGACCTGCACAGACTGTGGGCAGCAATCCATATGGGACAATGGTGACTGCCAACTTAATGTGTGACATCTTGAGAAAGAAGAGGAAAAAGTAGCAAAGAGAAAGGACACTTTCTCTCCGAAGGCTGCTAAAAAGTAATTAGTGTTCTAATGTATTGTTGTTTTGGCACCGTTAGATTTCTCGCAGACTTATTAGGAGGCGACAGAAAAAACTGCAAGACAAAGGAAAGACAATGGGACTTACCCTGGCAGTCTTGGCAGATTCTTGACTGTTCAGGTACTCTGTCACCTAGGGCAGAAAGAGACGAGTCATTAGCATATCACATCACTGCATCACACATGGGATTTTAAAGGATTAAGGTGAATCAATGCATCCTTTCAACCTGCTCTGCCCCAGGAGACATTCCTATTACCCGCTTACATGGAAATTTCCAAGTTTTTTTGCTTAAAGTTCATATTTTTTAAGAGGGGCCCTTGCTCAGCCTCTCCACAACACAGGGTGTGAGAAACACCGTGTTCTCTAAAGATCAACTGGATCAAGATAACACATGCAGAGCAGTTATGTCACCGCAGGGGATGTGGAACATGTGAGGGAAGCACGAGGGAGCCTCCGACGTCACAGCTCAGTGTTTGGGGTCACTGCTTTATCCACCATGTGCAGGGCAACACTTCGCACCTAATGCAGCAACTCACACAGGCAGAGTCACTCAGGATGAGAGGCTATCATGCCTCCTTGAGCCAACTAGCCTCCAGCCAAGCAGCAGCAATTTACAATCAAGTGCATTCACAGGATGCCTTAAGGAGAGCAAATCCCACTATTTTTTTGTGGTAGAAAATCAAAGGTTAGGATAAGAGTCACAAGTGAGACAGAGTAAACAGGAAGGCACTTTTAGTGTTTGAGATGTTTCTAACCTCTAGTATGTGTCCACAGGATTGGTCATTTCCATTTTTTATCAAACATTTTCTATAAGGAGCTGACATCATTTTATTGAAAGGTAACACCATGAGATGCTGGCATTGTGAGTCATGAAGCTTCTCATTACGTAATGTTGTGGTCTATGCATAATATGTTCTTAAACAGCCATGTTGATCCAGTTTGGAATATGAGAACAGATAGCCCACAAGGAAAACCTTCAACATCAGTCATCTGTTTACTGTCACCTTCTCGTGGTTCACCTACCGAATACCAAGCTCCCAAACAGTGCTTTGTAAAGCTAATGCTAGCAAATTGAAAAAAAAAAAAAAAAAATTCTCTGTATTCTAGACATCATTTTCCCCACTTTCTCTTTACCTTCACAAAGCCAGAATTGATAGCAAGTTTTGGGTCTACCTCAGGGCTCCCTTTCAGCTGGGCATGCCCAGGAGGCGAGACACCCAGGATCCTGATCAGGTGCCCGAACTACCTCGACCTGGCTCCTTTAGATGTAAGGTAGCAGATGCTCTACATTTATTACTTGGATGGTGTGATGTCAACTTGGCCAGTATCCTGAACAGGGTAATGACATATACACTCATGTCTAAGGTTGATTTATCAAAAAATAATATTTGAGTTTAATTTTTGTCTTCATAATTATTATTCTTTAGCTGTGCTGCTCTTAATAACCCGTCACATGTATACTACTCTGTTTTTTTCTTGTCCAGCCATAATCACCATCATCAATCGCATGTATGAACATCACATTCTTGTTTTTTTCAATATAAAATGGTTGTTATGTACCGAAGACATACGCACACCCTGAGAGTACAGAGCGGATACACGAGGGCTGAAGAAGAGGGGAGGCAATGTGCAGTGTTGAGCATATTGACTGCTTCTGCTAGAACAGCCATTTAGACTCATTGAATGAACTAGTGGTGAGTCATAGGGCAGAGGGTTGGGGTGTACAGTGAAAGTGGAAGTATGGACCTTGAAAAGTTCAAGTGGCAGTCCATCTAAGTAGACAGATTAGACACTGAACAAAATGTTTCACAACCCTGGCCACCTGCAGCAAACAAACCAGTTTGCAGAGGGAAACATTAGCATGAGTGTAAAACTTTAAAGAAAGAACACAAACAAATGAGAGAGAAGCCACGGTTCATGTAACAAATTCAATTGTGTACCACATTTTTGTAACTTATTATATCAGCCGATAAGCTGGCTTTCACACTCAAACGCGCACACGGAGACACACACACAAAAACAAGCATGCCAGATGTTAAAACAGTCCGGTGTGGGCGCGGCTGTGAAGTGTAATTGCCTAGCTAGCTTGTGCACGTCGACTGGTTTTCATAGCTGAGCTGCACATGGCACGGCCCAGATACCGGGGCTGCAGCTGGATCGCGTGGCTTCACCTCCGTATGAGCGGGTGCACTCTGCCAGTGTGTGGCTGGGGAAAGTGCTGTGGCTGCACGAGTCATCCATCAAAGCCAACTAAAGGAGAGATTTTTTTGGAAGGTGTTAGGATGTGGCATCTTGGTCCCATCAGGCAGATGTCACCATATGGAAGAGCCCAGCTGACAATATTTCACAGACACAAAAGGGCCTGTGATGCCATTTGGGCTTTGGAGGAGAGCTCTCAGTGCCCACAGCGGTATTCACTGTCCTTCCTAGTGCAGTACTTGGAAAGCTAGGGGGAGGCTAAAGTGATGTGGAAGTGGGTCTCATATGTGTCAAAGTGGATTTGGCCAAATTTTAACACAAAATAGTGAATTACATTTGTGAGGAAAAATGGCCAACCAGAAGAGGAGCTCAACTTTAGAGGAAATATATTACATTTGCACTTTTTCCAAACTCAATGGCGCTCAGAGTCTGCATCCACACGTAAAGTATTCTATAAAAGCCGCTAAGTCAAGAGCACTAGAGCACAATACGCACAGATGATATGCTGCCATGTTGAGATGATCATGGTGAGCCTCTTTGTGCTCCAGTCGGGAGGGTGCCTTTTTTGTGCTTCACCCTTGTCTTTCACTGTTCTCTTCAGTTCAGTGAGCACAACAGCCAATCACCGCAGATGATGACTGACTTTTGGATTCTTTGTGCAGCTCTGCGTATCCTGCACCGGATCTGTCTTTCAAAGCTCTTCTATTGGATCCAGCGGCGGAGCATAATGGCTCATTTACAACAGAGAGAAAACCTCTTCTGGCGTGGTAAAGAAAGAGAAGGTTACTTGTTCTAGAAAACAAAAAAGGAAAAGGTGGGATACGGGGATTGTTGATGAAGAAAGGTGCTGATAAGACGAAATAAAAAGGTTAGCAGAAGGCAGCGGGTGACAGTGTGCTCGTCTGGATGACCCAACAGAGTTCCCATATGCCAGACAGATGTCAACAGTGAGCAGACCCATGGACACTGGCAGCAAAGATGGTGCTAAGCTATGAAGTAAATGTTTGTGATCAATTTATTTACAGCAAACTAGCAGTAAGTTTTTTTGACTCCTGAAGTAAAATTCATGTTATTTCTGACCATGAAGTCTCAGTTTACTTCATGCAGGTAACTTTCTAATGGAGGCCTTGGTGGGAGACTGTGTGTAAGTGTGATGAACGACAGGTGGTGTGGGTCTGGTGGTTTGGCACTCATCTGTGTGTCTGACTGGCTGTGAATCTGTGAGAGTGTGAGAGAAAGAGAGAACGAGGGAGGGAGAGAGGGAGGCCTTTGCATTTCCCTGCGCTGGACGCCCAGCCATGCCCAGGTGGTGTTCTGGTAAGCGTGTTGTGAAAGTGATGGATCTGAGCTAACAGCTAACGCGGCACTTTTCTGACAGGTTGTGCGCGACTGGTGCGTAGGTGAAGCTGCCGCCGTTTTTTTCTTTTTGAAATTTCACAGCACGTGAAAAGTGAAAGCAGATTCTGGATGCTGTGCATATGAGTAAATGAATGACTAATCAAAGTTTTAGCAGCAGCTAAAGTGCTTTCTCACAACTGTGACAGGTGACTTAAGAGCTGCCCATGTGGAAAGGTAACAGTGAAGTCCTCCATGTGTGTTGAGCTTTACACATTAACAACAATGACAATCAGACAAACACAGCCTGGAAGACTCAAGCAGTCAAAAAATCCTGCACTAAATCCCTTTTGTGATCGTTTCCTTGCTCCTTGTTTTTCCACACCACTCTATCAATCCTTATTATGCCTCGTTCTTCGCTTGCCATCTCAAAAACTCTGCACAAGACAGATCATCATCGGAGTGCCTGCTGGAACATAACGGCTTTTATGTGTTTGTCTCACAGTTTCAAGTTGAGCTGTGGATCGTCCTATGAGACATCTCTCATTTAACATGCCCATGCATGAATACTGCATGGAAAGCAGAGTGGAGGCCAGGATTTTGGGAAAGTCTCTGCAGACTTGTCATTGTACAAGTGGTTGTGATAGCGAGAAGGCTTGTCACAAAAGAACCACAGTAACCAGGGGAGAGAATCCTTAAAGGCTTGTTGCATGTGTGCATACAAAGGACGGTGTGCTCGGGTAAAGACAGGCTGCACGTGTTCATTTTACAAACATCCAGGAGCGTTATCTCAATTCCCCTATGTTGACGCTAGCCCCCTTAACAGTAACACCCCAAAATGGGGTTAAGAAAGTGTAGAAATACAATGTAGAATTGAAAGCTGCTTGGATAAAGACAGATTTGTGACAAAGGACAAATGATTCTGCTCTTAGCACGCAGTGTGTGCAGAAGTTGCCCTTTTTGGGAAAGAATCTCAGAAGCTAGAGATGAGATGGACTGGTCGGGTGTCATGTTTCTGTCACTGGTGGTGATAAGAACCAACATGACGGAAACTGGAAATAGCAAAAAGCAGGTGAATAGACTTGATCTGTTTGTCAGCATCTATCAGAGTGGCTTGTCGCTGTTGGCACCATGGACAGTCTTCAGAGCTAAGGCAAGATACCAGGAGTTCCTAACAGGGCTCTGACTGGTACAAACAACTATGGTTCAGCCATAAGCTCACAGCTTGAGCTGCCCTGTTAGGGGATCCCTTTAAATGCTGCAGTCATTTCACCTGGATTTAATCTGGTATTTGACCTTGTAATGTCAAACTGCTGCTGAATTGATGGATAGATGTGCGTTAGAGAAGGGGCTAAACGGTGCTCCTTTCAGATGCAAAGCCCGATGTTGGTATAAAATTTTAGAGTCTCAGGTAACATTGGCATCAGATTTGCATGCACTCCTCTTTTTATCTCTTATTTCTACTACTGTAAGTGCTTCCGGAGCTGTCAGTGGAGCAGGAAAATCATGTCTACTGTAAGCTGCAGAAAGTGCTCTGTTCCATTTGCAGGATATAAATGTTATATGAATATGAAAATAAGTTTATACAGCCCATTCCTTCTGAAAAATGTCTGTATTCTAACCCAAAAAGAAAACGATGAGCCAGGCACGGGCATTGTGTGTATGAGTGTCATTGACCATATCTGAGGCCAACTGGGATTACGTCGTGTTGCATGCTGGTCCCCCCAGCATGGCTGTCGGAGGAGATCAGAGGCTTTGTCTGCAACATGGCATGACAAGCCCGCCAGCATAGGTTCATAGAGTTAAGGAGGACACACTCATGTAAAACACGTGTGCATACAACGAATGCAAGTACTAAGAACAACAACATTCCCAGAGGCACTGGAAAGAAAACGAGTCTTACGTAAATGTTAATGTGTCACACCCATACATCTCACACACAAACTCGACTATTCCAAGCAAACACTTTAATAAGATAAGTTTGAACAACCTGGTTTCTGTCCTTTCCTAACCCCATGGTGTGTCTGTGTGTGTGCATCTGCAGAGGATGGAATGGTGTTGTGTGTGAAGTGGCGCGTGTCAGCTAGGACATGTCAAAAGGGCCCTCAGAGCAGAGGCAGCAGGGGAGGCAACTGCCTGGGCAAGTGTGTGTGTGTGTGCAGTCAATAAGAATGGAGCAGAAAATGTCCATTAAAAGGCCCCATCTCTAACTCTTGTAAATTAGGTATTGAGCCATTGGTGGGAAGCGGTCATGCTGTCACACATCCATGAAGCTCAGCAGGTTGTGTGAGTGTGTTTATGTGTGTCCTGTGGTTTTGTTGGGAGGAGTAAGGAGAGGGTTCTTGATGGGCTGTGACAGGCGGTGGGGTTATAATGGAAGGGCAGCAACCTAAAAGTCAGACGACAGACAAGTCATTTACAGACCCTCTATAAGATTTTTTGGGGGACTGTTGCTGTGCAGGTAAAGGAAACATTGAAGATTCCAAAAGGGTTCCACTTGGACTCATCAACTCCGACACATAATTTTTGTCTTATCTTGCTATTTTCGTCCCTCTATTATTCATCTGTGTGGCCTCTGTGTTGGGGACAGCCCATAAGCGACAACAGACCTGCTACATGTAATGCTGTTTGCCCAGCAGGCCTTATTTTGTCACAGTGAACCTAATGTATAGAGGCAACAACATTCCCACGAGGCATATCATCAGTGTCCAAAGCAGAGCCTTAACAGTTTGCTAGCAGAAGACTACATCACTTGAGGCCCCCTTACTGTAGTGTACATGTACCAAACAGTGCAATTGTGTTCTGATAAATGAGGCAGGCCATCCCTGGAGGCATCCTGTGTATGTGTGAGCCTCCTTCCTGACTTCCTGTATGGATTCCCCACATCCAGCTCAATCGTCATCCACGCTTTCAGACCTCATTAACACAACTGCTTTGCAAAGCAGCCACTGCGCTATTAGCTACACTAGGGGCTCCAACTGCAAGCTGTAAAAAAAAAAAAAAAAAAAAAAAAAAAAAAAAAAAAAAAAAAAACTACACTACCCATGTGGCAGTTTGTGCAAAAAAAGATGTTCCCGGTTTACACAAAAACAGGTTTTTGTTTTATGACATTAATATTTTATATACTGGCAACAAAGCTTTAAATAGCCTAAACATGTCCGGAACTCAGCACAGTGATTGTTTCATAGGGGATGTTTTTCACTGCTGCACACACATGGAGCAGAGCACAAGTATTAGTGAAGTTGTTGAGCGTTGTGAAAATGGACAGGGGAAGTTCTGAACCAGAACCAGAACACAAATAGATTTCTCTGTTCTCGTGGAGTATACAACAAGCTTGAGTCGTGTGACTCCGCCTCCTTCATCTAGTCTCACTCAAAGTAAAGTGATGAGCGAAGCTGATATTGAGCATATTTAACAATATGGACACATACATTAAAAGAGCATAAAGTCTGCCACTTAAAGGCATCTCCTCTGGCCCTCTTTTTTATGTGATTTAAAGTTGCAACAATCATACATGAAAAGCCAGTGCTCTATGAGAATACAGCAACAATGCGAAGGAGGAAAAAGATAAAAGGAAAAAATAGAACTATATTTCCCCTGGGGGCTCCTGGGTAATTAAAGATTCCTGGACTCTCATCTCTAGCTTTCACTCTTAGGAGGCTACCTCACAGCTGTTTTCCCCACAGTCTGCCTGACACTCACTCACACACAGCACTAACATTTTAATAAAGATCTTCAGCATGTGGTCATAAGCATTAGTTTAAGGTGTGCGGGTAACACTACATCTCAATCTGTTTAGGGGGGAACATATTGGAAACTAGGATAGGTCGATACTGCAGGCCCGGCTGTTGGTGATTGATAATAATTGCTCTGGTGAAGAAGTGACAGACACTTCCGTGTTTGTAATTGACTTGTAATTAGCAAACTGGAGATTATTAGCTTGTAAGCGCTAATGAACTTTGTGGGCTAGCAGCAGTGTCAGTGAGCCGTGGTGACAGTGGCCTGCCAGGAGTTTGAATCTGTCACGTTGACGGCTGCTGACAGAAAACACTGGTGAAAAGCAGCAGAGCACAAAAGATGGTGCTTCCAACCACACAGGCATCTTCCACTTGAGCTGCCATGACAGACTCATTACATCTAAGACAAATAAATATCTAGTTAGAGTGTGGGTCTAGACAAAAATGGCTGCTGCAGGCACTTATTTCATGCATATCCAATCAGGTAGAAGGAAAATACATTTCTAGGGTAGTTCTCTGTTTCATATTAGCTTTCCACAATTAAAGGGAAACTTTTTTGGATTACAATGTCTAAAAAATCTGTACAAGCCAATCTGCTCAGCAGCAAAATATCACCTACAATCAGAGGAATTACTATTAATACAGTATGAGTTCACAGGGCAGTAATCAGCTTATGCTAGTCTCAAATAACTGCATTTTAAATCAAAGTTCATTAACAGGCCAACATCGGATCTGATGTGAGCACCTCCCCACTTTAATTCCTAAGGGATTATAGCTCATCATGACACAGCACTGGAAGACAAAATGCAAATGAGCACGTGCAAAAAGCCAAACAATCTGCCTGAAACAGAAAAAAAAAACAGAACACAGTAAGAGGCGGGAGTGTGTGTGAATTTCTGAGAAAAAAGTAATAATGACAAGTGCAGCAAAGTGAGCCAGTGAAGTTCAGAAGACAGAGAAATGAGAGAGTACGAGATAGAGCAAGTAAACAAGAAATAAGTGGTGAGCACTGGAAAGATAAGAGCAGATAGGAAGTGGAGGAGGACGAACTTGAGCGATGTTGTGGAGCTGTTAAGGAAAGCAAAAAAAAAAAATGGAAGAATTCAGACTGTGAACAGTGAGTGGAGAAAGACATTAAGAGGGATGAAGGAGGAGAAAGAAGTGTGTTAGTGAGTGTCTGTGTTCCAGATTGGCCAGTTGCCATTTTAGGAGTGGATAGTTGATGGTGCCAGGACAATTTAAGGACGGCTCGGTATATCTGCTGTGCCTGAGGTGAAAGAGGCATGAAGTCAGTGTGTGTGAGGGGGAGTCTCAGGTCAGAGCAAGAGAAAGAGACCTAAGTGTGGTGTTAAAAAAGACAGTTTGTTTGTACACACAGAGAAAGCCACGATGAAATTTGGCAAACATTCACTGTTTCTTTCTTTGCCAAAGTTAAGAACACTATCGTACTTTAAGCTGCAGTGATAATTGTACCTCCCTGCTGCTACAACTATTTCCTTCCTCATTTTTTTTCCTGTCAGAGAAAAAACACACACTGTAGATGTGGAATCTGTCCTCGTTTTAGATCGATAACATTTCCACAGGAAGTGAGTCAATGACCAGCCAACATTATGCTGCTACTCTTGATACACAACATTTAAATAATGTAGGAAATGATAGGTCCCACAGACACAGACCTTTACAGAGCAGTACAATAAAAAGTAGGGTGATGTAGCAGAGCAAAAGCAATGTATTCTTGGAGAGGAAAAATGGTCAACAGACTGGGTACTGTCCCATGATGCCTGTAATGCTATATGTAATGTAAACTGCCCATCCCTTCTGTTTCTGTGTTGGTGATAAACCATTATATCGCTTTCTGATGATAATCGAAATATAAAAGCCTCATAAAAACAAACATGCAGAAGGACCACATGATATGCCAGATGTATGACAGATTAAATTTTAAACCACAACATTAAATCTGCTTGATTATGCAGAAAAGTATGTGCGCGTACAATACTCATGTGTAATGTAATGTAATGGATATAAATCATATAAAATCAGCTGTTGGCATTGGTCTGCATTTTTTTGGATCATTTCTATACCTCATGACACAACATCAGCAGCAGTTTAATCTCATGCTTTAACACTCACTCACACCTCCAGGTCGCTCGGTCACTTCGCCTACTTAAAACCTTATATTGATGATGCTTTGCCTCAATGTTTTTGACCCATTTCACCTGCTTTCCTTTAAATCCTGCCAACATCTGGCATGTGATCATCTTTTCACCTACACTTTCAAAATGTTTATCCTTCAGAGTGATATAGCTGTATGGCAGAAACAATAGCTGTCCATATGGTGCGCGTATAGCGAGCATTTACAAATGTAGGGCTTAAGTCGGGAAGGTACTTGAAAGGAGAAATAAAATCCCAAATGGATGAATATCCCACTCTGCTTTCGCTCTCTTGGGACAATGCCATCCTCAAAGACTGGTGTTAACCTTCAGTGCCACTTACGCCTGACTATTAATGGCTGCTAAAGTGCCAGTGAACATTACAGGCCCCATCTGTTACGTAATGCTTTAGCACTAGAGTACAGATTACAATGACCATATTCCAATCCCCAGGAATGGGTAATGAATAAAGAACAGAGACTATTTGGGTTAGATAGGAAGGACAAAAGTCACTTTTTACAAGAAGGCTGATAGTCTGGGTTGGTGAAAGGACTAAGACGATGGTACACTGTCAGAAGATTGAGGAGAACTTTCCATAAAGGAAGGTAAGGAGTGATGGTTCAACAGAAGGCATTATCTAACATATTTGGCTATTTTCTAGCATCTTCGTGAATATCTGAACCAAAATGCACCTTGCACAACAAATGGCTATACATCAGCACTAAATTTACCAAGCTAAACAGCTTCCCCAGCAAACAAGGGGGTGGAAGAACAAAATCAATTAATCACTACAATAGTTTAAATCAATAGCATCATTCGTGTGGCCACCCTTCTTTTTGCTCAATTAATGAAATAATGCCATGAGTCCAAGGTGACTCTGTCCAAATGACAGACAAAAATAGAAGAGCATTATTCTCTGTTTTCTTCTTCTTTCCCCCTCCGGCATCAGGTCTGTTCACACATCAGGACAGCAATTACAAATGGTTAATTGATAAATAATCACTTCAGCACAAGTACATTAAGGCCGAGACAAAAACAGACCAGAGAACTAGTGGCAATGAATGATGTCACCTGTGTCAGGGCTAAAAAGTTATCCTTGAATAAATTCCAATAGCATGTATGTTCTACACCTGCATGAAATGAAATAACTCTGTACCAGCATGTGGCAGTAAAAAAACATTTGCGTTCATGCACTTGTTCACAAAGCAGAGCAATCACTCAGCGACGGGCTCCACCACCAATTCACCCTGCTCATTCGGCTGAAAAGCCACCGACAGAGGTCTAAATAGTGCCAACGAAGCAGGACGCACCTCAACAATAAACGCCTCAGATGGCCCGACATTTGCCAGCTGCTGGCTTGTGGTGTGACTGCCCTTGATTTAATGAAGCCCACTAGAAAATTTGATCTCTTACCTTTAGCAAACTTCCAGCTGTGCAATTCAGACACTATGTACAGAAGAAGTGCAGTCTATCAAATAAGCCCACAGACGCAATGAATCAAAAGCTCATCTATTCCATTTAGAGGTTTTGAAAGGTAGTCTAATCACACTTGAGCTTGTTTTCACAGAGTAGAATATATGAAAGATCTCAGTGATGGCTTTGAGCTGGGAAGCAGACTTGATGGGTGGAATTATCGGTAAGAAAACCCTGTAGAGCTTTACTTTAACGCACACTTGTAAGCACTTTGGCAACACTGCTGCTTGTTAAGCTTTCTCCACATCAAAATATTCATCTGTAGCCAGCAAGGAAGAGGCAAATGTGTGTGGAGGAACAGCTGTTGCATACTAAAGAGGGACCATTTGAGCCAACAGAACCTAAATCTGTGCAGTCTATAAGCCTATTAAGTCCAATGGCTGGGAGGTTTTAATCACTGTCTTTTGTCTATAGGGTCCATTTCCCGGAGACTGCATTATAGTCACTGGCTACTCTTTGGAGGTCAGAGGTCAAAATGCTCTCACAGTGATGCATGGTGCTTTATTGACTGACTGGTAAGTGAGCTGGTAAGTATGTCCCATGTGTGAGTGAATAAATTGTACGAAAGATTGCGTTGACAGGTCAGTTCTTCCCGCTCATCACTAATTTAGATGAATATACATTCCGATTATATTTATGAACAATTACACCCTGGTGGACACATTCCTCCATTCTTTTGTGAGTTTTAAATAAACCAGAGTGACTAATATTGGGGTTGCGCTGAAGCAGTAATTGCAGCAGGAATAAATATCCTCCATTTTTCTTTATCTTTCATGTACAGCGTGGCTTCGAGTTTGCAGGGAGAATTAGCATAATGAGAGAAAAGCAAATGAGCAATGCCTCGCCCATGAGAAAATGAGAAAATGGCTGAGAAAATGGCCACCATCTGAGACAAATTGTAGAGGCGTCTGAATGTGTACTGCACGACTGCATATAGGTACTTATGTCTTTTGTATGTTCACATTAGAAAAACCTACAGCCGTTTAAAGTTAACACTAGCTATCAAAAGAAAAATCTATACATGGCAAACTGAATGGGTGGATGGAAATGTGGTAATTAATACTGGCGGAATGCAAGATGTAGCATATAGGCCTTATAACAATAAATAAAAAGCAGGGCCATTAGCCAATTAGACTGCTAAACATTTACAATCGGGTTTAACAAGTGGCACCTGCTACCATTTGATCAACAGGCTGCAGAAAGAGTGGTGGCACAAATATTGATCCATACTCTGCATTGCAGCTACGCTGTTAGCAAGACAAATACACTGCAATTTTAAAGATAGGTTGAAAACAGTCAGAGGAGGGCTGGGATGTCAGATATTTAACTGACATATCTAATTGACTTATCTTTTAGGCAGGTAGCCCCTCACCAGTGCAACAATTCACATCTTACCCCTCAAGCACAAACAGCTAATCAATGTCAGTCATTATTTTTTCTGCATGGATTGGACAAGTCAAGTATAGGTTCATGGTAGTCCAAACTCAGATTGTATGCACATAGTAAAGACTTATGTTTCCTTACCATCTTCTGCAGGTGCTTCTCCTTGCGGATGTCCACCATGACCAAGCCCTCTTTGACCAAGCCGAGGCCGACGTCATCCTTGGTGTCCCCAAACTGTATTGTGACTTGCGGGCAGGTTACGCCTGAATACTCAACGTTCAACAGGCACTGGCTGTTGTGTATGTCCCGAACCACGCAGTCCACCACATCCGCACGGGCATCCTCCTGATGAATTAATAATGGACAGAGGGTTTCCAACAAAAGAGAATGGAAGAGGAGAGGGAGATGATGGTGGGGAAGTCAGGAAAAAAAAGGTGAAAGAGATAATTAGCACGTTATCACTGATGGCATACACACAAAGACAAACAACGAAGTGGCTCAGAGACACAGTAAATGTGCAGAAACGCACCAAAGCTGTCAAACGTCAATCACATTTAAATGTGCACTCACACAGTCATCTATCCAGTACCACAATTATCTACTCAAGCAGTTCAAGAGATTTCAGTTTAGCTGAACTATCTAATGGTCTGACTCCGATCTATCCTCCTCCTCTTTATTGTTTTTTTTTTTTCACCCCTCAACCCTAACCCTTTCTTATTCTTAACCTTCTCAGATGTGAAAGGCCAAGATTTGATTGAACATATGGTGGACAAGGAGGTGGGACAGCTGCAATGCAATTGTGACCTCGTGTCCTCAAGCAGTCAGGGTGAAAACAAGAAAAACAAGGGAGTTACTTCCTCAAAGGCAAGAAAAAAAAGCCGTCCCTGGCCATCATCCATCCCCTACTCTACACCATCCATCTCTTCGCTTCCCTTCTTTCTCGCCCTGGACTTGTCTCCATGGCAACCCCCTTCGAGCTAGCCGCCCTTGGGTATGTGTGTGCCTGGTGTATGTGTGCACGAGAGCAAGTGTGGGCAGGGAGGCTTGTTCAAGGCAGAAAACTAAGGGCCTTTTTTGTCCTCGCTCTCCCTGTGGTTAACTTGTCACAGGCGCTGCAGGGAAGCTCAGGGCGTGAGAGAGGGAGAGAGAGGTAGTGTATGACAGAGTGAGAGAAGGGAGGATAGAGGAAGAGAGACAGCTGACACAGGAGGAAAGAGAAGAAGAATGCGTTGACACTCATGAAGAGACAATACAAAAGGAATGAGAGCCTTTCAGTGACCCGGAGGTGCTAGTGGGTCAGTGTAGCATCTAGTCTGGCCTCGGTTCAACATTATTAAAATAGGTAGCATTGGACAAACATGCCTTTGTGACTGTCATCCCCAAACTGTATGTAAGAAAGTGAAAATGTGATTAAAGCTTGTGTATCTGTGTCCTCTCTGGACAATAAACTGGACTACATCTAACTGACCACACGGCTGGAATTTCAGGACTGCTGCATCTGTTCTGAGACAACATTATGGATGATGCCATTTAACTTTTTCTTGTCTTTAAATCAACTCTACGCTTTTACTTATCACTAGTAAAGGCGTGGAGTCTATGGTGACATAACATTACTAGTTTTCTATGCAATTTTTCCTTTTTCCAATTTTTACTTTTCCTTTATTTTAACAAACTAGTCCTTTAATGAGAAATGTAGATGCCAATCCAGTAGGAGTGAGAAAGCATAGTAAACCAGTATGAGTAATGAGTAATTGAAGTTGTGCCATTTTTACCAGAGTGCTGCCAGTGAAGAGTGGCTATTTTGACTAGACTTTATTCTGCCTGCCATTTTTTGTTTAGAATTTATTTAGCTGTTCATTTTTTTTACACATTCTTGGCAAAAATGAGTTTAATTAGCTAAACAGATACAATAAAGAAATAGCAGTGTTTTATGAGTGCAGGCAGCTGTGAGTTCATGACATCCATAATAAAACTGGCAAAAACGTGCCAGCCGTTGTTGCTCTGATATAAGTAGTTGCTGGACGGAGATCGCATGGAAATAACGTGCACTGTACTCCTCAGTTGTCAAGTTACAAGTACACACTTCAGGTAAGAAAGTGTTTTTTCTTTAACAACAGCAGGGCGGTGAGAGTGCACAGACATCTCGACATTTTTCGAAGATATTGTCACTTATGGAATATTTTATGAAACGGCACTGGAAGGCAGCAGAACAATCCTGTCCTAGTGGCAGAATTCTATTGCCAAGAATTTGTAAGTAAGGCCTTATAAAGCTGTAGTGGGAACATGTTATGCGGGGCATCAGGTGGCAAGGTTGCAAGACAAAGGCAACAACCTTTCCTGTGTACAGCAGCGAAGGTGGAGTACAAGTGCGGAACCATGCTGTGACAGTTTGTGTGATGTAGTAAAAAAAAGCCTCAGAAGAAGCAGGCGGCGAACACATGAAAGGAAGAGGAAAGTGGAAGGAACAGATGCAGAGAGATGTAGAGAGAGAATGAGGGAGTAGGAGAGGTGTATGAGGCATGTCAGCTTCCAACATGTGGTTTAGCTTATTGTGTTTGTGTGTCTGGGGGCTGGAACGTGTTGGTGATGCCCGTGTCCCCTGAGCTGGACCCAACAGATGGGCCACTTCATCACTGACTCATGAGACAGGTGACAGCATGCACCCTTGGTACAACCAGCTTGCACACACACATGGGCACACACACCACCATTTCCAATGGTGATGCAACATTTGTCCATTTGATTGATAGATCATTATGTGGATATTTTTTCACCACACTGATGTTTCCATCATATTTTTTCCTTATATAAAACAATAAGATTGCTATTTTATTTCCTATAACATATTTCTGCTGTGGCCTACGCAGCTGTCTTGCAATACACTAAACAAATCAATGACCGCAGACTCAATTTACAACACAATTCAGCAGAACACCAGAAACTACAACCATATATACATGACGCATCTCCTGTACACTGAGCCCATCATTAGACTGTAGCAATATTTCAAAAACAGCTGCACACAAACAAACTATGACTATTAAAGGGCAATTACTTTAATTCTAGGAACATATGACATGCACTTTATCTCGTTTAAGTGGAACAAAAACTTTTTAAACACACTCCAGTGAGCACTCACACACACAACCAATTAAAGTCAGAGCTTATGCAGTGCCAATCAGCCACAAACCAATAGAAAACATGTTTGCAACTACTCTGGATGCCACCAATGAGCAGACCCCCTGACACTCACAAAATACCTTCGCGCACACACATGTGCAGAGACAAATACACACAAGTGTAAACAAGAGGATTAGCGTTGCCAAAAAAAAGCAGTAACTGCAGCACCACTATCAGATGGACATGCACAAACACATAAAGCTCCTGCATGGGTTTTATCTATAAGATGCGTGAGAGTCTAAATTGCTCATATAACAATGTCTCAGCAGGTAAGTCAATTATTGTCAAATTCCTGCATCCTGGTAAATCAATGACTTGCGTGTTTGCCATTGTTCTGTCTGCTATGTACAACATGCATTATGTATGAGCATAATTTTCACTAACACTCGCCTGGAATGAAAAGTCGACCCCGTCTGTCAGTTACAGACTTATCGCTGCGTGCGATAAGTGAAACTCAAACAGTTTTTATGTCTTGCCAGGAAAGTCAACTTTCAAAAGCTGGCAGAAAATGAGACTGAAGGAGCTGATATCTCAAAGTTAATTTTGAAGCTTTCAGCTGCGACACATATCTCCGCTCTCTGAGCGTGTGCTCGTCCATGCACTTACGTCCTGTGGGACCTGGATGAAGGCGAAGGCATACTCGGTGGCCTGTGCTGGCAGAGTCCTGGTGCTGAAGGCTGGGGGCATGACAGCCAGGCGGGTGGATGACACAACTTCTCTCTGAAGGAGGACAAAAACAAGACCTGATATAGATATCAATCAAATACAGACACAAAGCTGGATTTGTTTTTCTGTAAGTGCAAATACTGTGGCAGTGAAATCTTGAGTTTACTCTGTGGGAATTGTTTGGTTTGTGAGGTTTACAAAATCTCAGCAACAGTGTCTGAGATAACAACTGTGTCTGAGCAGACATAACAGACACATCCATCTTTTACTTTAACAACACTCAATAAATCCAGGAGATTTACTGGCTTGTTGAGTTATGATGCATATTGATACACGAAAATGGAACCACGTAACAAGGCCGTTGAAAGCTTGTAATGAGTGTTTACCTTCATAAAATGTGGTATTACAACACAGCTCTTATGCTCTACACTGTAACATAATATTTTCTTCTTTCAAAACCACTTCTGCAATTCTAAAACACTAGTAATTTACAACTGCACAATGGCAGAAGTCATGCCATTGGTTAAGGGTTCCTATACTCCAGCTTACTGTACAGTCATTTTAGTTGGTTTGTAGCACCACTACAAGCTAAAAGCAAAGCTGATTTTGACACGACTCTGTCTCAGCCCATCTACTTCTATTACTCTTGCTATTATGAGTGACTGTGTTCACAGTGATACCGATTCAGATTGCGGCTGGGGAAGGTGCAGCTGTTTGAATCAGTTAATTGTGCACCACAGAAAGCTGTTTGCAAAAGTTTCTGTCATCAGAGTGAAATCAACAATTATTTAATGGGAATACCTTCAAATGAGACATAGCACTGATGTGAAGCTGATCATAAACATTGACTATTGTATATGTATGGAGACTGAGGGGTTGCAACTATTTCAGACTAAATTTTATGCACGTTTACCTGTAATTGCACCATAATGAAACAGCTGCTTTTTTCTCTTATGTACTGATTACAGTTTGACTGGGTTCCCGTCATATATGAAACATATGTGCTACACCTCACTAGCAATTAAACTGATACATCCTGGCAGGCTGACAGCCTATGTGACCTATAACTGATCACCACAGGCTACACTGAGGTGGAAAGTCATCTGAGGTTAATGTGTTCATTGGGCTGTACAGACTAGACAGAGAATACCTTGAACGTTTATTATGGATAAGATTTATCTGTGCCATATTAGACACTGACGGCACTGTAAATGTGGGCTTTAAAATGATACAACAAAAGTGCTCTGCTGTGTTTGTTAATGACCACATAATAACTCAGGTACTGACCTGTACCTGAGAGAGGTGGCAATATTGTCAACTAATAGCTCGTGACACAGAGAGCATGAAATCAAGGCCAAAGTGACTCAACCTAAAATGACGCAAAACTACAAAGAACAAGGTAGATGTCAGCTTTTTATTCTCTCTCTCTCTCATGTGTGCCAGGTCGGCCTCGGAGAATCACACTTTCAGCAACATGCCAGGATGCATCGCGTCTGCCAGCCAAACCTCGATCTGTCCCCCGACTGTGAGGTCAGCCACACACTGTGCCACTCCACTGCATCAAGGGAAATCTCCCACAGGGGTGGGGGGTGGCTGCATGAGCCACTTGGTGATGCAAGTGAGCTTACGCACGTGGGCACAGAGACACAGAGACACAATAACGCACTCCCAAGGATATAGTGCCTTCGTCATTATGGAGCAATAATAAAAAAAAAAAATTAAAAAAAAAAAAAAGCTCCAGAGAGAGAGTGAGGGGGAGGAATGAAAACAATATACTCACTTGCACCATTTGCTTCAGTTATAAACAATAAAGGGAAAACAAACAAGCCAGCGTTGTATTTGTCCTAAAAAAACTCCAGCTGAAAGGGAACAGCACATAAAGGCGCCTATGAATGTGGAAATAAGTAAACAAGTGACTGAAATGGAAAAGAAATCCCACTTTAGATACTAGATTGCTTCTGGTGGTGGGTTTAGCCACAGCAAAACTTTTTACAGTTTAAACCCTTTAAAGTCCGAGCTGGCCATTTTTACTCTCTGTGGGCAAATTTTTCACTACCTCTATGGAAGCATAATCATAGCTTCAAGTAGTGAGAACACAAATAGTTGTTTTGTGTAGTAAACTGTAGTTACAAAGATAAAATATTTCAATCATTTGCTTTTCTTTGACCACTACAACCTCTCTGCACATCAACTGTAAAGACCCAGCGGATCAGGCAGATACTTTCAGATCTTTGACTACTGGCCTGTTGTGCAGAGACTAAAGCCTGAAGCATATATTTTAGTTATGTTTTCAGATGGTACCATGCTGATACATTCAGGCACCATTAGAAAGATAAAAGTTGTTTTTACAATCTTTCGAACGTGTTGACGGGGTTTTGGGCATTCAGAGAAATAATTGCATGCACACAATTTGTAATCACTAAGTTACTCACATTGCCGTAGTCGATGTAGAAGACATGGACCCTTGCTGGCGACTCAACTTTCTCCACTCTGGCTCTGTACCTGCAGAAGAATAATTGAGAGAGGGATACAAAAAAGAAAGAAAGAAAAAGAGGGAGAGAGAACAAGGAAACAGAGATTAAGTGAGAGGGCACAAGAGGAAAAGGAGATGAGTAAATGATTTGGTGCTTATTTCCCTGGGGAGAAGGTGTTGAGGATCTGTCTGTTGTGATCAGGGAGGGGGGACAGAGGGGATCTATCAGGACATGGCAGGGCTGTGAAAATTGCACAGAGGCCTCCTTGCAATAAAAGGCAGACATTTAAACCTACTTCTGCCTTGTAGCAAATAACTTTAGTGCATTAGTGCAAATCACAAAAACCCAGCAGTTTCACTCTGTAACGTGAGAGTGAAACTGCTGAGATTACAAGTACATAGTGATCAGTGAGAAATTAGAGGAAAACAAAGTGCCTAAAAAAATGGTAAATTATATACTAGTGTAAACCACACGTTTTCCTTTCTGTCCATCACTTCTCTGACACAAACAAGAGCAAGGAAGACAAATTGGCAGCGAAAGCAAGGACAGCAGTTAAAAATAGTTCCAAATAATTAGGCCCACATGGGCAGAGAGAGGGAGGCAAAAGAACAAAAGTTAAAACTGAATAAGTGATTAACAGGAAGACATAAAGAACAGCAACGAGCAAGAGTGAGAGACAAAGTGTGAGCGACTGATGAAGAGTTCTTTTCCTTCTTCTATTCACTTTGACTCTGCAAGGCCTTAAAAGGCGAATTTCTAATTAGCCCCCTAATGAAACAAGACAACATTCCACATACATCACAGAACACTAAGATATGGACACAGAACAATGCAAACATGAACATAATTAGCAGGCTGTATAATACGAGGTTGAGTGGGGAAAAAAAAGACAAACATCTCAAACATTTGCCACCTGGAGCATGATTACACCGTTCTTTATAAACAATTGCTGTTGCTTTACAGCAGACGGTCTCTTTAGAGGGCTCACTGTCTTGTACTGGTGTTGCAGGGGGATAACTTTAGTTTGCCTCTAAAAACCAGGACAGTAAGATGGAGGGAAGGAAAGGACAGCACCTGTGTTGGGGGAACATTTGGTTTTTAATCAGTTTCATGATCCCTTTTCAACGTCACCTTCTCTCCCCCTCCCTCAATGACGATGACTTCTATCTGTCCCCATGACCATCTGTAAACTTGGAACATCCAGCAAGGAGAGACTACATGACGAGGTGTGTATGTGTGTTACTGTCAAGCAACTGCTGATTCTAAAAGGGCCACAGCAGTGGCGGTGAGCTAATTACACCCTGCGGGTGTCTGCAGTCAACGCATCGCAGGCTTAGATAGAGACAAGGTACAAATGAAATGTCAGGTATTCCTGAGAGGGATGCAAGTGTATATATATATATATATATATATATATATATATATATATATATATATATATATATATATATATGCAGAGCCACAATATTATAACCACCTGCTGAAATGGTGTACATGATTACATGTCACTGTGGTATGTGTCAATGTAACAATCCTAATTAGGTCAGTATCTGTGCATGTCTAGATCTTACCATTCACCATCGGCAAACTTGGCTATGCAGTAGTCCCCACGGCGTGCAGAGTAGGAACCTTCCACAGGCGGCTGGGTGGTGATCTCTGCTCTCATGGTCTCCATCAGACTCTCCAACTGGCCTCCTGACAGAAGCACATTTACAAGTGAGATCTACAATTTCTACGCTCCATGCAAAAGTTGTTTAAAATGTGTGAAATGGATATAAAATTCCACTCCACAGAGCCGCAAACACTTTGCTTTAATTTGCATGTTGTCTGGTGATTGACAGAGTGCAGCTCCTGAGGCAACACGAGCCGTATACATTTACACTCAATGCAAAGAATGGAGGATCAAAAAAAAAAAAAAAATCATGTTAACCCCTTTAGAGACTGAGGCCATAGATGATCTAGGGTTTTTGTTGGAAGCCAGCCCTCCCAGTGGGCCTTTTTATCCTATCAAGCCATTATATCAGGCACAGCAGACCTATTATGGCAGAGTCAAAGCGAGAATGTGGCGCTGGGATTTGAAGATTGTGAATCAGTGCCTTGTGGATCCACTGACTCTGGTAAGTGGCAGCCTGATTTGTACCCATCGGTTGCAATTGAAGGTCTGATTGTGAACAAGTATCTGCACCCCCCAAGAGAGCCACTTTTCGGCTGTTTGTGTGGTATGTATAGTATGTTTGTTTTGTGTTGCAGTGTATGTTTATGCACACGTGTCTATTAGTGATCGCAGAGAGAGGCTGCGCTTCTGTGTGTGGAGCTGCATGAAGTGTGTGGAAGAAATTATAGCAGCTAGTTTACTAAAGTGGCCCATATGAAAATCCGAGGTGGTATTTTTAGAGGCCATTTTCGCTGATCAACCACCTGGAGGGGATTTGTGGGCAGGAATGCCAGAATCATGTGTAATGGAGCATCTTTAAAGACATAAATTTATGAAATGGGGAAACTGAGGCAAAAATAAAACTACATTACTTTATTCTGCACTGTGTGAATGCCAGAGGACATAAAAGTAAAGTAAGGATGTCTTCAAAATGAACTCTTTTTTTATAATGTACAGTAAACAAGAAAAAAAAGACATTGACTTGCATTGAAGTCAGCAAACAGGTACTTCAGATGTGTCTCTGATAACCCATCTGCTCTTGATTTTTGTCAAAATATTTCACATATTTCTGCTAAAAAATCAGATGTAAATTAGTTCTATGGTGTTGAATGACTGCAGAAGCCAATATTGTTGACTGGCTAATGTTTTTGCGAGCTGCAATGTAATCATGACACCTGGGTGGACACACATTTTAGTCGTAGCTTTTTTCTGATGCACCTACATTAGGGAAGAGAATTAGGTAAAAGGATGGAAAATTAAGCCATAATAATAAACCATACTAATAAATAAATAATAAAGGAAGAGAATGGGGAAGCAGCTCTGTTGCAGCAGTATATGAATATAGTGATGTTAAAGTCTCACAATATTGCATCTTTGTAGCCTGAGTAATTAAGTCTGCTGTATGCAGCCAAAAACGAAATTACTTCTTATATCTGGCTTTTACAGATTCTCCAAGAAATACTCATGATGGAAAGAAAGTTTTCTGAGGAATGTGGGAGGTTATGGACCTTAATATTGTAGAGTAAATACACACCTTGCTTGCTCCTTTTCCTTTGTAGCAGTTACAAATAATAAAAAAAGGATTCAACTAAACTGACACCAAGCTGGTGTCAGCTAAACAGCAGTAGTAAAATTCAAATGCATGCAAACACTGTGTGCTCTCACACTGCAGAGCCTGTCTGAGTCTAAATAACAAAACAAAAGACATTCAGGCTGCTGTCTGATGTGTCACTGATGTACGTCAAGCATGCCAGTCTTGGATAAAGACAGAAACTAGGAGAAGCCTCACTTCTGTGCATGTATAGTTTACTGCAGCCACATGTTTTCTCACACCAACATGTTTTTTATTGTAAATAAAAGCAGTTAGTCTGTGCAAAATTAGTAACTTCTGCTCACTATGTATGTTATTATAAAGCAAACAGCTTGGAGGCAGGCACACCTTTCTACTTCTGCACTGCTGCCGTGAGTTGTCATTAACACCTAATATTATTTATGCTGCAGGAGAACAAGGAAATATAAATAATGATGCTGTTTTCCCACGTTTATCTGTGTCGAGACAGGCAGGCAGCTGCCAACCAACAGCAGACGGCAGACCTTCATTTGCATCATGTCAAATTCAGAGGGAAACACACCGAGGAGGGATTCAAAGGGATTTGGAGTGTGAAGGAAAAAGCTGGGAGCTCAGTTGAGTTTGAGTGAGTAGGGGTGTGGGTGTCCAAACACCTTTTTAGCCACCCACCGCTACACCGATTGCTGATGAGGGGAGGAAAGGGAGCATAAATTCACACACACAAACAGACACATACTCAGAGTTTTGTGGAGAAAGCAGTTTTTAGAAAACACAGCAGATGAATTGGATGAATGGACTCCTTACATCACACACACACACACACGCACACACGCACACACGCACACACACACACACACATATATATATATATATATACTTGCTGGTGTGGTTGCATCATTTTAACTTTGCCATAGTTTGCTTGGTGCAGGATTATGTGGACTACAGCCATCACAGACACCTTTTTGATCAATCTAATGAAAAAAAAGCGTGTGCGTACACTTACTTGAAAACACGTTATTCATGTGTTCACAATATTGAGTAAGGAATAGGTAAGTTAGCTGATGGTCTGTTGATATTACCTGCACGGAGACTATCTACAGGGTGTGTAGGCTCCTGATGTCTGGGAAAAGAAAAGTAACTCACTACCACTATTCTATAGGTTCACGTGGTGGTCAGAAAAGTCATATCTGACACTGTATAGGAGGCTCTGGATGGGGTTGTGCAGTCAAAGGCCACTGACAGTTCAGTGTTATGGATCACCAGTTTTAATAAGTGGATTTATGATCTGCTCTGACCCATAGATTCACAAGAATTACTTTAAAGTCAGGTCCAGCCACACTTTAACAATAAATCCATGTCCAAGCCCACTGACTGATGTGAGAACTTGTTAAATTTTATCCTTAAAGAAAAGGGTGGAAGAAAGGATAGGCCTCAGGCACAAGGTTACAACATCGGTCTTCATGCAGGCATCTGATTGCCACCCATGGTGACACCACTACTGGATGGTGTTCCTGGAAGATGACCCCAATGCTGGGAGGCAGGTCACTGTCACCGCACGGGAGACAACTGGCAAGCTTTTAACAGATTGACAAATAACACAACAGCACACTGCCACAGAGCTCTCAGGTACATGTTTTATAACAAACAAAATGACTAAGGTGTTACAACCTGATGAGTAGCAGCTTTAGCACTGTGTGCATTTCCTTCCAGCTCCACATCTGCAGGATGCAAGGTCCGTTTGATTTAGTATGCAGAATGCGCCTCCTGCATTATCATCACTCTGTGTTGGGATTTAAAGGTCTAATTAGCTGCGCAGGCTTCTTGGATCTGGGATTATCAGAAACACTTCACCCGTGCGTCCAGGTTTAAGTCCATGCTTGTTCAGAGAGAATAATCTATGTGGTGTCAAAATCCATGCAGAGAAATATATAGGAAAATCAGAGACTTTATATGCTGCAGGTGAGCACAAAAAGAACCAGCCTGCCAGTATGGTGTGACTTGAGCAAATCTTTGTGCAAGTGCAGCCTGCCAGTGAAATTCTAAATGAATAGAAACAACCACATTAGGAAGGAAGTACAGCTACAGCACACAGCGCATTACAGAGGCAGATTCCTATTTAATGTTGGCATCAAGACAACTAAATATCTGCGTGCAGAAGGGGTAAACCATGTCGAGCGTGTCATTCTGTGCTGAAGGGAGAGCCAAAGCAATGATCCCAAAAGCAGCCATCCCAATGACCGTGTCTGATGCCGGCCAATTTCTTCTCGTCTTCATCTCTTTATTCCTCTGTTGTTTTTGCTCTCTCGTTCTGTAATTTGTTTATACACCATTATGGCTGCAGCTGTTTGTAAATCATATATAATTACATTCTGAATGGCCAGTGCATAGTGAGGGAGCGATTAGGCTTTAAAACAAGAAAAGAATGGAGATGGTGTCAGGGTGGAGATAGCAGAACGACAACGGTTTTACAGGTTGGTTATGATCGCATTTGATTATTTCGCGGCACACGGTGTGTGAGCACAGACAAGGAGGGGGAACAAAAAGCCAATGAAAACTGTGAATCAAGTGGCCTTTCACTGTGCATCCCAAGGCTCTACTGAATTCTATTAAGCTGTTTATGAAAGCTATTAAACCACAGAAGGGTAAATAATCGCAATATGACAGTGGCACAGGCCAAGAGAGCAATGGTTGCTTATGAAAGCATTCTAATTTCCTGCTTTATAAGAATAAAGGAATTAAGAGTCAAAGTGGGGTGCATCTGTGAAAAGGACACCTGCCAGGGAAACAAGCGACTGGAGAGGATCCGGAAACATAAACCCGGCTATAATTGACTGCAATTTATGAAGGAAAAATGGAAGGCAACATGTGGAGGAGGGAGACGCAATCAAACCGATACTGACACACAAATGTTTTCCACTCTATAAATACTGCTGAGGCTTTGTTGTGTGTCCTGCCTGGTTGGTCAAAGACCATCAGAGCTGTGCTTTGGTTTTCATGTTAAGTTCTTAGTGTTAAATATGCATGAGGTCTGGACAGTCTTCATCCTCTGGGGGGTGGGGAGGAAAGGACACACAAGCAACACTTCAAAAGGTAAAAGGCCGCATGACAGACAATATACAGCTGCGAAGTAGTATGAGTAGTATAGAGGGCAGCTGAACGAGCTTTTGTTGCAAGTACCCCCTGTGGTTGGTCAACAAAGACACAGCGGTCACTTATTTGTACACTGTGTGTCAAGAAGAGCAGGAACAGAAGTCGTCTGTGTTCAGAGTGATGTTTAAAGTAGAGCTGAAGGAGGCCACACCAAAAATAAATGATCCCCCTGCTTGACTAATGCTGCTCCACTCCCACAAGAGGTGGATATGGATTATATCTCATGTGATACCTCACCACCACCACAACCACCAATTTCCCTCTTCCATTCTACCCTTCCCGGCAGTCTGGAGCCTTTTACAGCAAATTACTGTTTCTGTAATTGGAAAAGCCATCAGCGAAAAATCCAAACAGAGAAACCATCTGTGGCTCTCTTTTTGCATCAGTCTCTATGCCACCTGTCGAGTCTCTCTGGCCGGGGCTAATGCCCTGATTTGATTGTGAGGATTCCAAATATACTCATAAGATGGCCCCTATTCCCTAAATGTGCACACATTTCTGCACATTTGGCCAATTTCGTAGAGAACTCCCCATTTGGACCTGTAAGTGACTTACCGCTGTGAAAAGTGTCGTTCAGCTTTAGGTAATAGACCGAGATGCTGACATTAGTGCAAATCACGCACGCTGGGTATTGCGTGGACAAAGATGCTCATTTTCTACCTGAAAATCAAAAGCAACCCATCTGAAACAGACAGGTGAGCTGACCTTTTAGAAGCTAAGTTGCATATCTGATTTAATAATGAATGCCTCGGGAGGGGAGGGAGATCACCTAGGCAGGGCCTGACCTCTAAATATTGCATCTTGCTGCAGTGGCATTGAAGTTGAGAAAGACGAAAAAGAACAGCAGCATGTACTGCTCCGTCTACTGCAACTTTCATTCACCTGCTTGGTTACCTTGTTTGTTGTTGGTGTATGGTCGAGTGGTACCACAACAGGGTCCTGTACACACTACATCTAAATTAAACATGAGACGTAAAAGGCAGACAGACAAGGATACAATGGCAACGCTCTGGTGCCATTCTTTTCTCAGCCTGTTGTGGACAAGAGACTCTCTGCTGAGACACAGCATGATCTAATTATTTATATTGCAAATTCTAATTAGGCTGAATTTAAAACTAATATGGTATTACAAATAAGGAGCTTTAGCTTCAATGTGACTGCATACATATTGGGAGAATAGCATAGCAATTAAGACCATTCTCTCCTAATTTGACAGGACCATTAAACATAATCATCAATTCAATTGACATTTTGCAATTCTTTGTCATTTTTCCACTGCACAGTTTGTTCATTGTTTTAATCAGACTGTTCAACATGACTGACAAAAAAAAAAAACTTTTTCAAATGCAGTGTCAGTGGTGTAGGAGTTAATTATCTCAAACCCTGGCTTAGCAGTGTGATGCAGAGATATTTTAAATGAAATGATGAATATATATGATATATAATATGATGAATAATATATAATAATGAAATACTGCAGGCAGCCCTGGAACCATTTCTGAATGTGTACTCTTTTTTTCATATTAGGCTCTATTCTGTAAAGTAATCATCTCTTGGCTGCCTTGATGTGACATCCAATTAGTGGGCCACTCACCCTGATCAATATGAAATGTTACAGTTATTCTCGTGTTCTCTCATTGAAATCAACACCATGAACAAAGGGAAAGGCAACGGAGAAAGTGAATATTCTCGGCAGGCAAACAAAGCAAACAAAGTTGATTGAAATGTTACATTTCAAAGGGCCCTGGTTTGAAGTCCACCCAGAAAGAGAGCTGTTCTCTGGCCACACTGCCTCCACCAGAGGCTGAGTCCAGCATCATTAGGTGATGAACAGCTGCTCTGTGTAAAAGGTGGAAGTGTGAATAATGTGGACGGAGTGGCACCTGGTTGGGGGGGACGACTCCGCTCTTTATGAATCTGTATGGTTGCCAGAAAACAAGCATTGGACAGAATGTACCGCCAACTGTGCCGCAGCTGAGGCTTTTTGGGGGCAAGCAGAAAACAGTCTGGGCCGGGCCGAGCCTAGCAGTGCAGTACCATGGAGAAAAAGAAAGCCCTGCAGGAAGGTTGCCCATTGGTACAATCTGTAGGTTGGAACAGGGTCTGATGTGGACTGGAGCTAACATGTTAAAGGTAGGGTAGGAGATTTTGAAAACTCAGCCAGATTTTGAAAGTAAACACACGCCCCTTTCTGTCCGAGCTCACCCCGAAGCCTTTTAGCTGATGTTTTTAGCTATTGTTTTTAGCATTTTATAGCTTCCACAGATTATTAATATTCTTCGTTTTATGGCAAAACTGCCAAACTAATTGCTTGCTATTGGATTGTAAAGAGAAGTTACACTAATTTAACAAAAAGTGCATCAGAATGAAATCTCCTACCCTACCTTTAATATGGTGATTTATTCATACACAGGAATCCTGTGCTCTTTGGTAGCTGTGTCCCAGTTTCATACTACATACTAAAGCCATTTTAACACATATATCAGATGTGGTCATTGTCCACAGCTGCTATTTCACACATTCGATGTGTTCGTACCAACTTGAAATACTCAGTTTGGCCCAACACAAACGCTAGGAGGACAACTAAGCAGCGATGGTTTAAAATTGAGACTATGTGTTTGAACATATCCACAACATCAACACAAGAGTATAAATTCTATTGGACTGGCATAAAAGTGTACTTACTTTACTCGATTAACAATTAACCTTGAAAACAAAGATACTAATAAAAGGCATATGAATGAAGTCACAACCGCACAGAGAGGTAATGGTTTCACCAAACCCAGCAACCTGTTTTTCGGTTTTGTCGCAATATCTGGTGTTCTGTGCCAAGTTCTTATTCCAGTTAAACTGCTCTAGAGGTGGTTTTGGTGCACACAGGATGCAGATATCAGTGTTCCAACTTGCTCAAACAAACTGTGCCATTTTAAAGTAACTAACCTGCCAAGTCTGACCACACAGAGATTCTCTCCATTTCCAAAATAAGTCTATTTTGCCTTATTTGTCTGTGCTGTAGAGTTGCACTGTTGCCAAAAACCTATTAAAATCACATTGGTGAGCCACTGTGTGACAAGTGTCATTACAAAACAAAAACAAGCATCAACAGTATAGTTTATTTAGAAACAGCTTCACAGACTAATAACTGTGATCACTGTCACTGTTCCTGTGAGACAGGTCAAAGGACACGCAGTTCTGTAGCTCAGTGATGTCTGTGGCATTTCTATACTGCAATTTCTTGTTATTTACTGGCTGACATGCACATCGATACTAATATACCTGCACTAAGTGTTCAATTTATCAGTTCAGCTTTATTCCTAAACTACACTTTGGACTGTAGTGTGGATGCAGCTTTTTTAAGTTTAAAAAAAGGAGGTACACATTGATTAGGCACTAAAAAAAGACACTAAACAAACAAAACAAAAAAAACATTTTAGCACTATATTTAGCAAATTTTTAATTGCGTGGTCTTTCCAGCATAGTGGCAAAAACTACAACATTGTACAGCAGAGTCTTGCTGAAGTGGCCTCTGTCTTCTTGTGTCCAAGGTCACACAGATCTATGCAGGTCCCCCTCTGACAGTAATTACATATAGCCTCCGGAGAGGAAGCAACACACAAGGAAAATAAGAGGAGAGAGAAGAGAGAGGCGGCACTACTGAGGAGAGACGTGTGTGTGGGGTGGGGGGGTGAGACAATGAGAGATAAATGAATAGAGCAACAGATAAAGACCCTTAAAATAAACTGAGGATTAAACACCAAAATCCCCCAAGCTTCTCAGTGACTTGGAAAAACCATTGCTAACGTGAAGTTAATCACTTATCAAGCTTGTGCAAAGATATTCACATGTGAAAAAAGCCCTCACACTTATGAGTAATTAAATGTGAATAATTAAAATGGGAAAAGGGGTAAAATACCGAGCAGATACAGAGGACCCCAGAGAATAAAAGATATTACAAACTGCATTTCCTTCATAATGTTTAAGAACTGCTCAGAAGATGACAGCATGAAGATTATTTCACAGGGCTACGTATGTTCTTTAAAGTGCAACAACAGCCGTGAAGCCTCAGCAGACCACAAAAAACAAACACATCCCGGCCTATTATATAGCCACAACTCCCACAGAGTTAATGGTTTGGAAACTGCATCTAAATATTAATGGTGGTAACCCTACTGGTTTTTAATCTTTTTTTCTCCTTCTTCACCTTCTCTGTTGTTTATTAACAGATGTTACTGCCCACCACATTACTATATTGTTATTCTGCTACAAACATTTATTTGAACCTGCTCATTCCTACGGAAACAAACCCAGCATGCTTCTATCAACTATGCCGTTTTTGTTTTTTTGGGCATATAACATCTGCCTAGCTAAATGAAACCATTCAGAGTTGATCGAATCAATAAAGTTCATCTTATTCCGTTAAGGCAACGATTGAAATAAATGAGAGCTTAACTGACAGACAGAAAAATGACTCTCCCTGCCAGTCCCAGCTGTGTTTTCATCTTTTTTTGTTTCTATAAATACAGCCACCTTTCATGATTATGGTTTTACATCCGCAATAAAAGCTGTGAATTATTTGGTTAAGTAAATGGCCTCAACCTATCATCATTACAATGTCAAAAGCAAAGTGGCAGTATTGTTTTATTCTCTTATTCAGGTTATGTTCAGTGAGGATTCCAGACTGAACAAAGAAGACCTAGCTAGTCTCGCATACAATGTCGTCAAGTGTGCTACACTGCAAGAATGGTCAAAGAGTACTCTATGAAATGGTTTGCTCCATCTGGTAAATGGAGTGGTGGCAGCGGCTGCCAACAACCCTGAAAGGATTCTGACTCTAATCTTAGCTGGTTGTAGTTGTAAAAGACGAGGAGAAAACAGGCTGGAGAGGTGAGCCGGTATAAACTTATCCTGTAATGTGCGTCTTCTGCTATGTTTTTAATTTAACATAATGTATTGTGCTGTATTATAGAATGTGAAGAAAAAGACCTGTAGTTTTAGGTATCAGATATACGTGTTATTACCGTGGCATGCAAAAGTTTGGGCACCCCTTAGGAAGATCACCGTATCTGTCATTGTCACTTTTTTATTGGCCCAACAGAAACATTTTGCCAAACATTAATCCCAAAGAAATAATTCTATTAATATTTCGTTTTGCTGCAATAACAGCCTTTAGATGCCTCCTATAGCCACAAACATGTCCTTGAAATTTGGCTTGTGGTATTTTGGCCCATTCCTCCATACAAAACAGCTCCAGTTCAGTCAGGTTTCTTGGGATCCGTGTGTGAACAGCCTACCTTAAATCAATCTATAGATTTTCAATGATGTTATGGTCTAGGCACTGGGATGGTCATTCCAGAACATTGTATTTGTGCTTCTGCATGAATTCCTTGGTGGATTTAGAACACTCAGGAAAGGCTTTTTTGGGCATTACCCTTCCAGCGAACTTTTCCTGGTGCAAAGTACGCTGGATTGTGGAACGATGAACAACTACACCATCAGCAGCCAGATGTTCTTGTAGTTCACTGGAGGTGATCTGCGGCTTGTCTGTGACCATTCTAACCATCTTCGCCTGTGCCTTTCATGTATTTTTTCAGCCTACTTTATATTAATGAATCATCTTAGTTTGTAGGACAGTGGAGAGTTGTTTAGAGGCCCCCATGTTTTCACTCTCTAAGAAAAAACCTAGGACAAGCACAGCCAGCAGTTACCTATGTTCAACAGCCCTTTTCATGATTGATTCCACCTGTTTTTGTAATTGAATATCTAATGAGCTAATCAAAGCAGTTTTGTGCTGCAGTCTGTCATCTACAAATTCCTACACATCCTGAATTGAATGTAATTAAGGGTGCCCAAATTTATGCACATGTCTATTTTTGTTTAAATGTACATAAAAATGTCTCTGTTGGGCCAATAAATGTTATTTCACTACTGAAATGGTTCTGTTTCCATAAGGAATAGCATGTTAAAAAGTTGCCGCTTCTAAAGCTCAGCAAGTGACAAACTGATGCAGTGATTTTCCTAAGGGGTGCCCAAACTTCTACATACCACTGTATAGTTCCTATTTGAGCTTGGTTTTGCACTGAATTCATGTTGTTCAGATGAACTTGCAGGACAGACATGATTTGAAGTGGTATGAATATAGTGTTTCACACGAGATTAGTAAAGTCATAAGACATGCAGAAAATGCTAGCCTTGTATCATAAACAATGGCTCAAATGCTGTAACCACTTTATTTAAAGTGGTCATCACTTGCAATCATGAGAACACTCCGATTCCAAGCTTATCCCAATATAAAACTTTTTTTTGTGGGCTGGGTGTGGGGGCATGTAATGATATTGCAAAGCACTCAGCTCGTGTGATTTTACAGGCCCTAAGACTTTGATGTTCTCTTTAAGAGGTTGGCATGACTTAATGTAGCTTTGAGGGAGCGTCAGCGAAAATGAAAGAAACCAAGAGAGGAAAAAAGAGATGGAGGAAGGCAGGGAGGGGCTAACAACATGATAGAGAGATGAGGAGAGGAAGGCAGGAGTGGGGGTGAGGACCGGTCAGGTTCTGCTTCCCTGCTGAGAATAACACTTTTTTTTTCTTTAACTAGCACATAAGCCTCTTGGTGGGAGAACACGGGCCAATTAAAGGGGAAAATAAATAAATAAAAAGGCCCCAGCATTGCTGGATCATCTAAAAATCAAGCCTTTATATGAGAAAAGATTAAATAACTCACAGCTCCCCTGTCAAAATACACTGAGAGCAGCAATATAAAAAATGCAGTTTATGTACAATTTCTTTAAATGCAACACTTTGGTTTTCTACAGAGAAAAAGTTGTAAATGCTTTGCATCTCACCATTTCCCCAATTCTTTATAGATATAAGCAACTTATGAGAAAATGCTAAAAAATGAATAAAACACTTTGATTTGCTCTTTCATGTGCAGCTTTGGTACATTACATTTTTTCCAACTCCCTCTTTCCACACATTCCATATTTCCACACATTTGGCCTGTACTTTCTCCCTACTGACAATAACTGAAGGCTTTAACCCTACCTTCAGGTCAACATGTGCTATGTACTGTGCATTTCAGCCTCATTGTGGTGACGTGATTTTGATCAATAATAAAAAACACCTCACACACACAGCCTGAACCTCATTTCAGACAGGCAAGGGAGTGGAGCAGAGGTAGCCAGAGGCAGAGTAAAGGCTTTAGATTTGAATCTACAGCTCATGGCAAAAAGATGAATAACAGATTGTTTGTGCACACTTTGCAACACCTGGAGGATCTCATGGAAGCGAGAAAGGTACGGGGTGTTTATACAAACAATCGCGGGCCAGACGTTTGCCGCACTCACATGTGATTGGTTTATTATGGTGTGTGTGATGCCTGAGCTCAGACTAGCAGTAAATGAAGGCAAATTAATTAATTATGGCAGTGAGGCAAATTAAAAGGTGGCCAAAGTCAATTTCATGGCCTCTTAACAGTCAACTGCCAGCGAGGACAGATGTGGGGGGGCGACAGAGGGAAAGAACCTCTGAATCCTGGGCTGCTCCCACAAAACTGGCAGACGATGAAGGGACAGTGATTGGCATGATGGCTTCAGATCTGTTCCAGCTAGTTTGTGAATGCAGGGTTTTCTTAGCGTATTCATGTGTTTCTGAAAATGAAAGTGTGTAAGGCAATAATTAAGTCATTGGTGCCAAGGACAGAACGGTTTTAATTCTCTTAAATTTGAAGAGGTGAAAAATACCTCTTGGACAAGTATTGAGGCAGAAAGTAGTTAATAAGCAGGTACGTGTATGCACTTTCAATAAACGTGTGTGTGTGGATATATATACAAATGCAAACAGAGCAGCCGAACTGGGAATAACCAGTGTGTTCATTTTTGTATGGTGACAAAGGCGGACTAGTTGTTTTATTCCTGTCAGTAGTAAAAACAAGTGGGACCTCCTTTGTTTTGTCTCTGGTGGTGGGAAGAATACTGCAGCAAGGGATGAGTTGAATGTCTGAGTGGTGAGAGATAATTGTCATTCATAATAACACCAAGGTGTTTAAAGGGAATAAAAAATGAGAAGCCAGAACCCTGGCTAGCATCTCTATGTATGTACAGGTATGAAGCAGTCACTGCTGCATGAACTAATAATAATCATAATTTATATATATCCATGTATGAAGGGTAACAGACAAGTTTAAGTGATCTGGACTTTTCAAACAATCCTGCAAGCTGTCCACACCTCCATACAATCACACACACAAAACACAATTTGAGGGTACCTGTCTCTACGTCCTGGGCGTAGAAGTGCAGGTTGTCGGTGATTTCGGTCACATATACTGGTCTGTAGTTGGCTACACGTTCCTTCTCCTCTGAAAGATGCACAACCTCCTCCACTGGTTTCTCCTCATAGTTGGCCCAGACCTACAAAAGATATAAAAAAACACAGTTGGTTAGACCCTCTGCGATATAGCCACACCACTGAGACACATGTCCTCAAATACACAGTAATAGGATACTACATGTTTTTATCTTCTTGAGGCTTTATAATGATGTGTACATGTTGCACTTAAACCTAAATGGATCTCATAGTTATGCCAACATAAAAAAAGACAAGAATGTCATGTGTGTAAACCCGATTTTAGCAACATTCATTAGAAGCACAATGCTACCAGCATATAGTGGTGTCTGTGGCCTCAAATAAAATTGCATATTTTCATATTTTCAAGACTCAGTCTCCATAGAATCACAATTACCAATGTCAAAACTAGAGCTAAGGCTGGCCATACACATAATGTCATAGTGCAGTCCACTGAGGTTTTTTCACTGGCACAACAATCCGTGTGTGTAAGCAGGTTATTTCCTTTTTTAAGCTGCATCAAGGTTAGCTCTCTTTCAGCTCCCCAGGAGAAACAGAGGGCAGCAGGCTCATTAGGGAGAAGTGCTTTGCCTTGGGTCACACATCAAACTCCATGGATGTCAGTAGGCGTGTGTGTGTGTGTTTACAGAGAGCAAGGGATGCAGCTGAAAGATGTGGGAGGTTGTTATGATGGAATGTTTGTATACAGCTTCAAGTACAGTAATAGTATTAAGCACATGCACAAACACAAGATGGTCAGGATGAAAGGGAGCTAATCAGCTCCCTGTAGATGAATCATTGTGAAACAGGTGGTGAGGTTGGGGTGGGGTGGCTCAAAAGTCAGAGAATTTAACTGAGCTTCATGGCGCCGCAACTTCTTACACAGCTACAACACAGCTTGTTGCCCCTATTTGGGAAGTTACTTTTAAATGTTAGAGGAAAAAAAGAAAGATATTTTAACAGTGCTGATATTAGCCAATTAGGTTCTGGCTAATTATTTAACTTCATGGCATCTCTGAGTTAATTAGATTAGCTAGTTTTAGTGTTGACATTTTTTCAGTTGTGTGCCAGCTACACGAGCATTAATGCTTAGTTAATCATACCTGAGGCCTTTTTGTAACATGCTGGCTCTCCAGCGGCATGTTAAGATGCTTGTTAGCTCACTGATGTGGTGAGGTGTGTGTGTGTTTTATTTGCATGTGGACAAATAGCTGAGAGATCAATACATTAATAAATATGTTATGCAAATAAAAGACAAATGTCAGTGCTGCTACCAAACATTACTGCTAAAAAACAAAAGGATCATACTAAAAAATCATATGAAATTTGTTATCTCACAAATGTTACAAAAACAAAAAGCATGGAAGGAGGGGGTTGGGGGGGACTAGTTGTAATTCTAGGGAATGAGGTCGTGCAAGGTTAATGAGGAGTAAAAATGCAGCCACGCTTCGTAAACCCCGAGATCAACCAGAATATTTTTTTGCACTGCATTAGACAGGTATGCACATTATTAGCATAACACACAGCTGCAGTATGCTTGAATACGCAGCGTCTGGTGCTTCCTACATTGCAATTGAGCTGACATGACTTGGCTTTTAATCAAACTTGCAGCATCAATTAGAGGGGACAAAGATTAGGGTGTCACCATTCATTAGCCCGGTGGCTATCACTGCAGCACGTTTAGGGTGGTGGTGAGTGGGTGGGGGCCTATAGTGAGATTGGACATCAAGCACAACCGCAAGGCTTCATGTTGACCTCTGATTCTGCAGCACGTATGTGTGTCACTGTGTAAAATGTCTTCACATAGCATTGATGCTTCATTAGACACAACATTGAGGTAAACTATTTTCTAGCTTCTACTTTGAAAGGCTCTGTTGATCAGTGAGATTACAGCAAGATGAAACCTTTCTTTACACTGTGTCTGAGTCTTCTGTTAAAAACACTTGTGCTTCAGCTTTCTAAAGCACAAATAGGCACAAATTCATGCCCACACACACACACACACACACACACTGTGCCCAGGGCTGATGACCTTCTGTGAGCAGCCAACCATCCTGTTTGTTCCACTTGAATGCAGGTATGTGACTGCTGCTTCTGCTGCCGCTGCTCTGCAACTGCAGCCAGACGCTACAGCCACCAAGCTGACAATGAGAGAGAGAGAGAGAGAGAACGAAAGAGAGGAGAAAGATGTGGGTGGAAAGCAGGACGTCATTAAGCTTAGGTTGAAAGGACAACAAGTCCTAATAATGGAGACCAAGCTGAGAGAAAGATGGCAGGTTAGCCTGACCTTCACAAGTCTTGAATGACAAAACACACTTACATGCAACACAAGTGACAACTGATTCCAGTGGGGTAATAATGACAGGGAAGGGGTGCTCTCATGCTGCACATAGAAGGCTTAGAGAAGGCTGAAGATGTGCTCAAGCATGTGAAAATAAGTCCTGCTAGCATCTTTGCTTTTTTTTTTTTTCTTGTTACACGCCAATATCCTAAATCCATATTAGCTTATTATTCAATAAGATTATGTCAATGAGTTGTAGTTCTGGGACTCAGAATAATTGTTTTTCTAGGAACTGGTGACATCATTGGTTCTCAGAGGAACCAAAAGCTGGATTTTGCTCTGGATACGCAGACAATTGAGGATAAGGATTAAGTTACATTAGCTTTACAAGAATATAGGACCCATGGGGACCATCTAGAAACTGAACTGCAGAAAGCAGCAGTGATAGGTGGTACTTTAAAGGTTGGTCTCTGATGCAAACAGAAACTGAATCCGTGAACAGCAGTGTTTATATCAGAGGAATTTTTTCCTCCACCTTACAGTAATTACAATTAATAATGAATGGACGGCCTCTAATCAATGCAAAACTGACTGACCCAGAAGGAAAATTATGTAGTTAAGTTATTGCAGCAGTGCCATATTTTTCCCCCCTGCCTGGCACACCAGATACCTTCTCCCAACTGAAGAGCAGCTCTCTGATAGTTAATGAGTGCAACTGTGCTTCAGGATAGTTAAGATGCCTGCTGATTAGTTTAGCACCAATTTATCCGACTGTTGCTAATTTGATGAAGAGCGCCACACTTCAGAAAGGCTAAACAATGGTGCTGCATTCATATTCACAAGTTCAAGTACAGGTGGATGAATAGAAAGACAGATGGATGACTGAACAAACACACGTAGTGCCAGGCTGAGGATGTGAGGGCTGGTTTGAACACTGATTAAATGTGGCAGTGTGTCAATTGTAGTAGAGTGTGTGTGTGTGTGTGTGTGTGTATATATATGGTCTGTGGAGACAAAAAGCAGCATTGCTTGCTTCATGTGCACACTTTGTTAGCAGGTAAGTGCACAGAATTGACAATTTAGCCTGGGTCTTTAAAAGCAAATACAAGATTGAAGAGAACTACTACTAAAAATTTGTAACAATGCTAAGAAGTAAACAGATTTACATCTCCTGGAGTTACATGAAGATTGTTTGGAGATGACTCTTTAAAAAGTCTTCTACAATTGTATTCTTTTCTCAGCTATGAAATTTAGAAGATTACACACCGTTCATGATTAATTTGACACACTCAGTTCTGAAAAGAACATCATGTCCACATTAAAACCTGTCTTCACACAGAAAGCACTTGACGAAATCTTTGCTCTGTGAATCCTACACACCTCAGCACAAACTTCTGTTCTGAACCAATGCAGGTGTCTCAAAGTGTCAGAAGCACTGAGTAAAATGAGCAAGATGTAATATAGAGTGGTCCATCTTCTTACATGGGTTTTACATATTTCCATTGTTAATTCACTACCCAATCACACTGGGAGAACAATTGAAATCAATAGGAGCATTTATTTATAAAAGTGCACTCCGTGAATCTATTTAGCCCCTATTATATCCTTGATGAATCCCCTTCAGACAGAATGGTTCATTAATTCAATCGAGGGCACGTTTTTTTCTTTCAGTCTCTCCACACTCACTTGTAGTTTTGTTTTCCCTCTCTCACTTCAAAAAGGCTTAAAGCTAAACATAGGATCAGAAAACGTCTGCATATTACGATTAATTTTATTCTGTTTAGAAGGTGGGCGGGTGAGTTCTACTCAAACAACAACATATGAGCCAGTATCAAAGGAAAAATAAAAATCCCAGGCCTGTGGTACTACAACACTCGGAACTACCATCTCACAGCCTTAAAACTCTTTAATTACTATTGTGTCAGCATTCAGAGTGTCCTTCCTGACGTTACGTATAAAATTTATGAGTGTAAATTAGGTATGGAAGAGAATTTGATTGGCATACAAAGTGAGGAAGAGCTCATTAGGAATCGGCAATGGTGTCATGTTAATGAGCGGGACAGGTTTGTGTGGCAGGAAAGGTGCACGACCCTGAATTTCCTTTTCCTCAATGATGTTGTCTGTATCGACTAAGCTATTAGAGCAGCAGAATGATCAACAAGATAGACAGCTGCTGCACTGAGAGTCTGCCTTGTCAACTGCACACTCTCCTCCTAAAGTCAGAGAACTGATTTGTAAAATGAATCTACAGTACATATATTTCTATAATCGTTTTTTTTTTAACTTTAGACAAAGACAATCTTTTTAGAAGGTCTAGAATCTTTCCGTTTTCTCTGCCATTAAGTGCAAATCTTCTTTAACAATTCTGCCGTCAGCAGTATGGCATAGCACTATTAACTACTGCGATGAGAGGCTGGTGTCAGGTAAACCCCTGAAGCTGATAAAGGTACAACAGAGCATGACTGACTGACTGGCAGGTGGACTACCTGGGTCCCTTTGATTTATTGACAGTTAAGAGATCGTTTCAGGCACAACAATCACTATATGTGTGACACAGCCTCAGGGCCACTTCCGTTGCTTTGACAACCTCCAAGTCGAATGGAGCAACCTCTGTGTGGGAAAAACAACGCACTTATTGATCGCAATTGGATGGCAAGTTGAGTGACAGGTGTCAGAAAAGCCCAGTCACTCTTGTACTGTAAAGTGAAAAGACATTAACCCAATGCACCACCCAGCCCATAAAAAGACCTCCTCCAAGGTTAAGAAGGGTTGTTGATGGTACATTAACCCTGATGGCTCACCTTGTCGTGCTGGTCTAAGTAAGAGGGGATGCTGTGCTATCGAAAGGTGAACTGATTTAGAGGATGGGGACAACATGTTCAGGATATCTTGTCATTTCTTCCCTGCTGTCATTATATTCAGATATAATGCATGGAGGACTTGCATCATAAACCTTACATACAGGGATAAGCACAAACTGGCACAGGTATAGCATTGCCATAGCCTTGAAGAAAAATTGGTCCAGGCTGAACTACAATGTTGTTGCGATATTGTTCCTGTCACAGTGGGCTAATACAATAAGACTGCTTATAGGCCTGCAAGGCCACATGAGTGGGCACAGTAACAAAACATGTCAGCTGCACACAGGTCTATGTGACAAGCTGTAAAAACTGAATTCATACAAGTATATCATGTTGGAAGAAGCAGCAGGTTTGTCACATTAAAACCCAATAACATAAAGCTGAAATGAACATATGGATAAGCAAGACAAATTAGAATCAGAATGTTTCTAGCTTCTGCGTTCTCATGTCAGCACAGAAAGAGTGCTTTGTTTTTTGATTTGAGATAGCACTTCCAGTCAGGCTTCAAAAATGATCAATACAATCTTAAAATCAATCGTATGTATGTGGCAGCTTGTCAATAAAGATAAGCCTAAAATAGCTGTTACTTTGTTTCTTGGTCTACTGCCAGTTGAGACATTCTAAAATGGCTCGAGTATTCTGTAATTGGTAAAAGCTCCCTTACATTTTCAACTTTTGGGTTGCCATAGCAGCAGGGTTTTCTGTGTGACCACAATGCTGGCTGAACAAACAGGGAAAATGAACTGTATTTGAGCCAAGGGGATGTGCATTACCATTTACAATGCCATTTCTGGAGAAGGTCGCAACCGACATATGTGCCACAACAAAAAAGTTCCACATCCTTTTTTTGGGTTTGTACCATGATCATATTTCATCCAAAGTGCCCAAGAGTTTGTTTGAAAGGTTTTCACAACAATCTGACTTCTGAAGGTAACAGATCAAAAACAGAGACAGAACACATCCTACAGAAAGATCTCGGGCTCTGGATTCAAGCCAACACGACATTGACTGTAGAGTTCGACACTTGGGCACACTCAGCCCCAAATGAAATCTAATAAAACCTAATCTGCTTAAATAGGAATATCAGGAAATAGGTGTCCACTTCTATATCCCAAGTCAGACCGCACTGATGGAAGGGAGGGAGAGCAGAGAAACGGGTGGAGGGATGAGTCTCTCGGATGTGGTTACTTAGCAGATAAATTATGCATTAAAACTGCACAGGTGGTGTGGGACAGGGTTTTTAGGTGAAGGGAGGGAGCCGAGCCGAGCAGCTGGGGAATTCATAGCAGAAACGGAAGAGCAAGTGAAGGAGAGAGAGAAGGAGAGAGAAAGAGATACTCCCTAGCTTCATATCACAGCCAACAGATGTTCTCCCATCAAAGAGGCAGCAGGCAGGCGGCGAGGCTACTCAACCCCGGCTTACACGGCTAATATGACCCCCACTTATGCTACCACACACATGCACATGGACACACACAGCAGTCAAAGGCTTGGAAACGTCCTAAGGCTATCGTGGTGTCAACTTGTTACACTTTATAAATTGACATAAATTGATCCACTTAGACATGTGTGTTCGGGTGGGTAGTGGGAGTATTTCTGCCGGCTCGCTGACAAAGTACCATTAGCAACAAGCACTAACTTGCACCTGACAGAGATTGGTGGTTATGAGTGTGTGAACCAAAGGGGGGGGGGCATAGTGTTACCATAGAAACTGAGCATGTTGGTGCATATGTAATCGGGGCGTGCGCGCGCACACAAACACAAAAACCCACACCTGTGCTACCGCACTCATGGGTGCCTCCCAACTCGGCTGGTACCAGACAGCTGAGGGAGCGATACAGGCATTGCTCACAGATGACACACACATCGTCCCTGAAGGTAGTCACTCCAGCATATGGAGCCTTATGTCAAGTGGGCTGTTTTTAAAATCGGAACAGTGACTGTGTCTATCGGTGGCCATTAAAAAATGATCAAGCCAAACAAGATCAGAGCAAACAAAAGCAACACTGGGGAATAAGCATGCAATTAAATTCGGCCAGCTTTGAGTGCGAGGGCACATGGTACATAGACTCAATCATCAAAGGACTGGACAAAGAGAGAGAGGGGAGCCAGGAAAGAGGAAGTAATAAGAAAGAAACAATTACATTTGTAGGAGAGAAAAACATTTTGTCAGGTGTACATCATGCAAAAAAAAAGGTGTTGTTGGTTACTTTAGGGTTTGCTTGATTACTGTGTTTGCTGGTCTTGCACTGATCTAGCATTTGTTTGTGACAGATGAATTGTCAATGTCATTTTTTCACTGCTGGGCAATAGAACAAACTCAATAATGATCATGAAAAAACAACCATGAGAGACGGATGAGTGACTCAGCCCTAATCTGCATAATCAGTTTACAGCAACACGGTTAAATAGTTGACATATGCAAGGTTAAAGAAAGGAAATTACACATTAGGTGGTTTAAAAGGGCCATAAGGTGAGTCAGAATCACAAGAAGGGTTACTGTCATGAAGAGTTCTGTGATTAGGAAATAATACAGTCTCCAGATGTGGAAAAGTGACCACTTTCATAAAAATACCACCCAATCAACTATGAATGTGAAAAATACTGAAATGCAAATCCTTAAAATGGTCACTTAATGCTGGCACTGATAGCAAGTCAGTCCGTATATAGCTCCTTGTTAAAATGTCTTAAAATGTCTATTTAACAAACCACCATGTTTTCAGCCTGGTACAAACATTTGGATCTGTGTGTTTATATTCTCATTACTGCCTTTAGATGCAGATTGCCAATAATCTAGCCAAGGCTACATTTTCAATGAGTTTCGACTGAAATGAAAGAAGAAATATTGTCTCTGTCTGAATTATTAAATGTAACCACCTGCCATTGCAGCGCGCAATTTAAATGGTCTAAAATTATCAATCAATGCACAGGATTTAGCGCACGCCCCTCGTCCTTTTCTCTCTGTTGTTTCTTTCAACCTTCCTCTGTAAGATACGTTTATTGGCTCGGCTGGATTATTGTCCATGAGAGCACGCTCTCTCTGCCTGATCGTTACAAATTGTAGAAGAGCTTAAATGAACAAGAGGAGGAAGACAATGAGGGAAGAAAAGAGTAAGTATAAAGTAGAGTGATTAAGAAAAAGGACTACCTCAATGTTACAATGTATAAGTACGCAATTAAAAGGCAATTAATCAACTTTTTAATTAACAGGCCAGTCTGTCCTAGCTTGCCAACGTGTTGCCATGACAACTGGATTCGTGCACAGCGACATCGTCGTTCCTCCTCTGTTCTTCTCTGCAGAGGAGTCCTGACTGTTGCTGGTGGGGGATTAGGGTGAATGGGAGAGATGCAGGATCGCGCAGACTGACAGAGAGGTTAATGTGGATCTGGCAGTGCCGAAGAACAGCGATGAAAGCGAAAACAGGAGAGAGAATGAGACAGGAAAAGAAATGAATGGAAAAGAGGGAGGGGAGAGGACTGGGGGAAGAAAGAAACAGCAATAATGTGGTGTCAGAAGCACACAAGGCCTCTTGAAAGCTATCTTTTGTGGGGAGAGGGACTGGCATTGGATCAAAAAACACATAGATAACATCCAAAGGTATTTTTTCAAGAATCTCTTTTTTTTATAAGAATGTTAAAATTCCATCTGTGGTCACTTATCTTGATTGATACAAGTAAAAGAAAAGGAAACTTATTCTCCTACTAAAAAAGGTCCAAATAAAAATAGTACTAATAAATGTAACAATGGCTTCTAGGTGTGGAACAGCAATGATGCAAGGTTATCTCTCAACTGCTCCCACTGTTGTTACTGCAATCCTAATGCACCTAAATTCTTTCCTACCTAAACACTAAAAATGACTTTTCAGATGCCATTGAGTTTCAAAAAAGGATTTTTTTTGTGTGTACGTGTCTGTGTGTGCTGTGTGCAGACGGTGAATTGTAAATGTGTGTAGAGATAGAAAAGACATGCTGCTTTGCAAACAGGATAAATAACATGAGGCATGTATTTTGTTAAATAAAAGAACAAGGTCTAGACCTGTTCTATAGAAAAGGTAACCTTAAATGACTTATCTGGTGCTATATAAAATAAAATGAAATTAAAATGACTTGACCTTCTTAAGGGCAGGAGGGGCAGTTGGGGGTGCGGGCCGCCCCCCTAATTTTACGGTAGGGGAAACACTGAGAGCCTACTACTACTACTACTACACACTAGAGAAACGGCTGATATAAGCACATTAGTAATAAAAGTAATAAGCACATGATATGTCGTGCATATGGGGAAAATAAAGAGCAAACATAGAAAAGGGGAGAAGGGGTATGAAAAGAGACTGGTACAACAGTGAGAATCGGAAGTGCGGAGATGACGAGAGCCTGTTTATGTAACTGTCTCTCCCTAAGGCAAAAGAGAAAGGAAGAGACAGCTACTCTGTAAAATGCACAAAAACACACTCCTCAAACTAGCAGAGTGGTCCCTTTCTCTAGATTTAGAGAGTTTTCTGCAGGCTAGGGAGGCATGAGACTGAACACAGTAAAAATGGACTGACCTAAATTACAAGGGAACACCTTAAGAATTTATTAAAAATTCTCTCAAACCTAAAAAAACAAAAAAAAAATGTCATGTGGATGAAAAAAGAGGCAATTTCAGGTACCCTGCACGCCCTGTTAATAAACCCTATCACTTCCTCTTAGCTTGACTGATGAGGTGGAATAGGCCAGCTACGCCCCTAAGGGACAGTCAAAGACAAACACAATGAAGAGAATACAGATGTAAACACTAAAATAACACACACACAATCTTACCTTTACATTTGCTTCGTATAAGCAAATTATACACAAAACAACGATAACCTGGGATCTACATTGATCACAACACAACACACTCGACTGTTAACAGCACTTCCTATCGGACATCCCACACTGCCTCCATCCATCTACTCTTCTTACTGCATGTCACCATACTCCAAGCCTGACAGCTCATGAAAAAGGACCCAACCATTTTGTATGAAAGGCCAGCATGTTCTAAGGGTTTAACAAACATGTTGAATGCTTTACCTCAAACAAGCAATGGCATTTCATAATTATGAGCTACAACAACAACATATTGTATTTTGTTGGACAGTGTGAGCTCATGAGAGTTTCACAAGTACAATGTGACAGTTATAGATCTGTATAGTTGAAGCAAAAGTGAGTCCCATCACCACTCCAGGACAAAAACAAGAGATAGGAAATGAAAGTACTAGAAGATAGTTTACTAGTGAATAGAGATTTACATTAGCTCAATCAGTGGCAGATCTAGGTACATGAGGGTGTATACTGGTGATGTATAATGCTTCTAAACTGTTGAGACACCTGCTCAAATACCTTGAAAAACGAATGTGTGCACAGTAACGACACAGCCAACTTTATTTTTGGACAGAAATGTTTCCTATCCTAGCGAACTTTAGCATAGCTTTCTAATTCAGCCAATGGCTGCCTCCCAAATAGGCTACACCAACATGCTATTTAGTAAATTTGTAACATTACAGTATTACGAAGCCAACAGTACATGAACTGCATACTATTTCCAAAGATATTACGGTATGGGATCAGTACAGACAACAGCCGACAATGGAAGTAAATTACTGAAACACTGTAACATGAACCCAAGCACATACTCACAAAAGTAGGGTGGCATAGTTGGGATAATTATCCTTGGTCAACTCCAGGGGCTTAAGCTTAAATCACACATCAAACAGGTGCCATTAGAAAGACAAGGACAGTAAAAATGCATCAATGAATCAATGCACTTTGCATTCTCCTTGCAGTGAGAAAACATTAGAGAGCATGCAAGGTAAGGGCAGACTAATAAATAAGATGCCTAATTCAGGGCTTAGATTGGGAAAGTGTAAAAGGGAGAAAGGGAATAAGGGAGTCAAAAAGACAAAGGGGTTGAATTAAAGATGAGATGGGGATGATGGTGTGTAGGTACTACAGCAAGAGCAAATGAATGAGAGAGAGAGAGAGAGAGAGAAATGCTAAAGAATGGGAGGCAGTGAAGTAAATGATCATGAGGGGTGTAGCAGAAAAAAAAAAAAAAAGCAAATACATTTAGCAATAGATTTGGCTGTTCAACCGTGAGCGGCCTGCCAATGCGTAGAAGACTTCTAGAGATAATAAAGAGAACTGATGAGGCATCCACACCTACAGTAAGTTTCTTCTTTCCATTTCTGGATAAAAGAAGACTGACCTATTTCCTGCAACATGAGGCTACAATACTCCTTGGTATATGGCATAAGGTAAAAGCTTGAATAATAACACAGATTTAACAAGGTCAAAAGGCAACTACTGTATGTCACAACTGTTTTTACATGACAACAGGCCAGTGGGGCAATGTCAACAAGGTCTCCTTGTAATGCCTTGCAACTAATAAAACCGGAACTCATTAAGCAGAACAGGGTTTGAAGATCCCAACCGGCGCAGAGAACATTTAAATGGTGCCCTGAAGAAACAAATATTTAGCATTTCATTAGACGGCAGAGAAAAGCGAGGGGGGTGGAGAAGCAGGGAGATGGTGGGATATGTGAGGGAGGGGTGTTTCACTGCCGACCCATATTAAACGGAGTTAAGTGTGGCTCCGAGCACGGCTCTAAAAAATGTCAAAGGGTGTGTAAATGACTATAACTTGCGTGTGTCTTATTTTTAGTGCAATGGTGAATAGCCCACTCTGTCTAAATAAGAACAAAAGTGGAGCGGACACCTGAGGCAGGACAAAACGTGCTGTGTGATTAGTCAAATGTCAGGGAAAAAAGTCATCATGAACGTATACATGTCAGTATAAGGTACAACAAGGTCAATTAATAATAATAAATAATAAATAATAATTAATAAATTACTTTGGGATAAAAAAAAAGGTCTCAGGTAAACACCCAGAGCATTTAGGTATCAAGGTAACAACCTTTGCCACAACTGACTAATAAAAGCTCTACAGTCTGAGGTCAAATACATTGTGTTAAAATTCAAGGCTCAGTGCTTGTATTCCATGCACTCATTCTAGTGGCAGTAGGAAGCAGTCAGCCACAACCAGTCCTCAGCAAACCAAGTGGAAAAGTGTCTCCTTACAGTGTCCCAGGAGGGACTAACCAGGAAAAAAGGGAGAGCAAATAATCGACTAGCCTAAGTCCAGTCAGTGCATGTCCTTCACACTTACTTTAATCAGCAGAGATGGAGGAGAAATTGGGGCAGAGAAGAGGGATAAAAAAGGAAGCCCTAAGATATAAGAAGCAGAGAACGGTGGTGGGGGGCTGCAGTAAGGCAGACCGGCAGTCTGGGAGTTTGTGTTTGTCTGTTGCAGGTTACAAAGCCGAGCATGTGTTAATCAGCCATAATGCAACGCACTACGTCATATCGCATTATGCTCTCTGCCAGCGTCTCACCTCCTCTCACTCTCTCTCTTCTAGGCACCTTCTCTCTTGTCTCATGGCCTCGGGGCTTAATCCCGATACCCGAGTGAAGGGGTGAGTGGGTGTGGTGGGGTAAGGAGAAACTGCATGAGTTATTTCTGCACTGATGAACCAGTGGCAGCCGCAAACCTGCCCCTGAGGACCTCTGCCACAAGAACCCTGTGCATGACTGGTCCAAGGACATACTGACAAACCTATATATAACACATAGGATCATATATCATAATGAGCATGCACACATATGGAAGAAAAACGGAATACACCAACGCGTGGATAGCAAGTGCATGCAGAGAGAAAACGTCCCGCTAAACAAAAAGGCCTACTTCCTGTTATATGCTTCATCAAGTAGAATATTTCACTGGAGTGTGTGCGTGTTCCTCAGGACTCGCCTCATGTCCTTGTGGCTGGATGCATTTTTCAGATGACATTTTCAAAGTCAGCCTGTAATCCTGCAACTTATGTAAATGCATAATTCAGCAAGCAGAAGGTGAGACTGCTGAGACGTCACTGGATGTGTGTGTCTTGCTTGGAAAAAAAAAATAAAAATTGTAGGCTCAACTTTGCAGGTGACTGCTGAGTGTGTGTGTGTGTGTGTGTGTGTGTGTGTGTGTGTGTGTGTGTGTGTGTGAGCACACGACCTGCATGCTGAGATGGAGAATGAAGCAGATAAAGACGAAAAGAATGTTCATATGTGATTTCAGGAGATGGCGAGTGGAGCTGACAGACTGCTGATTTTGCAGCTTGGAATTGGGGAAAAGGAAGATGAAGACAGAGAGAGAGAGAACTGGGAGTAAGGGTGTAAATAACACACACATCACTGGGTCCACTGATCTCTTTTTCTGTCTCTGCCTCGGGCACTGAGGGTCCAGCTTGCCAACTAAAGTAAGGGGGGGGGGGTGTCCCCTGAGAGTGTGTGTGTGCATGTGTACATCTGTGTGTGCACTGTCTGTCTGCAAGGACTCAAAGTGTGTTTGAGTAAGCAGGATAGAAACAGCGAGTGTATGGTGTGTGTGTGTGTGTGTGTGCACGTGTGGCGCCCTCCCTCCATCTGCAACCAAGTTTGTGTGTGTGGATGTGTACACAGCACACTGAGGACCATATTATGTAATCTTTTAGCCATATGAAAAAGCCTCTGTCAGCGCTTTGCTTTTGTGTGGTAGGTGGTTCATTTTGTGCACACTAAGAAGAAAGATAAAGGCAGGAGTAAACATACACACACACACACACACACACGCACAAACATCATGGCATAGTAAACAAACAGAAAAGGAAATGGTATGCAGTCGCATACAAATGCATACATGAATGCAAAGACAGACGCACACACAGACTGAAGCCTGAGATTTAGCAGCACATATAATAGAGCACGCAGTCCTCTCCATCTTTTCCAGAGATGTGAGGTCTCACACGGGTCACCTCTCCCATTGTGACCACCCTGCAGGCAATAATGTCCCCTTGCTGTGATCCTGCTGTCCTTTCACACTTGCCAACAAACGCTGCAACCTTCATCTTGCTTGTGTATTGATGACACACTGGCAATAAGGCCAAGCGTCCGCTTGCTGGATGTGCTGGTAATTTCCGGTGTAGGACGTGAGTTTTGAACCACTGATCTGAAAGGTGATAGGCTATCATAAAGCCTTTAACACTGTTCTGCCATCTTTTTTGTCAGGGATGAGTACTAGCATTTAGCATCTCCTTTTGATTTATTTTTAATGTAATGAAACAGATTTAGCCTGTCATAGATAATTAATAGAATTATTATATAATATTAGCACTTAAACTGGTAATTAAAAAATTAAAAACCATGTTACTTATTAGATTGTTTTGTAAGCATAGCATTACTCTGTGTTTGAGATGAGGTGTCTTAACTTTCCCTACAATTTTATTTTGAATGAAATTGCACTGCTGCACCATGACTCATCAAACTGTATCAACCTGCTCATTGCTACACTCAGCTACATCAGCCAAAGACATAATGTGGCCAAGGCCTTGGAGTTTGTGCAGGCCTGTGTAATACTGTGGATGATAAATTCGAAACACAAAGCAGGACTGGCATTAATAGATTGCCCATGGGTGAGATGATGCACTGTGACTTTTGGCACCGTTTAAGCCACTCATCTCCGAAAGGGCAAAAAAATGCAAATTACCAGTGACATAATGATTCTCCTGGCCCTCCATCTTTGAGATGACTGAGCAAAAACACTACCACTGACCCCATTTCATTCTTTCATTAGATTTCTGGTATATGAAAGGACCTCTGCACATTGGTATTTATGCATTTGAAACTATCAAAAACAAATATTATCAGTAGAGGAACAACGTGCACAAGGATGGAAATAGTTTAATGATCAGTCACAATATCAAAACTATGGCAGGTAAGCCATTATGTGATGTTACTGTGATCGTCAAAAGGCAGCACTGGGCCGCAAGTAAGCAGCCATTTATTAACATTGGAATGGTTAAAGCAGGAAGAAATGGGAAAGCATACGGAACTGAGTGACTTTGATGAAAGGCAGGTCTTTAGGTGTTTCTGAACAAAGCCAGCACCTACATGATGGCCTATTTCACACTCTCCAATCCATCTCTTCTCTTGATCTGCCGCTCTTTGTCATTAACTACAGAGCATATTCTGAAGAAAACAAATACAATAACAATCAGCATTAAACTCTGTCCCCCAGTGTACCAGGGCTGCAGGGGAAGTTCCAGCAGTAGGAATAAAAGTGCAGGCCAAATGTGGCCTATTAGTTCCTGCAATGGACGACCAGGTACATGGGATGTACCTGGCTGGCCCATGTGGTCTGAACAGAATGCAAGAAAGGAAAGCAGAGATGCACATTCACTGTACATCAGCAGACTATGGTCGCCTGGCCTGATAATATTTTTTTCCCCATTTACCTGGGAAAGAGATGGCTGCAGGATGCACTATGGGAAGAAGGCAAATTGCTGCAGGCGCTGTGATGCTCTGGGCAATGCTGTTGGGAAGCTTTGGGTTCTAGCATTCATTTGGATGTTACTTTGACACATACCACCTACTTGTGCTGCTGCCGACCACCATTAGGCAGATGTTTAAACTGCTGTGGCTGATCATTGTAAGCTGCAACACATATTTGTAACAGAATCTGTACTAGTGTTTTATTATATGCAGAACATTAATTATTCATCCCTGTCATTTTCAGGTACACAACATGCCTGAGTAACTGCAGGATGTTGTTACATTCGTTACTTTGAATGAGCAGTTTTAAATACAATACCTGCATTATGCATGCTCTCCACATACACGCAATAAGCTTTTCCAAAAACCTCCAGGCAGCTCAACTCGAAGAAAAAGACAAAGAGCAAAACCCCAAACAAACTGCTGGGGGTCCAAACGTATTAAATTAAAATGAGGGAGTTTGCAGGAGTTGGCACTATATGACCCGACAGAGTGCCTCTCTTTTTTTTTAATCCAAAGTTCACCCATTAAACATTTTACAATGGAGCGAAATTGTTCCAAAAAGCAATTGTAGAGATGCAAACAAGCTGTGCGCACTCATGACCCTGAGAATATAACCAAAAGCTGCAAAGATATGCTACACTACATAAAGCCTTTCCATTATTTCCATTATCACATTCCAGCCTACCAGGGAAAGTGCAGTTCACACAATAATTTGAGAAAAACAGAACCCCATGTGTTAAGTATTTAGGTTTAATGTGTAATCAAAGAAACCTTTCTGGCATCAAATTAAAGGAGTGGAGTTTGGACTCGACTTTTCTGTGATGATTAGGAAAAGGAAGCCACAAAAGTGGCTAGAAAACCTTAAAACATCAGCACTTCACTTTAAGAATCACTTCCTCCTGATCCCTTTCATTTTCATCCAGGCATAAGAAGTCGTTTTCTCAGCTGCCATTCCGATTTGCTCTTAAATGGTCCGGACAGGTGTCGAGCCCGGTCATTAAGTGCGTATCACTTTCTGTGATTGGCCATGTCGTGGCTGTTGTTCCTGTCTCAACAACATAAAGCCCCCATTTGTTAAATCAGAAGGCAACAGTGACAACAGTAGTGAGCCATCCAGTGAAGACATAGCGTAGAGGGATGATTGGAATGGTAATACAGGTGACCAATCATCCTGTTCGCTCTCAAATGCCATTACATCTCAATTCTTTACAAGACCATAATGCAATTTGTGAGCGAAAGGTAATACCAGCAATTATTTCATGTTTGCCAAATATCTCTCTATGAAGTGAGGTCAGCCAGAGAATAACACTGAAATGTCTGACGTTAAGAGGAGATAATTTGCAAGAGGAGCAAAGGGATTTGGCTAAAAGAGACCTGAATTTAAGAAACAATTGGTCAAAGCAGCCACAGAATGAGCTAAATTTACTTTGTTATTTCACTTGAAGCCTCCATAGATGAACTGCTTTATTATTAATCCCCAGCAATTTTTTTCCATGGTATTGCCTAGTGACTGCCACAGGTTATTTCACTATGAGAAGCCAGGAAAAATGGGAATGGAAAGAGAGAGAGAGAGAAAAGATTGCAACCCTGAAAGCATTTCAATGGCTCTGGGCTTAAGACAGCACTAAGCATGGTATTAATAGAAAAGGGACAGTCATCCATGGAAACCAAACAAAGCTGCTCATATGTAATTCTATGCGGCCCGTTTACAAAAGACTGATAATCAGCATGCCACATACGTCATACATAAAAGTCATTTATTGTATAAAAAAATGCATTTCGCTGAATTGTACAAGGAAATATACAATGTAGACATTCACTGGAAAGAAGGACAGAATGCCAACCATGGATAATCCTTTGAGCAGAACCAGTCCACTTGAGGTAAACCTATGACGGCCTGAACATAGAGAAAGAAGCCAATTAGCTTTGCTAAAAGCCCAATTATCTTGATTTGTCCACAGTGTGTTCCTGTTTAGCCAGGTGTGTGATGTGCTGACTGGAGAGAAGGTGAGTCTTCAATGGCCATACAGGGAGACGATTTTGCATAGCCTTTAAAAAGTACTGAAAATTACAGGCGGGTTGGGGAATTTTTCAGTTGAATGTTGAAATGTTTTGTCTGCAAGGTGAGCCACTTGACCTTTGAGAAAGAAAGACCAGTATAACAAGACATGCAGAGTTTAGTGCTGCATTCACATGGAATCATTGGTAGATGGCAAACTCAATTTTGCTACAAGGAGCAATAAAATTAGGTGTATTTTAAGGCTGAAGAATCTGGTGATAAGATATGCCTTGTGATAGACTGGTTACATTCAGTATATTGCAATATATTAGATTTACATTTAAAGAGGCTATATATTGTAATTTTTCTACACAAATAAAACAATATTCATTTTTTCAGAGCATTATTTTGTTAAGACAGCCTGGTACACAAAGGTGTGGGTCTGACTTGCTTTAAAGGTACAAAAATGGTTGATTAATGCACACTTGTGAAAAGGCCCCTGGGCAAAGTGACAGTCAAGTTGGCTGGACTTGCAGCGTCCTGGATACCACAGGAAAAAAAAGAAATGCTGAAACAAGATTAGGTACTTCAATCAGGCTCGGCCAAGGACACGTCATGAAGCTCAATGTCACAGCGATGATGCTTCAAGTGCTTTGATGAGTGCTGTTGATGGACAGGTGAAGTATAAGGAGCGGCAGCACCAGATTCTGGGTTTAAGTTTCACAAGGACCCCACCCCCCCACCTCCCCTTTTCAAAAGCCGTACAAAAGTGATGCAGGTTCCTGACTCACTGTGACCATACTGTCCAGCATGATCCAAACACTGCAGAGCAACTGAGTGAAACAGGGCTATAACCGAGTTTCAATGAATAGCAGAAGAATGATAGAGGATCTCTTCAGCGTTCTCACATAAGGATGTGAGAATGCTGAAGAGATTAAAAGGAAGACAGTGGTGTGTGAAAAGGGTTGAGAAAAAGGAGGCGGGCTGTGATGAAAGGAGAAGAGTCCCGTGACAGAAATATCTTTAACAGGGGTTGTCATATCTTTTTTTCCTCCCTTTTTCTTTTCCCACTCCCTCTCTTTTCTATCTTCCATTCACCCACTCTGAGACCCATCGGAGTGTGTTAATCTCCTTCAAGGTTGGGTAATTACAGAAAAAAAACCCTTGCTCAACAGAAAACTCACTTTGGTTATTCATTTCTTCACAATTAGGCCACCCCAATTACTACCATGTTTGTTTCCTCTGCCAATTTACAGCTACTAGGTCTTCTTTTGTCAAACAGTAGGCTTTAAAATAATAAAATACACACTGGAGGATGGTGAAAAGCTTAGAAAGTAGAGCGGAGAGCTTCTGGGAGTGTAAATTGATTTCTCTTTCTTGACCCCACTTCTTAATTCCATTTCATTTTTCTGTTTCTAAAATCTGAAATTCCCTTAGGCAAAGCCGAATATTGACAAACCAACTGCCACACCTGCTCAGTCTTTGGGGAATGGGAATGGAAGCTCCAGCCAATGTCTCTACAGTTGGTCTCTGTTGAGCCAAACTCCTGCTATCTCGTCAAATTTATTTCTCAGCAGCAGCAAAGGGGAATACTGAAAATTCAAATGAATAGCTGCAATGAGACATCTCATATTACAATGACAAAGTGCACTGTTTTCACAGTGAGTCTAATTTACAGAGATGCCTGGTAAGCAACAACTTTTTCCTTCCTCCTAGGAGAATCCAAATATTACACAAGAATGCTTTACAACACCTAGCGAGAGATTTCAGCACAGGGCATGGGCGCTGCTTGGCAACACTGGAGTCTACATACAGAGCACCAGGTCTGTCTTCTAGCTGAATTATGCAAATGTAATCACAGACAGCATGACAGTGACAATTGTCAAAGGTCGATACACATAGAGATTTATGTTAACAATAGTTTGTAAGTCATGGCTTGACATTAAGGTTGTTCAGCCACTTTGGCAGATGGCTCAGATACCCTGCTTGTCTGAGATTCAAACGTTCTTGTCTAAAAAGAACATGTTAATCTTATACAAAAAAAGAAGAAGAAATCCACACAATTCACCAACTGTTTGTTAATTCCTTAAAGAGTAGAGGTAGCTGCTGCCATCTTTTCCCTGCTACTTGTAGTAATAAACATTTAACCAGCCAATACTACTGTAATCTTACAACAATCATTGTCAGATTGATAAACCCCAAAATAAGGACTGTGTGTGAACTTGCAGGAGATTTCTCCTGGCCATAAAAAATCCAAGAAAACTTATATTAACAACATTTGTTTCCAACATCATCATTTCCTTTTTGTTTTAGGTGGCTGGAAGAACATTTAAAGACAATATAAAATGCTCCGGAGCTTCCACATAGTCCAATTGGTTAACCAGTGAAAGTGTCAGTCCCTGATTGGTTGAAAGACTCAACAAAAGGTAAAGTGGAGCTAAAGAGACAACAACAGATTAAGGCATAAGGTTTTCGGCACAGGCGGAAAATCTCCAGTTTTTGCTAGAAAGCTATTGTACTTTGTTAGGTGAAAGATTTTATTTTGTATGATGTTGTTATGTGGTGTGGGTCCACATATCTAGAAGTGTGTCCCTAATATGAGTTTTCATTTCTGTATGCATATTACTGTAATGTGTTTTATAAGTACTTATGTGTTAAGTAAGTTTTACAGAAGATCAAAGGAAGATAGGTATACCGAATGTATTGAGAAGTGTGTAATTTCCCTACTTCTCATAGACTTTTGTAATTCATTTCCTTTGTTAGCTGTTGTCTGCTCTTTGGAGACAGCTCTGGTTGATATCAAGCTAAGGTTGTAAATCCAGATCTTGATTGAAAGAATGTGTTCATCCCCATGACCCCATTTTACGACCCACCCTTCCTGTGAATTTGTTTTCCTGGTCACTTTCAGATCTGACTCACAGCTTATGAGATGTTAGGACTTAAAGTGAACTTACATGGGGGAAGAGGTGTAAGCTTTTATGGGGCGTCATAAAGTCACTCATATGGTACAGTGATCATTCTCCTGGAGAACTTATCTTCAACTTAGGTTTACGACTGACAAAAGGGGACCCCCTGCTATTTCTTTCTGTTTTATCCTGACTCTAAGGTTTAACCATTACCAAATAAGGTAAACTAAATATCAGTTGAGCTGACCCCATTGGTGCAGAGTTAGGGAAGGACATGATTTTATGGGATCTCAAGATAGGATAAAAGGTGTTTACAAGAATGGCATATTGTTCTCTGGCTGTGAGGCCAGGCAATCACAGAGATCTGTTTGTGTGACTCAGAATTTGCTTCTTTACTGTTAGAATAAATTGTAATTTTGAGACCAGATATTGTCCACTTCTTCTTAATCAAAGAACCGGGGAAGATGAACGAAAGGATCCAGAAGATTTTTATGTCCCGAACAATTTGTAAGTGTTAAAGCCCAAAATTAAAGATATCTACTCTTTATGTGACCAGCAGTGCTATTCTTGCTTCTTTATTAGTTAGAGTTATGCAGATAATGGCTGTAGAGAGTTCTGCTTTCTCTCTCCAACATAAATGCATTTGGTTCCTCGTTTACACTCACTCTTTTATCATAGGTGTGAGCATTCATATCTAGCCCTGTAAGTCAATGTAATGGGAAACAGAGTTAGAAATAGGTCCAGGCCTCCAACTTCAACCTTCTGAATGAAGTGAGCAGTGTAAGGCCTGTTCCAGGAGATGCTGATATGCAAGATTAAAATATGCTGAGCTGAAGAAAAGTCCTCTTTTCTCTCCAAACCCTTTGGAATGCAATCACTTTGTCCCATTGGTCTCATTGTAACAGAATCTCATATTCACCTAAGTCATTCGAACTAAGCAGTTTTGGTTCAGGATGCTACAGCAGCAAGCCTCAGTCCTCCCTTGTTGTCCTGGGTCCCTGCTGGACCACCAACGCAAACTTTTTCTTAATGAGTGTGTGCACGCATACACACACACACAATGCTTTATTACGACAACCTTGTTTTCTTGTAGAGACGCCTGACACAGCAGTACCACTGACGTCTTCCATTTCTACAGCCGTAGGGACAATAAAGAGAGGGCAATGCGAAAAGAGGAAGAGAGGGAGAGAGATGCCCTACCTACCCGCAGCCTACACACAGACAAAGAGCAGCCACAACATCAAAAGAGAAAGACAGAAAAAATGCTAAGCTCTCAGCTTTTCTTCAGATGGTCTCTACGGGTTAATTAGAACAGCAAGTCCCACCTCATCTGCCTCCAAGTTGCACAGTATGCATTCACACGCATATAACTGCCCTGTGCTCCCCTAACAAAACACACTCTGCTACACACAAACAAATCAGGCTGTGGTTGATCTGTCCACCGCTGCCTGTGGCAAACTAACATCAAACATAATCACTGTCTGTCTGGTCAATTCAGGGCCCCATTCTGCAGTCTTTCCTCACGGCCGTGTCTGCACTCAGGTTAGCTCAAGTCAAAACATTGTGGTGAAAGTCAATCTGTCTCAACGCAGGGACCGGTAGTGAAATTGTTATCAGGTGTCAGGGATGTGCCTTCCTGCTGCAGTTTGATTTAACATGGCAGCATCTGTGTGCTCACATCGCAGGCAAGATGTTTTTATTTTTTTTTTGATAGCAGACAAAGGTTCACCTGCGCGCCACTCTGCGCAGATATTTAGCTGTCTTTCAGTCGTTTGAGGAAAAGAAGGACCTGCAAAGAGCAGGCGAGACATAGAACAGCAGCACAACGACAATGAACATGATAGATTCTAGGGAGGGAAAAGGAACACAGCCCCCTTTTGTCTCCTGCAATACATCACATTTGTATGGGGAGAAGAGGCATTTGTGTCAGCTCAAGGACCCGAATACGTAGAAGTGAGTGAAAGAAAGAGAGAGAGAGAGAGAGAGACGTAAAAAGAGAGAGAAGAAACAAGTTACAGATGATAGAGAGAAAGAGGACGATGGTGACAGCTGGCCAGGCACTTTGTGCATCTGCCAGGGGTGACTTGTGCAGCCATAATGAAAATGCAGGGCAAGATCAGGATCACTGTGAGAGAGGCCTCCATCCATCAAAGGGCTCCCATAGAGGAAAGACAGCTTCAATGATAACAGCAAATATGCGGCTATTTGCAACCCCAGATGGAGTGTTTTCACAACACTGTGGCTGCAGCTACTGACTGCATGTTATTAATATGTTTTAGCCACATTTATGCTGTCATTCAAATTATATCAACATTAACAAAAGATTATTGGACCAAATATTTTCATTTATTTACAGCACGTTTACCTCTTGAATGTGGGAACAGAGCTATCATGTAGCTTGACAAACCTTACACCGTAAATAAACACACGTCCACCATGGTATCACCTAAATCTTTCCTGAAAATCGTGTTCCAAGGTCAGTATAGTGATGCTTGCTTGGCAGTACTTGCCAGTTACTCTGTTAACCCAAATTTGGGCAACTGTTGCCCAAACTGTTGCTTAAGTGACAACTTTGCAAAACCTGTAACTGAAAGCATTCAAAACCTTTACGCCTAATAATATCTACAATAAAAACTATAAACATATACACAATATATTACTGTTGTATAAATACAATAGAAAGGTTTACCGACTGGCAGAATAAAAAGTTGAATGTATGACAGGTGGGTAACCCTTTTAGGTGGGGCTCAGCTTGATTCACACTAGCCAGAAGTTAACAAGACTCAGGCAATGCCAAGATGGCGACTGCTAAAACCGTCACATGGAGCTTCATGATGCTCATGGTTGAGTTGACCACCTCTAAGGTTTTTTTTAACAGTTTTACAAGACACACAATAGTTTCTGCATATAAACGACACCTACCTTCTCTTTTCTCTGTCGGCACCCCTCCTCTGCTGAGACCAGGGTTTTGTAGTAGGCGCTGCGTTCCGCTGTGAAGTGCACCTTGGACAAAGCATTTTCTACAAGCGCAACGGACAGATTCACACCCTCGATGTGCAGCCAGCCAATGAAGTTCCCTGCTTTGTCCATGCTCTCTACTTCAACTTCCACCTGGAGCACAAGAAGAAGAGCAGAAGGGGAGGGGAGGGAAGAAGAGGAGAAAAGAGGCACAGTTAATGGTTTGTATCAAGATTAGGGTTGAGATTCCTTTCCAGCAATGAAATAGAGTAAGTCCTCTGAGGAGATACTGTTCTTAAATAGACACATCAATAGAGACCTGTGAGCTTTCTATTGATTTGGTAGCGCACACACAAATCCCGGTTCACACATCTGTTATAAAGTTGTCCACACACATTTTGTGGTCTCTTGTATTCTTACTTTAGTCCTTGAGATTTTCAATTAAGTACAACTGTCAGCGTTCAATAATGTGTCTATTTGTAGAAATCAGAGGGCCTGCACAAACAGTGCAGACTATTAGAGACTTTCATTTAGTGTTGTGCATGCACTTCTTTCTTAATTAAGACTCTAAATATCTTCATCCTAGTTTTACATAACATAAATCATTTTCAATTAGTGACAGCCATGTTGCCATTCCCTCAAGTAAACAATTAAGGGCAGTGATATAGCTAACCCTGCTGACAAAGTAGGTAAGATCTCACAACATTGTCCATAATGGACTATAACAAAATTCTGCCTATTCAAGCTAATTATCTATTCATTACGTTTAGTTTCATAAGTGATGGACGACCATGGAAAGAAAGAAGAGAGAGAAAAAAAAATCAATCGATTTTTTTCCTACTCTAAAGCATAAAGTCAGCGAGAAAGTGAGAGGGCAGGTGTGCTGAAGAGATAGGGAGAAGTCAAGCGATTAAGACTTGGACTGCTTAGCCCTGCAGTCACAAGGGAAATCTGTGGGGAATTAAGTTTGTAAACTGCTCTGCCTTGTTCTCTGCTAAAGTAAAAGACTTTTATTACAGCATGCATGATCACTTCTATTATTAAGCACAAAATTGACAACCTACACATAAAACATTGACATACATATATTTCTACTTTATAGATCCAGTTACTACTCGAATAAAAAACACAAAGAATGCCTGCACTTGTCAAAACATGTAAAAAACAACAAAGGGCCATCAAAGAGAAGAGCACCAAAACATTGGTCTACAAATCCAGGTTCTGACCGTGACACGGTCCAGGTCCACTAATTCCTTGTCTGCCTCTGTATAAGACTCCTTTCTCTGTGCCATCGCAGATACTCACCCCATTTTATCTCTTTGTATCTAAGTGCAGAAGCAGTTACATAACTAGTCTATAAGAGCAACACTGGTCCTCTGAGCATCCCAATGTCAAAACGGGGGAAAGTGGGCGAGTGCTGGGAAAAAAAAGGCCAAAATGGCTCAAACCTCCTAAGTGTTACCAGTCACCATTAAAGCAGCTAGCGGAAAACAAAAATAAAACAACACTGACAGCTAAAAGCAACATTCATTGCTGGGGAAAAACCAATTTGAAGGGAAAATAGACTTCTGGACAGTTCCACAGAGGGGTACAGAGGCAACTTAACTGAGGGCCTTTTCTAGAATGAGCGAAAGCCTTTGGACAAGCCATTTTTAGTCTAAACTATTCTTTAATTATCAGGACACCAATTTCATGGTTTAGGTAATTAAAACAAGCAAAAGAAAGCACACGATTTGCTTACTACCTCTGTGTTAAGTATCAGCACTGTGCTACATACAGTGTGTGTTACTCGGAGCAAGTTCAAGCAAGATATCACAGCGTGGAACATGGACTCAAAATTAGTATGAGAACAACTGTGTTCGTTTCACAGGAATATAATCCCTTTGTAATTACAAACCAATCTAAACATGTGACAAAGAAATGCGGTAAATTCGGGCATTGACAGCACAGACACGCAGCTTTCCACTCTTTCAATCACATTATAATAAATTGGTCTGTGTTTTTTCTGACCACTTGTACTAGGAAGCTTCATTTACCACATACTGCTAACTTTATGAAAAGAAAATTAGCCTGCTAGTGACAACAGCACGCTGAAGACTAACTGACTCCATTCAATGTCCGGGGGGGTGGCATTACATTGCACAGCAATAATAATAACATAACAGAGGAAGGTCAATACAATATTTTTCATTTCAACAGGCTGCAGAGGCACAATAATATGCCAAATACATACAAAAAGCAGCTGTGTCCCATTGTGGTATGCTATTAGAAAAGCCAATCATACATCTGGAGAATTCTACTCTATCAATATGTGCCTGGAAAAAGAATCCAGACACAAGTTAAACAAATTGGTGACAAAGCCCATGAAAGATTCATTAAATAAGTAAAAACTGACATATCATCTGGAAGTAAAGAAGAGATGAAAGAGGCTAATAAAGAGGCCACGTGAAATTAAAAAGGATGAATTCATTTATTAAAAGAGAGCAGAGGCCACATTTCCCACTGACAGAATAATGTCAACTTCAAGAGGCTTTAATCCAACATAGGATTCCTTGGATTAAAGCCACGGGATGAATAAGTGGCATTTAAGAGCCAAAAAATAGACTGATCACAGGTTACAGCCTCACTGACTAGGATCAACCTGCCATATTTTTGACATTTTTCAGAATATTTTACTCATTAGACTAAAAAACAGATTAATTCATTATATAGATGGTGCTCATTTAGTCATTAACACATGCTATGTTTAATTGCTATAACATCATTGCATCATTAGTGTTCTGCATTAGGAAACTGTGCCGCCCTAAAGTTCAAGAGCTCCATCTGAGCCTCTAATTGCAGAGTTTTACAAACACACACATTGAATTTGAGTTCCTCCTCCCTTCAAAGTAAATAGCTCTGGTCACAATGTGGAGAGGACAGGGGAGGCGGAGTGGAAACTGCTTTGAGTAGAGCCCAGATGGTTCCCAGCGGAGGCCTCCTCCGAGCCAAGATGGCTCCCGCCGGAACACAAATGGGCTCTGGTAATCTCATAAACGCTGGGATTGTGTCGACACAGTGGACAGAAAAGAGAAAAAGCAAAATACGCATACACACCGAGCTATGTACGTGTCCGTGCGAGCACATACACATTTGCAGTCACTCACAAGTACAAAAGACAAAGCCATTTGGTGCCATTGAAGTGAAACCTGGCCCAAGGGAATGTTTTAAAACTGCAGCAGATTTAATTCACTTAGCTGTTTGAAAGTGAGCAAAAAAATGGAATAAGACTGCGGTAGGTGACATGTCATGACAGAGCCAAACCCTGCACTAAAATAAAATGGAGGAACACAGTGGGCTGGCAATTTAAAAATTGGCAAGCGATGGGATTTCCTTTTATCACCTCATCCGAACAAAACAAATTTTCATACCTGCCGGGAAAAATGCAAATAGATGAATAAGCAAAGGTTACAGAGAACAAGGTGTGCCCATCTGTGTTTCCAACCTAGGAGGTCCAACCTGGCACACGAGTTAGGAGCCTGACTCAAGTACTGCTTTACACATACATTATGCGCTATGCAGCTCTCATCAGTAGAAGAGAGCAGGCTACATACATAACACAAGGCACACAGGTGATTAATCTGTCAGTCAGAGCTTTCAATCATCACTGACAGCAGCTCTGCCACAACTTAAATTGAACTTTTACTGCACTTTTCCAATTACTGGGATCACCATAGAGATTTAAGTTAGCACGAGTCAAATCACCGGTTTGCTTGTAAAACAGCATTTGTTCAGAGTGCACTACAGAGTGTGTGTCTGTGTGTGACTGACAGAGCACTGAACACCAGGAATCCAAACTGGCAGGTGTAGACATTTAGGAATGTCTTCATTTATTCTCATTAAGCAACAAGGCAGCAGCTGCTTTTGTGCCACTGTAATGAAGGATGTGTGTGTCGATGAGTACAAAACAAATTATGTGAAGACATCAATAGTTTTTAGGCAGCAAATCATGGTAAATACACCTGCCTCTGCATTGCATTTTTGTCCCGCTTATGTCCCTCATGACCCTGACCCAAAACAAGACAAAAAAAAAAAAAAACCTTGAGATACTCCCACCTACAGCCCCTTTGCTCATCCAGCAGAATAAGCCATCTATCAAGCTGAGCTATGGTGAAGATTGAAGGAGCGATGTGGAGGTGTGTTGTGTGTGTGCGTTCTCCTTTGTGCGCAGGGGCAAAAAGATCAAACCTTCTCTAAGCAATGAGTGATCCTAAGCCTTAGATTGAGGTGCAAAGTGGGTAGAAAAGGAGAAAAAAGGAGGACCGCAATCAGATAATCTCTATGCCTTAATTCATATTCCTAACCTTCCCTATTCACTTAAAAAAAAAAAAATCAATGGCCCTGAACACTTAATTCAGAGTCATGAATGTCACATGAAAAGGACAGTTTGTCCTATTCGTAGGCACATGTGGATTTAAGCAGAAAAAGCTGAACACTGTCAGGTTTGCTTCACTGCTCCAAGCCCAGTCTTGCGTGAAGACTCCCATTTGCTGGTATGAACAGGCCAATCCAACAAAAGTCCATCATCTCTCAATAATGCCCTACATTTTGGCTTATCCGGATCATTTTTTTGGTGGGGGTCTCTTTCTGTGATACATTTGTCCCACACACGCACAACACACAAGCACAACACTGATCACATTTCATCCAAAAATCAATATTCTGTGAAGGTGTTCTGTTTGGTGGAGATAATTAATCAAAGCTGAAGTGCAAAGTGAATCAAGCTGTCCAGAACAACAGATGAGCAGGGAACAAAATAAGATACAATAACTACAAGTAATAAATACATCATTAGTGTAAAAGGAGTTGCATAAAGCCATGAGAAAGAGAATCAGGCTTTAAAGTCATCCAGTAACGTGTATGTGTGGAAGGGCACATACAATAACATGTCAGCCTCTCAAAATCATCCTGCAGTCCATTATCAATAGTGCATGTCCATTACTAAGGTCCATAAACTCCTGTTAATGGGACATAGTAGCACAGGATGTTTAGGAAACTAGGGCAAATGTGAACACCTTCAAATTAACATCAACTTTTTGTTTATAATAAATAAAGTGTGTATGTTAAAAATCATTGCTGTCTTTATTTAAGCTCTGTATTTGCCTATATTCTGGCTATGAAATGGCTTAATGTGTTAGCATGTTACTGCTGTTGAATCGAGAGAGGAAAAGGACAGTCGGATCCGGGAGAAATCTATAAATATAGATCATGTTTGAAAAAAAAAAGACGAGAGACAAAGAATAAATGAATGAATTAAACAAACCGCTATTGATTCCTTAATGGCATAGATCAGGCAGGGATGTAAATAGAGTGTTAATGGGGCCTGTAATTAAAAAATATCTTCACACGGAGAGAACCGCTGCAGCCAGAGTTAAAGGTTAGCAGGGAAACTTATGACCTGTTGTCACCACTATGAAAAAAAAGGAAATGAGGGCAGCACATGATAAAAGAGGTCAGCAGTCACAAGATGGAGGCAACATGTACACTGCTTTTGTTTTTATTGATATATGCTAATGTAAATGGCTTATAAGGCCTTTTTTTTTAGAAAAAAGAAAACTGAATGTCCTACAAGTCATGTTTATAATTCAGTTCTGCCGCGAAACAGTTTAAACACAGCTTTGTAAGTTAAGAAAGTTACAGTTTATCATTAAATCAGTGAAGTAAGAAACTAAATATGTGCTCTTGTTTGTTCACTTATGCATTCTTAGTTTAAAATTTCCTTTCATCACTGTTTCCACATAAACCATATTTAAAACCTACAACATCAAAAAAACAGCTGGGTTATTGAAGTGAAAAGGGCTGGATGAGGTGAAGCTTGCCAGCAGCTATCCTAAGCCAGTAGGATGCCTGAGGGTGTAGGTTATTGACTGTTCCTGCTTTGAAACCAAGCTGTGCAGCTAAACCTCTGGTGCCAACAAATTGCAAACTAGGTTGGTTCATTAACTATTGGTACACAGGGTCAGGACAGACAGCTATTTGTCAGATGTTGATTGAATTAAGCCTGGAGGGTCTGTTTGAAAAAGCAATCTAGTATTACTTCCAGGCAAGTGTTTATTCTTGTGCAAAGAGTATATGAGTAAAAACGAAAGATGTGCAGTGAATGTTGAGCAAAATACTGGGCTATAAGAGCTATCACTGCCTGGCGCAACACCATAAAATAGAGAAATGGGAATGGTAGAAGACAAAAGAAGCTTACCATTTGCAATGTAGTGCAAGGTGAGGATCGTCTTTACCTTGGCAGGACATTATTGTCTAGAGTGCCCACAAGTGCAACTCAATCTGCCTGTCTAAACAATGTGGTGGCAGAAGGACTGCTTTGCCACTTGCTCACATGCCAAGCATCTACAGTTATAGCAGTAGTTGCACTGATGAAAACAAATCTTTTATTGGCACTACAGCAAACTAGCTTGCCTACCCTCCAGTGTGCATTTCAGTGCTTTACCCTGGCCTTCCAACATGTTTTCTGGAACAAACAGATTTCTTTAGAATCTGAGGAGAAGCAAGTAAACTTGGAGTGCCATATCCTGATATCCTTAATATGACTTCATTGCCAGTTGCTGTACTTATGCTATTAACCTGGCTGTTGTACAAGAGTCACGCTTTTATCTAGGGGGAAAGAACTCCAACTTCGTATAAGAATAAAGCCTAAGCCCAATATCAGCGAAGGCTGCTGCTAGGATCAGAGTTATAACATACACAGCAGGCAGAATGGTATTTGTGTGTGTCTGCCTGTGTGTGTGTAGACTCTCCCAGGGTGATCAATGTGACTCAGGGGGTCCCATGCATCACTGTCAGCGGCAGGCTGCTGTCTGTCGGTGGCAGGGTTGGGAAAAGTCAAACAGCTTCTCAAATAGCCAGGGTCATTAACGGTCAGGCAAGTAAGCATGATCCCCACCATTAAACCTGCCTGATGCCCATTAATGAGTTTTTCTTTCATCAATAGATAATTGATGTTTGCCCTACACCACCATTCTGACAAAACAGGTGAATAGAGGGAAGCTGCTGGAGGAGGGGTTGAGGGAGAGAAAAGTGGACAATGGAAGGTTGAATGAGTTCAATGTGCTTCATGTTAACACAGGTGGGAAAATGATCTGGCAGTTACCAGAATCTGATATTATATCCTGCCTTTCAAGTACAGATCACAGACTGAGTTAAAAGCGTTCATGCTTTTCCCCCAGTAGTGCCCCTTAGAAGGAGATGGTATGTGACTAAGACCGGGCGCTGTTCACACTTAAATAACCATGGTATCGTTTGGGTAGTATACTACCACATTGTGTCTTGTTGTCACTACTGAAGTGCTTCTCTAGTGTAGTATTTGACACTGCCCTGACTAGGTTAAACCTGAAACAGCATTTTCTGGGCTCTCTGAAGTACAACAATTTGGCTCAGACTGATTTGACAATAGTATCAAGACTTAACTCTGCCAGTACCCCTAATTCTTTTGGGTTTATTATAAAATTACAGTTTGCACACACACACAAAAAAAACACAGTCTTGGCAGAACCGTTTTACAGAGGATTCAGACTAAAGCATTCATATGAATGAGTCAGAGTGAAAAGGCAGAGGTCAACAGTGAGTCAATTAGAGCAGAATCTGTGTTGTCCTCTGTGAATGACACAGTATAGACCACTAGACTAAAACAACAAATCATAACAGAGGGTTCAACTGACCACTCTGAAACTCCTGTGTTCCTTTAGTATTGACAAAGTATTGACCTGAACCAAGTGAATTATTTTGTATCTTTTTCTTCTCTGTTAAGAGTTTTTTGCTATAGACATATATATCCATTACATTCTGTGATCAAGTGAATTAAACAATCACACTAAAATTTGTAGCACGAATCAAACACCATGGTAAGCCACCGAAAAGATGAAGGAACCAAACTCTATGGAAAGGAAATGAGTGGTTGGACCATGCAGGCCTTTGTGAGGCTCAATGACCTATCTGATCTTAGAATTAGAAATAGAATTGTCACTTCTGCCTCATAGTCTCTACATTTCTAACAGTTACACAGCAAAGAACCTACAGTGCTGTGGTGTTTGACAAGTCCCAAGATGAAATAGGGGTCAGCAGCAATGAGTAATACACAACCTCTGGCAATGCTGATGACTAACAAGATCACTATGTCTCTCCAATCTGGATCAATAGTGTTGTCAGGACAGTTGATCCTTTAACTAACACACGGCACCTTGCTAAACTCCACTAGCTGTGTCCCATTAAATTAACAATCTTTATACGTGCCTCTGCGGCCAAGGAGATTTAATCTTAGTAGGGATACAAGCACCCACTCCTTCAGAGAAGGTGTGCGGATAAAAAGGGAAAACTACAAGACTCAGCAAACCTGATCATGCTAAACCTGTAAGTTAAATTAGTTTATAGATCCTTTGTTAGACAGATGAAAGAATAGCACAGCCCTCACCCAGTGCAAGACGCAGCTGAGCCGGAGCAAGGCTCTGCTTTGGGTCTTAACAGCCTGGTTGTTAAAATCAATAACAACAATAACTACAATCCATCTCATTTTTAAGAGAGGGGTGACATGGCATGCTGGTCAATGAATATTGAGCTACATTTGTAATATTACTAATATCATATAATTCCCCTTAACTGAGTAGTGTGAGGGTGCAGGTGGGAAAACACACACAAATTGAACTGGGCTGCAAGTTACTGAATAGCTGTTAAAAAGCATATGTCACACAGCTTCGCGAAAATGAGGACTTTGTAACAATTTGTTGGCAACACAACTTACAGCAACACATCTAAATGGATTCATAAGTGCCAGCGGAAAGCAGCAGCTTTGGAGCATTGGAATCGACATTGTTATTTAATCGTTAAGCATTTTTCACTTAGTTGCCAATGGATGCATTGTGTTGTTGGTGAAGACATTCTGCTTTCTTGAGGCCCTCAGGTCCTTAGGAAACCCAGGAGAGGTAAAAGCCCAAATCTTCAAATCGTAGCCTGAAGCAGTGAGAGCTTGGTGGGGGCAGTCAAGCCACATTAAGCACATTTAGGGGTGGTCAAAATGATTGGAGAGGGCACTAAGCCACATTACCTCTCAAAATGACAGTGTTGCTTTCCAGCGGATCCATTTACACATATACCTTGAAGTACATAACCAGGGAAGTGTGGCCCATTATTTTGCAGTCAACGAGCAGTACAGCAACAAAGTCAAGACAGAAGAACATTTTTTGAGCTCTGGGGAAATTTTTTATATTGATATAATGTGGCTTAAAGAGAAATGCTTTATAGGTGTTAAGGAAAAACTGGCATTTGCAATTGTGTGTTCCACTTGTGTTTTTTTCCCCTTAGTGTTTTAGCTTTAATGTCATGAATGCTATCAGACAACTAGTGTTGCTAAATACACAGTAACATGGAGGCAAGTAACTATACTATGATGCACGTCAACCCAAGAATCACCTAATAAATACCAATGACTCTCGCAGAGTAATTTGATTAACAAATGCCAACTGTACCCTTTTCTACTGAAGACTTGTGCCATTCAACACTAAATTTTCCGAGTGCACCAGAAATCACAAAATCTACTCCCTTGTCAAGATTACGTCACCACTGATTAGGTGACAAACACCCATCCAGTATAAAATGGGGCTATACTCATTACTCACTACTATATAAAAGCGAATACGCCTATTCGTGGGTGCAAGCAGCCATTTCTGTAGGGAAAGGACTGACGAGCGTGACGTAATTTAAGGTAGATGACTCATTAACAACAAACAATCCTGCGTACCATTCCCATCTAAATGTGGCTTATGACTGTATGGGTGGTGATGTAAAAATAGAAGACATGAATCTCCCTTTCTGCCTTATGAAACCGCTCTCCTCTACAGCAATATCCTACCACATGAACAGCTGTTTCCTCACTCCACTTACTGCAGCTTTATGAATCGTTTTAAGATTTCATAATGGAATTTTAAATATTTATAATTCTCCTGCTGCAATGGCCCATGTATGATTTTGTGCCATAGATAGCCCTTTGTAGGAAAAACAGTGCAGCTGATGAGAGAAATATCGAGGAGTCGTACAAAACCCAGAGACACAGCGTGGTCAAACGCAGGAGAATGTAGAGTGTGGACTGAGTGTGGACAACATCAGAAATTTGATTACTCTAAATCAATTTAGATTTGTTCTTCTTCCACTCCCAAGAACATGTTTCCAAGAGAGAGTACAACACTACAAATCAGACATCGACAGACAGGGATTGTGACGTGGTTTGGTTCATTATTCACAACAGCCTTACAGTACCTACTTGAATTTCCACTTACATCACACAACAGGATTCAATCAGTCAGAGGGTAAAACAATAATAAGAGAAAAACAAAATGAGACAAAGTTGAAGATGAAGAGAAAAAACATCCACAGCACTGTGCCAAACATTTTCACACATACTGGCCTTGTGGCAACATTATTAGAGCTCAATGACCTTGATGGAGGGGAGAGGTGGAGGGTGAAAGTGAGAGGGGGCACAGAACAATCATGGCCAGGCCATCATCATTTGTCTCTACCTCCTTTTATATCCTCTTTCACCGGTTGACACGGCAAATGGCATAGCCAGCCTGTGTCACTCAAAAAGCCATTTCTGTCCTCCCAGACCCTGCCTGTGCTGACAGACTGCTAGAATGAGGGAGAGAAAAAGGGTGAGGAAAAGAGCCGACAGAGGCCTTTTTCAACATGGCTTTTTGTCAATTTCTGTGTGCTTGTCAAAACGAGAGGCAGAGCCTGGTTGCAGGGCTGGTTGGAGTGTTGTTAGGCAGAGGTCGAAGTTTGAGTGTGAGAAAAGTGGTGGTGACAAGCCACTGAAGAGGTACTCCATGTTGCAATAAACTCCTGGTACAATAAAAGGAGTGGCGTTACGGGCTGGAGACTGTGAGGACTGTGGCAGAAAGAAGGCATTTAACAGTTACACATTTATTAAGAACAGACAAGTTAAGGTAAAATGATGTTGACAACAGTTGTCTGGCAACCATGAGGCCTATTAATACATTTTATTATAGTCAGGTAAAATTCATCTTTCATGCCAACAGGTAGTCAGAGATCATATAATAGGAAATGATCTGACACCATTCTGCGACACACAAGATAAAACTCTCTTGAAAAAAAATCATTGTATAATCATTCTTTAGATTTGGCAATCCAATTCAGACTCGCCACACATTCAATCACATAAATGGCGAGTGACGATCAACAAATGAGATAGGGGATTGAGGTGGGTGCTGTGTGACTGTGTGTGAGGGAGATAGGGAGAGCAGGGACTGATTGAATCAAGTCATGCCTACTTAGGAGCTAAGCTGTTGCTGGACTGCACATGATGATTCATTGGCAAATATAATTTGTCCTCAATTTTCTTTATTCATACGCACATTTTGACCAGTCTGACCAGAGTAGTTTATCTAATCAGTACGTGTCAAATAAATGAGATTAAAGCCATCTGCACCTGTGTTTGGATAGCAGGCTCACCTTTAAGTGGATAACGGAGCTCTATTACGATGGAAGGCTAGGTAGATGAGTGCTATCTCCCACTAGTAATTTTGTTTCTCATGGTCAAATAGGTTTAGCAGTTAATATCAAAGTCATAATGAAAAAGAGATTGAGATATTTGAACAATACAAGCGAGTCAGTCTCCATCGAAATATCTAACTTCAGAGCAGAGATATCCATAGAAACTAAAGCAATTTTATTCTCTATGGTTAATATTTCCTTGTATACTAACTGCTATGGTCAGGTATACACAATGGATACCTGGCCTGACACCTGACTGTCACAAGGTGATGCATTTATGACGACAACAATGTCCACTGAAGGGCAAGTTTGATTCTAATCCACACACTTAGAGTAGGCCTCATGACCAGCAACAAAGCTTCAATTGTGAGTTTGTTTTTTCATCATTTCTGTTTGTGACTTTGTTCCAATCATCCTTTTCTTTGTTTTTTTTTTTCCTTCCCCTTCCCTTGCCGTTTTGGAGGAAATGGAAAGAAAAAATAAAATTGGTGTCAAAAACCAGACGGGGCCTCTAAACACCTCCATAATGAGTAGACAAGGTAGAGAATTGGGGCTAATTTTTGTGGAATGAGATCTGGAGAGAGAGATAGAAGCAGAGAAACAGACGATGGAAAGAGGAAGATAGAGAAAACTCATCACAAATGACTAAAACAATGTTGAAGTTTTTTCCTTCTTCCCCCCTTCCTCCTCCTCTTCATGTCTCACAAGGAAACATGACTTCGGCTAATCAGCACTACCTTAGAGAGGACATGTTCTGACTAGAGAGTCAGAGATATGGACAGAAATGTTTCATTTTGCCGTTTATCACACAGTAAGGCTGAGGCGCTATGACCTAAACAGTTAACGATATAATTGATATGTAATTCCTTCCACGGCTGCGTTTTGTAAGCATTAGGAGAGCGATGAGTCAAGTCATGAATCAGGCACTGATGTCACTGTTGCAGGGTTTTTTTCCCCTTTTTACTGCATCTTGAGGGCTAAGCTTGTGTAAGAGGAGCAACACATTCTTAACTATTCCTTTTACTTATGACCACCCATGCAGAATATAATGAAACATGTACAAAAGACCAAGGCTCAATATAATACAAGGCTGAATCATTTACAAGGCTACATGAACAAAACAGCATAAAACATGTTCTAAAGCCAAGTGAAGTCATAAAACAAATTACTAAGGTTGATATACATCATGCAAGTTTACCAAGATGGCGCCGGGTACGGACGCCCTGGTGTTTTGGTGCGCTCTGTTTTGTTTGTTTTTGTGCACAAACTGTGTGTCTGCATGCTCTTACACCAGAGAAGAGCTCATGAACATCAGATTTACCATACCTGTGGACTTATCACCAGTTTTTTTAGCATCTGCTGCCGATTTACTACACGTTTTAGTTAAAAACGTGAGACGCCGGCGCAGAGGGAAGAGAGCTGGTGCGCTGGTGCGCCTCCGGAGACGCGCACACCGCTACCTGGGATTTTTCTCTCTAACGTCCGCTCACTTAGCAACAAAATGGACGAGCTGACACTGTTGATAGGAAGGAACAGGGACTTTTCTTCATCTTGTGTGTTGTGCTTCACGGAGACCTGGCTTTGTGAACAGATACCGGACTGCGCGCTGCAGCTGGAGGGATTCCAACTCCTCCGAGCGGATCGCCACAGGGAACTCTCCGGTAAAACCAAAGGTGGAGGTGTCTGTTTCTATATCAACAGTGGTTGGTGTACTGATGTGACTGTGATCTCCCAGCACTGCTCTCCTGCTCTGGAATACTTATTCATTCACTGTAAGCCATTTTACTCTCCACGTGAGTTTGCTTCATTCATTCTGGCCGCTGTTTACATCTCGCCCGGTGCGGACGTGCACGAGGCTCAGCGTGCACTCGCGGATCAGATCCTGTGTTTGGAGCAAACATATCCGGACTCCTTAATTATTGTCCTTGGTGACTTTAATAAAGGAAACCTGAGCAAAGAACTCCCGAAGTACAAACAGCTGATCAAATGCCCGACCAGAGAGGAGAACGCACTGGATCACTGTTACACCACAATAAGCGAGGCGTATCGCGCAGTGCCCCGTGCTGCTCTTGGACTATCTGACCACGTGATGGTCCATCTGATTCCTGCGTACAGACAGAGGCTGAAGCTCTCCAAACCTGTGGTGAGGACATCTAAAAAGTGGACCAGCCAGGCTGTGGAGGAGCTTCGCTCCTGTTTTGAGACAACGGACTGGGAGGTGTTCAGGGCTGCCACTGATAGTCTTGATGAGTATACAGACACTGTGACGTCATATATACAGTACTGTGAGGACAGTATTGTGCCAACACGCACCAGGGTGACTTATAACAATGACAAACCCTGGTTCACAGCTAAACTCAGACAGCTGAGGCTAGAGAAGGAGGCCGCTTTCAGAAGTGGGGACAGAGACTGCTACAAACAGGCACAGGTTTAGCAAGGAGGTGAGAAGTGCTAAATCACTGTACTCTGAGAAAATCCAGCAGCAGTTCTCTGCTAACGACTCTGCCTCTGTGTGGAAAGGACTGAGGCAGATCACCAACTACAAGCCCAAAGCCCCCCACTCAGCTGACGACCTGCAATTAGCCAACAGTCTGAACGAGTTCTACTGCCGCTTTGATGGACTATCAGCCAGCCCTGACACCTCTCCACACACATCTCCACACCCCATCAACACGGACATCCACATCAAAGATACCCCATCAGAGTCCTCCTTGCCCCCCTCCTCCTCCCCCTCAGCTGCCCTCTCAATCCTGGAGGAGGATGTTAACAGGCTGTTCAGGAGACTGAACCCCCGCAAGGCTCCTGGACCTGATGGTGTGTCCCCCTCCTCCCTAAGACACTGTGCAGATGAGCTGACTCCAGTGCTCACAGACATCTTTAACACCTCTCTGGAGTCATGCCATGTGCCAGCCTGCTTCAAATCCTCCACCATTGTTCCAGTTCCCAAGAAACCAAGGATCACTGGTCTTAATGACTACAGACCTGTGGCACTGACGTCTGTAGTCATGAAGTCCTTTGAGCGCCTGGTACTGTCCCACATCAAGACCATCACAGCCCCCCTCCTGGACCCCCTGCAGTTCGCCTACAGAGCTAACAGATCTGTGGACGATGCTGTCAACCTGGCTCTTCACTACATCCTGCAGCATCTGGACTCCCCGGGAACCTACGCTAGGATCCTGTTTGTGGACTTCAGCTCTGCTTTCAACACAATCCGCCCAGCTCTCCTCCAAGACAAGCTGTCCCTGCTGCATGTTCCAGACTCCATCTGCCGGTGGATCACTGACTTCCTGACAGACAGGAGACAGCATGTGAGGCTGGGGACGAATGTCTCGGAAACAAGGACCATCAGCACCGGTACCCCCCCAAGGCTGTGTACTTTCCCCTCTGCTCTTCTCCCTGTACACCAACTGCTGCACCTCCAGCCACCAGTCTGTCAAGCTGATTAAGTTTGCTGACGACACCACCCTCATTGGACTCATCTCAGACGGGGATGAGTCTGCCTACAGGATGGAGGTGGACCGTCTGGTGTCCTGGTGTGCTGACAACAACCTGGAGCTGAATGCCCAGAAGACAGTGGAGATGACAGTAGACTTTCGGAAAGTGCCAGCTCCATCACCCCCCCTCACCCTGACAGACACCTCCATCTCCACAGTGGACTCTTTCCGCTTCCTGGGTACCACCATCACCCAGGACCTCAAGTGGGAGCTCACCATCAGCTCCCTCATCAAAAAGGCCCAGCAGAGGATGTACTTCCTGCGGCAGCTGAGGAAACTAAAGGTGCCAGCCAGGATGATGGTTCAGTTCTACACGGCCATCATTGAGTCCATCCTCACCTCCTCCATCACAGTGTGGTACGCTGGGGCCACTGCCAGGGACAGGCACAGACTGCAGCGTGTTGTGCGCTCTGCTGAGAAGGTGATCGGCTGCAGCCTGCCATCTATCGAGGACCTGTACGTCTCCAGGACTCTGAGGCGTGCAGGTCGGATCACAGCTGACCCTTCTCACCCTGGACACGGACTCTTTGAGCCACTCCCCTCAGGCAGGAGGTTACGGTCCATTCGGACCAGAACCTCACGCCACAAGAACAGCTTCTTCCCCTCTGCTGTTGGACTGTTAAACTGTAATTAATGCACTGCTCTGCACTGTCTTCAGAAGGTCACTTTAGTATAGTCACTGCACAATGACGACTATTTGCACTGTTTACTCCATCTTGCACTACTTGCACACGAGTACCACCTCACCGATCCATGTGGTACCTGTTACATTATTACATTATTACACTGTTCCATTCGATCATATAAGGGTCTATGTTTACCATTTCATCTGCACAGTATTTTATGTTCTGTTCATTGTATGTCTGTTACGACATGTCTGTCATGTAAATTTAGCCTTACTTTAGTTTATTTACTTAATTTTATCTTAGTTTTTATCTTATTGCATGTTAATTGTCATATGTTCTTTGTATGCACCAATCACTAAGGCAAATTCCTAGTAATGTGAACCCCCTTCACTTACATGGCAATAAACATGATTCTGATTCTGATTCTGATTCTGAATACAGGTAAAACATTCAGCAGCGAATGTACAGCCAGTATGATGTGATTATGATGACACAAATTGACACAATGAAATGCATAATCTTTGATGTAAAGTTCTGCTGAAAATACCTAACTAGCAAATGTAATTAAAACCCTTTTTTATGTGCCTCTGCACTACTTATTGCACCTGAAAAGTCATGCAGCCAAGCAGTCACATTCAGCATGTGGCTGATCTGCATGCTTGATGAGCAGCTTGAGTCGATGAGCACAGTGGAAAACTGGTTTGTAGATGTTGTCAAAAAAGCAAAACAATTATTCTTTGCTTACAATCAGTGTAGTTTCAAATGTTGCCAAGATGAAGCCATTTTCATGGGGCATCACATCGCAGTGAAAAATAAACCCACAGTGCCTAAAAATGGGGCAGGGATGAAAAACACTGCACAGGGTTCAGAGGGTTAAAGAGCACAGTATTAGTATGAGTGAAATAAATGAAAACACTTGTTAAGTATCAAACTAAGTCTCTTTAGCATACAAACACTGCACAATACAAACAACACACAGAGTGATATATCTGGGTTAGAACACACAATTTCCTGCAGAAGGGCTCTTAACACCACCAGGTGTGCAATATGACAACCGGGCTCCCAAACAGCAAGGATAATGCTTGATTTAAAACAGACAACAGCGTGCAAACACACACACACTCACACTCATTCTCTTCAAATTCAATTTCAACAATGTGGCCAGAGGCAAAAGCAGACACCTACCACCCTGCTGCATCATAGAGTTACAAGCTACAACAATCTCGTGGCCAGATCAACACTCCTGCTGCACAGACTGACTGCTTGAATACCCGCCTTTTAAGAAGTAAAAAAACCCTTCTGCCCATAGGCTGTTGTCTGGTGGTATTTCCACTGAATGAATGAGAGGAGAGCTCAATTGTTTTCTCTTTAAAAAAAAAAAAAATAACTGCTGCGTGTCTCGGAGGCCTCATCAATTTTCAGCCATTTATTGCTGTGTTACAAAGAAACAGCAACAAAAACAAACGGCAGCCCTTAAAGAAGAAAAGTGTCCTGACTTGCATCACATCTCAGTTAACACTTTATGGATAATAGACAGTGGAGCAAAACATCTAATACCTGTCTATGAGCGGAGCTGGAATCACAACACACATGCTCAATGGGCAATGAGAGCCCTGAAAGTACGGAGGGAAAGCAGAAATAATGCCTTTTATAATGACAATTATTTTGCTATTATGTGTTAAATGCTCCAATTTGACTGGTTAAAAGCCTCATGGATTCTGTGATATTTTTGCTCAGACATTACAAAAGGCTCTGGTAAATCATTACAAAGGGGTGAGTAAAAGTAGAAACACGCGACTTCAACAATTACAGTTTTTTTTGTCAAACTCAATGAACACTACGTCTACTTTTTACAGTCAAAATGGAAAAAATGAAAAAAGTTGCAAATAATCTATTGAAATAAAGCAATAGGTTTTTAGTCAAAATTATAATTTTCAGCAGCATGTCGAACAATGAGAGGCAGGGAAATGAAATCAATGTCTGCCTTGGGAAATTACCACTGTTCATCCATGTGTCAAGCATCTTCTATGTGTGTGCTATGCGAGTGAGTGTGTGTGGGGTGCAGGGTTATTACGGGGGGGAAAAAAAAAAAAACAATAACTGGGCCACACACCAATAAACACAACTAGGGTGCTAGTGACCTAGACTGATGCTATCAGTCAGAGAGTTGACAGAATAGAGAGGAAGAGGACAGCAGGCTGTGTGCAACACACATCATGCAAATTTAAATATTTCATTGCATTATAAAACCGAGAGACATGCATACTAGTATGAACATATGTGACAATGTGTGCAACTACACATACAGCATTGAGAGTAGAGGGCTTTGGGAATAGTGAGTTATGAATCCATCTCCAGCCATTAGTCCCTCAACCTAACACAAAAAGTACGATTCCTATATGCAGCCACTTAAAACCCCATCTTGTTATAATGTGAGGTTTTATCATAAACTTGCATTTGCCTGTTAAAAAAAAAAACACAACACACATAAGGAGGTCAGCACACTACTGGGAACACGGCGTATTAAAACTGCAGCTGATCGACCTTTTTTTTTTTCAGCTCAGCAAAAGTAAGTAAAAAAAAAAGTGCTAGCTCCTGAACAAATCACGCCTGTTCCATTCTGCGTGCGGATGTGCCAGTAACCGTTGCATAGTCGTCATCAGATTCAGAGGCATGTAAGCTTACCACACATGCATGTCATGTCAGCCCGGATGTCTACTGTCTACCTGTCGCTAATTTCCTTTTTCCTAACCCTGCTTGGGGCAGGCCAGCCATACCAGTTCTAATCCCCCAAAGCTATATAGAAGTGCTAACATGCGAAAAGGGATTAAAGGCAAAATAGGGCTGTGTGTGCATGTGTCTCAAATATGCCTGCATTGGCAAGATTTCACACAACGGCTAGATGTAGAGAGGGAGAAAAAAAATCACTTTCATGAGGCAGGCATAGGGCATTTGGTCAGGTTTGATAATTCGTTCTATTCCCAGTGTTTCCACACTGGGTACTGTATGGGTTTTTCATTTTTAATCACCTCAACCATAACATCAAATATTATATTGAAACACCAAGTGCCACCTAGCATTACATTACATTACATTGAGAGAACATAAACATGGCTACATGGCTGATATCTTCAAAATGACAGGACACAGGAGAAATGTGAATGTTGGGGTGAGCTGTCCCTTTGAATGTTCTATTATCTGGACGGTGCTGAAATCACTACTTCCCCTGATGCATTCACCTACACAAAACCCGTTGCCATGGGTAGTGGTACTCTGAAGAACACAATCGACATCCTACCCTTGGCTTTCCTTAGTGGCTGTAAGCGGACTGTGTGGGAGGACCTGTGCTGATAGAATGGACTGTTGTGTTATTGACTTCAATTTAGAAAGTGCTGCCTGCTGCTTTTTCCCCCCCTGCCTCTCATAGCCGGGACTGCATTGCCCCCCCCAGCTGCAGCCTTCCTCTGGGGGATATCCCTGATTGCACTGCTACAGAAAACACATTTAAGCAAGGTCACGGGGCCTGGAGTTTAAGATAGGGTGTGTGAGCAAAGTGTGTGTTTTGGGGAGGGGATCCACATGACATTTCCATCTGCTTTTCCCTTCATCCTCAGTGTTTTTTTTTTCCTTTACTTCTTCCCATGGTCAGTTACACATAATATCAAGGCCCACTCAGGTATCTGCTTCTCAACCTTCAGCCCTCCCTTTTCACCAGTGTCTCCTACCTGCTTGGTTGAACAGCTGCGGAAGTGTTGTATTGTTGGAGTCTGCAGGTACATCAGCACCAAACATTTGACGCTGTGCTGACTGCACTCATAGATTAGACACACTTAGCTTGGCTTCTCAAATCCCCCAGTACAAGACAAAAATGTGACCAGAGGCAGAGGATGTTAAAAGAGTGAAAAAAAGGCTGGGAGGTGAACAGACATACAAAATGCATCTCCTGTACACACCTTCACACCTTTTTTTTGCAGTACTTTTGTCTGACCTCAGACCTCCTTAAAGTAGTCTTGATTATTCTTACATTGAAGATCAGACAGCCAGACATTTGCTTTCTAACACTGGAAGTCACTGTAAAGACTTTTTGTGGGGTGACAAAAAAAATTAAAATAAATAAAAATTACCTCTGTCTGCAGAACAGTGTCACTATAATCTGGATGTGACCAGGTGGATCTGACAAAAATGAAAAGCTGTTTCATTCTTTTTCTCAAATGCTGGCTCTGTGCTGTAACAGGCATTGCAGGAGCTAATCCCCCCCTTACACGAAGCTTGATGGAGATTCTAGGATTACCGTTTCACAGAAGCTACACTGTAAAGGTAGCTGTCACTGTTTTGAGAGGGGGGACATTATAAGAGCAGTGGCATCAGGGGGGAGCAGTAGGAAAGGTGGCTACTTTTGAGTCTAGCAAAAGAAAGTACAAGAATTTTCATGGTGTTTACAGTTCAGATAAATAAGTAGCGAGACGTGTAGTTTTAGACATTACAGATTTTGTTTTGACCCAACTGAGGACATGGAAGTAATCCCAGGAGAGGAACATCTGAATGAAGACAGCATCTTTGCTCCCATGGAGCTAAAAGTCTTGAAGATTTAGCTGCTTTCTCAGCAGTTGAATTACTATGTTTTTACCTTCACATTGCTCAGAGAAAGAGACATCAATTTCCTACGCCTGGCAGTTGGCAAGGCAACATTGTGATGAACGCACATAGAGGGATGCGCCATGAATCCTAATGGGGGCCAGCTGACCAATGAGGGGGCCAGGGCAAGGCACAGAAAGCATTAGCATATTTGGAGCAGTATATGGGAAAAGAAAGGACATTCCATCACAAGCTGGGCACATTGTACTTTACATTCGTATTTTTAATTAACAGTTACAATTCAATTAACTGAGAAGCAACTGGCAAAAAAACGTTCATAACTGAAGTGGCTGAAGATTACAATTTCCAAAACTACATGAAGCATCTCTTCCTATCTAGCTATCTTGGCTCATGCTGATTGGGTTAACCGTGCTAACCTAACAATATCTGTCTTCTGCTTCCAGCTAACAGAGCACTAGGGCTAATCCCCACTCTGGCAGCCAGTATGAACACAGCTCACCATAATGAAGCCCATTAGTCTGGAGACAATGGCTGCTAGCGAAGCTCAAACGCTGAATAACACAGGATGAGAGAAAAAAAAATAGGAGCAAAACGCTCATCTTTTATTGTGTGCCTTCAGTTGCCATGACCTAATGTTGCCCCCATTTGAGAGCATACACTTTGTCTCACACACACATAACATAAGCTCAATGAGCAAACACAATTAACGCAAGACAGGCCTGCAAATAGTGGACCACCAGAGGAACACTGTGGGATGTAGCAATTCAGAGTAAGAGAGATACTGCAAGAAAAAGAGCGGACAAACAGAGAAAGAGAACAAACAAGGAAGAAAGAGAAAAAGAAACTGTGGAGCAGAGAAGAAAAAAAAAGAAACGGGGCAAAAACAAATATGTAGGAAAAAAAAAGAAAAAAAGCCAAGGTCAAGAGTGAATTTGAATAAATATTGCCAATTACAACCCTTACATTATATCCTTTGTGACAGTGCAGTAAATAAGTAATGTTTATGCTTGCTGCGAGTGTCTTGCCACAGCATGCAACACTTGCTAACTTTAGCTTGCCTAATGTTGCAATCTGTCAGTGCATCCAATTCATCAAAACTCCCGGGGCTAAACTGGCTGGTAAAGTGGCCAGCTTGCGTTTGTCGATGAACAGATGTTACAAAATAACCAATTTCATCTAAGAACCTTTACACAAAGCTTGTTGTTTGAATAAACTGCCATTGACCACCAGTTCACAGTCACCAACTTAGTTACATGTAAATGTGCGGGATGTTAATCCAAGTCATTGAGTGGCGGCCACACAAGGTCAGAAAAGGCAAGACAGAGCAGGTATCAGGATGAAATGCATCTACACATCTAACCTGGCCAGATGGAAGTAACTAAATATACCCTATTGCCTATTATAATCCCTCGATACGCTAGCATATGATTGGTGTGTGTGCCTGTGTGTATGAGAGAGAGAAGAGAAAAATGATAAACAGAAAAAAAATCCCCACCAAGCAGTTTAAGCCTTTACTTGGACACTGGTAGTGTGCGATTGTGTGTGTGTGTGTGTGTGTGTGTTATATATAATCTCCAACAGAATTAATTCTTGGAAACTGAAATGAAAATGGGAAAGGAACTGTCTAGTAGCCGGTCCTCTACCTCAAGGTCAGCATCACAGAATTCAGTTTGTCTGTGTGTATATGTTTACGTACAGGAAGGTGGCCTTGAAAAACTGGTTTAAGATAACATTGTGCCAGGATGGGCACTGGTAGGAAATACACCACTGGGACATTACTGGATAGTTAGAGGACATCCTCGCTCACACACAAACGCAGAAAATGTGTAATGGCTCTCGAAGCATGAAACAAGCCCCAAAAATAGTGTGCCTCTTGTCTCCTTAAGATAAATGTCTCAGTCTCTCTTACACACACATATAGACAGCTATATGTGGATTACTGAAAGGCCCTATACTGTAAAGCCTTGATCCTGGCGTTGACAGATCTAATGATAATGTCATTGCCTCTATCATTCAACTGTACATTTCTCTAATCCGATTGTCAGTGCTGCTATACCATACTGCAGGCCACTCATCCAAATGGAACTACTGACACGCACACAAGCTAACAGACACAGGCTGCTGACCTACATGTGACTGGCCTCAGCCCAGTTATGCTAGCGCTCACCCCAGGGGATGGGTTCTGTACTGACTGCATATACCCCTCGAACATGCTGGCGGACAGGCCACATCAAAGTAGGTCGTGCAGCACCCCCAAACTACACCCACTGCCCTCCTGGCCTGGTGCAGGGGTTGGCCACACAGACCTCTGAGGGCAGGGGTCATATAGCAGGCGAATGGGCCTGGCATGACAGTATGAAGGTCCCACATATCTGACAGCTCATCAAGCCGTCATCAGTCAGCAAGTCCTGAAGGTAAGGGCTGACAACACTCTTCTTGTCAAAACAGTTGTGAACATATGGGACCAATATTTGACCTAAATAATGGCTATGGATATAGTGTGTAACCCAAACTATAAAAGACACTCCGAATTAAACAGTTTAGCCAGGTTTGCAATTTCAGCTCCACCTAAGCTGCTAAATTCAAAGTGACTTGGCACTAATAAAAGGGCCACTAGCTTAAAAACGTCTCATCTTATTCTCTCTTTGCTGATGTCAACCTTGGGAAAACCTTGTCGTGACGAGAGTTTGGCCAACTATCAGGACTCTTTGGTCATCCAGGGCCAGGATCAAACTATAACGCAAAGGGTCAACCACTTTTGGTCAGTGGAGCATTACAGAAATTGGCAGGCCACGACTCCATCAGTTGCGAGAAAGCAGAGCGTCCACTGAAAGGCAAAAAACAGAGTGAGAACAGAAGACAGCAAAGAGAGAAATGGACAGGATGCGTGCCAAGAGGAGAGAGCTGCCCTTGCAGCACTGGTCATGTTACGGGTCAGTGCACGATTCTGGTAAGATGTAGTCGAAGATTGCTGTGTTGGGTGGGTAAAACTCAACCTGAACCCATTCTGGGTCACTTGTTCATCAACTGGTGGTACACCACACCTACAATGCAGTGCACATGTGCACATGCCACTACCTGCCACAGGAAAAGCACTTTTGTCATTGATAACTACAGATAACCAGCCTTCATGTGGCCTAAAAGCCATATCCCAATGTGGCTAATGCTTTGAGAAGCATATTTATCACTTGCAGCTTGTTTTTGCAACAAGGCTGGCCCATCCAATGGGTGAATTCAGAATCCAACTGGTCCCACTAAGCTCTATGCCTTAAACTTCTGTAGTCTTAAGACCACACCTATGCAGAATGTATCCCTCGAGAGTGCAGCCTGTGAGTTGAGATGCCACTTTTGGCCTTGTGTTGCTGTGATCCTATAGAATCCCTGAAGAAAAAAAATGAAACTGCCTTTTATTTCAAAACACAGAAACATCACCCCTATAGTCCTGTGGTCCCTACCTCACTGTTACATGTTCATTGCTTCATTGAAGTCTATTCATATTCAACTGCAGTGAAGTCAAGGAGAAAGTCTGTGTGTATGTGTGTGTATAATATAGGAGTTGGCTCTATACTCCTGTGCCAGTGGGAATAACGTACTGCGCTACAGGCAGAGTGACCTTTTCTAGCTGGTGTGCTTTCTCTCCTCCCTCTTTGTCTCCCCCTTTCACACGCTTACTCTCTAGCTCAGACGCAAACACATACACTCACCTAACAGCACTGTCAAAGCTACCTTTACCAACTATCAATTACCCACACTGCTACCTAGTTTAATGGACATGAGGCTTGTACAAATCATTTGACAAAGCGGGTTGATGGGACAGCAGGGCACATTTGTTTTGCCACTTTTTCTGTGGCAAGAAGGTAAAGCATGCCTCGTTTTCTCCTGTTTGCCTTCTTTAACATGACCTTTATGGCTGTGTGCTTCCTGGAGCGACAGTTTGTGCTCAAATTGAGGGTTAAGGCCTGCCTGTTTAGAGTGCTCTATCTACTTTCAAGGGCACACATGAGGAAGGGTAGGAGAGTTAATATTATATCCTGTATTGCACTTTTTTACCCAGTAGTTTTAGTAAAGCTACACCTCTATATTTCCATTTCTGTCCGTTTAACGTACTGTGAGGTATAAAAGTAACCCAGTTCTTACAATCTAAACTTTACATTCCACTGCACTGCACAGTAAGAAATTAAATCCAATAATTTGGTTACAAAAATGTAATTGTAAAAAGAGAGAGCAAGACTGAGAAGAAGCGAGTGACACAGTGACGGACAAATGGTGAGAGGAGGAGGAAAGACAGTGAAGAGGGTGAGGGTGGAGTGAGTGGGTGGGTGGGTGGGTGGGATGGAGGAAGGGGGGAGTTAATGCACATAACACACTGCATCAAACCAAAGCACTGCTTCGAGCAGGATGCGTCAGCAGTCCATTCATGTTCCTCTATTTTCCACGAAAGGACAAAGCAAAAAAAGAGTGAGCGAGCAAAAGACAGATAGAGGAAAATAAAGCTAGAGAGCATCATGAAAGAGAGGAAGCCAGAGAGTGAGTGAAACAGTGTTCCATCTGTCTGCCTTTGCCACCACAGCAATGCTGGAAAGCTTCGCCAGACTCTTTGGAATGGCTGGATTATTACTGGGTAGGACTGGGTTAAAATTTGGTTGCTGTGGGATGCCCATGTCCATCTCTGCCTCTTGCTTGGACAGTCTGTCTATTCCCCTAAGCCACATAAAGCTCCAGAAAGCCACAGAACAAGAGACTATGAGCATTAAAAAAGAAGAGAGCGGAGGACAGCAGGAGCAAACTGGTTTTTGAAGAGGTAGATCTCTAAAAAGGTCTGAGTGCTTTGAGCTCACCCAAGTACCTCAGGACACTGCAGAGAGCGGGAGGGAGGCAGAGAGAGTGTGTGTAAGAGAGAGAGGGAGAGGGAGAGAGAGAGAGAGAGAGAGAGAGGGAGAGAGAGAGAGGGTGTGTGTGTGTGTGTGTTTGAAAGAGAGACAGGGAGAGAGAGGAAAAGGAGTGCGAGAGAGAGACAGCGCACGCTCTCTCTTTTGCTGCTACAACGGATCCTTTCCACATCGACGCTACTGTTAACGTCACGCCTGTAAGCCGTGCTTGCCCAGCGCTTGCCTTCTCTCCCCAGTTGGACGCTGCATTAGCGAGGGGGTGCTGATCACCATAAGAAGAGGAGGAGAAAAAAAAGAACTGGAAACAAGAAGAAACAAGCCAAAGAGAGGACGGAGAAACTGTGTACCACCCCTCCTCCCTCTAACCCACCTCAATCAACCCAGCTACAATACCCCCACTCCTCCCAGCACCCCCTTCCATCCCCCACCCCACTCCCCCTCTGAAGAAATTGACGGATTATTGGGAAGTGCAGGGGAGGCAGGCTGCAGCTGCTGCTGTGTGTGCTGGCTACTGCTGCTGTGTGCTTCGCAGGGATGGTGTGTGCACGTTTGCGATCGCTGCTGTTGCTGCCGCGGCTGCCGAGGCTGAAGCGTGTGGCTAGTTAAGAGGAAGAAGAAGCTAATGAAGGCAGTGAGTGTCGCCTAGCCTTTTCAACCCCTGCCAGGCTCTCCCGGAGGACAGAAAAAAAAATTAAGAAAAATCAAGTGGACACGACGCCACATTGAGAGGGGGAGCACGGAAAAGAGTGTCAGAGAGAGAGAAGGGCTGTCAGACTGACCAACCGACCAACTGATTGACTACTAAAAAGTGAACAGAGGAATACAGAGAGAGGAGGGGGTCTGTTTTTTCTACAGCTTGTCAACCTCCCCTTCTAACCACTGCAAACAAAAGGCAAAGAACATTGGAAAGGACTGTGGAATTTTCATTCAACCATCTCCAATCCCACCCGCACCTACCTCCCTCCTTTTTGCCTTTGGGTTTTTAGTGCACAAAAAAATTGTGCGTGTGTGTTCCTGTGGTTGCTGTACTATGGAGACCTGGGTAAGGTGTCTAGCAGGGGGATCAACTGTCGGATTCCAAGGACAAGCAAGAGAAGAGGAGCCGACAGCAAGAAACGGGCAAGGGAGCACTGCTGCTTTGGGAGCCTGACTGGATTCCTATCTACAGTCTTTTTTTCCTACTAATCAGCAAGGAAAGGGAGAAAAAAAAACACTCACAAAGGGCCTTCGAACCTTTCTCTTTGGATGTATGGATTTACAAAAGGGCTCATCTTGGTTAAGCTCTTTGGCATTGATACCTGTTTTGACAGGGCAAATATAAAATGTTTTCTTTGCTGCTTGGATATAAATACATCTGATGCGAATCCCACAGCTCTTTTTGATTGCAAAAAGGAGGGAAGCTATATATCTGAGTTCAAGGACCTGTAATAATAACTTGAGGTAGGTGTCTAGTGTTTCAAACCCTCTTTGCATCAATTTGTAACACCTTACCCTCCCCCTCTGTCTTGTAATACGGTTTTTGGTTCTTTAATTTACCATCATGTCCTTCTCATACACATGTTACAGAAAAGCCAGCCCTCTCCACCCTCCCTTCTCCTTCTGCCCCTGAGCACAGTTCATGGAAATAAAAGCACTTCTTAACTGCGGATAGGTCAAGTCCTCTTGTCCCTTAGCAAGCACCCAAATCCATGTTACCCCCTTATCCTCTTCAGTTCCCTTAACCTCTTTACTCTGGTTCCCTTAACACTACTACCAGCCAACCAGATACTTTCCCTGTCCTTAAACCCCCCCAAACACCACCCCCAAACATCCCCATCCTCCCCCCCAGATGATGCTGAATTATGAACGTGCCACATCATGAGTCTCCTGGGGCGGGTAGCTGTGCATCGTGCCAGGAAAGCCGCCCTGCTCTGTGTAGTCTTCCTGATGGCGCAAGCGTGGAGCAGCGCCTCCCTGGCCTTGGCGGGGGAGGTGGTGTCTCAAGGACCCCAGGGCTGTCCACCGCAGTGTTCCTGCAGTAATCAGCAGGGGAAAGTGGTGTGCACCCGTCGTGGCCTCACCCGTGTACCCCCTGGGATTCCTGCCAACACGCGACACCTCAATCTAATGGAAAACGCCATTGAGGCGGTGCAGGCTGACTCCTTCCGCCATCTGCACCACCTTGAGGTGCTCCAGCTTGGGCGAAATGCCATACGGCAGATTGAGGTGGGCGCGTTCAATGGACTTACCAGCCTCAACACATTGGAGCTGTTTGACAACCGGTTGACAGTGGTGCCCAGTGGGGCCTTTGAGTACCTGTCTAAACTAAGAGAACTATGGCTGAGGAACAACCCCATTGAGAGTATTCCCTCTTACGCCTTCAACCGGGTGCCCTCACTGATGCGACTGGATCTAGGAGAGTTAAGGAAACTGGAGTACATCTCAGAAGGAGCTTTTGAGGGCCTACAAAACCTCAAGTACCTCAATCTGGGGATGTGCAACATAAGGGGTGACATGCCAAACCTAAGCCCCCTCAAAGGACTGGAGGAGCTGGAGATTTCGGAAAACTACTTTCCAGAGATAAGGCCAAGCTCTTTCAAAGGTCTACGCTCACTGAAAAAGCTCTGGGTGATGAACTCACAAATTACAGTAATAGAGCGCAATGCTTTTGATGACCTTTCTTCATTGGTGGAGCTTAATCTTGCCCATAATAATCTGAGCGCTGTGCCACATGATCTGTTCTCCCCGCTCAGGTACCTGGTGGAGCTCCACCTTCACCATAACCCCTGGAACTGTGGCTGTGATTCTGTATGGTTAGCACGCTGGCTAAGGGAGTACATCCCTACTAACTCAACTTGCTGTGGACGCTGTCACTCACCTGCCACCATGAGAGGGCGACAGCTAGTTGAGGTGGACAGAGGTGAGGGCGCTGCAACCCAGTGTTCTGCACCATTCATTGCTGATGCACCAAGGGACTTGAACATTTCAGCAGGGCGAGTGGCTGAACTTCGTTGCCGTACAGCCCCAATGTCTTCAGTGCGCTGGCTCCTACCCAACGGAACTATCCTGACACATGCCTCGGGCAACCCAAGAATATCAGTCCTCAATGATGGTACACTTAATTTCTCAAATGTCCTGGCAGCAGATACAGGCACTTACACCTGCATGGTGTCCAATGCAGCTGGGAACTCCAATGCTTCAGCCTACCTCAACGTGAGTGCAGCTGAGCTTAACACATCTAACCTGAGTTACTTTACCACAGTGACAGTGGAGGTCTTGGGGCCAACCACTGAGATGCCCAAACCTAAAACTACAACAACCACTGCTGCAGGTGCTGGGGTTGCAGGAGGAGGAGGAGGAGGAGTTGGCCTAGGAACAACAACTACAACAGCCTCTCCTTCTGTGTTTCAGCCAGTCTTCATCTCCACACCAACTGTGCTGCTGCAAAACACTGACAGTTCATCAGGTGCAGCTAAGCCATCTGTCTTGCCAGGAATCCAAGGTGCCACTAGCAAGCCAGGCAAGTCTGGCCCTAGCCTGGATGAAGTGATGAAAACCACAAAGATCATAATTGGTTGCTTTGTGGCAGTGACACTGCTGGCTGCTGTCATGCTCATTGCATTCTACAAATTAAGAAAGCGCCACCAGCAGAGGAGTACAGTTGCAGCTGCCCGCACTGTTGAGATTATCCAGGTGGATGAGGAGGATCTTCCACCACCAGCATCTGCAGCCCAAGAGTCAGCTCTCACATTGCCTGAAATCCGGGACCATAACAGCATACACAAACTGGACTTTATCAGCCACAAGACTGACTACAGCTTTCACAAACCCAAGGCTGAATACAAACCCCAGCCTGATTTCACTCTACACAAGCCGAAGGCTGAGTATACCACATATAAACCAAATATGGACTTCAGCAGCCACAAATCCATGCCAGATTACAGCACTCACAGATCAACGCCAGATTTTAGCCTTCACAGACCAAAGCCTGACTATAGCCCATTCAGACAGGACTACATCACTCACAAACCTAAAGCAGAATACAGTCCTTTCAAACCAGACTTTGGCACACACCCGAAAATTAAATCAGACTACAGCCCCTTCAAGCCAGATTACAGTACTCATCCAAGGCAGAAAACTGACTTCAGTCCATTCAAACGAGACTACAACACCCAACCGAAACCTAAACATGACTACAGCCCACTAAAATCGGACTACAACATACAACATAAACCTAAAGCTGAATACAGTCCATTCAAGCCTGACTTTGGGACTCACCCAAGACCTAAACCTGATTACAGTCCGTTTAAGCCTGACTATAGCACTCAGCCTAAGTCCAAAACAGACTACAGTGCCCAGAGATCCAAAACAGACAGTATGTACAAAACCAAGGACCATTACACTCCCCATAAGACTGCAACTGATTACAGCGCCTTCAAGACAGACTTCAGCCCCCACAAAGTGGATTACAGCGCCTTCAAGTCTGACTTTAGTCCACACACTCAGAGACCGAAACTTGATTACAGTCCACACAAACTGGACTACAGCCCCCACAAAGTGGACTACAACACTCTAAAGCCCAAATATAACACCTATAAACCAACTGGTCATGGGGCTAAATGGACAGAAAACAATGTTGGGAATTCTTTGCCTCGAACCTTGCCCAGCACCATCACAGCAATGGCTGAGCCCTTTGTCATAAAAACTCACACCAAGGAGAAGGTCCAGGAGACTCAAATTTGAAAAGGCCCCCCCAGAAGGTTTTACTACTTTCCTTAGGCCCCTGACTCCCACCCTCCCTTGCCACTCCCCCCCTTTTCCTTTCTTCATTAAAATCATGCAATAGAATGCACAACGAAAAAAGGACAGGAACTACTTTTTTTGTACAGAGTGCAAACTTTAAAAGACTGATGATTTCTTGTTGTACATGCTTATAAATAAATATATATATGGACAAACTGAAACTACCATGGGTTGGTGATAGAGAAACATATATTAAAAAGAAATTGAAACTATTTTCTAACTTGTAACTTCTATTTAAAATGATGAGTTGTTTAAGATGCTGTCTTGACTTTGACAAATGAGGGTAGTCTTGTTTTAAAAAGGGGCATTCTGTGTGATTTTTACACCGTGCTACAGAGAATGCAGTGATAAGAAAAAAATATTTATACAGAGAAGACTTTCTTTAACAAAAACCGAAAAAAAAGGTCAGTGTCGATCTTTACAGGTTTATCTTGTAAAAGCACCAAGAATTTGTACTGTGCCAAATGTTATAAATGCAATAAAAAGGATTTTTGGAAGAAAAAGGAAGTATTAGAGAGAGATGTTTTTCCCCCCCTTCTCCTGGCGTATACTGTAACGATCAGCCAACGATGCTTTAGACACTGCAGCAAGATGCTGCAGCTATACTTTAACCCTAAGTGTGCTGAATGACTCAGACAGAGTGGATCACACTGCAGAAGTGGATGTTTTATTTTTTCTTTTAAAGAAACTGTCAACACCTTAAATTTTTTTACATGTAAAAGAAGAGTTTCTCATAGCTCTCATTTTATATCAGCAGTCACTGCGGTGGTGCTCCATCAATGTGTGGCTGATCAAAAGCGTGTGCTTAATCTAAATCTTAAGCTTTAAAATGAAACTGCACCATATCCACAGACAAGTATAGCTAATGTTAATAGAATTTGTGCTTTTGAAGAATGCAAGCCGAGTGTGTTACCCTGCTCAATTTTACATTGTAAGCAGGTGTTATTAATCATGTTTCTAATGAGTGGAAAAAAGGTGATAAATTATGGTGAAATGCTGTTTGGGTGATCAGACTGTCTTGCACTTTGCCAAAAAATATAGATCCTCATTTCACTTTTCATTACATTTCCAGCTGTTGGGCTTTCATCAATCACTATGGGGGCTTTTTTATGGTGACAAATGCATTTGGGTCTTGCCGTTAACTGTGCATTTTTCATCCTTGACAATATCACCCCTCTCAATCATAATACAGCCTCACAGTTCTGAGTAACAAAAAGGGATAACGTACAACATACACTGAGGTAAACCTTACCTGTAGCAGCTAGACGTGTTTATTTTGAAGTCTAAGAAGTGCTATTGCCGTTCTCTTATTTAATTATCATATTGAGGACAGTATTTGAAGCTTGGTTTATTTAAAAGAAAGAAAGTTGGTGTGAACTACCCTGGGAGCACAAGCAGTGAACAGAGAAGCAATTTTGGAATGGGCAACATGTGGGTGAAACACAACCCAGAGAACACGACAAACGTGAAAGCTGTGTCAACAATAATCCCCCAAACCAGAAAGATACTCATTAACGCCTAAAAAGCTAATAACTACAAGGATAATGAATAAACTGAATAATTAGCCTCAGATACAGGACTTTATCAAATGTACACTCATGGGTATGTAAAAGCAGGCAAAGTGGGATGTTCGGCAAATAAGGAGCTGGTTACCTGCAAGGGCCACAAAAAGAAAATCCAAGATTTTGTGTCTACATCATTTAGCGATTTGACATCTCATGCAGTGCAAGTAAAAAGACAGAGGACAGTCTAGCTAAGGAAATATGATGTGCTTAACAGACAGTAGAGGCTGACAGAAGAGAGTGATGTATGTTTGTAATGCTTAGAGTCCAGCCATGATAAATTGGCGAAAAGATGAGACATGGTGTGAGAAATGTAGTTTTGAAAGGGTTGCTAAGGAGTGAGAAGTGGTTTGTGTTTTTTCATTTGAGCATCTCCTGTTGTAGTGAGAAAATGTTTGTAGTAAATGTATAATTTAAATGTCTTCAAATGTTGTACATTACAAGGGGTGGATAGGAGAAACTACTGTTGCATCACACTGGGGGCAACCTTATGCACATCCAGCGTGGAAACATGATGAGGGCTAGAGAAACGCATAAGACAATCAGACAGAACTGATGAACCTGCTTGGATGAGCAGCGAAACGTCTTCAAGAAAACTCTACAAGTCCAGACGCCTTGCTTCAATCTTCTCTACATAAGACAATCCTATGTCTAGATATGTGTGGGTTACACACCAAGAAGTGAGAACTGCATCAGTGCCTTGTCATTATCCCTCTATTAACATATGATTGAGATATAAATAACATACTGCAGTGTGTGAGGTCTGTGAAAACTGGTCACTTTGATAAAAGACAAAAATCAGACATGATCAAATCAGCTATAGCCCTCCGCACCGTCCTCCCTTTCTTGTCTGTTGATGACTCAGTCTGCATTTTAAATATTGAGAATTTTTCTGCAGGTGCAAGAACGAGCTTGATAGATGAGACATGCAAGTCTGTTTGTATTGGCCATGTGTGCAGTTCTTGTGCCAGCTACTTTAGGTTTTGTGGGTGTGTGTTTGGCTACATCAAAGCAAGATAGATAGCAGAGCTACAGGCAAACTCAGACAGCAGATTCTTAACAATACCTAACATGACAAAAGTATGTTTCCAAATGAATAGTGTCACAGGGTTAGATTGATTGTAACTGTATGAACACCATGTTGTGCTATGTGGTCACATATTAGGCTGCACTGTGCTATAAAAGGCTCTGTCATACTAATCGGTCAAAATGGCTACAGGGTCATCAATCAGCCAATCATTTTCCCAGCCAGCTAAAGGGCCCATCTCCATGGGAAACACTTCTCCCCATCTGATCTTCCTCCATGTCATTTTTCTGTCTATGTGCTTCATTAACAATCATGAGGTCATTTAAAAGAGGAAGCAAGGCAAGATGAACCTATTTAACCACAGCTCAGAGAGCCTGGGGAGGGGGGAAAAAAGGTTGGAAAGGTTAGGAGCTAAAGGACGCAAAAGATAGAAACTGAGATTAAGGACAGGATGTAAAGCATAAAGGATTACTGGAAAGTAGAAAGTTGGATAAAACCGGCGAGGGGGAAATAGGGGAATGTGGCAGAGTTTGTTATTGAAGCATTTCACAGAGACAAGAAAGAAATAGAAAACATCAGCAAGAGCTGAAGAGGGAGGCTAATTAAGGAAGAAGAAAAGATACAAAAAACAACAAAGAAAGACTTTGATTAAAGTAAAAATGAAAATGAGAAAAAGAAGAGTTAGAGCTATCAAAAGAAAAAAAAGCAATACAGGGAGAGTGAAAAGAAGCAGGAGCAAAGGCACATGGAAAAGGAGTGAGCAGAGCAAATGTGATGCAAGAGTGCCAGCTACAGATGGAATAGGGGATATATAGCTTGGCTGTCATAGTGTCTAGCATGATTGGTGAATGGCCTAGACTGCATCACAAGGCGTGTGGTGTCGGTGGTGTGCCTTGTGTATGTGTGTGTGTCTGTGTGTGCGTGTTGGTGGAGGGGTGGAGTGGGAGGGGGGGTTATAGTGGCAGATAAGAAGTGCTGATATGAGAAATGGACTGGAACACTGGGGGTGTTTGAGCAAGGGAGACCGGCAAATATAAAAACAGCAGGCAGGGATGAGAGGATCAAGAGGTCAATGCAAATGGAATTGTTGGGACGACACAGTGCTGCACGTGGCATGTGCATACTTTCGGTGTGTAGGGTCAAATCTCTTAAACCAGCAGCAACAAAAAAAGGGAAAAAAACAAGCATTATACTCGCTCTCCACATTCAATTTAAGAAATGAGCTGATTTTTAACTTAAAAGGACATTTTGAAAACCAATTAATTTGATGCAATCTCTTAATTTGTTTTTTTTTTCCCCAGTCATGCTAATTACTGTGCACAGCCGAACAGAAGATGCTTATAATAAAATGTTATTCCATTAAAATGACCTAGACCAATAGGCATTGGCATGTATCAGCCAGGTTCCCAATATGGTAACAGCAATGTTTACTTTCTACAGTACATCTTTGTTCCTTCTACCTCCAAAGTGCCTGTCGATGTCTCGATCGGTGTCTTCTATAATTTTACATTAATTTACATTAAATGAATTTTCAGAAAAGCCTGCAAATTGTGCATGCATAATTACAATCTTCTAATGACTGATTATAGTAACTGCCGACATTTTGCACCTCTAGTTTTAAGCAAGGGATGTACTGACGGTGGGATTTTGTGTGTGAGTCCTGGACTCTGTGCTAGTGGAGCAGAGAGGAGGCTATTCTAAGCAGGCCTGTGAGCATGCTGCCTTGTGACTCAACATGAGTCAGGGCCAGAGACTTGTTCAGGCCTAATGTCAAATAGAGGGACTTTGCAGAGGGGAGGGGCGGTAGTGTCAAAAGGTGGAGATGGCACACCACAAGGACAAGAACAGATGTACAGAATAAAGACAAATTTGTTTATTAAAAGGGACAGTTCACCCCGCAATTATTTTTTTTTTTAATGATTAAATAAACAATGCAGTTAAAACTGAAATTATATTATATACAAATAAATGTACTTTGAGTTGTTAAAATCATGTCCAGAAGGTGATGTTGGTGGACTGGAGGATGTTTGCTGGTGCATCTGACTCTTGACCGTGTGAAAATCGATGCAGATAGCCATATTCAGTGACCAGCTGGTGGAATGATTTGTTGTTATTGAGGTCAACGGTGGCTGAAGAAAAATTTTCCTCACAGTATACTCTTGGCAATGAGCCCGGTGCCGCCGAGCCTGTAGCGTTGAATAGATGCATGCCGACACACTTAAATATGTATACTGTGGTCAGACTCACACAGATTCTGCTGCTAAAACTGAGACTGAGTGGCAGGTGGGTTTGTGCAAGCTATTTTTGCCATGCGGAGAACTGCTCAAGTGTGTTACTCCCTGTGAGACAGAGTTTATTGCCCTTTTGGTGGGTGAAAAACATCCCTGTGTTTTCTTAGCAGCCAGAGAAGATAAAGTCTTACTTTTATGATCCTGTCCAATGGTTGAGGCCACGGTGTGTGTGTGCAGTAAATCATGTCCACTGAGAGCAGCAAACAGGGGACTGAGACATATGTGAACTGGAGTATGTTGAGGGTTTTTTTGTGCAACACAAATAAAGACAGTAAAGGAACACATGCACACACAGACAGAGCAAAAAAAAACAAAATAAAGCTGCTGACCGTTAATTTCACTGCTTTTGTTGAGATTTACATCCCAGAGAGAAATCATGTTCACAGACAGCATCACCAAGGATACAGTGCTCAAGATCAGCCCTCAGTCACCCACTCACAAACACAGACATACAGAAACACACTGATAGCAAGTTGACAAAGCTACACAGTTAAAATGTCATCTTTTGTGGACAAAGTGTTTCTTTACATCATCTTTTCAATCTGAAACGCTATTTCTATGTATTTAGAAGCAAAATATATACTAGCTCCTGGGATTAAATTGAAGGCAAGTGTTCTGACAAGCATGGCATATAAATTTAAGATGTCTATATTTTGTGTGCTCTTCTGAAAATATCAGTCTAAAATAACATCCCTGCCTTTGGTATAGTAACTTAAAGCCAAGTGAGATGCTGCTGTCCTGTCTATGTCCTTTACTTCATATAATTTCCTCTGCTATTCAAGCATTTTCCCAGAAACTGCAGTACTGCAGAAGCACTGATGTGATTTTACTGACCATTCTTGTAGTTTCCATGGCACTAAAAGCCTATGCACACAGTGCGCTGATAAGGAAATCTCGAGGAGAGAAATGAGGACAAACCAGCAGACTGATGTTCCATGCAGCAAGCAGGGCAAGTTTGGGGGGTTACAGGGAGCATTCAGGGATGACAGTGAATGTATCAGGGTGTGGATATTTTCTTGATTGTGGGGTTACAAAATGGCCTCCTGAATAGCTCAAGACAGAAGACAGGAGTCGGTGAGAAAATGAATGGACAAGAGAAAAAAAATTAACTGAAGTGGAAAGTGAGGACAATGTATTATCTATATCATCCTGAATTAGTATGTCAGGGGACAGTGGTGTCATATAGAAGAGGGTGCGTAGATAACGAAGTGGGAAAGAAAAGGTGAGCTAGACAAAGGGCACTACAGATGGGAAAGAAAGGGGAGCACAGAACATAGGATTGCAGATAAGACGCACCTATCTGGCATTTTAAGAAGAGCTCAGTGCTCTTTCTGTAGTAACTGTAGGATCATGAATTTACACCGATATGGACTTGAAGATGACAAGCAGTGCACTAATGTCAAAAACATGCTGAGAAAATGTGCACTGCTGAGCAGAGAATGGCGAATGAAAGCAACTTCAAGATGAAAGCTCTGACAAGCTGCGGCGAGCATCCACGGGTAGAAAACGTACTTTTCATGCGGTGGCAAAATTATTCGCTGCAGCAGACTGCCTGTGTGCATGTGTGTTTAAATGTGTGTATAGTTGGGTCAGTAGTGATCTTTAAAGATCAAACAAATCAATAGAAAACCTCTATTTGCAGTGGATAACTTTAGCCTCATTGGATTATAGGCAGTGAGCTTTTTTTTCAAACCTCACAAGCTTTAAGAACCTCATCTAAGTAAAAGAAACATGCAGAGTCAAAAGAGAAAGGCACAGGATCCAGACACTTCAGGTTTTAATTGATTGCAAAAACGTTCCCTCTCTCTTCCCACCATAAGCACCTCCTTGAAATTCTGTTCTTTTTCTTTAGAGAAGGGCGTAAACAACTCATTCATTTTTCCATTTTAATTCTGGCTTCTGTATAGAGGAAAAGAGGAAGACAAGTGCTCTGCAGTGGGGAAACATTCAGCGGTTTTGGGTGTCACATCATAGGATGAGATTCAGCCCTCTGTAACAACAGCTGCAATACAGCTGTGTGACTGCAGGGGAAACTGCTTGTGAAAGGAGTGAGCCTGGGCCAGCAAACTATGCCACCTTTGCATAAAAACCGATCAAAGCATATGCCAGGCAGCAAGGACCATTTAAATCCAGGAGCTGCTTATTAATGTCAACATTAAAGTGTAAGTTTGCAAGATCTTCTGGAATTCCACTTGGGATAGCTTCAGCCTTAAGAACTGTAGTTAATTCAGCCAAGTGAGAAGGAATGAATTGGACTGACTTTAATTGAGCCAGAAAAGCTCACCATTACTGTGACAGTAGGTCTGCAATAGTGCCTTGTCAGCAGTGCAGCTCTGATGAACAGACACAGGCATTTTCCACTGCAGAAACCTAATCATACTCTCTGTAGTTAAAGTGAAGTGTAGGATCTACCAGAATTCGGTTTACCCGTTGAGTTTAACTGGAGTTCAACAGAGATTGTGTGTTTTACCAATCCACATTGCACCCAGTTAACAGGTTTTTCTTTCCTCGAAAAACTTCCAAGTGTTCCAAAAGGGTCCAGGCCATGCTAAAAGAGCCAAATAAGTTTCTGCATCAGAACCAACCAACCAACCAATCAGGTGTTTTTTGTTGCAGAAACTCAGCCTTCGTGGTTCCAGTGGGGTGCAGAATCCTCTGGGGCCACAAAGAGATGTAATACAACATTAAGAACAACAAAGCCTTTCTCCACACTGGTCCACCAGTCACTTTTTTCATTCTATATCGTCACTTCTTCTTTTACTTGCCCTTTGAGGTAAACCAGAAGGGAAAAGAATGTTAAAAAAAAACAAGTGAGAGAACTTCTCTCTTCCACCAAACAGGTACCACAGGGAATCTTTCTGTGGTCAGATCATGTGCAAAGGTCATTCAACGGTCCACAGGTTCCTGCCGTGGAAATGGACTAATTGTTGTCAGGGCCATGTGAGGTGTTTCAGAACCAAGAACTTCCCAACAGGTGAATCAGAGGCACTGTGTTTGCCCCAAGCTGAGCGTGACCTCGTCAGGCTGGCTGATATAAGAGTACGTACCCAACGGGGGAGCCGATAATTAGACAGCCAGTTAAACTGCTCTTCTACCCCTCACCACTCTGTTGTCCCTCACTCCAGCTAATTAAACACACCAGACACATCAAAGACGGATATGTGCATGCAGACTTGTGCTTGTCCATCAATTATACTTTGTTGTCAGAGTAAAAATGACTTCAAACCAAGTTGTGAGCCATAGTTAGGGATGTGAGAGTGTAAACATTAGATCCTGGTGCCACAAATCAGAAAGAAAAGACAGTGTGAACATGTAGTGGTTATATTAAAAAGCAGAGCGTATACAGGAGGACTCCTGTGATGGGAATTTAATGCTAAGAGAAGGTGAAGAGGAGGATGTGGCGCCGCTTATGAGAAAAGCAGGCAGAGCAAACGGCAGGAAAAAAATAAAACACAGAAATGGCAGACAAAGAAAGGTTAGGGTTTATGATTGGGGAGAGAGGAAAGGAGAAATAGAGGAGGCTCAGGGTAGAAGAGACTTGGCAAGCGTTCACCCTCCCACACTGTTGGCAGCAGTGGCACAAACTGTTTGCTCACAGCAGTACATGCATCTATTAGTATTGTTCCAGGAGATAATAACTCTGTGTGTGTGAATTTGTGTGAATGCATGTGTGCGTTTGAGTGTCAATCATCAGCCAAAAGTGGCAAACAAGTTGCAAAGAGGTGGCAGACAAAATATGGAGAGGCAATGTAAAAATGCATGTGGAAATTAGTGGTCGTCTACGAGTGTGTCAGACTATAGTGCTAAATGTCAGCACTATAGAAACACCAGAGGCCATGTTGCTAAAAAGAGTGTAGCTCCTGACAACTACAGCTTGCACTGGTCTGAGCTGAAGAGGCTATTAAAACAGAAAGTTGTTAGTCTTTTGGTTATTTAAACTTATGATGGAGCATTATGACATTAAAAAATTCTATAGGAAACAAAGTGGAACAGGATTCTCTATCTAATTCTTAACTCCAGCTTCTTTTGTATATAAGAAAACACTTTTTGTTTCTGGTGGGGAAATTAGGCACGGAGTAATTTAAGTCATCACTAGTATTTATCAGATCCAGGTCCAATTGGCAGTAATGGAATTTTAGTAATTTTTATCTAAATGTGTTATGTGTACATTAATATATAATATGCATTATGCTCCTGTAACTACACGTTTCTCCCACTGACATTAATGAAATCCTTCTTAAATATACAGATAAGCAGCCCAACACACAAAGATTATTTGCCACCACATAAATGAACAACAGTAAACATCCTCACTTCAAAATAGATTCAACTGGCAACGAAAGCATTTTTTCATAGACTGCAGTGCCCTGGCCAGCCATTCTTGGAACTTCCCCTGCCTGCATTCCCTGCACATTGAGAGAGAGAGAGAGAGAGAGAGAGACTCGGCCAGCAAAGGGGTTTAAAGAAACTATATTTCTATAGCTGGCCTCAATTGAAGCTATGCTTGTGCACACATACACACCACTTCCTGCCTGTCGCCCACTTCTGCCATTAGCTTTATCTGTCTGAATTCAAAGCTGGGAGCCCAATCCCCATTCGTTTTTTGAATAGTTTTTGCAAGGCTTGTTCTTCGCTTTATGCCCCCGACTGTCCTCTGGGAAAGATAGGAAAAAAAGAGGGAGGGGGGGAGAGGGGAAAAGATGCCGATCGCTGACACAGCCACTAAGATAGCCTCTTTCTTGTTGGAAAGAGATATAAAGAAATGGAACGAGAGAGGAGGGAGATGGAAGGAGATGCTGAGATGGGGATAAGGGTGCAGGTGTGAGGACGTTATGCTGGAGTAAGCTGCAGAAGGATTATTACTTTGAATCTCTCCTCCTTTTGCCCCTTATTTGGTGATTATTTATTCAGATCTTTGAAGCTATAGTCCTCCTCATGTCAGGTGCACTTACAGAAAATGAGTTTTATGAAAGCTGACGAAAAGGTGAGCAGGCCAGCAAAAGAAAAAAAGGGAGGTCTAGGAAGGTGTAGCGATATCGCCAAAGGTGTGCCCTCTACACAACCGGGGCAATGCGTTGACAACTCAATAAGCGAGCGAGTGACAGTGGACTGACATGAAACAAAGAGACATGCATATAGAAGATGGTGTGTTTGTGTTTGGCTTGCCAACCATTCCTGCCATCACAGAAAAAGCTTAAAAAAGTACAAATAAAAAAAAAGCAGGGACTAACTGTGGATGATGACCGGTGACTTCAGTGTGTGTGTGCCTATGTCCTTGTGGTATGTGCTTTAACCCTAGAGCCAAGACAATATCAATATGTAACAACTGCTGTGTTGTCAAGGGAACCATTAGCACTGAGAGGCTGGTATGTGCTCTGCAGTTGCTGGTACAAACGCACATACACACCTCCTTCTTGTAATTACAAAGAAAATGATTTCTCTTCATAACCCCAACAGAGATATACCAGGTTGTAAGATGCTATAAGTAGAGTTGACTGCAACATAAATAACATCAATATGCGGCTGCATTGTATCTACTCTATATTTGATGTATGACACAAAGAGAGATGGATGTGCATTTGTTCGTCAAAACCATCAATATGTTTCACTGTTGTGTCATAGTCATCAACAAAATAGGATCAATCCGAGCATCAATAAAGCAGTGACGTCTAGAGCTATTTCTCACGCTGGCTCAGAGATTTAACGGTCATGTGATGAAGGACACAAATGTCTATCTTTTCTAGAACTGTACAGTATTAAGAGCAATTGTTATTATACTTTTACCCTTTAATATGGGGAATAAGGGGGTGTATGTTTGAGTAACGGAGGACACAAGAAGGAGAATGGAGGTGTGAGTACATGTGCAGCATGCAACAGCAATAATTTAGCGAGGATGATAAAATGCCACTGACAGGGACAACAATAACAGCAAATTATGAAATAAGCAATAAACATAAAGCTGCTTCATAACGCAGAGCAAGAGATGAAGGAGAATCGCCTGACCGAAGACGACTCATGGAGAATAAAAAAAAAAAAAACTTCTCAAAGCTCACTTGACCCTGCAAATAGGTGCTTTAATCTCCCACTTATTCTACAAATTCCTTGCATAGAAGTCAACCTTTCAGCAAGATGAGAGTACTTGTATAACCTCTTTGTTATAAAAAGAACAAAATCTGTCACACATTCAGGCTGTGTTGTGTTTTGTCCCTAACTCTTATTATAAATTGTTAACTTTTGTCTTCCTTGTCTATATCACACTGCACTGCATAGACAGGTGGAACAAAATGAGAAACTGAAACAAGCTGCACACAAAAAGAACACCACACAAGCAGAAAGGAAGTTTAAGTAAGAGCCAAAAGAAGAAAATAAGCCAAATAATAAGACGAGTAATGGTGTGTCTATTGACACAGCCAGTGGCTATCTGCCGTCAGTATTCAGAGCCAGACCTGAATTCAATATGTAGTTTGGCCATTTTCCTTTTAAGTGAGAGGGACTGCAAGAGTATAAGCGGAGAAAAGGGCAAACAAAGACAACAGAGGTCTTTTCTCCTCCTCCTCCTGCTGCTGCAATCCCTTGTAAAACTTTTTCAGTCAACTGGCCTTAAGTTTAGCAATAATTTAAGAATGTGTTTGTCTGAGTGTAAGCACACACACCAATGTCCCGTGTCCTATACTTTGACCCACATGATGTGCAAGAAGAAAAGCAGTTGAAATGTTATCGTAGTGTGAAAAAGAGGGATAAATACAAAAGTAGGTTTACTGTGAGAAAGTACAGTGCATGGGTGCGTTTGCTTTGGTGGAAGCAAACGCACCCATGATGTGTTGATGTGGAAGAAATACTGCAGTGCCCTTCATGTAGAGGAAAAAGCTAAGAGGATTCAGCTGGTCCCCAAGTACAGCTTGTGCCTACGTCTTTGCACTGTTTGCAGGTTATGCTTATCAGGGTGGATGGTGAAGTTGCAATTCCATCACACACACACGTTAAACACAAGGTCGCCCTCGTAAACGAGTTGAGGCGATAAAGCAGTGAGCAGGTTTCTCCCTTCCTCTCATCTCTCCATCTCCATTCAGGCCCATCTATCTCTCCGTCGCTGCGATGGTGTGAATGCATTTATGTGGGCCACTCTGTTCACCTTCAGGCTATAATTGACTACTTTCAAGGAACAAAAGCAGCCAACAGTGAAACCAATACACACAAACAGTCTGAGCGGTTTTTTACTAGCAAACTGCTGCAAAACCAAAAGCTGAAGTCCACCCGCGACACCAATTAGTTCAGATGGGCAATTGTTAGACACTAAATTTATGGTCAGTACCCGCAACTACTCTTTCCAGGCATTATGCCTGTGGGGTGAATACCAAGGTCACACCTCAATTTATACATTTAGCAAATTGACTGGGTGCTTTAAAGTCATACAGTGTCTTTGTGAAGTGTGCAGTTTTCAGCCAAAGGTCCAATCATCTGAAAAGAGAATATACATACTGATGGGCTTATAACCAAGCAACAGCTTTAGGTCATGAGAAGTGATGACAACAGGGGAGCCAAAAACTACAGTTCCTCAAATGGCCACTTGAGGCTTCAGGTGCACCAAAGACTGAAATGCTCTTCAAAAAAACGGATGGATGATAGCACTGCAGGTTCTTCCTGATTTTCTTCTATCCAACAGTATCGTGACGCTTTATACTGTACTTTAAGTTTCTAGCTTTTGCACCATTTGAGACCATATTACTTACTTGTACTGCACTGCATGTTACCATGCTATTCACAGTAGCACAGAAAAATGAGACGTGACCATCATTTGACCCATAATAAAATTACACCTTAAATCTTACACATAGCTAGTTGTTTTTTTTCTTTGGTCTTCACTCATGTTTGTGTCAATATCCCAAAAAATGCACATTTCAAGGCACACATGGAATTGACCTTACAGAAACCCTGCCCTCCTTTCACACGCTCAACATAGGCCAATATGTCAACAATGCTAGCAACAGATATCCCAAAGGGAATTATTGACAATTTTTGGAAAACTAGTAGAGTATCTGAAAGAGCCAGGCAGAGGGGACAGTGGGGACAGCAGTATGCTTTTGAGGGGTAAATCCATTACATTATTTTGTCAATGTTTATCAAAACTGATGAACAAACCAAGCAGCAGTCACGACACTTCCTGTTTATACAAACCGTGTTATAAATCAATGATGTTCATGCACCATGGGGTGACTGAAATATAGTATGTAGCCTTAGACGTTTTCAAGAAAACTATACAAGTCCAGACGCCTTGCTTCAATCTTCTCTACGTATGATGACCTGGATGACTGAGAATCTTCATCAACAGTATGTAGCCTTAATAATTCTTACCAGTAAGAGCTGCCTGATGCATGCATTGTTATTGATAGCAATAGAAGGAACTACGGACCCTGTGCTATACGTCATACCTCGACTCGCTAACTCTCTCCACTTCTCTCTCCACTGTATCTACCAAAATTGAGGCAAAAAACAAAAGTCTTTAAAAAGCCCCATTTGGGCACATATTTCTCATATAGTAAACATACATACTGTATGTGTATTAAATATTACTTCTAAGGATACTGGTCAAACTGGTCATGCTGTTGAGCTTGTGCCAGAGTTATGACAGAACAGGGACACATCTTGTCTGCAGCTATAAAGCCACAGTAATCTAAAATATGGGGCTGCCTTCTGCACTCGTGGTTTGTTTAACTACAGTACACGATGGAAAAAAAGGGGCCTGATGGGCAGCTCACCGTCCCCGCCGTCTGCCTCACTGACCAGGAAACCACACCATGCATTATTCATCATGTGTACTCGTCTGTCTCTCACACACATAGACAGACTAGCACACATGTTTTTCATGTGTATGCTGGAGAAAGGGAAAAAGAAAAACAAGTCAAAAATAGATCGAAAGCTGCCAAAACGGGCCAATATGAACAACAGGATGTGAGAGAAAGGTAGAGAGATGATGGTCAAACGCTGTGACATCAGGCACTTGTGCAATTGACCTCATGCCAAAATAATTCAAGCTTGATTGAAAATCAATACGAGAGCATAGAAGATGCAAAGAAATCCAATGTTGTCCTGCAGCCATGAATGGCAAAATAAGACATATAATAGAGGTTAAATCCATGAAGGATGCTTTCTGCATAGCTGTGAAGAATGGGATGGGAGTTACACTCACAACAACAAAAAACAGACAAGTAGGTAACACTGCAATTACCCAACTGCTATAGTGCGTTCCCTTATTTGCGGTAGTGATACAATGAAACTGTACCACACACTAACACAGAGAGAAAATAAAATCCTCTTGATCATACAAAGGTATTGGCTTTATTAGAATTTAATTAAAATTCTCACCAAGAAAACATATTAAGGCAGAGGGATCTGTAGAGGCAGGCATTAGCAAGGCATCTGTGATGCCACGCTGGCACAGTGACTCATCAGCGCTCCACAAAACAACCTCCTGCAGGTCTGGAGGCAGCCGGTGCCAACCCCCACCACCCGTGGCAGCCGGGTGCACATGGTGTTCATGTCAAAAGGTGGGGATGGTGGGAGAGGGGGAGGTGCGGGGAGACCCCTTTTAAGCATGACTGGGTCATGCAACGCCACATGACACTGAAAACTGACACTGGGCAACCGCAAAGACAGGTAAGTTCTTGTGTGTGTCTTGTGTGGTAATTATCTTGAAATGTCTATGCAATTTAGTTTGAGGTCTAATTACTGTAATTATTATGTAAGTATTATTTTCAATCCAACATCTTCCTTTCAACTAGATGTAAAAGTTTAGGTGAAATAAATGGTTCTATCAAACGGCAAAGTGGTAAATCAATAAGAGGAAACAAGCTGTGGAACAACTTTAAATAATGATGTGCAGCTTTTGCTCATTATATTTTAGGTTTAGTCAATCTATTACAATAAATACTGTCAGCAGGATCCTTTTATACAAATTGGCAACACCCAAGGCTGAAAAATTAAGTGCCAAAAGCAGCCACTCCTAAAGTGGTCACTTGTGGCTGGCTCCAAATATCAATCAGTCACTTCTGTTAAAATACCTTCACAGCATGCCTGATTTGTTACACAGGACCATCCTAGGGGTCATCCTAGATAACAGTTTCAGAACAAATACATGCCAGGTGATTGGAAGAACTAGCCGTCCATCACCATCTTGGCAAACTAAGTAACTGCATAAAAATAGCAAATTTCCATGATGGTAGAAGAGATTTGCTGAATATGTAAGGATATTATGTGAATAAAAGTACTTTATTTGCATTTTTTATTTCTATATGTTAGACACAGACTGCTCCACACCACCTGTGGTCCAGCCACAAGCACATATCTTATCGCCTTGAGCAATAGCTTTGTGGGAGTTTTTGATGTTTACATATCGCACACAAAAAAAAACCCTAGCTGTCTTGCAAGATTAGAGACTACATTATAATGTGGTATAAAGTGATTTAATATTTAAGGGTGTTATCGCAGAAAAGTGTTGTTAGGTTGAGTCAGGCGTTGACAAGATGGCGACGTCTGGAGCCACAACACTGTTCTTCGAAACCTCTTTTCAGAACACCTATGAGCCATGTCACGGATGGTTTGTCAATCTTTTCCCAGATTGACATGCCAACAAGTGAGATCATCTCAAGCATGTGTGTGTGCAACACAGAGGTAAATGTTAGTGAGTAGGCAGTCAGGGATGTACGGTAGATGAGAGACCACCCAGACTGAATGAGGTCAATAGAAGTGACAGTACCCGTAGGTGGAACAGTACGCCACATATTACTGTCCACTTAGCCTGCTCTCGTGTCTGCTCAAACACTCCTGCTTCACCCTCCTTTTCTTATTCTTGCTTCCCCTCCCACCTGCTGATTAGTTATACAACTCAAAGCATGCAGTATGGCTCCAATGCTGCAAACTTAAAACAGGTTGTCATCAGAGCATAAACCTGCACAGGTCTTTTAAAATAGCTTGTAAATTTGAGGTATACCAAAACCTTACCAACATCATAAACTCCAATTGCAATGCTGGAGCCATCTCAGTCGAAATGATGCTCATTAGGGGTGCTGTATTTTAATGAGGCACTGGAAATAATTTAAATACTGTCCCACTAACTTATGCCTTTTAATAACAGTACACCACTAAATATGCTCCATGTCTAGCTGACTCATCCTAGATAAACACATCAATGCAGTGAAATTCCTCTGTTTGCCTCCCTCCTGCTTAGGTTGAGCTTTTTGAAGTTGCCTCCCAAAAAGCAAAAAGAAAATCAACAGAGAGGCTCAGTGAGATAGTGAATGAATTCTCTTTTTTTGTCAATGGAAGGCAGGAGGTGAGTGAAATTAAATGGAAGACATCAAAAAAGAAAAGGGAAATGTCTGGGGAGTGGTGTTTACCAATGTGTTTTTCTTTTTTTTTTCTCTTAGAATTCTCTGCTGCTGTTTTGGTTCCACGCTGGGAACGGGAGCAGTGTCTGTCAGAGATTAACACTACACAGGGAGAGGAGAGGCAGGCGGAGAGAAGGAAGAGAGGGAGGGATAAAGGAAGACAGAGCTGATAAACACAAAAGTGATTTTTTTTTTTTTTAAAAGAGGACAGAAATCTTTAAAAAAAAAAAAATGAGAGAGATGGGAGAGAGAAAATCACCGGAGAGACACAGAGGGAAATCAGGGGTGGTGATGGTGAAGAGGGGGTTATAAATAGAGCAGACAGAAACCAGGGCCTCTCTCCCTCACTGGATGCCACTTTAATTATGCATGTCTGCATCAGGAGAAATTAAAACATAGCTGTGTGGCAGTTTGGAGAGAAACTCAGAGAGAAGGGAGAGGCTAAGAGCAAGTGTCACTCACAGATTTAAAGTTGGACACCATTGACGACAGAGAGAGCGGAAGAAAAAAAAAAGCTGTTGGTTTAAAACCAAAACAGCCATACAAAAGAAAGAAAAGAGAAAATTGTGCTCATACATGGATCCAAACTCAATTTAAAAGGGTAATCACAGGGTAGTGAAATGAGGAAGCGTCGAGAAAACGGAGTCAACATGTCATCAGCTCAACAAAGACAGAAAACTCAAAATGGCTGTCGAGTAGCGCAAGCGAGAAAAATATTTTATGAATGCAAATGAATGTGCTGCCGAAAACCTAAATCAAACGTTTTTCACGTGAGGCCACGTAAGGGACTTCTAAATGGCTCCCGCAATCAGAGGCTATTGAGAGATGAACCGATGCTGATGAAATCAGATGATCCATATTCATGTTGGAGTGCGACACACCTTAATAACATGTTTCTGTTTTACTCAGCGGGGAGACGAGAGATGGGGGACTGAGAAAACCAGTTTCCGTCTGTCATCGTCTTTTTAACTCCGCTGCTACTCCTCTTATTAGATCTCCTGCACTTCCTCTCACCTCTCTACTGTCCAGCTTTCTCTTAGGCAACTCTATCCTGTTACATTGTCAGGGACCAGATAACATTACACTATCATGTGGCTCTTTTCCACCACCTAATTGTGTGTTCCATGACCGCATTTATTCTGTGTATTAATGAAAATAAATTACTTTTGGATTATGATTGTGCCTTTCTTTTGGACTAATGACAGCTTATATGTGTGAATCCTTGACTGTGTTGTCATCTACTCGAATGTGTCCCTCTGAGAGTGTGAGTGTGTGTTTGTGTTCATATTAGCCCAAACAGCAGGTCAGTGCAGCCAGCCCGCCAACCATCCCCCACGCACTGGGCTCAAGACTCATTATGTGGCTTCATCCTGCTTGCTAACTCCCACCTACCTGTGAAAAACTTGCTGACACCACTGATGACTGGCAAGGGAGAAAATGTGTGAGAGCATTTGTGCACAAATTTAATCTGTGAGCATGTGTGCAATCATTTCAGTGTATCTTTAAAAATATAATTCATATCAACATGTACCTGCACAACCACTACTGCATTGACTCCACCTGTCAATCAAATTCTGCTGTGTTACTGGCTTGCCACATGCACACACACACACACTCAGGTTCCATTTCCATGACAATTAAAGGCCGGTGGACAGTGGAGTCAGCCACCCTACACAAAAATCCCCCTTTAAAACAGAGATAGGGAAAAAAGAGAGAGTGTGAGTGTGTGGCCAGGATAAGTGGTGGCAGGATTATAGCTAGTTCCATCATGGCTTTGGCCCGTTCGCTGCTTCTTATGAAAACCTATTAGCATGTGAATGAACAGTGCACACAGCGCACAGAGTTTTCTAAAGCACAGGAGCACTGATCTGCTATCAGGTGAGCTTGCAGTAAACTGGGAATAAGCAGGGGACAATGGTGTTTGTGTGTGTGTTCTGGAGTGACAGAGCTCATACACTACAAGGAGAATACCCTGAGTTTTCTCAATAATTTCCATTACAGTTTTTCAAATTTTAGATTTAGTTTCACTCAATAAAAAAGGTGCAGGTGTACTGCTGATGTATGGTAACACAAATTTAAGCTAATTAAGTACAAGATTAAGTACATATTGCAGTTTTCCAGGAAGTTGATAACTTCCTGGCAACTTTTTTTGTTAGGCTAGAAACTGGCAAACATACGACTTTAAACACATTAATAAATACATTTTGATATATGTGGTTTTAATAAAAGAGTATAGCTATTCAGAGTATTGGAGAGTCTGTGTTGGAAACATTTTGAAGCCACATCAGCTGCAGCAGGTACAATTGTAACCAACAATATTCTGCTCTCTGAACCTAAATGTTCCCAAAACGAACCTAAAGTCTAGAATGCAGCAAAGCTTGGGACTATGAATGTTAAAACCAAATACAGCAAAGCAGGAGCCAAAATAACAGAATGTCAGAAAGAGCCCCAACATTGCAATGGACTTTGAAACCAGAGGAAATGATTAAAGTAGAGCCAGGATGTTCCGTTTCATTGCTTACCTCCCTCTGCAGCACCAGCTCTTTGGTGAACAGCATGGCTTCATCACTGAAGGGTTCGGCCACCTGCATCCCTCCAGGCAGATTTCGGGAACTTCGTGGACATTCAATACCTAACCAGAGACAACACCATCAAAGGAGTTAAAGGGCAGCACAGCTGATGTTCAAAATAACCACAAGAAACCTGACATCTGCTTAAAATGATTCGGCTTTATAAGAGGAGAATAAAGATTAGACATTAATCAACAAGTCAGTGGATTGACTTGTGCAATCTGCAATTAGTCAGTGCTCCTGACAGCTGATCACACCTCGAGCATCCCTTCATACCTCGCAACAAGTCAGGGTATAATTTGCTCACAAATGCTTATCAGCAGCACAATGCAGGTAAACCAGCTATCATTTGTACAAAATGGATAATTTGTAATCAAGAGGTCACTCCAGAATGCATGAAGCACTTCTGTACAACAAATGTTCACTGACGACTGGAGTTAGAGAAGTTATGTCTTTGGAAGCCTCAAATTTAATACATTGTTGGAACACTTTCTAATGAGTTCTGTGTGGTTTTGTCTGATGTGCATCCTCTATCAGTCCAGTACTATTACTGTGTAAAACCCATGCTCCATGAATTCTTGAATTAATAAGCCACTACGTCAGTTCACTACTGCCAATGTACACCAACAAGAAGGTTGGTGCTTTATTGTAAAGTTTCTAATGATGGTTTCAGTTGGGAGTTGAACCCTGTGGCGTTGTGCTAATAACGCAACTTTCAGAGTCTTTCTTTCCTCTTTGACTCAAGGTTTCATTTAATGAGCTTCACTGGTATGACAGATATATTGCTTTAGGATGGACTCTCACAAATACATGACAGAGAAATAAAATGAGATTTGTTAGGGCATTCTGGTGACTCAGTGATTAGCATGGCCATCTCACTGAAAGACCATCCTAGGCTTTGAATCTCGGTCCTTTTAGAGTTTCATTTACGTATACTCTCCTGTGTTGCCTTGAAATTAGTTTGAATGGAAACCTAGTTATGTGTTTGTGAAATTCAATTTAGAGAAAGACTGCTGAGCACTTTCTCCAATTTTTTCATAAGAATGGTACTTTATAAAAGTACATACTGCACACACAGTTCCCATGTTTCCCTTAAACTAATTTATAAGTACATGTTAAAACTACAGATCTCCTTTACAGTTACAAGCATGTATCAGATGTGCCTTCAAACTGATTTACCTCAGACATTGATTTATTAACTCACCAACAGTTGACTAAGTTCCTGGCAAATACATGGACATCACACACTAATCCTGAGGTCCTGCAGCTAAATAATGTCTAATCCTAGTACACTAGCAACAGTTTCTTTGTGTGGCTTGTCACTGGATTTAAAACCAAACTGGCTTTTTTTTTAAATCTTGTCTTTGTTTAGTACTTTCTGTTCCCTACATGGCCATGTCTGTCCCATTTATGAGTACAAGAACAGGAGACATCAGCGTATTCACACTGGCAGCAAAGTGAAAATGACCCAGGAAAGGCAAAACGAGGCCGCAGGACAGTCAGCACCCAAGAGTTATGAAGAACTGTCGAGTCAACCTTCTGTAAGACATAAAAGGTCTACAGAGTACAGACCTAAAGCATTAAAGCAAAACATGTAATTCCCTGTTTTACACTAAACAGTGACTCACAAGTGTGTTTCTTATTGTGTCAGGCAGCTGTTTAATATACCTACATTTACTGCACTATTCTGGCTATATCTAAACATTTAATGTAAAAGCACAGCTTCCTGTAGAGCAGAGGAGGTGGAGGAGAAGGCACTGATGGCCAAGATCATCTGAAAGTATTTATAGAAGTGGACCAGGACAGGCCTTCCACATGGGACACTGTAGCTACAACACTGCCAGAATAAAGAGAGGGAAAGAGGCAAGGGATGCAGAATAAAGGAAAGGGAAAAGACAAGAGAGGAAAGCCTGGCGGGAGGGGTAAATACTGCACACTGTTAGCAAAAAAGTGGTGTATGAAGTAATTGCAGAGGGAAGATTTCTGCTTGGCTTGGCTGGAGCTATGATAAGGGCTAGAATTTTGTGGATTTTTTTTTCTACCCTGGAGCATAATCCACCGAAAAGACTACTCATGAATGTAATACACAAAAAAGTCAAGTTTAATTGTATAGCACATACAGTACAAGGGCTTTACAGGCAACAATTTCCAACTAAGCCAAAGCTTATTAAGAAGACAAAAACATCTAAAAAAAACTTAACACAAAAAAAAGAAAGAGGACTGTATTCCAAAAACTTGTCAAAAATAATGCAATAATCCTCAATGATTCACAAACATTCACACTCCTCAAATAACCTAACTGCACCGTGCCCCCCTCACATAGACTGTAGTCTCCTCCCCACAGCATTTAGCCTGGGAGGCACTTAGCAAAGCCATTTTTAACCTGCACTGTAATATAACTCACGCCTGACACTGAGATAAACATCTGGGTCAAACTCCAGGATATCCATCTTATCTGATCTCAGAGACAAACGAGACATACACTGATCTTCTGACATCACACTACATACACACACACACACACACACACACACAGGATGCTTCTCCGGGCGGGTACGCAGGAGGTACGCATCAATCCGTACAATCTGTACGCCTATTATCATAATTGATAAGCAAGAAATGGATATTAGATTTCCCATATTAAAAAGTAGAGACAGAAGTGGAAACAGAGTTAACAATGACTGCTTCCTCTCAGAACAAATGAACACACAATTGAATGAACAATTGAATTTATGTTATTTCCAAGTTCTGCAGAAGACAACAAGCATCAGCAGCTCCATTTAATAGTGCTGTGCCTTTGTATCATGTACTGCTGTCTCCTCTTTATAAAGCCCAGACTCGGAGACAGGTGAGGTGGCCCTGTGGAGACTCTGTGACCTTTTAATCTGTGATTTAGGGTGTGTCCGGTGGAATACCGCCTGCTCCCTCAGCTCAAACAGACACATACACATATGCTTCAGATCTTTGGCCTCACCCCAAAACAAAAACTGTTCCTCCATCTGGACACTTCCTCACAAATTCTACAACTAATCACCTCATTCTTTCACAAACACGTTTGTATAGATTCCGTTGTAAACTTAACAAAAGGCTCATATTTATGATGGAGCTAAATTTAAATGAGACAAACCTTAGTCACAACACTAAGCTTCAAAACCAATGTTCAGGAAACACTTGGGTGACAACATGGAGCCTTTGCCCATCTTTATGAGATGTACCTTTGGACACACTGGTACTAGCTTTTCCCTTGCTTCTAATTTATGTAGTAAACTATGCTATCCTAAAAGCAACAAGCTCAACTGTTGCTTTTTAATCCCGCAATTCAACTGCAGTATAAGTAATCAAACACATCCAGTCATTAAGACTTAGAATGCAAATACACAAGTGCCACATAATGTGCATTTACAGCACGCAGTGATCCTTGTTCTTGTTGTAATTCTCATCACAAACCAAAACTAATTGGATGAATTCATATACACCCAGTTCCCACAAGCAGATTCTTTTTCTAATATATATTTTTTTATACTCTGTAATTGAATGTGCTTTCAGTTGACCCAACATACAGAGCGAACAGGATTGAGTTGACCTCTCTTCCTTTACTAACCAAGTCGAATAATGAGCTTCATCTCGTAGAAATGAGTCTGGAGGAAGGGGGGGGGGGGGGGGGGAAATGTGGCCATGTGTCAACGCAGACTCCAGTTTATACAAATATATATCACTTTGCAAATTCCAATGCTAATAATGTGCATATTAATGAGCTTCACAGTTTTTGCTCATAACCTGCCAGACGCTTGGCATGTCTGCGGACGGATACTTGCAAGATACAGTGTGAACGTCATTAGTGCGCATCTTTTAAATGTTAAGATACTAATTCTTCATGTTTGACAGGCTGTTGACAGGATATAATTAGCACAGCAAGGGGACATCTGTACATCCCCACCACAGACGCCTCAATGGTTCCAGCAAAAGACTCAGCGGTTAGGGTAGGGTGAGGTGAGGTGAGGGGCAGGGGGGTGAAGCAAATAGTCAAAGGGAGAAGACAAAAAAGGAGCATGCTGTTAGGGGAAATCTCAGGACAAGACAAAAAGACAAAAAGGAGCATGCTGTTAGGGGAAATCTCAGGATTGAGTGAATTCCTCACTGGTATCCTCTTAATCCATCTCTCCAACTCACCACCATTTCTCTATGGAACCAATGTAAGGCCTCATTACCTCAGATGAAGCTTAGGCAACGATAGGTCCATTCCACTGGGGATATTTCAAACACTGTGTCTGTATGTTTGCTAAAATTAAGTGAGGAACCATTCTGTTATGGGCAAAATGTGGTCTTTTAAATTAAAGACTACCTATTTTGTGGTGTGTGTGCAGCAGGCTAGATAATGTAACTCAAATAATGAGGTGAAGGGTTAACGAAGGCCTGTGACATCCACCTTCTGCAGCCTCACCTTCTGCAGCCTCACCTTCAGCAGAGTAATGCAATATAATCTATAATTCATTTCTCATGCACAGCAAATGTAATTTGTTATTTATTAAAGTTAAATATTAGTTGTAGGTTAGCACATTTGCAGGGCTTCTGAGAGCTTTATTCCACTTTCTCATGATGATTCATCTGCCTGTACACGGATGCATCTTATGGCCCGTGTTTAGGTTCAAGATTATAGCTCACGTATTGCAGTAAATTTCATACCAATAAAGTGTTATTGACTAATATGACTTCCTGACCAGCAAGTTTATTATGCAGCAGGCCTTAAAGTCCGTCTCGAGGCATCAAAACAACCATGAAATTTTTTTATCAGATTTGCAAAAATTTTTACTCCATTTGAATGCGGTGCCAGAAACATATTTCACTAGTGTTTGGGAACGGGGAGGGGGACCAAGTGTGGGAGTTGTGAGATAAAAATGTTTACACATTCTGGCTAAATATACAGTGTGTGAGATAGATGTGGCAGGCAATTTTGGTATTGTTGTGCTGAAGTGACCAAAGCATTCCCTGATAAAGGCCTTGGCTGGATGGCAGCATATTTTGCTCTAAAACCTGTACATATCATTCTGCATGAATGTGCTAGCTAGCCACTTACAGAATCCATATCACCACAGATGCTGGCATTTGAACTGTGTGCTGATAGCAAGCTGGAGGATTTGTCTTTTTGCTGGAGCAAAGGCACCATCTCAATTAAGATCTGTCCATTCAATCAAGATAAACGATCTAAATCTAAACTGCACATAGGAATTATATGATAAAGCATCACTCATTTAAATTTAATACAGCATTTCATATGAGCTGTTTTGAAAACTGGTGCGCACATGTGTGAATGACACTGCTTAACTTGCTAAACATTTTTTTTTTTGCACAACAGACACTCTTCTTTACCATCTTCCCGCCTGTCCTCTCATGGCACCGGAAGTCTACCAGCACACAGGTGTATACACGTGCACACACACACACCCATACACACACTCTAAGATCAGAAATCAGACAAATGGCACTAGGCCACACACTGTGACGACTAATGCTCCTCGCTGACACTGTAAATCTTTGTGTCCGAGTGATGGGCGTTTTATCTTTTTGACAGTCGCCTGCTCAACATACCTTTCTGAGTAACTTTGAAAGTACACTTCACCTGCTGTGGCCTCCATCAGAAACTCAGTGAAAGCTATTGAAGGCTATAAACTTTTACAGCCTTCTCACTGCTTCGTCTCTCTGAGCTTCAACAGGCCTTTATACCCACATACTTCACATCTATTGTACCGTTTTTGTGCTCTTCACCCTGCTCCCTTTTCCTTTATCCTCCACGTCCTTTCAGCCTCCACATCTTAGTTCTGCTCCTCCTTTCATCATCCTACGGAGCCCCCTCCCCATGCCCCCAAATCCCTTTCCTGTGTAGTAGCCCTTCTTTTCCTTCAGAAACAGGATGACTCTTTTAACCTTTATCAACCTTACATACGGAAGTGACAATGCACAGGACTACGAGTGAAATGAGAAGAAAGGAGAAGGCGATGTGGGAGGAGGGTAAAGGGAACTACCCTTCAACTCCTGAAGCACACCTCCGGCCCTCTTTGAAGCAGAGGCTGCTCCTGCTGCTGCTGTTGCAACTTTTGTTTCCTCAACCCTGCTTTTTTTTTCTTTAAGCACTGTCTTTACGCATCAAGGAAAAAAAGCTGATGCTGATGCTGATGCTGAGGCTCTGAGGTGCCACGCTGGAGAAACAAGTCCTTGCAGAAAATGTGGGCTCAGTGTTAAATAAGGACAAATAATAATATTAATGCTATGACAAAAACAAAGGAACAAAGATGCTGCTGGCTAAGCAGCTAGGCTGAGAGTTCAAATTCAAAGTTGTTTTGGTATTATAATTTTGATTTGCAGTGTTACATCACTTGCTGCCTTTGGGACCATTTCCAATGCAGTGCTACTGTAAACAGTTTGCTCTTCAATGGCCTCCCACAACATTGTTAAAGAATAAAAATTTGGCCATGATGAATAAAGTATGAAAAAATAGGGCTAATAAAACAGATGAGTAATGCAGGACTTGTTTTAACAGCAGCACCCTTTGAATGTATTCAACGTTCCTATGTGGAGTCAATATTTACTTAGCGCATTACTGAACAGCTTATAGAAAACATATTTTAACCTTAAATACAAAATAAATGAAGCAACAAGTCACAGTGATGCTTAACCTTCCTACAGCATTGAAATAATCTACTTGTAGAATGTTATGAGACATTAGTCATTATGTAGGGTTTCCATCTATATGCCACAACATTAAATGCACTGGCAGGTAAAACAAGCAGCACTGATCATCTCTTTATAATGGCACGATGTGGCATACATTTGGCATCATATAAACAGTATGTTTTCAAAACATGGAAACAGTATTGATGGGTAAACATTAGGCCTGAGCATCCTGCACTGAATGTACCGTATTTTCGCGGCCATAAGGCGCACCGCATTATAAGGCGCAGTGTCAGTTACACGGTCTATAGGTGGACTTCATCCATGTTGGTGATGTGGCTGGGCTGGATGTTTTTGCTGGCAATGTTGTCACTGCATAACGCGGAAGCTGTAATCCGCTGGAAGTTGCTGCGCCAGTACCGTAGCATTCAGCTGATTGGTGAATTGCTGCCAGCGTACGTAGTGTACGCTGGCAGCAATTCACCAATCAGCTGAACCGGTATGTTATGTAGTATCCATCTGATTGGTTCATCGCTGCTAGTGTACGTAGTGTACGTATGACGAACTGTTCAGCTGATTGGTGAATTGCTGCCAGCGTACGTAGTTTACGTACCACGTCCCCGTGTCTGGTACTCAACCCATACACAAGGCGCACCGTATTATAAGGCGCAGGGCCGACTTTTGAGAAAATTTTAGACTTTTAGGTGCGCCTTATAGTCGTGAAAATACGGTACACAGATGTTGCACTGGTGGAGTAGAGAGGCCAGCTACACTGTACCTTGCCTGGATTCACTGGATCAAGCTTAAGGATTCATTGACTTTTGAAAGGGCCAAATCGTGTGACTCCTCCAAAAGAGCAAGACCTTGTGGGCAGTCCTTGATACTGACCAAAAGTGGTCCAAGGAAGTAAACCAGTGACAGGGTCATGGACAATAGAGACTCCCAACACCTACAATTGACACTTGAAGATCAGATCATGGAGTATGGGTGGTGTAATGCCCTGCTGGCTGGCATTCACCCGAATATTTCAAATATACCTCAACACCCCTTCACAACAATATTGCACATACCACAACAAAGAGTTGGCCTCCAAATTCTTCTCTTAATCTGATCAAGCATGTGAGACCATACGAAGTCATATCCATTTGGACCCCACCCCACCAGCCTACGGGACTTAAAAACTTAGTTGCTGCTAATGTGTTGGCGCCACATACACAGGACACCTTCAAAAGGCCTGTAAAGTCCAGGTCTAACAGAGCCACTGTTTACGCATTACAAATAGAAGCTTTTTACATCGTAAATCAAATTATTTAAAACAACTGCTACCCCAGTATGAACAATATAAGCAATGAGCAAAACAGAAGTGGTTAAAATATGTGCCAAAACCTCTTTCAATTAAAAAGCTTTATAATAAAGTGCTAAGAAATTTCATCATAGATATACTTTTCCATAAACCACTGTTGTCAAGTGTGCATGCTGTAAAACAATCACACACCCATTTAACTTTAAAATACTTGAAAATATAAACATCATAGTTCCTGTCACAAATATGAGACAGCTTATAGAGAAAAAGTCCAGAAGCCCTTTGCCATTTCACACACAGAGATAAATACAACAAGCTCAGGGCATGCAATTTATCATGTGTGTCACTTTAAACACAGCCCATGGTGCAGATGGGTGAATAAAACATGGAAAGATAAATTTGACAGGAAAGAGAAAGTGGAAGGAGATAGGGACGCACTTGGAGATTAGTAGTAGAGAGATAATAAAGAGGTTCCTTTGTGCCTAAGGGTTTCATTTCATGAATGGTTAAGGGTTTGACATCAGTTATCACAAAGAAAACCGTGTATGTAGCAGCATACATGCACAGAAACATTGAGGCTGTGACCTACCACACATCCCATTTTATCTCATACACATCCAAGATGAAAGAAAACACAAGTTGTATGGAAAAAATGAGAACAGGACACACTGTCCTATCAGAGGAAAGAGGTGAAGAGAGCTGTCCGACTGATGCAGAGGAGAGGAGGTCACATGCACAGAATAGGATGATCATGTGTATCCATCAGCATTAGGAGAGCACTGGTCATCTCATATCCAGCAGGTGAATATATTTTTCTGTTAATAAAATCAACTTTAATGTGGTTTAGTAGCAATTTTGATTGAATAAAGTCATTTCAAGAGAAGACAATGTAAACATCATCTGGCATCTTCTCAAACATACGTTTGAGTGTGTTTAAGCAAACCAGTGCTTTAATGGTTCTATGAGCAGATGGCTTTTCGGCTGAGGTCAATTCAACACAACTTGGAGCAGGAAGCACACAAAAATTGCAATTACAAAAACCATCAGCAGATGGCAAAGACAATTACAAGATTAATTAATGTATCACCGATTCAGCCATGCATAATTTAACAGAATCTGGGTGTTTGTCAGAAATATATGGTGTTTGTTTTTCTGCAAATGAAGAGGAACTTTATGTGTTGCTAAAATGGACGACACATTTTGTCTTCAACAGTGACAAAATAAGTTTCATCCGCTGTGGAAAGGCCAAGCCATCTCACCATCCTCCTGATGGGGAGGGATGTGCAAATCATCACCGGCTGCCACAGATACAGTCTCAGTGTTTTTATTACTACTGCAAACTGTCATAGACAAGTCATAGAGCTGAAATAAATGTTTGGACCTGCTATCAAATACTCTGTATTTCATCCCATCTGCATCTGAACTTCATACTGTTGCTCTCTAGATATTCTACAACTGCAGCTAACATTTAAATATTTTTTTAGATTAGTTAAGCAATTATGTTCAGTATAGACGTTGAGATTTGTCTTAAATGCCAAAATACTACATTCATGCTGGTTTAGGAGTCTTGTTTTTTATTCATTTATTTGAAGAAATTCCCCCAAGGTGTCCAAGGGAAATCGTGCTCACAACGGACAAACAGTCCGACAACACAAACACATAATGCTAAGCTGCCTTGTTTTCCAATGCCAAATGGTACAACTTTACAATCTGACAACAAGTTTGCACAATGTGACCTCTTATACTTACTTATAAGAGGAACAGACAGAAGATTTGAGAGCAGCAATATACTTCCAATTTAAACCCTTTTTTTACTGTGACACGGTGGTCAGTTTCTAATGAAGATACCTACAAAAAAAAAGAGTGTGAATTCGATATCAAAGAGAGCCTGGGGGTGGGGAGTGCGGTTAAAGGGCTTTACGCCAACACTGCTGTCCTGAAGGTAGGTGGGCTGTGGCTGGCACATACAACCACATACCCCTCTTGCCCTCTTATGGTTGGCTGCTGAGAGGCATGGAGAGGACTTCATCTCCGACCCCTGAGCTAGCAGGAGTCTCTAAATGGCACATACCGTCTGCACAGCACACACTTCTCTGTGAGTCAAATATATGTCAGTGAACCTTACTAGGGCAGAAACTAATGCCTAACCAGACCCAGAAGTGACTCAATTAAGCGACACAAAAATATGACCTTCACGTGAAGAGGGTAAAAGATACCTACCGGCAAGGAGGAATGTGATGAGGCAAGTTTCTTTAGGCATGTACAACTTGAGGCGTGAGCCGCTGAAGACGTATTCTACCACAGCTTCTGACCGGCCAGCCCTCTGCAGGAAGGGCAGGAACTGCTTGGCTTTCTGTGTCTCCTAAAGAATAAAAAGGATGAGAGATGACAGTAAGTGCCATTTTCTTAACGTTGCTTTTAATGATTCAGTATTTTTGGGGCTTTTGACAGTTATAAAAACACTGAAATAAGTGTGACAAAATTAGCATAGACACTAAACTCCAACCAAAATAAACAGAGTAAGTATGTTTATTGCAGACAGAATCTGCGTTCTTTCCCAGACATCCTTAATTCTCGGTCTAGCCTAATAAGTCCTCCACTTTTCGGTGACACGTCTGGAAGCTGCAATCAAGAATAATTCTCTCCATTCCTGCTTCCATCTCTGTCTGCAAGGGTGAGTCACTACTAGCTTATCTTGGTGTGCTTGGGCCAAAATTACAAGCAGAACTACACCATTCAAGCAGGGCTAGTGATGTCGTGGCAGGAGATTCATAAATGATAAAAAAAACGTAAAAATATTTAATATGTGCCTACTCCAGGCACGAGCATGTAGGCACAACAAACCATGAGTCATGGACCAGTGTAGTGTGTGTGTGTGTTTGTGTGTGTGTGTGTGGCAGTGTGGACATGGCAGCAGGCAGAGACTCGGAGGGAAGGACAGAGTTCAGATAAGGAAAGTCAGAGCAAACACGTGTCCAAAACTATAAATATCAATATTTTTTTAAAGGGACTAGTACACTAGACAAAAAAGAATTGACTGCAAACACCATGAACACATGTCACCACTAACACATCTGAGTAAAGGGTATATGTGCTTTAGCCACAAGATGCACCACCTGAACTCCACCCACTGAAATCAAAAATAACCCCTTGAGTGGGAGCCGTCAGAACCAAACACTCTCTCGTTCACACAAACAGATTTGCAGCACCTGCAGTGTGTGGGCTGTGCAGTCTAACTTGGTTCAGAAAAAAGGAAGAGACAAGAGAAAGAAGAGGACCTCATTATGCAACCTTTAGAGGCATGAGGTGAGTCAAGTGCTTTATCCACTCGCCTCCCACCACCTCTGTACATTTCCTACACTATACATTTATAAACCTATCTCTGCTCTATTTGTGACTGCGTCCCACTCAATGTACATAATCCCTTTCAGCGAACCTTCACCACCAGTGGATGCTGACGTATAGGAGTGTGTATTTCCATGTGTGTGTTTGGTTTGGGGGGGGGTATGCGTGTACACAATTGTGTGTGTGGGCGTGCATCACACAAGAGGGAAAAAAGAGACAGGCAAAAGGGAAAGGATGTCAGAGTTGGAGGGGTGCAATGTTGCTATTTTAGTCCTTTTATTACAATGCTCATTACATTAGCCTTGCCAAACAACTGGTGCATGTGCATGCGCACACACACGCCCACCGGCAGTCACTGGCAGCAATCCTAGACAGTGCTGCAAATCATGTATGGTGGGCTGACAGAAATGTTAAAAAAGAGGGGGGCACTGACCTGAACCCCTGACAGGGTACAACGAAGACAACATGGTGCTGGCGTGTAACTCATAGCTGGTCTACAGAGAGCCTGTCTAATTCTTATTAATGCCACATTAGGAAACCTGGATGTAATTAGCCTAGGGGATAGTCCCCAACAATACTGAGTGGATACCATTTGATTGTGATTTTGTCCGCCTTACAAAAAAGGTAATTTTGCCTAAAAATGATTAGCATTCAGCTAATGAAAGTGGTCAGCTAAGACTATGACTGATTAAGACTAGTATATTACCCATAACATTACGCTCCAGGAACACCTGGGCTGTTTTAGTGCAAGTTCTAAACAAAAATAAAGATCATAAATGAAGCAGAAGAATGGGAGACGGAAGAGGAAATGTGTCTATAGCGAAATTTCCCAGCTTGGGATGAATAAAGTATCTTCTATAAGTATTTTCTATTAAGCCACAGAGTCCAAATGTTAATTTATTATCATGTCACACACTGAGAGAATTGCCTAAACATGCCCCACCTCACTCCAGACATAAGGTATTACAGTAAAAAAAAACACTTATTCATTGTTTTAAGCCCTACTGTATATTGCAATTATAATAAAGATGATTTATATGTTAACCTGATGACTTAAACTTATATTCTGTAGCTACAGTTCTATAGGATCCTGAAGCTCAGACAGTCCTAAACAACATTTATGTGACAACATGTTAAAATATAAAGCTTACCACAGCCCACTCATTTTTAATGAGTGAGATGTGCAGTGTAACTCTCTAGCTGAAACTTAGGTGGCGCACTCAACATATTCCTTTCCTGCTATTACAGTAAAAAAAAAAAATTGAGCACTTCCCCTGATAACCACTCCCAAGTCATTGCTGCTCACTGAATACGGTCAGTTTAGCCAGTTAAGTTGGGGTGGTTTATAAGTACACTAAAACCCCTGATGCAATATCAGGGCTGCTCAGTCAGCACAACAATTCCCTGTCATAATTATTTTTACGGGGTCCAGTAATTTATCTGTCCTGCTGACACAATAAGACAGAGAGAGGTTACGAGGATAACTACGTGGAAAGGCATCACATCTGAGAGCAGTTAGGCAGAGCAATGTCGGACTTATTGGGCCAACTCTAAAGTCCTGTTGGTGTTGAAGAGTTTTAATGACTTGGCAGAAAGCCCCTGTTCAAATGTACTTTTCTTACACTTTAAAAAAGGGACTTGCAGATCTGGTGGAATCACCCTAAACTTGAGAAATCACACACACAGAGAAGAAGAGTGAGTAATTTACCAAAAAATCTCTCTCTGGAGCCTACAAGTATAACAAGAGTACTAGAGTGAGCCAGACAATGAGCTGCTAATGTTTCTGAAGTTCAGTTTTGAGTTATTCGCAGCAGACCATCAAGTGGCTTGTTAAAGTGAAGAAGAGATGAGCAGTCACAAGTACATGTAGACACAGAGGCACAGAAACACTCCAGCTTTTGCACAACTTTGCTAGATAGAATAATGGTATTTCAAGTTATTTTGACAGATGCAAAAAAGAAAATGAAAGAAAAAAACTTTGAGGATGTCTGACTTGTTTATGTACTGTGATGTAATCTGCTGTAAGACATCATCACTTGTGACTCCATACAAAACTGAACTGTTGACTGATTGACCTCAATTTTCTCCATGAATGTTAGAAGGATAAGACAATGTTAAAAAAAAAGGTTAACAGCAACAATGGCTTACTATAGTAGCAGCATTTAATGTACACATCAGTGCACACTTTCAGCTGATCGCACTTGATCAGACTCATCTGACTTTAACAAATGTGGAAAGCTACAACAATGCAGCTTATAGAGCTAATAGTGACTGCATGTGAGCACTACAGTTATTTGGGAGGACATCTCTCATGTATGTATAGAATACAGACTCTGATCATGTTCCTTTTGAAATAATAAGACTGAGCGTGTGGAGATGAGATGACAGTAAGACACATAGTCCTCCTGGGTGGTGCCAACAGAAACACATGCTTAATACGAATTTGCAACAATTAGCTATTACTCGTTGCAGAGAGGCTTTATGGTTTTCCCACGTTAATGTTTGCAAGCACTCCCAATCAGGCCTCATTAGCCAAATGATCAAGCCCCTGGGCGCACGTAAACAAGCCAGGACCAAGCACCCCTGATGGTTTTATTAATGCTGCTGATTATTTTTAGAGGCTACTTATAGGGTTGAGATGAGGATTATAGATGGTCGTCTGAGAATTACTGCCCTGAAATGTAGTCTGGTGAGTCATGGGGCTCGAGAGCAAATGAGTACACATTTAAAAAAAGGAAGATATTTATCCTAAATCCAGGGCCAAATACCCACTGAAGACAGACTTTGTGTACATTTTGGCTTTTGTGTGCAATATAGATGTTGTCACGGTGTGTTTCACATTGTCTTAGCATTGCATTGGGATATGTGTACTCATTTTGAGTCTCTTTCAAACAATACTTACCCCAGAGATATCAGCCACTCTGTGGATGGGAACCTCCTTCTTGCTGTGCAGCCCCTTCCCATTCTTGATGGCCCTACAGGCAAAGAAATGAGACCATAAACACAGAATGTTGAGCACATATCAAGGAGCATAGAAGGACTAACAGACCTTGGGAAAAGCAAGCTTTTTATGTCATCACTATAGATACATTGTGTATCTATAGTGGACTGCCATTACAGCTCAACTGTAGAGACCTGTGGGTGGACTTTAAATCTATATATGAAGAGTAGACATTGTGCTAGAGGAATTACAATGGAGGAGAAATAATGGTTAGAATGGTGGAAAGAGGAGAAACGTAGAGAGAACAGATGCTTCTTTAGAGTCAGTTCAAGGGTTTACTGATGGGGATGACTGGTGCTGGTGAGTGGCTTTGAAAAGCCTCAAGGGCCAAGTAAGATCAAGACCTGTGGTTACTGCCGAGGAGTGGATTCATGCCACTATTGGATCACTGAGATGTAACCCAAGACAAGAGTATGTGCATATATCTTTAAGCATGTATACAGTATATGTGCATTGAAAAGCCAGGAGGAGGTTCCTTGAAGGCTGTGGGCCACTGGCCTTGTACAGCGGGAACTAAAAATAAAACCAAGGCTATAGACAGAAACCTCTCATCAACTCTAATAGGACCCCACCAGGGACACGGAGGAGGAGAGAGGGAAGAGAGGGAAAAAGAGAAGACCCAGAAGAGCGAGGCCAAGGAAGGACGAAGCAGCTAAGGTGCAGAAATAAGGACAAAATGTGCAAAGGAAAAGAGAAAACAGGAGTGTGGCGAGAGATGAGGAAAAGAGGGTGGATGGCCAGTGACACTGCATGGGAGAAAGGGAAGGAAAGAGTTAATCCTATAAAAAGAGGCTGTGGCTGTATCTGCTCTACCTATAGCAAGCAGATCTTAATCTATGGCAGAGTAATAAAGCCTGTACTAAATCTCTCCGATGCACCTCCATATAATTATATTCATAGGGTAAAGAGAGCCTGTGATTTAGCATCTAGTGCTTGGAAGGTGTATGTGTGCATAAGCATGTAGAATAAAAGGGCACCAATACATGTACAAGTAAATATTTGAGAGTAATGACATGTTTCCTTGAGAAAACATAGCAATGGAAGCGACAGGCCGTGACTTACAAGGGTGGGGCTTCTACAGTAAATTCTGAAAAACAATAAGTGACTCACTTTACCTGAGGTTCAATTTGAGGGAAAAAAAAAGACTCAAGGTCATATCTGTATTTCTTCCATTTCCCAAGAGCAACATTTCTCAAAGTCATAAAAGAGATTAGTGTAATGCATGTGCATGTAGTGTGTCTGTTAAAAAAATAATTGTGTCTTATGTAAGTTGACGATTGGAAAAGAAAGATGGAAATTGTAAAAGAGCAGGTAGTCCTCACCGTGCCTCTGCAGCAAGCAGCTCGTCATAGTGGGAGGAGCGCTGGTCATCATCTTGTCTGTATCTGATGACTGAGGCAAGGCCCTTACTGACCAGAGCCTCTGCTATGTTACTGGAGAAATGAGAAAGAGAAAAAGAGATTAATAAAAACAATAAAACAACTGTTCAGCTTCTGTCAATCAATATATTGTTGAAATCAAGCAACATATTTCCCCTTGTTTGCAAATGTTTGCTTTTCTTTTAATCACATTCATCAGTTGCATTATTATGCTACTCCTAGCTGTTATCAGTCGCTTCCTTCAATTGTTGTTTCCACAAGGTTGTAATCATCCTGCCAGTCGGTAAACCTACATAATGAGGTTTGTGAAAAGACTATGCTTCATTAGTCCCTTTTAATACACCCTGGACACCAACGCCTCCTGTCTAGATTTCCAGGGTAACCAACGCCACCAGAGATGCTTTATCTTTTTATATGTATATGTTTTAAGCAGAAAAAAAATACAAAACAAAGTTGACCAGAAGAGGATGTATTTAACAGATGGTAAGGCCATCACACAGACCTCATCATCAAGTCAGTCTGGGATTCCATGAAAACATGGAAGCAGCTCAAACATAAAAACCAGTTCTCCAAGATGTTTAGAACACCTCAAATGTCTTATGAAGCAGGACATAAAATAAAGAACACGTCTCATTTCCGACACATATCAGAGCTCATTTCCTCCAAACAATTCTAATGAGCCAGTCTTCTACCACAAGCAGGGAAATTATGAGTAATACCACACACCAAAGGACAAGGTCATACAAGGTCAAAAACATCTGATGCACTGACCACCTTCGCTCCCAACCTTAGTCACAGTGGGGCCATGCCAACTGTTATCTGTGAAACATGCCATGGTCTAATAGGCTGTTGACAAGACAAGTTCCTAACCTCTATGCAGGCAAGCACAACGGAGACAGTTGATTTGATGAAAAAAGGGGGTCTGCATTTACATCTCCATGTGCTCATGTGACAGTACTTTGTGTCTTGTGTAACACAGAGAAGACCAAAAGTACAAATTTCAACTGTTATTTTTTTCCCAAATGAGAACAGACTTCTAATGCTTCATTTCATCTCATGTGGCATTAAAGCTCCTTTATTCTGGTTTTGATTAAATCTGAACTTCTGAGTAGTTTAATAATGTTCATGTCTGTGCTACTGTGCAAAAGACATGTTTCAAAAAGCTAAATCCAAGTCCTTTAAAGCAGTGTTTGTAGACAGAAAATAATTGCTTGCACTGATGTGACCCTTTTTATAAATTATAAATACAAAAAAGTACTTTCCAGTTTCTTTTAGATTCACAGTGAGATTACAAGTTTTAGGCATTAAAAAAAGTGTCGGTGTAATCTTGCATCAGATGAACTTTTTAGGGTGTTGCTTAGGGAGATAGAGTAATCAAATGAAATATGTTTGTGAAGCCTTCTACACTGATGAATTACATGCTGTATGATCTGTCAATAAGTGCTGCTCAGGGTGATGATAAGTTTGTGGCCCCAAGAGTTGTGCAGCTGTTGGAAATCAATAACTTTTGTTGTGCCTCTGTTTTGGGTGATTGAAAATTCCAAGTAGGCATTGTCTGAATCTTTCATGCAGTCATTCGCAACATCTGTCACAAGGACATGGTGGCAGCAATTGGAAAAGAAGGTCCTTAATACAGCATAAGGTGAAGAAGTGGGAACACAGTGGGCCATTACTTACATGCCACCAATTGTGACTGTAGCACAGGTGCGCTCTGGGAAGGCAGGTGTGCCTTCTCCTGGTCCAGTAGCTGCTCTGATGTAGTCCACTGTCACATTGACCTATAGGGAAACATAAGCCAGAGGTTAAAGAAAAGCAACAGGAATAAATGAGAGAAAGTAGGGGCGGCAGCAGTACTGATAATTAGTAAAGGGTAGGGAATATTCTGATGTGTGGGTGTGTATGGGTCCCTTCGTTTGTCCCAGTTCTCAAGGTCACCCCCAGTCAGTGTGAATCACATCAGGCAGCACTGTAGATCTCCCCAGAGGAGAAGTATTAACACACAGTCAGTGTTTGGGACAAAACACACATACACACACACACACACACACAGAGGGAACAGTGACAGAACCCAAATGACCCTACACTGTGTGTTCTAACCACAGCTCCCTAGGGATAGACTCCAATCCACCCACCCTGAAGATACAATTTTGTCACTCAGCTGTGCGCGCGTGCATATATCCACCGGCATGTGACAGGGAATGCCTGCTTTGTGGGCCAGACACAGGCAGACAACGCTAACAGCAGGGATGCAGCCATACCGGTGCACGCGCTCGGCAGTTTAAGAGCTACGTGTCAACCATGTCAGACAAGTGTGATGAGAGGATGGGGGAAGAAAAATGTGGGAATCGGGCTTGGCATCACAGCGTCATAGCATAGACAGAGACAATACAGACAGGCCTATTACAGGGACAAAGAACAGCGTTGGCCTGTCATTACATGGACAGGATGAGGATATGGTGACGTGAGCAAGGGGAGAGAAGAGCTTCTGGCACAGGAGAGTGGAATGTCGTAGTGTATTGTTCAGCAGTAAGCGCCATCTGCAATTTCAGTTGTAAGGTTTATTTGGCCGGGTTGAAAAGCCATTTAAATGAAGGCAAAAAGCAGCACTGTTGTTGGATACTTTTGTGTTTAATGGCGATGTCCAGGTATGGGTAACTGAAGGATATGAGACAAACATGAATGTAAAACGGACAGAAGTCGAGTTAGCTAGAAAGAGCAAGATGAAAGACAATTGAGGAACACTAGATCAGATGTTGCGATGTAAACCCCATTAAGTAAAGTGATGACAGATTATAAACTTTGACCAAGCAATGTTAGATTAGAGGCGTGCTGGGCCTATTCTCCACGGGCCATCTAACAGATCTCCTGATAAGGCAAAGCCATCTATAAGAACCCCCCACCCCCTTCCAGAGCAGAGTGAAACGGGGGGGGGGGGGGGGCAGTGGATGGATTAGAAAGTGGCAGAGTGATAAGGACAGCAGGCGGAGTTTGTTCTGCTGAGGCAACATGCATGTATTTGTAACGCAAGTGTTTGAAGCATAAAGCATAGCAGCCTCTATGTGTCCTGTCCAATGGTGTTTTAGCATGTTTTGGTATGATTTGTTTTACATACACAGCAGTTTGCAAATTTTTAGAACCCCAGAATCATCAGGTTGGAAAAACAACCGCATCATGGAATGAATATAGGACCAGTCAGAAAGAATGAGAGTAGTGGGACAAATAACAGGAATTACAAGGCAGTTTGGGGCAGCTTGCACCACTGTGCATGTTTCCTTTGCTGGACATTTCCCATTGCAGTTCTAGGCATTGCTGGTTGGTTAAACTCTGCCTTTCTGCCCAGAAGAAGCAATAAAAATGTTAGCAGAGCAAAGAAGGCAAACATACAAAGGAAAGGTACAAAAAGGTAAGGCGATTCAGCTTTGTAACTACATTCACTGGCGGCTCAAAGGCAGCACAACACTGCTCTCCATTTTGTCTCTGTACCTTTCACACAGCAGGAGCAAGAATCCCACCATGAACAGATTGAGGCTAGGCTTACAATTCTTATTAAAATGTATATGACCTCTGACCAGCTGTTGCAGAAAAAGATAAAAGATGCAATATAGAGCCAGAAACCAAAAGGAAACAAAATATGGACGCAGAAAAGCTCACACTTGTTGTAGCAGCCTCACCTGACTGTTGTTACCAAATAAAGCTGTGCTTGAACATAAATCTTCTCTGGATAGTTTTATGCCTTGAACAGGCAAAGAAAGAATGAGGAATGAAGGTTAAGAAAATGAGTGCAAGAAAAAAAAATTTAAGGTACGAAAATCAGTAAGAGAACAGAGAGCGCAGGTGACTAAGCAACTGCGTGTACAAGAGGTGCTTAAGTTACTGATGTGTTTTAGCAGGCAATAATCACAGCTGGCTATCATTTAATGAAGTGAGGAAAAAACCTGAGGCTGGGAAGGCACAACGCACCAAAGAAAAAGGAGGAAAAAGAGGGAGCCCCATCTGGATTTTCAACTATGAGACCTGATGATGCTCAGGTCTACCCGCTTTGCATCTGCTTGAACACACACACACACACCTCAAAGCTTTCCCAAATCAACTTTCACTCTCAAACACACACCACATCAAATACACTGCACACAAGGAGTCCATATAGGCACACTTGCATGCACACACCAATGAGAGGGGAGAAAACTCTGTCACTAACAGTGCTACACAAGCAGCTGCATAACAGGAGCCACTTTGAGCACGCAGGATTATCCGAATGTGCTCAACCCTGATAAGTGGCTTAATGCAACATTTCCATTCGACTTTTTTTCTGCTGAGGCTGAGACCCAGGCGCACAAGAAGCACTACTTATAAAGTTAGCCAAATCAAGCTTTTTGGGATTATGTCACCATGCAAGCGCTGCCATTTCAATGGGGGCTGGTGTGTGTGTGTGTATATATATATATATATATATATATATATATATATATATATATATATATATATATATATATATATATATATATATATATATATATATATATATATATATATGAGAATGACAGAGACAGACAGACAGACAGGCATAGTGACAGACAGGAATGAAGAGAAAGAAATATGCCTCGGTGCATTTTTAGCCCACTGTAAAGGGATAGCTCAGGAGGTTTTTAGATATAAAAGGTAGGATGGGGAATAAAAGGTGGTGACACGTGTCCTCTAAATGTGAAAAAACATTATTATATAGTATTATTTTAAAGACCCAAAGGGATAATCAAGTTCTTCTGCCTCAAACAGCTTGTTATATATTCATGAAACTGATCCCAGACATATAGTTAGTGGAGCTGTGAAGCCCAGGTATTGCACCAATTTCTTTCTGCCTCAGAGAGCTATCAAATATAGACTCTGCCAGGCCCTAAAAAAAGAGAAAAGGAAGGAAGTCTTTTGAATATGGATATTAGATATGCTTTATAAAAGATCAAAAGCACCATGCTCTGCTTATAGAGATGAGAAATGGGGGGTTTAATAGAAAAAAAGCATTTAATATAGCTTTATTCTCCTAAACCGAAGCGGTGGCATTAGGGCTTTGAGCTTTAGCATGCTGAGACTGGTAGTTAATGCTTAGTCACGTCCTAGAAGGTTTAGTCAGAGGAAAATCTGCTTGTTTCCCAATTCATGTAATGCATTGCACTCAGAGGCAGTTCTTGCGCTTTGAAAGAAAACACTGTCAAGGGGAATACCTGTGGGTCAATGTGATAACTCAACCTTGTGACTCAAAGGGGACGTTTAGCTTTGGTTAAGTCCAGTTTGAGCCAGATGATGCAGAAATACACCTTTTGTGATCTTACAATAAGTCTGTAAGGGACTCAGGTCCTTCTTCTCCATTACTTCTTTCAGGGAAGACCTGACCAAGTGTGTTTTAATTTAAATCTACCAGGTCAACTTCTCTGTCTGGGTTTGTGACAAAACAAAGAGAAAGCAAGAAAAGCCAAGCTCTCTCAAGCAAACACATTTCTGGGAAAACTGGTCTTCTACTAAAGCTTCCTGCTCCAAATCTGTCTCGGTTATTGTTCTGAGACAGGATGACAGTAAGTGGGTCGAAAAAACTCCTCTCCTTGCAACATGCATCTGTGACTTGTGCATATACCTGCATTAACAAGTAGGCCAAGGTAGCATAGATAAACATTAAAGCCTAGAGGGTTAGGCATCATGCTCACAAATAAACATGTGAGCATGTGATCATTTTCATCCAAACTAGATCTTTCTTGTTGCCAAGGCAGCTAAATGATAATGCTTGTACTCTTTTTTTAATTAAAAAAAAAAAAAAAGCTGTTTTCTAAGGCTGTGTAATTATTCTTAAAAATGTGTCTTGGCAACAATAAAGAAAATAGGAGGGATTCAACATAGCAGGGCTCTTCTGTTATTGATTTCAGAGCATGAGAAGTGAGGAAGCACATAAGTTCTCCACTTAAACATAACCCACTTCAAAGGCCGAATAAGCACAGAATTGGGACATCTGACTTCAACAGTAATCAAACGCAGATGAATATAGTGGCATATTTTACTACGACACTGCGAAAACGTTTCAGATGTTTGGATCATTATTCACAGAATTACATCAAAGAGTCAGCTGGATTACACAGACAGAAGCAGCTGACTACTGGCTGGCTGTTTGATTATTTTCAGCCTACTTTACAGTAGTGATATCTGTAAAACTCAATACTAAAATCACTTGAAAGTAAGACGGGCCTTCTAAAAGTTTATGGTTTAGTTAAAAGGGCCCAATTTACCTAACATCACCCGTTATTCAACTAATAGTTACATGGAAACTGCGGTGGAACAAAATGTAACACACCAACAAAAAACAAGGCCTATCTTGATATATACATATGTCAATAAAAAGGGTGTTTATTATTGTTATTTCACCTTGTTGTCAGACAATATGTAATTTGACTACAGAGATTAATACAGTAATTTTTAATGGCAGGAAACTATAGCTGTTTAGTCACTGTATCTTATCAGACTCCATTGACATGCACAACAGTCCTATTGTCTCATTGTGTGACTGGTGTGTTAACTTAAGAGGAAAAGCACCTCTTACAATCTCACATCAAAGAAACAAAGCGATCTCTTTAATGACACAGAAGGGCCAGCTTTACAGAAACACCAAGTACCAAGAAAAAAAAAAGTCACTGGATAACGATGGAACTAAAGGGCATAAATGGTAATTTGCCTTGGGTATGGACTGTGCTTCAGAGGTTTGTTGTGCTCTTGCACATATTAAAACAACACACATTAACTGGTCAAGGTTACATTTGCATGCACGCAGCTCTGCATGTGCGGATAAACAAGAGGTCCCAGATGACACCACCTGCATTTTGTAGCTTGAGTGATCAAATCTCCCAAGATGTGTGCTTCCACCTGCACACAGTGGACCAATCAGGATTTTAATACTCATTCTTTAAAAATAAATAAATAAATAAATAAAAAAAACAGGGCCACTGACTCATCCTGGTTAAAACACGCATAGTCAACACACTTAAGACACTAACTCTTTTTGACGCATACACAATCATGCATACTTTCCTCTCCGATAAACACTACAAACAGCAATTTGCCTTGGGCTTAGAAAGGCACAGGAACACTTAAGCTGAGTTGACACCCTAGAGTCTAAGCAAGAAATACAGTGATATCAAACCGGAAACAAAGACGACACAGACGGATATGAGTAATGTCAGACATTGTGGATGCACATGTGTGTTGAGGAGAATTAGAGCAAGGTTTTTAGATGACGCAAATGCTGAACCTCACTTGATTATTATGTAATAAGTTAATTCAGCTGCTGTTAATGTATGTGTTCCGAGTTGTGTGCCATCAGTGCTTGCATGAGTAAACAGCTAATAGCCATAGTACAGTGGTGAGATGTTTCAGAGTAGATGTATACAGTGTGTACTCATCTGTAGGCATGTCCATACACCATGCAACAACATGTCTAATGTCTGCATGCAACCCTTGACAATGCTTATGTAGCTTGATATGAGGCTGACACACATTTTTATCATCACACTACTTGCATATCTTTTTACACCTTTACATGGCTGTAAGCCCCAAACTCCTGTTACATGCACACTCACTACTTGGATTACTTCCAAACAAATACTACAAATAAATAGCAGAATGATTATTCTCGCTTCACTCATCAAAAGCCAGCTTACGGCTTATTTTCTGTCATTAAAAAAACATTAATGAGGATGATTAAAATGACTTTGGTGAGAGGCTGGGACAGGGATATGAATCTCACTCCTGAACTGAATGCCAAAAGGAACTCTCTAAGCTTTTTGCTTTGAGTGGGTGCATGTTTTTGTGTTTATCAGGCTGTACTGTTTTTTGTTGTTGTTTTTGAAAACTCACTTGTACAGTTATGAAAGTGTGTGAGAATGTAAGCTCAATCTATCGTTGAGAGGACAGAGGTTTGGAGCCCTGAAAGTTTGGTACATTATCATTGCAGCAGAAGTACAGACAGAAAATCAATGTGATAAAGTCTGAGTTCCAAAATCTTGGGAGTTAGCTGCTAAACGCTGAATTTCTGAGTTGCAATTCTGTTTTGTCAGTGTGATAGTACATAAATATGTTGAAAGTCAGGCATCAATATAATTTTAAGTCTAAATTTCCATGTAAATTTTTGCTGTGTTTTCATCATGGTCCCCCTTCAGTTAGTGGACAGCAGCTCTAGGTGTGCATGATGCAGCAGCCGCCTTCTCTCCATGCCATTACTGCTGTTGGAGGTGGCAAAATTGCCACTGTACAGTCAATGACAACAATGTAGGCGTTATTTTACTGATTTACTGAAGGGACCCTGCCTGGAAAAAATAAATAAATAAAAATCCATCTATTGTACGTGCTAAAAATTTTGTTATGTATGGTAGAGTTTGCTGCATTCCAAACAGGACAGAAGTTTGTTTCTCCACGTTTATACAACTATCATTTGTGTTAAACTGATGAATCAAAGTTAAACATTTCGGCCCTGGTGTGCATCTGAATAGCTCTTTAGCTCAGTGCAGAGCTCCACTGGGTCAGATTCGTGTAAATCATAGCGGCCCCCAAGGTGTGCAGATCCGGTAGATCAATAGACACAAGAGGGGGGAAATCAACATTGCTTGTTTAAAGGGTGCGCCCGGGCCAACACCAAGCCCTGGGGGCATCTACTGTGACCACTCTGTATTCACACTGAGACAGAGGGAAATAGGAATCTACCTCAGAAACGCGTTAGGCTATTGCTGAGGGGCAAAAAAAGGTGTCACAGCATTTGTACAGCCACTGGGGGAACTCCCATTTAGAGCCATTGTTTAATTCATTAAAGCTGATTTAGAGGTAATCACATTGATTCACATGCACATCAAAACAAGTGATTAGGAGATTTCAAAGTCTTACCTTTTTACCAATGAGCTTCTTCCTCAGGAATTCGCGGGCCTCAAACATGTAGGCGATGTCATAGAGTGGACGGAAACGTTTGTCTTTGTCCTTGTTCTTCTCCTGAAAAGACATGGAGGGATGATGGAGGAAGGTTGGGAAGGAGAAGGGGGGGAAAGGGGTAAGTTATTCACATTGCTCATTTTTAAGCTCGGAAAAACACACATTTAAACAAACGCCCACATCCAGCATTCACACATCAACACAGATTCTTATACGGTCAGATTCTTTGTTCTCCCCATTTCAATCCCATGACTCAAAAGTTGCTGAATTATTTTAGTGTGAATGACATCATTTCACACACCTTCCTCTGTATCAATACTAACATGCAACATACAAAAAAAAAACTACAGTTACCAAGGACATGCAAATACAAACAGCCAAAGCAAAAGATGCTTTGCGTTAGAGAGATAGACTGAGAGATGCACAATGGCGGGCCATGTGTACATACGGTGTATATGCAGACAAAGCTACACATACTCGCAGCTGCACACAAAAACTTCCCTCAACACGCTCACCGACTCGCTGACAGGAGCAGGCCACAAATAGAACCTATTAGCTTTTTCAAAAGAAGGCTGAGGTTTTCTGTTGCTCCCAGAGTGAATAGACAAACACACAGAAGCAGAGCAACAGGTGTCGTTTAGTAGGGGCAGGGTAAAAAATATAAATATATATATATATATATATATATATATATTATAACACAGCAAACAACAATAATGCGGTGGGAAAATAAATGACAGGCGCTAACAAGAGGAACGAAGCTATGAATGACAATACCAGCATGCTCGTCACCCATGCCCCTCCCACACTCATCCATGAACGCCATTATTATCTGTCACACAAACAGAAGTAACACACTTCCAAATGAACACACACAGGCTTAGATTAATTCCTCATTTCCCCTTCTCTTCAACGGTTTTCATTCATTTTTAATGACTCTCCAGTTGTTCAGAGCTGCCAGGTGTGGTGCACAGCTGGGCAGATGGATGCGTAGAGAAGACACATGGGGCAAAGGATGTGCTAGCATGCGCATGTAGTTACGGCTCCATTAAGGTCTTTAAAACAAATCTTGTGGGGGGACACATTTTGCTGGAATTTATCACTATGTGTTGTCACCATGACAGCACAGAGGGATGTCGTATTGGCTCTGTGATTAGACTTCCTTTAACCTTGGCAGCATTGCAATAACCTTTCAGTTAAATAGCCTCCTATCTTTATTTCTTATTCCGTTGCTTCATTCCTCTCCACTTTCACTAGTGGAGTCAGCACAGTATCGAACCTCAGAGCTAATCTCACACATGCCCCGTGGAAATACTTCTCCGCTCAGCCAAGAACCGATGTCCTCCATTTTGTGTCAGTTGGGGCTTATTGTCAGGGTATTTCATCCCTCGCAATTCAACTGCAGTGGGATGATGGGGCCTTTTAGGAAAACTGCCAGCCAGCCTCTTCCATTTTGTGCCTGAGCTACTTCTGGGGAAGATGGATTCTGCTCAGATTAAAGCACAAATTCGTAACATTCAAGTCAAAATAAACCCTCTCACTATGGTGAAATTAGTTGGTAGATATGGATTGGATCACTGGATATCAGAAATGCCATTAAATGTTTGTCCAGTGTTAAAGGGGTGGAAATAACTTTTTTTGTTAATGTTAAGGGTACTTAGCAGCTTTTGTCCAGTGTAACAAGTCCTTCAATATGGCCTTTAGTGGATTTTATTGTGTCCAGTTTAAATGGGACTTCCAGATACCAAACACATTGCATTTGCAACCTTTACATAAACCCGGTTCATGGTAGCACTCCATTAGGATCCTGGTAGCAAACACTGGTGAAACTTCAATAGGAAAAGTAAAGAAAACCTAGGAGGAAAGGGAATAAAAAAAGAAGAATCATTTCTAACTAATAAGCGGTTTCACAGTGGAAAGGCAACCATGTCACTGAGGGCAAAGAGTGTAAATGTCAGCACTCTATGCCAATTAGGCACAAGGAGTGGAAAAAGAGACAGAGAGTACAAAAGGTACTACTCCTGCATCTTTTAGAGGGTCTGTGGGGAAAGGAACTAGACTGGGTGGGAGTCTACGAGGTGAAGGTGTCAGAAAACAAGAAGATGAGACAATCAGAGGAAATGTTAAAACTAAAAAAAAAAAACAGGCAGCAGGACAGAACACAGTGACAATCACTTTAACCAAACTGGAGGTTATGGCTATAACCATGATTCTCTGATTAGCATGAGTGAGTGTCTCACTATGGGAGAACGCCCCCTGCGTGATCCCGACAGAAGCTTTAATTACACTACACCAGCCCTTGGGGCTGGTATCAGTGACGTCTATGTCGGGAGGGGCCGGGATAACAGGCTGACATAGCTTCAGTCGCCATTCAAACAAGCTCACCTCTTCCTCGCTTCCATAGCAAGGAGGGTGGTCTGGTGAGACACACACTCCATAACCTCCAGTTTTCTTTCATAGCATTCGTTTCGTGTCTCACTATGGGAGAAATACTGACTCCTGGATTGCCAGACATGCCTGTAAAAATTACAACTGTTCCACGGGGCCTCACGAAGAGTGGGTTGTACCCCGTGAAGGCCCTACACCAAGAACTGAATGTCCCAGAGTTGGAACCGTAACGTCCAACTTGTAAAACCTAGCAAAAGTGTGGGGCAAATCCCAACTTGCAGCTGCACAAATTTCCTGGGCTGAAACCCCCCTAAAGAGAGCCCAGGAAGCAGCCAGGCCCCTAGTGAAGTGCGCACTCAGACCAGCAGGAGGCTGAAGACCTTTGGTCGTGTAAGCCAGAGTAATAGCCTCCACAATCCAGAAGGAAAGGCGCTGTTTTGAGACTGGCTTGCCCACACATGGCTTAGCCCAGGACACAAACAACTGGTCACTCTGCCTAACACCCTGTGTCCTGTCCAAATAGGTTCTTAGTGCATGGACCGGACACAGCATATGCATATGCCGACATTCCTCAGAGGAGTAAGGCGGTGGATAAAAAGCAACCAGCTCTATTGGGGAGAGAGACCCAACCACCTTTGGGATAAACGCTGGGTTAGGCTGCATACTGACCCTCTTGTACCCTGGTGAAAAATGGGTACAAGCTTCATGCACAGACAGGGCATGAACCTCACTGACGCGCTAAGCCAAGGCCAAGGCCAGGAACAGTGCTGCCTTAAGAGATAGCACCTTCAAGTCCACCTGATCCAGTGGTTCAAAAGGTGGATCAGAAAGAGCATCCAGCACCGTGGGCAGGTCCCATGATGGCGTAAGAGACCTAGATACAGGTAATTTACGTCGTGCACCTTTCATGAACTGACACACCAGAGGGTGTCGACCCACAGATTTACCATCAAAACCAACATGGCAAGCAGAGATTGCCGCCAGGTACACCTTGATGGTTGAGAAAGATTTTCCCTTCTCAATGAGGTCCTGCAGAAAGGATAAAATCACCCCCAAAGAACACTGAAAAGGAATGGCCTGGGACTCCGAGCACCAGCTCTCAAACACTTGCCACTTAAGCCCATACAACGTCCTAGTTGATGAGGCCCTAGCACATTGAATAGTCTCAATGACACGGTTCGGGAGTCCTGTTGAGTTCAGGTTAAACCACTCATGGGCCAGGCCCACAGAGCCAGCCTCTCTGGGTGAGGGTGAAATATTTACCCTTGTGCTTGGGATAGCAGGTCCCTGCGTAATGGTAGCTCTCATGGACAGGCGTCCCAGGGGTATCACCACCACAGATGAGGCCATCAGGCCTAACAGCCTTTGACACTACCTGAGTGTGACTGTGTTGCCCCTGTGAAACAGTGCAAGACTTACTTTTATTGCCACCACCCTGTCCTGAGACAGGAAAGCTCTGCCTTGGAGAGAGTCCAAAGTCAGGCCTATGAAGGTGATGCACTGAGAAGGTGTCAACATGCTTTATCAACATGCTTTTTTGCAGCCCAGCCGGTGATGATGAAGTTTGCTTCCTCTTCGTCACCGTCTGATAACAGGAGCTTGGAGTCGGCCAACACTCCCTCCTCGTCGTCAGCGTCTCGTCTCGGCCCGACATGGCTGAGGTTCTCCCATCCCTCCTCTGACGGGAAACAGGAGTCTGCAGTCTGGGGAACTGCGTCTGCCCAACTCAGCCCGGGCGGCAGCGTTTCAGCCGCTCTACCTGACATATCCACCTCGCCTTGCGGCGAGGCTGTCTCCGACAGCAGTGGGTCCCCTCCGGACAAACAAGCCTGTTGAGCTAGCCGTTGGCGGAGGAGCACAATGGATACAATCGTCTGTGGAGGATACAGCTGCCTGCGCATGAGGTAAGCCCAGACATGCTGCACACAGGGGGTGAGTGTCCCAGCTAGACACTTTATTGCCGCAGGGACAAAGCTTTGGGCTTTTCCCGTCTTCTGCGGGGTTGTTAGCCGTGGCCATGACTAGCATAGGGTTCAAGGGCACTAGCGTTAGCTTGTGCAGCTACTGTTTTCAGGGAAATGTGGCTATTTTCCTGGCTAGCGTGTGGTGAGGTATCGCTACCTGCTGTGGGTATTATTAGCGTGAGCTGTATAGTGGTATTGCTACCTACAGATGATGCTAATGCAACCGCTGTTAGCAGAAGTATCGCTACTTTGGCTGTGACAAGTATTGCTACTTGAGACGAGAGTATTTCTACTTTCACCAATGATAGCGTGGAATAGTATTTCTACTATTCTTCAGCTGTGAAGCAACCGTGTCATGTGGGACCAAGCGCCCGGTGACCGAGTTTGCGCTCGAATCAATGGACAGTTTAGCTAGGCACCCAGTAACACAGTTGTCATCAGGCTTCTGTGAGAAGCGAGAAGAGGTGTTTGAATGGCGACTGAAGCTATGTCAGCCTATTATATAGGGGGAGGACTGACAGTACTATTGTCACTATAATGTACACAATGAGGTGAAAAAGATTATGTTAAACACAAAAAGAGGTGGCACAAAGAGCTTTAATGCCAACTCGTCTGCTTTGTGTTCAAGACTAACAGGTTCCACACAACCTGCTGTGCAGGTCAAAAATATTAATTGACACTTAACAACAATTCAAACAATGTGAAACTATTTGTGCCTCCTTGTCAATCAAATAAAACAGGTCTGTTTCACACCGATGAATTTGACAAGTATATTTGTCTGACTGTAGAGCCAATTTCAACTTCAGTCAATTAAAACTGACGGCATCGGCATCAGCATCATTATTAAAATACTGCAAGCAGCCAAATTCTGTGTGTATCCATAAACTGTTATTACGCGATAGCAGGAAGGTTAAAGAAAAGATGAGAGAGTCACTGCTATGTCTCATCCGTAACCCAATAACAACAGTTTGCTCTCACTATCCTCAGGGGGAGTTTTGTTCTATTTGGGGTAAATTCCCTTCGTTCCAAATTACCCACTGAAGCTCAGGAATTGCCTTTGACTATTGCAGAGGCATGGCGATAGCTGGATTGTACAGTGTTATGGGGCTGCAGGGTCTGGGGCTGGCAAACGTGTGGAAGCTACTGCTGGAAGCATTTGCCGCCTCTGTAACGTCAAGGGTGAAATCATGACTCAGGAGCATGTCATCGGTACTGATGTTTGGCTGCGTTATTAGGGCGGGAAGTACAGTATTAGGCCTTAGTTTTACATTTAGCTCACTGAGACGAGTGTGTGTCATTTTATGAGTAACCTATCTTTTTGGAAAAACTATGCTGCTTAGCACGTGGACCGCACACGACATTGTGGACATTATTTTTTTGGTTAAGCAGTGCACTAGGAAAACTCAGACAAACAGTCAACATTTACAAGTGAATGTCTGGCACCATAAAGCTTGTTCCATACTCCACGAGAACAGAGAACTCGCTCCTTGCTCCCAGGGTGGTAAGACTTAAATAAAAAGAGTTTGTTTCGGCACGGAGGTACCATACTCCACAAGAAGTGTGTGTGCATACGGCCCCCCCACGCAGCGCACGTCACACACAAAAGGCTGACAATGTAATTGTATTACAAATTGTGCACGTCGTGGTTACCTGGCCTAACGACCTGATAATGCTCAGGGTAGAGGGCGTATAGCATGACAATAGATAGAAGATTAGTGTAGCTGACTGTAGAGCAGACCTCTGGTCTGTGTGAATTTAATTCTGTGAACGTGTGGATGACTGTCTGTAATAATACATCCCGTCTCCCGGTGTTTAATGTGCGCGTCGAGCCACTGTAACGCCGTGATCAATACTGGGGTTAATTTTTATCGCCACCTTTTGGACAGACACTCTCCTCTGTGCACAGTGTTTCTCCATTTAGGAGCTGTTTGCCAGCTGCTCATCTAAACTGTCCATCGCCGTTCTACTTCCTCCTTCTGTCTATGTGTTCTGTGCACCTGAAGAAGCCCTTGTGCTTCACCACATTCACCACGCCCACTAAATTCCAACCAATCACAGAATTGTTCTCGCACACCACTGAGAGAAAAAGTTCTGCCTGGGCCATGTGTCCGAGAGAGCTGCAGAACAGGCGCAGAGAGGGAATACACTTCAAGAAGCAAGAGTATTCATTTGTATTGCCAGTTTGAACATACCAAGCAAAAATCCAGCCAACGTGATTAAGCAGGATACAAATAAGTTATTTATTTTATGTCAGTTGTTGAAAGTGTGGAGAACCAAAATGAGATTATATCAGGTTTGGTTATCAGTATTGTATTCCAGGTAAAGTTTCTGGTACCATGTTGAATATGAATCATGTGTCGCTCATGTTAAGTATCATGAGTAACAACACACAAAGCTACCACTATTCAGTGAAATGCATTTAGATCAGCTATGTAAAACTGACTACAAAAAGAATAAAGCTTCATTTCTAAATGATATTACCTGTGAATAAAACAGCCACTCAATACACGATTAGCTGCTTGCAGACAGGTAAACATACTGGAACAGCAGTGACAGGTTGATTGTCCTGTCATTAATAGGATGTTTTATGCAAAATGGGAGCTGAAGCACTAGCTGCACTGTGGCTCAATATGTGCAGTGCTGTGTTTTTAATTTGTGAAACCAGACAGACGGTCAAACCTGCCCTGCAGACAGACAGATATAGCAATGCAGTGTTATAACTGCAGTGCTGCATGCTAAAATAAATCTCAATATTGGTTTACACATTTAAGTAATGAAAGTTCAGAACAGTTTTGGACATCCTTTGCTGGATAATTTTGAATATTTTAAAAGCAGGAGTCACTTTGTCGTCTCCTGCACTTACACACAAACAAGAGGAACCAATGTCCTTGTTTTATTTTTATTTTTTTAACAGCAGCAGCCAAAAAAATATAAAATGGGGCCAAAAATATTCATTCAGTAATTGAGGAAGGAGGATGCTGGCAACTGATCTGCCTCGCCCCAGCCAATGGCGGCACAAGTGAATCACGAGGTGGGCGACCCTCTCCTCCCTTTGTCATCATGCTCCCAAACTTGAGGTCAAAGCATGTGTTCTGAAGCCAGAGGGATGCTCTGGGCACACACATGGCTAGACAGAAGACTGGGAGGACGGGGACAGAAGTGAGGAGGGAGGGAGGAAGCCAAAAACAGACTCTAAAGCAAAAACACAGCAAATGGGTCTGCTGCTTGCTTCTTTTTGAAACAATCAGCATCTAATATTTAAAACTAACATTCCAATTTTGACATTGCAAACTAAATATGTATTTTTCTGAAAATCCCAAAACAACAGCAGCCAATCTTTCTTTTAAATAGTATTTCACTATGCTTCTTTATTTATCTATTTTAGCCCCCGTTTTGATCCCTAATGTTATTATTTATACTTTGTATGTCAATGTTTTGTTTGACAGGATTTGGATGATTTCACATCTATTGTTTTTCACTGTACTGAAAAAAATGCTACAGCACATTTTATATTTCCATATTCTATCACTCTTTTAAGACCCTGATGTAGCCTTGTAGATGTGCAATAGAATTCATTATCATGTCAACAAAACAATGCTAATGTACTACATGTAGCCACCAGTTAAAAACCACAGAGGCACTGAGGTGTTTACGCATGTGGTCATTGATAATCTAGAAATATGCCAGGAACCAAAGGTTTGTATGCTATCATTGTGCTGTTGTCCACTTAAGATGTTTAACCGCCAATAACCAGTGTTTTAGGCAGGAGATAGCAGAGGTGGTCTGACTGGTCTCTACAAGCTACCAAATTCGCCACAGTACTTCTTCTGTAAGTTTTGGTCACATCAGCACATCTATGGCCCAGTAGGTGATTTACTTATTGCCCTATTTTTTGGACAAATAGGTACTAGATACTTAGCGCTGAATTTTACCCAATCACTATAACACCAGTATTATAATTTTAGACAGAATGATATTTGGCAATCCAGTTAGCAATCCCAGTGCATCATTAATGTCAGATCTTCCTCCAGGAACACCCTTCAAGACCTGCTTCTTATACTCTAAATTCAAAAACTGACTACACTTGCTGCATAATATATTCCACTTTTTGACAGGTGCTACTCTAGCAAGATAATCAATTGCTCTCCTTACGTGTCAGTAGTTTTAATATTGTGGCAGATCTGTGTTTGGGAGTAGACTTCCAGTAACATCAACAGGTATTGACTTCTAAAGACTTCAGGAAGACATAGATACCAGACAAACCTGTCATATTTCTGGAAGTATTCCTCAATGCGCAATGTTCCGGTAAAAAATAATGTCAAAGCAAAAATAAACAGTAGACAGAAGAAAGGAGGGGGAAGAAAAGTAAAGATGGTTTATGAGAGGCAGCAGCAGACAGGATGGTGAGAAATGTATTGAGCGATTAAATCATCTACAAAGTCAACACAGGCAGAGGTATACTGTAGAGAGGTTAGATGAGTAGGCAGGGCTGTATGTAGTAGCAGTGGTAAAAACCATAGTCATTGTATTGCCTTATATAAGAACAGCAAGTTCACAACTCTGTGTGCTCCATTGGCACTGCACTTAACCCTACTTAAACCAAACAACCATGCCAATACATTACAATGCACAGAGAGACATGCACACAAACATTTCAGACTCAATGTCAATGCAGATACACACACAAAAACATCCAAACACAATGAGTGTAAATGAGTGGGTGTTAACAATGAGTCAGTCAGTGGCATCTTTTACCACTTATGTTTACACTGGTGTGCCCTGCTGCACATGAGAGAAAATGGTGATTGGGGGTGAACAGAAAGAACAGAAAAGCTTCAACTCCCAAGCTTAAAATAACTCATATCTGAAGGCAGCAGTAACAATGGGGAGGATAGAGATAGAAGTAAAATATGTGTCCTATGTTTTTCACCAGGCAGACACCATTGGTCCACTAATCTATCAGTCTGAGCACAATTAGTATAGTCGTGGGTCTGGGAGGGGAGAGAGCTGTGGCGTTAGGAGACTAAAAACGAACCAGAGGAGATGGAAGGAGGAGGAGAGGGGCTTGGCAGGAACTGTCACAGTTCATCAGTGCACTGGTACATCGCATCTGGCCTCCATACTCCTCAACAGTACACACACTCACACACATCCTGACACACCCACACACAAACACAACTGGCCTTTGCTCGCAGGGTACACGGTCACACTGTGCATGTACACATCCAGACAGACAGAGATAATAATGACAACTGGCACAAGAAAATCCCTACAGACCTCTAGAGAATGCAACACACACACACTTGTATATGTACAGTGTGTATATATATATATATATATATATATATATATATATAAATAAAATTGGTACATTTCTGAGTTTGTTTCCTTAGAGGATAACAGATAGGCGAGAGTCTCTATATGCACACGCATAACACATGCCTGCATAATCTGTTTGTGCACACACTGACGCCAATTTCCAAGATGTTTCCTGACATAGGCTAATGCAGCTTAACCAAGCATGTCTCTGTGTGCTTCAAACCATGACCATGTCTTTTTGTCTGTCTGCTGCACTGTAAGCAAATAGTCAGTTCACTCGTGACGTTAGCTAACACCATGTCAAGTGGGTGCAGAGTTTATGACAGAGGTACCTGCTGTGACCTCTGGCCTCTCCTTCTCCTGAGTTGACCTAACTCTAAGAAGCATTCTTCTGTAGTACACAAACAATCTTAAGCATTGACAGTGGAGTGTGCTACACTACAATTTTATTACCTTTGAAAAACATTCAAGAAACAGTAATGAAAGTAAGATTACAATGTCAAGAACAGCCTCCAATAACTACATCTGCATCCGTGAAGGTGTGTGGACAGGGAATGAAACTGAGATCATCTAAGATAACAGCTTACTTACCAAATTTAGTGGTCAGACAAGGGCACTGCTGGCAAATGAGACCAGACATAAAATCTTTTGCATGAATATAAAAAAAAGATAAAGCAAAATTTCAAAGCTTCTGTGCCCATATTCTACCTTACAGTCAAAGGGTTCATCACAGTCTCTGTAAACCTATCACAACTCCGCATTGCTGCCATAGCGACAACACTCAAAGCTGAGCCAACAGCATTATAGACAGGCAGGCAGGCAACTCTTTAGCTTGCAGACAGAAATAACTAGCTAACAAACAACACCAGCAGCAGAGGCAGAATCGTGAACAATCCTTATTAAAAACAAAAAAACAGTTCAGATGCAACACAGCCTCAAAAGGCACAGAAGACACAAGGCCCAACTCTGACATATTAATATAATCACATAAAACATAAAAAGAACCCTATGACATATCCGTTTATATTTATATTTACCTAAAGCATCTGAGCCCCAAGCAGTTTTTGGGCATTTTCCACTACTGTGGAAGTTTTAGTCACAGTAGGCTCACTGTTTACTGCAATAACATCCTGCTGCACTTCTACAGGAGCATTACAGTCACAGCTAGAAATAGAAACCTCAAACTATATTACTAAAATTAATAAACTGGAATCATAACTGGACTAAAGAAAGCTTCAAATGCTACAGATATTTACCCTGTACAAACCAGCTTTTCTTCACTACTCTGCACAACAACAGAAGGTCTTGAGATCAGCAAAAACACTTTCAGTTGTATTTAGTGGTCCATTTATTTATTTTTTATTTTCAGAATGTTGTTAGTCATATTCATTTTAGCCAGTGTTTCTGTGTAAAACATGATGGACCATCACAAAAGCTATTTTCTGTTTTTACATATTCTAGATATGATGAAGACTGTAAATGTATTATTCTTTCCCTCCAAGTATGAATTTCAAACCCGCTGAATAGTATGGGTATTTGCACAAAATCCGAAATGTACTAACACAAGATTAAATATGCATAAAGGGCAATAATAGCAATACAACACTCATGCCAGCGTAACATCAACACAAAACACTCCAACATCCACATCTGGGCTCACTCTCCCTGGCTCCCTGTAACATACGACAGTGTAATGAAGCACAAAACACATACTGTCGAAGCATCTGGTGCAGGGGAAGACGGAGTGAAAGAATAAAGAGACGCACCAAGAAGAAGAGGATGGCAAGAGAAGTGAGAGAAGGCTGCAAAGCTGTGTAATGGAAAGAACAAGACAAATGAGACAAAATGAGGGAGATGCTTTTGCCCACAAGCTTGTAACAACCACAAAGAGCTGAAGAGAATAAACACAAGAAGGGCAACAGTGCAGGTCAAAAATCGGACCACAGTGTGCACACCCACAGGGAGTGGGTGGTAGTGAGTGGCTGTAGAGACAAGAGAGGAGAGAACAGACAAAAAGCGGGAGGTGGGGAAAGATCCTAAGTACAGTCTTAATGATGAGAGGCATTAACCAGGGGAGAAGGGGGTGAGGACAGAGGAGGGAGAGGGGATGGACAAACAGGACAACACTGAGGAAATATGAAATATAATATGAAAGAGTATGAAACGGAAAGAAATGAGAAGTCAATAAAAACAAAAAAGAAAAAAAACAAGTTTTACAACTGTCGCCTCACCAGACCTCCACTCCAAATGCAAGAGGTGATGCTTACTTTAAAAAGGATCAGGAACAGCTAGAAGCTCTCAGCTAGAAGAGTTATTGTCAAACATACTTAAACGTTAGGGAAGTGGGAAACACCTCAGAGGGCTCAGATACCAACAGCAACAGAGAAATCAAACCTAATCATTTGTTTTTCTCACAAAAACAAATACACTGCATTCAGATGCAAATGTATGACTGGAAAGTGATGCTTCATTTCAACTAATAAACTCACTGCAATAAGTGTTAGGGAGACTGTGGCATCCACCGTCTGTGCCAAGGTATCACTGCAGACAACACTGTCTATTATGTCAACAAATATACGTTTTCCTGGTGTCCCTGTGTGTGTGTGTATATGTATGTGTGTGTGTGTGTGTGTGTTTTCGCAGTCTTGAACTGATTCTGAGGAAAGAGGGGGAGTGCGGTGAGGGGGGAAAAAAAATCGATCTGCCTCACTCTTCTCTGCAGTGCTGCAACTACTGGGTGTGTGCAAGTGTTTCACTGTGTCTTCATGTGCCCCAACTGCAGGGGCGCCACCAAGTGGCCAGAATGAAACCTGATTTAGATGTGCAAGGAAAAAGGAGGGGGGCATGACTGTCAAAAGAAGGAAGTTGCTACCAGCTGGAGATTTATCATATTTCCGAGATGCTCCTAATAAACTGTGTATGAGTATTCAACACTATAAAGTATTCTACAAACATGTACATTCAGTCAAGTAGCCACACACTCATAAATAAGCAGACAGACACAGGTTTGTTTGTACCTCTCCTTCATTCCTTGGGGGCCGAATGCTGGACAGGTGGATGGTCTTGTATTCTCCGGAGTTGAGCTTGACAACCAGTGCATCAGCATTGACTACCTGCATCACCTATAAGGACATGAGCACAGACAAGAAGGGTGGTTAAAACGGCAATATCAAGTGAATTAAAAAATATTTTTTATTTATGGTTCCAAAAACTTTGGATAGGGTAAAGGAGTGTTGGAGCAAAAACACCAGCAGTGCATTCTGTGGAGTGAGCAAGCAGAAAGACTGATGGTGAGTGAAGGAGCAGCAGGATAAATGGAGAGGAAGAGATCTATTCAAAGGTAGAAAGAGAGTGACAGTGCAGATCGTGTGCTGTCACGAGCACACGGCACCGTGAGCGAGGTAAGAAAGAGTGATCCTTGAGTGACTTGAGTAAGTAAAGCAAGCCGAGGCATCCCAGCAGGCCAGCGAGGTTTGGAGGACAGGGCGAGGACGTTTCGCTATCTGGGGGATTGGCAGCAAGGAGGGAGGGGAGGGATGAAGAAGACTGACAGAGTGCAAGAAAAAAAAGCTTTAAAACACAAACATTCTGTTAAAGATAGACTGGCAGAGCATTACAAAGCTTCCTGCCCAAGTACTGCCTGGCAGCATTTTGTTTTAGAGACCTTTGAAAGTGTGCTGCGGGTTCGGCATTTAAATGTTCTTTCAAAAAGGGAGAAACGGACACAGTTAAGACGTGTGTGCATATTCAAAGGTTGAGAAATAAACTGAAGAAATTCAATTCATTTTTAGTAGTCAACAACCCACTCATTGGTGCAACATTGCCACACTGGCGTGGAATGAGGACAGCAGATAGTCAATCAAACATCATCAGCTGGTCATGATGTAAGCTGTCATTTCCTTCCTACCACCTCAGCTATGTAGAAACAGATGAGTTTTTCAAGATCTGGTGTAAAATAGACCAGGTGTCTTATAAAATGTCTAACAAAGTAAACCTGTTCCTGGAAAAAAAAAAATACATCCAGTGGAACAAGAGCACGGTGTGTCTCTCACAACGTGTTGCTAGCTCCTGCCCCAAATCCACTGCTAAAAAAAACAGCAAGCATTTTGTAGCGTCATCCCAGACAGGTAATCAGGAAAACTCAATCTTAAAGCTCATGAGCTGCAACTTTGTTGAGAAGGTACCATTAAGAGTGAGCTCAGAAATACACAAGAGAGGATATTGGTGCAGTAAGAGTAGGCCTTGATGAAACTAGTGTGCACATGAAGCCAGGCAGAGGAACAAATCTCAGTGTTTTGGACACAGACTGCACAATGCCGTTCAACAGCCTTGTTCACAAGAGGGGTAAGTTTAGCACAGGACTACAGAATGTGTTCCCAATAAAGAGAAAGCTCTATGGGAATCTGGAAACTACTGACCTAGTCCACAAAGTATAAATCTTCAAGAAATGTTATTATAAATGGAGAGGGGAACATATATTTGTAACCCACCCCAATCTATATATGTACCCATGGCCTCCCAAGTAAGAAGACAGATTGGGGGTATAATGTGATTGAGATGGAGAAGGCATCCAAACCCGGAGTCTTTAAGTAGGCCACTTGTGAGAGACTGAGAAATCAATCGCCCTACACATGTTGCCACCCACGTGTGCATTAAATGGCCTCATCATCACTCAAACTGTAGTAGGCTGCACATAAGTCAAGTCCTCTAAGCGAGAGATGCACATCTGAGCTGTGGCAATGTGGGTGTTGAAGGTGTGGTATATAAAACAAAACAAAAACAGAAAAAAAAAATCATGAGAACTTCTTTTGAGCGTGTAATGACAACATGAATCCAGGTGTGTTTGGCTCATTGGGAGATTCAATATTCTATGAAAACAAACCCGACTACCATTGCATTTGCCACCAGAGAACAGAAATTAGACCAGCCCACATGCTAAATAGGCTGCCCACAACTGCAGCCAAAATACATCATACACTAATCACTGAGCCGAGTGGGAGAGATGCAGAGACATAGGGAGCAGGAGGGAGAGAGACGGAGAAGGGGAAGAGGTGTAATGAGTAAGTGTGAAGGGGAGCATGCATGCACACCGAGACGCGCACACCAGCCTACACAAATTCACACTGTAACAAGGTCATTTTGTGGCCTGCCCAAGTAAATAAAGTGCAAGAGAGAGAATGTGGCAGGAGCAGAATAAAAATGGCTCAGCATTTACTGGCTAATTATCAGCCCGGAGGAGGCGAGAGAAGACAGGCGAAGGAGGATGGATCAACACACACACACACGCACCGAGATAGAGGAACAGAAAGATGGAGCGAGACAGAGTGTAATCTCACAGCAAATATCACAGGAACAGAGACGGAGGAAAAAGATGGCGAACAGATAGAAAAATAGAGCAAAAAACTCTTTGGAAAGTAACTGCCATGAGGGTCGAGCGAGCAGGCAGAAAAGACAAACAGGCTGGCAGCATGACTCACTGCTCTAATCTGATGCTGAGAGGTGGGGATCTACTGCCACCCACTGCCCGCAGACGACATGACATCTGCAGTGGCCAAGAACAGTCACTGTGCGAGGAGGATCTTGGCCACTGTCAGGGAATGTGTTGGTTGTTGCTCGAATTCATTAGGTTTGCTGTAACCACAGGGCCAAGCACAGGCTTATCCCAGACTTCCTCATTACTCATGTCAGAACACCTCTCTCTGAAGTAACATCTATCCCAGCGTGTTTTATTCTTGATGCCAGTAGACATGATCTGTCACCCAAATTACATGCTTTCACATAAACTAGTGGTGTTTTTGATGGCAAGATAAACACTTGAGTGCAGTCAGGGTGCTGTTGAATGAGCAGACGAATATATATTGTTTCAGGAGAACATTACACAGGGATCAATAATGTGGAGATGTTTCACTTCAGTGCCCTTCCACTTGACAGATTTGAACTAGAGCAGAAACTAATTTTACCCTTTCCTTATTATCCTCCCCTTAAAGTGACTTTTTAATTTCTTAAAGAAGCTGCCAGACCTGGAGAGCAGTCCGTTTCACTTATTTTAACCTCTTTAACAAAAGATGCCCCCTGTGTCAGCTATTCCCTATTAAATACACATTTAAACTGCATACAAGATCCTGAGCACATAGGTGAGAAGAAATGTTGAAATTTGTGCTATATAACCATAGAAGAGGACCATGTTACACCCAGAATGCACTGGATGTTCCTTTCTTAGCTTGTAGCTGTCACAAACATCTAATCAGAGCCATAAAAATGACAACAAACCTGAAGCACAGTATGTGCTAAAAGACAAAACATAAACCATGTAATGCACACAGTTTAATTTCACACAGTAATATGTCTTTTTGGCATCTTGTAGTTTGAACCCAGGACTGCACGGTCTACATCTGGCCCTAGATGCAGCGTTACAAAATATTAAGCAACGTGACACTTGATTCGCTGTGTACCACCCCTCTTAAAAGCCGGCAGCACAAGACACAAGTTTTTGTGGAAGCCTCTTCCACCTGCTTATCCCCAATTCCTCTGCACTGTGCTCTGTAAAACTAGCCACCAAAGTCCAGGTCCAGCATTAAACTAAGGCATGTGGAAAAACAATTGTTAGGAAAAACACATCAGCTTTTTGTTGACATTGGGTTGGAGTCATTTGACCTAAAAACAAGTGTTTCTGACAAGCTAGTGATGAGACTGGTAAAGGGGTTTATACCATGTCACCTTTTATCACCTCACAAGTCAATGGTTACCCGTGGGAGAGGTGGGGGGAGGGCTATTGGGATGTGGCCTACATCTGATTCTTTAGTCCCAGCAGAGGTGTGGAGGAGAGAGGCCAGACAGTCAAAAAGGAAGATGCGTCAGCAGAATTGACTTGTGGGGATTGAACCTGCTGTGCCTCTCCACTCTATCCATCACTCAGGTAATAAGAAGTGAAAAGTAGAGTGGACGAGGAAAGGGGAGGAGTGTATGATGATGGGATTGATGGATGGATGTGTCCTTGCGAGAGTCGGTGCATTGCAGTATTAAGGTGGCAACAAATGTCACAAAGACTAGTACGCCGGGGGGGGGGGGGGGGGGGGACTAACCTTAGTCTGTCCAATATGTACTTAGCTCTAAAACACCTCAACCACCTGCAGGGTCAGCGTGACATTTTCCATCACAACTGTCAGACACTTTCAGGGGAATGTTTTTAGAGTCGCACGGTCCTGCTATCATTTCAGAGGCCTTCACAAGATCAAAGATCATATTCCAAGTTCTTTTCTAAGGTGATAATAAAGAGAAGCTGGGGGCTTTACAATCCCCATTGCAAACAGAGAGCAATACTCATCCTATGTGGCTCACTTTGGGGGAAGAATAGTTGCAGGGAAAAGGGGACATAGAAGCATCCTACAGAGATCCAAAAGTGCATCAAGGTTTAACTGGGGGCAGTGGTCTAAAGTGGTGCAGTACCACAGCAGCAAAAAAAAACTCACCGACTTCTCATGTCTTTCCATTCTATACCTCTCCACAAACACTCGTTCTTCAACCTCCTGCTTTTTTTCGTTTTCCTTTTTCATACACAAGCTCACCACCAAATGTTCCCCACACCCATGCTGCCCACATCCTACCCTCTTTACTGCGAGATCTGAGAGCAGCTCACACTGATAATATAAATGTTTTATCCTTTCTCAAGCCTCTTGCCTCTGACTCATGAAAAAATATACATACGCATAAGTTTCTCTTTGCACCTTCTTTTATGTGTGTGCAGTTTATCAAATTCATTGTGTAAGCAGATTGCCAAAGCTACACCTTTTATGTAACCCTCTGGCTAGCCATGAATTTTTCAGGGTCTTAAAAGTTCAGGGTCTGGAGGGAGCAAACACAGACAAAAGACAAACTTACAAAAAAGTATTAGAAAAAAGTTTTATTTCTAGAGAAATATATATCAACTGAGGGGAAGGCTGGGGGTGCAGCTCATTATCAAAATGCCCACCGAGTAGAGCAGATTTAAAGCTGATGTTTTAAAGCTAGAGTTGCTTTTTACCACATTAAAGTGACAATTTGGAACCTATAATATGTCATTTCATCCTGAGGATAAGGTTAGGATGAAACTGTATCAAGGAGTCAATCTTACTTAGTTTGAACTTTGAAATGTGCTGACAACTTGGTGGGACTGTATACTGCTGTACTTGATATTAAGGGCACTTCTTTTCTCCAGAGGCCCCTGGCCAATAACCTCCAAAGCTACTGTCTCCAGTTCTTGGCTTTTGGGGGGTCGTTCTGTGCAGCTACTACAGCATACACCTCATTCTTTGTACCTTTACTGATGGGATTTTTATTTTGGCTTTTTTATTCAACAAGGGTGAAAATGTGAAAATAAGAAGTGTCAGGAAGCTATAATTTGTTAGAAGCCTCAAAGTGCCCCTTCTTTTGCTGTAAAGCTGAAAGAAAATTGGAAATGCCGCAGCAGACATCAAATGGTAAAAGTGGAGGAAACGACTGGCTTCCCTTTAGCACTGCTTAACAATGTCTGAAAGGTTTATACCCTACACCTGCCTTTTCTCTGTAGTGTTTAAAGATAAACCAAGGACTTCAGATGATCCCACATGAAAGTTAGAAAATCACATTAAGACCAAATTAAGCAGAGAGGAGACCTTCACCAATGAGAAAAAGCTTATAAAAGCCACTTAAAGGCCTCACCTTGGCTACAAACTGTCTGTCCTTCTGGTCCAAGTTGGCTGTGGGTGCCACATAGTCCTTCCAGATACGAACCTTGCGCTCTTTAGCAGATCTGGCCAAGAACAAAACCAACATCACTCACATAGTAGGACATAAAGGGCTTAATCAAGTGACTAAAAATTATCCATTTGGCTGGAAAACGGCACGAAAGCTCATTAAAGTGAGAGAATTCCAACATGATTAGCCTACAGACATGAAGAGAATGAGAATCATTGCAACAAAGTAGAGTAAGATTCCTCATCTCAAGTGATATTGGCCTAAATGTGCATTACTTGTAGAACCAAATATTTTGTAAACTAGGCGTCTATAGCTTTTTTCTGTCCACTAAGTAAACACTGGATTTAATAAAGCAAGACAATTTGTCTGCCACCAACAGAAGTCTTTATCAGTAAGTTGATTAGGAAGGCTTAAAAATAAATGTCCTTCATCTAATCACTCTTTAGTATCCATGAGCCGTATCAGACTTCTTAGGTTTTAAAAGGGACAGTTCATTCCAAAATAAAACATTCACAAATTGACTGTGGCCAGCAGTGCTAATTATCCATCTAGCTTGTTTTGATGTGAGTTTCAGTCGTAGAGATTTATGCCTTCTCCACAATATAGTGTAATAACATTTGGCTTTTGATCTTAAAACGAATAAACAGCACTGCAGGCCACATGAAAAATGGCAATAGTTGAGTGAATATTTGGAGTAAACAAAGTAAAGTTTTCTCATCTTGCCAAGCAAACAAACTTTGTTTCATGACTTCTTTTCATAGTTCCTGAAGCTTGTGCATTTATTTTGAAAAAACACAATCAACACAAGAGTCTATTGAACAAGTAATGTTCTAATTTTTGTGTTTATATGTAGGTACATACCGTTCAGCCGCTCTTAGTTTCTCAGCTCCCTGGGTGTAAACAGCCATGGACCAGTCCACGCAGCGGGCGAAGCCTTCCTTCAGTAGAAGTTCTGTGATGTTACCATTCTGAGACAAAAAACAAAAAGAGTCAAAACAATCATAAGACAAATGCCTGAATCTTTAATGACACTGCCACCACTAGGTGCCGACTGTGTTTTTACCGGGTGAAGGATAGTCCCCAGGATGACCTGGTTAGGGCAGCTTTCCAAAATGATCTGAACATCTCTCTGCAGAAGACGGGATTCAGTGAAGAATTTGGCCTCGGCTGCGAATGGCTCGGGCGTTTCTGTGCCATCTGCTTCCCTTTTGAATGTGGGACACTGGTGGAAAAAATAATAATCTAGTCTCAATGTTCATTACAAGCACTTGTACATTAAAAGTGTGCTATTCCTATACAACAGTGATTTCTAGTAGCCAACAAGTATTGCTCTTTTTGTTTGCACACACACTTTATTTATTTTATTTTTTTTAATCCTCTTTTAACTGGCATCACCTTGCTGTACATACTGTATCTGTAATCTCCTTCTGAGCATGGAAAAAAACTCACGACAGCACAACAGGCACGACAAGCAGACAGGTCTTTGAACAATGAGACAAAGAACACCTTGAAGGAGATGTAATATCTTCAAGTGGAAGATGAAAAAGATTAGTTATCTTGAGTGGTCCATTGGCAAGGCTGGGCTTGGTGAAAAAGATTGATGGAAAAAACCTAGTGGCACGGCTACGACACTGAACAAACAACTGAAGAAGTGACAAGAAAGGGCTATTACTTTTTTTAATATATAACAATGCTGTCTATATTAAAGGAGACATATTGTGTGAAATGGTTTAATTATGCTGTAACAGTAGGTTGAGAGGGAAGTCTAGGTGTCTCTGCTTAGACTGCTGCCTCTAGAACCCGGCCCCAGACAAGCAGTTTGTTTATGGATGGATGGACAGTAGGTTTAGAGACCAACAACACATGAGAAAATGTGGTCCCTATGTTTTTTTTCCTATTCTAAAAGATTAGGGTCAGCATGAGCTAGTTTGCCAAGCTAGACAGTGAGAACAGCCTATTTGCAAAAGGGCAAAACCTATGGCTATATAGCAAAGGCAGAGAAAATATACCATATTTGGTTGCACTTTACTTATAAAAGACATTTTTATGTATTTTTGTGACTACCTGTTACTGTTGGCTCAGAGTAATAAATAGGTTTGCTCAACATTTAACAAAATCTGTGTGCACTGCAACTGAGTGGTTGTTACCTTAACACCAGACAACATGACAGTGACCAGGTAGTAGTCAGGGAGCAGCAAGGCACGAACAACACTGCCGTCACGCACATGCTCAATGATGGCTGAGGGGAAAGAGAGCAGAGTGTTAGAGGAAGGAAGGGAGAATGACAATGCGATTACACACAAAGCTCAGGTTAGACTCAATTATTTTTGAGCTAGACATTTTAGGCATATTGGACTTCATAAATTATTTAATGTTTGGCCTAGAAAAAAAAAAAGTTGTTTTACTGAACAGTGAAGGTTTGCACTTGGGGAGCAGCACGTCACAGCCTCCCTGACAGACTGAACTCCAACTAAAGCCAATCTTTATTGTTCACTAGGCTTAAAAGCTTCCTAGAAGAGGCCCCAAAAAAACATAAAAAAGGCTGTGATCAGCTTGATTTCTTTTTCACTACAGACAATTTCAGTGACTTTCACTCCACAAGGAGTAACATGTTCTCAGAAACTTCTAACGCCCATTCCACTCCTCTGCTGTCAGTATGCCAAAAATGCTTGAAACAATGGCACCAAAATAAAACTCAACTTAGAGCTCTTGGGTTCAGTGGCAAGTAGTGTATTTAACAAAGAATGTCGAGCGGAGCCCACAGATAGGGAAGGAGAAAGTTTTACTGATGGCTGTTATATTTTGATCGTTGCTGGAAAACATTGTGAGTGGCATAAACTCAAGCTGACCAGCCATTCTTCTTCAGGAGGAAGCTAATAATATATGCTGCATAGTGTTTGTAAAAACCAGCTTTGAGGTGAAGACAATTTATCTAGAGACCTTTTGAGATAAATGCTTTAGGATGTGGGTCAAAGGCATTTCACACTGAAAAGTATTTGAGATTTTAAAGATTTCTTGCTTATAACGTGTGTGTGGTGTGTTTTAGTGTTTGTAAGAATATGCAGCAGCCCAAGGAGATGAATACATGAAATTGGTATTCCAGTTTTAAAACATAATAGCTCTTTGCACATTTAAAGTGCTTCAGCAGGATTGCTGCCTCCAATTCTAAAAACCATGAATGACTTCTGAATGGTAAGATGAAAGAATGAAAAAGACACCATCCTGTTCATTTTCCTATTCAATTAAAGGGTGGAGAAATGAACCACTGTTACCGGCAGTCGTCTGAAAATAAATCAAGTGGCATATTAAACCCAGAGTAGGTCAGAGATGAGAGACCGACAGAATGAGCTGGTGAAGGGCAACATACTGTGTGTCATTACAACTCGTGAATTGAGAATTCAGAACAAAACCAAAAATTTTTAATCCTGTTTTTTGCCTTTATTAAAACACTTTTGTTGTATTTTTTTTATAAATCATGTGCCTTTGTTTTCTGTGTGTGTGTCCCTCCCAAACCCATTACCATTGATAGGTTTCTGGTGCAGGGAGTCGACAAAGTTGCGAGGATTCTCTATGGTGTACTTGAGGTCGCGGACGGTGTGTGTGCCGCCCCCCTCACTCCACATGCCCTTCTTGGAAGCCTTTGCCTGGTCCTCGAGTTCACAGAGTCTGGCCTGCTCTGGACTGTTCACACAAAGAGAAAGAAAGGTTTTAGATGCAAAACCATGATAACTAACAAAATACTTTTAAAAATCTGTTTAAACCATAACTTGACACCTCCAGTTCCAGCTACCTTCTAAGCACTGTTTATCCATCCACTCTCTTTACCCTGCACAGGGTTTTGGACGGTTGTAGCCTAACACAGCCATCAATGAGCCAAAGGCAGGACACACTCTGGACAAGCTGCAAGCTTATCACATGGCCACACAGACACACAGAGACAACCAACCAGTCACACTCACACCTACAGTCAATTAATAGACCCCAATTAACCTAATGTGCACGTCTTTTCAAATGTTGTAGGAAGGCAGAGACTTCAAGCATTATAATTCTTCTAAAATAACAAGTTTAATTTGATTGTTTTAATCATGGTTGAAATCTGGCTCCTGCTGAAACCTGCAGCAAAGAGAACCTGAGACAGAAACTTTCTAATTTGAAAATTAAAAATGCTTTAACAGAACACAGCTGGACCAGCTCCAGTTGATATTGCTATTAACTGAGTTACACACAGCTTCAACAAAGATCTGAAGGCGTTTGAGTGCTATAAAACCTCTCTGACAACAACACTAGTGCTGCCTGTTAACAAGCTGCAATTAATTACACTCGATGATGCTTCTTGTTAAGCTTAACATGTTGATATTGCCTTACAATAATCGGTAGCATTAGAACATCTACAACTACAACATCTTTGTAACTTCTATCATGCTGGGTTTACCGCAAAGTCATCAAATTTCAGATAGCGTTTTTTTTTTTTGGTACAAAGATCCATCACCAGTCAAGTGCTTATTAAATGCATAAGTGTGGGTTTGATATGGATCCAACTTTGTTCAATTGAGTGCTGGATAAAGTGCCGTTCCTGACAACCTGTACTGTTGGATTACTGGCTGATGACCAGATTATAACTGCTTAAAAATGTATCTTAGCATTTTGCACGGAGACAATAGCCGTATTTGACAGCTCCTTCAAAATCAACCACACAGCTGGCTACAAACACCGCGGTTAATTCCATGCTGGCTCCCTAAATTGTGCAGCCTAATGGTTTTTGAGGGCCCTTGTACAACTTTAATTATTCAGAACTTCAAATGGCCGACAGCCTTTTGTTTTTTCAAACGGCAAAGGCTGCCCAATTGGTATGGGAGCTGCGATGGTGACTGGAGCTTTTTAAAAATGAACGGTGCATAAACTGAATTTTTCACATCTTGTTTCCTAAAAGACGCTGTCTGCTTTGCAGAGGCAACAAAGTGACTCAATTAAAATGCCACACACATAAACGCACACATAGCCTGTTCTCCAGCTGTGTGTTCCTAATTGGGCTTTTGGAACAGTGCCTAAAATGCAGTCAAGTTCACTTCCCCCTCTACACTGATTTAGCTACCAACTTCAAATTGAATTGAAACTATTTCTTGCTTACTGAGCAACAAAACTCACTTTTAAGAAGGCAATTGTGTTTAAGCTACTTAGAATTTAAGTATCAACCAGAAACAGGCAGCTACAAAGTTATAGAGAGAATGCAATCAAGAAAAGCAGACATTGTAGAGCCACTGAGAAGAAGGAAAGTCATAAGCAGAGATTGGTTAAGATACTGGGGAAAAAAAACTTCATGTGTGGAGGCAGACAATTGTGAACTTATCCATGTCTCCAAATAGACTGGTTTCTTTTTAGGTCAGCAACTCCTTCCTACCAACACACTGCTCAAATCAAAACAGATATTGATGGGTAAGAAAAAGCAATACTGAGCAAGACTACTGAAGGAACAAGGGCCGAGGAGAAAACTTTCCAATTCCCTTATATTTGAACATGCTCAAGGCTAAATCTTTCATCTCCATACGTCTCCCTTGTGCAACTAAAAATACTTCAGATACAACACACTGAACCTTAGTCAGTCATTATACAGTTCCCTGTGGTCTTTGTACAGTTTGAGGAGGTTGTAGGAAGTCATGTTCCCCTGTGTACTTGACTGGAAGGGTTCCATTCCCAGTCAACAGCAAGGCCCAGATGAAAAAAGTTCATCCCCCAGAAGTTTAAATCCCTCAACCAGCACTCCTCTGGGGCTCCAGAGCAACAGTGGGTTATAAAGCGCAGTCAGTCTCTATGCAGCTCCCTTCTGCTCCATTATGTTGGCATTATATAAACCAATCAGTAAAGCCCCCTGCCTGTGGTTTTAATATTTCAAATGAAAAAGTTTAACGCTGAGGAATCTGACCAAATTTCAGAGTCTTGCCACCTCAGCAAACGGATTAACTGTTTTTTTTGTTTTTTTTTTTTTTTTTTTAAAAAGAAGAGCAGTCAGACAAAGTGACATGGACTGAATAGACAAGGCTGATAAATGTGTCAGTTTGGATCCCTGCATGGCTCTACACTGAGAAAGGCAATTTTTATGACTGATCAAATCAAAGTGAAACTCAGTCAAATGATGACGCCTACAACAGCAAAAGCTCAGCTTGTGATTCAAATAAATTTAAATCTGCCCGACACTGGCTGCAGCAATATGTAGGAAGTAAAAATGCAACATATGAATCTAGCCCGTCTTTCTCATTTGACAGCATGCATCTGGGGCCGACCACCTGCAATGTATAGCTAACAAATATCTGGACCATAACTTCCTGTTGCATCATTGTTTGCACCTGATTGGCAACTTAAGACACAAGAATGGAGGTAAGAGACAATGTATACAACAGAGCTGTTTGTTTAATTTGTCATTTAAAGCTACAATCTGGAAGCTAGGTCTTATCTTCAGGCAGGGAGAACATTACAAACACTGTTCATACCAATAAAGTTATTAGTTTCTTCCCCTTAATGGTACATAATTGTCCTGGAACTGTGGAAATTGCTCTGTACATGTGGGATGAACATGTGCCTGGCACTTCTACAGAGCGAGTTGGATTTTGCAGTTTTGAACGTTTCTTGATTCAGATTGTAATCTTCATTTCATTTTTAACAGGAGTTTACCTCCTCCACCAAAAGCTCCACCATATTTCTAACAATCATCACCTACTCCATCACCAAGTTGGTTGGAATCCCAATAAAAAAAGATACTTAAGACTCAATTGTTTGTCGGTTCTCCAAATTATTGTATTATGAACAATACCAGACTGCTTCGTGCACCGAGTACTGAGAAGTGGCCCCTGCCTTCAGATGTGAACTGGCTGACCGCGTGAGCGAGTAGTCGTCAGCTTTTGAACACATGTTTAACTGTGCTGTCCAAAGCCACCATCATTATCATCACTTCCATAATTATCATCACATCATAGTTAGTGTGATCAATATAGGCAGTCACGAGAAGTAACAATATTGGAGGCTATTGCAGAGAGAAGAAACTGGGGTTTTAAGTTCTCACTGAGTAATGGGCCTCCCCTTTGGCCAAATGATGCCAGCTTACACTTAAAGCATCATTTACATTAGTGCTTGTTCTAGGCCATTGCACAGAATGCTTGAAATAGGTCATTAGTGGCAAAACATTCACATCATCTCTGTTCATGTTTGAACATAAAAATGTAGCAGCATGAGTCAAATTGCTTGTAATGTGTGTAACGTGCAAATACTGCCACTGGGGGGTATATACAGTGCTTTGTCATAAAGCTCTGTGGGTGTGCAAGTGTATTTAGGGAATTACTGCATAAAGGCAATGTGGCAGAAAAGGGTTTCAGAGGGACATCAGTGCAGCAGCAGGGTAATGCTGCCACCATCTGGGATAGCATAGCTCCATCTCAGTTCTCTACAGTCCAGCAGTATATGACTTATGTACGGCTCCCACCAGATTTACTAGTGTTGTGCTGCTATAAGCTTTAGCAAGCACACATCGCAGTGCCAAAAGCCATTTCCAGTTCCTTACACAAAGTGATGAGTTGCAAATTCAAAACAAGCTTGGACATCAAAAATGACCACGCTGGCTGAGCCAATGTCTGAGCATTTAAAACACCACTTCCACGTCAAACTACAGTATCACAAAGAGAAACAATGACACACAGTACAGTCAGGTACTGCTGGAATTACTGGACTGGACTGGTACTAGAACCCTAGTGAAGCACCAGCAAGCCTATTTAGGCTAACTGGGGTTGAACACAGAACCGTTTTACCCGTTTACTGTATAGACAAACTGGCTGCTGTCAAACTGGATTTAACATTTTAGCTACTGTAAACAAACACGTTGTCATCAGTGTAGCACTCAAAACTACCGTAAACCACAATCATATTTAAATTTGTTAAATGGCAGCTAAAGCCCAAGCTTGTCAGAAGAATATAACTGTTAGTATTTTGTCAACTTTTGCTCAAATATAGAGTACACTTAAATTAAGGCTCCATACTGTAACAAACACCGTAGAAGTGACATTTCACAAACAAAATCAGAAGCTTTGGAAAAGCAATGATGGTTAGGGGAGAAAAAAAAAAAAAAAAAAAAAAAAAACTTACTTGTTCCCTCTGATTCCTTCCCTGCGGACTGTGGCAAGGCCGTCGTTCACCAAAGACTCAGCAATATTCTCACCTGTTGTGTCTACCATGACACAAAAATAAACATCACTTAGACCAGCAGCAAACAACTTTTTACTGTTCTGCATAAGAACAGGGACGAGGCAATATAACATGTTTCTATAGAGGCCCATACAGCTACAAAACCAACATATAAAACATTCAGTAAGTGATTCTAGAAGCAACAGTGCACCTTTCCCCAGGTAGACCATGCCATATTCCCGGCCCAGTGCGGTCTTGATTTCCACTGTGAAGCACACTTCTTTGCCGATTAGCTTCTTCCTCAGGAACTCTCTAGCTTGGAAGGCCCATGGCTGCAAATCATAAACAGAGACAGTTATGTACACTTAAGGTAATCACAACCACTTAACCAAGGTGGACTTTGACTCTTCATTATCAGCAGTAGTAAACAACTAGTTGAGAAATACTGCTCCAGTGCCACATACAATCCTTTATGTTATATAAAGTGTATAATATATTCATTTTGTTTTACATATTAAAACACTGCCACTGCTACAGCAAAGGCCATTTCAAGTGGAGGAGGCAGCTTTTTCAGGGTGGCACAGCAGATTTACCAGTAGTTCTCTCTTTATACAAACAAATATTTTGACATTAAACTGAAATGAGATGATTTTTTTTTTATTATTTCTCAGAGCAACACATATGGATGATGACCTTTCATGTAGTTGTCAAATTACCTTTTGTTTTGTGTTGCATTATTGACAGTGCTTCCTTTACAGGCAATGATTAGCTACATGATGATCACATCACATTAGCAAAAACTAAAATGAGCAAAGTTTTCAATGTAATGTTATTTTGTTCAAGCAAACTTTCCTTGAGCTTATCTTACAGGATTTTTTTTATCTGATGAAAAGAAGGCAGATGTTTCAGTCTTGAAAGATTCAGACAGTAATAGATTTATATAGATCTCTTTAAACTGGCAGCAGAACAGACAGCAGACTGACTGTGATAGATAAACTGATGAATTTTAGAGTTTTCAAAGGGCATAGTGAAAATGTCAAGTTAGATTACTGTTATCTTAAAGCCTTGAGTTCACCTGAGGACATGCATTTCCAATAATATCACATTTGAAAAACGGAAAAAAAACACCTGTATGCTTCATTATCATCTCCAAATTGTATGTACCAGTATGTATGTGTTTAACAAAGATACTTGTCCTGTCCTTGTCAAACAAGCACAAATATTACTGAACATAAGCCCAGTGAGACAGAACCACTCACCTCATCAGGGGTGTCCTTAGTGTCAGGCTGGCCCTGTACAGCTCTGCGGGCCATGGCCCCAGCTCGGATATTACTGAGATTGATCTGACGCTCTGGGGGTGGGCCACCTCGAGGCTGGCCCCGAACAATGATGGCACAGCCCGACAAGACCTGGAGAGATGATATTAAAGACTGTCAAGTGAGGAAGGCAGAATCAATAGTGCACTCTGTCCTCTGAAAATCTATTCAATAAGAAAAAGATGAAACAAGTACCAGACCACAGGACTTCAGTCACCTGTTTTCTATTTCTTCTTGACAGAATGTTGTACTTTCAGTAAACAACTGTATGTGCATTTCACAAAGTGATGAATGCTACAGCAGGGTCCCTTAGGACCAATTTGAATTTAGTGTAATACAAACAAGTGCAAAAGGAAATCATCAATGCAGATGCTAATCAGCTGCCAATTCACAAAATCACAGCATCTCTAAATGAACAAAGTCTTAGGCCTTATGGAGCTGCCTTACACTACATGTTGCCATAGTAACAGCCTGCCATTCAAGGTGAGATCACACTATCTGATAACGTAGCTAAATACAAAAAAAGATAACCTACTCTTGGGTTTGACAACCATGGCATTTACACGAATCTGAGCAAACACTGTTTATCTGCAGACCCTTCAGTGTGTCTGCAGGGAGCATCACTGGGTGCTGTTGATCTAAGATGTGGGCCAGATAAAAGACCTTCATCAAACCAGTGTTCCCCACCAAGACCCTCCATGTACAGGAGAAGCAGAGGTGCAGCTGTAATTACTAAAGATTGACTAATCAAGGAAAAAGGGCCAAAGAGCCTTGCCTGAGCTCCTGATTACCTCTCTTAAGGTGTAGACATACAAACACAAGTTCCACAGGCACAAAACAGAAGACCAGGGTTGGAGGGGATCTTGATTTAAATGTGACTAGAGAGATATGTATTATTAATGATATATAAAGGTTCCTGGTACCGTACATATTGTTGACGTATGACAATACTTTCAAAGATGTTCCTGAAGACCTGGCACATGGATTTGACAGAAATACATCATGTAGCTGTCTTTTTTAATAAAATGCTGCATTTGCAAAATGAGTACTAAGTATTCATACAAAAATAGCAATAAAGCAGAGAATATTTTAAGTAATATAGTGGAAAAAATGTGCTTAACTTGAACCCTAAAAACATAGAAGTAAAATATAAGTGGGTTTTTTTTTTTCTCTCAGAAAACTACAAGTTCCTGTGTGCTCTTAAACAAGACTAAATTATAGGAGGCTGGCAGAACACTGTGACTGGTAGGCACCTTATACAAGTTGAACTATTCATCAAAACAAATTCAGAGAAAGTAAAGAAAATCTGTTCACTTTATCCACATGAATGTCAAAGTTAGCGGTCAAGATGAGAAATGTATAAGTGGACTTAAACAGTCTCCTACATCCAGCAGGGATGACTGGGAGATTATAGGGGGCAGGAAAGTTGGAGCTACGTGTCAGTTTCCCGTGGTTAGTTTTACCCGGCACTCAGTGGAAATGCTAACTGTGTGGATTTATCAGGGACACATTAACCAGCGCTACAGCACATTAAGTCTGAATATCCACATTAATACAATGAACGCTTAAACGCGTATCGGTGGAATTTAAATCGAAGTTTGAGAGAGTAAATGTCCAAACCCATAACTTCTAGCTTCATGCTTTTTAGGTTCGCATAACCGGTAGCCTGTTAACTTTTAATCTGATTGTGGCGATTTAGGCAAATGTTGCGGTTCAGCTGACTGCAAAGGTGAGGGTACCTTCCTACGAGCAACGAACTTTGTGTAAAAAAGTTCCTTGACAGTAAACGCTGTTAAGCTAACTGTTAGCTAGCTGTTAGCTGGGAAACTATACATCTGTTACAGCTAACAAGTTGATAATAAAGTATTTCTTCAGTTCGCTTGGAAGTTACTAAATGTTCATAAAAAACGACCATTTAGATTTTGACAGTTCACTATTTGTTAATACACTCTTCAGGAAAATAGTTCGTTTAAGTCACTTATTGCTAACTATGAAGACAGCTAACGTTGGTTTCCTTCAGCTTATAAGAAGGCTTGGAAATCTTGTAGCAAACCAGCTAACGTTAGCCAGCATGCTGCTGTTACCAGGTGAGCTGAATGCTAGTGGAAAGTGTTGGTACCACAATGTCAACACCGGAATCCAACTATATAATATTATGTATAACATCAGATAGGTTCAGTTAAAGTCCTATGACAACCGGCCATACGTTTAGCCGTTAGTAGCCCCTGTTTCTCTAAGCTAGCTAGCTGTCTCCTAGGATTCACGTAGTGAGCCCACAGATTCACATGTTAAAGATTCCTACCATTTTTACAATTCCTCTTTGCAGAGGAGCAGCCGGAGAGGGGGCTGTCTGAGCTGGTGCCGAAACAGATGCCATGTCCACGGGGTTGAGATGTAACGCCGTTAAGGGGTAGCCAGGTGAGGGAGCAGGGACTCTGAAGTCAATGACTGTTCTAATGAAAGCCAAGAGAAAAAGACTGAGCACCGATCAACACACACGTTATACCGGAAACACACTCTGCCATGCATACACACGCGTCAAAATCTTTCCGGGTGCAAGGATCCGAATGAATGGGAGTAAATGGTGGCGCTTCAAGACCGCGTAGACAAATTGAAATAAAGACTTCCGGGGCAGGAGGTATGACACGTCAGCATAGCGTTAACTCAGCTAATGCTGCCTTCAGGGTGCCTCGGAAACATTCAGTCACATAATATAAACTAGTAACCATTGCTGAGAAAAATAATAATAAAAAAACAATGCAACTGTCGACTCAAATTTTACCTTCTCTCCATTTTATTAATGTTTGTAAAGACTTTTTTTGTCAGAATAAAACATTAAAAAAAAATAAAAATGATACAATAAAACGACATATTTTAATTTCCACCTTCCAACTAAACATTAATCTGACAAAATGTACACAGAATTGGTGGAATGTAAACTATGTGGAAATTGGCAAAATATAATTAAGAAACAGTTCATCTGCAGGTGTCACAACTTGTTAAGAGTTACATTTAAAATCGCTGCAAAATATGTGTAGGGGTCCTTCATTCAATTAACCAATGAAATATGAATCATGGCTGATTCTCTTCTAAATTAGCAATAATGTTACAGTATGTTGATGAATAATAAAGGGATTTTATGAAAAAAAAATCAGTATACATGGCACCAGGTGAGAATGTAAAAATGTTGCTTGGCAGCAGATGGGACTGAGAGTTACCCAGAGCTCTGTGTGTCATTGCAGTAGTTCAAATTATACTATAAGCAAAGGAGTGTGTCTTAGAAATGTAGCCCTAGTATTGTGTTTTAACATAATTCATTCTGTCACACCATTCATTTTCAGGTGGGACATTTATTTCTCACTTTAGAAATAAGGTTTTTAAGTTTTTCACCTTGATATAATTAGTAACAAGAAAATGACCAAAAAAATCACACATGTAAGTTTACAGAAATAGTTTTTTTAAATGATATCGGGAAAAGAGAAGTATTTAGAAATAATGACTTTTGTCAAAAGTATCCACATTCATGATGCAAGAATAACATGCGTCTTGGCCGTCACATCTTTCCAAAGAGGGCGTGTAACCTTTAACTAAGTATTAAATGCAGAATTAATAATAATCTCGTCTATGTTACAACAATTTAGTTATATGAAAAATAAACTCTCGTTCAGGAAATTTGGTGTCATTAGTTCAGTTTGGCACATCTATGGCAAATTTGGTAATGTGGCATATTGGGCTTCGCAAACGCAGATGGCGCTGTCACGTTGCACAAAGTGTGTGATGTACGTGTCTCCGTGTACAAATCCTTTATAAATAAAACAAGCGATGAGTTCCAACCTCAAGGTTAATAAATAAACACAGCATATAAGACCTTAAACGGCATGTTAAATGAATATTGTGTTGTATGTTGGAGAAATAGACGCATATCAGCACACCACGTTAGGTCTATAGTAAATAATGAACATGTAGGTTATAACGATAAAAGATGAATACCATCATGTGCATTCACAGAATGAAACAACAGTCATAAAAGTACACCTCAAAAATGTCAATGAGACGCAAATGGCGTTGTTCTCCCATAAATATGTAGAGAATACTGACCATGGCAGCAGCAACTCCGTTGCGCACACATGACCTCGGTGCGCTTTGGAGAGGTTTTGGTACCCTTTTTACGCGGCTGATTTTTTCACACTTCTAAGCGCCTCCTGAAACAGAAATGCACAAAATTATATGTTTTATGAACAAGACAAAAAAACTAGGATGTGTGACTGAAACATACACGTGGCAAGTGGTTCTATTTATGTACTGTAAACTTTCGCTCCTGCCTGTGGCGAAAGAGATTAAAATTTACGCACCAGGAAAACGCGGTGCTGCCTTAACAACACAACCTAAGTACTTTAATCAGCCTCGTTTGGCACACACTGTATGTGCAATAAAGTGCTATAAATCAATGACTACATCATCTCCGCGGTAATAAATAAAAACGCTCGCCTTATTTGTCCTTTGCCTCCGTTGGCAAGGAGATGATGGTGTCCAAAAAATGGCTGACCTGAACCCAACGTGGCTGATTGTACACAGAGTATTATTGTCCTCTAACTCTTGGTTAATGTATAATGTGGGCCATATGGCATTTTAAAATCCGAGCCTTTATTTCAGAGGCACTTCGATCTGTGTGGACCCAACTAATGATATTCAATTAGTCATTAAACAGGCCAAAAGACGAGGCTTGTGTGGGTTTTCACATAGGCTAATATTTGCTCGTCAAATATTTCCCTTTGAAACGTTTACAACGCATTTTTATCTGCTGGCTGCCCAAGGAACATCTGTGAGGGTTATTTTAGCGTCCCTCTTCTGGATAAAAGAGGTCCCCCAATTGGCCCCTTTCTTGCGCCCATATACTAGTCTATTTGTTCACGTTTTGAAAGAAAATGTAATAAAGAGAGACTACGTGATGGATTTATGATTTATCAAAAGCACTTTACCATATGGCAGTCATCATTGGAGCAGATTTTACAAATGTTTGTTTTATGAAAGGAGACCAGAGATCCCCTTTTAATCTGAAGGGAAATCTGGAAAAAAGGATGCTCAAGTCACGTGACCACGAGTATGGAAAAACATACCAGTGTTGATCATAATGGTTTGGTTTTTGTAACTTTTTGTCATAATGAGAAAGTAAAAGAAATAAAAACAGGTGCACAGACAGATGCTCGAGCTCGACAGCCACTGCGCAATTAAGGGGACACCATTTGTTCCCAGACTTGGATATATTTCTGTTGAATCACTTATTGCAGCAGTGCAGCAAAAAAAATAAAAATAAAACATCAAGCGCAACTTATAATAAACCTCATATGAAAATTAAGGTATAGTCACTAAATCTATGGCTCAGTTAAAAAGTGCAAGTTCTTACAGGGATTCATAAACGTTCATCTTCATCTTCAATATGCTTAATTATTCCCTAAAATAACCACACAAACACATACATCGTGGTCATTTCTGAGCATTTTTTTTAATTTAATCATGCATTATACATTTTTGTGACAAATGCTTAATAGCCTCTCTTACTTTTGGCTTACATCAAAATACTGGAAACTTGTTTTGAAAAATCCACAAAACATTATGCACCTGAGATATTTGCATCTTACGCAAAGTGTTTTTTTGCCGCACGGACACACTAATCTATGAGTATATGAGCCCAGATTCACTTCCAAGCAATATTGACATTTCAGGAAACGGTCCACCACGTCATGTTGAGGTCTGCAGGCCTATAAATTTCTGCTGAAGCCTCTGATTCATCTCACTGTCACTCAGCAGAGGTGCGTGGAGTTTCCTGGACAGTTCTATTATAGTTCCATTTCTATTTTACTCAAAACTTTCACAGTTTTTCTGGAATTATTTCTTCAATTTTATCAGAAAAACTGAGATGTGCGGAACAAACATTGACCTGCAAAATAAAGGTTGGTATTAGTTTTAATATACACTTTATGTCTGGTGACAGACAGTTGCGCGTACGCATGGGATTTCAGTTTAAGAGTGTGCTGTGTTATGATAAGGTGGTGGAAGTGTAAACCAGCTGGGAGGATTGTTTCTAAACGGCAGACCCCTACCAGAATCCAAGAGACGGAAAATGATTGAGCTGGCCTCAGAGGGAGTCCGTCCGAGCCAGATCTCCAGGATACTCCGGGTACGCAAGACCCAAGTGGCACAAATGTACACTTTTGATTTGACTCCGAATCACCACACTCATGTATCCGATATCTGTGAAACCACTGCGTGCTTTGCTTTAGGTGTCCAACGGTTGCGTCAGCAAGATCCTGAGCCGCTACCGGCGCACGGGACTCCTGGAGCCGAAGACCATCGGAGGGAGCCGCCCTCGGCTGCTCACCCCCGGCGTCATCTCTACAATCATCAAATGCAAAAGGGAAAATCCAACTATTTTTGCTTGGGAAATTCGAAAACGACTCGCATCTGCGCGCATATGCAAGGCCTCCAAAGTTCCCAGCGTAAGTTACAGGAGGTGAAATTCAAACTGATGATGTTTCAGGTGTTGGTGGAGCCTTATTTGCGCACTGTCTTCTGTAAGGTGTCGTCTATAAACAGGATTTTAAGAAAGACACACATGGACCATGGACCCCTGTGCATGGAGGTCGACTCACAGAGCAGAGTTGAGGAGGGTAAGTCACATCACTGCAAACAGGGGAAAATAAAGAAGTGTTCTACAATGTGGCTGCACATTAAAATTCAATGCACCACAGAAGGTGCAGGTTGGACGCTGATGTGGTTAACATGTGCTTTCATTCACCCAGATTATTATTCTCTGGTTGAAGAGGAGGTGAATGAGCGTGACGTGTTTGAAACAGTATTCCTTGCTGACCAAAAATCGAATGGCACCCAGCCCAGGAACCGGACCACCTTCACACCAGAACAGAGCAGAGCACTTGAGCGAGGTAGTTTTCAGCCTTGTCACTTCATGTCTAACAGAATGCTACTGAGACATTTCTGTCTCCCCTTGTCAGAATTCTCTCACCACCAGTATGCTGATATGTACACCAGAGAGAGATTGTCTGCAGAAATTAAACTTCCTGAGGACACCATCAAGGTATAGACTTATGATTTTGCCATTAAAGTGCTTGTTCACACCTTAAGTCTTTCCTTTCTTGAGATGTTTTTTTTCTCTTACTCTCTCAAAGATTTGGTTTTCAAACAGACGGGCTAAATTAAGGAGGGAAGCCAAGCAGAGAAGTAGCTCACAGAGTGAGTGAGTGCTTAAATTAGCCATGTGTAGTGCTACCATTCAGCCATAACAAATGGAACTGAACTGAAGAGCAATGGAAAATCCCTCACAGCTATTTGACAAAGCGTGTTTCTCTCTAACAGCCACAGACATTCAGAAGAAGAGAGATGTTCTTCCTGTGAGTCCAGCAGTGCAGCACAGCTTCTCTTCTCAGCAGGTACAGTGTGAAACAGACGTTACAGCCTTTTAAAGCATGTTACTGTGAGCTGTTTAGTTGTCTCTGCAGCATCACTTTCCATCAGGAGAGGCCTTTTGTTCTGCATACTGTAGAATCATATTGAAACCGTTTATGTTGTTTTGAAGGTGTCAGGAGCCACAAGGGTTCACTGTGAAAACTCCTCTTCATACAACACAGTTACCAGGAGGCTGCACAACAGCTATTTCTACTCAGCGGAAGCAGGTAAGATCCTTTAAAGGCTTCAGACGTTCAGTTCTGTGCTTAGTTATTTAGATTCAACACAGAGTACTCACATAAATAAAGTTTGTTTGTTTATAATGAAACAATAACATTTTGCATTTATTTTGTCACCAATATATTTCGTACTGTATTTCTTTCTTGCTTCAAAAGGAAATAATGAATATAGAAATATATTACTTTCTAGATTTTAAACAAAACTGACATAACCTACATTTACGCCTCGGTTTTTTGTTAGTTTTTCTTACTTAAGTTTTTAAGTTAAATTTCAAATGTATAAAAGAAAATCAAAGTAAGTAATTCAAGAATAAAAGCAGAAAATCTAAAAAGTTACAAAGAACAATTTACATTTATTATTCTGAGATTTGTTATTGCAATTTCACAAGATTTTTTAAAATAAAATCTAAAATCAAAATTTTAAATCAGAAAATGCATTTTGGGGGAAAAATATAAAAAGGCAAACAAAGGCGGGTTATACTGTCTGTACATTTAAATGTAAATTGGTAAAAATGAATATTAATAATATTTTTGGTAAGTAACCTTTTTTATCTGATATTCAGGTGGAGGGACTCCAGAAAGTCTCACATCCATCTCATTTCCACCCTCTTTCCTCCATCATCCAAGTGATGTAACAACCCAGCCCACAGAAAAGACTCTGCTGGATCTTCACAGAGACAGACTCACTCTCCCACTGGTTCACTGTCACACAGACACAAGGACGACACTGAGGGCAGACTGCCTCGTGACTCAGCAGTGGAACCAGACCTTCACTTGGAACCAGTTTCAGAGCAATGAGAGATTTCTGCTCGCTGAAGATGTGCACGCTCATCGGTACCTGAACTGAAAGAGAGACCCTGCTCTTCACATTGCTGAGTGCAATGCAAGCACTGTAAATGCAATGTATGTAACAAGTATAAGTCACTGAATCCCTTTGACCTGAGAGTCAACAGGCTTCTGGACTCGAGTGACACACTGTAGCCAGTAGAGGGAGACAAAGGCCTGAAGTTAATCATGTTCATGTTTCTGAAAATGCACTGCAGCTTTCTTTCAACCTCGGGTGACGGTGTCCTCTGGCTTTTAATCACTAACACAACTGTCTACATTAGGCGTAATGCAAAAAGAAAAAGTTCTTGATGATTAAATTCATCCAACATGGAGAGCTGATGTTTTATTTACAGATTAAACCAATAAATCCTGGTTCTGCTTGAAAGAGTGCAGATTTTAAAGGGTACATTTAGTGCTGAGAGAGAACATTAAAGGGTAAACTATATCATGTGGTCAGTGGTCGTTCAGGTCTGAGAACTTGTTGACTGTAACATAAATCATTGCTCCATGGATCATTAAAGGTTACCGCAGGCTTGATATGGATGTTATCTCTTTTATGGTCTTGTGCTGGTTGTTTGCTTTAGTGCAGAAGGAGGTGAAGGCAACCCTCCAAGATTTCTGTTCAGGGAAAGCCAGTGGGAGAATCTATAAAAGTGTAGCTTCAAAAAGTCTAAACATGACCTGATATCTGCTGTGCTCGGTATCAGTTTTTATGACTGCAACAGGGCAGAGGCATTGAGTTCCTTCATATCCCTTTACTACAGGGAAGAGACAGTAAGACTCTGAGTTTCTTGATAATTGGCCACGGGAGGGAAAGTTTGGGATCAGAATGCAAACAGCTTGGTCAGCAGTGTGGAAGTGGCCTACTGGTAAAATGACCCTCGTTGGAATATAACACCACAATGAAGCCAGATAGGTAAATGACATCTCCACATGACAGTTTGTGCTGCATAAATATAAGTGCTTGAGTATTTATATTTTTTACAACATCATGGAGGAAAATATGACTGTATATTTTTGCCCCCAGGCAGACAAGAGATAGTTGGTTTTCACCGGCCAAGGCAAATCCCTAAAACAAGGGAACACTAGCTCTACGCAACTGATGTTGATCCTAACAAACAATAAACGTGGTATAGTGTCCAAGCAATAACGTCCACTAAAAGGTTAAGAGAAAATGTTTTAATGCATCCACACAAATTCCTGCTTTGTAGAAGGGATTCAAAAAAGTGTTCCAAATGTGATAATGATGCCAAAAGAGAGGAAGCAGTCTAAAGGTGACAATCAGGTGGGTGTTGGATGAGTTCAAATCCACACTTCTGGCTGGCAGCCATCACTGCTGTGGGCTTGTGGGCTGGTGGGCTGGAGCGTTGTCCTGGTGGAAGAGTGCTCCACTCGTCAGCTTTCCATGATGAATTTTCTAGCTTTGTCCCATAGCTGTCTTTCAGATCAGCTTAGTAGGCCCACACACAGTGACACAGTTGTGACCCTTTTCCAGGTAGTCCACCAGCAGGGCCATCATCATGCCTGAAGATCTCACTGATTTGTCCTTCTTGGGACCTGGAGACTGGGTGTTTTCTCCATTTTGACTTGCTGGGTGTGGTGGACCAAAGTGTCATCCGTGTTACTGGAGACATCTCTAGGGGTCTGCCTCAGAAATTGAAACGAGTCTGCTAGAGACCTCATAGTGAGTTTGTTGTGGATACCTACATGTGCAGCTCTGTTGCAATGGACAGTTCATGTATCCATCTATTTTCTGAACCCACTTGTCCTGTACACGTTCATAGGGGGGCTCGAGCATATCAGCTCAGCCCCACAAGAGCTGTGGTGCACCCTGGACAGGTCATCAGACCATTGTGGAGCCAATGGACAGTCTGCAAAAATCATCTCATAGACCTCGTCAATAGTCTCCTCCGACAACCGGCCTTCCAGAACTTGTGTTGTTTCTGAATACTTCTTGCACCACAAATTACAAAACCTCTGTCCCAACATTTTGTTGTTTTTACTTACATATTATAATTTGACACAAATATTAATCTTCCATCTGGAGCATTAAGTATATCTTATCTCATATTGAGCAAGCAGACATTTTAGAGTTGCTGAAAAACACATCCTGCACCTCACTGAAGTCCAAATTTGTTATCCAAATGTTTCCTCGGGCATGTTGTTATTTATCTCTGCCTCTGGTTGTATGGATGGCCCCTGTTGCTTCAGCCACTTCAGGCTATTTATTATACACTAGATTTTGTCTCTTTGAGTGATAGGAGGCCTAAACTGCCAAAAACAGAGTAAACGGACTCCAAACTGAGTTTCTGGCCTTTTTCTTAGTACATATTACACCAAGGGAAATGTCAAGTATAAAGAGAAGTGGAGAATACAGCTATATGTAACGTCAACTTGTTTATTAAAATAGGAATGATACAAAGGCTACAAAATTCAGATGCACTGACTCTAAAAACACAAAAATAGCAGCTGTTATAAGTTTACAAACATATAAACAAATAAAAAATATATTTACAAAAATTACAAATTGTAATTTACAGAACATATCGAGCTATTTACATAAAGAGAAATTAAATAACAATTACAACACATTAAGAACGTATTTGAAGTAAACTTTGGCATTTGTTTCAGTTTGGATTTAATTAATATGTGTTCCTTTGTTGTGCTCTTCTGTAGCAGGTTATTGTGTCATTTTTTTTAATTTCATGCATCTATCTTTGTCAATTGCTGTTTGTCAATGTAACATACAAACTTAATGTGTGAGTGAAAGGGATGGAGCGGCATCAGCCAGAGCTAAACAAGTCGATCTGAGAAATATTTTTAAGATTGTCTTACACTGGCTACATTCTAAACTACAGGTAAACTTCTATAAACTCCCAGCTAATCAGAAAACAACCAAAGACATGTAGCATGAGAGACACCTTGGCTTGACAGATAGGAACATGCCCACCTCCACCTATAAAAAAAATCCACCCCGGTACAGTTCCAACTGGGATTTGTACCAAGCTGTAAACATGTTTATTTCAGCTGTAAAGTTGGGAAATTTAAACATGTTTCAAGGAACAGCAGTTGTTGACACTACTATGTTGGTTTCATTATTTTAGATAAATACATTGCCACAAACTCAGTGGTTCAAAACTGGTGATCTGGAAGTGATTTCATTTTGGAACAATTTGCATAGTGCACCTTTAACTGCCCTCACCCTTCTATATTTAAAACTGAGGCAGAACAATAGAACCATTATGAAATGTGTGTGTGTGTGTGTGTGTGTGTGTGTGTGTGTGTGTGCGTGTGTGTGTGTGTGTGGCTGCTACCTCAGTGTCAGATCTCAGTTACTTTGGAGAGGTCTATAATTCTCAAGATAAAGAACTGTTTACCTATCTCATGAAATATTGTCTCCTTCTAATTTAAAAAAAATAAATATACATTAGTACAAGCTACCAGTCTCTTTAAATATTAAACATAATCAGAAGGGTGATTCTGACTTACTAAAACAACCCCCCAATAATAATCCAGATCTATAAGACCTATAAAATCTTACAGCACAGCAGAAACATTATAAATCTGCAGGTATGTACATACGGAGTCACTTTCCGTGAAACAAAAAAAATAGTTATAATATCCTACTGACCACACACAGCCCGCCAGGGGCCACAGTTCCCTCCAAACCGGAGACCAAATAGCCATGTTATATTTGGCATGGCTCTTCTCTCTCTCATGCTACAAATATTAGCATAAGATTTGGAGCAGTTTGCTCAGTCCTACTTAGACACTCTCATGGGGAAACTAACAGTTAAAGCTAACTGGGGAAAAGGTAGTTCAGCTACTGCACACAATTAGCACTACAGCTAGGTTTGCCAAGGCTGCTGCAGTTGACCTTTCAAGCAGCAACAATGTACTTTACATATTTATTTCCAAGAGTTTAAATCGAGGCAACTGATCTCAAGGATTGTTTTTTGAAGACGTTTCGCCACTCCCCCAAGTGGCTTCTTCAGTTCTGCTACTTTTCTGGTTGGGAATCTGAGTTTTATGTGTTCAGCACCTCTGTGGGTGGATCTTGCAGGAGCTCACATGACTAAGATCCCTATAGTTGGTTAATGGTCAGTTAACGACCAGAAACTGTGTCTTGGCCATGTGCAGGACTAGTTGACGGCCCATCATTAGAGTTTGAATGTGAGTGAAGTCTGCCAGGAAGGGATGAAGGGACAGAGAGGGGTTTTCCAATTTCACATAGATGGCTTCTTTGACTCCTCTTTCAAACCATCTGTCCTCCCTGTCTAGGATTTGTACTTTACATACTTAAAGGCTGGTATATCTGAAGACAAAATTCAAGGTCACAGACTTTATTTAAGGGCTGATTGGTTTATTCACTATTCCCTAAAAATGACTTTTAATGTCTAATCCTGAATTTTATGTGTATGCTTTCCTCCTTTGGTCCTGTGAACTAGACTGGTAAATATGTTTGCATGAATGAATCATTTTGGTCCATCTACATAAAAAAGACACAGTTGGCAGTCGAGGTCAACACATTAAAATAAGTACCATAAAAAAAATCCCAGTCAAAGAAGGCAACCATAGAGGTAACCGCCGAGGAGTTGGGTTCAAGTATAATCCAGGAAATAATACTGAATCGCACATGTCTTTCTCTTAATTGTCTTTTTCTTGCATGGCTTCAGAAAATCTGAACATGTCAAAATACATTTAGTAGATGTGCCCAGGACTTTGGTTGTAGAATGGTATTAAGGCTAACTACCTGAATCTCTTCATTTGCAAAGTGGAAGAAGGATGAGATTCCATTTGGTACTTCCCAGTCTCAAATTACTTGCCTCTGTGCACAAAATTCCCAAATCGCTGCGTTCCATAAGGTGATTTTCCTCATTTCTCTCCCGTGGTCCAAATCAGGGAGATTTTGCAGGGTATGATACATTCCTGTGTGAGGTTGTTCTTTTACACCACACCATTAGTTACTTTCCACACTGGGGTAAAGTTTAAACACTTTGTATATCCACTCCGAGTAGAAAGCAACGTTCACAAAAAGTGCAGGCCGGGATGAGGCACATTTTGTCCTTTGGATGCTCACGCCGATTATAACTTTGCGTTCATGTTCCTGGCAAACCAGCGGGCCGCCGTAGTCTCTCTGCAACAAAATAACATACAAAGAAATCAAAAATTTGTTCAAACTAAAACAAACACCAACAAAACACAAACAGCCAGTGTGTTTACACCCAACAACAGCCATTAGCTATTTACACTCAGGTGAATAGTATGGCAGAAATGAGGACACACCATATCCAATAATGCTATTTGCATTCATGCACAAAATGGGCAATGTGGCTATTTACACCCAGACATAAGGAAAACGGCAACAACAAAACAGGGCTCTATAGCAACAGTGCTATTTTAACCAACCACAAAATAACCCCATGAAGTTATTTGCATCAAAGACGTATTTCCACAGAGCAACAGTGCTATTTACATCCTTTGTTAAACAGGCAATAGTACTTTTAAACTCAAGCGGCAGGGACAAGCAACTTGTGGTCTATAGCAACAATGCTATATTCACCCAGGGTGGAATAGCCAATGAAGCTGTTTGGATCAGATGCATTGCATTGCAATGACTGGCACCCATGTGCCTGTAGCTAATAATGCTATTTACACATTGTATGTTTAGCATGGCAGAAAAAAGGTGTTTGTAACTAACAATGTTTTTGCATCCAGGCTGGAATAGCCAGATTGATTTACACCCAGGTGTCTAGCAAGTCATGGACAAGCAGGTTACTGTGCCTAACAATGCTTTTTACAACCAGCAGAAGAGCCTTCTATTACCAGTCAGATATATTGTGATCATTTCCTAAACCTAACCAAGTCGCCAAAGGACTATTCACCCCTCAGTGCAAACAAGCAAAGTTTGTACTGTGCATTCACATGTGTATGTTTCATGATATGGTTGGCTGGTTTTTGATCCTTACATCACATACACCTTCTCCTCTCCTGCCACCAGCACATATTCTGCTTTCACCAGCATCCCCTTTGATCTGTGAGCACATGTTGTTGTCAACCATCGGCATGGTCACAGTGTTCAATGCTTCATCGTATCCTGTATCTATAAACAGAGATGGGTGCAAAAACTGAGTAAAAAAAAAATTACAGATTTTTTTGGTTTGAAGATTCATTAACATAGAAAGTGGTTTAACATGTGTGTGAGAGATGGCAGTACTTTTTGTTTCACCCCATCCATACATGGTGCAGTTGGTGCCTTCGGGGATGTGACAATCTTTTACAGGCAGATGAATGGTGGAGGCACCCTCAGACACAGGTGCAGGACTAGAAAAACAATGTCACATATTAGGGAAAAAATATACTGGATAGGATTTGAACTCTACCAATGAAGGGTTAAATTAGTGGAACATTATTGAGTACTTACTCTGCTAGTTTCAACATAACCAGATTAGATCCCTCTGGGCCACAGATTAAGCGAGAGATTCGTAGTCTTGGATGGTTTGAAGACTCGTTCAGGTAGCGCAGACCAACCTGCACACTGTAATCCCGGAGATCTGGAACACTGGGGACAACAAGGTATAGCATCAGCAGCTTTGCTTTTAAACATTGCAAAGATTGTGAGTAAGCAGTGTTAGTCACTGCACTACACACATTTTAGTATTTGTTGATGGGTAAAAACCAATCTGTGTAAATATTAGTACTACTAGAATTTTACAAGAACCTTTTTTTGTCCTGTGACAAAAAGGTTCTTGTAAAATTCTAGTAGTACTATTTACACAGATTGGTTTTGTAATTCTAGTAGTACTAATGTACTAATCTCAGTATTAATGTACTTTCAGTACATTTCTACTGAGATAGGGTGCCTTCATTTTTCTTGGAACATACTCATACAAAATGTGTCAAGCAATCAACTTCAGATCAAATTAACAATCAGGTCTGAGCCTGGAGTTGATAAATACTCATGGTGACAGGACTGTACATGTTCTCATTGTACACAACAACTAGATGTTAGCAGGCTTCAGTCACAGACTGTATATAATGATGGACAACATGACAGCCCTCCAAAAGTAAGCCCCCCTGGTTGCTGGCTGCAGTATAGATCATACACGCCAGGTTAGTGGATGGGACATGGCCCCAACTAAAAACTAGTGTGCAAGTATACCGTAACATAATTTTTCCTAGAGATGGTTTATGGCTTGCTAGCTAGATCTTATCATGCCAACCTGTGTTTATGTATTCAAGTGTTTGCTATGCAAAATATCTGTCTCCAAGATGGTGTCTTTGTCCAAGATGGCAGCCCTGTGTAAGTGAAATGTGCAATCTCTTATTCTCTCTGGTGCCATTTTGTACAATGGATGGAGGAGCCCTGTCATCCATCTTTATTTACAGTCTATCATTTTAATGTTGTTGTGAAAGCAACTATATATTGATATATATAAGCAATGAAAAAAAGCATGTTTGAGGATGTAAAGTGTGGGTAGGACAGTCAGGCAGTAACTACTAGTATCAGAGGGTGGAGCATTACCATGAGGTGAAGCACTGTTGGTCTGTCAACACCCAATCTTCTCTTATTAGTGAGCCACCACACAAATGAACCTTCCTAAGAACATTTAATGAAGACATTTTTATTACTGGATGACGCAAAGATGAATAAAAAAACATTCTTAAAATCACAAAAAATATGACTTACTCTCTTTGGATGCTTACAACCCAGCTGCCATCTGTACCTCGAACTTGATGGCCTCCAACTATTCTGGTGTTTATATGCACAAAGCATGATATCTTTGGCTTAGTAAGATCTAAACAAGGAGATAGTGTGGATACTTTATATTAGATGTTTATCAAAGCTTCAACTATAAAATATGATTTGTTTAGTCAGGTAAATGGCAGCAGAAGGATTTGATATAAAGAGTTTAAAGGAAACGGAAGGTGATCAGAGATAAGACGAGGAAGAGGATGAGGCTGGTGAAAACCAGAGGAACAAAAAGGATACTCACTGTGTGGCTGAGGAGCTGCTGTAGCTGATTGACCTGGTAGACATAAGGCAAACAGTAAGAGGGATACCCCACAGCAGCAGAGAATAATTCAGACCACTGACCATACATTGACACATAAAGCATAAACGCTCAGTGAAAATGACAAGCTTTTATTCTTTATAAAGACTTATCTCTGCATCTGAATTGCTGTTGGAGGCTATAACAGCTCTGCAACCACAGCAAATAAATTTGCTCAAGACCTCAAAAACTTCACGGAAGACATGTTTTACATTATGGAAATTATTGTACAGCCATTCAAAAGAGGCTCTTCAATGCAGCCAGATTGAAACCAGCCAAGGAAAATGTTAAGTCCAGCGGCCCAAGTGTGTTCTCTCTCGAATAAAAGGATGGCAGCATCTGTTTGCTGTTTGAGCATCGTGTCTTCTCTGCCAATTGGACAAAACCGCAGCAGATTACGTAAGCCACTATGGCAAGATTTATAAAAAAAAAAAAAACACTTTTGACATTTCAGTTGAAGTCAACAAAGGCTGCAAAGTTAACTTTTGTTATTTTATTGTCGTACACCCAGACACCAACTACATTTTATTACACGCTCTATCAGAAGTCCTGAAATTATTATTGTCTTTAGCCGCCCACAACTTTTCAACTTTTCGACATGTAAAAAGCAACGATTCTGACCGTCTAACAGCTGCTCAGCACAGCACACAGAGAAAACACAAATGGGAGGCTGGCCTGGCTCCTGCCATGGTCAGAGAAAAAAACCCTGACACCTGATCATATCATATTTCTTTATTGCAGACCTGTTTTACTAAGTGGCAACCTGGACCTGTTTATGTCAAAAACTGAACTGCTGGCTCCAAAAGTGACTCAATCACAGATTCCTGTGTTAAAATGTCCAACTTAACAGCAGAAATAAACACGTTTACAGCCTGAAACTGTCTTCAATCTGCCACCTCAAGCTCCACCTCTTTACTTTTTTCAATTAGCCTGGAGTTAGGCACCGCCAAGATGGCAACAGCAGCCCATACGGAAAGCACAGTTAAAAAAAGAGTTATATCTCTATGTGTTACATATAGATCTATGTTTATAACATATATGTAAAACTGAAATTTGATGTATTTATGTTGAAAATATCTGTATGATTATTATACATTGTCATAATATATTTAAGACATTATAACACAGTATGTGATGTATGACGAGATAATTATAAAGCCAAGATATGTGTATAATAATATATATGTATACATTAGGGAGGGAGAGAAAAAAGGTATTTTAGTGTGAAGTAACCAAAGCTTCAAATTGACTTTCCATGCTACAGCTACAACAGGTGCATCACTTGGACAACACAGGATACAGGCTTATTTATTATTTAAGCTTCTTACAGTGCTTCAGCTTGCAGTAGTCCCAGGCCAAGCGGTTATTTGGACTGGTGTAACACCAGGGGCCATGTTTGTCCCGGTCTGGGTTCCGGCAGTAGTTCTTTTCCAGCCCTACATAGGATACTGTAGAGTGAGAATCCCTGCTGTAAAACACACAAATACAGACTCTCATATTGCATTTGTTTTTTTGAACACAGTTTATCAGAACTAACACTGGGTCACGTCTCATAAAGACTCACACACACACACTCTCGCACTCTAAAAACACACAAGCCTGTGTATACATAGAGTCGCGCACACACTGTCATGCACATATAGTACGCATACATTGTAAGTAACCATGGCGTGCCTGGAAAGTCTGACTCTGGCTTTCCTATAGTGCAACAAGCTCCCTGCATTTGCTGCTCAGAGGCCGTAGAAGGAAACAGAGTTTTGTGAAGAGTGCTCATGGGAGTATGAAAGTATGCAGTCTAAGCATTCAGCGGGGCTCAGACCAGCAGGAGCCACATCCTCTACGGAACGATTTGGTTGTGCTCTCGATTGGTAGGAATTCACATCTAATCGTGTGTCTTTTTGCAGCAGCGGCTCTACAAGAATTAAATGTAATCTCCTCAGATATCCCTGAGAAGCAATTACGAGGTAGGAGTTCGGAGAGAGACACACGCAAAAATAACGCTTAAGCGATGGGCGACAATTTGTCAGGGGAGGGGGTGAAGATAATTGCTCTTCCCAGGAGAATGTTAAATAAGCTGTGGCTCTCGGCAGATTTTCCTGGGATGACCCTCGACCTTGAGCAGGGTAGACTTGCTGGCTGCGGTGAATGTGAGGGAGCTGATTGGCTTTGATCTACTTTCCTCAGAAAGCACTTCCTGGGGTCAGGGGTCGGCTCTGGAACATGTCCATCTGTCTATGCCGTTTTGGCTTTTAAAATTCTTGTAAATTAAGTAATTCCAACAGCCTGACTTCAGCATTAAATAACAGCCCTGGAGTGGGCAACCCTTCCATCAGGATGGGTCACTTTGGAGAGCACCCTGGGGTTTTCCTCTTGTCAGTTAGATGAATAATAATTGGACCTGGTATTGACCTCTGAGGAACCCCTTGATTTCCTCTCGCTGTTTGTTTTCACTGCTTAGCTTCATTCATATGAAAGGGATTTTCACAAGGCAATGGGAGCTAAGTTGTCAACAAACCAATCAACTGAGGCAGAAAGAATGTCAGTCTTTCTAAGACACTGTTTCAATCTTCACAGGCTACATTCACACTAGTGTATTTTTAAACGGAGTCACTTTATACTTGTGTCCATACACATATGAGCTCATCTGGGAAAGCTGCTGAACCTGTTTTAGTGAGTTTATTTAAGGGCTAAGCTTTAATCTGGTTGGGTTTACTTTTTTGCTTTCTGATTGAATTTTATCTGTCACATGACCCATTTTTATGAATGAAATCAAGGATATCAGCGATGGATTAATTCAACATAGTTAATTTAATACAACATATTGTGCATTTTTTCCATGCAATAAATGGGTATACAGCAGTATCATAACAGTGGAGTATAGTTTGTATTCAAGTCAAAGGAGCTCATCTAAGTATAGATGAGTCAAAATACTGCATCTGTTACCTGTTTATATGATTTGACCAGTCTGCACAGGGAATCCCTGATCGAGTTATGGCCAGCGTGCCCCGATATGTCTCTCCGTTGTCTTTATAACACTCTGAGGAAAAACAATGTACTCATTTTAGACCAGTTTGTTAAATACTCCCAAAGATTCTCTCTAACATCCAAGCAAGTGGACAACCACCCACTCACCCACACACACACACACACACACACTTTCATGCCATTGCAGGAACAAAGAAAGGATCTTGGGGAATGCTTCTCTTTGTGGTTTTGAATCAATTTAACACTGAAGGACCCTGTGAAACTCACTAGGTCTGTTCTTAAATAGAATCAGAAGAGGGCCTGTTGTAACTAATTGACTGGTTGGTTTTTGACATGTGTGGTCTTCTGAAATGTAAAGCAGAGAAACATGGGAAATGACAGCGGGCACAGTTGCCAGAGTCTGATGTTTTTGTTCTTCCATGAAATGGAATTCATTGGGCAAGCATGCTGCCAAGTGCTCGGTCCTCCGAGAGCAATACAGAAAGTGTCTGTGTAATTCCACTTTGCAGAAACATGACATGAATTTTTTCAGCAGTTCAGTGTTTTAGCCAAATTGTTCAGGAAATTATATTTTTTAATGTAAATGTGTTTAAAGTAAGCTTGGTGGTAGTTTTAAAGTAAGGGTCTGTTTTTTATTCATGTACATTTTTTATGTACATGTCAAGAAAAAAATGCTGAAGTTTGAAATTAATTAGTAGTTACATCCAACCTGGCAACATCAGTTGAAGATGAAAGCATTGTAATACATTATCAGTCATTTGTTAAATCCATATGGGTGTCAGATGTCAGAAGGCGGTTTGAAGGTATGTGGAAGGCTTTACTTAGCCATAACCGCCTGGAGTAACAATTGATTGGCTGTCAGCTTAGAACATGGCAGTTAACACTTTGGAAGACAATATTTTTTTATAGCAAGACTGCATAAGAGCAACGGTTTGATCTTGTTTTAATCACTTTAAGAGAAGTCAAGTTGCAGCTTGTCGTAAAATTGCTGTATTATGAAAGTGCGAAAATATGCAGAGACTACACTACACATATGTGTGTATTAGCCTCTGCTGTATCTGCATCATAATTAGTCATTTACCAATTTTTTGTGTGGCCTCTGCCTCACATCTGGGGATGTGAGTGCAGTTGGCTATCCTCTGATTAGGGTCTGTTGTGAAGCACCATGGGTAATCTGCACCATCGGGGTTACGGCAGAAATTCTCTCGGAGGTCTCTGTAACACAAACACAAACTACTATTTAAATGAAAGTGCTCGAAACTGAATGTGTGTTTACAACAAATTAAATCTCCTTTCTAATTTTTTCCACCTGCCACTCACGCAAAAATATACAAATAATTTCCTCATACTGTCTGAGCCTATTAGTTCTGAGCTGTCGACAACCATCATTACTCACTTGCATTTGAAGTTCTGGGGGAAAAAGGAGTGGTTGTGGGGAAACTGAGAGTCCCAGCGCTGACACGTCACGCCGTCTGGAGTGACATTCATTGTGCCTCTGTAATTTGCGCCCTTTACCTCCACACAGGATGTTGTTGTGTTGACATCTGTGTCCTCGCTGGGGTCTGAATCTACGAGAGGGAAAAACACAACTATAAGGATGAAGCATGAGAAAGAAGGGAAAGTCGCTAAAGAGGTGGTGAGGTTGGAGAGAGCAGGAATGAGGGAGGGAGATATTAATCCCCAGAAGAATGTGTCATGTTTAACCTAGAAACTGATGATCAAAAACAGTAGCACGCCCCCACCACTACCACCCCCACCCCTCCCCGCTTCTATTGCGATAGGAAACTTTCTGTGTATTCATAACAGTGGTGCCCCCACATTCTTGCACGTACGGACATCCACAACAATGAGAAGTCACTTAGCTTGCTGACAGTACCCATCAGCGCTGTGACTAGAAAGAAAAATCCTGCATCCAAAATTTAAACATTCAAATTTCTGTTCCTGGATAATTTGTTTATTGTAGGGAAGGCGTCCAAACCCCAGCCTGGATCAGACAACTTCATCCACCATCAAACTATTCCAAACATCCTCAGATGGAATTCTGCTTTTCAGCAGAGCAGGGCTGTCTGTACACACAGGGAGCTACTTCTCCCCTCTGGATTTCTGTCTCTGTTTCTTTAGCCTTTGACAAATGAGATGGGAGAAGATGGAGGAGGAAAAGGGAATGTTTTGAAGCAGAAACAAGAAAGCGGGTGGAAAAGAGGGATTCTTTGGCTTGATGTAATGCATGCCAGTGTCTGTGTGCACCGTGGAGTACAGGTCAGTGGTTTTTATCTTTCTAAAGGGCAGGCATTGAGGGATACACACATCTGGACAAATGCAGATCCTCCGCCCTCGCTGTAAATCATAACATGTACTGTGAAGTACATGTGCGTATGTGTCTGACAGAGACAGAGAGAGATGCTCTGTGCGTTTGTGGGTGCGCAGATGGGAACATAACACACACACAAAAAAAGAATAAATTCTCAAATGGTTCAACCCCTTTTTGCTCAACATTTCACACACCTTTCACTCCATCTTTTTATATTACACATGAAGGCAAATGTTATCTAAACTACAACTCGGTCAGACTTTATGATATGATGAGTCAAGTGGAGCTAGACTCACTGAATCACAGAATACAGGGTGGCATAAAACAAAATATATTGTAAGTATTTGCACTTTTGCTTATACGTAAATCTACTTAGCCAGCTACATGCTTAGCTAAATTGCTTGTTTTCCAAAGGAACCTGGCCCATGTGGTGTTGTGTGGTGAATGAGAGCATTGCCTAACATGTTCACTCGGATTCTCTCTGGTGACTGTAAAGGCCTGACCCCCTGAGCCCTGTAAGGAAGCATCTGCAGTTGTTTTGCTCTTCACACATTAATTCAGCTCTTTTAATTTGTGTATATATGTAATGATTTTAAATAATGTTCACGCCACTAAAACAACTTTAAGACCTTCCTGTGCCTCTTAGTATAGTAGCCTCTATTGTCATCCACCACATTTTATAGCCCTCAGAACACTTCTGGCTCTCTGAAGTCAGACCCTCGCCTTTACAAACAACCTATTTGCTCTTCCTTGTTGAGGTAGAAGTACTTGAAGCCAAAGACCACATAAAACACCCGGCCAAGTAAACAAATGTCTTATGAGACTCTGCAGGGGTAAAGGAAGCCTTTTAACTCTGCTGACCACAGCTACCCCAAAAAACCCACCAAAGCTACGTATGTAACAAATCACCCCGGCAACGACGTGTTGGTGGTACAAAGCTGACATCAGTGCTATGTCCATGTTTGAATCCTATGATAGATTCCTAACTGCGTGACACATATTGTAATAGATGTCGAGACAAAAAATCCACCAACAGACCCATAAATCACACTAAAACAATAATTTGTCGTTAATTTGTTTGAAGACTGCCCACAAAGCCCCATGCAGCTCCAGATTTGGAGCATATACAGCACATCTCTTACCACACACAGTGATGTTACAGTACTCCCACGGCACTTTAGGATCCATGGTGAAGCACCACGGACGGAGACGATTATCTGGGTTACGACAGTAGTTGTCCTTTAAATCTTTGTCCCGGTACCTGAAAAGAGGAAAGTCAGGGAGATATGGAAAAATAAGAGCACAGACAGAGAAGTAAGTCATAACAACTGGTGAGGTCTACTTCTCTGGAGCATTAGCGTCATTTATTTAAGCATCTGTCATGGGTGTGTGCTGGTGTAGTCCATGAGAAAGATTACACTGTGATTTTGCAGCTTACTTCTTGGGCTGGAAGTGGTGTTTGTGAGGTCTTATTGAGTCCCATCTCTGGCACTCCCTGCCACTCTCTGTATGGTCCATTTTGCCCTGGTAATCCTCTCCATTACACCTCATACAGACTTCTGTCAACAGAAAGAAACATCAGTCATCAAAACCTTCCTTTAAAGAGGAATGCAAACAAAACATAAAACACATAAACGCTGATTAAATGTTAGATTAGAATCTTATCGTCCAGTGGTGATCTTTTGCTGGGTCTCACCCTCTGAACACTGTGGTATGCCACACTCCTCAGTTCGTACGTTGGGGTCCGTTGTGTAGCACCACGGACCACCAGGATCGTTGTTGGGATTCCGACAAAAGTTCTCCCTCAGGTCTTGCTTTGGGTACCTATCTGGATAAAACCTACAGGGGCACAGACAGGAATTATTAAAAGTGTTAGTTGATACTGTGAGCTGTGTAAATAAATTTCCTGGGAGTACTTGCACACTTGGCTGTTCCACCAGTGTATACAGTGCCGTACCTGCCTGGTAGGGTTCTCAGTAACAAATCAAACAAATTCAAAGGGCATTTCCATTGAGACATAAGCCGCACTCTGTGAAATACTAGGTTACATTTTATCACAGGCATAGCAACGGTATGCAAAGTAAGTCATCAATACTTTACTCCTGTCCAGCATGATCTCCTTACTTGATTCCATCCATATCCCATCTCCCTCAAGTGTGAAGCAGCCAGGTATTCACAGCACGGTAACTGCCAACAGCACAGAACAGTGTTATGGGCCACTTGGAGCAGCCCATGCAGGTCTTTCGCTGGCAGCCTTTAAACACGTTTAAACCTAATCCTTCTCTGTCAACTGCACCATCACGTCAGTAAGGGGTAAAAAAAAAAGAACCTGGCTAGCCCAAACATATGTGCTGTAACAAAGGGGAAGCAGCACGGGATCCCAATTCTAAATAGACGTGTGAAATTTGTCTTCTGTCGGGGCAGGGTGATGAAAAGCTGGCTTGTCAGCACCTCCTGAACCGTGCCGACCACATTCTGCCTCCCACTCAGGGAGACAGTGAGGGAGGAAGGAGAAGAAAAGTGAAAAGGATGATTTAAAACCCTTAAAAATAAACAATTATCTTGTAAATTATCTTAAGATATATATTTTAAACTTTTAAAATGAGGGACTTTACAGTGATTTCTACCAGAGTTAACCTGCTAACCAGCTAGCCTGTAGCCTGCAGTTCTAATTTCTTGTCAATCATGTTGACAGACAGAAAGTTGATGAGTAAAATGGTAAACTTAAGGATGGCTGAACGCCTTAGTAAGCAACCATGGAATATCAAGATTTATGGGCGAGCCAACCAGGCAACTGCTTACAGCGTCTGCTCTCCTTGAGATTACAAAGCAGGCCTGGCACCTGCAGCCAGCTGAGAGTTTGTGTCCTAGCAGATCATCATGCAGGTTGGTTGTTGGATTTTTATGCTCTAACAGCATCTGTGAATAGCAGATGTGAATATTTCTACTTCCCATGTGCTTTGACATTAAGGAAAGTTGGGACAAAAAAGCACGAAACAAAAACAATCTGCTGTAACCCCCTCTAGAGAACGACACACTGTTTTTCACAGTTTTTGTTTTTTTTAAATAAATGGTACCTTTAAGAGCCAGATAAAGAATGTGAGCATAAAGGCGGGAGTTCATTGTTGAGATGATGATGTAAGGAAAAATATGCACCAAAGAGTCCACCCTCCCTTCAGCAGCCTGTCTGCACACTCTACCCCAGGCAGTGACTCTTGGGGGAGTCTGCTCCGGTCTCCCCTCTGTGCCTGGAGAGTGGGGGGGTGGGGGGGGCTCACGCAAGGTTTCTCCGATAATGCACAACATCATTCGGCCTGGAGGTCTCTAGCATCTCACTCAGGGTGATAACGGGTGCAAAACAGGCCTTCCAAACACACACAACAGTGTAAGAGCCACTTTTCTCTCATGCATCTAACTAAAGCAAAACACTTGTTCCCCTACAAAGCAGCTCACAGCCGGAGGCCAAAACTCACATCTGTTGTGTGTAACTCACAACCTCAATACACTATATTTCTATCATAATACAGTTTTGTTCATTTATAAATGGAATTACAAGGTTCCTCACTTGACAAACTCACAAAACAAAAATGTTGCATCTGGTGAGACTCCGTAAAAGGCCACAGCATGGGAGCAAGTTAGCCGTAATGATGTTGTGCTAACAGATGTTGGCCAGTTATTCATCTCGTTGCCAAAATCTGTTCCCATCGGAGCGCAAAGCAGACACTGTGCTCACATGCCTCGCTCTCTGGTCCGACTAAAACATATTGGCTAGATTTTGGATATCACTAAAGATGAAATCTACGCCTGAAGTAACTGCTGCAGATTCACGTGAAACACACATAAAAGCTTCAATCCTACAGCATAAAAAGAAGGCAGAGCCAGCCAAAGACTGTGTAAATCCTAATAATGTTTTCTGAATGCAGCAGTTACAGTGTGACATGTGCATTAGCACGTTAGGTATTTTTGTGTATTGAAAAAAAAAGATCCAGTAGATCACTGCCTTAACTTAGCTTAGCTTTGATTATCTGGCCAAATCACACATCACAAAGTGGACAGCATAACTCCCCACATGTGGGGCTTTGGAGTGACTGGATATTTGCTTCTCTTCTACCTTTCTATAAAATAACCATCTCCATCATTTCTGTTTGCAAATGCTAAATATTTTGACCCGGAGGGACACAACGATGCAAGCCAAGTTTGCCATGGCGAGCTTGGCGCGCTTCTAATACGTCTCTTCAGGCAAACTATGAACTTGATGTTACTTCTATTGGTGCATTTTCCTGCTTATAGCAGAGGATAGCAGCTGCGGTCTGTAGAGAACTCAGGCAAGAAATAAATTATTATCTGTGTGCCAATGGTGACAACAACAAGTCCATAGAAAGAACAATAGTCATCTTCCCAGCATGTGGAATAAAAGACCGCGGGGAATTGGTGTGGATGGCTAGATTAACAGACTATCCAAAGTTGTTCAGTTTGGAAAGTGCACCAATTATTGAATTGTATTTTCCATAGTTGGTGCCACACAGGTGCCAGTGACATGAACAGGAAATCCTCCAAACAGCCAGATCAGTATATATTAGCCCACGATAGCCATTCTTACATAGGCCACATCCAGTCACTCCAGTCTGTACTGATTTAATTTCTTCTAATCTGTTGCAGATTAAACTTTGGAAACTCATTTTGGTCTCCCACAAAATGAGCTAGGTCTTGTAAAGAGAGGAAGTAAGTAAAATCGGATCAACTTGCAAAGCATGTGCAGACACCAGGTGCTGAGCTGGCATGCTTAAAGCTCAGTCCACCTGTGGTCAGATAGGATCACCCAGGATGCATGTTAATACCAAGGTGTGTCGAAATGTCCAACAAGGTCTTCCAGCACATCTACAGCTCACTCATCAACCAACAGATGAGCCAGCTGTTCTCCGGTTTATTTGCTAATACGTACTAATGTGAGGTCTAACTAACAAGTGAGTTATTCTCAATAAGAAAGCCCTTTTATCAAGATGACAAATGGTTACAGCCATGAAGATTATTAAATAAACACTACAGGGTGTGTTTCTGCAGCTGAGAGCGCTCACTGACATCCCAGAGAAAATACGTAGACAAACAAAAGAACGTCCTTGAGGGAATAGATAAATGATTGGGTTGTTAAGTAGGATTATTAACATGAAATGAAATGTTCCCTTCAGTTCACACTTCTCTCAGAGCCATGGTTCAAACACTAAATATAGACAACAGGTGGAAGTCCCATTCCTGGAAGGAAACCTCCTGAGAAATCACCCCTTGCCCCCACGACGAGCGGTCAAGCATGAAAATAATAGTTACCTGGAAGTCAAATGGTGCATGGTTCATTATGGTGGTAATTCTCACACAGCGGGACAGTCCCCATGTTAGGTAACCCCCACAGTGGCACTAAATCTCCCTTTAAGTAAAGCTCCCTCTGACCCTTTGAAAGTTTAAAAGTTGCTGACAAGTTAGCGATCTATCTGCAAAGGGGACTGGGACCATGTGTCAAATAAACAATGACAAAGGATTCCTAATGCGAACAACTGCTTCTGGAAAGCGATGAGAGTATTTAGGGTGGAGAGGATGGGGGACCAATGCTGTAACCTGTATTAATTGTGCGGGAACCTGGTATGCTTTGTGAGCTCAGCTGGACATCAGACAGAACATGACTTCAGTCTATAAATCTTTGCACCTTCTTTCTTTTTACGCTACCTCCCTTATATTTTTCACTCTGCACTCCGTCAAACTCTTATTACTCTGTCTCCTGACCCCCCTCCACCCTTCCTCCCTGCCGCTGTTAAAATATCTCGTAACTAATGAGCGCCGCTAATGAGATGCTGGCACAGGACCCATCGCTGCAGCTGAGGGAAAACATCTTTGGGATACACCTGATGGCCTACAGTGCTGTGCAAAAAAATCGGGGAGGACATCCCTGCATGTGTTGAAAGAAATCTGACTTAACTCTGGATAAACGTTCAACTGTCTCCAAACCTCCACCTTCCCTTAACCCCTGAGGTGCAAGGGGATGAACTGAACATCAATAAATCAAGCACGAGGCCTGTTCAGTATCAGACACAGCGAAAGAGAGAGGGAGCATCCAGGAAGGTGGCGGAAGCCGAAGAGATTAGAGATGAGACCTTTGAAGGCTGGCAAAGGGGAAGTGAGTGATTAATCTCCTGACCGATGAGCAAGGCACTACACCCTCTGCCTCATAAATATCCAGCACTGTTGGTTTTTCTCAGTGAAAACAAGACGACTTACGTGTGCTCATTGATGATATTATCTGACCAAGCTTGGCAAGTGATGTTTGACTTCGTCCAAGACCTCCTCCCTCTGTAGTTGTCCTTGGTGCCGACGATACACTCCCTTATATAATCTAAGTGAGAGCAAAGACACATTTTGAAAACATCCATTCATGCTTAGATACAAGCTGTCTGTGTGTACTCTCCTTGTGCCAGTTTACACTGCGTTTCAGGCAATTAAAAGTGTGATTTGTGTGCCCTGCCCTTGACCACCTGGAATTTATTTTCCCATGTATGGTCAGAGAGACATTTTTACAGCAAACATTTCGCCTGCATGACCCGGCCTGCGTGTTATTCCCAAAACAGACAACTTCCTGAAGTTCATTAAATGTCACCGAGGAGAGTTTTCGTAAATTTTGCCGTAAATTCTGAAGTGCTAGATTCCACAGGCTGCACTTGAGGAAGGTTACGACTGTAAACAATGATTTTTTTTTTGTTTACAGTCCCACTTAAGTCAGCTACGTGTTTATGCATACGACTCTCCCCACAGGGGTTATTAAACAGCAGGGGTGGGGGAGTTAGGAGGCTGGGTTGCTTTTATTGTGTCAACAAAAGAAACCAAAGTCCTTAAATAAGTAATAAGAGCTAATAAGATCTAAAAAAAAACCCTCACCTAAATCCCTCCATCATGAGAAAAACACTCCAAAAAACAATGACATTTACCTTTTTTTTCGTACAAAGTAAAGTTGATGTTGGCCAGCTTCTGTACACCATGGGTAAAACGGTCAAAAGGGAGCAAGTGGCATTTCCTGTTGTGCCTTTGAAAGTTGAAAGCTCTGCAGAAAAACAGGGGAAACAGTGGAGAGATGTACACATGATAAAGCGCAAAAATATGTAAATGCTACATAAGAGAGGTAGAGAGAGAGAGGGAGGAAGATGGAGAGATCAGGAGCGAGCGGCTATGAAGAAACCATGTGCCGGACTTCAGGGAAACAGAGAGAGGGGGAAATGAAACTCACCTGCAGTTGAAGTTTTTCTTGACCTTCTTGCACTTCCGGGCGCAGTGCTCCTGTGAGCGGCTGTCTTTCACCAATGGGGGCTGAGGACAGTCTGTACAAACCATCATGTAGCTCTCAGTCTTTTCATACTTCTGTAATAGCTGATGGGACTTTCTACTGCAACCTGTGGGACACATGACAATCGGCATGATGATGATGATGTAGGGTGTCAAACTACTTAGTACATTTTAATGACCAACATAGTGATCCATTTACTATGCAACTTTTGCTCAGTGCTGAGCTATTGAGTTTGTTAATAACCCTTTCAGCTATGGCCATTTTGTTGGCATTCAGTCTTTGATGCATATTGTACTATTCAATGGGCTGTTAGCCATCTACATTAGCATCCTATCACTAGCTACAATACACTAGCAGCCTTTTACGTGGCATAAGCTAATGTTTTCAACAGGCTGCAGCCATTTGACTAGCTCACTGCACTCTTTGGTTGCATATTGTGCTGTGGTTGCGGAGTATTCAAACTGTCCACATGTCTTTTATATGATCTGTCGTCTTCATTATTAAAACCTCTCACAATCAATTTATTTCTCTGAATGAAACACTGCCATATACCACAGTGCTCTTTCCCCACTAATATCCCTGTCTTTTCAACATTTAATGGTATTTGAACAACAAAAAAACATCCTTTGTATGAAGCCATGTGTTTGGAGCACATCCCTGGTTTGGTTTTGGTTTTGGTTGCTTGCAACATTTTTATTAAAAAAAACATTAAATGTTTCCGTTAGTGCAACATATTAGTGTCGTAATCATTTATTTGTGTATTAATGTCATGGCATGCTGCTACAAAATGTCCTTTTGCAAAATGCTGAGTAATGCTTTTTCCTTAAAGTGATGTCAGCTAATTTCTCCTCTGACCTACTGTCCTATTTGAAGATGTGATGGTGGTGATGGCAGTCCTGACCCCCCACCCCTAGAAATCATCCACATGGTAGCATGCCAGTAGAATATGTGTTAGAAAAACAAGTATGAAGTGTGTCCAGGATGGAATCCAGCTCAAAAAGCCCCCCCAGCAGTCCTGCTTGCTTCAGACCGGGCCAAGAGAACTGAACGATGTCCATCAACAGGCTGCAGTGCCTCAGTCGCTTTGATGATCACGAAAACATATTTTATATTTTATTGCTCACAGAAAGAGCTTTTTTAACAACTTTTACTACTTTGCGGTACTTGTAATGCTACAGTTTTATGTTAATGGTCAATATTCATCTTTTTAGAACTCTAGCTGTTTTAATGGCTTTCATTTATTCCTTTTTATTTCAAGCAATACGGTTTTTCTGTTTGTTACAAGATGCATTCACAATTCCACAAACATCAATCATAATTACAACAAAATAGTAAAGTTTCGTAAATAAAAAGTTTATGTTCTCCTTTAGCTGTAGTAGAAAACATAAACAGTACTTTATACTAGTCATTCTTGTGTTATTTATAGGCTTTTCTACATCAAAAGAGATCATTGCAAATATGTGGCATAATGTACATGAGGTCCAACGGAGTTCAGAAGCAGGACAGGACCATATTTTAGGCTTAAATTCTCTGTCACACAAATCAGAGCTCATCCTTTAGCTGTACCAACATCTTCGGATAAACTGTAGATACAACAGCTTGGAGTTTATAATTAGTGGCAAGTGCGGTAACACACAGGAACACTCATGCTACCGAATTACAGCTACACACTCTGGTGCCAAGATCCGACACAAGACGTTGTGTGTGTGTGTGTACTTAGGATATTGTAAACTGTGGAGCGTTTAGAGGCTCCTCGCGGTTGAAAATGGTTTTCGGGGAGGATGTGTTATTAATGTTTGGGCTCCACTGGACCACATCTGGCACTCATCACTGTGTTGTTCCAGCCCTGATGTCTGGCCCAGGCTGCTCAATTAGATTTCACTTAGTCTCTTCCTCTCCTTGCACTCAGACTCCTGCTATCTCCAAAATCCCCAAACATTTGCTCAAGTTGAAGATTATAATAGACGTGAGTGAGGGAGAGGAGATTTAATGAGAAGAGGCAGCTTGGAGGATCTAGTTTAGTTTGAAAAATGTAGATATGAAAAGGTGAAAAGACCAACACCATGACCCCGGCTTACAAACCTCCACTCTACTAACGTGCCCTTGAGCTAAAAGTGTCAGCTGGATAAGTATTTTGGGTCAGGCTTTCCTGGAATACAATATGACACAATGTAATAATCATAAAAATATATAATGTGGAGGTGAAATGCTGCATTGCAGGAACAACAGGAAAGTAGCAGGTTAAAGGTGTGTCTCTGTCTGGGAATTAAACAGACATTACATCTGCTTCAGACAGCGCAAAATGTGGTAGTGGGCTCAGGAGCCAGATGTTACCCCACCATACACACACACACACACACACACAAGTGGCTGCCTCCAAATTTATAGCACATACAGACACATCATACACGTGCACGGCTTTTTCTATCTCCCAAACGGGACACCATCACCATCAGCCCAGTGCTCGCAATTTTTACTTTCCCCAGTTTTCATGTCAAAGCCGCGCGGTCAGAGGTCAGAGACGGCACCCCCCCCCCCCACCCCCAGCTGGAGGCGGTAACTGTGGGCTGACTCAGTGACCATGTCAGTGGGGCGGATGTGAGCCTCCGAAGCCACCAGAAAAAAAATAAAAAAATAAAAGGGGGGGGGGGGGGGGGGGGGGTAAAATGACTTGGTGGTCGTGTGGGCGCGCGGCGTATCATCATGCACCCTCTCCTCTGCAGCTGGAGTCAGCCCAGCAGATGCAAAAGTGTCTGCTGACCTATATAACACAGTTTAATGACAGCGCAGGAACAAACTTTTTTGTTTGTTGTTGTTGTTGTTTTTGGCACAGCTGGATTTGGCATAGTGCGCGCAACAAAAGTAAAAGATAAATTATAATCACATTAATTACGCTCAACTGAATTCTTGAAGTGTTTGTCATTAGGTGCGGCTCAGAAGAAGGAGCAGCTCAACATTTTTGTATTCCATTAAAGTCACAGAGATAATTAAATATTTTGTGACTGACACGCCACCAAAACTGCCTTGAGTATTTTCATTTCACAATCTTTTCCCAAACCCCACAATAGCGCAAGACGCGGCTTGTGGGGACTGAATGGTGCACCCTCATAGTCTCAAATTACATTTGAATTAAGATTAAGAGTCAGAATTAAAAAAAAATAAAAATGACAGATGAGAGCTATTAATAAAATATATACATCTGAAGCTAATGCAGATGTGTAACATCCACTGGAACTCTTACCTGTATCTACAATGATGAGCAGCACACACACCAAAGCTTGGTAAATCCACATGTTAGTCCTCATGGTGGTGGAGTGGTGTGTAGAATCCCGACAGACTGGTTTGAAGTTCAGTGTCTGATGATCAGCAGATTTCCTTCCTCAGCACAGATGCCACACGTCCTCGGTTCAACCCCCTTCCACTCTAACTTTGAGCGACTCTTTATCAGCTCTGTCGCTCTCCTCACTGGTGTCAAGTCCTGCAGAGCAAAATACAGCACTACTTCCGGTTTACATTTTCAAAATAAAAGCTGATGGTTTACTTTTTCTCCTTTTTTCCTCCACAAAGTCTTTTAAAGTGACTATATTGTCAACCATCCAAAACGCAAACACAGTAGGTTTTTGTTTTTATTTTTGAAAGTCAATCATTTGCTGGTCAACTTGCACATGCAATGTGTTTACACCAAATTTATAGGCTGTAATTACCAAATTTAGAATAAATAAATAAATAAATAACTTTCAGTTTATATATCAGCAATCAGGAAATCATTCATTCAAACACATTGGGGACTGTCATCTAGCTGCTTCCTTGAATAAACACTTTACTGACTGACTGGTCCCCTCACCGTTATGAAATGAGAATAAAGAGAATACAAAATGCGAAAATCAAGGAGGGGCTAAAAGTGGAGTCACCGTTTCTCAACACTGAGAAGAGCATCGAGGTAGGTCAAGCACACGGTTAAGGTGGCCTCTGGGCGCCTCCCTTTTAGAGGTTCACCAAGTACAGCCATCTGGGTGGAGGCCTACAGCCTGGACACACTAAAGAGATTAGATCTACCTGCTGGCCAGGGAGCAGCTGGGGATCCCAGGAAGAGCTGGATAAAGTTTCTGGAAACAGTGAGGCCTGTGTGTTTCTGCTCCATGGATGATGGATGTATGGATCAAACAAAATTAATCGATATGCAAGTTTTTAAACATAAGCAAACATGCAGAGAGACCACTGACTTTGCAAGTTTAAGTAAACATATTTACACATCCTGGCAACCCAGTTACTACCCAGAACACATTATCAAGTGATTAAACAGCCTTTAATAAGGTTTGTTACCGAGCCAGACTGGCGGCGCTTGGGCCTATTACTATAACATATGAATGGGCTTATTGGTGCGCCAACCCGCAAACTGCACTTGGCGCAGAGAATTGATTATATAATGCTGTACCAGATCATAATGTGACTGGTGTGCTCTAAAGTCGAGAGAATCTAACAAATTTATTTATGTATTTATTTATTTATTTTACACACAGATATTGTGCAGCATCGGGATCTCTTCTCTGGACAAGCCATTGTCATGGACCAATACAAAGCTGTCCACAGCTGTAATGAAATAATCATTACAGTCAAAATGACAACCACTGAGCTCCATCTTCAGCTTAGAGAATCTGTGGGTGACAAATCAGCTGGTGGCTGTGACCACTGTGGACTGATGGGTTGGAGATTTGTCCTGATGGAAGAGCATATCCCTGGTCAGCTATCCACACTGAATCATCAGAATGTTCTCAGATATTAGTGTAGTCACCCCCTGTAATAGCATGACATTACAAGTCGTCAACCAGCAGGACTCACTTTGTTTCCCTGGAGTATGGAGGCCCTCACCTTGTTGCAGACCTCTACTTGATTGTTTAGCAGTGGTGGACCCAAGTCTCATCCAAAGTTCTGCAGAAATGCCCCAGCATCTGCCACGAAAATGGCAGATTTCTTCAACCTTCCCTTCATCAGGTCCAAGAACACTTTGGTCATTGAGAATTTGTTGTGGGTAACAGCACAAACACCTCTGTGACAATGTGCTGTTTAGTAACCATGGATGACTAAACAGCACAAAGGGTTGTCCTGTATGGTTATGGTGACTAATCTTCTAGGCTCTCTCTGCTACGTTTGAATCTCATTCAGCTCATTTCTTCATCACACTGAGACAAGGAGTGTTAGCATGTTGTAATTCATAGGTAGCACCTTAAGGCAAAAATGTATAAATCATCAATCAATCATTTCTCATGGCGTTTAACTGAGTTGTCCCTAAGCAAGATGCTGAAAATGGCACCAAATTCTGCTGGTGCTGAACTTTTGACAGCACCTCTCCATCAATCACATCGACTTCAGTGTTTATACATGTCAAAATGGAATATTCTCAGCCTGTGTCACAACTCATGTGCTGCTTCTGTGAGTGATTAATGTGACATGTTACATTAAAGGCACAAACCCGATCTGCACTGCCTATGCCACATCACGAGATACCATCTTTTACTTAAAAAAAGGGTTGAGCTGTTCTCATGAAAGTCAAATCATGACAAGGATGTAAAATATCTGTCAGGGACTGGCGGAATATTTGTCCCGCTGTTCAAATAATCCCCACAGGAGCAGGAGATATGAGGGAGGAGAACAGTGCCAAGAGTCTGAGTGACCTAGTACAGCCCTATAGTGTCTGTGTTATATAAGGATACCACTATATTCTTATTATATGAAAGTTAATTTGATTACTGGGCAATAAAGGTGCAATAAGGTCACTATAAAGACAAAGCTGAGCACCACTGGCACAGTATAAATCCCTATAGGGACATTATAAGACATGAGGGTGTGTGTTTAGGTGGGGCAGCTGGAAGTGATCCTATTTAGGTACTACAGTACGGGACTTTTGTTGGGCTCTAACCCTTATTTGACAGGAAATCCACACTTCAGCCGTTAACGGGCGGCGGACTTAAAGCCCTCCAGAGAGAGCAGCGGGGGGAAGAAATGGTTTGAGGTGAATGCCAGACACCCGTCCCTCCCTCATTAAGACGCGTGCAGGTCATTTCATTTTCCTTTGGTCCCTTTTCCTCCCTTTGGTCTGCGTGTGGAGAAGTGTACTAGCAGGTGTAGAGGTGTGTGTGTGTGCTCTGGGGGCTATATAGGCCCTGGCAACAGGCACGTAACTGCACTGTTCACCATACACACATCACACTCGCAATGTCAATCAGTGTCAGTGCAGAGAAGAAATCCAGACGCCCAGAAAGTCTGTCTAGGAGCAAATTTTTGCAGATTGGTACCTTTTGAATTACAGCTCGCCCTGTCCCATGTGATTCACGAACCTTAGGAAAATAAGTTAGGTTTGACAGCTGATTATGCATCCAGGGAGAAGATGTTGGAAGTGGGAGCGCTCTTTCATAACAGGCCAAAGCAATGGGAATATTAACTTCCAAGATTTATTTTTTTCACTCAGGGCTGATGCCTGAAAATTCCAAAATGTCAGTCATGGTACAGCATAGTTAATTAGAGCATGGGAAGTTTGGTAGCGCTGTGATCCGTAGGACCAAGAAGCTGCTTTATCTAAATACTAGCTTAAGATGTAATCACTTTAACTGACATACTGCCAGTAACAACAGCTTCTTGGGAAGCATGGTCATTGTTTTTATCGGAGAGAAACGTGATCCCCACATGGTTTCCAGTTAACCTGTGATCAATCTGAAATTCCAGCCAATCATGATTTGTCTTTAAAGATCTTTGATCTTACTGTTTCTTCTAAACTTAGAGCAAGCAGAAGAAGCTTTGTTGACTAAGAATGTTTTCTGCAAACAGTAATTGTAACATCTGCATTTACCTCACCTGTATGTACAAGCAGTGATTGGTGGTTTTGTTGCATTTGTAGTTCCGAACAATCACCCAGGGTGATCTACAAAGACGTGGCAGCAAACATATTGGGTATTGACTCTGAAAGATGACCCCATCCTAAGAGACCACTCACAAGATCCAAGAATATGATTGTAATAGATCAGTGGAGTCTCACAGTTATCCACAATAAACTCTGAATGACTAAGGTGTCAGCTCGCTGGGTCCTGAAATTCATTGGGAACTGATAAGAAGCTGTTTCAATAAAACACGTCAAGGGACAATTTGCTATTTTTGGGGCCGATCCTGACAGATTCCTCCAGCAATATGTAACCATGAAGACCCTTTTCCACTAGAGCTCAGATTCTCTGCCCGAGCCCGACCTGAAACTTTCCGTCTCTGTTCTCAGGCTCTGACAGGAATCAGTCATGTGACATGTGTGTTTTTTATATGATTATTTTTAAGTTTTATTAGTTAAATAACCTGAACATTTGCATGTAATAATTGGTTTTGATACTTCATGTAGCCTCTAATTGATAATAATGCGACTCAGAAGGATTATGCTGGGGCTCAGGTAGGGTCGCGCCAAATTTTTTGGGGCCTGATCAAAGCTCTAGTTTCCACCACTTACACCCAGACACCAAAAGAAGAGTTGGAAATGCTGGAGTCTCATACTGGGATCTGACAAGAAGCAGGTTCAAGCTACATTTCTGACACAGATGGTGACATGTTTCTACACCAAGAAAGCCAGATCTGTGAGTTCTTCACTAAGTGGATCACCTCTGCCTTCCAGGATTCTGGAGTGCTGCTGGTGGACTTTATGGAAAAGTGTCATGCTGTTACAAGGACTCCATCCCTATCACAGCAACTGGACCACATTGAGTAGATTCAGCATGGAAATAAAGAAACGAGCGGTAGCTACCACTTACTGGTGGCAACTTCTACAACAGAGGGATCGAGTTGTGGGCATATTTGTGCCTTGATCAGTGGAGCTCTCCCAGCATCCTCACTGTCAAAACACAGTGTATATTATCAGTGAAAAAACTGAAATAAATAGATTTTCAGATCTGACTGCAACAATTTCCAACATTTTTTATTTTTCTTCTGAAAATGCTCAAAGTTATTCCATGATTGACATCTTCCGTTTGACTGTCAAGGGCATTAATAAGTTGTTCCAGACTGGAAAATGTTGTTTGATCTTATCAAGTTCAGAATCTAGAGTTTAAAAAGAGAGTGTGACATCCATGGCATGCACTGACCTGTGTTTGGCAGGTAGTTCAGAAGTGTCTGCCGATGTTTAAGAAGTCACTGACATGTGTTATTTTAGTGTTCCCTGCTTCAGGCGCTTGCCACACAAATGTTGCTTTAACTGACGGAGATCAGGGTCAGTGGAAAGGTGCCACATACTGTACGTTTTCTACAAAGTTATGTAAATGATGTTGCCAATTTGATGACTTTAAAGGATGATCCCATGTGAATATTTATGTGTACACGTGGCCGTCTTTTGTGAGTTTCTCGCACTCTCTCTCTCTCTCTCTTTACACCCACATAAACACACATCTATTTCATGGCCTGCTGAGCCATGTAAAGAGGTGTGGACAGGGGAAGTGAGGAGGCGGAGGAGGGAGACCCGCAGAGTTCATCATCAGGTGGACGAAGGGAGTAAAGGAGGTTTTTGAGATCGTCTGCTTCCAGTGCCAAAACCTGTCAGCGTTCACAAAATGCAGCCTAATTTGACTCATTTTCCACAATGACTTCCTCCCTTATAGCATCATGCCAAAGATAAACGCAGTTTAACACAAGGTTGATATGCATTTCCATCTGGAAGCTTGGAGTACTGTCATTATGAGGGCCAACATTTCCAAGCATGCAGCGGTAGAGCTCCAGTTGGAATAAAAAAAATCAGATTTCACCTCCTCTTATCAGCCTCCGGGTGTCAATGCCACCTTGACCCAGATCGCACTGACCATCCACGACTTCACCCAATTCCCTCTAATTGCTTTACACCCCAGCTGCCCAACACACACTCCCACTGTCCTTACTTCCCTCCATTCCCTGCACATGAAGCAGGCTAATCACCGGTATGATCTCCCCCCTTTTCACCTCTGACCCCCCAACACTAGAATAACAACCTCCACACCAGCCCCCCAAACCCTCGACGCTTTCCCCCCAATTAGGAGGGTGCTTTTCCCCTTTGCAGATGACAGATGAGGGGTCAGGGGGTTGTTGGACCCCCTTGCTAGTTTCTCCTCGTGCCCACAGAGGGATGAAACAGGAGGACGTCCTTGCCTTGGGGAGTGACAAGGAAAAAAGGTTTGGAGATGGAAGTCGCAGTGACGTAGATAAATGACTGTCCGAGAAGCGGAAGCACAAAGAAGTGCGGGGAGTGCTGGGGTGGTTTAGCAGATGGAAAACGAGACCTGTTGGACAGACTTCAGGGGGAAGGGGGGGATGTTCAAGGAGTGCAGAGCTGAGGCTCAAGTAGATGAAAGAAATAGTTCAAACCTCCAAAGAAGAAATGGTTGCACCTGAGGAAGAAAAACCTTTTGACATAAATAGAGTTTGAACGAAGAGATGGCAAGTGGATTGAAGGAATAAATGTCCAAGGAATAAAAAAAAAACAAATGAAATGGAGAACAGGGGAGGAAGAAGACAGAGATAGATAAAGCAGCGCTCGCTGTGCTGAAACACAGCAGCAAGTCTTTTTCCTCCGCTGCAATAAAAGCAGAGCTGCAGTCCAATGAATCAAGGCGTTGGGGGCTTTCCTCCCTCTGTTGTGTGTTATGTCCACCGCTAATGGGCAGCAGATGTGGAGGTATTTCACAAGTGTGGCTTTGGAAAACATTCCCGCACATAAATCCAATTAGGTCGGACCCTGAACACGAGCTAGCTTAGAGAGCCTGCGAGCTCATTGACGAAGTGCCGGACAGTTGATTTAAATAATCAGATTTTAGTAGAGGAAGGTGTAGACTAAGTTATGGTTAAAGACATTCTAAGCTTAAGTAAACTGATGTTCTAATTCAGGATTTTGGATATTTGGGTTAGTCTAGATTTGACGATCTGGTAGGTGATGAGGTTTGACAGCTCAGGGTTTACTGCTTTTGTGCAGGTGGCCAAAAAAAAAACTGGACAATAAGATTCAGTCTTAGGCCAAAGTTGTATCATCAGTTGGATGCACTCTATCCACATCACCTGCACTATATAGGGTGAAATAATGCACACTTGATAACCATGTGCAAGCTTCAAGGCAGCGAAGCATCAACATTATGATGTTTCCTCTGGGACTCGTTCCACACAAAAACTCAGTTATTTGTTCCCAAAGCATTGTTCAGACAAGAGACCCAAGACAAGAGACTTTACTGGAGTCAAATAAATGGCTTCCAAGCTTTTGACATTATTGAAATCATGTGATTAATGCAGGCTTAAATTGCAAAGTTGAGTGCTTAATTCTATAATATATCAACATAACCTTTTCCTATGACTTCACTAAAACTTTAGTTAAAAATATGTGTTATGTTTACTTCTATTCATTTTTTATTTCCATCTTGTATGGTAGGTGTGTAGCAGCTTGAATTCACTTGACAATGTAACACATGTTGTGAGTTTTATTCCTATGTATTTGTGGTTTTGTGGTTGTTACACACTCTATAACTGTTTATGCTACAAATGATACAATTAAAACAGCCAAAAATGTGCAGACAACACACAAAAAGTGCAACCATGCAACACATAGTTAAGCAGAGTCCCTAACAACAGTAGGATTTAAATCGATGGATTGTAGATAAAGGTGGATGACATGACTGCCTCTGCCCACTGTAGGGGCAAATATCTCTGTTATGGGGGCTGCCATCTTGGAACTGGAATCTGTGTTGCATTGGTGTGTTTTTCACTGACAATTCTAGATGATGTGAGAAATATTTGTTATTATATTATAATTATATTATTATATTAATATTTTCTTAAACTAAATTAACTAAAATTACATGTAGCTTTTATACAAACACAGTGCAGGCCTATCATAGAAGAACAGCGACATCCCCATTTAGGATTGACCACAGACCATAACAAAAAGTGACAAACTGAGCAGAGTGCACGTGACCCGTACACTAACATCTTCCAACCAATTTCAGCAGTACACATGATCTGACCTGGAGTCGGTACTCAGCAGTGACTGCAGCCTACTGTGTCTGGATCATGAGCTATCGTCTCCAGTGTGGCAGCTGCTGCATGCTTGTCTGGCACCTCATTCACTGCTAACTGGCTCCACGTGTGTAAAGACAAAAAAAAAAGAACAGGTCCAGATACATTACATGCACTGCATGTACACACACACACTTACTCCACATATTACAGGCGTAAATGCACACCTCGCCACACGCCACAGACGAACACACATGCACACACACACTTGCTAATCTCCCTGGCTTTAGTGGCGCAGCAGGAGTGCGGTGGTCTTGTGTGGCTTTATTAACTAGGGTGGGACAGGGAGAGGTGAGATGGTAAAGTGAGGGATGGATGAATGGAGAAGTGGGGAGAGAGAGGATAGAATTGGGCGTGTGGGGAGTCCCACCAGGTGCTAATAGATTTCCTGCAGCTTTGAAACGTTTACTTGCACTGGTCCTCTGGAACGGAGTCAGGTTTCATCTGTGGCAAATTACCCGGACCGAGGTTTGACCTTCCTTCAACACACACCCCAGACACACGCCTGTGACACACATTCTGACACACAAGTGGGACAAATGTGTACGCACACACTCTCAGTTACGCCTACATAGCACTAACACAGTGGCTACATGGCTTTACAGACTCATGTTCATGAGTCTATGTGAAAAAGCAACATCATAGATCATTGCTACAAACTTGATTTTAGCATCTTTTATAAAATAGCACAACCAGGCTTCAGGCAATGGGTCTAAACAACTGGACTCCTGTTGCCGTTGAAGCCGTGGAAGCTACATCCAGCAGCTGTTACCTTAGCTTAGCATAACAACTGCAAAAAAAGGAGGAAGTGCCAGCATGTTTCCCAAAATTAAAGCAAAAATAAGAACATTTCTCAGAAGGCTATACCATTCCTTTGATCCCCCACTCCAACCCTGCCACACTGCCTTTGCACTCATTATGCATTAACTAACATTTGCACTTAATCAGCATCTAATTTTCCATGCCACACACACATAGGTTCACTAGCCTGCTAGCCCTTTGATACTTGTAGTGAGAGAAGTTCTCCGTCTTTGTTGCATGCTTGTAATTTCTCATGTTACTTGTGTGTGTGTGTGTGTGTGTGTGGATGGGTGGGTGGTGTGTGTTTGCGTGAGCGGTCCAGACCAGAGATAAGAGGTTTGTAAATGAGTCAGAACACGAGAAAGTGTGTGCGTAGTAAGGATTGATGAGTTTATCTGTTGTATAGAGGTTGTGTGTGTGTTTGCATGTGAGATGCAGCTGCAGGGTAATTTAGCCACAGTCGACGGAGGCTTGGCGTGTCAGAAGATCTTTAAAGGAGTTCACTTTCTGCGTGTGCCAGACGTTGGCGCTTAATCACACTCTTATTACACACGGCCGAAGTGCTGACTGGCTGTCCTGACCATGCAGACACCTGGGGCACAAAACAGAGGAAATAAGTCACACTCTACCAGAAGACCAAAAACAAATTAGGTTTTGTGTTATGTAACTGAGTTGTATCACATTTATGTGATATAGTCTATATTCTGATATAGCCTGTCTGTGTGTGAGTCATAGCACACTGCTAGTCTAGAAAAGTTAGTCACAGTTTGTGTGTTTGGGCTGTCAGTAATGAAGGCAAACAGTCGGACAATAGTCACAGCAGGAGAGATTCAGATGCTGACAAATCATACACCATCCAATTCACCATGATTACCATCAGTTTGCATGACTGAGTCATTCTGCATCACTGCTTTGGTCAGCAAATTAGTCTTATCAAAAGAGAAATGAACATTTCCTCTACGACTCCTCATTCTGACTTTCTGATTTACGACTTCTCAAAGTTATGAGTTTAAAATTTAGAATTCTGACTTATCTTAGAAGGACATTCTTAATCTGCTTTGTCCCATAGTACATGGGAGCGAGAGGCGGGGGACACTCTGGACAGGCTGCCAGATAGAGACAGACAAACAACCAGTCACACCTATGGCCAAAATGAACTAGAATGATAAGATTTTTTTTCCCAGAATTTGACTTTAAAGTCCATATTCTAGTCATCAGTGTATGATGCAGAAATATGACCTTTTTTGTTAACAGTTAAATCCAAAATGTTGTAATCGCTTCAACGTCCATTACAGTACAACAGACCTGAGACATTTTGCCTCCATTCTAAAAGCAGCTGGACATTTTTTTTTCCTTCTCCGTTTCGGGGATCATTTAGAGCTAACGTTTTGACAGCTTGTATCTTTTTCACCTCCACTCTGTCTGCAAATCTTTGTAAGTGCTCTTCTGTTTTCTCTCCCACTCTGCTCTGCTCTCCCCTGAGATAAGGACCACTCATATTTCCAGTCAAGGACAGCTGATACAAAACCGTGGGTGATGCTGGGTGATTCAAAAACCACATCAAGCCCTTCGGTCCCGGTCACTGTGTGGCCCGGTGAGATGAGAGCGTCCCACATCTGCAGTGCTTGTTTTTCCTGTTTTTCCCCCTGATACAGCTGGAGCCTCTGCTTTAGCTTCACTTTCACTGAGGCCAAAAAAACATGAAAGGAACATGAAAAGCTAATGCTACCAGACTGCAGCAATTACAACAAAGTGAGTGCATTAATGACCAGCAGATGAGTCACAAAGTAACTGAACTCTCAACAGGGATAGGAAGCGGTGCGAAGACAATGCAGCAGGTGGAGGATATTTGTAAATGAAGCTGTTTTGGATAGGGGAAAAGATTGGACTTTGCCAAGCTAATTGTGTAAACCTCCGGTTTTTCATAAAGCCTTTTCAGAGCTTGTTGCGTCAGAGCATGTAAATAAATAAATAATGTGGGAGGAATTACCTCATTGCAGGGTTTTTACATATGCATGGACACTGTTTGTTCTTTTTGCCATGTTATTGTGTGGATAACTTTGCTGGATGACCTGTGCTAAGCATCATCACACTGGATGATGATCTGTATCATCAGCAATGGCTGAATTTCTATTACACCCTCCTCATACAGGCAATAACACAGAGCCTCCTTTACCTCCTTTGTCCACAACAAGTTCAAACACCAGTTTCACATACAATGCCTTCTCTAGTGCAGGGAGACAGTTTGCGTTCTCAAAGCAATGCCCTTAACTTATTCTTTTTAGGATTAGGCAGCCAAGCTGTGGCACAAGGTTGGAGAGACAACCCCACCACCAGCCTCTGACATACCGTAATTTCCTGGGTATGCAACTTATACTCAGGACTTCTATATTAAAATATATAATTTCACATTATTTTCACACTGACAGCCGTGTTCGAACTACACAGTGACTTTCGGGGGAGCGGGGAGGAGGGGGTGTCCTGACGTCCCATTACAATTAAATAATGGCAGCTCCTGACGGTTCTCTTTCACCTCCACCTTGTCTACAACTTGCATTTCAAGCATAGGTGAAGTGGACGTTCATGGAACGTGTGCTTGCAGCTGAGACTTAGACCTCACCTGGCAACAAGGAATTCTATTTTCTGATTGGTCGATAGGTCGCTATTCCAGACAGCTGTATGAGAGCACAGTAGTCTGCCTTTTACTCATTTATAGGATAGTTTATAGGAATTTCTGTGCGGTGAAGCTAATCATTTCTCCACGTGAGGACTTGTTGAAATCCGTGAGACTTGAGAGACCTGCAGCCGCACCACTTAGTTAAGAGAAATTCAAGAGGCAACATAACATGTAGTGATTTACTTAGGCATCTAAGGGAGCTTGGCTCCATTATGGATTTTTGGCTGGTGCGACCAATAGTCTGGTGCGACCTATAGTCCTAGAAAATACGGTAAGTGGTTCTTGGTTCTAGGCTGCAGGAACTTTGGGGCAGTACACACAGAGTAGAATCCACCAAACTCACAAGGTGATGTAATAATCTTGCTAAAACTGACGGTATTGTCATTCCAACATAAAATGTTGAAAAAATTTCTGGAGGGAAGGTCTAGGGAAGCTTGAAAGACACAAAGGTACGGCTGCTCCAAAACCTCCTACCAAGTCCTGCAGTGGAAAAAACACCTAAAGAGAGTCTCACACTGGTCACATGGTGGAAGTGGTTCAAAAGTAAAAACAGACAAACATTTGAGCTACCTTGGTGGAAGTGAAGTGATTCCTCCATGTGGTAATCATTATATGATGAATAAAAACTGATAAATGTCATATGCCATGTCTGTGTTTTACATAAACTGCAGGGTAATCAAAGGGATTTTGTTAAACAACGGGCTACTATGAACCGCTTTAGCCATGATGAAAGAAAGCCATACTTTTCCTGTAATCTCCTTCATCCTAATCTAATATCATCTTTAAAAATATAAAAAAAGGAATGTTAGGAGTTGTATGCAGTTGACTGTTGACCCTCTGGGTACAGACTTTCTGAATAAGAGGCACAGTGATAAAAAAAGGAAGAAAAAACATCCATGGGGAAGAACAAGATATGCTAAACATATCAATCTCAGCTTCCCTTAAATCACACAACATATTTATGACAGCCATTGTGATTGGGTTTTGAACCTCTGCCAAGCAAATGCCTTTACAAGGTGTTTGAAACTTAAATGAAAGGGTATGAACTTCATTTGGGATCTGGGGTGGTCCCTCCTGAGCTTTTTAAAATTACACAGAAGAGCTGAAGGGCAGGAGACGTGGAACAAAAAAACAAAAAACAAAAACCTTAACAATGCCTTGGTGGTCTTATTGTTGTCAGGCCAGGCTCAAAATGCCATTTCTTCCGACCCCAAGCCACAAAGTTGTTCTTTCTTCCCAATAAGCACGTTCCTACTGGATTCTTTGTAGCCTACAAAAAAACAACAACATAAAAAAAATGTTCTGTGGCTGAAACAGGTTCCACGTGGGGACAATGTATTCTTTGGTAATCTAAAACCAGCTGTACTGTAAAGAAAGATTTCACAGAACAGGAAAAAAAGATTGCAGAGACCATATCATCTAGCATGGCGAGGAATGTATGAGTAAGCATCAGAAGAGGAGAGCAACAGAAAGGGATGCATACAAATGAAGCGAGGGTAACACTTAAAAAGGTTCACTGTGGTGCATAAATGACATGCGACACCGTCTCTGTAGTCTTTGGAAGGCCCACACTGGAAAAACAAACCTGCCGGTGTAATGAGAGGACTGTTAATACTTACAAATGTAATTACTTACATAATAAACTTTTCATATTTACTCAAGAGGCCGTTTACTTGTGGGACTTCAGGCCAGATATCAATCAGTGACAGAGGGACACAAGCCTGGAGAATTATGATAACAATCAAAAACACAACAGGAGTGACCTCTCAGTGTAAACCAACAGGGTCATCCCGCTGCCAGACGCGAAAATCCAGAGCCCCTGGCAGGAAATCCACTGTGTGCTGTTGACATCGCAACTCCTCCGTGACAGACAAGGAATAACACTTTTGGAAAGGAAGAGTTTAAGAGGTGGTGGTGGGGGAAACAAGAGTCCAAGAAAGACAGGGTGCTGTCAGCGGAAAACAGGACTTTTAGCACCGTAATAAATCATTTGTACAATATTCACTCAAGGAAAGCATTGAAAACAGAGATTACACATGCTGAAAAGAATGCTATGGTTACAGAGGCGGGCCAGGCTAACAGTTATTTCTGAGTGCTACTATGAGGATTAATTATGTTTTGAATTTGTATTCAGTTTCAAATTGCCAAAAATGACAGTGTTGTAATCAATTTCTGTCACAAGATCTGTAAAATTTCACATTATTGGTCTCCATATAGTCGTTCAGCAGCTGCGCTACCAACAATAAAGTCCTTTTTTTAATAAAAATAAATACTAAAGACCTAGTAATTGGTCTCATTTAAAATGTCCCCAAGCACCTGAAGGATTTCTTCATTCTTTGTACAGGACCAGGGTTAGTTTTAACGTCTGTAATAAAGAGTAAAATGAGCCTGTAGTTTGTCTTTGGGGGGCAGTGAGGAATAGTAGCTCTGGAACAGAGCACAGCTGGTTTTAGGTTCAAGTGTAAAGCGGGCCGCGTTAACGAGAAAGTCACTTACCATTTGATCAACATGCAACAGGGAAAACAGGAATTACTGTAAATTTACGAGCAGAGGCACACTACAGGCTGCTGTTAATGGACGTGTCCTTGAGCCAGATTCAGTGTTGTGCAGAGACGCGGTCCGACCTGCGACTCCTTTCTTTTCTTTTCCTGGACATTGTTGACATTGGCTGGACGTCAGGTCCTGATGTCGACTAGACACTGGGAGAGCAGGCTCAGGGTGCTTCCTCCTCTTTCTCACACACATTTGGATGGGAATTGTGTGTTGGCAATGTGACAGGAGTTAGTAACAGAAATCTGATCTAGTGTAGGAAAAAAAACACACATATTGCAAGAAAAGGACATCAGCTAGACATCTAAAACACAATATAGTAATCATAAACTTTTATTCTGAATATACCTTATTTGCACATGAATAAACACACTCTCCTCTCCAGGATTATAAACATTGTTCTTTTTCTTCAGAATTGTACAATTTTTTTACTTTACACGACTGATTCTGGAGAATCGAGTTCCACTAACATATTAAAGCACAATCGAGAGGGAGACCGACAGAAAGGCCCACCAGGAAACCCCCCCCCCCCCCCAAGTCAGACAAGGTGCCACTTGGTGGAAGCCTCCATCAGAGAGTCTGCCATAAAAACCAAAGGCAGAGAGAGAGAGAGAGAGAGAGAGAGAGACTGACTGGACGGCCAATCGTCTGCCGAAGAGTGGCAGCAAGGTAACAGACACACAAAAAGAAAACACACACATTAAGCAGTCCTCAAGAGTCCAAAAATAAAAGGCCAACCCAAACAATCCATACAGAGAGCACCAACAGAATCAGAAACACTTAATATCACATCCAGTATTTTATTCCTGAGGTGACAGCATCTGATTTTAGCACTTGAGAGTGAAATGGAACATCTGGGCAACGATGGAGGTCGTGTTCTGTCTCCACTGTCTTCTGTGCATTTGTAAAAAGATTCTATTTGGAGGATTTTAGATCATCTGTAAATCCAACATTTCTGCCCAAATCGACTTAAATGACCATGCCAGTACTTCAGCATCACTACATTTTCATGATACTTAAGTACAGCTAGTTTGGGGGGTTTTGAGCTAACTGCTAACATCAGGATACTCCCAGTAAATTGCTGCAGGAACTCGTAGGAGACATATGGCCACATAATTGCTATTTTTTAGCCTTTCCCACAATAAATGAGGGAACAGCGATGTAAATATTATTTAAAAATGTTGTTAAATAGTACTCTATCACACAGTCTGTGCCTTTTTTCTTCCACCCTAATAAGACAGGGAAGTTCCTGTCATTGAAACAGCACAAAACATCACCCCAAAATGGCCCCATTAGTTCCTGTACTATGTTTGTTCTCAGATTTGATAGAGGGTTCATACACACTCAGTGCCTCCCTCCAGTGAAAAAGGGCCTTTTGTAGTGGTACTGCATGATTTGTAGTAAAATGGCTGAATTGCTGGTATGGTCCTTAAGATGTAGTAAAGGACTTGGTTCGAACCAATCAGGTTCCTCTTCCTCAGCCGACTCAGGACAGAGCCAAATGCTGTCTCCTCAAGAGAGCGGCAGTATTCGCTGATCATACCTTCAAAATGCCTGACACTTAGGTTATTATGCTTCCCAACATCACACACTAAAGCAGGAGCACACCGGATAATGTTTGAACTTATCAGCCATTACCATGCAACACAGAGACTTACATCTTGCCTTGGTAACATTGCATAAATGTTATATATTAGGATAATAGTAGTTCTCTCCCATGAGAACAAGAGTCTTACTGTATATATGGCACTTGATATTCTTCAGTGTTAGTAAATAAGGAGCATAAATACCAGTTAGTCTCACCACATTGTTTTTGTTGGAAGATTATATATTTAAAGGTAAACATAGAGAGTATAAAAGTGCAGCTCGGACCAGTTAGAAATGTACTGACGACGACGGTGGTGAAGCCTGACGAGCTGGCATTATTTGATGTGTCACAGAGGAATGCTCATCACATAGAAACCAACATTGTTCACTGTGATGTAATTATTTAGTGAGACAAATGTTTAGTAGTAATCTGATGCACATATGTGGTTTTTACTTCCCCACAGAATTAAGTCATTTCCTGCAAACATCCGTCAGTGTTTATGAAACAAAAAGATGCACTCCCTGGTTTGGTTTTAGTGGTGCGTACACAGCATCCTCAGATTTCATTCAGTGTTGACAGTTTGAATGCCAGTGTTGAATGTTCCAATGACACATTTGATGTAAATGCTTAATTTGTAAGAAACATGAATTGGAAGGATGTTTGGTGACATTTTGGTAGCCTGAGAACCAGACAAATCTGAGAACTTTTTGTAATCTGTTGTGACAGAAAACTGGGATTTTTTAGCTGGGATTACGCCGATCACAACCAACTTTAATTAATATGGAGAACACTGGACACAATGGCTGTGCAGAGGAACAGCGCTGAGGCACTTTTGTAAACACTTCACCGCTGAAACAGTAAGTGACATGGCAGCAACTGGATCATTTTGGCGGCCATGTTCAACAGCTGAGGAAGATACACTGCTCACAGGAGGGCTCTGGCAAGACATACTGGAAATGTATTCACCTAATTCACCTAATTTTTATGATAAACGTAAGAATCTGCCATCCTCTAAAAAGCCCTACCACTGCTGTAAAGCCATAGCAGACACAGACTAATGCAGCCTTTACCCCCCATACACATATACACGGACAGTAAATGTCATGTTACAGTTAGTGCTATGTACTGCTCAACGATAATGCTAAAGAAAATGCAAACTATGTATATATTGATGGAGGACGCAACTCTGCCTCTGTCCACTGTACAAAAGTGAGGCCAAAATGTCTCACTTGTGATCACTGCTGAGAGTGGGGGGGGGGGGGGGGGGGGGGGGGGGGGGGCTCCTGCCACTTTATCGCCTACACTACAGCCAGCCACCAGGGGGCAATCGGGCAATCAAGATGTTTTGGCCTCACTTTTGGGGAGTTGTCATGTCGTCCATCTTTCATTTACAGTCTACGGTCTAAACCTAGTGAGTCTTTTGTTGATCAATTTGCCTGCTAAATCAAATAACTAAATAACAGGGAGACTTCAGGTGAGTTCACACTGGTTTGACAACATCAGGCTACTGATCGAAGGTTAAGATAAGGCAATAAACCAGTATCACATGTAGCCTACATAGTATAAACCCTATGATTAACAGCTCTCTGACAGACTTATAACCAACTTGCGTGATCAGTCAGCACCAAACAGAGCAGTCTTATTATTTTCATGGAAACACAGGAAACACACACACACAGGAAAGACTTGTCCCCTCTTGCTGTCCGTTTCTCCTAATTCTTCCTAATTCTTTGACACCGAAGTTTAGCTGCTTTAAGAGTCCAGTTGTTTGGTCCTGTGAAGTGTAATCTGTTGGCAGATTCAGTTTGATTTGAAGCAGTGATTTAATTGATTAGTGCATTCAAGAAAACATCTCTGTTGTGGCCTGTGGCAAACCTATCGCTTAACCTATCTACAGTAGTATCAGCACATTGTGTGGATTACTTCAGGTTTCACACACACACACACACATAAAGGTGTGTGTATATGTATATGTATAGAGATAGAGATAGAGAGAAGGCACACAAAATGAAATAAGACAATGTTAAGCAGGAGAAAAAAGAATAATAAAGTGATGTTGCAGTAATAAGCCAAGATTTATATTTTCTGTGTTCACAAAAATCAACGTGGTGTCAATTTTGACATTAAATCAGCCTCTAGGTGGATGTCCGATGTCCATGCTGGCTTCTGTGTGAAGCTACTTCCAACACGCCTCTGTACAATATCTGTTAAAAGCAAGCACAGACAAGCAAATGTGACCTTAAACCTGGATAACAGGAACCCCCAGGGGACGCGGGAAGTATAAATCTGGCTTAATAAACTGCAAAAGTGTATGACACTACTACCCAGAACACAGGCTGTTCATCAACTTCCAAGACAAATAACAGCTGCACATTGAAAAGCAGTGCAGATAGTAGTCATTTAATTTAAAAAGTGACAGCAGTGAATAAAAATGTGCCATTTTACCTATTTATTTTGAGCAAAAAGAATTCTCCTGTAACCCCTGTAACAGTAGAACGCCTTACACATCATTCAAATAAATAGTCATTATTAAATACCACGCTTCTTTCAATCCAGCAGCCGCAGTCTAAAAAGGTTTTCGTCCAAATCACGCAGTCCACATGGCACAAGAGAGGTTTTTTTGTCCACTGAGCGCTTTTTGGGATATCAGCCAGGCTTCATCCTGATTGGTCAACGCGCTCTATGGCAGCAAAGGTTTTCACAGGAGCGATCCGACACCAAGGCATAGAATCCCGACAACAATAACCGCTTATTATCAGGGGCTGAAGTTCACTCAGAAACAAGCGCTCTCTGGCAGTAAAAGGGTTGGCTTTTTTTGTGCATAAACATAAAGATGAACATAATTTCCACACTGCAAATACAGTATCTACATGTGTGAAGACAACGCCCTCGAAGACACTGAAAATGTTCTGGGTAGTATTAAAAATAAATCAGACTGAGACAACATTATTATCAGAAACCCAGATGATGCAAATGCAAGGTAAGAGATTATGATGTGACAATTTGGTATCTCTCACTAACACGCCAAATTCTCAACTGGAAAAACAATAAATATCTAACAACTAACCACTGCAAATCCATTAAAAATAAAGTACACTCCTGCAAAATGGCAGCACTGTTCCTGGCAGTGGTGAATAAAACTGCTTCAATAAACCCGTCCCACAACATCGTCATCTAAATCTCTCTGATACTATAAGGCAGTCCAAACTCTTTCTTCAATGACATCGAGCCAGATAAAGTTCAAAAGTTGCCAATCAAAATGAATCTCTGAATTCGTCTAATCTCAGCTGTTGGGGACCACTGAAGGGATAAGGGTTACTTCAAATCACTCTCAAATACATTTCATTCGTCATTTGTACCCTGGTAAAATCACAATGGAAAAAAGGAGATACAGGCAGAATGTGGGGCTCACAGATTGTTTTGTTTTTTTTGTGGTTTGTCACAAGCGCTTCTCATCGGGCATTCATCGTTTCAGTGGCAGCACCGCATACTGGTTGCCATGTTGGAAAAACAGAGGCAGGGAGTGAGATACAGGATTCAATCAGGCTGTTCAGAGGTCATGATGGGATGGCGTGGTGTCTGGAGTCCGTCACAACCCAGAGCAGCGCCAGCTGAAGGGCCACCATCAGCCAAAGTGATGGACTCAGGCCGGACACGCCGCCACAGTCAGGGTCCTCCTCCTGGTGCCGAGCAGGGAGAAAAAGAAGTGATGTTAGTGTTTGTTAAAGGCAACACAAAAATACTGTTTATCTGGCCATCAGCTAAAGTCCTCATAGAAATAGTGGCTCTGGTGGGGGTGTGTGTCTGCTGTATAAGAATTGCTAGCTTGTGTTAACTGAACCATAACATATAGATCTTTTTAGTATGTGCATGCATGCTCCTTCCTACCACAGCTACCTTAGACTGTCTGACACAATTTTACCTTTCCAAAATACCTCACTTAAAGGTGCTACCATGTTGGAAAAAATGCCATCATGGACCTCGGAGTAGAGGCCACCTAACACCCACCCAATTCTTCTTTCAACACACACACCCCTTAATCAAAAAATAAGCACTTGAGCGTAGATCAAGGTGCAAAAACAAGCTAACAAGCCATATCGACTGCTTGATTTTGTATTTGTTCAACAGTGGCTTTAACATTAGTTGTTTAATTTGTACTGATTGGTACTTAATGTGTACTTAATGAGTTAATATAAATATAATAAATATAAACAAATGTGACAGTTTAGCAAACAGTTTTCACCTTCAGGAAATGGGGATCAAACACGAGGTTAGAGAATATAAAAAAGCTTCAAAAGCACTTTTTTATACTTGACTGGAAAACTTTGAACTGTTCTGATATTCTCTGCATGCTCAACCTCTGCTGGTACAAGGAAAGGAATGTCTTGCCTTGAAATTTCTTTTGTTAAAAAAAAGTTGAAAAACACATGGAAATCTGGATGCAAATAAGAAGTGAGAGGTCTGTTTTGCTAGTGTCTGCATTCGTCAGTAATCAGGAGATGAACTAGAGTCTATAGCCTGAGACGGATCATGATAGATGGGGAAAGTTACAAAGAGCATGGCTAGAAGTTCAAAGTAAGGTGAGATGGAGAAAACGCTGACAAGAGACGGTGAGGAGAAGTCAGACGGTGGTGGAGAGAGTGACAGGTGAGAAGGATAAGTGTGGGAAATCAATGGAAAAAGACATGTAGTGGAACACAGCAGAGATGGAGGAAAACAAACTGAGAAGTGAAACATCACAGGAGAGAGAGCAAGCCAAAAGACTTTTAGATGGAGCATTAGATAATGACACAATGTTAATGAGAGAGAGAGAAAGAGAGCTAGCGTTATGGGACTGACCCGAGACAGCACATGAACAGTGGCAGCAGTAACATGAGTAGAGAGGAAGCCAATGGGGAGCCTGCGCTCCTTCGGCACATGGCCTCATCCTAACCATCAACAGCCAATCACAAGGCAGGAAACAGAGAAAACAGAGAGAAAGAGAGTCATGCAGCAAACGGTCCACAAGGTTAGCAAGTTAGAAAGCAAATATAAAAATTCTGATTAAGTAGACAAAGAGAAGTACAGGACAGATGCATTCCCCTGAGACACAAAGAGTGTGAGAGGCAGCGTAAATGTGTGTGTGAGAGAGACAGTGTTGTTCATTTTTAAGAAACCTTAACATTGGACTATAGAGTAAAAACAAACAGAGCATCCAATCACAGAGGTTTCACACGCAAAGATTCTGTGCAGCTCATAAAGATGTTTGTTTGGCTTAGTTATTCATAAGTCCAGTTACAACCGACTGTTTATCTTTGCATGGGAAACCTACGCACATACAGCTTTTGAGGGATTAAAAAAAAGAAAGAAGAAGAAGAAGAAGAAGGACATGCACCATGTAAAGATATTAGTGATGGATTTCTCCGCTGATGTATGGTTTCCGTATCAGAGATGCAGCTTAAATATTTTGCAGTTCAGCTCATTCTATTGTGGAGAAGTTTGTGGCCTAAGGAGTCAACTTGAGATACATAGATCCATTCATTGTAGAAATCGCTGTCTTGATGCACCAGAAAGTATTTCTCAGCAGCAATGAGGTCATCAAAAGGCAACGACTGAGCTCCACCTTCATCTTAGGAAAGAGTAGTCTGAGGGGTCAAATTAGGCGTCGGTGGCGGCTGTCAGCACTGTGGACTTGTTGGCTGAAGAATGCCTGTCTTGTCAGCTTCCTATGGTGCATCTTCTGGATTCTTCTGAACAGTATCACAGACGCCATCCTCTTGCCTTGACAACTCAGAACATGACAATGAGGAGATGTTCTGGTGGACCCTCCTTTGGTGAGGTGAACAACTCCTCTCCTTCTACTTGATGCTACAAACTTATCAATCATCTGTTTATCTAATTTAGGTAAACATAGTGGAGCATCAAGCAGCTAAAAATAAGGGTAATGAAGACCAAATGAATGCTAATGCTAGCAAAAGAGAAGCATCTATCACCTGCTATCACCCAATCTGGGAATAAAGTGCAGTTATCTGAACCAGAAACAATCCAAGGCGTGTGGAAAACAAACTTACATGCTCGTTGTTATCAAAACAATCTGTCGGCCCTTTCCTGTAACGAGGATTGAGAGCCATTTCACAAGGATCAGGCCCATTAGCTGGATGAGTGAAGTCAGGAACATGACACAGCTTGTGCATTGGTAGCAAGAAAATCATTAATAATTGCAGCCAAATTGAGTACATCCAACGATAAATCAAATGTAAGAACAAGGTTTGAGCAACACCTCAGTGATGTGGCAGTCATTATTCAGCATTGTGTTTTACAAAACAGACTTAGTCTATAATTGACCACAGCCCTGTGTGTTTGAGAAAACATCGCAGCAGACTACCATCTGCCACACAGACTCGAGTCAAATCTGAGTGCCGAGCCAATTTGTAAATGTCAATTACAGCGGAAACGCTCTGTGGAATTTAGAAGATGGTGAGTGCTGAGATATGGGTGGAGGAAAATAAGTTTGCAGACAAGAACATTGTGTTGTTCCCTTTAAAAGCGCAAAGGGTGGTGAAAATATCTGCTAATAGTCGTCTATTCAACATTACTACCACAAACATCTGTTCAAGTGTACACATTCTCTGCCAGATGATAGCTGTGTTGGGTTAAAAGGATACATTGCTTTTCATCCTGTATTAACGGCTTATCGACACATGAGGGGCAGGTGTGTTTCCCATCAGCAATGATGAAGACCAGGTTCGTCTTGGGCAGTTTTTCAGCATGGTAGAGCCTGGAGAAGAGGGGACACACAGGAGACACTGGAGCAGTTTGACATACGGGCTCAAATCCAGGAAAGATACAATTTCACTGAAACATGCTTAGACAGATGCAAGAAGTTAAATATTTATCCAGAAAGCAGTGAAAGGACAGCGGAGCGACTGTGCTGCTGCTTTAATTGTCCCTCTTACATGATAAAGCAGTACTCCTTAGTACGTTTAACTCTTTAAAACACAATGAAAAACACACTGTGGATTGCTCCCTTAACTACTTTTATTCCTAAGGGGACATAAACCTGCTGTGCCACCCCACTGTCCTCCAAATACTTTACTGAAACCCACATGTCGCTGGTGCACAAATGATTTTCTCTGCTTTTTTTTATGGAGGTCGTTAAAAAGAAACGTGTGTGCGGCTAATGTGCAGGAACGCCGAGCGGCATGCGGGCAGGCACTCCATTAGCCGGCACGAGGGGGCCTTAAAACACCATACACGCACCCACATGAACACAAATCACACACACCAAACATGCCAGTTTGGACGGTGGTCCTTGCTAGTCTCTTGACTTCACCTTTATGGCATGTGGGTTTTTTTTACAGCCCCTCTCTCTCTTAGTGGCATCGCTGGGGACTTCATTTGTATCTCATAGATGCCACAGAGAGTCACGCTGCTTGTAAACGCCTGCTATGTGGGGTTTTTTTGGTGGATAGTTTTACCTGGAGCAGTTTTCGCAGTCCACCGAGCCTCTGAAAGACAAGTTGTTGGTCTCGAAGAAGTACTGAGTTTGCTCTGTGATGCAGACCTCCTTGCGCATGGCGTCGGATACTTCGTCCTCCATTTCAGCTGCAGAACAGACATGCAATCACATTCAGGCCAATCAATATAAACACACATTTAAAAACTGTATAATTACGTCCCTTAGTAAACAACGGCCTGTTTTGACGAGCATGAAGAAACATTCAGCCATGCACATGGTTTAAATTGCCCCCGGTTTCACCCTATTGGCTCATTGGACATTGATTAATTAGCTAGTTTAGGTATCCGATAATGGGACTGAAAATGTTATGCATCAGCACCACACGCAGGACACTGTAAACCTGACTCAAACACATAGCTACAATGTCTGGTGACTCATCAATATAGAGGTATTTTTTGCTTGTGACCCTTATAGACTTGGACTAAATTTACACCACTCTGACCCTGGTTACACAGACCTGGTCTCAGTCCAGTGCTTTGACTCTCTTTCTTTGACAATATGCTCAGAGATAATTACAGATGATTCTAAGCAACGGCATAGATTTGCTTTTGACACTGGTGAGGACCTAAGATTCCAACAACTATCTCGCACTCGCATGTGTTTTGGTGCTGCCAACCAACGTAGCTACACATGTGACAGCAGGGACAGCCAATCACATGGCCATATGTGTTACAGTAGGACCGGAGCCCTTGTTATATTCCAATCTGAATCAGACTATTAAGGACTTTGGGTAGGACCAATGACAGGAGAATATCTATTGGTAGGACGCCAGAAAAGAATGGAATTTAACCCTTCCTGCACCCAATGAGAATCTATTTTTTTGGAGGGGATCGAAGTATTGATGGGAACAATTCGCTGGACATTGGTGGGGATGTGTCACCTCTGTCCATGCTAAAACTACACCCTTGATTCTAAGTAGGATTACCAGATTACTATCCTTCTGGTAGAAAATTGTTTGTATTGCCATAATAACAAAAGAGTCAACCAAACAGACAGAAAAGGTTACAAATAATTAAGCAACGGTGACCTGTAAAGACACTAATATTACAAAAAAGCCAACAATTCTTGTCTTGGGGCGTTAATCAGAAAAGTTACTGAATAAAGAAAATAAAGATTTCTTATTAGTTTAGAAAGTCAAATATGGCAAATGAGTTTTTTTACTTTGAATTGGATGTTTACAGCAGTAAAACCACCATTTTAAACTAGATTCACCACATTTCTATTGACGCACAAATTTTGTAAGTCTCTGAAGTGGTTTTATAAGTGTTTCTGCAGAACATTTTGTCTCAGAGTGAAATTGACCTTTTGGATCACTACCCTTTTTGACATTTTTGTGAAATTATATAGATGAAAAAACTGTTTTTTGAGGTCACTGTGAACTTCAGCCACCAAAATGAAATCAGTTCATCCCTGATTCCAGCCAACATTTGCACCAAAGATGTTCCACAAGGGATTCCTGAGATATTGTGTTGACAAGAGTGGGACAGATGTACGCAAGTGCGTTCGTATAACCCGAACACATGACGCCTCCGGGCCACTGCTGTGGTCAACATGGGGGTCTGATGCAAAAACAAAAAAAAAGTGTTTATTTCCAGAAAGATGTGCTAGAAAATGAATTCAGTTGTCACGTTGTATAAAGATGTCAGAAGACATGTCAGAGTTTGACATATCAAAACTTTGTTAAATTACATTTAAACTCCATCCATATGGCCTTACAAAAGGGGTTTGGAGTTAAAAGGAACATCTTCATCTTGTTTTGAAGCTGTTGGTAATTTGTATTGTCTAATACATCACATTTGTCACACACAAAAAACACACACAACTCCAAATTTGCATGGTCTGGTCCACACGTGTAACATCTGAAATCCTCCAAACATCAACTTTTCCATCAAATCATATTGTTAGTCACTGTGTGTTCCTGCCATGTGGCAAGCACTGCACCACAGTTTAAGGCTGATAATAGTGTGGTCAATATCTTCTAAGGCCTTTTCAAAGTAACTAAAAATAAGCATTTATTTTACTTAAACCTCCTCATGGAGGACATTTGGGCTGTTACAAACCGCCTTAACCCTTTCTACCCCAACCCTATTTTTTATATAAGTGAGTATCAGCAACCATGAGGTGTATTTGAATACGTTTAGTGTCATAACAAAGGGAACACCTGGGAGATTTACTCAGATGTGTAAGTATTAGTTTGTACGCCTCTGGCACTTTGTAAATTAAGATGGCACACAGCAAAAATGAACAATTTCTTTCTCATCTGTTGAAAATTCACACTTTTACATGAATATCTTCTTGAAACGATGCAGCACCCAAGTTATATCAAGCTGTAGCTAAGATTGTGGACATTATCTCTGCCACATTTAATTTCATTGTAATGAAAGAAAACAAAATTACAGATTGTTTAGGCCAACCTATGTAAATATAATTTTCAAGATGGCAAAAAAAAACATTTTTTTAGGGCCTTTGAATTTGAATGTTTTGATGAACCAAACTATATATTTCACATTTAAGTCATTATTGGTGTTCATCACTTCAATCTACATCACTTTTTACTTGTATACATATATTATTACACATCTATAGATTATAATATATGTATATAGCAGATATACTATGCCCCGATATTGCAGCTAATACCTCGACAAATATGCAGGCTCATAACTTTGCAATGGACGGGTTGATTAGGATGATTGACACCTCTATCGAATAGTCTAAACCAATAGATTTGAAAGCTAGTAGTAATATTTGTGCTTGACTCACCAATGACCAGCCACATGGAAGAAAATGCATTATATGCTAAACGGGCGTTGCCACATTCTCGCATAAACACAGATGTTGGTCTATCTGAACCAAGCATTTATTGCTCTCCAATATGACTTTTCATCGCAACTTTACAAAAGAAAGACCTTATAGCTCTGCTTTTTTCTATGTGTGAAATTCATGAGAGCTCACCTGCGTCCAGGAAATTGGGGAATGTGATGCTGACCAATAACTGTTGCAGTATTGACCTAAGAGCAAAAACAAAATCCCAGCGTTGAAAAATGTCTGCATGCATTGGAACATAATATATCATAAATCCTCAAACCGAGACCAAACCAACATGTGTATGTGTGTGTGACTTAAAGGCGTGTCTAATTTTAGCGTTTAAAACGTCTTATTGTTTTGCTTTGTTTGCTGAGGATTGGCCACATCGTCGGTGGCCTGAAAATCCATTTTTATTTGGAGTTATTGTAAAACAAGATGTGAATGACATCAGGACAGTGAGAGAAGGCATAAATCAAGAAGAAGATTTTGTGGAATGTTGACTGTCTTGGGAACAATTCTAGCTATTAAACAGATGCTATACTGTATGTCCATTTGGAGGAACAAATCCGTGCCTGTTTTCCATTACAATCCGGGTTTAAGCACTTATAACACAGGCTTATATATTATATATTTTTCTTCTTTATATATGAAAAAGAATGAACTCACCAAGCTGCAGCTGTGGCCCACCATCCTAAGTTCAAAATATCTGCTATTGTGGGCTGAGGGGGACAGAAAAAATAAGAATTAATATCACAAAAGAGCAACTAAATAGTTTAACAAATCACTTTAGGCTGGTTGAGCCACTCTGAACATCCTGTTTGTGTACACAGTGGCTGCAGACTGGTCCACTTTTGCCAAAGACCAAAAAGGGCCAGCCAGAGAGTTTCCTATTCTTCCCTTACTGAGGAAATTACACAACACAATCCTCCTCAACAGATGTAAGCATAAATATGTAAACAAAGAAGCAGTGAGAAAACAGAGTAGCACACGGTTTGAATAAAAGGCCCGACATGTTGTTTTGATTATGGTTAGCATGCGAGCGCCTTGTTTTGGTGAATCAGTGCTGTATTCTGTCTCTTCAGTGGATGGCGGCTTGAGTCATCAAGGAGACTTAAAACTAACCGTGTTGGGAGGTGTCACTGCCTGTCAGCAGCGTCTTTGATCAGGTGTATCTGCATTTTTCATCTCACCTTGGTCGCTGAAGCGTGTTCTGCACAGGCGGGAAATGATGTGATTTCGTTTGTCTGTCACTTCGGGGAATTTTTGCAACAGTAAATACTTGAATATCAGGGGTGGCTGAAAGTGTGTGACCTGAAGGTAGACAGGGTCAGCTTTGTAAAACCATCAATAGCAGTCTTAGGCCTGCAGAAGGCAGCCATTAAAACTTTGGGGCATAGGAGTGCAGTCCTGATAGAGGAGCACACCTCACGTCACTTTCCCAGACCGAATCCTAAATCTGTAGCATGACCCTATTTCAGGTAGACCACCAGAAGCATGACCGGGAAATAGAGGCCATCACTTTGATGCAGACCTCACTGATGTGGAGACTCGTCCAGTTTCTCATCCATGCTTACAAACTGCTGAAAAAATCTCTCAGGATCCACCTCAAAATCTTCTGCTTCCATTAGGAGTTCCAGAGAGCACCTATCATGGATCTTGTCTGTTGACTTCTGAGTAGTGATGGTGGACGGTCTTCCAGGATGGTGGTTATCTTCTAGGCTCTCTCTGCAACCTTCCACTGGTGATTACAGTATGTCCTCGTGGACCTCCACGAGACTGCACCTAGGCTGATTGTCTGGTCTCAGACAACGCTGACTTAATAACTTACAATTACCTAAAACATTTACCCAATGTATAAACAATTTCACAAATCAGCCCAAAACCTTTCTGCATCCAGTGATATTCATTGGCCTCGCTGTAATGCCTGCACATAATTAGCATCATTTCACTGTAAGTTGTACATTTTGTAAGTGATGACAAACAGCGCCTGTTCTACATCACTCACTGTGTTAGCCAAGCACGCTAGACCACCTAATCCTGTTACTGTTGCTGCAACTCCCACTCTAACGCTTTCACCATACCCTCTGCTTCCCTTCTCATCTGCTCTATCCAGATTTATGACTCTCTTGGGAGTAACAGTGTGTGTGTGTGTGTGTGTGTGTGCATGTGCACATTAGTGACCATTTGAAAGAGCCAAGAGTACAAATGGCTGCATATGTATTTGCATCCTGTTAATACAGAGGCATTGAGTAAATGTATGGATATCAGAAGGTGTGAACATATAAGCGTGTGCACAGCCTCTGGCTTATGTAACTCACCACATAGACGGATCGCAGGCCTGCAGCCGCCTTGCTCTCCCTCTCAGGGTCACAGAGGGACTGGTAGTCGTAGGTGCTCTTGGAGGTGAAAAGGGACGAGTTGACCAGTGTTCTCATGAGGACCGGGTCGATGACGCCAAAGAAACGACCAATCTAATGTTAAAAAGGACAAAAAAAACACAACTTCATGGTAAAAGAACATATGCTGGCCAGAGGCAAAATCTACCAGCCTCCTGTCTGACCTCACAACTTCATAGAGGAAATGATTTCAAGAACAAGGGCCCACTGAGGAATATCTGAACCTTTTAAAATGCACAATTCAGATGCATTGCTTCTTATTCACACAGTGGTTTTATACTTTCAACAATACAATCTACAACACACACAGTAAATCACCCACAAACCAGGATGATGGACGCCAGTATAATCTGATTAACACAGTCCACCTAGCAGCCGTAAATCTCCACTCAGAGGAAGTAGTTTGTTTCAGTATTTCAGAGGTGTGCATGGAAGTGTTTAAGTACTGTCCAGCAGGAGGAGCGTGTACAGTAAGAAGTGCCCATCTGTGTGTGTGTGTGTGTGCTTTAGGAAATGCAAACTATCCTTTTCCTTCCACTTTGTAAGGTCACCCTTAACAAGCCGTCCTCCACGTATCCATTCCTCTCTAGTCAGCCAAAGGATATATAAATCTCCCAATCTATAAGGTAAAGGGAGCCTTCTCTTGTTTCCCCATGCAATAACACAAATAATGAATTAACAGTCAAAGCCCTGCCGGCTGCAGACTCCCCCAAGGGTTTTTGTAGTAAGAAAAAGAATGAGCTGGAGAGGGAAAGGTATAAAAAAGAAGTGAGAAGCTTATAGAAAAGAGAGAGAGAGAGAAACTTTGCTCCGGTAGGAAATATGATTGAGGGCACACAGCCTTTTCCAAACAAGGTCTCTGGATTTTAGTGCTGCTGCCAAACTTCAGAGGGTAGCTGATTTATCCAGCACACACCCAGGCCTGATGAGGAGGGAGCTGAGGTCACATGAAAAAACATTTGCTCAGACGACAGCTGGGGCCTACTGTTAGCACTCAGCATAGGACAACGGCAGGGCAGAAATGCATATGCTTTCTGTTTTTGTGTGTGTTTAATGGAAGAGATGCGTAAAAACATGTTCATATTTTATTTTTAATTTAGGTGACCACAATTAATGTTTAAATCCTCTCACTCAAAATAACCAGTTTTATTCTCTTTGGTGCCACCTGTGGTTATAAGTGGTAATTGCAGCTGTGTTCAGCTAATTTGTTCAAAGAATCTGAAGCCTTTTTTAATGTATTACAGTACTTCTTACAAATAACAGAAAATTCATTTCAATTTAATTCTTAAGGGACAAACTGGTGCAGTGATCAAAACAGTGTTTGAAGTGAAGAAATTAATTTAAATAAATACCAATATGACTGTTTAAAAAAGGGCTTGAAGTATATACAGCAGCCAATCGTGGTAATTTCGTTTAAAACAGATGCACTAATAAGACATATTGTTATACAGAGTAAAATGAAGAGGCCCACCTCATCGATGTATCTTTCTTGATTGGACATCACCAGGAAGCCACCATCATCCAGAATGACACAGTCCACGAACTGAAGGCACAAAGATATGATTAAACTATCGTGTCATTCTTACGAGTCTGAGCCAAAACAAGATCTGTAAAAATATGCAATTACCCTATCATTCCTCTGACAGCCACAGATCTCATCATTGCACTTTAAATAGAGGAGAAAAGCAGAGATTTAAACATGTGTCCATGGTGGGTACAACGTGTCAGCCAGACGGCGTCTACTCACATTCGCCCTGTAGGTGGTGTTGATGAAGCTCACCATCCACGAGTTGATGTCCAGCTTTACGCCGACCACTGGGATAAAACACATACCCCAGACATCTTACATCATGCTGGACCTTTGTGTCAACTTTACACTCTGAACTTGGAAAATGCACACTTGGCTAAAGATCACAGAAGAGCAGACAATTTGATGTGTGGTTTGTGTATGTGTGTTTGTGTGTGTATGTCAAGGGGGGGGTGCAGCAGACAAATGAGCAGTAACGGCAGTTAAATGAGAGGCTGCAAGCGTGTCTGCAGAAGCAGGATCGTGGTGACAGAAACGGTAGGTGTGTAAATACGATGATGAGCAAGTTTATGTGTAGGTGGCACAGTAAAAAGTTTTAAATGCGAGCGTGCATGTGTGTGTGTGTATGTGTCCTTACCAGCTGGTTTTAGTGTGATATTGTCAATCTTGAGGTTTACTGCTCTGCTAACAAGGACTGCATCATCTCTTGCTGCGAGAACAAGAAACACTGTATGTAAAAGGTACACACAGACTTTTTCATTTCAAGACTCACTCAATAATAGCTTGTGATTTACTGCTAAACAGTTTATCAGATATACTGCATGCTAAACAGAATGCAACCCTATACAACAGTGCTTGATGGGTAATACAGGGGCAAGGCTTAGCAAAGGTCCACTGTGGCTGTAACTCACTGAGGTTCTCATTAGGAACGTAGAGGGTTGGAGTGAAGATGTACAGATCATTGTCCAAACTTCGTTTATAGAAACTTGACTCGTAGGTCTCTGAATCTTTCCAGTTCAGCCCAGCGCTGTTGAGACACACACACACACACACACACACACACACACACACACACACACACACACACACACATTAAACCTCTCGCCTTCATTTTTATATTGCCTGTCTCTTTTACCCCAAGTCTAGCTTCACTTTTAAAGCTTTAGGAATAGTAGCTCATGTTTCCAAATGTGAAGATGGCTTGTATAATTACACTCATTTTCCTGCTCTGCATGAGTCTATGCTGTCAGCCTTGTGTATTATATCACAACCCTTTGATTCTTTCTCACTCTGACCTGGGGATTCCCTGAGGATTTCCCAGGAGGAACAAGTCCAACGAGCCACTTTGCTCAAGACTTAGCTTAGATCTCATTTTATGTCCTGTACTGATAATATAAAGCACTACATGTTGCAGCTCTCTTAGCAGACCGCATCATTACTCTTTATCAGATAATCCCAAACACATTATCTACTCCTTCCCATGCCCCTAAATCATTTGACAAATACCTTTTGGGGTAGACCCGTGTGATCCCTCCATCAGTGGCAACAAATCTAGCCAAGACACCAGACCTGACAAGCAGAGAAAATAAAGCTATAAAACATACAGTTACAAAAATCTGGAATGTGCTTTTATGCCTGCTTGACATTTACTGGTGATGCTGAAATACTTGGACCATCTGTATTCAATTTTGTCCGCTTCATTACTAAATACCAAATATTGGCGCTTCACTCACTGCAGCTCGTTTGCTCTCCAGATCTTGATCAGGTCTGAGGTGATGCCGGCATCCAGAAGCAATCGGTTCACCAGCTCTACATTACCTAAAGGACAAAAAAATACCACCTGGGTCACAATGTGTGACTGAGTATGTGTCTGACATCAGATATCGGATCAATGGGGTTGATGCACATCTCATTTTGGCATCTAATTAGGCAACAGGATTGTGTCTTAAAATCACAGAGGCAGTGAAATTTTCATTAGTGCTGTGCTGTGTGTTGGCATAGATGTAAAAAAAAAAAAATTAGACATCCAACCTGACCACATGACAAACACAACAGGCGATAAAAGCTGCACACCCTTTTTTTTTTTTTTTTGCTGCACCCGCCTCTTTGAACCCTCCGACGACCCGCTTCAGTCCATTAACATCGAGGCTCGTCGATACAAACCCCTCCTTACCACCACCTCCTCCAACCTTTATGACACACCACACACATCAGAGAAAACAGCTGGTGTAACACTTTATTTCCCCTCCTACTCCACCTTCCTTCCCAGTGCAGTGGTTTTCATTAGGGATCCTTTATTGAACGCAGCCCAGGAATTCGTAATGTACTTCTTCGCCACTGCAGTGGCTTAACCAAGTAAAGCGTGTAACGATGCTCAAGCCGCCAAGAGTCCACATGGGCCTTACTCTTCTCTCTCTCCCTCTGTGCTCTCTACGGACTCCATTAAACTAGCAGCTAATAATGGTGAAAGTAATATTTCAATTGAGTGAGAAGTTTTATTGGATTGATCACTGTGAGATGTTTGAACTGAGAAACCATCAAATTACATGCTGAAACACAATAAAAGTGCTCTTTCATAAATACCCAGGGAGCCTTTGTTGTATTTAAAAAAAAATAAAGGGTGATTCATATCAATGCAAGAAATGGTGAGGATGGTAATGTGTTGGTCAGATGTGAGGGAGAAGGTCCACCAGCCCCTGATTTGTGTTTTATTGCTCCGCTCGCGCTCTTGGCTTGACGTGTCCTGCTCTTTCTCACAAACACACAGTAATTGGATGGGGTCGAGCGGCTATAGGTGGGGTGTGGAAGGCATATTACTGCTGAATATTGTGTGTGTGAGTCTGCTTGTGTGTGTGTGTCACATCTAAGCCGACGTGCCTCACACATGTGCAGTCAGGCGTGTGATGGTCAGACTTTCAGAGTTAGCATCAAATGGGTAACACGAACACAGGGGTTCCACATTACAAAGCTTTGCCTGGTCATGCACACCAAACCGTCCAAGCCAGACCTGTATTTCACTGGAAAAGGGAGACCTTTGGGAATAGATTTTCAGTTGGCGCTCTTCCATTAAATGTTCAATGCACACCTTAATGCTAAGCCAGATGGCTGAGATTTATTCATATAAACACACTAAGGCAAATACCCTAAAAAAAACAAAATGGAAATCTGTAGTGAAAACAAGGTCCAAGAGTGCAACAAGATCCTGTATAAAAAACTTTATCATAGGCACCGGGAGCATGTAACATAGAGGGAAAACATTCCTTTGTATTTGGATACTTACACATGGGGTCGTTTGGAGTCTTTGTGTCAATGTAGTTGTTGAACTCCATGAGGAATTCGGTGTTGTTCGTTTCCTTGTCAGGTGGCTTTAAATCCTTACAGTAGACCCTGCAGAAAACAAAAGAAACATTTTAATCAAAAGTATTTATAAAGTGTTGACTTAAATGTTACTGGACGACATCTTACCTTGGTGCGATGAATGTGTAACCGTATTCGTCAAACTTGTCTGCCATCAGGCTTTCAGAAACTGAAGGGAGAAATTAAATGAGTTTTCCTTCTACTGAAGGGGAAAATAAGACATATTAAAGACTTAAATGTGATACTTTTCCTGTGGTCTGCAGTGCAATATATCCATTTAGAATGAAATTGTGTGAGTGCAGAGTCAGAGATGCTGTCTCGCTAAGAAAATAAGAAGTAAACGGCTGTCGCTTTGTGATTATGGCTGCATCTAATTGTAACACATTGGACAAATTGATACAGAATTCTGCAACCGAATGTCCAAAATAATTGAAATATAATTGTCAAACAAAACGTTTATAAGACCATGAGCTCTGTTCTGGTTTTTGTTTTAGCCAAAAATTCACCACAGGTTGCTTGGAAGCAAACCAAGACCCAAATGTTGATAGTTGTCCTGCTTGACTGGTGCACACCAAGCAAGACAACCATCGGAGTGGCAGTGTTTATACTTGTACATTCTTAATCAAAACAAACCTCCCAGGTGTGAACACACCCTAAAATACCACAGCCACAAAACAAGTTTGGAGCATTCAGGGTTTCATAGGGCCCATATTTTTGTTTATAGACAACTGTATTCCTTGTATTATTACCACATAACTCCTGAATCTGGGCTGACACAAACATCGTAGACAGTTTACACTATAAAGAATATAGTCAGGTATGAGTAAGAATGTCCAGAATACACTTGGCCAGACGTGCTGGGTAAAAGGACAAGGCTCAAGAACAAGAGGAGAGAGATGAAAGTAAAGAAATAAATACTTGCCATCTTTCCCTGGAGTGGAAAAAATCCCAGCAGACAGAAAGTGAGTGAACGAGAGAATCATCCCCGGGGAGGTAAAGACGAGAGGGAAAAGAAAGGGGGAAAAAAAGACAGGGTAAAAAAACCACAGGGGTCAAAGGTGACAATATTTTATTCACAGAGCGAGTCCTGAATAGAAATATTGCATTCCGAACAAAAGGATATAGCCCTTTGGATGTAAATGGAGACAGTGCTGATGGAGAACACAAAGAGAGGCTTAAAATGTGGTTGGACAGTTGTGTTTTTAGCATTAGTATTAGCATAACAGTAAATGTGATGTATTTGCATTATAATACAGCACCTCTGAACGGACCGGGGGAATATTAACCACAGTTAAGTCGACTGCTGATTATACTGTGCAGCAAAATTTCTCATGACGACATGGCTACTCCTCGTCCTCTCTGGTGGTCATGGTTGGAAAATAATTGCACCCATGTGCTTCTCCTTTGATAATCAGTCGCTGCTTACTAATCCAGAAAAGTATCTAGTAATGATGGATAGCACGGAGGTTTGGGGAGTGACGAGAGAATGTATTTTCACACGGATGATGACTTAACGGAGTCCAATATGCAAAAATTCATTCAAAATAGGAGCAGGCCTCAACACGTATCAGCCTCACACACACACACACACACACAGACATGCAAGATGAAAACCTGTGCTGACTTAACAAATGCATGACAAATAGATGTGGGAATTAGGACATAATATGTTTTCAACCTCGCTTGAGTTTTTAAATTGACATTCACAGTACAGCCGCTCTCTGACAGAGAATGAAAACAGACACAAGTCAGGCTTCAGTTTCAGATAAACCGCAGAGCTTAACGACTGAGATTTCTGATTCCCACAAACAAAAGTGATGACAAAGCACACAGGAGGACAGACAGAAGAGACGATGCTCAATCCTGTCTTTCATTAGGAGTTATTTAACAAGGTTGTAAAACTCAAAGTGAGTCAAAAATGGGAGAAAACAAAGACTCATGTTTTTGGGTACAGAGTCACAGCTTTCTCCTTTATGGTTTCACCTTTAAGTAATGCAAACATCCTGTCCTCTGTTCTGCCCGCTGCAGTGCCAAAACCACATCTGAAGGATGGTGGAACAGGTGGGGGGTTAAGTACATACATGCACCCAAAGAAACACACACACACACACACAAGCTGTCTGCGACGTGCTGTGGGCACACATTGCATGCGAAGCTCTGGTTTCTAAGAGCAAAAACGGTGGGCTCCATTCAGTTGTCATTGTTAATCAGGAGCCAGTAAAGGGAAAAAAAACACACAGGTGAAAATGCTGCTGTGTTTTTCTGAGTCTACAGCACCACACACAGAAAGACCTGCAGTTACATCCAAAGTGTGAAAATATACTAAGACAACGGAGGTCATGATGAGGTAAAGCACAGGAGGAAAATACTTGCCCAAAAATGCTGCAGGGGGTCCGACATAACCAGGAATGGTCAAGAGTTGAGAGGAGGGCAGGAGAACAGAAGGAAGGAGGGAGGATCAGAGGAAAAGAGGAGGAAAGGACATAAGGAAACAGGGTTACACAATATTTTATTCAGCTGAATAAGAATATTGTATACAAAAGTAGGAAACACTTTAAGTAAGCAACTGGTGGAAAAATACGAGGGGTCAGCTTGGGTGAGTGTTTTCTTTTATGTGCATGTGGGTGCATTTTTAACAGCACAATATTAAAAAGGACGACGCTGATCCCGTTTTTGGTGATTTAACTTCATTAATTAATAATAATTAATTTACATCTACAGCACCACTGCAGCAGCCCTTAGGAGATCATTTAACGGGCAGAGACCTGAAATCTTACTTAATTTTATTTTCAGAAAAAGGTTACAGTGCTTTTTAATGTGACGTGCCAAAGCAGAACCATCTACCTAGAAGGCTCCAAAAATGAGTCAATCCCTGCAGACCTCCATGTTAAAATGTACAACAGAAGTAAACATGTTTACAGGCTCGAAAAAAATACAAATAAAATATATTTGTGACACTTAAAAGGTTAAGTTTAACAGTTTGACAGCAGCCTGTGAGACTGATTATTTCTTTTAGCCCCTCTAAAATGTAATTATTTCGTTAAAAACATCCACATTTCCTTTGTGTTTGCTTTTTAGTTTAATTTGGATAAAACAACTTTAAATATATATATTTTCTTGTTATTTTGCATATCGTCATGCAGTCCCTTCAGCCAACACTGAAACTCCAGATGTCAGGTAAAACCTTTAAAGCCTCTCCAATGAAGGTTTTTTTTAACTGCTCACAAATGCACTTAATGAAAACAAAGGTGGTGAAATGATATTAGTAATTGATGACCAGTATCAAGTCTCTGATTCTGTTCAGAAACTACGGTGTCGTTACAAAAATCCACATATAGTATGTGTTGAAAGACAGACTAATCAGGCATGGCTCCACACACACACACACACACACACACACACTAAAACTATTCTTTGAGTAACTCAATGACATCTTTTACTAGTGGGAACAGACAGAGCATAAATGAGACATGAGACGACACATATGGACCCTCTGATCAAGTCTGTACTATATACTATTGTACACACACACACACACACACACACTGTTTGAGTGTGAAAGGGGACACTGGAGCCACTCGTCCCGCTGTCTGCTGACAAAACCTTTAAACAGCACCACAACTGAGGGTGTGTGTTTTACCACAGCGACACAAGTGGCCAGGGCCTGCAGGGGTGGTATAGATGTACATTGTGTGAGTATGTAAGTGAGGGATAGGAACCATAAGCTGAAGCACAAGTGTTTCTCAGTCCTTACATGGTGAGCATCACATCACTGGAGAACATTAGCAGCCATTTTCCACCCAGCACCATTTGTCTATTGTCTGTATGAGAGGAGGGTTAATGCAACTGTGTGGAAAAACGCTGGGGATTTAAGTGATTTAGAGTGACACTTACATTTAGCCTGGGTGATTGTGTCACCGATTGTGGCACGGATGTAGTGGATACTGTACTCAGGAAGGACCAGGGCCAGGCTGAATGAGGACAGATGGAAACAAGAGAACAAAACAGGGTGTGTTTGATGCTAATCTGGAATTTTTTTAAAGATCAATCAAGGTTTGTACCTGTAGTCTGTCCCCTTCACTGGCGCAAATGTGTATGACCTCTGACCTTCATCCATGTAGCGCTTTGAGGGCGAGAGAATCGTCAGTACACAAGAATTTCTCAACACAAGACATCTTTAATATCACAAAGTTACATTACCTCATCCTGAGATTTCACTAATGTGGATATAGTGTAATTTCCGGTTAGACCGTCGATCATTTTTTTCCTTATCTGTTGTCCAAATAAAACAAATAAATAATCATCACAGTGCTATGAATTATGACATGAGCTCATAGAGTCATACTCTCTTGTCCGAACCTCCACTTTGATCTCATTCTCCATCTCTGCATCCAGAAAGTCCAGCGTCACAGGTTCATGAAACTTGGCAGTCTGTGCAGAAAATGCAAAGCAATTAGTCAGAAGCACATGAGTGAACTTCTGTTTCCAAACAAATACAGCCTTGAGGGAAAAGGAACTTTGTCTGTTATCTTTTGCATCATCTGTGACCAATCTGTGCATTTAAGATTTACAAGGAAACAAATATGTTAAAGGTTGATGAGAGGCACATTGCCTCACATGAACGATCACCATCCTGCAGACACATGACTAAGACGTTTTCAAAAAGACCAAATGTCAGCCAAATGATACAAACACAATCAGTGTAAGTAGTTCTGTGGAACATTGAACTGTCAACAGACATGTTGTTAACCAACAAGCTGCCCTTAGATCCTGTGATATTTCAAGTTTCAGTTGAAAAACAGTTAAGTGTTTGATCTTAGAATAAGAAAGCCAACTTTAAAAAAGATACTTGTAACAACTGCCCTTAAACACTGACACACCATCGCCACCCAAATCAGAACGATTGATAAATCGTTTTATACATGTGTTAAAAACATGTGAGAGCAAATAAAAGCATTTAGAGGGAGTTAACAGGCTCTCATTTGTTTCCTCTCATAAACAAACCCAAACAGTCCACCTGTGGGTTCTGACCCAGTCTTAGAAAAAGCATGATCAAAGTATCAATGAGTCTGAGTTCCAATCTGGTGGAAAAAGAATGAAGCACAAACAACATCCCTTTATGTCATGGTGGCACAAGGCAGGGAATGTAACACACCTGGATGAAGTGGTGATACCAAGAGATGGCTTGCGATAATTTAATCAAATTAATTATTTAATTTCCCCACAAAAAAGACGACTGACTGTTGTGTCAGTTTCTAAAGACCAGAGTAGGACGATGGATAACTGTATGAAGGCTTCTTCTTTTTATTTTACTGGCAAGTAGTGTTAAGGTGCAATAGCGCCATCTGCCATGTCGGAGCAGGAGCTGATGGGTTATTTATAATCCATTCATTTTCTGAACCCGCTTAGTTCTGTACTACAGGGTCACTGGGGGCAGCAGCATAGCCCAGCTGTCAATAGGCAAGAGGCAGGGTTCAATCTGGACAGCCCAGTCTATCGTAGGGCTAACAAAAAGAGACAGACTAGTTACTAGTTACCCTAACTTGCAGTTCTTAGGTTTGCGGGAGGAAACCGGAGTACCCAGAGAAAACCCACACAGGCACAGGGAGAACAAGCAAACTTCACACAGAAAGGCCCTAGGCAGCAAAAAGGTAAACCACTGCTACACTGGCTGCCCTGTGCACACTTATACACATGGCAATCCTGCAATTAAGGTAAATGATGAGTGACCAAATCAATAAATACCTAGCAAGACAGTGTGAGTAATTGTTTAACCCTGGTCACCTCATTAAAAGACCTCTCTGGCTCTGCCTTTGCACAACCAGCCTGGTCTCATTACAGGGCTCTCCACTGTGGACAGGGTTCATGCTAACATTATGTGTCTCATCTGCACAGTGTATTAGAAAATTCATATTGGCCGCAAATCAATGAGAATGTGTCTGTTTATCATCAAGAGAATGATGTTTTTCTTACTGAATGACTTAATGATCAATTGTGAAAATAAGACTGGACAGTCCACAGAGAAAGCAAATGTTGTTCCACATTACAGTTGAGTGATTTAACCTACCAGCGGCTGAAGGTTAGGGTGGAGCAACACATATCCATTGGGATCAATGGCAAAGTAGTAACCATTCGGTCCAAACTGAAGAGGAAACAGAGAGAATGTATGCATGAGGAAGAAATAAGAAGCTCAAATGTGTCAATTACTGTGTAAGTATGCATGTTTAGTGATGGAGGGGTGTGTGTTTGTGTGTGTGTGCGCTTACTGTAAACCGAGGTGTCAGTCTTTTGATGTCTTCCAGGGAGACATCAATAGCCATAACCCCCAAGATAAGCTGGTTCTGAGATTTCTAAGAGAGGGAAAAAAACAAACAAAGTCAGCAGAGGAGTCTCACTACAGTAAGTCCTGTTGTTCTTTCTGGATGAGTCAGGTCCCTCCGTGCATTCTGAGCGATTTCAAGGAAATGGGGTGCACTAGAAATCTGGACAGCTTCATTCCCAAAAAGCTTCATCTGCCGCAGTGAGTCACTGACAAGGCATTTCCAGGCTCCTTCTCAACCGTGGTTGAGGAGGTAACTCTTCGAGGTAGCCGCTCATCTTGAAGCACTTACAACTACTGGATCGTTTCTCACTCTGATCTGCAGGTTTGATCTCATCTTGATTTCTGCGTCTTCTTGCGGAGGAAAGGGGACCTCTGCATCGCCAGAGGATGTGAGGAAGAGCCACAAGAAAGAGGCAGATGATAAAAGTAAAGGATGGGATGATAATAGGGAGTGTTTATATTGTGTCTTTCTTTTATTATTTTTGCGGTCTGGTAAACATTATGATGCATCCTAGAACCACAGACCTAAACCATGAGGTCAAAGTGTCAGATGAACCATAAATTCAGTGCAACAAGGCAGATGTAAAAGAGTTAAGTCAGGCAAGAGACAGTAGAGAAGCATAAATGAGTTAAGTAAAAAATCAGGGACCTTTGAGCCAGTGCTGGTCTTGTTGAAGACAGGCATAGTTCCTGTAATCACCAGGCCAAGTTCCTATAAGATCAGACATACACATTTAAACCAATTAGTCCACTACCACACATATTATTTAAAAAAATTAATAAAAATGGAATCTTAAAATTCTTTCTTGTGACAGAAGGCAGACACTTCTAGTGCTCATGAGGTCAACACGGTTACAGAAGTTGTCAGCATCTGACAGTATCCACACCATTCGGCTCACTTTATCAGTCTGCTTTCTTATCTGTCTAAAAGGAAATCTTGACACGAGACAAAAAATGACTCCATGCAGCTTTTTTTGTAATTCTTCAGTCAGGGACATAAAACAGATTACTTCTCATTTCTTCTCATGAAAAAAAAAAAAAAAACTCCACTGGTGTGTTTGGACGAAGCTTACCAGTGCGTCTAGGTAGACGTTGGTCCATTGAACCTGCTTGGCCCTTTTGTCAGCTTTAACCATGGGCCTGCCCAGAACATCCAGGTACTCCTGCCAAGAGTAGAGGGCGAGAGGAGGAGGAGGAGGTTTCATTATTTTATTTATTTATTTATTTTGCTGCCTGCAAATCAGCCATTCAACCACAATAGGGCACAATACACAACCTTTTAAAGTGAGAAGAGGGTATGATTTACCTGAGTGTTTATCCTGATGGCACCAATGGAGGGGATCTCGTAGTAATAGCCTGAGTGAGATTATTATGGTTAGTGAAAATGTGTATTTAGATGATGGTTTCACAGAAAAGTTAACAGATATAATGATAAGATATATATATATATATATATATACTACACCATATACTATACTAACTTAACAAGAGGCTGTGTTAGCCAGCATGTTGAGAACACACATCATTTTATATAAAAGGACCATTCTGTAGTACCAACCACCAGATGGTGCCAAAGTAACATCTACATGAGTGTCAGCAGAATATTTCCCATTGCATGCTTCTTCCCATAATGCACGCTGCCCATGGTAAACCACACACACATACACACACAGTAACCCTAGGCACCCATGACCCTGTGGCTGGTTTACTGACTGTCCGTGTTTACACCACTTTTGCCCACATCCTCATAAAACCTGCTGGAGATGTTCAGATCCCAACGCCTTTCTCAAAGACTAACTGGGCATTTGCACACTCACAGTTGCTTTAGTGTTTTAGTTGCGATAACATGATTTTATCAGTGTTTGTAAACTGATTATAAATAATAAACATAGTCTAGTTTTAGCACATTTATGTGTATTATTGTCTGTTAGATCCCATTTGTTCTCTAATTCCACCTTATACCTTTGTTTTTGCAGGCCATCCACTTTATTGGTAGTTTGTCGTAGTTGTGCTGACCGACTGAAAAAGTGAAGATGCGCACCTGTGAGGACAGGAGGAGGAAGAAATGACAGTTATTATGAGGAAAAGACAAGGTCCGTTGCATTGTGACGGTGTGTTTCCAGTCTCACCGCTTGCTTTGGATTGTACTTCTCAAAGATCTCCTCTGCTCTCTCCTCCCCTCCGTCAGTGAAGAGCATGATGATTTTGTTACAGTTGGCCCTCGACACATTCATCTAGCACACAAAGGCACATGTTTTAGTTAGAAAAAGAGGCTGCAAAAAATGAGCTGCAATATCTAGAACTACCAGCAGAGGTCCACACATACTCACTCTTCATGAGAACAACACTTAGATTCAGTGTGTTCCATCACTGTTTTCACATTTGGACTTTTGACCACAGTGAGTTTACCTGTGTGAGCTGCTCGAAGGCCAGCTTGAAGCCACCTTTGTAGTTGGTCATACCCTTGGCGGTGATGTTCTGCACGGCGTCTTTTAAAATCCTCTTGTTTCTCACGTTGGCCTGCACCAAGTTCTGAAAGCATGCCACATACGAGGCCTTCTCGTTGAACTGGAGAGGGAAGAGGGAAGGAGGGATGAGGGGGAGTGGAGGGAAGGCATCTGCACATATTTTCTGTTAAATATGTGGCCTTTTTTTCCCCTTCGTCTCAAGTCATGCATGCACATTTAGGAAAAGATTATAATTCAGAGATTAAAGTGATTCCATTTGAAATAAAACTAGTAACGTTAAGAACACATGTGAAATGAAATCAGTTTTAATCATATCTGCACAGACCGAAGGAAGCTGGAGGAGCAAAAGGAAGGATTGGAAGGAGAGAAGGAAGGAAGGTAGGACAAAGTGGCATAAGGATGTAAAAAAAGAAGAAAAAAAGAACTTGATTATGGTTAAATTACATTTACACAGCTCTACATGTGAAGTATCTGCAGGTTAATACTGGTGAATAGTTAATGTGGAGGAACAGATGGAACCCAATCAATTCATACACGCCACACACAGCATCAATGGAGGGCTGGGACATGCCTCATTAATACCTAACATCTGTTTTGGGCTCAGCTGCACCCCTCCAATCATGATCAGGCACAAAACACACACACACACACACACACAATACTCAAAAATGGCTGACAAAAAAGTAAACCTTGGAATCTGAACTTACAGCAACAAGGGCGACTACAAAGAGAAGTCATATGGAGCTGACGGGCACTTTAAGTGAGTTGTCAAAACAGCAGTGAGAGTAATAAAAGCAACGTTCATAAATATGCAAGGCGCATAAGAGCGGCATTAGTCAGTGAAGCAAGTAGAAAGGTTTCTGCAATTATAACAACCCGATTCACACGCTGAACACAACAAACTGTTGAACACATTTTAAACAAAAATTGGATACACATAATTTCTTGGGTTTTTTTTTGCACACTAAAAGTTGCTGCCATTAGATTGCTTCCAAATATTCAACATGTTGGCAGAAGTTGTCAGAGGCGTACACTGCCAAGACATTGGTGCTCTAAAAGAGTCACAACTACACACACACACTTTAAACAACGGTGAGTTTCATCTAACTTATAATATAGCTCTTAAATGAATGAAAATCAACATTGTAAGACAGAATTCAACTACCTTTCATATAATTTTAAGATATTAGTGTAGACTAAATACAAATTTTAATATAATTTACATAAACCTTTTAGAGGAACTATTAAATCATTTAATATTAATCATTTGTGAAACTATGCTGTCTTAGAATATGAATATATAATACACATATATAATATGAGTAAAAAATAAAGGTAACAAAGACGGAAATTAGCCAGTGTGCTGTACTCACCTTCTCTCACTTAATGAGGTGTGTGAGTTTATGTTACACCCCCAACAAGAAATCCTGAAGCATCATTTAAATGTAAGTGGAGCAGCTTATTGTTATGTATTTCATGATGAAACTGTGCACCTTTAAAATGTTTCTAAATGCACCTGGACGATCTACAAACTGTGCTGGATGCCATCAATATACTTACATTATATTACGACCGTGCCTGATTTCATTAGCTTCAAAAGCCCTTTCACTTAGCTGATTTAAAAGCCCCTGAACAAAAAACAACAAACTGCTGCTTTAATAAGGGAAGTGAAAGAAAATGAAATTAATGGTTAATTAGAAAGGCAAACTGAAACAGTCATTTATTATTCCCTGCCATTAGGAGGAAAGAAGTCTGAGGAATGACAAAGAGGAGGCAAACAAGAATGTAGGAGATTTTAGATGGAGTACATGATGGATGCTGTGCAAGAGTAACTGGAGTGATACATTTGAATGTAGTAAATCACCTGTGATAAAAACAGACCGCTAATGTCATAATCAGAGGTAAAAATAGAGTTTTTGCTAGCTTAGCTTAAAGACCAGACAACAGCTAGAGTCTGACAAGCTAGTCAAACATCCTAGTTACTCCTAGTTACTCTAAATTGTGTTTATTAAGAAAAAATACCAATTAATCAAGGAAATTTGGACTTTGGACCGCTAATTGGCTGCCGCTTTAATATATAAAGCTGAAAATCTTGGGCCGAAGCCCTGGGCTCATGTGTTTTTTTCCTTGTAAAAAATAGTGTGCGTGTGTCCGCTCATTCCCACATCTGCCCGAAGCACATTACTGTTGACTCTGCACGGTTCTCATACAGTCTGGACCAACATTTCCTCCACATCGACCTAAAAGACAGCTCATCCTGGTTTCGAACCCAGGACCTCTTGCATCAATCATCCCTTTACACCACAAGCCAGAAAACACAACATATGTTTTATATAAGAGTGTAAACACGTACTCTCCTCTATTCAGTCTAACATGTGGAGAACGTTCTTTGATTTGGTACATTCAGTGTTCTTCTGAGTGCAAATAGCATTAGCTGTCGTTAATCGTGCCCACAGTATAAACAGGATAATATCAGCATTAAAAGCTCACATTCAAAATTACAAACACTTCCAATCCAAACACGACTGTCTCCACACATCTTGGAGACGTGTATTGACCTCTTCATCTGAAGGACATAACTGCTATAAACTTAAAACTCTTAACCTTGACACTGATGGAAAGCACACTCATCGGTCAAACATATCTCGTGGCATTTCACTGCCTGCTCGATTAGTCACACATACTTGCATGCATGTGATTAACTATACATAAACATACACACTGCATATGTGTATGAGGACATAAATGAATGAGCACACATGCTTGTATGCACCCATATGCAGCCACAATAGAAGATCCATCCATGTGTGACACATTAAGTCACTGAAAAGGTCACAGCCCTGTATTAACCAATGACTCAAAGCAGCTAAAGATACTTTAAGCTACAAATATGTCTGAATTGACATTCATCAATGTGCCCTTGATACATGAACAGAATCAGCAAGGTTTGCGTAGACAGAGTGACAGTTAGCTGTGTGAAAAGATACTTACATATACCACATTGACATAGTCGTCGTCCGAGAGTGTCTCCAGCATCTTGCTGACCGAGGTTTTGATGAGTTTAAGTGTGAGGCCTGATACGCTTCCACTCCTGCAGTTTCAAAACAAAGACAACACTTTCTTACATATTGGTCTACATGTTTAATTTCAGCATGTTCAGGCAGCCAGCTTAGAAATCATAAAAGTCTTGAATATGTGGTCAAATGGCAGTTAGATGACTAATACACAAGCAGTAACTAAGGTGTATCTTTTAACATGTAGCTCAGCTTCTGCTTTTTATCACTCAAAGGTAGCACAAAGCAACATTCGTTATTATGGCAAGAAACCAATCATATTAAATGAATTTTTAAAAACTAGATTCATACATTCTATAAAACAGAACAAGGTTCACTCCTTGTAATGCTCAGAGTACAGCGAGCTGACAAAGTCATTATTAAATCACTTGTCACTGTTGCTATATAAGGTAGCAAGAATGCTAACACTGGCTAGCAGGAGTTTTTTTGCAAAACATGTGCCTGTAGTGAAAAGTCTGCAAGATGTTAGTTTCAAACAAACATTCAAGTGAGAAATACTAACACATTTCTTATATATAGTAAGTAATTAAAAACCTCATGGCCCCTAGCTACCAAACCACATGACTATACTGTCTGTTTTTGTCACATTATTAAAGACTATCATTAGTAATCTATAATGACATAAACTGAGCACCATGTCTTAGCTAATGGCATGCACATAATCTCTGTGTTAGATTTCTTTTATAATAATCTTTATTTCACATTTGTTACTAAAGTGAGATGGGATCCTGCACTGATGGGTCTATAAATACTGCAGTTAATAAGTCCTTTCAGGTGAAAGAACAGAGAAATTAAAAATGAGGAGTGGCATTCTCCTAATGTTCTTTTCAAGCATAACGCTAATGAACCTCATCAATAACCAGTGCTGTGTTACGATTTGTGGACACGTGGACACGTAGTTTTTTATTCATCATGCTGCCTGGTTATGTAGTGCGGCTGCACAATGTGAGTGTCATTAATATGAAACACCAGAGAGAAGATCACAGAGCTTCTTGTTCTGTAATGATGATGACGGATCATTGGCAGTCAGAAAGTCAGTCTAAAGTTTAACATTGAAGTCAGTGAGTTTCCTGGTACACTGGCTGTTTTTTCTTTTTCTGTGTCACACATGACTGCAGAGCAGCAGTGCCCAGCGGGACGAGGCCAGTCACTGAGTTAGCATCGGGGCCTTCTGGTGCACAAGGGAAAATAAAATCTGACTGTAATGGATGAATCATGAGGTCGTCACTCACGCATCCACCAGGATCAGCATGTCCTTGGGTGAGGCCGCCCCCTGAATGTACCTGGTGAGTAATAAGAGATACATTGGACAAACATGCATGAGCACATGAGGAGAAACAGACATGTAAAGAGGCTCGAGTACACACATATCACTTATCATCAGCATGTGAAATCAATCAGACCTCTGTGTGCTTAAATTAACCTCTCATCTCTCATTTCTTACATAAACATGGAGCGGTGTGTCCTTGTTGTGCTTGGGGTGTCGGAAACTAATGAAATTTAATAACGTGCTTAAAAGAATACCGGTGGCTTGCAGCCAGATTTGAATCATTTTTAGGAGACTAATGAAGGTTTTGTGTTGGTACCCTTTGATCTGCAGACATGTGGATTTGATTGTTTTAAACCTGTGTGTGTGTGTGCACAGCCTCTTATGTGTAATCAGTCCCTGCAAATATTGTTTGATAATAAATGTGTAATATGGCCACTCCACAGGTAGACTGAATGAGCTGACAAACACAACAGAAACATGACATGATAATAATAATGATGAGCAGTCTCACTCACCATGGCCGCCTTCGTACATCATAGAGGTCGATCTTGTTGGCAGAATTGCTTGTGTCAATCCAAGGGGATGCTGGGAAGTGAGAGGAGTAAAAATATGTCTTTACTTCATATGCAGCTCCTTTAATTAAACTTAATTTCATTTGATATAACAACAACAACAACTTTATTATTATAGTCATGAAATTATCAATCACCCCTCTGTAGTTTTGCATAAATACTGGAGGCAAACAGTGCTCCCTTTTTCAACATGATACATCCTGTGTGTACACACACACACACAAATCTGACTTCCTAATATGGCATCCTTAAGCTTTTGGGGTTAAATTAAGCATCATTTAAAGTTAAATATAGTCATGATTTTAGATAGGTCTGTATGAGTTTTTTCATTCATCTCTCAGTAACATAATAAAATGGCCCTTAGGTTGTTATTTCATGTCCAATGGCTGACCACTGACCCACTGTCAGCTTACCTGGGTAATAGCGAGCCAGACCAGTGGCAGAGCCAAACACTTGCCAGAGGAGTGATGGGTCTTCCTCTTTGTTCTTCCGGAAGACATCCTCCAAGGCTTCTGTCCAATTTAGCTCATTCAAAATGATAGTAGCTGGAACACACACACACACACACACACACACACAGAAAGATTACGTAAATGACTCATATTTGTACTGACGTATAAAATCATAAAAATCACATGAGCACAAAATGTCAAGGCCTTTCAAAAGCCATAATCGTTGGAAAAAAAAGCAGTTCTGTAAAAAGAGGGAACACTTTAAAGTCAAACACACACAGACAGATTTGACTCAGACAGTGACACTGATGGCTGAGAGGAAGCCTCCTCACACATATCGAAACGGACGTCAATCTGCTGTGAGGAGACGTTTCCACACACCGAACTCTACGGCAGAGGATTGTGATCAAAAGAGAGCGAAATGGAAGAGAATGATTCGATTTGATCTCTCTCAAATAAGACCAGAATCTTCTTCCCAGCTTCCTCAGTGGCCAGATGTACAGTAAACATTTGGTTTACCGGTTTGTCTTGCAGAGGCTCTTACTAGCTTAATGCTCCAATAATCAAGTTTGATCCAAAAAAGCAGCGCTCTTGCTTGGGAGAGTAAGGGAAGCTGCGTGTCAAAATGACTCACGTATGTCTCTGTCTGAGCAACCAGATTAAAGGTACATGAAAAACACATAGTGTAGGATGAAAAAAGGGGTTAACTGAGGGTCATATGACAACAGCTCCTGTGACAGAAAGAGAGAGAGAGAACTGCGATGCACCTGTTTCTGTAACTAAGAAACAGGGTGAGAGAGGGAATAACACTCTGCATTTTATTGATGTATTTGCCTGAAACACACACACCCTATTTTCTGCCATTAATCAGTCAAGTCAAAACACAGCACTATCACTACTGACTGGCAGGAAACTCACATCCATCATCATCAATGAGTCAACGACAAGATCCAACAGCTACGAGCTCTGTGAGGCTTTGTGTATGTTAGCAAAAGCCTGTGGCTATATATGATTCTTTCAACCAAATGCTAAGCTAATGTCAATAACAAAAAGGTGGTTAAAGATCTACAGCATCTACAGGCTATTTTATTCTGTGTGAAGCTACAAACTAGCATAAGCTATACTAAATCCAAGCTAAATGCCAAGCTGTGTGATATGATCTATATCAAGCAAAGAGGTGCTGTATTCTAAATGCTTCCTTAATGCTTTTTAAGGAAATAAAAAGCTTAACTTATTTACCAGTTGTGCATCTTTCGTGCATGCTAACATGCACCAAAGTGAGGTACCACCATGTAAATACTGAAGGGATGATGATAAAGCATAGAAAAATATTGTTTCTGTCTGACCCTCCCACTTCCTGTTTTGTTTTCTCTGCTCTCACGCCTGATCCAGCTCTTTTCTTTCCTGTCCTTACCATGGTTCTACTTCCATCATTTGTAAGATAAAGAGAGAGTTTAGGCCAGACCCTAGATGGGTCCCTGTGGTATTGTAAAGAAAAGTGTCCCCCAATGATAAGTGGTGACAATTTGTCCAGGCCTGATCTGTGTGCGCCCTTAATGGATTAGTCCTGCTGGTTTTTTCTGACATCAGTAACAAGAAGTCTCAGTGGAAACAAGACCACATACAGGAAGCACTGGTATTTTCCCCTTATGTGCTGCTCATAGTGAACACCGAAATAACAAGGAAAGAGCTCTTTCAGTATTTTGCCCACCAGCTGCCACTGCAGGAAGTAAATGAAGTGACCCATTACATGATTTGTGTCTACAGAGAGTGTGTCCTTACTCCTCCTGTGTAAAATTGACAAACCAATTATATTCACCCATGGGAATTTTGCACACACACAAACACACACTCTAAATGGGTGCGTCAGGCATCACCGGTGAGGCCTCAGCAACAATACTTTGCAATGCACAAACTGGAACAAATCACAGTTTTGGTGCATCTCTATGGAGATGGATGTGTCTGCTCAAGGTCACCGTGGTGAGAGGAAGAAATGAGAACTATCACTGATTTGATTCAGACATAGTAAAAGTAGGAAATTAGCACCTGCTAGCTGTATATTGTAAAGCTCAGCTGGACCTATTTGCATTCCACCATCTGATTTAACTCGGCCTTTGATACTCTAAAGGGTCAAGAATTAATAACCCAGGAAAAGGACTGAAAACAGAAAACAGCCTCATAAATCACACAGTTCAAATAGCAGTAGTGTAACGTGTGATTCATAGGAGCCGAGTATGGAAAAGCAGATAGCAAAATATTCCCCGAGAGGCATGAAGATGCTTTAAAAAACAAATCAAATGGGATTCTGGCTGTGAGTGATGAGGGTGATGAGGGTGATGGCCGTGGGAGGTGACGAGGAAAAGGGAGGGGAAACTGCATGGTGCCATGCCAAGCGATGCCCGGCGGTTTTTCCTGTCATCAGCTCGCTGGTGGCTGAACACCGCCTGTGTGCATTTGAAAGTAATTACATGGTGGGTGCTGAAGTGGTGAGAACCTGCAATCATCATATCAGAAGGGGTCCTCTACTCAATGATACTCTGCCACTCACTGCAGATTGTGACGTGAACACCGAAGCATCCTTCTGCAGGCAGAAATGGAAATCCAGCACACTGCTTACACACACTGGGATGATCTTTTTATTGCCTTGAAAAAAAAGATTAACTCAGTGAAAACAAAGAATATTTAGACCTGGGACACACTGATATTCTTTTTTCTTTGACATCTGGACCCATGATGAGAAAAAAAATGCATGATACAATCCGTGATGGTGCTTTTCAATGCGTGCCACACTTGTAGTAAGAGAAAGGCCTCCTCATCTGATACACTGAGGGACACATTCAGCAAATGTATCCTCACTGTCACCCACGGTATCTGTCCATCTGTTCTAAAACAGACCTGGCTGAAGCAAGGGAAAGCAGAGAAGGATTAGAGGATAAGAAAAAGAGGAGGAGTGGATGGAGAAGAGGAGACAAGAGAGAAGGAGGAGGGAGAACCAAGAGGCAGAACTAGAATGGTGAAGACACAAAGGAGCTGGAAGGAAGGAAGGAAGGAAGGATAGAAGGAAGGAAGGAAGGAAGGAAGACAAAAAGAACGTAGCTACACATGTGACAGCAGGGAAAGGCTCAGCCAATCACATGGCCATATGTGTTACGGTAGGACCAGAGCCCTTCATATAACCCAATCAGAATATCAAGGGCTTTTAGACAGGAGGATATCTATTGGTAGGATGCCAGAAAATAAGGGAATTTAACCCTTCCAGCACCCAATGGGAATCTTTAATTATTGGTGGGGACGATTTGGTAATCGCTGGACATTGATGGGGACGCGTTACCTCTGTCCATGCTAAAACTACACCCTTGAAGAATACAAAGACAAAAGTGGAAGAAAGGGACAGAAAAAAAGGAATGCGACTAAAGAAAGTAAAGGATGAAGAAAGAGGAAGAGGCAAGACTGAAGAAGTCTGATTGGGATATATCATGCAGTGACTGGTGGCCATATTAACACTAGCAAGACCACCAGTCACTGAAAGGCCTAAAAACAGCCAAAAAGCTGTTTAGCCATGATGCCTTTACAATAAAAATGGAACAATGGAAAAATGGAAAGGCAGAGGAAAGAGAGGAAGAGGAGTTGAAGTGTGTATTTACTATCTGACAGATCATTTAATGACCTGGGCTGTCAAACAATCAGGATGTGCAAAAACAAAAAAATGCTCAAGGAGATTGTGAGGATGGAGAGACACACAAAGCTGCTATAGCCAGGGGGAGCAGATGAAGAGACACGGACACACATACTTGATATTTGTCTTTGAGTAGGTCATGAACTTGAGAAAATGTCCTAAGGTTACGCAACATGTAGAGATGTACTGACATTTCTTAGAAGTTTTATGGAAAGCTGAAATGGAGGGGAATCCAAATGTGAATCCCAATCAGCTGATTAGGATCTTGTAGGGAAGGCATCCAACAGAGGTCGCAGACGGGAACGAAAGTGAGACATGAGAAGAGGACAGACGGATACCTCAGAGTTCGGCTTCCAGTGGCGCAAATAAGACAGGACGCATATCGAGTGCCACAAGAGTTCAAAAAGAAAAGGAAATCAGTTTATCTGCTGTGAGCTCTGCCAAGGGGACCCTGACTATAGCGCAAACACACACACACACGGTGTCAGAGTATCTCAGCACGTCACAGTGTGTGCATGTCTCAGGCTGACAGGTGCCACACAGCGTTGATGCAAACATGCATCAGACAAGCCTCGGATCTCTCGCCAAGGCCTCAACGCTCTGCTCCGCTCTCATCTCCTCTCATCGCGTCCATGCCAGTCTGCCTAATGAGAGAGAAGACATGCACATGCAGCCACAAGATCCGCATGTAGTACAGTAGGTGCATGTGATGTGACACACACACACACACACGGCAACTCTCACACCCTGAGTGTTTCCTCTTCTTCTCTTTCAAACTCTCACACACACAAAAACTGATTCATCTCTGGTATGCTCACAAACATGATAATGAATCCCAGTCTGACCACCCACACTGGATCAGCAGAGAAAATAGATTCCAATCAGCAGGACTAATGCGGGGGAGAGAGACGGTGGCACATTTGTCTTCACACAGCACACTATTAATATGCTTAATAAAGTGGAGTGATGAAGAAAGGATGGAATGATAGAGGGCGAAGGTGAAAAGTATGAAAAAAACACAAACACAACAAAGAAAAGGAAGAGAAAAAAAGAAAAGGATGAGGTGCGTGGGTTTGTGGAGAATGTGTACCACGATTAAAGAGGAGGACGATACATCTCCCCTTCAGCATCAGTAAAAGCCACAAGGACGCCAGCCTCGTCTAGACAAAGTCCCCTAATCAAGTTAGCAGTGCAACAAGACAGAACACCAGGGCGTGTCTAAGAGTGTGTGTGTCTCCCTTTTACGCATACACACACACACACACACACACACAGACACACTCAGATACACATCATTGCTATGGCAACACTGACAGTGTTGGCCAGCCAGAGAGGCAGCAGTGTGGCAGCCTGTCCTTGGAGAAAGAAATGTAGAGAGAGTGGGAGAAAGAGAGAGAGGGGGGAGACAACACCACCAGTACAGCTTTACTAACAAGAACTTCACCCAGACTCCACCTACGAAGCGGTGTCGTTGTCCAGAACAGCTAAAGTTTGAATGCCATGCAGGAACTTTATTTATTTGTTGCGCAATTTGCCTGGGTCAAAGTTGTACTTTATCACATCACAAAGACTACAGCTAACAGGGAACTACTGCGACTGTATGCTCAGTTGACCACAACGTCACCATAAAATATCTAACCTGTGGCAACAGTGTGTGACACATTTTAAAAATGTAAATGCAGACACTCATTGATGGCCCAATGATGGTCTGGTGTATGCACTAAAGTCAATTATAAGGGTTGCTTAAGTACCACCCCAACAACAGCCCAAAAAAGGTAGGGTTTTTGAATGTTTTCTGTATTAGACTTGCCTTGCTGCCTACAAAAAAGTTTCCTATTTGTCATAAAGGGGTGCTTTTGTCCAGCTGTATCGGCTCAGCTCTATTCAGCAGCAATGTAAACTTGAGACCAAGGTGGACATGATGATAACCTATCCTATCCATCCTCTCATACAGAAGGAGGGGAGGGGAGCCCAGACCTGTCACATCAATAAAATACATTCCTTTTCAAATCCTTTGCTGAAAGTGGTTTCTGAATTGACACGTAGCTTTGGTGGGTACAATACAGCTAAGTCCATCGACTTACTGTAACTGAGAAGAAATACTGGAAGTAAGAGGAAACAGCTCACACAGCTCTCTATAAAGTTCAGAAATGTCAGGACTTCAAAGTTCAGTAATTAGCACCATGAAAGCACTGCCTCCTCATTTTCTTTCCTTTTTCCTTACACTACACACTCTCACCTAGAAAAATGGTTTAAGATCGAAAACTGAGATTAACAGCTAACCTAGTAAAATGTTGTTTTGTGCTTAAATAATGACTGCAGATGCAGCTTTCACTGTGCATTGGTATCTTTCCTGAGAAAATAAGAATAATTCACTTAAAATTACAAAACAAAGAAGGAATAAACTAATCAAAACTCAAGGGTTGTAAAACAAAAAAAAACAGAAGGACGGACTGATGAATCAGACTTGGAACAACCCCTACCACCCCCCACCACCTTCCTGCCCTTTCATCATTATAACTGCTGCTTGTAAAAATAACTAAGGACTAAGCATTTGGCCATTTAGCAATGACAAAAATGTCTGCACAGTCAGAGGCCTCAGAGGCCCGTCACTCTGCACATTTATAGTACGACTTATGCGAAGTGACTCGCTGTATAAGGGCATTAGAGTCACGTGACTGAGTCCACCACATTTAGCAGAGCCACTGAAGATCATTACCGAAATTGAAATTGAATGCTCAATCAATGCCCATCAATGCTGTACGCCTGTGTGAGGACTTTTTCTTTCATGCCTGCTGCGTTCATGTGTAGTGAAATGAAGTATGCAACATGAAATTATGCTATGGTGTGTAGAAAGTGTCGTGTTAAGCAGAGTGTTACTATACTATAACTGTAGGCTTCTCATCATTTTCTGAGGCTGCACCTGTGCTTTCCTATTGATATCAAAGTGTGTATCCTGACATGCCTCTATTGCTACATATCTTGTGTGTTTGTGTGTGTGTCAGAGTGTCCTTGCATTGTAGTCGTCAGTGCCCTAGAATAAGACCATAGAGGATACCCAGAGGATATGTCTCTGTGTGTGCATGCATGTGTGTAGTCGAATGACCATGCACTGGTCTGATCTGACACATTTTCAAACAATAATGCTTCACAAAGACTGCAGAAGTCATTAACTGGGTGCTGACATTCATTTTACAGTAATGCCTGTCTCCAATTTGACGCTGTGAGGTCACAGTGGATAAACCTTCAATTATGAAGCTCCTGATTTGTCTGAATGGTAACAACTATTTGTTATTAGATGCTGTTTGTTTTCCTGCTATCAATGCAGAAATGGAAAACTATCCCTGTGAAGATACTGCTAAGATGCTTAGAATAGTAGGAGATGACGACCCTTTTTATAATCTAGATTTTGAGAGGAACCTCTATGTCAAGAATACACATAGGCAAGAGGGCAGGGAGGATGAACATGTATGTGTGAGGAAAGGACGTCGCACATCACTGACGGAAGAAAAAAAAAAAAAAAAAATCTAAATATTGTTTGCAGCCCTGAGGGAAGGTCAGGGGCTGTCATGGTGAATGTCTGTGCAAAATACAAACCATTCAGTAGTTGCAGGGATATGTTTGTCCAGAACAGTGACAAGTGTGTTAGCATACACGAGCTCCTGGGATTGACTAAAATAATAAATACCAAAGGAAAACAGTTCAATTACTGCCCAGAAAGTTATGTAAATACAGTGAAAGGTAAGAAAAAAAACACGCATGTGTTGCTCCTTTCACACTGGACAAAGAAAACCCACTAACATCTAGCTTTTCTCAATGCTACAACAAGTACAACATTTAGTTGGTACACTCAGAGACTCTTTTGTAGCATTTGCACTGGATTAGTTGTGCACTGCCACGTGTGTTCTGAGTGATGCACTAGCACATAAATTATCATTTGAATTACTGTCATTACGTTACACAACAGACTGCCCCTAACTGTTGGAGCCTTTTGGAAGACAGCAAAACGTTTGTTATAGCATGCTGTCATGTTATGCACTGTGGGTGTGCTTATCTAGAGTGAGTGTGTGTGTGAGAGCAAGTGAACAGAGCAGAGGAAAGCATGTCTCCAGGTAGCAGCTTGTGTGTTTAGTTAGAGAAATTAAGTGTAGGATCAGTGGACAACAATAAAACTGCAGCTCAAGACACAGACATTTGCCACCTCTGCCAGTTCTGGTTGCGTGCTTCAACCCCAGATCCTACGAATGTCAACCTAGACTGTTCCCAGTGGTGCCCACAACCACAAACAAAACTATTTGTAGCACCTACATGTAGAAAACCTCCATATATCTGCTATTTGAGAGTATGAGTCCGAAGAATGCACCAAAATTACTGTAAACAGTGTGAACGAGCAGGGTTGGTAGAGGATGTGAGGGAAAGGAGCAGCTGGTGACCAGGGCAAAGAGGGGGCTAGGAGAAGCATGCTGACCACCGGGTAGCTGGCATTTGGGTTATATATAGAATACAGACTAGAATGGCTTGGTGTGGAACTGTTCACAGTGCGGACAGTGCTGGGAGGCTGAGCTCACAATCATGGGACAGAGTACTGTAGATAGTAGACATAGTGATGACAGGGACAGGGAGAGACAGGAAGCAGGGTGGCAGGCTGAGAGAGCTTTGCACATTTCAACTTACAGCCTTCGTAGATATCAGTGGGGATGTGGACGGCTGTGGTGTTGTAGGAGACGGAGCGTTTGAAGTCTGGGTCAAAGTGGAAGTCGTCTGGAACGTATCTGTTCTTCATCTCCGTCTGATTAAGCTGTAAAAAACAATCATTTAAAGCGACTACCTTTGGTTTGTAAACATTACTGACACAAATGAGGATTCAGTTAAACATGAAGATAAAATTTCTAAAAAATTTTAGGCAGTAAAAGATAAATCCATGAAGAGACAGAGCGCCTGTCAGTCAAATACAGAGTGACATTAATGTGCTGTGAGTGTGTGCTTCTCTCACAGTGGGACAGTGTAGAGGAATTACGAATCCTGTTTATCAGAGCAGAGAGATGACGTCTGAGGCTAGTGGAGGCACTCAGTGCCTCACGCATACTCACTTATTTGAATATGGGGGTCTAAAACATGCACAGGTCATGCAATGCATAAACTCTTGTAAGGATAAAACACAATGGGAGCGGCAGCACACACATCATGTACCAACTGTACACCGAATGATTGGATGATTTTTGTTTTTTTTACCGTCCATCAATCAAACCTCCTATCATGTTTGCTGCCATAGTAATAATCTCTGGAGGGCTATACTGTATCAGGGTTGATGGTGGCTTTTTTTTTTGGAGAATGTGTATCACACAAAGTCATACTTACATCATCTTTGGCATTGTAGTAAACAATTTTGTCAATCTGCGAAGAGATCAAAAGAGAAACAGGTGAGTGACAAAATAATAATAATATTTAATAATTATTATTATTTATTATTATTATAATAATAAATAATTTGTTGTTTCACATATATGTACTTGAGTGTCAGAAATGGAAAGGAAACCTATCACTGGCAGCATGAATGTGCTACAAAAATAAACATTATTTTCTTCATAGACCAGAACTAGAGGAAAGAGTGAGGGGTGAGACAAAAAAAAAATCTGCCATTTGTTTTTGAGATACCAAAAATGCTGAAGCTATTCCCACATATTACTTTACACAAGTTATATTTGCATCTTTGTTTTCTATTTTTCACTTCCTCACAGTGCAGTGTGGTCTGTGTTTGACACTGAGCATCAATGAAATAAGTGGTGTTGTTTGGCTCTTGCACTGCTGGGCTTTCTGTCAGTACACAGGATAGCAGGGCGCTAACGAGCTAGCCTAGCTGCTGACATAAGGATACCCTGGAGCCACAGAGCTGGTTCACTGACTCCCACTACCTGCCTACCACCTCTGGAGCGGCACACCAACAGGACGACAACTACTGCTGTTACGTTAGCTTTAAGAGTTTGAAATCAACTCAAAAACAGGTGATTTAGCTGAGCGAGCAGCATCTCCTCTCTGTTTAACTGCTTTGACTGCATATGCAAAGTGTGGTCTGATGTACGTGTACATACAACAATGCACATATAAAACAGCTGATAGGAGTGTGTCATGATGTTGTCTGTCAGCTTGGGTTAATGTCACCGATGTGCACCTTAAGAGGTGACAATCACACCAAGGTCACACCATTACAGCCCTCAAGGGAGGTGACTGTGAGAGGTGTGACAGATGGAGAAAGTGGATGAAGTACAGAAAAATAGATTTGTTTTGCATTTAGTGGTGGGAGTGATGCACACTGCCAAATCACCAGTTAAAACGGTGAGGATCCATTACACTGGTCTGTTTAAGTGTGTTGAAAAAGATGGCCTGTGTAAGCATGTACAGCCAATTCAAGCTGATCTATGTGGAGCAGGTTTTTGTAAATAGGGTCATTATGATATAGAACACACACACGCAACCGTGTGTGTGTTATTATTGCAGCTGTCACAGCTTTTAAGTGTTTAAAGCCAGCAGGGAGAGGTGCCCAGTAGTACCGGCCCAGTTATCAAAGGTGACAGGCAACAGACGCATGCGCAAAAACACACGCAGCGTGCCCCACTTGGTATTTCTAAAGACAGTTATGGTAATAGCTTGTGACAAACATTACCAAATCAAGCAGGACAATGTGCTGTAAAACTACACAGAGACAGTATGGACATGCACGTTTTAAAACTGAAGTCAGACATAAAAAGGCACGCATGATCTGTGTGCATTGAAAGTACACCCAGGGTAATGTGGGGCTAAAAGCTGGATGTCAGAAAATATCCTGAGGCAGTTGCAGCACAGTCTGAAGTTACACCACAGCTGGGCTGACACATACAAGATCATCACGTTCACTGTCTGGCATGAGACCAACAGTGCCAGATCTCTACATGGTGAGGAGACACAATTACACCAGAATAGGCCACATATATAATTTTATATATATGTGGCACATATTATAAAGTGTAATCAAATATTAGCCAGTAATCAAATATTAGCCAGTCTCAAAGAACCAGTGTGTAGGATCAGGTGATATCTAGATTGGAGGCTGCAACTAAATCAAAACCCCTCACCATGGTCGCCACTTTTAAAACACACAAAAGGGCTGTTTAGATGGTTTGACTGTGACTGGAAATCATGAAGGTCAGTATGGGAATAATTGGTGCCATGTTGGAAGTACCTGACTCCACCTAACTCCAAGCTAATCTAGAGCAGCTAGCAGCTAATGCTTCTTTCGGTTGTAAAAATAAAATGGAGGAAAAAATGCTAAAAAAAATTATTGATTTAATTCAGTTGTGCAGGGATACCTATCACATTAACTAGGAACTTATTGGATTTCCCAGTCAAGAATGCTGGGCCAATGAAAATCAAACTAACATAGTGGATAAACAGATCTACCGCAGGGATTTTCCTCCCTGTTTTTTTCACATAAGAATGACATGACAGTGAATAATGGCAAAACATTTAATGAAGATTTAGTGAATGACACTGAAGAGTTTTTAAAGCTAATGGGATGGATGCCAAAGCTGAATTTTTTCCATCACAGGCACTGAATAGTGGAATGAATAAAATAATAGTGTGTCCCTACAATTTGCTGTACATTTTCATATTATTATTAATACCATGATTAATGGACAGCATCAGAGAGTTAGCAGCCTGTGTGCGTGTTCATCGTGACCACGCCTGGTTGTTTCTGTCTATTATGTAAAATAATGAAATTCCATCTTTTATAGAGTCATTAGAGCGCTACTGTCACTATAATGAGATTTGCCGTCCAATTATTACAATCATATTAGATCATGAGTAACACGTCCCTCCGTCCGCTCCACATATGGAGTTCACGGCACCACTTGGTCTGCATGCAGTGCCGAAGTGTGTTGATAATGAACATATCAGATCGTGCTCGGGCCGCTTACTCACCTCGCTGTTTTCCTGCCAAACGTGTTCCATTTGAAACTTCTCTGCTTCTGTTGCAAGCCTCTGAAAGAAGACACAGAGGGTTACAGTATGCAAGGCCAGGCCTGTAAAGCTTACATTAAACATGAAATATCTGAGCCAGAATCCTGACGTCATACTAAAGTGGGTGTTTACTACTAGAGTCTGTACTTCTGCACAGGTGAGCATGTGGTCATATGTGCACATATCTACATCACATGAACCCTTGCACATTATAATACACATAATACTGAGTGTGGCTGATGCAGTGTGAGTGGTGCATTCAAGGGAAAATACCTCATTTCCTCTCATCACCTGCAGGCAGAAAATAAAACCATGATGTTGCACTAAAATTAGACAGCCACCCATTCCATCTTTTTTTCTCCATATCTGGTCCTAATGACTAGGTTAATGGGTTTATAATAAGCCTAGTTTTTAATCTGTACCTGGTCCAAAAACGCACTGTACTATTAATTTCCCCAGGGAAATATCAAATCCAAGCTCCTATGTGTACGGAACTGCGAGGGCTTCAACTCACGCAGAAAGAGAGGAAATCTGATGGGGGCAAAGGAGTAAATTAATTTATGAAATGAGAAGAGGAGGAGGCGGAGGAGGAGGAGGAGGATACAATCAATTATTGAATTAATTCTGCTGTGAAATTAAACAAGACAGTCGCAAGAATCAGAGCAGCAGAACAAAGTCTGATGTGAATCGCATGTGGAGATGTAATTGCTGTATTTGGGTGTAAAAATCAGATCTTAACTATTACTTTAAACTGTCAGGGAACTTATTAATTTAAAACTACAAATTAGTATTATATAATTGACTGCAAACAGTGATCTAAATGTCCATAAAAGTTGCCAATGTGTTTTTTTTTCACATTCTCTTCTTTAAAAAGAAAAACCATCCACTTCCTCTTTTTATCAATTAAAGCTGAGGCCACATATTAATAAAGAATCCCCACCCCCCGCCCCACCCAAACCCTGCAGATCTGGCTTCAGATCACTCGTTATGCTGCTGCATTGTGCCGTGGGCTGCATCATGCTGAGGGTTGACACTCTTGTTGTTTGAAATGCGGTCACGTCAACAGTTGTGTGTGTCTCATGGGGGGGGGGGGGGGGGATATTTAACACCTGCTGCAAGAGGTGGTGGTGAGACCTCATGGTGAGCGTGGAAGTAGGTGAAAAGAGCCATGTGGCTGTGTGGTAAAATGGACATTTTAATTACAGTTCAGGAGCACATCCTTTCCAGCTGACCACCTATTCCAGCATTGTTATGTTAGAATATCCATGCATGCACACGATGCCTCTTTTTGACGAATATGGGTCTTGGCAGTTGGGTCATGGTGGTCTTTTTTTACTGCACATGTACAAACACACAATGCCTTTGCAGAATTTCCAGCAAAATGACTTCATTTGTGGCCTAAGAAGTGACCTGTTTCCTCTCTGTTCTCCATTAGACTGCTGTGGAGAACACTTCACGTGTATGGAGGCCTGAAAATGCCAAAACTGAATTATTCATTAATAATTAGTTTGATTGCCGTTGCTAGGCAATCAAACTCTTGTTCTTCTACGTCTTTATTATTATTATTAGTTTGATTGCCGTTGCTAGGCAATCAAACTCTTGTTCTTCTACGTCTTTATTATTATTATTAGTTTGATTGCCATGGCAATCAAACTCTTGTTCTTCTACGTCTTTATTATTATTATTATTCTTCCGTACGTTTTTTGGCTCAGCATATCTTCAGAATGCATGGGCCGATTCAAACCATTCAAACATCAAAAGATTCAGCTCATGCAGGACATTCCCGGAAACCTTCAATATTAATTACAAATATTATAATATTAAAAATATTAAACATTTTCCACCCTCAAATTAACATTGGAGTCAATGGGAGAGCCCTTCAAACCATGCCTTTTGCAAAATGCTACTGCTCCTACAAATATTAAGTTAGAGAAACCATTCGAGGCTTAAAATACTTCCAACGTCTTGGTCTTCAAAAGTTGTATTCAGAATTTGGAAGTTCAGCTCCGTCTTCAAATGACAGGGGATTAAAGATGAAGTGGTTTTTGAGGTCTCTTCTGAGTTTAACATTAGTGTGTATTGCGTGGAATGTTGGGAGCTAGAGTGGGTGAGTCATCGCTCAGAGTGCGGGAGGGAAAAAAATTAAACCAGTTTCTGCGTTTCTATCCTGCTGTCACGTCTGCACCTTTTGTCTGACAGGGATAATTTGGCCACCAGTTCGAAGGAAAAATGGTCTGGGTTCTGTTGGTGTCACTCTTAAAACTCAACACCAAACAGTTTTGCCTGTAGATCGAGCTGTTTGGGGAGAGTGCCGGTCATTCCTCCATTAAGACATAATGTAAAACCAAAAACAGAGAAGCAGAGCTGCCATATTTTCTAACTCGCCGCCATCTCCACATCTTCGACATCCCAGACATAAAAATCGTACCAGTTGTAGAGCAACTTCTTGGGATTCTGACGGTGTTCTTATTTTTTGTCTAAAGTCTTCGGTTTGGAGAATATGAGACGTTGTTCGGAGGGTGGTTTTACATAGGAAATGCATTAGGAGGGGGAAAGAGAGCTGCAGTTAGGGGCAGCTCATAAACATTCCGGTTGCCATGGATGCAGGCAGGCAGGCAGGCAGGCAGGGCTGTTACCATGGTGACATGCTGACACACTAGAAGCATACAAAGCGGCCATATTTGTAGTCTTTATCAGACTTTAAGCATTATATCTGTCACATTGATCATCCTTCAGCTGTATACTACTTTTCCACATTCAAATCACACAGCCTGAGCTTCTTATAGTCTTATGGTATTATTCCACCCTCAGACCTTTCATATGGTATATTCACAGGCTATTCTTTAAGGTCGTGACTTCATACTGTTCTTGTCTTCAGCTGTTTCTCTTTCATATCTTCATAATATTAAAACATTTTCTACTTTTCCAGATAAGAGCTTCATCTTTCTAAATTCTTAACTGTGTTTCAGCAAATTAAGTTCAGATTGCAGATTCTCCAGCAATTCAGAGCAATCACTCACATCAGCGTTCAAAGCAATGCTTCAGCTGCGGCAATCAAACTTGCATTTTCTTCAGGAAATGCTTTTCTAGTTATTATTATTATTATTATTATTCTTCCGTACGTTTTTTGGCTCAGCATATCTTCAGAATGCATGGGCCGATTCAAACCATTCAAACATCAAAAGATTCAGCTCATGCAGGACATTCCCGGAAACCTTCAATAATAATTACAAATATTATAATATTAAAAATATTAAACATTTTCCACCCTCAAATTAACATTGGAGTCAATGGGAGAGCCCTTCAAACCATGCATTTTGCAAAATGCTACTGCTCCTACAAATATTAAGTTAGAGAAACCATTCGAGGCTTAAAATACTTCCAATGTCTTGGTCTTCAAAAGTTGTATTCAGAATTTGGAAGTTCAGCTCCGTCTTCAAATGATAGGGGATTAAAGATGAAGTGGTTTTTGAGGTCTCTTCTGAGTTTAACATTAGTGTGTATTGCGTGGAATGTTGGGAGCTAGAGTGGGTGAGTCATCGCTCAGAGTGCGGGAGGGAAAAAAATTAAACCAGTTTCTGCGTTTCTATCCTGCTGTCACGTCTGCACCTTTTATCTGACAGGGATAATTTGGCCACCAGTTCGAAGGAAAAATGGTCTGGGTTCTGTTGGTGTCGGTCTTAAAACTCAACACCTAACAGTTTTGCCTGTAGATCGAGCTGTTCGGGGAGAGTGCCGGTCATTCCTCCATTAAGACATAATGTAAAACCAAAAACAGAGAAGCAGAGCTGCCATATTTTCTAACTCGCCGCCATCTCCACATCTTCGACATCCCAGACATAAAAATCGTACCAGTTGTAGAGCAACTTCTTGGGATTCTGACGGTGTTCTTATTTTTCGTCTAAAGTCTTCGGTTTGGAGAATATGAGACGTTGTTCGGAGGGTGGTTTTACATAGGAAATGCATTAGGAGGGGGAAAGAGAGCTGCAGTTAGGGGCAGCTGATAAACATTCCGGTTGCCATGGATGCAGGCAGGCAGGCAGGCAGGCAGGGCCGTTACCATGGTGACAGACTGACTCACTAGAAGCATACAAAGCGGCCATATTTGTAGTCTTTATCAGACTTTAAGCATTATATCTGTCATATTGATCATCCTTCAGCTGTATACTACTTTTCCACATTCAAATCACACAGCCTGAGCTTCTTATAGTCTTATGGTATTATTCCACCCTCAGACCTTTCATATGGTATATTCACAGGCTATTCTTTAAGGTCGTGACTTCATACTGTTCTTGTCTTCAGCTGTTTCTCTTTCATATCTTCATAACATTAAAACATTTTCTACTTTTCCAGATAAGAGCTTCATCTTTCTAAATTCTTAACTGTGTTTCAGCAAATTAAGTTCAGATTGCAGATTCTCCAGCAATTCAGAGCAATCGTTCACATCAGCATTCAAAGCAATGCTTCAGCTGCGGCAATCAAACTTGCATTTTCTTCAGGAAATGCTTTTCTAGTTAGTTTGATTGCCATGGCAATCAAACTCTTGTTCTTCTACGTCTTTATTATTAGTTTGATTGCTGCAAAGCAATCAAACTCTTGTTCTTCTACGTCTTTATTATTATTAGTTTGATTGCCGTTGCTAGGCAATCAAACTCTTGTTCTTCTACGTCTTTATTATTATTATTATTATTATTATTATTATTCTTCCGTACGTTTTTTGGCTCAGCATATCTTCAGAATGCATGGGCCGATTCAAACCATTCAAACATCAAAAGATTCAGCTCATTCAGGACATTCCCGGAAACCTTCAATAATAATTACAAATATTATAATATTAAAAATATTAAACATTTTCCACCCTCAAATTAACATTGGAGTCAATGGGAGAGCCCTTCAAACCATGCATTTTGCAAAATGCTACTGCTCCTACAAATATTAAGTTAGAGAAACCATTCGAGGCTTAAAATACTTCCAACGTCTTGGTCTTCAAAAGTTGTATTCAGAATTTGGAAGTTCAGCTCCGTCTTCAAATGATAGGGGATTAAAGATGAAGTGGTTTTTGAGGTCTCTTCTGAGTTTAACATTAGTGTGTATTGCGTGGAATGTTGGGAGCTAGAGTGGGTGAGTCATCGCTCAGAGTGCGGGAGGGAAAAAAATTAAACCAGTTTCTGCGTTTCTATCCTGCTGTCACGTCTGCACCTTTTATCTGACAGGGATAATTTGGCCACCAGTTCGAAGGAAAAATGGTCTGGGTTCTGTTGGTGTCGGTCTTAAAACTCAACACCAAACAGTTTTGCCCGTAGATCGAGCTGTTCGGGGAGAGTGCCGGTCATTCCTCCATTAAGACATAATGTAAAACCAAAAACAGAGAAGCAGAGCTGCCATATTTTCTAACTCACCGCCATCTCCACATCTTCGACATCCCAGACATAAAAATCGTACCAGTTGTAGAGCAACTTCTTGGGATTCTCACGGTGTTCTTATTTTTTGTCTAAAGTCTTCGGTTTGGAGAATATGAGACGTTGTTCGGAGGGTGGTTTTACATAGGAAATGCATTAGGAGGGGGAAAGAGAGCTGCAGTTAGGGGCAGCTCATAAACATTCCGGTTGCCATGGATGCAGGCAGGCAGGCAGGCAGGCAGGGCCGTTACCATGGTGACAGACTGACTCACTAGAAGCATACAAAGCAGCCATATTTGTAGTCTTTATCAGACTTTAAGCATTATATCTGTCATATTGATCATCCTTCAGCTGTATACTACTTTTCCACATTCAAATCACACAGCCTGAGCTTCTTATAGTCTTATGGTATTATTCCACCCTCAGACATTTCATATGGTATATTCACAGGCTATTCTTTCAGGTCGTGACTTCATACTGTTCTTGTCTTCAGCTGTTTCTCTTTCATATCTTCATAATATTAAAACATTTTCTACTTTTCCAGATAAGAGCTTCATCTTTCTAAATTCTTAACTGTGTTTCAGCAAATTAAGTTCAGATTGCAGTTTCTCCAGCAATTCAGAGCAATCGTTCACATCAGCATTCAAAGCAATGCTTCAGCTGCGGCAATCAAACTTGCATTTTCTTCAGGAAATGCTTTTCTAGTTATTATTATTATTATTATTCTTCCGTACGTTTTTTGGCTCAGCATATCTTCAAAATGCATGGGCCGATTCAAACCATTCAAACATCAAAAGATTCAGCTCATTAAGGACATTCCCGGAAACCTTCAATAATAATTACAAATATTATAATATTAAAAATATTTAACATTTTCGACCCTCAAATTAACATTGGAGTCAATGGGAGAGCCCTTCAAACCATGCATTTTGCAAAATGCTACTGCTGATACAAATATTAAGTTAGAGAAACCATTCGAGGCTTAAAATACTTCCAACGTCTTGGTCTTCAAAAGTTGTATTCAGAATTTGGAAGTTCAGCTCCGTCTTCAAATGATAGGGGATTAAAGATGAAGTGGTTTTTGAGGTCTCTTCTGAGTTTAACATTAGTGTGTATTGCGTGGAATGTTGGGAGCTAGAGTGGGTGAGTCATCGCTCAGAGTGCGGGAGGGAAAAAAATTAAACCAGTTTCTGCGTTTCTATCCTGCTGTCACGTCTGCACCTTTTATCTGACAGGGATAATTTGGCCACCAGTTCGAAGGAAAAATGGTCTGGGTTCTGTTGGTGTCGGTCTTAAAACTCAACACCAAACAGTTTTGCCTGTAGATCGAGCTGTTCGGGGAGAGTGCCGGTCATTCCTCCATTAAGACATAATGTAAAACCAAAAACAGAGAAGCAGAGCTGCCATATTTTCTAACTCGCCGCCATCTCCACATCTTCGACATCCCAGACATAAAAATCGTACCAGTTGTAGAGCAACTTCTTGGGATTCTGACGGTGTTCTTATTTTTTGTCTAAAGTCTTCGGTTTGGAGAATATGAGACGTTGTTCGGAGGGTGGTTTTACATAGGAAATGCATTAGGAGGGGGAAAGAGAGCTGCAGTTAGGGGCAGCTGATAAACATTCCGGTTGCCATGGATGCAGGCAGGCAGGCAGGCAGGCAGGGCTGTTACCATGGTGACAGACTGACTCACTAGAAGCATACAAAGCAGCCATATTTGTAGTCTTTATCAGACTTTAAGGATTATATCCGTCATATTGATCATCCTTCAGCTGTATACTACTTTTCCACATTCAAATCACACAGCCTGAGCTTCTTATAGTCTTATGGTATTATTCCACCCTCAGACCTTTCATATGGTATATTCACAGGCTATTCTTTAAGGTCGTAACTTCATACTGTTCTTGTCTTCAGCTGTTTCTCTTTCATATCTTCATAATATTAGAACATTTTCTACTTTTCCAGATAAGAGCTTCATCTTTCTAAATTCTTAACTGTGTTTCAGCAAATTAAGTTCAGATTGCAGTTTCTCCAGCAATTCAGAGCAATCACTCACATCAGCGTTCAAAGCAATGCTTCAGCTGCGGCAATCAAACTTGCATTTTCTTCAGGAAATGCTTTTCTAGTTATTATTAGTTTGATTGCCATGGCAATCAAACTCTTGTTCTTCTACGTCTTTATTAGTTTGATTGCCATGGCAATCAAACTCTTGTTCTTCTACGTCTTTATTATTATTAGTTTGATTGCCGTTGCTAGGCAATCAAACTCTTGTTCTTCTACGTCTTTATTATTAGTTTGATTGCAGAGCAATCAAACTTTAGTTCTTCTACTTCTTTATTTTTATTATTATTATTATTATTATTATTATTATTATTATTATATTTTCTTCCGTACACTTTTTGGCTCAGCGTATCTTGGGCATACTTTGTGCTATTGAAACCGTTCAAATGTCAAAATGTGCAGCTTATTGAGGACATGATGGGTCAACTTTTAGTTTTTTTCAGCTATTTATAGTTTTTAAAATATTAAGCGTTTTATAAAATTAATTTAACATTGAAGTCTATGAGAGATTTTTCAACTTTTAAAAGCTTTCAGCGTTGGCATACTTTCAGCTACAGAAACCATTCAAAGATCAAAATGTTCAGCTTTTTCAGGTCTTTTCAGCTATTACTTTTCAGAGTTCAGCTATTTATAGTTTTTAAAATATTAAGCGTTTTATAAAATTAATTTAACATTGAAGTCTATGAGAGAGCCCTTCAGAGTCTTCAACTTTTAAAAGTTTTCAGCGCCTGCATACTTTCAGCTACAGAAACCATTCAAAGATCAAAATGTTCAGCTTCTTCTGCTCTTTTCAGCTATTACTTTTCAGAGTTCTCCTGTTTCTAGTTTTCAAATGGTTAACAGTTTTATACCAAGTGGTTTTGAGGTCTCCTCTGAGTTTAACATTAGTGTGTATTGCGTGGAGACTTCAAAGGCAGAGTGGGTGATGTCATCGCTTAGAGTGCGGGAGGGAAAAAAATTAAACCAGTTTCTGCGTTTCTATCCTGCTGCTATGTCTGCACCTTTTATCTGACAGGGATAATTTGTCCACCAGTTCGAAGGAAAAATGGTCTGGGTTCTGATGGTGTCACTCTTAAAACTCAACACCAAACAGTTTTGCCTGTAAATTGAGCTGTTCGGGGGGAGTGCCGGTCATTCTTCCATTAAGACATAATGTAAAACCAAAAACAGAGAAGCAGAGCTGCCATATTTTCTAACTCGCCGTCATCTCCACATCTTCGACATCCCAGACATAAAAATCGTACCAGTTGTAGAGCAACTTCTTGGAATTCTGACGGTGTTCTTATTTTTTGTCTAAAGTCTTCGGTTTGGAGACACCGAGGCGTTGTTCGGAGGGTGCAACCCCCATTAAAATACATGGGATCTGCCTGAGAGGAGTAAAAGGAGAACCACACAGGTGTCTTAAAGAGGGCTTAATTAGGCAGGCAGGGCTGTTACCATGGTGACAGGCTGACACACAGAACTGGCATACAAAGCAGCCATATTTGTAGTCTTTATCCATCATTACGCATGATATGTGCCATATTCATTGCTATGGAGCTGTTTGCTACATATCTACATCAAAATCATTTAGTCTCCCTAAGCCTCAGCTATTATTCCAAGATCAGACAATTCATCTGCTGTTCAAAGCAATTATTCACCTCCTATTCAGATTAATTCAGCTGTTTTATGACTGCTTCAGATATTATTTAGATTAATTCAGCTGTTACATGCAGATTTCTTATTCTCAAAGAGTTCAAAGCAATCGTTCAAATAAGCGTTCAAAGCAATGCTTCAGCTTCTGCAATCAAACTTGCATTTTCTTCAGGAAATGCTTTTTCTAGTTATTAGTTTGATTGCAGAGCAATCAAACTTTAGTTCTTCTACTTCTTTATTTTTATTATTATTATATTTTCTTCCGTACACTTTTTGGCTCAGCGTATCTTGGGCATACTTTGTGCTATTGAAACCGTTCAAATGTCAAAATGTTCAGCTTATTGAGGACATGATGGGTCAACTTTTAGTTTTTTTCAGCTATTTATAGTTTTTAAAATATTAAGCGTTTTATAAAATTAATTTAACATTGAAGTCTATGAGAGATTTTTCAACTTTTAAAAGCTTTCAGCGTTGGCATACTTTCAGCTACAGAAACCATTCAAAGATCAAAATGTTCAGCTTTTTCAGGTCTTTTCAGGTATTACTTTTCAGAGTTCAGCTATTTATAGTTTTTAAAATATTAAGCGTTTTATAAAATTAATTTAACATTGAAGTCTATGAGAGAGCCCTTCAGAGTCTTCAACTTTTAAAAGTTTTCAGCGCCTGCATACTTTCAGCTACAGAAACCATTCAAAGATCAAAATGTTCAGCTTCTTCTGCTCTTTTCAGCTATTACTTTTCAGAGTTCTCCTGTTTCTAGTTTTCAAATGGTTAACAGTTTTATACCAAGTGGTTTTGAGGTCTCCTCTGAGTTTAACATTAGTGTGTATTGCGTGGAGACTTCAAAGGCAGAGTGGGTGATGTCATCGCTTAGAGTGCGGGAGGGAAAAAAATTAAACCAGTTTCTGCGTTTCTATCCTGCTGCTATGTCTGCACCTTTTATCTGACAGGGATAATTTGTCCACCAGTTCGAAGGAAAAATGGTTTGGGTTCTGATGGTGTCACTCTTAAAACTCAACACCAAACAGTTTTGCCTGTAGATCGAGCTGTTCGGGGGGAGTGCCGGTCATTCTTCCATTAAGACATAATGTAAAACCAAAAACAGAGAAGCAGAGCTGCCATATTTTCTAACTCGCTGCCATCTCCACATCTTCGACATCCCAGACATAAAAATCGTACCAGTTGTAGAGCAACTTCTTGGAATTCTGACGGTGTTCTTATTTTTTGTCTAAAGTCTTCGGTTTGGAGACACCGAGGCGTTGTTCGGAGGGTGCAACCCCCATTAAAATACATGGGATCTGCCTGAGAGGAGTAAAAGGAGAACCACACAGGTGTCTTAAAGAGGGCTTAATTAGGCAGGCAGGGCTGTTACCATGGTGACAGGCTGACACACAGAACTGGCATACAAAGCAGCCATATTTGTAGTCTTTATCCATCATTACGCATGATATGTGCCATATTCATTGCTATGGAGCTGTTTGCTACATATCTACATCAAAATCATTTAGTCTCCCTAAGCCTCAGCTATTATTCCAAGATCAGACAATTCATCTGCTGTTCAAAGCAATTATTCAGCTCCTATTCAGATTAATTCAGCTGTTTTATGACTGCTTCAGATATTATTTAGATTAATTCAGCTGTTACATGCAGATTTCTTATTCTCAAAGAGTTCAAAGCAATCGTTCAAATAAGTGTTCAAAGCAATGCTTCAGCTTCTGCAATCAAACTTGCATTTTCTTCAGGAAATGCTTTTTCTAGTTATTATTAGTTTGATTGCCATGGCAATCAAACTCTTGTTCTTCTACGTCTTTATTATTATTATTATTATTCTTCCGTACGTTTTTTGGCTCAGCATATCTTCAGAATGCATGGGCCGATTCAAACCATTCAAACATCAAAAGATTCAGCTCATGCAGGACATTCCCGGAAACCTTCAATATTAATTACAAATATTATAATATTAAAAATATTAAACATTTTCCACCCTCAAATTAACATTGGAGTCAATGGGAGAGCCCTTCAAACCATGCCTTTTGCAAAATGCTACTGCTCCTACAAATATTAAGTTAGAGAAACCATTCGAGGCTTAAAATACTTCCAACGTCTTGGTCTTCAAAAGTTGTATTCAGAATTTGGAAGTTCAGCTCCGTCTTCAAATAACAGGGGATTAAAGATGAAGTGGTTTTTGAGGTCTCTTCTGAGTTTAACATTAGTGTGTATTGCGTGGAATGTTGGGAGCTAGAGTGGGTGAGTCATCGCTCAGAGTGCGGGAGGGAAAAAAATTAAACCAGTTTCTGCGTTTCTATCCTGCTGTCACGTCTGCACCTTTTGTCTGACAGGGATAATTTGGCCACCAGTTCGAAGGAAAAATGGTCTGGGTTCTGTTGGTGTCGGTCTTAAAACTCAACACCAAACAGTTTTGCCTGTAGATCGAGCTGTTTGGGGAGAGTGCCGGTCATTCCTCCATTAAGACATAATGTAAAACCAAAAACAGAGAAGCAGAGCTGCCATATTTTCTAACTCGCCGCCATCTCCACATCTTCGACATCCCAGACATAAAAATCGTACCAGTTGTAGAGCAACTTCTTGGGATTCTGACGGTGTTCTTATTTTTTGTCTAAAGTCTTCGGTTTGGAGAATATGAGACGTTGTTCGGAGGGTGGTTTTACATAGGAAATGCATTAGGAGGGGGAAAGAGAGCTGCAGTTAGGGGCAGCTCATAAACATTCCGGTTGCCATGGATGCAGGCAGGCAGGCAGGCAGGCAGGGCTGTTACCATGGTGACATGCTGACACACTAGAAGCATACAAAGCGGCCATATTTGTAGTCTTTATCAGACTTTAAGCATTATATCTGTCACATTGATCATCCTTCAGCTGTATACTACTTTTCCACATTCAAATCACACAGCCTGAGCTTCTTATAGTCTTATGGTATTATTCCACCCTCAGACCTTTCATATGGTATATTCACAGGCTATTCTTTAAGGTCGTGACTTCATACTGTTCTTGTCTTCAGCTGTTTCTCTTTCATATCTTCATAATATTAAAACATTTTCTACTTTTCCAGATAAGAGCTTCATCTTTCTAAATTCTTAACTGTGTTTCAGCAAATTAAGTTCACATTGCAGTTTCTCCAGCAATTCAGAGCAATCGTTCACATCAGCATTCAAAGCAATGCTTCAGCTGCGGCAATCAAACTTGCATTTTCTTCAGGAAATGCTTTTCTAGTTATTATTAGTTTGATTGCCATGGCAATCAAACTCTTGTTCTTCTACGTCTTTATTATTATTATTATTCTTCCGTACGTTTTTTGGCTCAGCATATCTTCAGAATGCATGGGCCGATTCAAACCATTCAAACATCAAAAGATTCAGCTCATTAAGGACATTCCCGGAAACCTTCAATAATAATTACAAATATTATAATATTAAAAATATTTAATATTTTCCACCCTCAAATTAACATTGGAGTCAATGGGAGAGCCCTTCAAACCATGCATTTTGCAAAATGCTACTGCTCCTACAAATATTAAGTTAGAGAAACCATTCGAGGCTTAAAATACTTCCAACGTCTTGGTCTTCAAAAGTTGTATTCAGAATTTGGAAGTTCAGCTCCGTCTTCAAATGCCAGGGGATTAAAGATGAAGTGGTTTTTGAGGTCTCTTCTGAGTTTAACATTAGTGTGTATTGCGTGGAATGTTGGGAGCTAGAGTGGGTGAGTCATCGCTCAGAGTGCGGGAGGGAAAAAAATTAAACCAGTTTCTGCGTTTCTATCCTGCTGTCACGTCTGCACCTTTTATCTGACAGGGATAATTTGGCCACCAGTTCGAAGGAAAAATGGTCTGGGTTCTGTTGGTGTCGGTCTTAAAACTCAACACCAAACAGTTTTGCCTGTAGATCGAGCTGTTCGGGGAGAGTGCCGGTCATTCCTCCATTAAGACATAATGTAAAACCAAAAACAGAGAAGCAGAGCTGCCATATTTTCTAACTCGCCGCCATCTCCACATCTTCGACATCCCAGACATAAAAATCGTACCAGTTGTAGAGCAACTTCTTGGGATTCTGACGGTGTTCTTATTTTTTGTCTAAAGTCTTCGGTTTGGAGAATATGAGACGTTGTTCGGAGGGTGGTTTTACATAGGAAATGCATTAGGAGGGGGAAAGAGAGCTGCAGTTAGGGGCAGCTCATAAACATTCCGGTTGCCATGGATGCAGGCAGGCAGGCAGGCAGGCAGGGCCGTTACCATGGTGACAGACTGACTCACTAGAAGCATACAAAGCAGCCATATTTGTAGTCTTTATCAGACTTTAAGCATTATATCTGTCATATTGATCATCCTTCAGCTGTATACTACTTTTCCACATTCAAATCACACAGCCTGAGCTTCTTATAGTCTTATGGTATTATTCCACCCTCAGACCTTTCATATGGTATATTCACAGGCTATTCTTTCAGGTCGTGACTTCATACTGTTCTTGTCTTCAGCTGTTTCTCTTTCATATCTTCATAATATTAAAACATTTTCTACTTTTCCAGATAAGAGCTTCATCTTTCTAAATTCTTAACTGTGTTTCAGCAAATTAAGTTCAGATTGCAGTTTCTCCAGCAATTCAGAGCAATCGTTCACATCAGCATTCAAAGCAATGCTTCAGCTGCGGCAATCAAACTTGCATTTTCTTCAGGAAATGCTTTTCTAGTTATTATTATTCTTCCGTACGTTTTTTGGCTCAGCATATCTTCAGAATGCATGGGCCGATTCAAACCATTCAAACATCAAAAGATTCAGCTCATTCAGGACATTCCCGGAAACCTTCAATAATAATTACAAATATTATAATATTAAAAATATTAAACATTTTCCACCCTCAAATTAACATTGGAGTCAATGGGAGAGCCCTTCAAACCATGCATTTTGCAAAATGCTACTGCTCCTACAAATATTAAGTTAGAGAAACCATTCGAGGCTTAAAATACTTCCAACGTCTTGGTCTTCAAAAGTTGTATTCAGAATTTGGAAGTTCAGCTCCGTCTTCAAATGATAGGGGATTCAAGATGAAGTGGTTTTTGAGGTCTCTTCTGAGTTTAACATTAGTGTGTATTGCGTGGAATGTTGGGAGCTAGAGTGGGTGAGTCATCGCTCAGAGTGCGGGAGGGAAAAAAATTAAACCAGTTTCTGCGTTTCTATCCTGCTGTCACGTCTGCACCTTTTATCTGACAGGGATAATTTGGCCACCAGTTCGAAGGAAAAATGGTCTGGGTTCTGTTGGTGTCGGTCTTAAAACTCAACACCAAACAGTTTTGCCTGTAGATCGAGCTGTTCGGGGAGAGTGCCGGTCATTCCTCCATTAAGACATAATGTAAAACCAAAAACAGAGAAGCAGAGCTGCCATATTTTCTAACTCGCCGCCATCTCCACATCTTCGACATCCCAGACATAAAAATCGTACCAGTTGTAGAGCAACTTCTTGGGATTCTGACGGTGTTCTTATTTTTCGTCTAAAGTCTTCGGTTTGGAGAATATGAGACGTTGTTCGGAGGGTGGTTTTACATAGGAAATGCATTAGGAGGGGGAAAGAGAGCTGCAGTTAGGGGCAGCTGATAAACATTCCGGTTGCCATGGATGCAGGCAGGCAGGCAGGCAGGCAGGGCCGTTACCATGGTGACAGACTGACTCACTAGAAGCATACAAAGCGGCCATATTTGTAGTCTTTATCAGACTTTAAGCATTATATCTGTCATATTGATCATCCTTCAGCTGTATACTACTTTTCCACATTCAAATCACACAGCCTGAGCTTCTTATAGTCTTATGGTATTATTCCACCCTCAGACCTTTCATATGGTATATTCACAGGCTATTCTTTAAGGTCGTGACTTCATACTGTTCTTGTCTTCAGCTGTTTCTCTTTCATATCTTCATAATATTAAAACATTTTCTACTTTTCCAGATAAGAGCTTCATCTTTCTAAATTCTTAACTGTGTTTCAGCAAATTAAGTTCAGATTGCAGATTCTCCAGCAATTCAGAGCAATCGTTCACATCAGCGTTCAAAGCAATGCTTCAGCTGCGGCAATCAAACTTGCATTTTCTTCAGGAAATGCTTTTCTAGTTATTATTATTATTCTTCCGTACGTTTTTTGGCTCAGCATATCTTCAGAATGCATGGGCCGATTCAAACCATTCAAACATCAAAAGATTCAGCTCATTAAGGACATTCCCGGAAACCTTCAATAATAATTACAAACATTATAATATTAAAAATATTAAACATTTTCCACCCTCAAATTAACATTGGAGTCAATGGGAGAGCCCTTCAAACCATGCATTTTGCAAAATGCTACTGCTCCTACAAATATTAAGTTAGAGAAACCATTCGAGGCTTAAAATACTTCCAATGTCTTGGTCTTCAAAAGTTGTATTCAGAATTTGGAAGTTCAGCTCCGTCTTCAAATGATAGGGGATTAAAGATGAAGTGGTTTTTGAGGTCTCTTCTGAGTTTAACATTAGTGTGTATTGCGTGGAATGTTGGGAGCTAGAGTGGGTGAGTCATCGCTCAGAGTGCGGGAGGGAAAAAAATTAAACCAGTTTCTGCGTTTCTATCCTGCTGTCACGTCTGCACCTTTTATCTGACAGGGATAATTTGGCCACCAGTTCGAAGGAAAAATGGTCTGGGTTCTGTTGGTGTCGGTCTTAAAACTCAACACCAAACAGTTTTGCCTGTAGATCGAGCTGTTCGGGGAGAGTGCCGGTCATTCCTCCATTAAGACATAATGTAAAACCAAAAACAGAGAAGCAGAGCTGCCATATTTTCTAACTCGCCGCCATCTCCACATCTTCGACATCCCAGACATAAAAATCGTACCAGTTGTAGAGCAACTTCTTGGGATTCTGACGGTGTTCTTATTTTTTGTCTAAAGTCTTCGGTTTGGAGAATATGAGACGTTGTTCGGAGGGTGGTTTTACATAGGAAATGCATTAGGAGGGGGAAAGAGAGCTGCAGTTAGGGGCAGCTGATAAACATTCCGGTTGCCATGGATGCAGGCAGGCAGGCAGGCAGGCAGGGCTGTTACCATGGTGACATGCTGACACACTAGAAGCATACAAAGCGGCCATATTTGTAGTCTTTATCAGACTTTAAGCATTATATCTGTCATATTGATCATCCTTCAGCTGTATACTACTTTTCCACATTCAAATCACACAGCCTGAGCTTCTTATAGTCTTATGGTATTATTCCACCCTCAGACCTTTCATATGGTATATTCACAGGCTATTCTTTAAGGTCGTGACTTCATACTGTTCTTGTCTTCAGCTGTTTCTCTTTCATATCTTCATAATATTAAAACATTTTCTACTTTTCCAGATAAGAGCTTCATCTTTCTAAATTCTTAACTGTGTTTCAGCAAATTAAGTTCAGATTGCAGATTCTCCAGCAATTCAGAGCAATCGTTCACATCAGCATTCAAAGCAATGCTTCAGCTGCGGCAATCAAACTTGCATTTTCTTCAGGAAATGCTTTTCTAGTTATTCTTATTATTCTTCCGTACGTTTTTTGGCTCAGCATATCTTCAGAATGCATGGGCCGATTCAAACCATTCAAACATCAAAAGATTCAGCTCATTAAGGACATTCCCGGAAACCTTCAATAATAATTACAAATATTATAATATTAAAAATATTTAACATTTTCCACCCTCAAATTAACATTGGAGTCAATGGGAGAGCCCTTCAAACCATGCATTTTGCAAAATGCTACTGCTCCTACAAATATTAAGTTAGAGAAACCATTCGAGGCTTAAAATACTTCCAACGTCTTGGTCTTCAAAAGTTGTATTCAGAATTTGGAAGTTCAGCTCCGTCTTCAAATGATAGGGGATTAAAGATGAAGTGGTTTTTGAGGTCTCTTCTGAGTTTAACATTAGTGTGTATTGCGTGGAATGTTGGGAGCTAGAGTGGGTGAGTCATCGCTCAGAGTGCGGGAGGGAAAAAAATTAAACCAGTTTCTGCGTTTCTATCCTGCTGTCACGTCTGCACCTTTTGTCTGACAGGGATAATTTGGCCACCAGTTCGAAGGAAAAATGGTCTGGGTTCTGTTGGTGTCGGTCTTAAAACTCAACACCAAACAGTTTTGCCTGTAGATCGAGCTGTTCGGGGAGAGTGCCGGTCATTCCTCCATTAAGACATAATGTAAAACCAAAAACAGAGAAGCAGAGCTGCCATATTTTCTAACTCGCCGCCATCTCCACATCTTCGACATCCCAGACATAAAAATCGTACCAGGTGTAGAGCAACTTCTTGGGATTCTGACGGTGTTCTTATTTTTCGTCTAAAGTCTTCGGTTTGGAGAATATGAGACGTTGTTCGGAGGGTGGTTTTACATAGGAAATGCATTAGGAGGGGGAAAGAGAGCTGCAGTTAGGGGCAGCTGATAAACATTCCGGTTGCCATGGATGCAGGCAGGCAGGCAGGCAGGCAGGGCCGTTACCATGGTGACATGCTGACACACTAGAAGCATACAAAGCGGCCATATTTGTAGTCTTTATCAGACTTTAAGCATTATATCTGTCATATTGATCATCCTTCAGCTGTATACTACTTTTCCACATTCAAATCACACAGCCTGAGCTTCTTATAGTCTTATGGTATTATTCCACCCTCAGACCTTTCATATGGTATATTCACAGGCTATTCTTTAAGGTTGTGACTTCATACTGTTCTTGTCTTCAGCTGTTTCTCTTTCATATCTTCATAATATTAAAACATTTTCTACTTTTCCAGATAAGAGCTTCATCTTTCTAAATTCTTAACTGTGTTTCAGCAAATTAAGTTCAGATTGCAGATTCTCCAGCAATTCAGAGCAATCGTTCACATCAGCGTTCAAAGCAATGCTTCAGCTGCGGCAATCAAACTTGCATTTTCTTCAGGAAATGCTTTTCTAGTTATTATTATTCTTCCGTACGTTTTTTGGCTCAGCATATCTTCAGAATGCATGGGCCGATACAAACCATTCAAACATCAAAAGATTCAGCTCATTAAGGACATTCCCGGAAACCTTCAATAATAATTACAAATATTATAATATTAAAAATATTTAACATTTTCCACCCTCAAATTAACATTGGAGTCAATGGGAGAGCCCTTCAAACCATGCATTTTGCAAAATGCTACTGCTCCTACAAATATTAAGTTAGAGAAACCATTCGAGGCTTAAAATACTTCCAACGTCTTGGTCTTCAAAAGTTGTATTCAGAATTTGGAAGTTCAGCTCCGTCTTCAAATGACAGGGGATTAAAGATGAAGTGGTTTTTGAGGTCTCTTCTGAGTTTAACATTAGTGTGTATTGCGTGGAATGTTGGGAGCTAGAGTGGGTGAGTCATCGCTCAGAGTGCGGGAGGGAAAAAAATTAAACCAGTTTCTGCGTTTCTATCCTGCTGTCACGTCTGCACCTTTTATCTGACAGGGATAATTTGGCCACCAGTTCGAAGGAAAAATGGTCTGGGTTCTGATGGTGTCAGCTCTTAAAACTCAACACCAAACAGTTTTGCCTGTAGATCGAGCTGTTCGGGGAGAGTGCCGGTCATTCCTCCATTAAGACATAATGTAAAACCAAAAACAGAGAAGCAGAGCTGCCATATTTTCTAACTCGCCGCCATCTCCACATCTTCGACATCCCAGACATAAAAATCGTACCAGTTGTAGAGCAACTTCTTGGGATTCTGACGGTGTTCTTATTTTTTGTCTAAAGTCTTCGGTTTGGAGAATATGAGACGTTGTTCGGAGGGTGGTTTTACATAGGAAATGCATTAGGAGGGGGAAAGAGAGCTGCAGTTAGGGGCAGCTGATAAACATTCCGGTTGCCATGGATGCAGGCAGGCAGGCAGGCAGGCAGGGCCGTTACCATGGTGACAGACTGACTCACTAGAAGCATACAAAGCAGCCATATTTGTAGTCTTTATCAGACTTTAAGCATTATATCTGTCACATTGACCATCCTTCAGCTGTATACTACTTTTCCACATTCAAATCACACAGCCTGAGCTTCTTATAGTCTTATGGTATTATTCCACCCTCAGACCTTTCATATGGTATATTCACAGGCTATTCTTTCAGGTCGTGACTTCATACTGTTCTTGTCTTCAGCTGTTTCTCTTTCATATCTTCATAATATTAAAACATTTTCTACTTTTCCAGATAAGAGCTTCATCTTTCTAAATTCTTAACTGTGTTTCAGCAAATTAAGTTCAGATTGCAGTTTCTCCAGCAATTCAGAGCAATCGTTCACATCAGCGTTCAAAGCAATGCTTCAGCTGCGGCAATCAAACTTGCATTTTCTTCAGGAAATGCTTTTCTAGTTAGTTTGATTGCCATGGCAATCAAACTCTTGTTCTTCTACGTCTTTATTATTATTATTAGTTTGATTGCCGTTGCTAGGCAATCAAACTCTTGTTCTTCTACGTCTTTATTAGTTTGATTGCTGCAAAGCAATCAAACTATTGTTATTCTACGTCTTTATTATTAGTTTGATTGCTGCAAAGCAATCAAACTCTTGTTCTTCTACGTCTTTATTATTATTATTATTATTATTATTATTATTCTTCCGTACGTTTTTTGGCTCAGCATATCTTCAGAATGCATGGGCCGATTCAAACCATTCAAACATCAAAAGATTCAGCTCATTAAGGACATTCCCGGAAACCTTCAATAATAATTACAAATATTATAATATTAAAAATATTTAACATTTTCCACCCTCAAATTAACATTGGAGTCAATGGGAGAGCCCTTCAAACCATGCATTTTGCAAAATGCTACTGCTCCTACAAATATTAAGTTAGAGAAACCATTCGAGGCTTAAAATACTTCCAACGTCTTGGTCTTCAAAAGTTGTATTCAGAATTTGGAAGTTCAGCTCCGTCTTCAAATGATAGGGGATTAAAGATGAAGTGGTTTTTGAGGTCTCTTCTGAGTTTAACATTAGTGTGTATTGCGTGGAATGTTGGGAGCTAGAGTGGGTGAGTCATCGCTCAGAGTGCGGGAGGGAAAAAAATTAAACCAGTTTCTGCATTTCTATCCTGCTGTCACGTCTGCACCTTTTGTCTGACAGGGATAATTTGGCCACCAGTTCGAAGGAAAAATGGTCTGGGTTCTGTTGGTGTCGGTCTTAAAACTCAACACCAAACAGTTTTGCCTGTAGATCGAGCTGTTCGGGGAGAGTGCCGGTCATTCCTCCATTAAGACATAATGTAAAACCAAAAACAGAGAAGCAGAGCTGCCATATTTTCTAACTCGCCGCCATCTCCACATCTTCGACATCCCAGACATAAAAATCGTACCAGGTGTAGAGCAACTTCTTGGGATTCTGACGGTGTTCTTATTTTTCGTCTAAAGTCTTCGGTTTGGAGAATATGAGACGTTGTTCGGAGGGTGGTTTTACATAGGAAATGCATTAGGAGGGGGAAAGAGAGCTGCAGTTAGGGGCAGCTCATAAACATTCCGGTTGCCATGGATGCAGGCAGGCAGGCAGGCAGGCAGGGCCGTTACCATGGTGACATGCTGACACACTAGAAGCATACAAAGCGGCCATATTTGTAGTCTTTATCAGACTTTAAGCATTATATCTGTCATATTGATCATCCTTCAGCTGTATACTACTTTTCCACATTCAAATCACACAGCCTGAGCTTCTTATAGTCTTATGGTATTATTCCACCCTCAGACCTTTCATATGGTATATTCACAGGCTATTCTTTAAGGTTGTGACTTCATACTGTTCTTGTCTTCAGCTGTTTCTCTTTCATATCTTCATAATATTAAAACATTTTCTACTTTTCCAGATAAGAGCTTCATCTTTCTAAATTCTTAACTGTGTTTCAGCAAATTAAGTTCAGATTGCAGATTCTCCAGCAATTCAGAGCAATCGTTCACATCAGCATTCAAAGCAATGCTTCAGCTGCGGCAATCAAACTTGCATTTTCTTCAGGAAATGCTTTTCTAGTTCTTATTATTATTCTTCCGTACGTTTTTTGGCTCAGCATATCTTCAGAATGCATGGGCCGATTCAAACCATTCAAACATCAAAAGATTCAGCTCATTAAGGACATTCCCGGAAACCTTCAATAATAATTACAAATATTATAATATTAAAAATATTAAACATTTTCCACCCTCAAATTAACATTGGAGTCAATGGGAGAGCCCTTCAAACCATGCATTTTGCAAAATGCTACTGCTCCTACAAATATTAAGTTAGAGAAACCATTCGAGGCTTAAAATACTTCCAACGTCTTGGTCTTCAAAAGTTGTATTCAGAATTTGGAAGTTCAGCTCCGTCTTCAAATGATAGGGGATTAAAGATGAAGTGGTTTTTGAGGTCTCTTCTGAGTTTAACATTAGTGTGTATTGCGTGGAATGTTGGGAGCTAGAGTGGGTGAGTCATCGCTCAGAGTGCGGGAGGGAAAAAAATTAAACCAGTTTCTGCGTTTCTATCCTGCTGTCACGTCTGCACCTTTTATCTGACAGGGATAATTTGGCCACCAGTTCGAAGGAAAAATGGTCTGGGTTCTGTTGGTGTCGGTCTTAAAACTCAACACCAAACAGTTTTGCCTGTAGATCGAGCTGTTCGGGGAGAGTGCCGGTCATTCCTCCATTAAGACATAATGTAAAACCAAAAACAGAGAAGCAGAGCTGCCATATTTTCTAACTCGCCGCCATCTCCACATCTTCGACATCCCAGACATAAAAATCGTACCAGTTGTAGAGCAACTTCTTGGGATTCTGACGGTGTTCTTATTTTTCGTCTAAAGTCTTCGGTTTGGAGAATATGAGACGTTGTTCGGAGGGTGGTTTTACATAGGAAATGCATTAGGAGGGGGAAAGAGAGCTGCAGTTAGGGGCAGCTGATAAACATTCCGGTTGCCATGGATGCAGGCAGGCAGGCAGGCAGGCAGGGCTGTTACCATGGTGACATGCTGACACACTAGAAGCATACAAAGCGGCCATATTTGTAGTCTTTATCAGACTTTAAGCATTATATCTGTCATATTGATCATCCTTCAGCTGTATACTACTTTTCCACATTCAAATCACACAGCCTGAGCTTCTTATAGTCTTATGGTATTATTCCACCCTCAGACCTTTCATATGGTATATTCACAGGCTATTCTTTAAGGTCGTGACTTCATACTGTTCTTGTCTTCAGCTGTTTCTCTTTCATATCTTCATAATATTAAAACATTTTCTACTTTTCCAGATAAGAGCTTCATCTTTCTAAATTCTTAACTGTGTTTCAGCAAATTAAGTTCAGATTGCAGATTCTCCAGCAATTCAGAGCAATCGTTCACATCAGCGTTCAAAGCAATGCTTCAGCTGCGGCAATCAAACTTGCATTTTCTTCAGGAAATGCTTTTCTAGTTATTAGTTTGATTGCCATGGCAATCAAACTCTTGTTCTTCTACGTCTTTATTATTATTATTATTATTCTTCCGTACGTTTTTTGGCTCAGCATATCTTCAGAATGCATGGGCCGATTCAAACCATTCAAACATCAAAAGATTCAGCTCATTCAGGACATTCCCGGAAACCTTCAATAATAATTACAAATATTATAATATTAAAAATATTAAACATTTTCCACCCTCAAATTAACATTGGAGTCAATGGGAGAGCCCTTCAAACCATGCATTTTGCAAAATGCTACTGCTCCTACAAATATTAAGTTAGAGAAACCATTCGAGGCTTAAAATACTTCCAACGTCTTGGTCTTCAAAAGTTGTATTCAGAATTTGGAAGTTCAGCTCCGTCTTCAAATGACAGGGGATTAAAGATGAAGTGGTTTTTGAGGTCTCTTCTGAGTTTAACATTAGTGTGTATTGCGTGGAATGTTGGGAGCTAGAGTGGGTGAGTCATCGCTCAGAGTGCGGGAGGGAAAAAAATTAAACCAGTTTCTGCGTTTCTATCCTGCTGTCACGTCTGCACCTTTTGTCTGACAGGGATAATTTGGCCACCAGTTCGAAGGAAAAATGGTCTGGGTTCTGTTGGTGTCGGTCTTAAAACTCAACACCAAACAGTTTTGCCTGTAGATCGAGCTGTTCGGGGAGAGTGCCGGTCATTCCTCCATTAAGACATAATGTAAAACCAAAAACAGAGAAGCAGAGCTGCCATATTTTCTAACTCGCCGCCATCTCCACATCTTCGACATCCCAGACATAAAAATCGTACCAGTTGTAGAGCAACTTCTTGGGATTCTGACAGTGTTCTTATTTTTCGGTTTGGAGAATATGAGACGTTGTTCGGAGGGTGGTTTTACATAGGAAATGCATTAGGAGGGGGAAAGAGAGAGCTGCAGTTAGGGGCAGCTCATAAACATTCCGGTTGCCATGGATGCAGGCAGGCAGGCAGGCAGGCAGGCAGGGCCGTTACCATGGTGACAGACTGACTCACTAGAAGCATACAAAGCAGCCATATTTGTAGTCTTTATCAGACTTTAAGCATTATATCTGTCATATTGATCATCCTTCAGCTGTATACTACTTTTCCACATTCAAATCACACAGCCTGAGCTTCTTATAGTCTTATGGTATTATTCCACCCTCAGACCTTTCATATGGTATATTCACAGGCTATTCTTTAAGGTCGTGACTTCATACTGTTCTTGTCTTCAGCTGTTTCTCTTTCATATCTTCATAATATTAAAACATTTTCTACTTTTCCAGATAAGAGCTTCATCTTTCTAAATTCTTAACTGTGTTTCAGCAAATTAAGTTCAGATTGCAGATTCTCCAGCAATTCAGAGCAATCGTTCACATCAGCATTCAAAGCAATGCTTCAGCTGCGGCAATCAAACTTGCATTTTCTTCAGGAAATGCTTTTCTAGTTATTATTATTATTATTATTCTTCCGTACGTTTTTTGGCTCAGCATATCTTCAGAATGCATGGGCCGATTCAAACCATTCAAACATCAAAAGATTCAGCTCATTAAGGACATTCCCGGAAACCTTCAATAATAATTACAAATATTATAATATTAAAAATATTAAACATTTTCCACCCTCAAATTAACATTGGAGTCAATGGGAGAGCCCTTCAAACCATGCATTTTGCAAAATGCTACTGCTCCTACAAATATTAAGTTAGAGAAACCATTCGAGGCTTAAAATACTTCCAACGTCTTGGTCTTCAAAAGTTGTATTCAGAATTTGGAAGTTCAGCTCCGTCTTCAAATGATAGGGGATTAAAGATGAAGTGGTTTTTGAGGTCTCTTCTGAGTTTAACATTAGTGTGTATTGCGTGGAATGTTGGGAGCTAGAGTGGGTGAGTCATCGCTCAGAGTGCGGGAGGGAAAAAAATTAAACCAGTTTCTGCGTTTCGATCCTGCTGTCACGTCTGCACCTTTTATCTGACAGGGATAATTTGGCCACCAGTTCGAAGGAAAAATGGTCTGGGTTCTGTTGGTGTCGGTCTTAAAACTCAACACCAAACCATTTTGCCTGTAGATCGAGCTGTTCGGGGAGAGTGCCGGTCATTCCTCCATTAAGACATAATGTAAAACCAAAAACAGAGAAGCAGAGCTGCCATATTTTCTAACTCGCCGCCATCTCCACATCTTCGACATCCCAGACATAAAAATCGTACCAGTTGTAGAGCAACTTCTTGGGATTCTGACGGTGTTCTTATTTTTCGTCTAAAGTCTTCGGTTTGGAGAATATGAGACGTTGTTCGGAGGGTGGTTTTACATAGGAAATGCATTAGGAGGGGGAAAGAGAGCTGCAGTTAGGGGCAGCTGATAAACATTCCGGTTGCCATGGATGCAGGCAGGCAGGCAGGCAGGCAGGGCTGTTACCATGGTGACATGCTGACACACTAGAAGCATACAAAGCGGCCATATTTGTAGTCTTTATCAGACTTTAAGCATTATATCTGTCATATTGATCATCCTTCAGCTGTATACTACTTTTCCACATTCAAATCACACAGCCTGAGCTTCTTATAGTCTTATGGTATTATTCCACCCTCAGACCTTCCATATGGTATATTCACAGGCTATTCTTTAAGGTCGTGACTTCATACTGTTCTTGTCTTCAGCTGTTTCTCTTTCATATCTTCATAATATTAAAACATTTTCTACTTTTCCAGATAAGAGCTTCATCTTTCTAAATTCTTAACTGTGTTTCAGCAAATTAAGTTCAGATTGCAGATTCTCCAGCAATTCAGAGCAATCGTTCACATCAGCATTCAAAGCAATGCTTCAGCTGCGGCAATCAAACTTGCATTTTCTTCAGGAAATGCTTTTCTAGTTATTAGTTTGATTGCTGCAAAGCAATCAAACTCTTGTTCTTCTACGTCTTTATTATTATTATTAGTTTGATTGCTGCAAAGCAATCAAACTCTTGTTCTTCTACGTCTTTATTATTATTATTATTATTATTATTCTTCCGTACGTTTTTTGGCTCAGCATATCTTCAGAATGCATGGGCCGATTCAAACCATTCAAACATCAAAAGATTCAGCTCATTAAGGACATTCCCGGAAACCTTCAATAATAATTACAAATATTATAATATTAAAAATATTAAACATTTTCCACCCTCAAATTAACATTGGAGTCAATGGGAGAGCCCTTCAAACCATGCATTTTGCAAAATGCTACTGCTCCTACAAATATTAAGTTAGAGAAACCATTCGAGGCTTAAAATACTTCCAACGTCTTGGTCTTCAAAAGTTGTATTCAGAATTTGGAAGTTCAGCTCCGTCTTCAAATGATAGGGGATTAAAGATAAAGTGGTTTTTGAGGTCTCTTCTGAGTTTAACATTAGTGTGTATTGCGTGGAATGTTGGGAGCTAGAGTGGGTGAGTCATCGCTCAGAGTGCGGGAGGGAAAAAAATTAAACCAGTTTCAGCGTTTCTATCCTGCTGTCACGTCTGCACCTTTTATCTGACAGGGATAATTTGTCCACCAGTTCGAAGGAAAAATGGTCTGGGTTCTGTTGGTGTCGGTCTTAAAACTCAACACCAAACAGTTTTGCCTGTAGATCGAGCTGTTCGGGGAGAGTGCCGGTCATTCCTCCATTAAGACATAATGTAAAACCAAAAACAGAGAAGCAGAGCTGCCATATTCTCCTAACTCGCCGCCATCTCCACATCTTCGACATCCCAGACATAAAAATCGTACCAGTTGTAGAGCAACTTCTTGGGATTCTGACGGTGTTCTTATTTTTCGTCTAAAGTCTTCGGTTTGGAGAATATGAGACGTTGTTCGGAGGGTGGTTTTACATAGGAAATGCATTAGGAGGGGGAAAGAGAGCTGCAGTTAGGGGCAGCTGATAAACATTCCGGTTGCCATGGATGCAGGCAGGCAGGCAGGCAGGCAGGGCTGTTACCATGGTGACATGCTGACACACTAGAAGCATACAAAGCGGCCATATTTGTAGTCTTTATCAGACTTTAAGCATTATATCTGTCATATTGATCATCCTTCAGCTGTATACTACTTTTCCACATTCAAATCACACAGCCTGAGCTTCTTATAGTCTTATGGTATTATTCCACCCTCAGACCTTTCATATGGTATATTCACAGGCTATTCTTTAAGGTTGTGACTTCATACTGTTCTTGTCTTCAGCTGTTTCTCTTTCATATCTTCATAATATTAAAACATTTTCTACTTTTCCAGATAAGAGCTTCATCTTTCTAAATTCTTAACTGTGTTTCAGCAAATTAAGTTCAGATTGCAGATTCTCCAGCAATTCAGAGCAATCGTTCACATCAGCGTTCAAAGCAATGCTTCAGCTGCGGCAATCAAACTTGCATTTTCTTCAGGAAATGCTTTTCTAGTTCTTATTATTATTCTTCCGTACGTTTTTTGGCTCAGCATATCTTCAGAATGCATGGGCCGATTCAAACCATTCAAACATCAAAAGATTCAGCTCATTCAGGACATTCCCGGAAACCTTCAATAATAATTACAAATATTATAATATTAAAAATATTAAACATTTTCCACCCTCAAATTAACATTGGAGTCAATGGGAGAGCCCTTCAAACCATGCATTTTGCAAAATGCTACTGCTCCTACAAATATTAAGTTAGAGAAACCATTCGAGGCTTAAAATACTTCCAACGTCTTGGTCTTCAAAAGTTGTATTCAGAATTTGGAAGTTCAGCTCCGTCTTCAAATGATAGGGGATTCAAGATGAAGTGGTTTTTGAGGTCTCTTCTGAGTTTAACATTAGTGTGTATTGCGTGGAATGTTGGGAGCTAGAGTGGGTGAGTCATCGCTCAGAGTGCGGGAGGGAAAAAAATTAAACCAGTTTCTGCGTTTCTATCCTGCTGTCACGTCTGCACCTTTTATCTGACAGGGATAATTTGGCCACCAGTTCGAAGGAAAAATGGTCTGGGTTCTGTTGGTGTCGGTCTTAAAACTCAACACCAAACAGTTTTGCCTGTAGATCGAGCTGTTCGGGGAGAGTGCCGGTCATTCCTCCATTAAGACATAATGTAAAACCAAAAACAGAGAAGCAGAGCTGCCATATTTTCTAACTCGCCGCCATCTCCACATCTTCGACATCCCAGACATAAAAATCGTACCAGTTGTAGAGCAACTTCTTGGGATTCTGACGGTGTTCTTATTTTTTGTCTAAAGTCTTCGGTTTGGAGAATATGAGACGTTGTTCGGAGGGTGGTTTTACATAGGAAATGCATTAGGAGGGGGAAAGAGAGCTGCAGTTAGGGGCAGCTGATAAACATTCCGGTTGCCATGGATGCAGGCAGGCAGGCAGGCAGGCAGGGCTGTTACCATGGTGACATGCTGACACACTAGAAGCATACAAAGCGGCCATATTTGTAGTCTTTATCAGACTTTAAGCATTATATCTGTCATATTGATCATCCTTCAGCTGTATACTACTTTTCCACATTCAAATCACACAGCCTGAGCTTCTTATAGTCTTATGGTATTATTCCACCCTCAGACCTTTCATATGGTATATTCACAGGCTATTCTTTAAGGTCGTGACTTCATACTGTTCTTGTCTTCAGCTGTTTCTCTTTCATATCTTCATAATATTAAAACATTTTCTACTTTTCCAGATAAGAGCTTCATCTTTCTAAATTCTTAACTGTGTTTCAGCAAATTAAGTTCAGATTGCAGATTCTCCAGCAATTCAGAGCAATCGTTCACATCAGCGTTCAAAGCAAAGCTTCAGCTGCGGCAATCAAACTTGCATTTTCTTCAGGAAATGCTTTTCTAGTTATTATTATTATTATTATTCTTCCGTACGTTTTTTGGCTCAGCATATCTTCAGAATGCATGGGCCGATTCAAACCATTCAAACATCAAAAGATTCAGCTCATTCAGGACATTCCCGGAAACCTTCAATAATAATTACAAATATTATAATATTAAAAATATTAAACATTTTCCACCCTCAAATTAACATTGGAGTCAATGGGAGAGCCCTTCAAACCATGCATTTTGCAAAATGCTACTGCTCCTACAAATATTAAGTTAGAGAAACCATTCGAGGCTTAAAATACTTCCAACGTCTTGGTCTTCAAAAGTTGTATTCAGAATTTGGAAGTTCAGCTCCGTCTTCAAATGACAGGGGATTAAAGATGAAGTGGTTTTTGAGGTCTCTTCTGAGTTTAACATTAGTGTGTATTGCGTGGAATGTTGGGAGCTAGAGTGGGTGAGTCATCGCTCAGAGTGCGGGAGGGAAAAAAATTAAACCAGTTTCTGCGTTTCTATCCTGCTGTCACGTCTGCACCTTTTATCTGACAGGGATAATTTGGCCACCAGTTCGAAGGAAAAATGGTCTGGGTTCTGTTGGTGTCGGTCTTAAAACTCAACACCAAACAGTTTTGCCTGTAGATCGAGCTGTTCGGGGAGAGTGCCGGTCATTCCTCCATTAAGACATAATGTAAAACCAAAAACAGAGAAGCAGAGCTGCCATATTTTCTAACTCGCCGCCATCTCCACATCTTCGACATCCCAGACATAAAAATCGTACCAGGTGTAGAGCAACTTCTTGGGATTCTGACGGTGTTCTTATTTTTTGTCTAAAGTCTTCGGTTTGGAGAATATGAGACGTTGTTCGGAGGGTGGTTTTACATAGGAAATGCATTAGGAGGGGGAAAGAGAGCTGCAGTTAGGGGCAGCTGATAAACATTCCGGTTGCCATGGATGCAGGCAGGCAGGCAGGCAGGCAGGGCCGTTACCATGGTGACAGACTGACTCACTAGAAGCATACAAAGCAGCCATATTTGTAGTCTTTATCAGACTTTAAGCATTATATCTGTCATATTGATCATCCTTCAGCTGTATACTACTTTTCCACATTCAAATCACACAGCCTGAGCTTCTTATAGTCTTATGGTATTATTCCACCCTCAGACCTTTCATATGGTATATTCACAGGCTATTCTTTAAGGTCGTGACTTCATACTGTTCTTGTCTTCAGCTGTTTCTCTTTCATATCTTCATAATATTAAAACATTTTCTACTTTTCCAGATAAGAGCTTCATCTTTCTAAATTCTTAACTGTGTTTCAGCAAATTAAGTTCAGATTGCAGATTCTCCAGCAATTCAGAGCAATCACTCACATCAGCGTTCAAAGCAATGCTTCAGCTGCGGCAATCAAACTTGCATTTTCTTCAGGAAATGCTTTTCTAGTTAGTTTGATTGCCGTTGCTAGGCAATCAAACTCTTGTTCTTCTACGTCTTTATTATTCTTATTATTCTTCCGTACGTTTTTTGGCTCAGCATATCTTCAGAATGCATGGGCCGATTCAAACCATTCAAATATCAAAAGATTCAGCTCATTCAGGACATTCCCGGAAACCTTCAATAATAATTACAAATATTATAATATTAAAAATATTAAACATTTTCCACCCTCAAATTAACATTGGAGTCAATGGGAGAGCCCTTCAAACCATGCATTTTGCAAAATGCTACTGCTCCTACAAATATTAAGTTAGAGAAACCATTCGAGGCTTAAAATACTTCCAACGTCTTGGTCTTCAAAAGTTGTATTCAGAATTTGGAAGTTCAGCTCCGTCTTCAAATGCCAGGGGATTAAAGATGAAGTGGTTTTTGAGGTCTCTTCTGAGTTTAACATTAGTGTGTATTGCGTGGAATGTTGGGAGCTAGAGTGGGTGAGTCATCGCTCAGAGTGCGGGAGGGAAAAAAATTAAACCAGTTTCTGCGTTTCTATCCTGCTGTCACGTCTGCACCTTTTATCTGACAGGGATAATTTGGCCACCAGTTCGAAGGAAAAATGGTCTGGGTTCTGTTGGTGTCGGTCTTAAAACTCAACACCAAACAGTTTTGCCTGTAGATCGAGCTGTTCGGGGAGAGTGCCGGTCATTCCTCCATTAAGACATAATGTAAAACCAAAAACAGAGAAGCAGAGCTGCCATATTTTCTAACTCGCCGCCATCTCCACATCTTCGACATCCCAGACATAAAAATCGTACCAGTTGTAGAGCAACTTCTTGGGATTCTGACGGTGTTCTTATTTTTCGTCTAAAGTCTTCGGTTTGGAGAATATGAGACGTTGTTCGGAGGGTGGTTTTACATAGGAAATGCATTAGGAGGGGGAAAGAGAGCTGCAGTTAGGGGCAGCTGATAAACATTCCGGTTGCCATGGATGCAGGCAGGCAGGCAGGCAGGCAGGGCCGTTACCATGGTGACAGACTGACTCACTAGAAGCATACAAAGCAGCCATATTTGTAGTCTTTATCAGACTTTAAGCATTATATCTGTCATATTGATCATCCTTCAGCTGTATACTACTTTTCCACATTCAAATCACACAGCCTGAGCTTCTTATAGTCTTATGGTATTATTCCACCCTCAGACCTTTCATATGGTATATTCACAGGCTATTCTTTAAGGTCGTGACTTCATACTGTTCTTGTCTCCAGCTGTTTCTCTTTCATATCTTCATAATATTAAAACATTTTCTACTTTTCCAGATAAGAGCTTCATCTTTCTAAATTCTTAACTGTGTTTCAGCAAATTAAGTTCAGATTGCAGATTCTCCAGCAATTCAGAGCAATCGTTCACATCAGCATTCAAAGCAATGCTTCAGCTGCGGCAATCAAACTTGCATTTTCTTCAGGAAATGCTTTTCTAGTTATTAGTTTGATTGCCATGGCAATCAAACTCTTGTTCTTCTACGTCTTTATTATTCTTATTATTCTTCCGTACGTTTTTTGGCTCAGCATATCTTCAGAATGCATGGGCCGATTCAAATCATTCAAACATCAAAAGATTCAGCTCATTCAGGACATTCCCGGAAACCTTCAATATTAATTACAAATATTATAATATTAAAAATATTAAACATTTTCCACCCTCAAATTAACATTGGAGTCAATGGGAGAGCCCTTCAAACCATGCATTTTGCAAAATGCTACTGCTCCTACAAATATTAAGTTAGAGAAACCATTCGAGGCTTAAAATACTTCCAACGTCTTGGTCTTCAAAAGTTGTATTCAGAATTTGGAAGTTCAGCTCCGTCTTCAAATGATAGGGGATTAAAGATGAAGTGGTTTTTGAGGTCTCTTCTGAGTTTAACATTAGTGTGTATTGCGTGGAATGTTGGGAGCTAGAGTGGGTGAGTCATCGCTCAGAGTGCGGGAGGGAAAAAAATTAAACCAGTTTCTGCGTTTCTATCCTGCTGTCACGTCTGCACCTTTTGTCTGACAGGGATAATTTGGCCACCAGTTCGAAGGAAAAATGGTCTGGGTTCTGTTGGTGTCGGTCTTAAAACTCAACACCAAACAGTTTTGCCTGTAGATCGAGCTGTTCGGGGAGAGTGCCGGTCATTCCTCCATTAAGACATAATGTAAAACCAAAAACAGAGAAGCAGAGCTGCCATATTTTCTAACTCGCCGCCATCTCCACATCTTCGACATCCCAGACATAAAAATCGTACCAGTTGTAGAGCAACTTCTTGGGATTCTGACGGTGTTCTTATTTTTCGTCTAAAGTCTTCGGTTTGGAGAATATGAGACGTTGTTCGGAGGGTGGTTTTACATAGGAAATGCATTAGGAGGGGGAAAGAGAGCTGCAGTTAGGGGCAGCTGATAAACATTCCGGTTGCCATGGATGCAGGCAGGCAGGCAGGCAGGCAGGGCTGTTACCATGGTGACATGCTGACACACTAGAAGCATACAAAGCGGCCATATTTGTAGTCTTTATCAGACTTTAAGCATTATATCTGTCATATTGATCATCCTTCAGCTGTATACTACTTTTCCACATTCAAATCACACAGCCTGAGCTTCTTATAGTCTTATGGTATTATTCCACCCTCAGACCTTTCATATGGTATATTCACAGGCTATTCTTTAAGGTTGTGACTTCATACTGTTCTTGTCTTCAGCTGTTTCTCTTTCATATCTTCATAATATTAAAACATTTTCTACTTTTCCAGATAAGAGCTTCATCTTTCTAAATTCTTAACTGTGTTTCAGCAAATTAAGTTCAGATTGCAGATTCTCCAGCAATTCAGAGCAATCCTTCACATCAGCGTTCAAAGCAATGCTTCAGCTGCGGCAATCAAACTTGCATTTTCTTCAGGAAATGCTTTTCTAGTTATTATTATTCTTCCGTACGTTTTTTGGCTCAGCATATCTTCAGAATGCATGGGCCGATTCAAACCATTCAAACATCAAAAGATTCAGCTCATTCAGGACATTCCCGGAAACCTTCAATAATAATTACAAATATTATAATATTAAAAATATTAAACATTTTCCACCCTCAAATTAACATTGGAGTCAATGGGAGAGCCCTTCAAACCATGCATTTTGCAAAATGCTACTGCTCCTACAAATATTAAGTTAGAGAAACCATTCGAGGCTTAAAATACTTCCAATGTCTTGGTCTTCAAAAGTTGTATTCAGAATTTGGAAGTTCAGCTCCGTCTTCAAATGATAGGGGATTAAAGATGAAGTGGTTTTTGAGGTCTCTTCTGAGTTTAACATTAGTGTGTATTGCGTGGAATGTTGGGAGCTAGAGTGGGTGAGTCATCGCTCAGAGTGCGGGAGGGAAAAAAATTAAACCAGTTTCTGCGTTTCTATCCTGCTGTCACGTCTGCACCTTTTATCTGACAGGGATAATTTGGCCACCAGTTCGAAGGAAAAATGGTCTGGGTTCTGTTGGTGTCGGTCTTAAAACTCAACACCAAACCATTTTGCCTGTAGATCGAGCTGTTCGGGGAGAGTGCCGGTCATTCCTCCATTAAGACATAATGTAAAACCAAAAACAGAGAAGCAGAGCTGCCATATTTTCTAACTCGCCGCCATCTCCACATCTTCGACATCCCAGACATAAAAATCGTACCAGGTGTAGAGCAACTTCTTGGGATTCTGACGGTGTTCTTATTTTTTGTCTAAAGTCTTCGGTTTGGAGAATATGAGACGTTGTTCGGAGGGTGGTTTTACATAGGAAATGCATTAGGAGGGGGAAAGAGAGCTGCAGTTAGGGGCAGCTGATAAACATTCCGGTTGCCATGGATGCAGGCAGGCAGGCAGGCAGGCAGGGCCGTTGCCATGGTGACAGACTGACTCACTAGAAGCATACAAAGCAGCCATATTTGTAGTCTTTATCAGACTTTAAGCATTATATCTGTCATATTGATCATCCTTCAGCTGTATACTACTTTTCCACATTCAAATCACACAGCCTGAGCTTCTTATAGTCTTATGGTATTATTCCACCCTCAGACCTTCCATATGGTATATTCACAGGCTATTCTTTAAGGTCGTGACTTCATACTGTTCTTGTCTTCAGCTGTTTCTCTTTCATATCTTCATAATATTAAAACATTTTCTACTTTTCCAGATAAGAGCTTCATCTTTCTAAATTCTTAACTGTGTTTCAGCAAATTAAGTTCAGATTGCAGATTCTCCAGCAATTCAGAGCAATCACTCACATCAGCGTTCAAAGCAATGCTTCAGCTGCGGCAATCAAACTTGCATTTTCTTCAGGAAATGCTTTTCTAGTTATTATTATTATTATTCTTCCGTACGTTTTTTGGCTCAGCATATCTTCAAAATGCATGGGCCGATTCAAACCATTCAAACATCAAAAGATTCAGCTCATGCAGGACATTCCCGGAAACCTTCAATAATAATTACAAATATTATAATATTAAAAATATTTAACATTTTCCACCCTCAAATTAACATTGGAGTCAATGGGAGAGCCCTTCAAACCATGCATTTTGCAAAATGCTACTGCTCCTACAAATATTAAGTTAGAGAAACCATTCGAGGCTTAAAATACTTCCAACGTCTTGGTCTTCAAAAGTTGTATTCAGAATTTGGAAGTTCAGCTCCGTCTTCAAATGATAGGGGATTCAAGATGAAGTGGTTTTTGAGGTCTCTTCTGAGTTTAACATTAGTGTGTATTGCGTGGAATGTTGGGAGCTAGAGTGGGTGAGTCATCGCTCAGAGTGCGGGAGGGAAAAAAATTAAACCAGTTTCTGCGTTTCTATCCTGCTGTCACGTCTGCACCTTTTATCTGACAGGGATAATTTGGCCACGAGTTCGAAGGAAAAATGGTCTGGGTTCTGTTGGTGTCGGTCTTAAAACTCAACACCAAACCATTTTGCCCTGAAGGCCAGCTGTTCAGGGAGAGTGCCGGTCATTCCTCCATTAAGACATAATGTAAAACCAAAAACAGAGAAGCAGAGCTGCCATATTTTCTAACTCGCCGCCATCTCCACATCTTCGACATCCCAGACATAAAAATCGTACCAGGTGTAGAGCAACTTCTTGGGATTCTGACGGTGTTCTTATTTTTTGTCTAAAGTCTTCGGTTTGGAGAATATGAGACGTTGTTCGGAGGGTGGTTTTACATAGGAAATGCATTAGGAGGGGGAAAGAGAGCTGCAGTTAGGGGCAGCTGATAAACATTCCGGTTGCCATGGATGCAGGCAGGCAGGCAGGCAGGCAGGGCCGTTACCATGGTGACAGACTGACTCACTAGAAGCATACAAAGCAGCCATATTTGTAGTCTTTATCAGACTTTAAGCATTATATCTGTCACATTGATCATCCTTCAGCTGTATACTACTTTTCCACATTCAAATCACACAGCCTGAGCTTCTTATAGTCTTATGGTATTATTCCACCCTCAGACCTTTCATATGGTATATTCACAGGCTATTCTTTCAGGTCGTGACTTCATACTGTTCTTGTCTTCAGCTGTTTCTCTTTCATATCTTCATAATATTAAAACATTTTCTACTTTTCCAGATAAGAGCTTCATCTTTCTAAATTCTTAACTGTGTTTCAGCAAATTAAGTTCAGATTGCAGTTTCTCCAGCAATTCAGAGCAATCGTTCACATCAGCGTTCAAAGCAATGCTTCAGCTGCGGCAATCAAACTTGCATTTTCTTCAGGAAATGCTTTTCTAGTTCAATATAAAACAAGACATTAATAAAATAAAAAAATAGAAAAAAATTAAACTAGCTTCATGCTTATATGCTTCAGCAAACTCTGAGTCACTTCATGTCATTTTATGTATTTTTATATATATATTACATATACATTATTGTGTATATGTTGAAAAAAGTGGGGGCAAGAGTTAAAGGACCATCCTGTAAAACAGTGCTTCCACACAAATGAGAGAAAAATAAACCATTATAATTAACCAATTATGCATTAACCTCTTTTTCAATGGGTTTCCTTTGTAGTTTAGGTTGGAAAAGGAACAATATTAACAACCTGCCTTTGACTCCTTTCAGCCAAACACTTAAAGCTGTCGGGTTACATTTCCAGCAGCTGGACACATACACACACCTGCTCACACACACACAAATGCACAGAGGACCAGGCACTCTTTAATGGAAATCTCAGGCGCACATCAGAAGTTCATGGGGGTCAAAGGTCAGCAGCTGTTGCGGTTTCTTCCACTTTGTAGCTGCTCTTTAATGATGCCGCACAGTGTGTTGTCGCCACACCCTTTAAAAACTTTACAACTGTCGAATAAAAACTCAGAGAAAACAGAAGGTGGCACGAACGATGTCATGAGTAACTAATGAGTACAAGGTAAATGAGACTAAATAAGCATGTCAAAAACGTGGATGCTCTAATGAGCTGGCCCAAAAATTGGTGATGTCAGCATGCTGCTTTAGAATGACTAATGAGAGCGTATTGCTGAGTTACAGAATGGATAATGAGGATGATGCTGTGTTAACTTCCAAGTCTGAGAATAAAGACGTGGAACTGGTTGCTATGTAGTAAGCCCATCTCAACAGGAATGGGTCTAATTGAGATAGCATCAGCAGGGCTATACCTTTTGTATTAAACTGTCAGATGTAGTGAACATGTACATTTATTAGGCTGCTGTGGGTACAAAAATATTAAAAGAGAAGCCAGAGAAACAGCAGAGACAACTCAAGATGAAAATGAGCAAAATGTTTAACAATCTTCAAGTGACCACTTCATAACAGATCCCCTATAAATCCACGGTACACAGACACACAAACACAGAGCGTGGGTGTGTTTGCACGTGTTTGTCTTCTGTTTGGAGAAAATGAATCATGTCCTGCATAATGCCATAAATCTCCCATTGATGTCACAAGATGAGGATGCAAATGGAACAATTTATGCTACAAAAATCTGATTTTTAAACATGTAAACAAACCCAAAGCCAGTATAAAAATTGAGCCAAAAACTAAAGTGAATGAGAGGCAGACAAACACATATCCACAGAAATATTATGCACAGATATCTACACAGGTTATTCTTTAAAGTGTGTATATATTTATTGCTTTATTTTTTATGTAAATTAGCTTGCCTGCTAATGTGGATGAATTGTTAGCTGCGAAGTACAACAGCAACAGCATGTAATTAACCTAATCCTAGCCTAAATTGTTGATTCACTGCAGCTACATTACAGTTAGCTGGGTAGGTTTAGCATGCTTGGTTGCTAATACTACAACAAAGTACTATCTGAGTCAATCATGCACATTACTTCACTAGTTAGCATGATATGGATTTTATCCATCAATAAACAATGTATAAACAAAACAATTGTTTACTAATACACAACAGTGTGTTGTGTTAAAATCAGACATCATCCGTCCATGGGACCATACAACAGCTAAAAAAAACTCCAATGTTCAAGTCCCCCTGACACCACAGGCTGATTTGTTTTCACCTAGTTTTATGTTTCATGTAATTGAAGTTGGATTTAGCATAAAACAACTGGTTAAAGTTGCGCATTAAAACAGGGTAAGTGGTTAAAATCACAGTAAAACAAACAAATTTATAACATTAAACAAGATTTGACAAGGAAAACCAGCATCTGTTGCATGGTCACCATGTTTGGTTACTATTGCATTAAGTCCCTTCCTCCATGAACAGCCGGAGAGATGCAGCCGGAGACTGAAATATCAACCTCATGTTTCCCTGAAGAAAACAGGATTTTCTCGGCCATAGTGTGACATTTTAAATACAAAACAGTTACACATCAGTGTGGCACAACCATAAACAGCTGTGGTATTGATCACATGATCCCGAGGAAGCTTACTTGCATGAGGGTGAACACATGTATGAGCAACATGAGTCTGACTGCAGTTCAACAAGAGGCCACAGGTATCACTATTAAGATCTGAGCACTTTTCCACCAATGTGACAATTAAAAAGACAAAGTTACCAATAATGTATGAAATAGTATGATTGTGGTTTCTCTCCTCTAAGATAAATTAGTATTTGGTAGTATTTGGTATTTGGTAATTTCCTCACTCTTCACACACTGCTGGACACACACACATCATTTGTCTGTAATGACTACAATAAACACTATATGCTGCCACTGTCTGTGATTCTGTATTTCCTTATAAGAGCCACACAGAGATATACTGTGTAAACATGCCGCTCACTTCTCTGACACAGACACACGCTCTCAGCTGGCTGCCTGATTAGAGCATCTAGTCCTGCCAGGACACAACACACATGCGCGCACACACACAGACACACACCTGCCATCTCACTGATGTGTAGGGAGGCACGGGAGAGCAGAGGAAACATGAGCATCTGCTGTTGTGACTGGCAGCACTTTAGTCAGATCTATCCTGCTCAGCCTGTAGGGAGCCAGGAGGAGAAAAAAACAGGAGCAACATGCATGCATTACACACACACTAACACCAGAAAGATAACAACTGTACAGTAAGCACAAGTTAACCCCATCTACTGCTACTACAACTCCAGGAAAATAGCCCGACAACTTTGCAAGTGTTTGTGTTGGAGGCTGCACTGCTGTCCTCCTCTTTGACAGCTCATCTCTCCTGCAGCAAACCCTTCCATGTTATCTGTGTGCCAGCTGGCTGCAGACACCACCCAATTACAGCTGTACCCAGCTGCAGCACCGTCGTGGTTCAGCACATGCACACACACCTACAGTGTACACACACACGGTGTATGTTTTTTTTAATAATATGATTTCTATCATCTTTGATTTGGCTTTTTTGTGGCTTTAATCATTATTAAAAAAAATAATTATGAGTTACAAAACACAGCTGCTCCTGTCTTTACCTGAACAGGACTAAGAGAGATCAAATATACACTCCCTCTCTGTACATCTGATAAGTTTCATGTACGAAAACAGAAATGACGAACACAAAAGCAGGGACACACAGAAAGCGAGACAGCTGGGCTGACAAAAGCAGCCAGACACACACTCCAGGAAGTGGCAAAATATGAGTCACTTGTGACCAAAATCACACACAAATGCACTCTCTCTCTCTCTCACTCTCTCTGATTCAACATTTTGTGCAACAGTATAGATATTAAATATGAATTATTTTTTTGGTGAGGGAAATAATTATGTACAATAGTACATCATACAAATACCACAGTAATGTATTTCCATTAATGAATTAGAACTACTGTATACAATTCCCTCTTTTGTCTTTTGTGAATGAGTACATTTTTTGTAACCTGCCCCCTCACTGCTAGCTGTGTATATGTTGTTTAGGTTTTCTAAATTTAAAAATGTTGCATACTCCTCTGGCACACAAATGTGGAGCAGGAAAGCAGCCATATTGGCTCAAGGCACAGCAGTCTAAGCTTTACAGGAGATATAGGAACTGTGACTTAAGCATTTAAGCAATCAGTGTTGCACAATTCAGGATCATTGATGTAGGTTTACTAATGAATAATCAATATACTGACCTCCATGTTAAGGACTAGGATAACCCTAACGTTATGTCAATCATGTTGATAGTTAGGTAGTCAACAAATGAAAGTGACCACAATGGCTGAGATTTGCTGTGGGTGCCTCCTTCAAACATTTGTTCTCCTAGCAACCAGCATCAAGATAGCTTAGCTTATCCAGCAGATCATTGTAAAGGCTGGTTGTTGCTTTCTGCGGTAGTACACTCTGATGTACATGTGCCATTGAAATAAAAGAAAGGTGGCCCCCAAAAAAAACAAAAACAATGACGTGGTCTACTTTTCTTCTTTTCTACAAATATAGATGATATAGAAATTTTTTTTCTCCTCAAACAAGCCCCCTTTGCTTTACAGACAAGGGGAATATATATGTTAGGACTACTCACTAAATTAATCTAACCCCTTTAGATCTTACTTGTTACTCTAAAAGGCCGACAGTAGCCCCAGTTCCCATTAGCATAAATTACCAATAATAACCCCATGGAATGTGACATGCAGGAAATTTATGTTGTTTATTCAGCAATTTCTAGATGATGAATTTCAGCAGTAGTATACAGACATCATTGTATAAAGTGGACTTTTGGAATAAAATCAATTGATATTTGATATATGTGTGGATGCTTTACTGTAGAACTTAATAAAATAACCTGTGAATGAGGGGGGTAATAAGCGTGAGCGTGTGTGTGTGTGTGTGTATACCCTGTGATTAGGGCTCTAACAGCAGTGTCTAATGACTCACAGCATGTCATCCAGTGGCGGTTTAATAACGCACTTGCAGACACTAGAGATCCGTGACTCCTCTGTAATTACGCACCACTACATAACACAACACTTAAAAGAGCTCTGTTCAAGTGCTCACAGCTTTCACTCTCATCCTTCTTGGACAATTTAATGAACATGAGCACCGCGAGACAGGCAATTTTGTGTTTAATGCAGGCATATGGTAGATTACGGTGGATGAGGGCACTCGAATAAAAGTTTTCTCATTTTGTTTAAATATAAAAGAGCTTAACACAGACAGAAGTGATTCATTTTGGGAGTGAGGAACCTGTTTATGATGCCCATGCTGCCTAGCAACCAGGGTGTCATGGTTACCTGCTGCATCTCTGGGTCCGTGCACTGTGGAGAGCAAAAGCTCCTATGTGGATGGCAACACCAGAGACACCAGAAACATTTTATTATCTTTTTTTCCCCCACTGTAGCACAGGCCATCTTTCTCCTCTGCAATTAAGACTCAAACTTGCTTCTTTCTGCCAAAGCCAACAGCCCACTCGCAATTAAGGAAATTTGGTTTCCTATCGATGGAAAAGCACGCTGAGAGATTTAGATTGGCGTAAGTGGCCAAGGGTGGGAAACAACTGTTGTTTTTGTTTCCAAAATGGCCACCGATTGTGGCTCAGACTCTGGTGGGCAGCCAAAGCCTTTTGAATCTGCTGCCAAAGTGCTAATGCAATCCTGGGTCTGAAATAACCCTTGCCAATCAATATTCAAATAGCACAGTCCTCAGCTGTCTGCTCTGTACTCCTCTTCCCCCTCGTGCTACTTCTTTTAGTTCTTTTTTTTATATATTCCTTAAGAAAAGCATGCAAGCCAGCCAAAGTCTGCTCTTGTTGTGCAGGCGGTCTGTCTGGGGGAGGCCTTGGCAGTCTGCCATGTCCTCCTAAGCAGGTGCTTTTGTCAACAAGCATCCTGCAAGTTGGGTACAAAGAATTGGACCATGTTCCTTGATAAATCTTAAAGAGAACATCTTTGACTCTTGCCCTCTCATATCTGTCTCAATTCATTTTAGGTTATTACAAGACCATTTATTGGCTGGGCAGGTTTTGTAATATAATGACTTTATATCACATCACTGAAGTGAGAGAGAAACAGTGTTTTGGTTCATTGTATGTTCTACACACAGAGTGAATTGACAATAAAATTCTTTGAATGTTTGAATCTTTTAATGCAAACTCTGATCTGAACTTGAAGATAAGAATAAAGTGAAAAAGCAAGTCTTGGGACTTAAACACTGTCAACTGCCTCACCTCTGCAATTAACTGACTTTTCTTTTGACTCTTTTCTATTGACCCAAAACCTCAAAACTATGTTGGACAAAAAGAACCGATAGAGTTAAACTAGTGCTACATTGTTCTATCATGACATATTGTTTGAACGAGGCAGTATGGTATTGAGTGGTAGAACAGGATTCTGAAATTTGTGCCTCATGTCACATCTTATCATGTGTCACATGTTATTGATTGACAGTAACTGGCTTATGCATCACAATGATTAAGTTTAGAAAAACACCAAAATTACATCAGCACATATTTAGATGACCACAGGAGGGCACCCTGCTATGCAAACACCACCTGTTTAGCCATAACACTTTAACCATTGCTGTTGTTTTTCTGGTGAGATTGAACTAAATGTTGAACAACATATATCTAAATATCCTAACAACATTTTAAAAAATCCTTGGGTGATGCAGTTTTGTCTTTATCATCAGTTTCCCCTGCTTTGCTAGCTATAGCAAGCCATTTTGTAACCACCACAAAATATCCCTGTGTTTCATGATGAATGAAGACATCTCTGCCTACGTCGCTGTGGGAAGAGAAATGACCTATTCCGCAGGGGGAAGTTAACCACAGGCTCCATCAAAGAGTATTGGTTAAGAGGAACGATTCAATAATTGATGAGAACAGAGTCAGAGGAGTCAGAGGTGGCCTGAATATTCGACAAAGGCGATCTTCTGTCAAGGCGGGCTAAAAAAAGAAGTCGGGGTCAATGTAATGAACAAATGGACTAAAGGGGTGTGTGTGTGTGTGTGTGTGAAAGAGACAGAGAGAGTTTATACACGATTAATCAACAAGTCACACATATAGCATAGCTCACAGTCATGTGGGATGGATGTAATGATGGAGGTAATTAGAGCATATACTGTAGAGTGCAGGAGGCTTTGAGTCATAGTCAGAGACAGGATCTGACTAAGAGAAGGGAAACAATGCATCTACAGTTTAAACTGTGAACTTAAACATCGACTAAACTTCACTATTGGTGATGCTTAAGTTTTGTTTTTTGTTGATAAATGATTATGATGATTCATGATAGGCTTATGAGGATGTATTTTGACAATGCTGAGGTGCATTTTTGTGCTTTCATGCTACCAAAGCAGGAGACATACTTGAGTTTATTCATGACAATGTTTGTCACATGTGTAGTACCAACATGCCCACTAGGGGCAGCATAGAAACAAAAATGGTGGAAATTTTTGAAGGCAAGTTTAGCCACAAAGTCTGCAATTACCTAGCCTTGTCAACCATCCTGATGTTTTTTTTTCTATTCTGTGCTAAGAATTTGTTCGGTCTCTGTGGATTCAAGTTTTATTTTCATGGGCCAGTACCTCTTAGCTTATGATTTTTAAAAAACTCCTCAGAAGTATGTAATAAGACAAAAACAAATATCACAACTCATTGACACTGAAGGAAACATAAGAGCACAAGTCACACTGAACCTATTATGTCTGTTCATACTGGACAGTTATGACTGCATAGATCACAGGATCTTCTCAAAAAGAAGAAGGGAATCAATATCCCACTTTAAATCAGTTTTGTTTCTGCAATGTCAAATGTGTCCTGCTTCCCTATGTATTTTATTATACTGTATATCTATGTTTACAAACCAATAATGCAAACAACTGCACAGGAGGAGAAGCTATATTGTATATTATTTTCTGCTGGCTGATTGTAATACAGACTGAAGCAGCTTTACTGAATGGAAATGTCTAAAATGGAAGCACGCATCCACACACACACACACACACCCAACAGTAAGACAATAAGAATGGACAGAAATGGAGAAAAGATGAACACAGGGCAAGGCAAGGCAAAACAAAATGGGAATGAAGCGTGACTGAGAATCAGAGTTATGGGATATGAAGTTAACAGGAAATAACGAAGAATACACACAGAAGGACACATTTAGAGGAAGGGCTGAAAGAAAAAGAATAGGAGGAATAAACGTGTGACAAGAATGTAGAGGAGAAAACTGATTGAGTTGAAGGTAAGAAAGGTGAAGCAGTGAGGTGTCTGAATGTAAAGATACATCAGCAGTATTCTCCAAGGCTGCAGTGAAGCTAAGCTACGACAGCAACTGCCTAAAGAATCTGACTCATCTACGGTATCAAAGAGATCTGAGAGGAAACTCTAAGACTGATAGACGCACACACACACACACACACACACCAATACCTCCCGCTCTTAAAAACGGAAATAATCAGCTTCAGATGACAACAAGACTTTTAGGGGTTTTGACTTGAGTTAAAAAGTTTTGCAGTTCTCCCAGCACCGTGGTGGTTTATTTCCTGTTGGGAATTACAGTCTCACTCAACATCTTTCTAAAGACGACGCACACCGAATGCTAAATACTGTGGCGCAACATGAAAGAGGCAAATTCTTTGATCGCCCATGAGTGGTGCAGTTACAAAATTAATTCCCCCGTCAGATTACCAACGCTTAGGGAACATTCATTTAGAATAGCCGAAACACACAGGTGTGAAGTGGCACCTGGCATGATCAAAGCATGTAAACATACACAGTTGCAGCTGTATAAGATACAAAGGGAAGGAAACTGAGCAAAGTGTAAGAAAAAAAACTGAGACAGAGAGTAGGCAGGAATGTGAAGATGCAGTGAGTGGAGAAACAGGAAAACACAAGACATTAGTTTTTGTGAGTGGTATCTATCAAACTGTACCACACTCTGAAGTCATTATGTCGAACTAAACAGCAAAAAGTCATTTTAGTTTCTGGTTACCGGTGCAGAGCCACAGTAAATGAAAGTCCAAATGTAAGGCAGATCAAAATGTGACAGCTAGCATGAAAAAAATATTCATAAGGAAATAATGACTATTTTTCCATGTAATCTAAACAAATAGATTCTTCATGAGGAATAAAAGGGGAGGGTGCAGGTTCGAATTTATATGTGATTTATTGACATCCCATAGAATACTTCTCCCTTTCTACGTAAACATACAGTGGCGGACACTCTATATGTTAATGTCCCTCAGACTTTCCAGAGGTTGGTTTGTCCATTTTGAGCCACCGTAGTATTATGGCAGGATCTAAGGAAAATTACCTACTCCCCAGATAGATATCAACAGACCATTCTAAGCTAATGAAACCTTTTGTTGACAAAGACAAGTAAAATCCCATTCTTTTTGATGAAGCTCATGAGCTTTACATACAGTGGTCAATTGAACGAATCAAATCATTTCTGACACTGTGCCATGTGTTAAGTATGTTGTTAAAACTGCTGGGACCCTGCACTCAATTAGACACATATATGGACAGCTTTGGGCACCATGGATGCAAAAATTAACATCATACACAGCGGACTGGCAGCTATAACAATTAAATGGAATGGGATGCGGTGGTTCTTCCTGTTGTTTGTAGGTTCTTTTATTTTTGTGGCTACCACCACATCCCGGTCCATTTCAGAATCAGAAATATTTTACTGTTCCCAGGGGGAAATTGCTCAAAATTTTCTTCACACAACGTGGGGCTCGAACCCACGACCCTGAGATTAAGAGTCTAGTCTGAGCTAGCCAGGCTGTAAGATGTGGGTGACTGGGTGGGAAAACTCCCAGGGACAAACAGAGACAATGTAATAGATGGAATGCTCTGGCCTGTATATTGGTGAAACTAACTCCACAGAAGAATGGCACAGCCCTCAGAAGGTGAGAGTGGTTGTCTACTAGCCATAAGGTTGGTGGTCCAGTTCCCCTGACTGCATGCAATGCATCCCTGGGCAAGACACTCAATTGTGATTACAGTGGGTAGAAAAAAGTGCTATATTATTATGCCTGTATTTCATGTGTTCAATAGTAGGGCTGAACGATTTTAAGAATAAATTGAATTGCGATTTTTCTGGCAAATATTGCGATTTCGATTTCATCCACGATTTTTTTCAAATCAAGTTTTAGTGCACATGAGCATTTGCAAAGATCACAGAAACTTACATCATACCTAGGGGTGGGCGATATGGCAACGATTTTATATCACAATTTTTTAATGATAAAATCACGATCACGTTTTTATCACTTTTTTTTTACATTGACACTAATTTGCATGTTTCTGTGTAAATGACTTCAGGTAGCCTACTCTGTCACTTCTCAAAAACTATCAGTAGATCTAAAAGTAAACTCTGATAACGTGCACTCAGTATTAGTTTTCAATAAACATGAAAATTTAAATAACGATTACAGAACAAAATAAAGCTTTATTTCAAATAGATTAAAAAGAACACTAATGTAATTCTGTAAAGTATTATTCAACGGTCATTTAAACAGACTGAAGTGTGCCTCCTAAGGTTAAACAATAAATACAGTATTGAGACTTAAGTAACTCCTAAACGGTACCGAACATAAATGTGGAGTTCATTTTGGGGACCAGTTCCTCCGTTTTCTTTTTGTTTTCAGCCATAGCATTTGACAAAACAAAACCTGATTCAATTAGGAGCAGTGGAAAAAACCATGGCTTCGACGATCTCAAAATCGCATCTGAGATCGCAATTTTCAGTCTAAAACGACAGCTCGTTCAGCCCTACACAATAGCACTAACAAAGTCTGTTTTTTCTGTGTGAATCAGGCTTTTGGAAGTGTAATTTGTTTTGTCACACAACACAAAGTGTGCCCCTCTATGAATTTGATATAAACATGATATGTGCCATAAATCTGAGCTGCGATGAAATATCCCCCCCATCCTCTCTTAAGCGGCCACAGCTGCCAACATTTGAGAGATTGCATGTCAAGGGAGCGCCTTCATCAAATGTAGTGATTGAATTGAGGTGACAGGATGGGCAGATGTCAGATTGACAGACAGCAAATCCAAGCAGGCCCCTGATTAACTTAATGACAGCAGCCATCATTCTAATGGGATTGTGTTCGTGGGCAATTGCTTGCACTCACAAACAAACCCAGGGACACACAAGCAAATAAACATTTGCAAAGCACAGCCAGAGGAGACAACTTGGCCTAGTGTAAAGAGAAAATGCCACCAGTGAGAGTGGCGGTGTCTATTCTGCTTATTTCAAGCACAAGACTCTCTCAACTGTATGGCTGGGGGGTGTGGAGGGGCTGTTTTTAAAGTGTGATGTCTTACTGTATTCACCAGCTTCAGGGAGAATTCAGTCAGTTACAATGCCCATGTTCATTATCTGGTGACGCCTTGGATTTGTTTCGGTAAAGCACGTATGGCTCACTGGTTCGGATCCCTGGTCTGGCATGAGTTGGAGGGAATGAATAAGCAGTGTTCTCCCTTGATATAACTGTTTGGTTCACCTCCTCCTTCAGGTACTGCTGACTCTGCACCAATAATCCTAAAATCATCTATTAACATCAAAGCTTCTGTTTGCAGCAGGCTGTAAACATGTTAATTGTGCCACAGAATATCTAGAATTAGGTTAAAAGTGGGTACCTGTAGGTAGATGCCTATTTATGTACCTGTGTGTAGTAGCTTCTAATAACTCTATGAGTCACATTAATGGTCTACTGGGTTCAAGTAGTGCCGGAAGAACGAGCACAGAGTGCTGCCTGTTGAATTGGGTACCAAGAGGCTAAGATCCTAATGGAAGGGTGGCCTGGCCTGTGGCTTCTAGTCTTTTGTATGCTGCCTCACGGTGCACTCATAGCCTTCCTATCATTGTCTCTTTCCAGTCATCGTCTTTTCTCTCAATTTCTCAATCAGACAGAAAGCTATGCTCCCATACATGATCACTTCATGCTGTGTGTAATCGGCACATCAAAATGGGTGAAGTTGAAAGAGAAAGAAGGAAGATAAGATGATGAGAAACAAAGGGAGGGAGGATAGTGAGTCAAAGAGAGGGGATTCTTTACCTCATACAAGATTATTAGATTAGCGTAGGTCAGGTCAAGAGCATTACAGATGCGGCAGTCGTTCTTTCACTACCTACATTACAATTGTGGTTCCTGTGACTATTTATGGTCCCTTACTGACTGCAATAAAGCTGGCAAGATTCTACTTCATTAAACAGACCACCGTTTTTAAAGTAGCTACCATTCCACCACAGGGCATCTACTCTTCAATGCTAATGTAGTGCATATATTTCCTGAGAGGAACAAAGAATCAGCATATGGTGTTTGTAAAAAAAAAAAAGTTATATCATCCCTCCGTCACTGTTTTCACACAGCAGAGAACTAAACAACTGTCATCAACACGCACAGGTGAAACACACAGCAGATGGTGTTGACAAAATGTAAGAAGAGAGACTGGAGTTTAACATCTTTATTCAGCTGCCATCAATCCACTGAGCAGCTACGTTTCTCTCCCAAGGTGCCACACAACAACACCCAAAACTAATTGTCCCTCATCCCTTGGCAATTATCAGGATGTAAGAAAAGCAAAATGGCTGGCTGGATTGATGGTGTAATCAATGAGAATGTAACCATGGCAACAGGCTGTCAGGCTTTAATTGGATATTTCTTCTTAGTCGGATTGATCGAGACTGGGAGCGTCCCAAGATCCTAATTTAGTTGGCCAGATGCTGTTAAAGTAAGGAGCAGGGAAAGGTTGTGTAGATCAATGTAGCTCAATGTGCTTTGTAATGACATGTGGAAAGGAAATCAAGAGATATATCGGCATGCTAACGTTCTCACAATAACGATTAATGGTTTGCTGGCATTAAAAAATTATCTTTTTTCTAATATTTACTAACAATCATCGAGTTGTTTATTGGAGGTCACCCTCAAACTGTCTAAAATGAGGACTGTCAAATTATACTTGGATGATAACAATATCAACATTATTAAGCCAGTCCAACCTGCAAGTGGATAAAAAAATACTAAAAATAACCATGGTTGATCCTCTAGGGAACAAAGAGCTTCTAGAGAAGCTTGAAGAATGCTCCAAACTTGGCTTAAAATGTGATGTTGAAGCTTACACGGTACAGTGTGTCAAAGGTCGCCCTGTTCTGTGTGGTTCACACAAACCAGGAAACCAAATCTGACACAACCTAACAACTTTTTCAATGTTTTTAAATTGTTTGGTCAACCTTCCAAGAGTTTATCTACATAAGGTGACCTTTGTCAGGGATACTTAACTACAATCATCATAGCATTTTCATTCTGTTATATGGATTGTAAAGTTCAAAGTAAACAGAGCCATTTGTCTTTTGTCAAAACAGCAAACGATTCATGAACACTGATATATAGTATAGATATTTTTTGGCATAAAGCAACACAGACGGGTAACTTCGAATTAGGTAACCTATCTGGAGAATGTCTGCTTACATTGGATCAGTGCATGGCCCGAAGCAGCGGCTCCATTCTGACGTGAAATGAAGAGAAGCAGATTGTTTTTGTGTGTTTCCCTGGGCCCTGAGTTTCTCTGTCCGAGGAGAGATGCTGAACCTGATCTCATAAATAATGTAGGACTTCCATTTTTTTTTTACTTCTAGTTTAACTCCAAAAATCACAGTGACAACAAGCATTACATTACTGGGACAACAGAGGCAGGGTCACCAGAGGATCACACTTACCTTTAGAGCCTGGGAACGATTTGCTAGCAGTTTCTCTATGTTCCTAGCAGCTGTTAGCACCAGTTCTGTAGCATTGTTGGAAGCCACGCTGAAGTGTGTTCTGTGTTTTTCATATATCTAAAACGGAGCAAAAGCAGAGAAAAGTAGAACTGATCAAAATGACGGACATGATTTTACATCTTATGTACTCAGAGATGCACTAACAATAAATGGAAGTAATAACAATAAATTGGGACTGCACACCCAAAATCACAACTTTGCTATAACATTGTAATGTTCTGCCTAAAATAAGTCTACTGTTTTTTATCTTAGTTTAGTTGTGTACAAAGTCATGTGAAGGGAATTCGCAAAGTAAGAACTTCATTGCTCAGTGTAACTGTAAAGTGCTGTGCATTTGACAATAAACTTCTTGAATCTTGAATCTCTTGAATCTTGAATAAAAGCTGGAGTTGGTGACACTACTTTTTGTGTGTTCACATCAAACCAGAAGATTCTTCCAGTTTTGTCCACTTTTTGGCAACATCTTTGCACTTACTAACACTAGCTTTACTAAACAAATAGGCGCAACTGTAGCTAAAGCTTATATATATATAAACAGTATTGATTGTTTCAATAGATACATCAATATGCATGGATTATAATCTGTCCCATGAGTTTTATATTTTCTACCCACAGACCGACTGTCGACTGTATCTTAAGTCAAGAATGTTACTCATTGGACCTTGATGGTCAGAGCGCAGTTATTAAAAAGCAGATAGCTACACATCCAATGACTAAACTGCAATGTCAGGTTATGTAACAAGACCATTTACTGTGCTACAGCAAAGAGAAATATGAAACACAAATGCCAAACAACCAATTATTTAGCAGCCTAAAGGGATTTCTTTGCCCGGCATTCAAAACCACAGAACTCCAGCATGTGCGTGTGTTTGTCTTCTTCCTCCTGACGTCAGATGGATTTTACTTCTAGTATTAAAAGGTAACATTTTTAATTTGGTTATTAACTGTGCAATCTCATGCCATACTATAGATGTCTTTAACTACAACCTGTTGTGTCATTTTACTATACATGAAGGCATTCCAATTAAACTCTACATGTTGTTTTACAATGTTTTAATAAGGGTGTCCTCAGAAGCAGCAGTGTGGGATCCAGGTGCTCAAAATAATCTCTCTCAATTTCTAGTAAAGAGCCACGTCGAATAAAAACATGTTTTGTAATGATTTCACTGATGCTTCAAAGCTGACTGATTTTTATTCTCACAGGGAGGCTGAGTGCCAGATGCATTATGTCAATCAATGTGGATCTAAAAAGCTTCTTCTCCTTTGTCTGTGTGTGTATGTGTGTGGACTATAGCGATCACTGTATAGTTGTGACGCTGATCTTATCTGAGCATGTACATTGTGCTGGCAGACACAAATGATGCAGCGTTACGTCTAAGGAGAAGCTACTATACATAGACTGGAGATGTGTTGTGACAGTTGAGGTTGTGCACGGAGGGTTAATAAGACAATTTTTGTCAATAATAAATCTGTCATGGAGCGGTTAAATAAAAACCTGGGTTCACCCCCATGGTAGCTATAAAAATGGAGGAAAAGATTGTTGGGGACGGGAAAAGAAAACATCTAAACCCAATCAAACACCAATGGAGGATAAATTATGCCTAACAGGCTATGACAAAGCACATCAATGATGACCTTTCCCTACATGCCAAGATTCATTGTACATCTGTGATGTTTGGATTTTTTATGACTCAGCAAACAGAACATTAACAACTTTTAAAACAAAGGTTGTAAGGTAACAGGAGCAGCACATGTTACACTGACACAAGATGGTCTCATTCAACAGTCAATACAACCTAAGGGTGGTGTCAGTTCTAACACTAGCTATAGTGGATGCTACTTTGCCATATAACTTATACTGCTGTTGGAATAACCAGCTAATTTGAAAAGGTAGCTAGTTTTAATGGTACAAAGTGTGCCCCAGTAGTCTTTTACTTTTAGATATAGGTTTATATGTTTGATAACACAGAGTGTGTGTGTGTGTGCGTGCGTGCGTGTGTGTGTGTGTGTGAGACAGAGAGAGAGACTTACCTGTATTAGGTTCTGCATGCCACTGGCTGTGTCTGTTAATGTGATCAAATCTTTTTGCATCTGGTCCACCCATTCTTTTACCCTGTGAAGATGATAAAAAGAAAGGTGACAGTTTGTCAACAGCCTCTGTTTGGGATCTACAATCACATTTCACATCTTACCTATATTTTAGCAGATATGTTTGACTTGTCACATTAACGATAGTAATGATGTCATTTATGAGAGGTCCTGCTATTGTGTGTGCCAGTTTTGGATCCTTGGGACACCCAGTATGACCTAATATGGACTATGTTGTTTTTTACTGTCCACTAAAATATGAACAGAATCAAGGAGAAGAAGCATGAAACTATAATGTTTAGCCATGTGAATACATTGCTCTACTCCACATGGACTATGCATTAAGGAAAGAGCTATTCATAGTTGTCAGCATGAGAGTATAACATCCTCAGGGGTGAGATGCTGGTTAATATTCTTCTGATGAGGACAAAAAAAAGCAATATAGTTTTCTATGACACACTTGAATAAGATGTGAGATTGGTTGCGTTGTACATCCAGTGGAACTCTTTGACCTCAGTGGTATGCCAGTGTGTGCCCATGAAGATGAACAGTAATTATCAGCATGTCTAAATTGCTATAAATCAAATGTATGCCCTGTAACGTAGCCATAGGGACATAGCTTCCTTATATAGAATATATCCTTGACATCCAGTTCAGTTCAGGTCATGTGTATGTAAGAGGTGTCTAGGTGAGACCATACGATACCCATAACTATCGAAACACCCATGTATCGTTTACGTTGTCAGGCTAGTTGTGACACAGCTATACCCTGCATGCACTACAGGTTATTTATTTCCCAACTGCACACAGCTCTCACTGTATTTTATATTTTACTTACTAATTTCATAATTTGTTTATTTTTTTTTTAGAAAATATGCTATATACTTTTTTCTTATTTTAACTGCTCACTTAATATTTTCACATTTTAATCTTATCTACAATTTTTTAAAATCCCTATTTTACCCATAATGCAACTCCGCATTCTGAACCCGCAGATAAATACTCCTACACACCCGTATAACAGTCAAATTAAAAATACATGATGTAATCCATAAAGAGAATTAGCTTTCGCCCCCATGGTGTGACTTAACCTCTTCACCTTCCACATTGCTGAGGGGGGCCGTTTGACACATGAACCCCGTCTGTGTTATCTGATTTAAAAAACACACTGTAATGTGAGCAGGCTTACCTCACACTGTAAATGTGTAGCATTGCAGCCACATAATATATTTAGCCATATGAGAGACAGCTGCTGGTGACTGATGGCAGACATGGGATGGACGAAGTGTCAGCGTTTTTAACAACACGATCATTTTGTCTTCGACCTATATTTAGAGCTGCAGTGGTTCTGTCTGCATCTCCAGAGTCAGGCTAAGGTTCACTGACCACAGTGTGCAGGTGTGTCGTCCACGTGACTTTTCTAAATAAGCCTGGTTGGCCTTGAGGCTGGGGCATGATAACAGGTGTCTACTAGGAAAACCATGTAAGTATGCAGGGGGTGTAGTTATGCTCCATCAACACAGTGTTGAATTTCATTATGTGCCAACTTTGTCATTACACAATTGAGCAAAACACACTGTTCAATTTTTAATTTTTCAGAAGAAAACAATCATATATTTACCACATTAATAAAACAACATGTTCTCAGCAGCTCTCCCCTTAGTGTGAGGCTCTAAGGGTTGCAGAGCAAGTCCAAGTTAAGCATTTCTTTCCCAAATATATAGGCGGCTCTGATTATAAACAAGTGTGAGTGTACCCTGTGATTGCAGAGCTTCTCTGCACAACACCAATAACCAATACCAATACATTGCTATATGTAGGATGCACCTCATTGCATGATGAATCAACAGATCAACATCTCTTGACTAACTCTGCAAGGAATAAGCTAACAATGCTAAAAAAAAAGCTGTTCTTGTCTTTGTTTTGTTCTTGTCAGATCTTTATAGAACATACTGTTTATTTCTGAATTTATTGTATCCCCACTTAAACCACAATGAAACCACAGTATTGACCAATCAGCATGGACATGTAAAATACACATTATGTTATTTTGAATGGCAGGAACTTATAATTTGTCTCCAGTTTTTCCATCTAGGGGATTCTACACTACAAAGGAAAACAGATTGAAAGGGCTGATTCAATCCTGTAAACAAATGGACCACCAAATACATGGAGTTCCTGTAGTTAGAAACACATTATTATAGCAAAATTCACTTACACAGAGCTCTTCTCATGAGGTCAGATGTATAATAAAACTTGTAATAGCTCCTTAGAAATCTCTCTGATCTTGGTTTAATAGCATCTCCAGGGTAGCAACTAAGAGACTAAGCAGTGTTCTGATTAGCCACTTCCACGAAGAACCATCTTCCCCTTATCAGTAAATATGCATAACACCAGGATGCGTGGCTTCCTCTTAAGAGTTTACTAAACGTTAAAGAGAGCGAAAAAGAAGCAGACACAGTTTGAAAACAGGTTTTAAGAAAGAAACTTGGAGCAGGACATGGAAAAAGTAGATATTATCTTTAACCCCTTCCACTCTTTCTTCCCTGCTCCCTGGGGAAATTTAAGGAGGGAGCACGATGAGGAAAGGGAAGAACCTTCTACAGTGGTGGTGAGCTTCAGTATGGAAAGCCAATGACTGGCTTTACAGAGTGCAGTGGTAGAAACGAAAGGAACTCTGTGAAACTCAGTGTGAGACTTGCTGGGACTGCAAACCTCTTTCACTTCTATTTATCTGACTGCCACATTAATATCAGCCACTTATAAGGCAGAAGGTTTTTCATGGTCTGTTGAGAAACACCCTTTTTTCCTGCTTTACTTCACTTGTTCTTTCTGCCAGTTGTGGTTACTCACTCTACTCCACTTTTCCACTCTAATTTGTACACCTAAATTGATCGGTGCTTCTTGGTCTGCAACAAGAAACACAGAATTTGACTGACTGTAATAAGCGTGTCACATTTACAGGTTAAAATCATCTAAGATAAAGGCATGCAGGAAATCAATGTCCCCTTGCTAACAATGTTGTGCATTATGCAATCACCACAAGTGATGATGCATCCTTGATCACAATGGTTATGCAAAACCTAGTGCAAAATAGGTGTGACCTAAAAGTAATATTTGTTTGCAGGAACTAACTAGACACTTAATGTTGCAAACACATTTTTCACTGCAGCCAGTATTTCCACTGTAGGGTTCACTCTTGTGGGAGAAAGTACCTTCCCTAGGGTGGGTACTGAGGAAAAAAAAAGAATGCATTTAATAGGCTGATTAGGGGCTGCAGTGGACATCTCTAGTATCCTGAATGGAACTTTCAAGTTCCATTGAATTTCAAGATTCTGTGCTAATGTGGTCTTCCAAAGTACTTTCTGCAAAACAGCAAACAGGGTGTGTACTTCTGTAACATCTGCACCCTTTGTCAGATCAGCCTTCAACGTCAATCAGGAAAAGCCTATCAGACCTATCACTTTGTTTAGCTGTGGTACTCAAAATATCACTGATAACACACGTGCAAATGTTCCTGTACCGAGCTGGAAATGAGCTACAGACTTAAACATGAACCCACTTTGGGTCATGAAACAGTTTCCTACTTGAAGCTCTGATACCTGTCTCATGTTGTTTTGTAGTGAAATGTGACTCAGTGTGTGTACAGTAGAGATCATCCAAGGTTCACCGACTTCAGAGTTGACTTCAGACACACTTGGTTGGAGATTAGACAAATGGATCATCTCATATGAGGGCTTCAACTCTGAAAGGGTGATATTAAAATTTCATCAAGTTCTTTCTATGTTGAAATGTGCCAGAGAGTTAAACGGTGTGAAATTGGATGAGGTGCTGGCCAACTGTCAATATTGCCAGGGATAGTAGTACAACATATCTCTGCAAACTAATACAGAAAAACAGAAAAATACATGTCAGAGGGCATGTGAGACTTCCTCTCTGCTAAACGAGCTGATTCTTTGACCAGACCAGAGACTGTGTGTCTTAATTTGTGTTTGACCCTTGTGGCCATCAGTACAGTAGCTGATGGGGAGATAATAAAGCAGCCCCTCCCCCCTCTCCTTTCAGACTCTAATGACTGTAAGAAAGAGATGCTTCCTCTGTTAGGCCAGCTGTCTGGTTCTTTCAGAGGCCAGTAGGGGGTTCAAAGGTCACTAGGACAGGTGCAGCCATTAATGTAATGAAGTGACACATTTGAGCATTAGAGGGACAGGCCAAAAGCAGCACCTTTTAAGTTTATTAATAAATTTATAAAAGCAATAGATCAGTTTACTGTATGTTGACAAAGAATTTCCGCTTTTTTTAACATCTTTCAGCACAGTGTTTTGGTGTAGCTGCTGTTATCAGCAGCAGCAGGCAGCTGTTTTCAACAAGTGGGATCTGATTAGCCAAATATACACTGTTCAGGACCAAATAATGCCAACAGCAACAAAAGACGACTTTAGCATAAAATAGTAGACTGGGGGTAAAAAAAAAATAAAAATGATTTAGATCCACGAGGACCAGAAGCTGCATGTTAAATATCTGCATCACAAGAATAATCAACGAAATCCAGTTTAGCTACCTCTGTTGTTTAGTGCTATAGTTTCAACTATGCAAAATAATTATTCTAAAACCACTATTATTTTTGAGAGGGAGAGGTGAAGAAAAAATATTTTAAAAATTATTTTTTATCAATTGTTTCCTGACTCACTATTACAACCTTAATGAAACCACACAACCTCACTCTGGCTGTTGGAGCAAATTCACGGGGTGAACATGGGAAAGTGGACACAATCCCAGAATAGACAGGCATGACTCAGCCAGAGAACACTGCTGGCTTACTACTGACCACATTAACCCCTCTGGCCAAGCTATGTGTCACTGTGTAGGAGGCAGTTTGTGTCTCCTTCTGTTTGTACACTTCAAAACCACAACCTCTAGCAGTCTAGCAAGCTATTTAACACAATTTTAACAGGTTAACAGGAAGTAAAACACCATTGCTCCAACACCATTTAGATTGATAGACTGTATTCCAAATAATTTCCCTTTGCTTCCACATCACAAATAATAGGACAGCATCTCTAAACCTGTTTTTATTGTACCCTTTTTATACCTGCATCAGCGTGTTTTAAACGTAGGCTGCTACAGTGAGGAGCTACAAAGATAGATAGTTGTAATAAAGTAGATATAGAAACTGTCCTTGAACATAACTTCCTTTCTTACTTTCAAATTCACATCTACCTACATTAAGGGTTAATATAACAAGGTCACAATAAGGAGTTTGGAGAAGTTTGTTACCCAGCATTAAAAGGTAGATCCCAAATGGAGTTCATGGAGAATAGATTGCGCTTTTATGACAAACTTATTTCTATAAGAAAACAGCAAGGGAACTTCAAATAAATACCTTGCAGACTGTATTCTTATGTTGTGGGCTGTCAAAGCGTTAGAACAGCTTGTCATAAAACACTTTTTTACATCTCACTGGTTAGCAGGCACTAGCAGCTTGCTAGCAGCCAAGTCTTCTCATCTCAGCTGAAGCTGGTGGTATTAATAGTCTAGTTTCATGCAGCCTGCGTGTCACATCCATAATCAACAATGGAAGAGAATGTTTTAAGAAGAAAGAAGAAGAAAAGTCTCCCCTCCACATGACCTTCCATTCAGCGGCACAGGTTTAAAAGTACATCAGTGTCATTTTCCTAGATAGATCTGTTTGTCCTTTATTTTTAACCAAGCAAGAAGAAAAAAAATCTGACACCATGTAAACACTCTGAGAGCTGAGAGAAAGTCAGGAATATTGATCTTGCGATGTTGGACGTCATTCTGACTGTATCTCAGAAAAGTCACACCGGCTCAGGGGCCCCTGACGCACCCGTGTGCGAGCAACCACAAGAATCCAGGGCTCAATATCCAATCTCTGAGTTTCCACTCCAGTGCCCTGTCGCCTTGTAAACATCCCCATGTTTTTATACCAGAAACTCAGTCTGCAGATCCACATTTGATCTCTTAATTCCATTGAAAAACCATCACAGAGGAGGCGTCTGACAGCAAACGCCCTCCCTTCAGCCTCATCAGGTTGTGGAGTCAAAGCTTCCAGCACTGGGAGACAGATGGAAACCTTAAATCCTCCTCTAATAGTAGTAATTTGGGCATCTAATGTGTTCTTAGAGAGAAACAAGGATGACTTACAGGAAGCAGAAAGAGAGAGAGGCATGTTTGAGGATGTCAGCATGGATGTAATTGAGCCGCTGCTGGGGGATAGCAAATAAGAGCTCTGACTATGAGGCAAAGCAACTAATAAGCAGTGAGCTTGACAGAAAATTGTGAAAGACAGTCACCTTCTGCCACTTTTCCACACTCTTTTTGCCATTCCTGCCTTTTCCACACTCTCTTTATCCTGCAACTGCAGTTTTCCCACAATTGGGCGTCTATGATACCTCTTTCTAGTCAGCTTGGATGAGGCGCTCTATAAGGAAATAGCTGTAGTTTGCTTTAATTTTGTGCATGGGTGAGGTTCCCACCATTGTGGGAACACTAGATATATTTTAACATGCTGATACACAAGTGTGTGTCACAGTTTTTCGGTTTGGTTTTGAATATAAATACACCTTGAGTACATACACAACATGTCAGTGTCTGCAGGTACGCACATTACATATATTTGATGCTGGTTTTTTAAATTACTTCCCCTACCAATGGACTTAGTTCCACTACACAGACCCAGGTTGTATTTGGAATACAGAACAGTTAATAACTACTTTGTCATCATGTTTGTCTTTCATCTTCATTTTTTGTTCTATATCATTCTCTTTTCTTTATATCTGCACCATGTGTATAATTTTCTTTTGCTTTGTTAACATCCTTCAAATCTCATATGAACTCCACATAATTAATATCCTCATTTTCCACCCTTTGCTTTCAGCCCCTCCCTCCTCTCACATGTATCACTACAAAGTACAAAGGAGACAAGTGATGATATCTTCTCCTTTATTGAGGTCAATAACACCATAATTGCAGGCTTTGTAAATGTCTCTCGGCCTCATTATCCTCTATGGCAAGACATTATTGATGTTTCTGCCTCCTCTCTACAGCTTCCTCTTAGCAAGCCAGTTTTTTTTTAACCACATGCAAACGCACCCTGCACAGATCTGAAGAGCTGTGTTTAAGTGAGCCTTCACAACAGCGGTCTCTGTGCTCTATTAGGCACTCATGTTAGGGTGTATCACAGTGGTGGGAGAAGTAACTTGACAAATGATTTTAACATGATAGGGGAGGTGTTGCTGGGCAGTCATGCATCTAAAAAGCAGGTGTGGGTTACAGGAAGGCGATTCCCCCTGGACTGATTTAATAGTTTGGATTATAGCCACAAACTGCCTCATATTGACCTGTTATGCTCAGTTTAACATTTAAGCAACACTGCTGGTTCTTTAGCTTTAAATGCAAGGACAAAATGAGGTTGATAGGTAGGATGAGTGTTTTCATGTCACTTATTTGACAAATCAGACATATGTGATAGCAGCAGTGATGATTAATCTGACACAATAATTGAGTGTTCTGGTTTAGTGTCATTTGGTTCTTCTGGTTATCTGAGCACTGCTCTGCACTGGGCAACATGAAACTGCCACAGGGTGGGGCCTGGGGTCAGACATTTTTTCCTACCCTTGCCCACATTTGACCTCACACTGCACCACGACAAGCTGGGACTGACTTGCTGTCCCCCTTTATTGCCTAGTCGGCCTCCACCACACCCTCCATGTCAAATGACGTATAGGCCCTGACAGAACTAACAGCTCCCTTTGTATCACCTCTCACAGCAGGTGTCCGGACACATTAAACTAGGGGGGGAAATGGAACTGTTGTGACACCTGCAAGTGTTTATACTTGATGCAGAGCAATTTCACCTGCTGCTAATATTCTAGCAAAAAAAAAAAACACAGCTGTAACTAAATTACTTTCTAGTGTGTGCACACATTTGGTATGAGACATGCTATCCTAGCTAATTCACTGTGTTTCCTTGTGGCTCGTTCTCACCCCTCCAGCTGTCTTTCTCTGTGCGACATGTCATTTTGAACTCAAATGACTAAACCTCCACATCTCTGTCACCTTCACACTGAGCAAACGCTCTACGCATCCATCCATACATCAACCCCTTCAGCCTCACTACATGCACACACAACTTCAGACAACGTGTATAAATAGAGAGGTTCGAGAGCCCCCAAAACGCCCAAATGCCCAATTAATGTCAATCTAGACGCCCACACAAACAGACACCTGTTAGTACTGCACTAGTCTCCCTGATGCCTCTGCACAGTGTCCAGTGTAATCCGAACACTGGCATTAACAGCTCTTATGTCTCAATCCGACTCCATTAATGGCCTCAAGAGGGGCCATCACAGGCCGGCGTGGGTCCACTTTTCTAGGGCCTTTCTCAAAATATAACACATCAGATGGGCTTCAGGTGTCATGAGAGACATTTTAGGTACGCACTTAGAGCCTGAAGCGCCTGATCAGGACATGTTTGCTAGGCCTTCACACCAGTCCAAGATATTAATAGAAAATTTTGATTTAAAATCATTCATATACAGTCAGTTACGCCGCATCTTGTACACTTCAGATTCATCCAAACAAAAAATTTATCACACTTGTTTTTACTGCATAACTCTGCCTGTGTTGAGGTGTTACTCAAAAGTGATGCATTTAAAGTTTAGAACAAGTTGTAAGGTAGCTGAACGCTTGCAAATCCTGCTTAGATAAATGCTAACCAGCTTGTTAGCATTGTTGGCATATTATACCTAACTTGCAAAACAGTGTAAATTAACATGAATATAATAAATAAATGAATAATTTATTTCACTTTAACTATAACCTTAACTCTAAAACAAAATACTGTTAAAGGAAATTTGTTTTTATTTTTATCGCTTTTGTCAGAAAAAAACTGTTCTACTGTTTCTACTGTTACTCCCATTGCTTTATATTTTGTTATACAGATGTGCTTCCTGTGCCAAACTGGGCTGCCATTCAGACAGCTGTTAGCTATTCCCAACGTTGCCTGGGCAACGGTGCAATGGAAAATTCTTGGGAATTTCCACATGGCAAAGGATTGTGAGTGAAATAATAGCACTGGGGGTTGCTTGTCATTCCCCACTACTGGAAGTTTTTCTCCTTACATACGTGTGAGTATCTTTATTCTCCAAAGGAACTTGCGATGAGAAACCAGACACTAAAGCAAACTGGTAGGCCTCACATAAGCAAGGGGGCGGAAACATTTCAGTGAACGGGTGGAGGGAGATTTATGGGAAGCCCCCTGTCACACTACAACCCCGTGTCCTGTATCTTCAACTTAAGTCAGGACACTCAACACTCCTTCCCCTAAAGATGGAGGCTTGCCTAAATATAGCAAAAAGTGAAGAGGAATGAGAGAAAAAGAATAAGAGGTGGGAGAAAAGAGTAAAGGAGAGGTGGAAAGTGAAGACAGGCACAGATTTTGCACCCTTGAATGTGTAACAGATATAACCCATCAGCTGCCTGCTTCTGGGCATGCCTCCTGAAGTATACATATAAGCAGCAGAGTCCCCAATGGCCAAAGGTTGAAGATCACAGCCAAGGAAACCCTAGACAGCCCCAAGCTGATCATTTCCATCTGCTGCTTATTGCATTTGATTCATCCTCCTCGAATCTCCCCCGTATTATCACTGTCAAAATCCGAGTTGGATTTGACACTGGAATAAATATTGAAATTAAACCTAATGTCTTTGTTTTTTCCCAATTATATGAGATATTCTTAATCCTTCCATCTCTGCCAAAGCAAGAAGCAAGAATCCACGGCTGTGTGATTCAATCATGAAACAAAAAGCCTGCAGGCCTTTTCCATTGACTAAAATAAAACTGAATTTGTAAAAATAATAAAAAAGACCAATGTGTTGGACACAGTGACTGCAGCCAGCGTGATTTTCCAGGGATATAGGCACATTTTCTGGTTCAAATCACCTAGCACAATCATGACGCAAATCAAATGCGAACGTAAAAGCATTAACAAGTTCCCTTTGCTGCAAGCCAACTTTTAAACCATGACTCAAAAGTGATCATCTGAACACAGCATGATGGAATAAAGTCACAATTATATATTAGATTTGTTTTTCTTAATTGTTCGAACATATTAGATTTTTATGGCTACTATAAACATATTGTCCAGAAGACATTTTGCCACATAATGAGGAGCTACATATGGGAAATGAGCCATATTCATTACAGGGCACTGTCGGTGTCTGTCCACGGGGATGAAACATGTGTCAAGGTAAAAACAAAGATGTCACATCATACCAAGAAGGCAGGAAAAGAATCTCTATTAAAAGGTATAACACCTAAATAATCTCATTTTTCAAGAAATTTTAAGGCATTTGTACCCTCAGCGACCCGTCCAGGATACCAGTGTACAGCTAATAAAATGCATCAATCATCATATTTTGTGGTGTTAAGAGGTCAGGGCTGGTGGTGAGTTCATAGCATAAGCAGCTAAAAAAATAAGCCAATGTTCCAAAACTATCCCTTCTACAACCATAAACTTTACATCTGGAAAAAGATTGTAATAATTAATATGGATATAAACTTTTTGGATCAAGCGTCATTATGAGAGAAAATGCCTTCACCAAGAACTCACACAAAATACATCAGTAAAGTTTTAGGCATTTCAGTGTCTTAAAGAAAGGCAATTGCTATAAATAGGCTAAATGAAACTACAAGTTTGTGCCAAATGCTGATGATGATGAAGAAGAAGTCATGTTTGCTTTTCACTCACTTTTTGTTACAGGTTAAAAAACTTGACTACAAAAATTGTGGCACGAATCTTCCACAAAATGACACGAGTCAAGGACAGGGACATGCAATAAATGTAGCCAGTTTTGCTTCAACAACATCCAAAAAAAGATTATCCTCCAAATTATGAAAGAAAATGGACACATAACCAAACAATGTAAACTATTGCTTTCAGAACACAGAAGGTTGTAGGTGTCGTCTTCCCGTTATGCGTAGACACATTCAACATCTTTTCTTTATATGTGGATAATCTTGACAGCCTCACAGCTCCCCATGTTGCTCTCTGTTCAGATGAAGTACCTCCTCACATTATGCCCACTGATCGCCAGAGACGAGGCCGCAAACATGAGAAGCATGGCTCTTTAGCTGGTTGAGCATGAAATCTAGTTAGCCTTTAAAAGAAAAAAAAGCAAGTGTGAGTGGGAGAAACTGAGCATGAGGTGACAGGAACTGTGGAAAAAAACACACAAAGAGGATAGAGATATCTGAAAGCCAGAAAGAAGCATATGATCATTGCAATGAGACGTGGACATTTCTCCCCATTTGTTGCTTTGACAGTGGTAACACAAATGTCAATATACAGGCTGGATTTTTCATGTTGTGTCTTTTCCTCTCCATCTCTATCTTTTCCTTTTTATCTCCCCTGATCTCTCAGCTAGCTCAATGGCGCCGAGATCTCTGGGGGTGTGGGGGGGTGGGGGTATCAGACTTTGCATTCCAGATTCAGTGATGTTAATCATCTGCCCTAGGGCAACAAAGAAAAGAGGAGAAGGAGAGGGAGAGGATAGTAAAAAGACACATAGGAAGCCGGACGGAAGGAAGATGGACAGGGAAAGAACAAGGCGGAAAGCAATGAGGGAGAGTGAGAAGCGAGGGCGGCAAGGGGGGCGGGGGGCTGAAACAGACAGATGCTGGCATGTTAGTTCAGAGCTGGAGAATGGCGATTCAGTCACACTTCCAGCCATGAGACATGGCAGTAAAAGGAAATAAAGACACACAAATTAGCCGAGCTACTAAAGACATCCACTATCCTGACTGTCCTGAAGGAAAACACGCCGGGTCAGCCTCTCCATCTTTGCCCCGCTAGTTTCTCTATGACTTTAACCTTTAGGAGTCAACGTGAATCAAAATCAACATCACTCCATCACCAGCACCGAGGCTGTGGTTGCTCACAGTGAAAGAAGTGAGAGAACCAGCACCTTCGGTTTTAGTGTGATTTTTCTATTCTTTAAAATGACTTCTCACGGTTTGAGCACAGACTGTAGAGACAAAGTGTGTGTGAATATCATGTGCACAACCCACAGATCAATCCACTTAATGCCCATGAAATATAGGGAGTGGGCAGGCCACTCTGCTAGTCTGACATCATTGTAGTCAGCCATTAGGCTAAGTGCCATCATGGCTCACCACCTCTCTGGGACAGGCTCCTTTAGAACCATCTGGAATACCATAAACCTGTTGATATAAAGAGTGAGCTGCAGTATATGAGGCCGGACATGTTTGTTTTAGATGTTGGAACTGGATTTCTGTGACTGCAGACTATATCATCTGTTACATCTATTAATGGTACACTGCAAATATAGAGGCTCAGAGTCATATTTAGACTTTAACAGAGAGTGATACCTCTGAAGTCATCATCCGAGTCCTGCAGGGCAAGCAGGGACTTTACAGCTTATAGCTGGAGGCCAAAGTACAGCACATCCTCACACAGAAACCAACGAATAGGTCAAAATATAAGTGGTGAAACAACACAGGATATGTTCACATTATGAGCCACATCTTTTAATTCGGATTTAATCAGATTTGTCCATCCTGACCATTCACATTCATGCCCCATGGCTGCACATCCCATTCAGGATCACGTCCTAAAGTGACTCAAGTCTCAAGTTCACTCAAGTTGTGTGCACAGGCCTGGAAAATCAGATATGATTATACTCTCTTGCAGACATGGATACCACAGACCTTAAGTAGACCAGACATTCAGGTAGATCACTTGCTGGAACTGTTAACATGCACAGTAGCTCTTATTGCCTTTATAGTTTTTGATGATAAACTGCAGCTAGCAGCTCTCGCCACAACCACATTTTCAAAGTCAGAAGCTAGTCTGGTTCCCAACACATTGTAGGATACTGCCTTTATATAGAGTGGTCAGTAGATCTTCACACAGATGCCCATGTGGTAGGGATGCACCAATCCCAGTCACATTTTAGATCAGGTAATTGTTCCACAAGGCCAATCTATGCACTTCGATTCTATGTTTGCAGGTAAACTCAACTCAAAACACTTGTGTATGGATGGCTACATGCTAAGCAAATGATGTGTACCATTATTTCCACACTTTACTTTTTGTCATTTGTTGGTTGGCTTCAGACACAAAAACTCCTCCTTACATGGCAACTTCTGTCATCTGCAACAAGCTTCTTTGCCATTTCCTCCACTACTTATTCACACAAAGGACTACTTTTACAGTGAATAAAAGAATAAAACTGGACAACAGACTACAAATCTAAAGAATAATTCATGTCGGCTAGTCTGTGGAACATGGCCATTTAGTGCCTGCTTATAAAAGAAGTCAAGTGTCTAAATAAGAACACAACTTGGAGGCATCATTACTTCTTACTACTGTAAGAAAGCTACACACAACTGTTTCATTATTGATCGTTCTATTAACTATTAGGGCCCGAAAATCCACATAAGCATAATATAATGTTTTTAATCATTTTATGACTCAACCCATAATTTTTAGCCCTTTTATAGGAGGACTTTGTGCTATATTTGTCTTGAAATAAATCAAATTTATTACAAAATATCAGCTCAAATGAAAAGGTTCATCCACTCAGACCCCTCTCTACCTTTCTAGGAAGATTGATGTGACAGACAGCCACACGTCACACTGCTGCAGGCTGGAATAAATGGACAGTAGCTTTAAATATCACGTTTCACAAAGTAATGTACAACCTCCATCACTCAGGAAGGAGGAAAAACGCTCTCTGCTTCAAAGAGATCCATCAACTTTAAGCTGTTAACTTCTTATACATTACTTTAAATATCACAACCATCAACGATGATACAACTCCAGTATGTATTTTGTGCTTATAAGCACAAAAATCACCCACGGACTTTTAAAAGCCAACAGGCTGTTTTGAAGCTGTACTCACATCTGCGCTGATGGGAATTGCCCGGTCGACACAGACGAAATGGTTGTCAGGAGTATGAGTAGAGAGAATGAGTAATCCATAGCTTTGTTTATTTTCCCCATGAAAGCAGAATCCAGACGGAGTGAAGACGCACAAAATAAAAAATAAAAAAACGTCCACAGAATCCACAGTGCCGTGCGTACTTCTCAGCCAAGCGCTTCACACCGCCATCGGTGCGCGTTTGGAAAGAAATCTCATCTGCTTATCTGTGCGTGTCCCCCCCACCGGTGGAGTTGAGGAGTGTGCTTTTTTAGGTTCAGCCTGTGTGTGTGTGTGTGTGTGTGTGTGTCTCAAACTGCGATAGGCTATTAGAGGAGATCTACAGCGTGTGTCAGAAAATAAAGAAGGAAAAAAGGGGAGGGCGCATTTAGATGTTCAGCTCGGCCGGCAGAGCGGTGCCATTCCGCACACTGCAAGAAAACATCCGGACAGCGGCGAGGCTCCTGTTAAACACGTGGGAAAGTGGAAGAAACTGGGTGGGATACCCGTTTACAAGACGTTTTAATCTTCTGAATAATAGAATGACGACTTCTAACTGTCGTGAAGATATATTGAACATTTTTAGTTGATTTAAAAAAATATATTTCTGCGGGAATCCTGCAAAAAAATCGAACCAAATGACACACTGACCTAATTTCATGTACAACATGTACAAAAACTAAAAAGAATTCTATGTATTCTCTGTATGGACACTGTTTTAAGTGTTGACTGATGTTAATGACACTTTTTACAGTGTGTTTGTGGTTCTGACGCACCAAAGTGTTTCCGGGTGCCCTCTCTACGCACCCCACGCAGCATCAATTACGCATGCAGAACTTTTTGAGTTGTTTTTTCCTCTCAAATTTAAATAAAAAAAGAAATTAGATTTTCTTCTTCATCTGAATTCAGAACTCCGAATTTCAACTGTTTGTTTTCAAATACATTTAAAGAACTCCGTTTTCTCAGAATTTAAAATTTAAACTCAGAGCTCCAACTTGTTTTTCACTTAGAAAAAAATCTGAATATCCAACTTTACTTTTAAAATAGTCAATTAAAAAAAATGAACATGAATTTAAATGCAAAAATCGGTTATCTAAAATGAGGGCCCTTACCCTCTTCTGTAGGCCAAAGGTCAACCAATGTACACTCCTCTATTGCCTCTTATAACCTGGCATAATGAAGCATCTCATATTCTCCATATTAAGCCATCCTTCTCAGTCTAGGTGGGTATTGTTGGTCCTCCTCTGCATCCTCCATAACATGGATGTGAAAGCTGAACAGTGATGTTGCCTGCTTTACGTGTGTAGCTGAAAGCATTTCATGCTGTCAGATTCAGCCAAGCATCTCAGTAAATCTAATAAAGAGTGTCTGTGTTATGATTACATGTATCATTATGAGTCTTCAGTTCATTTCAAATCATGCACTGCTTATGCAGAAATGTGATAATAATTTCCAGCTGCTCCTACGGCCAGGACAAAATTTTAATATAAAGTGACATTCCCCCTTTTGCTGGAACAATCAGCTAGGTAAATACCAGGAGAATAAAGTGTACTTTCTATCCAGATACCAAACTAATCTGACAAATTTCTTCCTCGGTTATTTCAGAACTCCAAAGTTATTATTTCTGAGGTTTTTTTTCAGGGTCAAAGCAGACAAGCAAAGCAAAGTGTTGCTCACCTGCCATTATGTGAATCACACAAATAGATTTACTGTGCAAATAGCTGCCCATGTTCCCCCGTCTCAGGTTTCACTATAACTCATATAAAAGCTGCTCCTCTGGGAGCTGTTGCCAGGCAGGGCTCAGAGACGGGGGGGGGGGGGGGGGGGGGGGGGGGGGGGGGGGCATCAGCCATGCAGAGAGAGAGAGAGAGGGAATTCTAGACACATTCTTTAGAAAAAAAGGGACCATGTGTTCCTCCAAAAAAAAAAAAAATTCACTCAGCAATCCTTGCTGCATCTTGCATTTGCCTGGCTGTTACAGTCTCCTTAAAAAGGATTACATGGGATTTTCACAGGGATTACTTCTGTTTTACAAAAGCCTCTCAAAAAACAAAAATTCAGTTTGACTAAACACATCTCATTTCCATAAATGATAAGATTACCGGCACGCAGCATTGTCTGAGGTTCATCCTTAAAGCTGGTGTAATCATATATTTTTTGTCAACAATTGATTGTCACACATAACTTGCAAAACAGAACAATTGCCAGTGAGGTCATATGCATGTGTGTGGAACTTTAAAGGCTAGAGTCCACTGTCAGCTTAAATTCCTTTTATTTTCACTAGTAACATGTGCGATATTTTTATGTTGGGGTGGCATAGGTGTGAGTGTCAATGGTTGTTTGTCTGTATGTTGCCCTGTGATAGACTGGTGACCTGTCCAGGGTGTACCCCGCCTCTCACCCATATATAGCTGGGAGGCTAATGGATGGATATTGTTATATTAAACCACAGGAGGGCGCTAGCTATGCAAACACCAGTTACCTCAGATTCAAAATTCAACCACCACGTTACTTGTTACATCCAGTTACACAATAAACCTTGCATTTTCCTCCCCACCTTTTAGCATCCTTTGGCTTTAATTACCGGAAAGTGGTACCCCAGTAATTCCTGTACAGAAACAAAACATTACATCACACATCAACTAAAGTGTATTTAGCTAGTTAGCACAGACAAACCAACCATTTCCCTCAGGAATTGATGGAAACCACAACAAAGCTACACATCATAAGAATGCAAATGCTTTCATTTTCTAAACTAATTTCTAAGCCAGTTATTCAGCTTAACTAAAAATGGCTCTGCAGGATGGACACAAACAACAAGAGAAAAAAAATGAAGATATTCAATGTGCATTTTTCCTTGTCTAAAGGTTGTGTTGATGTGAGTTTCACAGTTCACTGCTCTTTTACTTTAACCTGTTGACCACTAAAGTGCAGTTAGCTTTAGGTCTTGTTTCAGAAAAGAGCAACAGAAGAGGTAAAAATCAATGCAGGTGTGTGTATAATAGAGAGTGACACTGCTTTGTGCTTCTGAGTGCAATAGGAATGTGTGTGTGTGTGTGTGTGTGTGTGTGTGTGTTAGTGTGTGTGTGTGTGTGTCAGTGTGTGTGTGTGTGTGTGTGTCTTTGTGTGTGTGTGTCTGTGTGTGTGTCAGTGTGTGTGTGTGTGTGTGTCTTTGTGTGTGTGTGTCTGTGTGTGTGTCAGTGTGTGTGTCTGTGTGTGTGTCAGTGTGTGTGTGTGTGTGTGTGTGTGCGTGTCTTTGTGTGTGTGTGTCAGTGTGTGTGTGTTAGTGTGTGTGTCTTTGTGTGTGTGTGTCAGTGTGTGTGTCAGTGTGTGTGTGTCAGTGTGTGTGTCAGTGTGTGTGTGTACATGTATCAGTGATGATCAGAAGGATTCTGCTGATTCATCCAGAGGAATCTTTCCTCGGACGTCCTGGATGAAAAAGGCCTCTGAGCTTATTGAAGGAAGTGAAGATGGACTCACCAGAAACACGGTGCTCCAGACCGCCGAGCAGAACTCCAGCCCCCGGACCAGCGCTAGAAGATGGACGTTGATAAATCATTACGTCAACCCTTGAAAGTAACTAGTACTCTGAGTACTTTTTGGGGAGAGTATTCTGTACTTTTACTGAAGTACTTTTTAACATCAGTACCTGCACATGTGTGTTTTTTACAAAGATATCTGCACGCTCTGAATGTCCGAGCTCTGACAACAACACATGAACCTTCAACACTGACAGCACTTCACCCTCTGTACACAGACCTGCACATCAGCTCATTTTGCTTATTGGATTTCTTGGTTTATTCTTATTTGTGTTGATTCTTGCTCTGTCTTCTTTGATCTTAGTTATGTTGTGGACAAAGTCATGTGAAGGGAGCTGGCACAGTCAGAGGGTCAGTGCTCTGCGTGACCTCTGCTGTGCATTTGACAATGAACGTCTTGGATCTTGAATCTTGAATGGATCCACATTAGCAAAGGAGGTCGGTGCTGGATCAGCGCGGTCCGTCCTTCTTCTCTGCTGATAAAGAGGGAACTAGTGGCTGAGCAAGTTATGGGGCGGAGATCATTAGAACGTTAGAAAACGCCGTATGGTGTATGACCAAGCGGCAACCTTCGGGGCTCAGACCTGAAGCCCATGCGGAAGTGTCAAAACCTGTAGTTCACGCTGCAACCACTGGGGGCTGGCTCCAGCAGCGAGTCATTTCCCATAGACTCCCATGTTAAAATGGCCGACTTCACAGCAGAAAAAAACATGTTTACAGCCTGGTACCGAAACCGCTCTGGTCTCAGATGATAGGTTCTCTTCTAGTGTCAGTTGTAGGGGGGGTGAATTTTTTTACAACTCACTGGTTTCAGTTGTATTCTGACTTAAAATTACGCAATAATTATGGGCGTTGCCGCTTGAGTGACAGACGTATCACAACGTGAGTTTCCTGCTTCCACGATCGCCCGCCCCCCTAAACCCCGCTCGTGCCCCCCCTTTTTGTCCATATTTGGAGTTTTGGCGGACATGACGCTGCCAACATGGCGGCGGTCATCAACGACCTGGAACCTCCCACCGAGCCTCAGAACGGCTCTTCAGAAACAAAAGGATGACGTCACAAAGCTCTGTCCATAGTTTTTACTGTCAATGTGTATGACGTAAAAAACAACGTTTTAAGTGCTGGCGAAATGTGACATGAATGGCTTGCGATACTAATTCGACAAGTTCCGTGACGTCTCCACCTCCCTCTGTTCCTCCACAGGCTCCAAACCGTTTCCTCCGTGCGTTTGATTTCTTCTTCGTCTTCTGCACAAACGTAGTGTAGTAACAGGTAGCGCCCCCTTTTGGTGTGGAGTTTGAGTTGCAGTATTTGATCTGGGGTTAGAGCTTCAGTATATTTAAATAAGCATATCAAAGAATGAATAAATGGCAATATATATATATTGGAAGTATATCATAAATAAATAATACAGTCATAGTCAAACATGTGTGTTTAAGATGATAACTTCACTTGTGAATAACAATAACTTTGCAGCTGTTTGTGCACCTTTGTAAGCGCCTCCCATTAACACACTCATTGACACTGCAACTATTAAAAGCCGTACACAAGCATGGTGCAGCCTGCACATTCAAATGGTTGTTACAGTGTTTCCATAAAGAAATCTATGACACTGTACTGTAAGTATAATACTTTGTATTTTTTTACAAACACATATTTTAACATCTCACTTTGTACAAATGAAGATGTGTTCTTGAATGGTTTGGTTCTGTAAATTTGAAAGTGAGTAACAAAAAGATCAGGTCAAGTAAACAAGGTCAAGTCAAGTTTATTTATAAAGCACATTTAAAAAACAACAAAGTGCTGCAGACAGGAGTCAGTCATGTATGAATAACATCAAAGTAAAATAATCAAAGTACAGGAAACAAGATAAAACCTGCATAAAAGTGGTAAAAGCCAAGGTGAGATGAGTGGGGACTGTAGCTGCAAACATAGACCCTGATATGAAAGAGTGGAACTGAAAGAATGAAGCAAACACATGGAGAGTGGAGTCGAACCACCAACCTTCCGGTTATGGGACAACCCTGGTATACCGCTGCGCCACTGCTGCCCACATATCAACACACAGGTCAGTGATGACATTCGCCTGACGAACCACCTCTGAATGAAGTTCACTGTTACGTTTCTCGAGCTCATCAATGTATATCTGAAAGCTTTCTCTTGCTTCCTGCTCACGTTTCAGCTGATCTTCAAAGGAGGACCTGTCCTCTGACAGCTGGTTTATCTCACTGTCTTTTTCCTGGAAGGTCTTGTTGGCCTTCTGTAGGTCACTCCTCAGAGTGCAGACCTCGTTGGCCAGCTCCTCACACTTGGAAGAACACTGGGTAAGTTCTTCGGCAGCCTTTCTGAGGTTTTCGTTTTCTGTTGTGAGCTGTTCACACTTTACCCCTAACTCTAGAGTCTCCTTTTGCTGCTGCGTCAGAGACTGGTGTAAACATTTCAGTGTTTGCTCAAACTCCAGGTCCTTTTTCTCCAACTGTCCGACCTTGGCCTTGCTCTTGGCCAGTTGGTTGCAGACATCAATGTGTTCAACAGACAGGTCAGTGATTAAATTCACCTGAAGAACCACCTCTGAACGAAGTTCACTGTTACGTTTCTCGAGCCCATCAAGGTCTATCTGAATGCTTTCTCTTGCTTCCTGCTCACGTTTCAGCTGATCTTCTAAGGAGGACCTGTCCTCTGACAGTTGGTTTATCTCACTGTTTTTTTCCTGGACGGTCTTGTTGGCCTTCTGTAGGTCACTCCTCAGAGTGCAGACCTCGTTGGCCAGCTCCTCACACTGGGTAAGTTCTTCGGCAGCCTTTCTGAGGTTTTCGTTTTCTTTTGTGAGGACGGTCCCCTTGGCTTTTTTCGGTCTAGTGATCAAGCCAACTGATTCCACAATAAACTGCTTCAACGTTTGTCCTTTCTTCTCGCGCTTGTCTTGTTCTTGCCGCTCTTTCTTCTCTCTTTCCTCTCGTTCTTGGCGCTCTTTCTTCTCTCTTTCCTCTCGTTCTTGGCGCTCTTTCTTCTCACGCTTGTCTCGTTCTTGGCGCTCTTTCTTGTCACGCTTCTCTCGTTCTTGGCGCTCTTTCTTCTCAGGCTTCTCTTCGTGTTTTCTGTCTGAAGGCTTCGGTTTGGACAAAAACAGCAGTTTCCATCCATCCATCTTCTGTTAACCCTCTTGTCCTGCAGTGCAGGGTCACGGGGGGGCTGGAGGCGGAGGAGGTGAGAGGTGGGGTATACCCTGTGGGGACACGACACACCCTGCATGGAAACATTGGAAATGCATTAGGAGGGGGACAGAGAGAGCTATACAGTTGATAACCATTCAGGTGCCAGGATACAGGCAGGCAGGCAGGGCTGTTACCATGGTGACAGGCTGACACACAGGAAGCACACAAAGCAGCCATGTTTGTAGTCTTTATCAGACTTTAAGCATTGTATCTGTCATATTGATCGTCCTTCAGCTGTATACTACTTTTCCACATTCACATCACGCAGCCTGAGCTTCTTATAAGTTTATGGTATTATTCCAGCCTCAGACCTTTCATATGGTGTATTCACAGGCTGGTTTTTAATTAGTTTGATTGCCGTTGCTAGGCGATTCCTCTGATTCTCCAGCAATTCAGAGCAATCCTTCACATCAGCATTCAAAGCAACAATTCAGCTGCAGCAATCAAACTTGCATTTTCTTCAGGAAAAGCCCTTTTCTAGTTACAGCCTGTAACCCTTCTCCTCATGTCCATCGCAGATATGGCGAACAACAGATCATCAGCCAAATAAAACCATCTACTGTAACTTTGAGTAGACAACAGCTTCCTCCCAGCGTTTTCTTTAAGTTGAGTCTAACATCAATGTAACGTCACAGAGAGCTCCACCGTCTCTACAGTCCCTGGGTTTACACTCTCTGGTCTCGCTATCACACAGAATGGAGTTCGCCCCAATATGCACACACACACACACACGGCATGTGCGTAAATGCGCACGACTCTGTCTCCCTCTCTCTCTTTGAATAAACGCGATGAAGTTGCACTTATCGCTCACTACTGTTGGTACTCACCACGAATCTGACTGTATGAAGAAACCTGTTGCTGAGATGTTAGCCTCCTCTGCAGCTGTGTCTCCTTCTTCCTCTCTAAATCCTTCTGTTCTGTGTTTAGTCCAGTAATCAGCTTGAGATTATTCTCCGTTAGGACGCCTATTGCTTTGCACTTCAGGCAGGTTTGTTTCCACAGAGCTCCCCAAAATATCCTACTGTGTCTGTCTTTGAAACACCTTTATTGAAAAAATGTGTCAGCCTGTCGCCATGGTAACAGCCCTGCCCACCTGCCTGTATCCATGGCAACCTGAATGTTTATCAACTGCCCCCAACTGCAGCTCTCTCTGCCCCCCTCCTAATGAGTTTCCAATGTAAAAACACCCTCTAAACAACCTCTCTTTTTGTTCAAACTGAAGCCTTCAGACATAAAATATGGACACAGTCAGAATCACAAGATGTTGCTCTACAACATGTGGACATGTAGCAAACAGCTCCATAGCAATGAATATGGCAGATATCATGTGTAATGATGGATAAAGAAGTAGCCGAATACTAATATGAAAGATATAATGCTTAAAGTCTGATAAAGACTACAAACATGGCTGCTTTGTATGCTTCTTGTCAGTCACCATGGTAACAGCTCTGCCTGCCTAATTAGGCTAATTAATGTTGGAGAGAGAGGTGTGTCAGCCTCCTGTTACTCCTCTCAGGGCAGATCATGTAATTTAATGGGGGTTGCACCCTCTGAACAGCTGCTTGGTGTGTCCAAACCAAAGCACTCAGACAAAAAATGTAAAAACCGTGAGTATCACAAGTGCTTGCTCAACAAATGTCTGCAATTTCATGTTGATCCGGTAAAAGATGTGGAAATGGCGGCGAGTTAGAAAATAGGTTTTGAGAAGTTTTCCTTCGAACTGGTGGCAAAGTTATCCCTGTTAGATAAAAGGTGCAGACGTGACAGTAGGATAGAACCGCAGAAACTGTACGGAAGAAAATATAATAATGCACAGTACATATTGAGGAGGACAGGAGCCTCAGTGTGGGAGTGTACAGGAAACCCACACACACGGGACCAGGACCTGCTGTTTGGTTCACACCACCCACTGGAACACAAACTGGGAGTCATCAGGACCCTGCAGCACAGAGCACAAACTGTAGCCACCAGCTCAGAGGGGAAGAAGAAGGAGCAACACCACATCAGGAAGGCCCTGCAGACCTGTGGCTACCTGGACTCATCAAAGCCACAAAAACAAGACCCCCCAACAACAAGAAGAAGGACAACACCAGGCGGCGAAAGAACATCTCCATTCCATATGTGTCAGGAGTATCAGAGAAACTCCGCAGGATCTTCAACAACCATCACATCCCGGTCCATTTCAAACCCATGACAACACTGAGACAGAGACTGGTTCACCTGAAGGATCAGACTCCCAGGGAGACACACAGCAATGTGATATATGCAGTCCAGTGCAGTGAGGAATGCTCTGATCTGTACATTGGAGAAACTAAACAACCACTCCACAGAAGAATGGCTCAGCACAGGAGAGCCACCTCCTCAGGACAAGACTCAGCTGTTCACCTCCACCTCAGAGACAGAGGACAGTCCTTTGAGGACAACAATGTCCACATCCTAGACAGAGAGGACAGATGGTCTAAAGAGGAGTCAGGAAGCATCTATGTGAAGCTGGAAGAACCTTCCCTTAACAGAGGTGGAGGCCTCAGACATCATCTTTCTACCACAGACAGCAGCTTCCATCCATCCCAGGAGGTCTGCACAGACTCACAGCAAGAACAAAGGGCTGTCCACCAGTCCACCTCCGGTAGTCTCATAGTCGTTAGACACACCTGGCCCAGTCAGCCACACCATCACAGGTAACCATGGAAACATTTAGTGCTATTGTTTGTTTGTTGTATTGATAAACCATGTTTCCCACCAAACAGTTAGAACTGATGAAGCTGCTTGGATGAGCAGAGAAACGTCTTCAAGAAAACTCTACAAGTCCAGACGCCTCGCTTCAACCTGCTCTACGAATGATGACCTGGATGACTGAGAAGCTTCATCAACATATAAGAATACAAGTTTGCTCTGCAATCAGACTAAAGAGGGTGAAGAACAATAGTTTGATAGCCTAGCAATGGCAATCAAACTAATTAAAGTCATAAGAAGCTCAGGCTGTGTGATGTGAATGTGGAAAAGTAGCACACAGCTGAAGGACGATCAATATGACAGATACAATGCTTAAAGTCTGACAAAGACTACAAACATGGCTGCTTTGTATGCTTCCTGTGTGTCAGCCTGTCCCCATGGTAACGGCCCAGCCTTCCTGTATCCATGGCAACCTGAATGTTTATAAACTGTATCCGCTCTCTCTGTCCCCTCCTAATGCATTTCCAATGTAGAAACACCCTCTAAAAATCAGCCATTCAACTTTCACCGTGTTCATCTCACAGAGCACGTTCCAGCTCAACTTCAAGTTTTTTTTTAAAAATATAGTTTTTCAAATATTAAGTTGAGTCTAACATCAATGTAACGACACAGAGAGCTCCACCGTCTCTACAGTGCCTGGGTTTACACTCTCTGGTCTCTCTATCACACAGAATGGAGTTCGCCCCAATACGCACAGACACAGACACACACAGCATGTGCGTAAATGCGCACGACTCTCTCTCCCTTCTCTCTGTGAATAAACACGATGAAGTTGCACTTATCACTCTCTACTGTTGGTACTCACCACGAATCTGACTGTATGAAGAAACCTGTTGCTGAGATGTTAGCCTCCTCTGCAGCTGTGTCTCCTTCTTCCTCTCTGATCCTTCTGTAATCAGCTTGAGATTATTCTCCGTTAGGACGCCTATTGCTTTGCACTTCAGACAGGTTCGTTTCCACGGAACTCCCCAAAATATCCTGCTGTGTCTGAAACTGTTCACAAACACCTTTATTGCGCAGAGTCGAACAACAACTAAAGCTCTGAGCTGCGCTCTCACTCCTACAACGGTCTGAGTAGGACCTGCCTTTGATCAGGTTGCCATGGATTTTCAAAGGCCAAAGGTTGATCTTTGAATATCCATGGCAACCGGTATGTTTACCTGTATCCGCTCTCTCTGTCCCCTCCTAATGCATTTCCAATGTAAAAACACCCTCTAAAAATCAGCCATTCAACTTTCACCGTGTTCATCTCACAGAGCACGTTCCTGCTCAACTTATAGTTTTTTTCAAAAAATTAGTTTTCCAAATATTAAGCAGTTTCTGCATCATTTCTAACATGGGAGTCTCTAGGAGCCCTTCAACGAGGCTCATGTGCCAAATGTATCTGCTCCTACAGACTCCAGTTCAGTCTTAAAATGCTCATCACATGCTGCTCTATCAAACTTGTATTCAGAAGTTTCTAATTCCGGATCGTCTCCACGCGCCAGGCTCTCAAAGTTGGAGTGGTGTTTGAGGTCTCCTCTGCTGTTACCATGGTGACAGGCTGACACACAGAGGCACGCACAGCTCTGAACCGCTCTGATTCTCCATCAGTTTAGATCAATCCTTCACATCAGCAGTAAAGCAGCGCTTCAGCTGCAGCACTTTTTCTACTTATGACCCCGGTTTATACCGCAGCGTGGAATCTCTGCTCGTACATGTCTGTGGCTGTTTCTCCGCCGGTAGCGATGTGAAATCAGCGAGTTTTATTCTGGTGACTGACTTCCTGTCTGCTCGATGTAGTCGGTGCAAACAGACGCAGATGTACATGTACGAGCAGCGATTCCGTTTGAAAAGTAGAGAAGCAGCTTTAATATGACAGAACATGCGCACAGCGCCGCGCCGCGCTCTCCGTGCGGAATGAATCCGGGCCAAGAGCTTCACCTTTCTAAGTTCTTACCTGTGTTTCAGCAAATGAAGTTCAGAGCGCAGATTCTCCAGCAACTCAGAGAATCCTTCACATCAGCCTTCAGATTCTTTCTGCGTCTTCTTCTGAATAAAATCCTGAAAGTCCTGGAACTTGTCCTGAATCCGGACACTGTCTCTCTGTAGTCAGGGGCGCCCGATAAACATTCAGGGGGACACTTCATGACATGAGGGTGACTTTCAAAGGCATCACAATTCGTGCTGTCATATTTTCAAAAGGCCACGCCCCCTTTCAAAACAATACATAAACCCCATGTAATCTTATGATATATTGTTCATGTTCAGGTTCTCAATCAATCAATCAAGATGGCGCCGGGTACGGACGCCCTGGTGTTTTGGTGCGCTCTGTTTTGTTTGTTTTTGTGCACAAACTGTGTGTCTGCATGCTCTTACACCAGAGAAGAGCTCATGAAGATTTACCATACCTGTGGACTTATCACCAGTTTTTTTAGCATCTGCTGCCGATTTACTACACGTTTTAGTTAAAAAGGTGAGACGCCGGCGCAGAGGGAAGAGAGCTGGTGCGCCTCCGGAGACGTGGGACGCGCACACCGTTACCTGGGATTTTTCTCTCTAACGTCCGCTCACTTAGCAACAAAATGGACGAGCTGACACTGTTGATGGGAAGGAACAGGGACTTTTCTTCATCTTGTGTGTTGTGCTTCACGGAGACCTGGCTTTGTGAACAGATACCGGACTGCGCGCTGCAGCTGGAGGGATTCCAACTCCTCCGAGCGGATCGCCACAGGGAACTCTCCGGTAAAACCAAAGGTGGAGGTGTCTGTTTCTATATCAACAGTGGTTGGTGTACTGATGTGACTGTGATCTCCCAGCACTGCTCTCCTGCTCTGGAATACTTATTCATTCACTGTAAGCCGTTTTACTCTCCACGTGAGTTTGCTTCATTCATTCTGGCCGCTGTTTACATCTCGCCCGGTGCGGACGTGCACGAGGCTCAGCGTGCACTCGCGGATCAGATCCTGTGTTTGGAGCAAACATATCCGGACTCCTTAATTATTGTCCTTGGTGACTTTAATAAAGGAAACCTGAGCAAAGAACTCCCGAAGTACAAACAGCTGATCAAATGCCCGACCAGAGAGGAGAACACACTGGATCACTGTGACACCACAATAAGCGAGGCATATCGCGCAGTGGCCCGTGCAGCTCTTGGACTATCTGACCACGTGATGGTCCATCTGATTCCTGCGTACAGACAGAGGCTGAAGCTCTCCAAACCTGTGGTGAGGACATCTAAAAAGTGGACCAGCCAGGCTGTGGAGGAGCTTCGCTCCTGTTTTGAGACAACGGACTGGGAGGTGTTCAGGGCTGCCACTGATAGTCTTGATGAGTATACAGACACTGTGACGTCATATATACAGTACTGTGAGGACAGTATTGTGCCAACACGCACCAGGGTGACTTATAACAATGACAAACCCTGGTTCACAGCTAAACTCAACCTGGCTCTTCACTACATCCTGCAGCATCTGGACTCCCCGGGAACCTATGCTAGGATCCTGTTTGTGGACTTCAGCTCTGCTTTCAACACAATCTGCCCAGCTCTCCTCCAAGACAAGCTGTCCCTGCTGCATGTTCCAGACTCCATCTGCCGGTGGATCACTGACCTCCTGACAGACAGGAGACAGCATGTGAGGCTGGGGGCGAATGTCTCGGAAACAAGGACCATCAGCACCGGTACCCCCCCAAGGCTGTGTACTTTTCCCTCTGCTCTTCTCCCTGTACACCAACTGCTGCACCTCCAGTCTGTCAAGCTGATTAAGTTTGCTGACGACACCACCCTCATTGGACTCATCTCAGACGGGGATGAGTCTGCCTACAGGATGGAGGTGGACCGTCTGGTGTCCTGGTGTGCTGACAACAACCTGGAGCTGAATGCCCAGAAGACAGTGGAGATGACGGTAGACTTTCGGAAAGTGCCAGCTCCATCACCCCCCCTCACCCTGACAGACACCCCCATCTCCACAGTGGACTCTTTCCGCTTCCTGGGTACCACCATCACCCAGGACCTCAAGTGGGAGCTCACCATCAGCTCCCTCATCAAAAAGGCCCAGCAGAGGATGTACTTCCTGCGGCAGCTGAGGAAACTCAAGGTGCCAGCCAGGATGATGGTTCAGTTCTACACGGCCATCATTGAGTCCATCCTCACCTCCTCCATCACAGTGTGGTACGCTGGGGCCACTGCCAGGGACAGGCACAGACTGCAGCGTGTTGTGCGCTCTGCTGAGAAGGTGATCGGCTGCAGCCTGCCATCTATCGAGGACCTGTACGTCTCCAGGACTCTGAGGCGTGCAGGTCGGATCACAGCTGACCCTTCTCACCCTGGACACGGACTCTTTGAGCCACTCCCCTCAGGCAGGAGGTTACGGTCCATTCGGACCAGAACCTCACGCCACAAGAACAGCTTCTTCCCCTCTGCTGTTGGACTGTTAAACTGTAATTAATGCACTGCTCTGCACTGTCTTCAGAATGTCACTTTAGTATAGTCACTGCACAATGACGACTATTTGCACTGTTTACTCCATCTTGCACTACTTGCACACGAGTACCACCTCACCGATCCATGTGGTACCTGTTACATTATTACATTATTACACTGTTCCATTCGATCATATAAGGGTCTATGTTTACCATTTCATCTGCACAGTATTTTATGTTCTGTTCATTGTATGTCTGTTACGCCATGTCAGTCATGTAAATTTAGCCTTACTGTAGTTTATTTACTTAATTTTATCTTAGTTTTTATCTTATTGCATGTTAATTGTTATATGTTCTTTGTATGCACCAATCACTAAGGCAAATTCCTAGTAATGTGAACCCCCTTCACTTACATGGCAATAAACATGATTCTGATTCTGATTCTGATTCTGATGTTTAAATAAATCATGGACCAGAAGTCTTCTGTCTAAACGCTTCATCTTACTCTGGTTTCCCTCTGAACACAGGCTGTGTTGGAAGAATTCTCGAAGGAACCTGTGTCAGCAGCATGGCCTGCTGGACTTTGTGGAGACAGTCTGTCCATATGTCTTACTATGGACATATATGTGATGTCACTCCGATGATCTCATCCATGATATGTTACTGTGAAGTATGATTGTGCCTGTGCCTGCTCTAAGATGTGTGTGAGTATTCTGAGAAGCTGTCTGTTAGATAACAGAGGGTAAAAGACCGCAGGCTGGTTGGAGGCTCATGTTTCCAGAACCAGAACCTGAGCCTATAATGTTTGCAGCAGGTTAGTAGCTCTGCACTTGGTCCACAGACACCTGGCCGTGGTCGTCGTGGTGATAAGGCAGGTGATGGGGGTCTATGTAAGCTCCAACCTGGTCATGGTAGGCGTAGTTCAGCTCCCCCAGGTCATCGGTGGGGGTGTGGTCTCTGCCAGCCAGCAGATCGGTCCGTTTCAGAGCGCGGCCTTCTCCAAATGCACGGTACAGATACTCCGCCATGACGAACAGCGCCACCTGCAGAGAGGCGGAAACACTCAGTGTGATGGAGCTAGAGTAACATAAGTTACCGTCCAGACTCACTGTATGAGACAGCCTCTAGTGGACACTGGAGGAACTGCAGTTTATGCTGCTTGGTCTCAGTACCTACCTCAGTACCTCATCTACTAACAGATACAGAGCTGCGCTGATCTTCCTTCTTCTTCACCCTTAATAAATATTTATGTCATATAACCACAAACAGGCCGCCATGTTGATTCAAAACCATCCAATCAGAAGCAGACAGGAAGTGCTGACACGTCAAAGCGATCTGCTGGTGACTCAGTGAAGACACACACAAACCCTCAGACTGTGACAAAGGCGTGTTTGCGCCCTCTGCAGGCAGTGCAGTGTTACTACCTGCAGTAACAGCAGGGCGACGTCCATGGCGATGATGGTCAGGGAGTTCTCCTGCAGCCAATCACTGAACGTCTGACTGCAGCCCTGAAAGCCACAAACCCAGCAGCATCATGGGTAAAACATCACAGCACACCAGCGACACGAAACACAGGAGGTTAAGAGTGTGTGTGTGTCAGAGTGTGTGTGTGTGTATGGGAGGAGAGCGCTCGTCTGGTTGGACTGAAGGACACCTGTTGACAGGAAACAGGAAGTACAGCTGTTCAGCCATATGCAGGTTGGGGGGTTGAATCTGGAATCACTGCTGTAAACACATCCTCAATATCATAACTTCACAGATTGGTCAGGATCCTCTGTTTATCAGAAAGAAGAGGTGGCAGAACGCAACTGACCAATCAGAATCCAGTATTCAGCTCCACTGACCCTGAAGTGGTCTCGGCTCATGTTAAATGACCTCATGCTTATGAATAAAGTGACTGTAAATCAGACTGAACTCTGGGATTATTTCTCTGTAACAGAGCAGCCACAGCAGCTGGCCTGAGAGTCAGTCACAGTGTGTGTGTCAGTGTGTGTGTGTGTGTCAGTGTGTGTGTGTGTCAGTGTGTGTGTGTGTGTGTGTGTGTGTGTGTGTGTGTGTGTGTGTGTGTGTGTGTGCCTGGCAGACAGCAGGTGTTGCCTCTATCCTCAGTGCCCGACCCCACCCACTTGCCCGGGGAATTGCCCGGCTGCCGTCGCCTAGCAACCCAATTGCCGCTTCCACGCCAACTTCTCACAATCGAGCCACAAGGCTGTTGTTTACTATTATACATATGCATGTGTGTGTGCGTGTGTGTTCATGCAGGCTATACCACAGGAGGAATTAGAAGTACAAATTTAGAAGTGTGTAATTTAAATCAACTATTTTATGTCCATTTCACACTTGGTTGCCCTTTTAAACCATGTGTCCACATCCATACTGTATAATCTATGAATAATCAAGCACCTCTCATGAACTCATTTTTAATACAGGAGCACAGAAAATGTAGTAGTGCCAGTAATGAGTTTTCTATAAACATAGAGCCTCATTAAAACACATTTGCAGGGGAAAAGCAAAACTGCATTTTATTCATTTGAAATGCACCTGTGGCCATTTTTTCACATCAGATTACACTTTAGGTAGAAGAAGGCACACCGTTTTCTCTTAGCTCCTTTCTGCATCAGTTTTACTATCTGTTTGTAAGCGCACTCGAGCAGCTCAAACCACAAGACGTGATACAATATGATGAAGCATCTGTCAAATCTGACTCCTGCCTAGAAAAGTTTAAATGTCACCATCGCAACCTGTCAGATGTTTTTTTTCAAGATTCTGTAAACAAATTGATGTGCTTTCAGCTGAGAAACTGTCTTAATGCAAAAAAAATGCATTATACTGTACACTCCAGTATACACAGGCTGCTAAGCACAATTCATTTATTAATTCTTCTTGGTGAGTGCATTACCATGGCAACAAATGATTTCCAAGTTTAAAGTTTAATCACCATCTCCCCCGCACAGTGTCTTCTTGGCAAAGACGATGGGACATGTGTTTTATCTCCGCATACGCTGACACAGATATATTCTTCATTGTCAGTTCCAACTGTTAAGATGGAACATGACAGAAGATGACATAAAAAAACATCGAAAAAGGTGATCTGGACATGATATGTGCCAGCGTTTAGTGGACATTTGAGGAAACTGTTGATTGTAAAAGTACAATTGTAACATTTTGGGCTCTTTCACTTTCTTAATTTTCATACTGCTTACAGTTTTTTCTGATTGCTTAAACACTATCAATGATTCTTATAGCACAATTTCTAAAACTATTAATAGTTTTAGCAAAATCACTCACTGAGTTTGCAAAACTAAAAGCAAAAAAACTGCTTTACACTCAGTTTGCACTTTTGTAACACACAATTTGCAAATGTATAAATATAATCCACCTCACAGCACTCTTTTTGCTGAACTGTAAACACAACTCACTGCTTAACACACAACTTCCAAATGATCAACACACTCCTAGTCAAACTACACACATTTATGGCTGGTATTTACACTATTTTGCCAACTGTCTGGCTACACTGTCACATGTGAGAACTGTTTTACATCATTAGTTCACTTTGCAATCAGCATGAGCACTGTGAATAAGCCACAGGTAAGCTTCAGTGTGGAGAACAATGGAGGGAGAAGGAAACTGAGAAGAGTGAGAATTAGAGGAGGAACATGAGGAAGAGGACGAAGACTAGGATGTGAATTTAGAGGAAGAGGACGAGGAGGTGAAGTTGGAAGGGTAAGAAGAAATAAATTTACTGATGTCATCGGAGCTACAATAGTGGATCATGTGATCAACCATGGAATGACCCTGAGGGAAGCTGGACAACAAGTTCAGCCTGAGCCGCTACACTGTAGCAAGCATCATAAGGACATATTGATGAGAATGGGTTAGTACAGTTCCCTCACACTAAGTTTTGTAGGTGTACCATACTCTAATGAGAAAAACAACAATACTGTACATGTAAAACTGAAACTGCTACTCCACAGAATTACTAGACATCCAGCATCTGGAAGGAGGCATGCGAGGATATGGACCAGGCATCATGTCAGGCCTGGATACAGCACTCCAGGAGACATTTTCCCCGGTGCCTTGGACTAGAAGACATTGCATGCATGTGATGTTGATGAAATTCTGTGGCCGGACCCAGAGAGACAATGAGACTGATTTTCTCTCTCTCTCTCTCTTTCAGTGAAATTGTATGTTTTCTTGTGTTTGTTTTGATGTGTGTGAATAAACATTCATACTTGAAATTTGAATCCCTGTGTGTTTATAGAACTATTTATGACAAAAGTTTGACCTCACATGGACAGACCTTGTGCACAGAGAAAGCAAAAGCCAGATGTGTTTTCAGTTAATACCATCAGTGTGTAGTTGGCACATTGTGTGCTTAGTAATATGGTGGTTTGTGTTAACTGTGTGGTACAAAAATACCATTTTTACAAAGGTTTGAAGAGTTAAGCAAGATGTATTAGCTTTTGCAAGAGATCTACAATGTTTTGCTGATTTGGTGTAAGGTTTTTTTATTTGTGTGTAGAGTTTTGCACAAATAGCCAATAGTTACAGAAATGTGCTTAAGCAATCAGAAAAAACTGTAATGTGAAGCTGATGCTAGCAGCTGCTTTATACTGTAGCTAAAGCCTGATAACTGGAGGCTTCCAGGGTGCTGCTGTTTTTTTTGTATTTTGAGGTTGTGGGTCTGAAAGGTGTAATGCATTCCTCCTGATGGCCAGCACGGGGCATTAGAATGATTCATTTGATTTACAGTTTTTTCTGATTGCTTAAGCACATTTCTGTAACTATTGGCTATTTGTGCAAAACTCTACACACAAATAAAAAAACCTTACACCAAATCAGCAAAACATTGTAGATCTCTTGCAAAAGCTAATACATCTTGCTTAACTCTTCAAACCTTTGTAAAAATGGTATTTTTGTACCACACAGTTAACACAAACCATCATATTACTAAGCACACAATGTGCCAACTACACACTGATGGTATTAACTGAAAACACATCTGGCTTTTGCTTTCTCTGTGCACAAGGTATGTCCATGTGAGGTCAAACTTTTGTCATAAATAGTTCTATAAACACACAGGGATTCAAATTTCAAGTATGAATGTTTATTCACACACATCAAAACAAACACAAGAAAACATACAATTTCACTGAAAGAGAGAGAAAATCAGTCTCATTGTCTCTCTGGGTCCGGCCACAGAATTTCATCAACGTCGCATGCAATGTCTTCTAGTCCAAGGCACCGGGGAAAATATCTCCTGGAGTGCCGTATCCAGGCCTGACATGATGCCTGGTCCATATCCTCGCATGCCTCCTTCCAGATGCTGGATGTCTAGTAATTCTGTGGAGTAACAGTTTCAGTTTTACATGTACAGTATTGTTGTTTTTCTCATTAGAGTATGGTACACCTACAAAACTTAGAGTGAAGGAACTGTACTAACCTATTCTCATCAATATGTCCTCATGATGCTTGCTACAGTGTAACGGCTCAGGCTGAACCCGTTGTCCAGTTTCCCTCAGGGTCATTCCATGGTTGATCACATGATCCACTATTGTAGCTCCGATGACATCAGTAATTCTATTTCTTCTTACCCTTCCTCCTTCCTCTTCACCTCCTCGTCCTCTTCCTCCTGCTTCCTCATGTCCTCATCCTCCTCTAATTCTCTCTCTTCTCAGTCTTCTTCTCCCTCCATTGTTCTCCACACTGAAGCTTACCTGTGGCTTATTTACAGCTCATGCTGAATGCAAAGTGAACTAATGATGTAAAACAGTTCTCACATGTGACAGTGTAGCCAGACAGTTGACAAAATAGTGTAAATACCAGCCATAAATGTGTGTAGTTTGACTAGGAGTGTGTTGATCATTTGGAAGTTGTGTGTAAAGCAGTGAGTTGTGTTTACAGTTCAGCAAAAAGAGTGCTGTGAAGTGGATTATATTTATACAATTGCAAATTGTGTGTTACAAAAGTGCAAATTGAGTGTAAAGCAGTTTTTTTGCTTTTAGTTTTGCAAACTCAGTGAGTGATTTTGTTATAACTATTAATAGTTTTAGAAATTGTGCTATAAGAATCATTGTTAGTGTTTAAGCAATCAGAAAAAACTGTATTATCTCGACAAAGTAGCTTATGCAGCTTGCCACATTGAATAAGCCACACCCCCAACACACACATATGTGCACAAAAAACTCAGCTTTGCATAAAAATAAGAGATCCTCAGTTATAATTAATGATTCCCGTCAACAAAGTTTAGCATTAGCAATATAATGCATTTAGGCCAGGCAGCTGGTGCACAGCAAGCACAGAGTGCACAAAGGGAGGACATCACTGACAAATCACTACACCACACTTCACACCTTCTCTCCCTGATTTAACAATAGCTAAGCTAATTTTGCAGATGTATGATTACATCTTTGAGAATGTGTCTTTGCAGTCTCCATTGTGGGGACAGTTGTCGTGGTTACACCTTGTTGACTCGGGTAGAGTGAGAAGTGATGGCGGGTGTGTGCGATATGATGTCTCACTCGGGACGGGGGCAACCTCGGCCCCCTCTGTGCAATGACTGATCACATTACTATTAGTGAAAGCTACTCTGTCAGGAGGAGAAGTTACGGCCCAGAGAAGGAGGGCCTTGGGGTCACACACAGGCATTGGGTGATGGGAAGCTGTCTGCAGGGGGGATCTGAGGTGATTGGATATGAAGGGTCTTTGCTGTCCCGTTCTATTTTTTAACTTACAAAATCTTGATTCTGTCATACAAAATCAAATATCTTGGGTCTTGTCATTTGATCACAAATCTCTACAGTGAGGCTTATGAAACTACAACATGTGCTGTTGTCACATGCAACGAGTGGCTCTGATAAATGACTTACTCTTTCATTTTCGCTACATATGCTTTCCGCCTCAATGTATCCACTCTGGCCACATGTCATGATCTACAGCTTCATCTTTAACATTTGCCAGGCTTCCTTTTAAGTACAGTCATGTTTGCAGACTCTGGCTTCATCTAATAGCAAGACTGACATTAGTCACCGCTTAGTGAATACACGTCCCTGTCTGTGCATCATCTGCACTTTTCCAGATGTCAATTTTGGAGGAAAAGAGCAAATTTAGCGTAACAGAAAAAAAACAAAGATTTGGGTCATTAATTTAAAACCCAGATGTTTTTTTACTGAACTGTTCTGCATTTACCCAACAGGTTGTTCTGTCCGCCTGGGTTCTACTTGTAAAGGCATCTGCAGAGTTGTATATTTTGTGCTGACCAACATTTCTTTGGACAATTTCCCTGCAAAATGTCCTCTGGAAGCATCACGGACAAGCCTGCGTATCCGGACTTTCAGAGGTTCAGTGAGGTCACACAGATTCTCATAATTAGCACACATTGGAAATTAAACACATAACTGGATTGGTAGCTGCTTTAATCATAATGTAAACTGAACAGTAAAGTTAAAACTGGAGACCACATGCTATAGCTTTTCTGTTAGCCTCTGTCTAGGCACAGTGGAGGTTTGAACTAAATCCTAATGTTAGCCCACTAAAATCTTTACGCTGACGTTTAGTAGTCTAAGTGCACATCATGTTCATGCTCAGTTAATCAGGTTGTCTGATTATCAACACACAAATGAAGCTGAGGGGAATTTACAATACATGAAAAAATAAGGTTTTGATGTGATACATGGATAGCTGAAATAATCTTCATAGCAACAGTGGACATTTCCCCAAAAACAAAGGTCAAAACAAAAGATGAAAAAGTCCACATTTAAAGCCAATCCACTGATTACATGAATATCTGACATGTTTTTGAACCAGAAAGGAAACATTTAGTCATAGGAGTTGATCCCCTGTGGACAAAGGACTCCTGTACTAAATTTCAAATAAAATCAATCTGATATTCAAACCATAAATCCCTAAAACTGAAGTCGATGGACATGTGACCGTGGTCTAACCTTGAATGACGTCGCCTGATGCGGCCTGGCCAGATCTCTGTCGTTTTGATCAACCTCAGCGCTCGGTGAATCACAGACGCAGGACGACAGCGGCACGTTTCCAGCCCCAACCCCTCCCTTCACCCCTCCTCATCTGATGCAGGCCACATCTTTGAAGGCAAAAACAGGGGAACAAACACGTCTTTAGAAGTGAAGGATCTGAGGGATCCATCAGAAAAAGAGAGAGGGGAGTTATTGAGACGAGGCACAAAGAGTGCGAATATGAAAGACAACACAGGGAACATAAAATGAGAGGGGGACAGAGAAAGGGAATAATGTAGACAACAGAGCGGGATCTGCATGTTTTGATCAAACACTGCACATTTTCAGCAAGAAGCATGAGAACTTAACCAAGCAGTGTCCTTCAATGCTCTACATCTCTTCACAAACACCACAGGATTATGGGTAATTTGATAACGTTAGAAGATAACGTAAAAAAAAGCACCAACAACTACACTACTTGTATGACTATAGTGACTACAGTTACTGATGGCTACATTTTACCACTGACATGAAGCTACAGCCAGTAGCTATGTTAGCTAACTTACTCCACACCGACCTACAAAACGCTCATCTGGGTTTCGAACCCATGGCCTCTTGCACCCAAAACACTGATCATCCTGCTACACCACAAGCAAGAGAATCATTCTCTGCTGCAAATGTGTTACACTTGCATGCCATGCAATGACGTCACTAACAAGTTATCGACTACTAAATTAGTTGTCGATGCATTTTGCCCTCAAATATTACTTGAGTGCTCGACTAATCATTGCAGCCTGAGTTTTATTTCATTATTGTAGAATAGTTTACTATCAATGGGACATGATGCTGGCAGTCTGTTAGCTTAGCATAAAGCCAAAAGGACATTAGCGGCCAACTATAAATATACTCCTGAACCTTGTGACCCTGTTAATATCAGACAGCTATCACATATACTGAATATAACTGTAGCTGGCAGCAGGAGCATGAAGCACAGCTATATATAAAAAGTACAGTACTGCTGCTCCCTGAGCCGTTTATGGTGTCTGCAACAGGTGTCCATACAAAGATTACAATTACACCAGATCATCAACCTTGATGAAGAGTCCCTGTATTAGTCAGAAGCCTTATATAACAGATTAGCATCTGTTTATCACCATTTCAAAGCCAGCAATGGGGAATCATCATCCTGCACTACAATACAAGACTATTCTGATAAAGGTGTTGATCCATATTTCACCATGATGCCCTTTTAAAGCTGTAGATGTTTCCGCTTTTACTTCTAATAGACCATCATCTGACATCAGGCAGACTAAGTACTGTACCCAAACTAAGAAGACGTCTTTTGGGTCTCAAGGTGCTGAGTGTGTTTAGAAATTCTGCTTTTCTAACTCATATGTATCCCAGACTCAGCAGGCAGGCAGGCAGGCAGGAGCAGGTGGTTTTTGCAGCTGCAGAGTCAACATGCAGCAGGTGCTGACACACATAATTCATCCACAGACATGTCTGCAAACACACACAGTCAGCATGCCTCAAAATGAAAACGCACCATTCGGTGAAAATGCATTATGGTTACAGCAAATAATTTCCCTTTAATTCACAATGGGAATACTTAAAAGTTAAATGCCCAAATGAAACCCATAACATTAAGAGACCTTTGGGTCAGCCTGCAAAATGAGTCTCACTCCCCCTGCTGGCTGAAATCGAAAAATGCAGGTATAATGCCATTCAAACATAACATTTGCACAATGACCACCAAAATGGTTAAACATTTGGATTTCTGATCATTAGGGCATTTAGGAAAAATGATGCAAAACAATATCAAGACAAGATGACAGAGGTGAAAGCAGTTATATTGGATCTAACCTCCTCCAGTTATAGCACCAAAACAAACACAGTGAAAATAAATGCTGTTGCCTGAAAACAAACTAATGCAGAGATGTAGCTATATTGCGATATTGACATAATGTCACATAACAGTCACACACCACCCACAAAAGGGAGCAGCACCACCAACCTGTTTCTCCAGCACCCAGTGTTGAATAAAATTTACAATTAATTTGAATTAAATGTTACAATCAGGTTGTAGAAATTGGATGAGAGCCAACTTAGCTAAGTTACCGACAATTAGGCAGCAGAACAGGGTTGGCAAATATTTAAGATAACGAATAAAGAAGCTAACATACAAAGATAATGTTGAAAGCAGTTTAGATAGCAAACAGAATTATGCTAACAAGCAAAGTTAAGCTAGTTGACAAAGTTAGGCTAACATTGTTAACATTGCTAATAAAGTTAAAGACTAATTCACGATCTGAATTGATATGAACATAAACTGGTCAACACCGGGATTGCCAAATACACAGATTTTTGTTTTACCATGACTAATTAAAGTGTCCCTCTACCTTTTATGGAAATTTGACTTCTTAAAATTGATCGTGTACCAACAAATGGTAGCATAATTCCCTGAACATACACACACCTGGCGCTGATTGTCGTGAAGATGGGGTGAATGGCGCTACAGAAGCACGTGTCAACAAGCCCCATCTGTGCACTGACTCCCACATGCTCCTGAGCAGAATCAGCCAAAATAAGGAAAGACAGCTGCGTGGGTGGCCCGGATGTGTAGGAGTAAAGATGGAAGTGCAGCTCCAGCCAATAAAATGATCAGAACCAATAGGTACAAATATACCTACAATGAAATGGACCAAACTGGAGAAATGGACTTAAACTTTGTTTAAGCTAATGTCCGTCATTGATACATTCACACACAAACATATATATACATATATTTGGAAATTAAACAAGCACCAAAGACAACATTTGTTATTTTATCTAATATGATTACCGGTTGTTTTGACCCTCCTCTTAATATTATTATTATTATTATTATTATTATTGTTATTATTATCATCACTATTATTACTTGATTGTTCTTTTAATTTCTTTACATGCTGATAATGTCATTGTTAATTCATTCAGTTTGCCATTTAGAAGGTCCACAGTGCAAACTCAGCAGGTCGATCATGGCAGGAACATGGTGGTGTGACTATACTAAAGTGACAGCGCAGATTAATTAGTGTTCAACAGTCCAACAGCAGAGGGAAAGAAGATTTTTTTGTGGCGTGAATATCTGGTTTGAATGAACAGTAGCCTCCTGCCTGAAGAGTCCATGTCCAGGGTGAGAAGGGTCAGCTGTGATCCCACCTGCTGTGATCTGACTCAGAGTCCTGGAGATGTACAGGTGTGGGAGGGATGGGAGGCCGCAGCCAATCACCTTCTCAACAGAGCGCACAGCATGCTGCAGTCTGTCCCAGCTTGTACCTGACAGTGGCCACACCGGCCCCGGCATACCACAAGATGATGCAGGAGGTGAGGATGGACTCAATGATAGCCGTGTAGAACAGAACCATCATCTTAGCTGGCACCTTGAGAAGAACATCCTCTGCTGGGCCTTCTTGATGAGGACGCTGATGGGCAGCTCCCACTTGAGGTCCTTGGTACCCAGAATGCGGAAGGAGTCCACTGTGGAGATGGGGGTGTCTGTCAGAGTGAGGGGGAGCAATGGAGCTCACTTACCAAAAGTCTTCTGGCCGTTAAGCTCCAGGTTGTTGTCGGCACACCAGGACACCAAATGGTCCACCTCCCTGTAGGCAGACTCCCCTGTCTGAGATGAGTCCAATGAAAGCAGTGTTGTCTGCAAACTTAGAGCTCAGAGGTGCAGCAGTTGGTGTAAAACCGATGGCAGCGTAGTGCCATCTTGTGGCGAGGTTTAGGTAGTATGAAGATTGCAACCGTGATCAATAATGAAAAGTGTGTTTTATACAAAAGTCAATGCACAATAGTTGATTTGTACTGATATTTAATATTTAGACATGGGGCAACAGCCATTTTTACAGCACATTTTGCATAATTTATCAATACCTCCTGTATACAATCACAAAACCATGACAGTAGATTTTTTTTCTGTTTACTTACAAGTGGAAAAACCAGACAGGTTTTACAAGCATAATCTTTGTACAGTCAGCATACGTACATCATCAATAATTATAGGTTTTCTTCATAACCCCCCCCCCCCCCCCCCCCCATAACATTTGTGTTCTATATCTGTCTCTACCTCATTCTTGTTTTTTTTTTCTTTTAATAATATCTGGACACAAAAATAGTATGAACCACCAACGAAAACATGCAACATCCAGTGTGAGCACATTTAAATTCTCCTGCAACTACTTGAGTTGTTAAGATAAGACTTTCTGTGTTAGAGACTCTGGTAAACATTTCGGTGTTTGGTGTAAAGGGTCGGGTAAATCTGGGTCCTTATACAGACTCACCTCACTTCTCAGTCTATCCGCTGTACAGTGATCAAGAGAAACAACGACTACCTGTTACTTCTATGATCACACACCCTTTGTTTTGTTTGTCTGCTAAAAGACCTATTGCTCCTCAAACCCCAGTATAAAAAAACTATATATTTACAAGGTTGGAAATAGAGAGATGGCATCTGTTTGTATATGTGTGTGTGTGTGTGTCAGTGTGTTGGAGAGTGTGTATAGAGAGACAACACTTAAAAAGTAGAGCCAATGACATGCATGGACTTGGTATGAAGATGCTACACACACACACACAAGCACATGGGTGTTAAATGAATAAAAACAAAAACACACACCGACCTCAAAACTACTATAGTTTCAGGTATCGTGTCCATTGATTGCATCATATCTTTGTTTTTAAATTGATGCTATTACCTTGATTCTATGCGGAGTTGTTGTATGTGTGTAAGTGTGTGTGTGTGTGTGTGCACAAGGGTGAAAAAGTTGTTTCTCTGAGTTTCAGGCCCTCTAAACATTGTAAACAAGCACTACATTGTGTATAAAAAAACAAAACCTACTTTTTTCCCCCTGTACATCTGATATGTACCAAAAACAAATATAATACAACATGTAAAATAGTCTCACAGGCAATAAATAAAGATTCATATAGCAATACAAAACAAATTTACACTTTAAATCAGGAGAAAAAAATATATTAAAGCAGTAACCATTTCGTGAAGAACGTGAACACACAGCAGTGAAAAAAAAAACAAAAAAAAAAACGAATTAATGTGTCACATTTCCGGTAAGTCAAGACGCAGCTACTACCATTAGATGTTGCATAGAAATCACTGTGTAGTTTCACTGCTAAAACGTGTGACTTAAGATAGTGAATGAAGCAGCTGTTCTGTCTCTTGACCCCCCCATTAAACACACATAAAGACCTCTGTCAGGACATGATGGGCTTTACTGAATTTTAAAGGTACAATCTGTAAGTAAATAAGAAATGACAGCTGTTACATGTTACACAGATATCAATGTAAGTTAGCATGCTAACCAGCTAGAGTCAGACCCATACTGTAGCATCACGTCCACGGCTGGACAAAATAGGAAAGCTGACTAGCACGGACTTCTTGCTACGTCTACTTCCCTGCACACTGCTTACAATACAACATCAGCTCCCATCAGCTTGTGAGGGGCCTGGAGGGCCAACTTCAAAAGAATGATTTCTTATACTGAAGCAGTGTCTAGCAATAGTTCAGACACAAACACTCTGATGTTTATGTGCCCTAAATATGACAGAAAGTAATGCCACAACAGCAAATAGCATCACGTCCAAACAGAAACAACAGCACCACCCATGGGAGACAGTTCCGAGTTTTTTTTTTTGTTTACAAATTGTACCTTTAAAACGACAGTGACAAGTTATTATAACATCAAGACATCTAGGACATGACAAGAAGATGGGACGAACATCAACATGCTACAGTGACAGCAAGATGGTGCTAGTGCTAATATTTTGTGAATAGTTTCTTGTCTTTTGTTCTCTATTTTCACGCCTCAAAAAAAATAAACATCATTATTGATGATGAGGAGGAGGATGATGATGTCAGTTTTACATTCTAAGCAGAAAAAGTGCAAAATATCACAAAAAAAGCGCACGTTGTTGTTGAGTTGACTGCCCTTAAGGAACGAAAGCAAGACCGATATTTTAAGAGTCGTCATGTTCTGGGATCTCACAAAGAAAAACAGGAAATGCTTTAAATCTGATAGATGTCTCACATTCTAAAGGGGCATTGTGGATGAATGAGACGTCACAATCATCGAGACTCGATTGTCTGTGATAAAGATATCTTTATATCTATTTATATATCATTACTGTCCAGCTATGACATGTCACTATGTACAAAGTGGAGGTGTTTTTTTCTGTGCAGAACGTGTGGCACTGCAAATAGATAAGACTCATGCGCACAATAAATAGTGTCCGATTTCATATAATAATCTTTTGATAAAAGTCAGTTGAAAAGGGAGGGGAACAAGTAGTTTTTCTTTTCAAAAACGTGCTTGTTGAAATATATATTTTTAATATCTCCTGGAATGCTAGGTAGGTAGTGTGTTATAAAATATACTTCCTTTTTCAGGATAGCTTTTTTAAGTACTTAAATAATTGAGGAGAAGTCAAATGATGATAGAACTCTACGCTAATATCATAATACAAAAATAAATAAGAGGTCTTCAATATTTCATTCAAATCAATTGAACTCTGCAGGTTATGGATTTAATGGATAAAACATCTAAATAAATCTATCTGTGTGTCCATTCCCTGTATCTATTAAAGTTTCTCTTCTGTGTGAATGAAAAATAACCGTGTATGTGTGTGTGAGTTTGTGTAATACCTGGTTGATTCCCGCTCTTGACCTCTGAACTGTGTGTTTCTCCTAAGCCCCGGATACAATTAAATATACACTCTACATCCTGTAAACATGTGTTTGTGTCCTGTAAACCACTCTACCTTCCTAAAATCATCCAAAATCTATCTGAGCCCTGAAATGAAGATTGAAGAAAGACATTTTTCACCGATAATCCCCGATCCTCCAACCCTTCAGACAAGTGGTTACAGATGTTTGACCTCAGATGTGACACACCCCTTGCCCTCTCAGTGTTTTTGTAGTTTTAGTCTCCTATGAGTGGATCTGGGCAGTGCTGGCGAGCAGCTTGTGCCAGCTCACCACTCGCTTGCGTAGGTCGATTTTGTCCAGCCACACGTAGGCCTCCCCGATGAGAGTCTTCTTCACAAACTTGCCGCCGTTTGACACCAGGAACAGCTGTTGTGAAGAGAACAGAAGAATGTTTTAAGAAGGAAAGAAGAGATTGCTGCATGTGTAAAAGAAGTATGTGTGGAGTATTGGTTTTTCAGTAATTACCTGTAAGGAGTGTCCGGTAGGGTTCATACAGAAGCGGAAGGTTTCGTTAAAGGACGGCTCACGGTCGTGCCGACACACTCTGGTCTTTTTCTTGATGATCCTTTTCTGGGTGGCGATATTCACCACATAGAGCTTTACGTAAAGATCTGTGGGCACAGGCACACATCACATAAATCTGATATTAGTGGTGTGGGAGGAGGTGGGGAAAAGGAACAATTTCCATTAGCATTTGCGTTATATTTTTTTTGTATACGAGTATTAAATGTGAATGGAAACAAAGCCCTGTGTGTGGGTCCCATCTGGAAGCATGTACAAATCAAACAAGTGCCAGGCAGCATGGGTATTAGGATGTAAATATTACAAGAGAAGGCTAGATGGACAGCAATCTGTGCCTTACCAAGAGAGAAGGATTCTGCCGTGAGAGACATGACTTCACAAACAGCATGTGATTTTAAGACATGATACCACATACCTACTTGCATTTTTACTTCTATAGATACATTTGACTAGTATTTTTTTGCTTTGCACAGCCAGTATATCCAGTGTTTTGAGAGGTAACGTATATATATATATATATATCATATTATCATATTTTTTGCCAGCTGAGAAGCCCACACAAACACTTGTTCTGTCATCTATAAAAACTGGCAACACTTAGTGGTATGTCAGATGCCAGAACAAGTGTTTGTGTGGGCTTCTCAGCTGGCAAAAAATATGATATGCGCTGTATTAAGGAACAATCTGCTAAACAGGAGCAAACTTGATTACGTCACAACAGCTTGTACAATACAATTTGTGTGTACAAATGTGTACAGCAGTGTGTAATGTGTGCCATCATGTGTGCAGGCGAGGTATTTTTCATTACCAGGCAGGTGGTCTGGTGACTTGAACTTGTAGGTGATGTTGCGACACTGAAGAATCTCAAGGACGAGGTGCTCACCCTCCGTCTTTATCTCCTTCTTCAGAGCAATCTTTATCTCCCCCATTACCTGGGTCTTACCTAAATACACACAAATCAAATACACAGTACATATGTAGGCTGCTTGTACAGTGTTTTTTCTGCCCTCTACTGGACTCCATGTCTTCTAATATAATGAATGACACCGAATATGGTCTGCAAGCAATCATATTTATTTGTTAAACAAGGATGAGGACAAGTCATGATGAGCGCTGTGCCTGGCCTCTAGTTGCCGTAGCAACTGAATGGAAATGTCAAAGCTGGGTCAACAAAACCCTGGCAAGTCATAGCTGTAACCCACAGGAGTAAATCCACTTGTATTAGTCATGTTGTGGGAACATCCGTGTGTGTGTTTCACAGAGACGAACACAAAAAGACTGACAGCATGATAAAAAGATGTGTGTGTATATTAAGCCTTAGTCTCACACTTTGTTGTAAATCTGTGAGTGAGATAAACCTAAGTTTTTCCATCTTTTTAACATAACCTCTGTATTAGTCATAATTACAGTTGTACATGACTCACAACATAGCGAGGAAGCAGGAGGAATGACATTTATTTTTTATTTTATTCATTTATAAGGACACAGTGATGGAAATCACCTGAAAGTGACTCATACTCCTGTCAAATACTCATAGAAAAAACTAGCTCAAAGCTGAAAAGGGAAAAGAATGAATTTGTGAATGAATCCCCCCCCAGTTTATATACTTAGAAGTGTATTTTTTAATATTTGACTTGTGCTCAAGGGAATGTTCGATCTTCACATATAGACACAAAGCAAAACATATAAATGTCCAACCTTCAGTGTCACCGTGTCCCATTGATGACTTCATCACGTCAGTTCCATTTGGGATTTTTCCACTGAAGATAGAAGAAAATAAAAACATAAATTTATAGATAGGGTGTACAAGGAGTGATTGCAATCTCTATGGCAACAGCTGAAACTGTAGCAGAGGTGCCAAACATTGCAGTACCTCCAAAGGCTGCTTGAAGATTGTCTCAAAACCTGGTCAATTGCCATAAACCTTCATGTTTACAGACAACAATATGTCTTCCCAAGCTAATATTAAAGTAATGCAACTTTAAATGACATGTGGGCTGATAGCTGTCAAGATGGTCTGGTATCTTTGTCCACTTTTGGAATAACTAAGAGCTGGATGGAGTCAGGCCCTGCTAAGATTCCAACGGCCTCTTTATAATAACCTATGTGTGATGTCACAGACGATTCATCTATCATTATGTACAGTCTATGTTCATGGCCTAAGGCAGTGGTCCCCAACCACCGGGCCGGGGACCGGTACCGGTCCGTGGGTCATTTGGTACCGGGCCGCACAGAAAGACTGAGCAAAACATATATTATTCATTATCTGAGTCTGAAAGCCGTTTCATTTATAAATCGATCAGATTCATCCGCCTGTGCCTTTAAGCACCTGCCCAGACGCTTGTCTCGGTCACGGGATACGGCACCCCAAAATTAAGCCCACAAGCAAAAATGAATAAAAAACAAACGTCTTTGGAGAGCTTCTTCGGAAAGGGGAAAAGGCCTAACGAGGAGACAGAAGAAGAGGAGCCTACCTCTTCAAAGAAAAAGAAACCCGCATTTAAAAGACTATATCAGGAGTCCTATTTAAAATACGGATTTATTGCAACAGGTGATTCTCACACACCAAGTCCGCTCTGAGTGATGTGGCGACAGACTCGCAAATGAGGCAACGAAGCCTTCAAAACTGCGAGACCGAGCACCCTGCATTAAAAGACAAGCCATGGAAGAAAACATGAACAAGAACGACTGAAGCAATTAATGACGGCCAAAACAGAATTACGGAGTGGACTGGACATAAGAAACACACTTCGGGTGTTATGTCTCCCATTATCCCTAGATGGGACCGCCTCATTGCTGAGAAAGCTCAAAGGCTCCCACTAATTAAGCATAAGAGTAAGTTGTCTCTTTATGCACTTTTTTTTCTGTGCCGGTCCGTGAAAGTATTGTTTTACATGATACCGGTCCGTGGTGCAAAAAAGGTTGGGGACCGCTGGCCTAAGGTATAAGGAGATGGAAATCCTTGTAGATCTAATGTCACATAAGCATATATTCCAAATGTGGAAAATGTGGAATTTCATCCCAATAAAAAGGATAAGCTGACTTACAAACGGGGCACCTGGAAGATGGCACTGTCCACCTCGTTTGTCTCTACTTCTTCGTCCAACAGGCTGTAGGCGCTGCCACTCAGTCCACTGTCCAAGGAGGCCGCTGTGACCGGAGCGTCACCGGATCTGTAGCCTGACCGAGCTGTGCAGAAAAAACGACCACACCCGTCAAAAGAGAAGAAGAAAGAAAGCAGCACCTCTGCCAGGGTCAAGAACTAGGGCCAAGAAGCATTAGTTAATATCTGCAGCATTAGAAAACCATCATAATCAGGGTCAATTATGCCCATCAAAAGGCACACAGGACTGGTTTGTAATGAACAGCGCACAAACACTGAGGACTAGCAAGAAGCATATGGACAAACAGTGTGTTTACAGTCTTTCTATCAACAAAGACAAGACAGTAATAAGTCACATGTAGAGATTTGACATAAAACAAATAAACCCAGAGAAATCTCACATATTTATGTTTATGCAGACTAAACGAGAGGCACAAAGACCCTGCTCACATTGTTAGTCATCTATATGAATATTTATACTGCCCTAGTATCTCACGCTTAGCTTTAGCTTAGTTTAAAAACTGAAATTTTAACTTTAAAGGATGTTTATGACTGCAGCTTTTTCCTGTTTAAAAACCTGTTTACAAGAAAACATATTTTAGATGTGATCCTTTAAGGACGTCCATGTTTAGGTTTAATAGTGTCAGAGTTCTGTCGCCAAAACAGCTGTGATAAGAGTATGAATGATGTCAGATGTGTGGATGCGGTGCAGAACAGGATCTATGCCGACACGTTTTCCTTTGGGGCCACCCGACACGGTATCACAAAAAGCTCACTAATAACAGTTCAATGGAGCAATGGGAGAGTTTTCTTGCAGCAGATGTGTCAGTGTTAATGAATCATATCACAGTCTGAGGTTTTCTGGTATTAGTGAACTGTGTCGGTGGCCTGTCAGGAAAGTGCGTCTCGCTGCATGGATCTCTGGTGATGTGCACATTTCTTTCTGTCTTCCTGTCTCTTTTATAAGACTCCCCTCTTTCTTTCTGCAGGTGTGCGTTAGTAGCATCGCATCCTCTCTTTCTCTCACTCTCTCTTTCTCCATCTGTGCTTCAGTCACACGACAGAGAGAGGAGACTCTTGGGCAAACTCTCACCTCCGGTGCTCTGCGGCCTCTCCTCTGACATGGTTTTCCTGAGGGTCGCGTGTCTGCCGTCTGCTCTGCTCCCTTTGGCCGACACAAACGATGGCAGGGCAGGCAGCCAGTCGGACTGCACTCTCTGAATGGTGAGCACGCCCTCTACACTGTGTCTCTGGTGCCTCAGTGAGAGGCGGCCTCTTTGGCCTGGTTTGTTTTCACCGGGAGGAGGAGGGGAGAAAGGGAGGGATGAAAGGGAGGAGGAGGCAGGGAGGGGCAACGCCAGGAAACAAAGGTCATGAGGAGTCCAAGTTCAAGATGGAAGGAGGGAGGAGCAAGATGGAGATTCAGAGAGCGGCTCATCTTCACCACGGCAACCAGCTTGACTGTCAATCACATGCAGCCACAGTGTGCAGTGCACATTCACCCCCTCCAGTGTGTCACTAAAGGGGTGGGGTGTGCAGCATCTACTGAGGTGCATTGTGGGTCCGGTAGTTGGTCAAAAAAAAAAAAAAGAGTGGAAGGTGTAGTGGTCTGCATGCACAGCCAACTCAGTGGAAGAGCTTCCGAAAAGCTGGTCATTGTTTATTTTACAAAAAAATCAGGAAATCATAAAGAACTCAAAAAATAATAATAAAAAAAAAATACTAAAAGAGGTTAATGATACTTTAGGGAGGGGAGAGGGACTTTCTTCTGTAATCATTTGTTAGCCTCTGGTAGATTCTTATCTTACTTTTTTGCTAATTAACCTATTGTGTTCATTGTTATATATATATATATGTATATAAGCTACATCTGAAAACTTAAAAAAAATCTTAATTCAGCCAAAGCTAAAGCCATTATTTCTATTTAACTCCACATTAGAGTTACAGTTTTGTGCATGTATATGTATATTTTTAGTTTTAAACTAGCCTTTTCTAAGCCACCATTATGCCTCTTTGGGTTCAGTGAAAAGTAAAAACTGAGGAATAGCTTCTGTACAGGTGGGGTGCTGTCTCTACACGCTTGTGAATACATACAGAAGAGAAGTGATTAAGGGTTGACACATTGTGAGTACGAGGAGGGAAACCGAAAGTAGAACTAAAGGAAAAACAAATAACAGAAGGTAGAACAGATGAGTGCGAGGAGGCCATGCTGCGTAGGCTTTATTTGCGTCTTGGTTTACTTGGTTGGAGGCGTTGAGGCGGCGGCTGCTGCTGCTGTTGCTGATGCGACTGCTGTTGGGCATTGCCCGTTGCTACGGCAGCACCTCCGCCACTTCCATTGCCGGTTTCCTGATGGTGTTGCCTTGTGGCGCTTTTGCTGGAGCGTGAAGCACCGTGCGAGCGAGAGTGTTGGCTGTGTCCGTGGCTGTGGCTCTGGCCCTCGGACGGGGAAGGCTTCGATGTGCCAGGACTACTGTGAGATTTCTCGATAGTGGGCACCTGCGTGTCTAAAACAACCAGATTCACCAAATTACCAAAAAAATATACCTTTTATTTTAAGTTAGCGGCTGTTACCTGTTGTTTACACCTGTGGTGACTAAGTTTGCTGGCTAGAAAGATACTGAATCTAGCGAGCATAGTAACTGCCTTATTAAGATTGCTATTATCGTCATAAATTTGATTATTTTTCTAAATTATTGAAGCATTCAAAGCCTTCCTCGGCCATGCTGCCCTCTTTTTGTTGGAGGAAAGATCGAGGGAAGCTAAGGCTAGGCCTCTGAGCTGGGGTGACATCATGGCAACCAAGAAAACAGACCACGAGAAAGCAAAAAGCATGAAGCAGAAGCTACAATGGGTGGGCAGAAGAAGGTGCTGGTAGTACAGGTGATGAGACTGCAGAAAGAGAAGACACTGAGAAGCAGAGACAGCATAAAAGAGAGGAGAACAGAAGCAGCAGAGAAGCAGCAGCGGGTTGTTGGTGGATGGCGGTGAGTGGGTCAAGCAGGTGAAAGGGGAACTCATTGTTTCCTACCCTTGGCTGGATCTGGGAAGATCCCGTGGCTTCGGCTCTTGATGACAGATGATTTGGGAGAATCCTGAATATCATGTAAGGAGGAACCAGTGGTTTTAGGGGAGGAGTGCTGCGAAGAGGGTTTAGAAGAACCATGTCGGCCCTGGCCTGAGTGGGAGCGTCGGTGGTGGTCTCCCTCACTCTGCTCTTTCAGGGGGAGCCACCGCGGGATGTTGTCAAGCTGGGTAGTGTTGGACAGGTCTATGAGGACCTGGTAATAAAAACACACCAGGTTTAAGAAACTGACTCACAAAAGTCTAAGCTGTAAGTGAAAGTGTCAAAGAGGTTTACCTCGCCTAAGAAATCATTAGAGGAGCACTTGTCGTAGTCCCATACGCTCACCTCCAGGGTCTTCTTCCTCAGCTGAAAAACACACACAGTTAGTTGTTGGTTGAGTAAAATATGATCTGGGCTTCAAGTTAAGCAGGTTCAGACATTCATGCAGCTTAAAACACAACAGAGAAATTCACTGTGACTGATGTGAGCCCAAAGAATCTAAAACGGGATCTGAAATGATATAATCAAATCCCACCAGCATCTCCGCCTGCTGTGCTGAAAACCAACAGCCATAAAACGCATGTGCCAAAAGAGAAAGTCAACTGTTCTCTGTTGAGTTTTTGTGTCATTTTGCCTTCGTAAACTGGCTTTTTGTCTGCATTTGTGTCCACCTCATTAACAACCCCTGACAATTTCAGTGTTTCACTGGGGACCTAAAAACTTTTTATGTCAATGCAATCAGTACACATTAGCCTAATGGAAGTGCTACAGGAGATGATACATGAGTGCCAAGAAGCCTCCAACTTCACTGCTTCTACATAGTGTGTATACACAAAGGCATTCAGTACCTGCTCCAGGTGGATGTTCTTATAGATGACCGTCTGGTTCCACTCAGGGTTGATACTCTTGCCTGCGTGTTTGGACTTCCTCTTGTTTTCAGCACTGAAGGAACACATCACAACAAAGTACACTTGATCAGAACGCCTGCAAATGGACACCGTGCAGGTTAGTGGACCACCAACACTGTAGTGAGGACAAGATACTGGAGGAGCAGAGCACGATGTGAGGAATAGAAGAGAATGAATGTGATTCACATTGTTTGGATGGCAACAATGTATGAGCCTACGTGCACGGACGGCAGGGTACAATGTGAGGGCGTGCTGCAAAAAAGTCCATTTTGAAGTCCATCAAGTCATTTTGTCCTTAAATTAACTAAAACCACATCTGCAAAAATATACAATTTAAAGAATCCTTAAAGTTTGTAGTTTGTTTTGAGATGATTTGAAAACGTTTTTCCTTCTAACAGAGGAGAACAAATGACTTGTTAAGACGGATGTTTTTTGCAGTGTATCAAGTTTGACTTTAGATTGCAGGATATGAGTAAATCTGTAATAGTTAGTTCAGAAAAGACAAGAACGAGCTAGTCTATTTTGGAAACAATGGAATGAATAAGGACTGCAGTGCAAAACAACAGGGGTGTGTGTTAAATGTGGCAGGGCACTGAGGGAGTGGTACAATGTCGGGGTACAATGTAGGACATTACTGAGGGAATTTAGTCACAACAAGAGGGACAAACTAAAGGGGTTAAAAGGAGACCATCAACCAGGAAAAGGCAAGGTAACAGGGAAAGAGCAGAAAGGGGGGGCGTTTTGTTTATATGTGTTAAAGAAATGGAGACTAAGGGAAGATATTCCAGGGTGAACAGGAGTTAGTGGGACTGGGCTTATCATCTTTTATCGGCGGGTTTCCACATGGACGTTTTTGTTAACTTCACCAAACTGACACCAATTTTCAACCAAAACAGAACCAAAGTGGTCAAGTCACATACCTGGCGTTCTGGACAACCATGACCTGACTGAGGGGGTCCAGCATGCATTAAATATAGAGAACAACATACAGAAACAATAGTCAGAGGGAGGGTGGGGGGGTCAAAGATTGTCTGTGGACTGTGACAGTGTGCATACTATGTGCAAAGGGGAGTTAAGTGATTATTAAGTGTGTGTGTGGGTGTGTGTTTTGGACAAAGGGGCAGAAGGCACTGTGGTGTGCTGCCGCAGAGGGACTGAAACGGTGCTGTGGTGTGTCATGAACTGCATGTATGTGTGCTAAGAGGACTTTCAGGTCATGTAAAGCATCCTTTGGCAATCACAGTGGAGATCCAGCCACACTGAAAAACCTAATTCCTTAAAATTTAGTTTGTGTTATATACATTGATTTGATGGAAAACCACCAGTGCTATAATACATATAAAAAAAAAAACATCATTATCCAGAGCATTTACATGCTGCAAAGGGAACAAACTGGTGATTCGTGTCATAAACTGTGTTTGTCTTTCTGGTAGCTTTGTGCCTCTCTCTCTCTCTCTCTCTCTCTCTCTCTCTCTCTCTTTGCAGGTCTCTCTGCCTGCAGACCTGCAGTCTGGCCACTGAATATTCCAGTGCTCATTGACTACACCAGTCTCTGCTGCTCATCTTTGTCTAAATTACTATCAAATTACTATTACTATTTATTGACTGACGATACAGATATCCATTATGATATAATCACTGTTTCATCTTGCTTGTCAACATCAACAACCTGTCATGTTTGTTCTAATGTTTAATGTTTGCTGCATGCTTGTTCCTCTCTCTCTCTCTCCTTCATCCTCTCTGTCCTGTCTCCCTCTTCTTCTCCCTTATGAGTTGGGTCCTGCTCAAGGTTTCTTCTTGTTAAAGGGGAGTTTTCTTGCCACTGTTGCTGTTAAGGGGGTTCAGGCTCTGGGTCTCTGTGAAGCTCTTTGAGACAATTCTGATTGTAAAATGTGCTATATAAATAAAATTGAATTGAACTGAATTGAACAAAAGCTATTGTGGCTAGCTAAGGAGGTAAAGAGTACACTGTTTCTCCATATGTAAAACAGTATAGTCCATAAAGGTAAAGAGACCTAAGCAGACATTGCTCACCATTCTGCATCATCTGTGCTGGTGTCTTTCAGTCCAATCAAGCTATAGGACAATGATTGTGTATAGGACGAATCAGTATAGGCGGTGTAGCTTGTAGCTTTTCAGCCCTTACAGGACCTCCATGTGGTTGTCAGGAAATATGTTATGCAACCGAAAAGCCTCTGTATGGATTGCAGTTGGTGTTGATAGATGTGAGAGTCCATGTATACACACAGAGAGTGTGTATACACGGGTATGTGGCACATGTTTTCCATAACTGCTTGCAGTTAGTTAGTTGGCTGTAGGGCTGCTTTTCTCACAGCCTCCTTAAATGTAGCCCCCCCCCCACCTAAAACTCAAAAGTGCTGTTTACATCTGAGCATGTGTGCGAGTGGAGGCTGAAAAGCCAGCGGCCATATTTTATTGCTTTTATCTGAAATTATCCCAGTTTCTCGAGGGACCTCATCTCATACAGGAGAGAAGGTGGGGGAGTCAATTGCATTACAGTGCAATCACAGCGAGAAAGGAGGGAGAGCTGGACCTCAGAGGGAGTGTGGATTGTATTGCAAGTAAATATGAGAACTATTGATTTTGACTGCACTCACACCTACAGTAGAACAACACAAGTACATCGGCCTCATGTTATTTACATAATGTTTATGAAGCTCCTGTAGCAAGGAGTCCTACCATTATAACACAACATTTAATGGACTGGTCATGTGCTGCACATTCAAAGATGTCATAATGGGCTGAAATCAATACTAAATCAATTTTAAGATGAATGGAAATTAGCTTAACAAAGTTTTTTTTGTCGTGTGCCACCTGAACTACATTTAAGTAGTAGTTTCCCACACTCCTGACTCACCCCCTCCCTGGCAGGAGATACACTTTAACAAATGGGTCGGAGTAGCCGTTGTTGTCCCGCGAGGCGAGGTTTCTGGCCTGCAGGACGTGAACGATCAAGTTGCCGAGCTGCTTATCGTAGTGGATTTGAAGCTGCAAACAGAAATATGACACATTCGAATGCTTTTAGAAATAATTTCAAACATTTGAGTAGACATGAACTGATCACATTCTAACATCTTAAGGCTGCATTTTTACAGACCTGTATCTCTCCAGAGATGGGGCGGGACTGGATCTTCGTTCCCTCTGAAGTCTGTAAGAGATGAAAGCAGCATGCTTAGATACTACCAGCCAAACATCTGTAGGTGGATACTTTGCCTTAGCGGGTGGGTGTTCATGCTGCTCTGCTGTGGTGCTTAATAAAGAGCTTAAGGCTCGAAATACTCAGATCTGTTTCAATATTCATTATGCAGCTGGTAAATGGTAAACCTGGATCATTCTAAATGTTTAGTTGTGGACTCACCTTGCTGCTGTGCCGTTTCTTGCTGATGGAGGGGGAACCTGGCTGACCGGGGCTGGAGGTCGCAGAGGTGGTGGGCAGGCCGGAGGATGAGGTGGACGCTGGAGCCTGCTGCTGAGACACTTTCTGCAGCTCTGCTGCTAACTGCTTGGGATCGACGCCTGGAGACCGGGGAGGTCTGTCCCCTAGAAAGATAACACACACACATACACACACAATCATCAGACACAAAAGGCACAAAACCTGAATAGGTTAGGCATAGATGTATAACTCACCTTTACTGCTGTCCTGGAAATCCAGGTGCTGGGACTCCTCAGACTCAGCAAGCATGTTGAGATCACTGAAAGATAAGAAAATGATATTTTAGAAAAGTCTGCAAAGCTGAATGATAAGCCACCAAAAACAGGATACACAAGAATTAGATACATAAATGACTACAGATATTAATAAACTAAATCAAGAATAGCTAATATGACTCATTTCTGAACAGAGAAACGGAATTCTGATGATAATAGTACAGAGGTGGGTGACATCTCCAGAGGGGAGCGCTGTTTTTCTTCTTTCTCTGCTGGATAAAAACAAGTCACATAAAACTCACTGTCTTCTTACAACAAAGATCTTGTTTACAGCAGATGTCTGACTCTCCTGATCGCTTGTCTCATGTGTGGTTATATATGTGTGTATGACGGTGAACAGTCATTGGAGTGAGAGCTCTTATCAATACAAAATCTTTGATCAAAGCTAAAGTGTTTGGTTCATGTCAGCAAACTGGACAGAAAGCTGCATGCTGCTGGCGACAGAGAGGACAATGCAGCCGGACTGATGGGGGTCAGAGTCTGAGGATGAAGCGTTGCGTGCTTAATGCTCTTCAGTCATAGTGCTGGTACACTGTTAGCATCACTTGAAGGAGTGAACTAGTTAGCTGTTAGCTGCTAGCTAACTTCTTCCAAAACAGAGGCTGATTAACAGTTAAGTAGATGCTTGCAGTCAGGTTTTGTGTGTGTAAAATGACCGTTGGTTGCATTGTTTAAAAACATATATATTATTCTGAAATCATCACTGTTTATGTTTCTCTACATAGAATAACATTGATGTGAATGCAGTCAGCTGGAACAGTCTGGACATGTTTTATTGAATGTTTTATAGTGTCCTCTGTAGTCAGCAGGGCCTGATCGCTGCATTCACTCACTTAAAATGCAATTCAATGTGTGAGTAATCCAAGTATTCAGAATATGTGACTCAGACCGAGTAATGTAACGGAATACGTTACAAATTATGTGTTAGGACATGTAATCTGTATTCTGTAACTGAATACTTTTTAAAAGTATTCTTCCCAACACTGTAAACAAGCGATAAGCACACTGAATACAAACTGAGCTTATAACATAACGCCCCATGTTTGTATTTTGTTGATAAAAGTTTCTATTTTTTTTTAAAGTAACAACAAGTAATATTGTACCACAGACAAAGGCAGGAGATTAAATGAAATAACAGCAGTGTATTCTAAGTATTGTACTCACAGTCTGACACACACTTCTGCCTCATTACACGGCTGTCCGACGAGCCCTTGTACCTCTTCATAGGTCTTCCCCGTCAAAAGAACACCGTTCCACTCCAGGACTTGCATTCCTACACATGGTTTACACACACACACGCAGGTAAACAACCAGGAATAACTTTCACAGTACAGTACAAACATTTCACTTCACACCAATACAGGTACAGGAATCAAAGCCAGCTTTTTAAAAACAAGGGAATGGATCAATCCATTCATGTTGGCCAGCGTAAGTGACCAGTTCAGGGTCCATTCACAGAGCAGAGAGCGGTCTCTGGTGAGAAAACAAGCTTTGATTCCAATGTGTCAGCATCACACTGCAAGCCAGAACTAATGCCTGTGACAGTCCAAACAGCAGCTGTGTGACAAAGCTGCTCATGAAGCATTCAGGCATTTCGAAATGAACTCAAAAATGGCCCCACTGCAGGACATGATGCATTAGAGGGGCTGGAATAAAACAGAATCTGATCAGCCCCCCTTTTTTTCCAATTCAGTCTAATGTTGTAGTAACAGCTCATATGACCACTCAGCACAGCAACCCCTCGAAGCACACCCTGCACGCTGGCAGGACTTACACAGGTTGAAGCAGCTCATCAGCAGGGTCCTCTGTTTGCGGCGATACTCTTGTGCTGCATGTGTGAGTGACAGTGTAGTTTTAAATGGATATTCTTCAAACAGGATTGACATTTTTAGCGCATGCACACACACTCACACACACACTGCTTCTGTGACTCTGATCCTCTGCGCCTGTTGAATCTGACAACATTTCTCCATATTCACACCAAAGAGAGTGAGACACTGCGTTCCCACTGGCAACAGAACCAAAGTACTTTGCAGGCATTCTGCTCAGTGTTGATGACAAGGTTATGGGTGTTATCATGGTTGAGTTGTCCTTGAAGCTAACAACACCACAGATGCATCTTGACTCTTGGACGGAAGCAATCACTAACAGTGTAAGGCTTTACCACAGACTTGTCTCTGCTAGAATGAAATACATGAGACAAGCAGAGGATAGGAAGGGCTGGAGAACAAAAATGATAGAGTCCAATGTTTGTCCAATGTGTTTGGGAGGCAACAGGTTAACTGGCAACAGCAGTGGTTTTAAAGCAACATTTTGGCATTCTTATATGGTAAACTAAATGTTACAAATGTAAGCAGGAGAGCTACAGTAGAGGCAGTTTCTTTTCACTGGTTGCAGAGAAAGAATAAAAGGACACAAAAGAAAGTGGAAGAAGACAAAAACTAGAACAGAACATTCTCAAATGCCTACACACACATCCACAGAGCTCAGACCCACAGACTGTTTGCACACACTCGCATTCAAACAGAGCTGAGCCGTTTTCTCCACAGATCACCAGTGTGGCGCGCTTTAAAAAGGCTCAGGCTGCAGCTTTACCATTTGTCCGACACACTCGGCGTGACTATATGAGTGGCCACATGGACCGAGAAGGTGAGAGGGTTAACTGCTCCCTGACTCCCCCGTGTGAAATCAATAACACCTCATTAAATGTGTTCCTTCTAATATACCACACAGCAATTTATCCTCATGTGGTGTCAGTGAGAGGTGAAATAAATAAGTAGGTTGGAGCATAATAGGTGAAACAGTAGCAGAAACGTTTACATCACATTTCAGATAATAAATGATTTGCGATGAAGTAAACTAAGATTTAAGTGTTGGTTATGGCTATCTAGTATTATTAAATTGCTGATGCTTTATGCACTCTACACCTGTAAGCTGTTCTCTTTTCTCATGATGAAAATGTGAGTCATAGAGTCCATTGCCTCGAGGTGATAAAATGTGCAAATTAAGACCTATTTTTAACATCACCCCAGCTCTTACATTGTGTAAGTCTAACAGCTGTAAATGAATGTAAAAGCACCTGAACCCCACCTTTAAGGAATAGTTAAAATCCTTGCTGTGAGTCAGCCTGTATTAGCTAGCAGCCCTAGCTTAGCTTAGCTTAGCACAAAGACATCTTAGCTACAAAAAACCTCAAAACAAAAATGTATGCTTTTCCTGCACAAAAAACATGGCCAAGCACATAACCCTTGATAATTCTTTATTTTAAATTGACACTACACAAGTAAAGTAAAAGTATTCCACTGGTGAGTTTTAGTGATGCTAGCATGTTGAGTAGCTAACAAGCTTATTCAGTGGCTATAGTCGTATATGCACTGTATTTGACCTTAAATGGTTAAAAACCTTACCTTCAAGAATCTTTCCAGATTGTTCTGCAGCTCCACCTGGTAAGACTTTAGCAACATATGCTCCAATGTCTCCATTACTGCCAGGGACCTCTTTTCCTCCAACCACCCGGATACCCAGACCATTTCCTGGGCCGCAAACAAACACTGGTGAGCGACATATTTCTGCTTCTTTATGACACACAGATGGCATTAAAAAAAAACTACAACAAAAAAAAAAACAAAACATTGTAATTTACCGTAACGCTTGTAATAGAGAATGAGTAAGTTTAGGAGACAGCTATCAAGGGAACTTTCACTAAATAACCTAACATTAACCTTTAATCTAAAAAAAATCTTCATTGATGAACTACATTTTGTCAGTCCACATAACTAAATGAGGAAAAACCTTAGCCTTAAAAAATATGTGAAAACACGCTACTAGCTTGGTAGCATAGTCGTCTGTGTAGATATATTACTATCTATATGATATATTATTTTGCTTATTTTTATAAGCAAACAAAACCTATGACCAGTAGATAAAATGTCTAATGTTTCATGTAGCTTTGGCTAACTATTTAGCTTAAAAACTAATTTTTTCCTAATTGCTAATTTTTGCTAACTACTTTTGCTAATTTTGATTTTTCATTAATATTAAATTTTTTTGTAGGCCGCTCAGTAATTGCCTGCTCTGAGCCGAGAGGAATGGTGTGAGGGAGCGTCACGGGAATGACTCACCGGTCTGGCTTTGGCAAGAGTTTCAAACACAACACATGCAGCACATTCGTCATGCTCTGTAATCAGGTCCATATGAATGTGCAGCCTACATTTTACCACTTTGTCTTTTTGAATAGTTTGATCATTCATAATGAGCATTCATGTCTCTGAATGTAGCTTGTCCTCACACACAGCATGCTTCTGCTGATTAGACTTTTACCTGAGACACTGCGGTCTTTGGGATCTCTCTGCAGTTTGACCCTGAGGTGAGAGAAGGGGTAGTATGGACCTTTTCCCTGTGGCCCACAGACAGTGACACAATGCGTTACCATGTGTGCAGGAATTTTTTTGAAGCAAATGTGTTGTCATGTTCCTTCCTCTTTCACCTGTCTCTTCTCTTGTCCGTTCTCCGCCCGTCCATCTCTTGGCTTGTCAAACCAGTCTGTCTCTTCTCGTCTAAGGTGATAGGCTTCACAGGAATAGAGACAAACAAGCTATTACACGTCATTAAAGTGTGAAAAGTGAATTAAGTGTTTTGGTTAGAAATGTCACAGGGGCACAAATGCTAAAGAAAAAAAAACATCATTTACTTTTTTTGCTAACAGATAAAAAAGGATGCCAAGCCACACATGTTGACAGGAATTGTAAAATAAGCAGCAAAACAAAGCTCTTAAAGAGTGAATAGGACAGTATTAGTACAGTGTTACATCTTAAGTCATAATTTATCTGTGATGCAGGTTAACATGTTAATATAAGTACTATTCAGAGAACTGAATACTCTACCAGTGGTTGCATCGTCTCTGTTCAAAGCCATCAGGGAATCACTTAGGGCTGGAATCAAGGCAAACGGGTTTATAAACGGGATCCATACGAATCTATTAACATGTTCTTATGCTGCATTCAAGGACAACTTGCATTTTAAGGGCAACACCAATAAAGTGTGTTCATGTTGATTAAAGTGAGGGCAGTAACACCTTTAGAAACTGCAGTTTGAAATTAACCGAAAACAAAAAAAAAATACATGATAACATTTGTTTACAAAAACATTCAAGACAAGACATGCAAGTTATAGTTTGAAATTTATTACACACAAACAAGCATGCATTTCAAACAATTAAATAAATAAATAAAATGAACATGATCCCTCTACTGTGTCGACTTATAACTTTATTTATAACTTTTTTTGGTGGCAATAATCTGATTTTATCTACAGCTATCAACATTTTAACCCACACAATCTGATTAGAAAACTATATTTAATCTGAAAATAACATGCACATGACACCTACAATAATCTATCCAAAGATATACTTCATGTACTACTGCATTTGTAATATTATAGACAATTAAAAGGTCATTTTAGAAAACTTAATAGACAGAATTATGGACCAATTTTGCAAATTGTGCAAGTGGCAGAGGCACTTTTTTTAGTGTATCATATTTGGAAGAAAAAAATTCTGAATATGCTTTGAAGGATTATTGTGCTAACAGCGGACAAAGCCTTTCATCCTTAACACAGCAGGGTTTGAAGACTGAAATTCACCTACAAATGACAACATGCTGCTTCAATTGTGAAAGTGCTATTGTATGGAACAGAGCGTTAGACTGTCATGTTTTGATATAATGTTGAAAATGTCACACGGTTTAGGAATGCGTGCATAAAAATACATAACTGAAAATGAACAAAAGCATGCATGCACACTAGATCCCAAAATCTGACTAAATGCACCCACACCAGTACATACAAAGATACATTAACCAAAGTTACAGTAAAATATGAAAACACAAAAGACACATGCAGACATCGAGTTAATAAACACAGACTAAATATTTCCCCCATTAGAGATAAATGCATGCAAGATAAACCATAACCAGAAACAGTGAACAGGAAAAGAGTAAGAGTGCAACAAGTCTGTTTTTTACCTTCGCTATCTGACATGGTGCCCTGAAGGTCATCTAGCAGCACATAACCCCTACCCCTGGTTGGTTCTTCCCTGATATGTTGCTGCTGCTGGGAGTCCTGCAGGGACAAGCAAGAACCAAACTGGTCCCTTGAGTCCGCTGAGATGGGTGGCAGAGGTCCTGCAGATGCGCGGGCCATGCCCATTGGCTGCCCCACAGGACTCAGTGGACTCTCTTCCTCTGAGTTCTGGGCCACTATTGGTATTCGACCACGCCCGCTTTGCACAATGGGAAGGCTAGTGGGTTTGGTGCGACCAGAAGGGGTTTGATAACTTGGCCCATCTCCAGTAGCTTCACCGTCTCCTTTAAGCCTCAGTGAAGAGCTAGAAGGGTCCCTTTTGATAGATAAGTCCAACCCATAGCAAGACGTGGGCCTGGATGAAGGTCTTGAGCGACTACCGCTGGGATAGGCAGAGTCCAAACCCAATGTCTGGCCCAAGTTTAATGATCCAGCCAAGTTGGCACCCAAGGTGGACCCAAGGTACTTTTGTTGCTCTGCAATATTCTTACGAAGGCCAAAGGTAATCTCATCCTGCATAAGCCTGCTGGATCTTGGGGATGGACTGGTAGACCCCAGATAGCTGGTATAGTCTGTGTCCAAACCTCTGCTGTCTGTAATAGAGGAATACTTGGTGGAGATTTTTGGATCTAGTAGTGGAGTCTTGTGTTTTTGGTACAACATTGATGCTGGAAGTTGTTTAGCTGCCTGCTTCTCAAGTGTAAGCCGACTGATGCTGTACTTCTCTGACTTTGGATAGTGTCTTTGTGAGTAACTAGAGATGCCAGAGCTTGGAGTGTAATAGTGCTGGGATAGACCTGTCAGTTGTTCTAGGTTTTCTGTCCCACCTGTACTTCTCCTAAACTCTTGCTTGAGTTGCTGTTTCAAAAGTTTTAGTTCATATGGATCTTCCATTGTATCCTCTTCATCAGGGGTCTTGCCAAATGTATGGAGCCTAGAAGTAGATCCCAGATAGTCTGTAGATCCCAGATCTGCTGCACTCCTACGCAACAGCTTCTCTGCCTTTGCCAACTCCCTCTCAGCTAGACTGTAAGATGAGGACAGACCTGTGGAAGTCTTAGCTAGTTCTGCAGCATCTTCCAGCAGCATGTAACTCCGAGGTGTATGGTGATCTACGTCTGTGTAGTAGGAATCAGAGACAGTTGACATTGGGCTGCCTGCTATACTTCCAACTTCCAAGGCTCTGAGGTCAAGGTGGTTGCCATATTTGTCATACTTGACACCGAGATAAGCTGATGATGTGGGATCAGGCTGACGGCTAATGACATCATATTTAGTTGCATCCAACTCTGAGAGGAGAGCTGCTTGTCGGGCAGCTTTCTGCTGTAACAAAAGCATTTGGTGGTAACTCTGCTGCTGTGAGGTGGTGAGTGAAGGGACAGAGGAGTAGATGGAATGAGACTGGTAGGACTGGGGAGTCTGGTAGAGAGACTGCTGGTATTGGCTTTGAGGGTACTGGTACTGGGAGTATTTTCCATATTCATGCTTGGTTTGAGGTGGGACAAAGTCATCCAATTCTGACTGAGGAGCTGTCCTTGGTCGTTCAAGACCATGACCTTCAATCTCCTCATCTTCACCACCTCCACGCCCACCTCTAGTCTCTCGGATGTTACTAACCTCACTGTCTGACATGTAGTCCCTGTCCTCTGCAACACTCTGCAAGTAAGCCCTTTCCCTCTTCTCTCTCTCCTTTAGTAATGCATCCTTTCTACGATTAATGCCCATCTCAAGGTATCGAAGCTTAGCATCAATCTCTTTCTCCTCTTCATCTAATTCTGCCTGCCTTTTTCTAAGCTTGGAGGACTCACGCTCTACCAGATCTAGTTCACGATCAATGTCTTGAAGGATCTTGGCACGTGCCATGTTGGAATTACGGCACATCCTTCGACGGGCAGAGCCAGTGCTGTATGCTGTCTGACCACTGGTTGTTGACTCCTCCTCTGATGGTGGATTGGGGAGAGTCCTCTTCACCTTCTTTTGGGTTCCTGTTGGTGTGCCACCTGAGCTTTTTCCCTGCAGGAAAAAAAGATTAGTACATAGGATTTCATGCAGTTTAATTCCTAACAAGTCCACTCGGTTTATTTTAAGGGTATGAAAGTTATTATTATTATTAACCCCTTCTACCCCAAGCGTCTTTTCTAAGGCATCAGCTTGAAAATGGCATGCCCAAAATAAATAGAGTATATCTCAGCAACCACAAGGTGTATTTGAATACTTTTGGTGTCATAATAAAGGGAACACCTGGGAGATTTGCAGATTATTGATCAGCTTTCCTGAGTCACAGTAAGATTTCTCCCTACAATAAAGTCTACATTAAAGACTAACCAGTAGACTATCCTCTATAATGTAAATGTAAGTAATTTATTCACATTATGACTATTGATTCCTGACAGCTCAGTATTTTCCTGCAAGCTTAGCTTATTTCCCATCTGTTTATGTATGTATGAGAGTCTTAGTAGTGAATTGCCCAAGCAGAAAACTGGTTTTCATACCCCTGGTATTTAATGGCCAAAAGGGCTAAACCTAGAAATACCTCTAGGTACAAAAACACAAAATAAATCCTCCTTAAACTGTTGTAAACTTTTGTTTTGTGTATCTTTATATTCATGTCAATAAACACAATGGTACTCACACTATATCCATCACCATACTGGGTGACAGATGCTGCTCTCTCTTCTCCTGTTGGACTCATGGGCTTAGGATCAGACATGGATCTCTGCATGGATTTCGGTCCTCTGGGACTTGCTGGAGAGGCCTTTGATGGATCTGCACTCCCCCTAAGCTTTTGTGGACTTGTATCACCTAGGGATTTATCATAGGACACAAACTCAAGGGATTTGCTAGGTGATATACAGGGAGATATAGGGGAATAGAGTACTTTGGGGGATTTAGGAGGGGCTTGAAGCATAGAGGAATCAGCTTTTAAGTTAGGAGACTGACCTATTTCTAAGGGGGTCGGTCGTTTCTTAGGCGAAGTCCTCTCAGAGTCCGACAGCTCCATCCTGGTGTCCATTCTGATGTTCCCTTCCGTATCCGTTTGTATAGAAATCTCAGTGTGGGCTTGAAGAGACATATCCGACTGTCCACCCCTGTCACCCCTGGCAGTACGTGGCCTGTTTTGTCGGCTTCTGGTCTGAGCCTCCCATTCCTCTTGATCCTCGTCATCAGTCTGCACACAACTATCAACACTCTTTTTAGCACTTCTCTTTTTTCTTCCTGCTGTGTAAGCTTTGCTGACTGTTTCATCCTCTTCGTCTGTCTGGCACCCACTATCTGTGATCTTTCTGGAGAGTACTGTGCCATCGGGCCCTAAGACAATTGCCTCCTGTACACCATGCCCTGGTATTTCCCCCCCTGGGTACATCTGACGAAGCTTTTGCTCCTCCAGCTGCAAACGGAGTTGTTCTTGGAGTCTCTGAATCTGCTCCAGCTGCTGCTGTTGCTGGGCATATGTTTCTTTTTGCATCAGAAGGTGAGCCTGTCTTTCCTCCTCTTGTTGGGTCAATATCTGCTGCTTCATGGCCTGCAACTCCTCCAGTTCCTTCTGTACTAGGAGTTGCTCATGCTCACGGAACCGCTGAATCTCCTGCCGCTCCCATTCTAACTCCTCAGCTAGTCGCTGTTGCTTGAGTTTCTCCATTTCAAGCCTCTCACGCTCTACCTGATACTGGCCATCCCCAGGAACCATGGGTGACGACAGAGCTTCGAGCGAAGCAGCTATGGCCTCCAGGGATGCATCAGTATATGTGTCAAGGGATAAAGAAGTTGTTGCTGTAGTGGCAGTATCAACAGCAGTGGCACCCCCTCTAGAAATCTCCAGATTCAAAGGGGCATCACCTTGTTCTTCTCTTGCAGTTGTGGAGATAGTGGACAGAAAACTGTGGGACCTAGTAAGTGGCATATTCTGGAGGTTGGACAGGGAAGGCATTGTGTCGCTGGTATGCATACCTGACAGAGTGTTGTATGTTGTACTAAATATGGACCCAGGCTGTGTGGTAATGGCATATGTAGATGGGACTGGTGCTGCAACAGAGGAGTAGACCACTCCATTTGATGACCTCAAAACACTGCTCGTACCAAAGAGTGTACCAACTGCAGTTGTGACTCTTGTTTGTGAATAGGACGGAATTGTCATTCCTGCGTAAGTCCCTTTGTTGGAGTAGTCAACAGCTTCACCTGTCAAAAGTCAAAAATAGCAGTTCAATCCCAATAGTTCAGACTTATTTATGTTGAAGCAAGCCATACCATATCCAAATTATGGAACAATTAGGAAAAAAAGCATATCAGCATGCAGGCACATGCAAAAAGTTGTGGTGAAAGGAAAAAAAAACAAAACAAAACAAAAATCCATGCAAAACAAAACAAAAACTCTTACATTAGCCATGAATAAGTGGAAGCAGTTCAAATGGACATTTAAGTGACAGGTCTGCAATGTCACTGCACTGACCTGCATCAGAAATCTTTGTTGAGGTTAGATCTACTGCACCTTCTGTTGTGCCACTGAAATTATAGCTGTTCTTACTCTTGTAAATGAAAAGGCCAGCTTCTGCTAGGTTAGTGTCAGACATTGATGGTTTAATTCCACCAAAACCTCTCATGCCGTAAGGTGATCGATCATACTGGTAATGATCATCACGATATCCGAAGCGGTCTTCAGGCAGGGGTGTGGTAGGTTGCTGAGTAGTACAACTCCCTGCAAATGGTAGTTTGTACACAACATCACAGCACACAGCTCTTTTTCCTGCAGTTAGATCCACTGGCTTGCCATCATCTGAGATTACAGCAGTAACCACTTCTGAAGATGCAGCATCCACTGATACCACAGTGTTGAATGGTTTTGTTGTGCTGAGGTCAACAGCTCCTGCCACTGTGGTTGTACCTGTAGATAATCCATTGGCAACACAATTTGGAACAGAAGCGGGTGCCATACTGAGAGGGACGGTCTGAAAAGTTCCTCCACCTGTGCTCGATCCAACTGAGAGGTTAATAGGGATCTCTGTAGTAGCATGAGTGGATGGCTGAGAATCAATTGGCCGATATATAATTTGAGAAACTGGCTCAAATGCTTTGTTTTTCGTCAGCTGAAGGGGCACCGAAGATACCTGAGAGCTGTCTACATTGTCACATCGCTGTATTGTGGCAGCACAGGTCACTATGGTGATGCTGTCAGTCACTATGGACACAGTGGATGATTCAGCACTGAGGTTGACCACAGATGACTGCACTGCACTGTTGTGACGACTGACATCAGTTGCAAAGGACTGACACCTTGAGTCAGGGCCAGCAGACAGATCCACACCATTCATGTTTGAATCTGGATCCACCTTCACAGTCCTAAGATCCACCACTTCAGAAGGTTGAAAGACTTGTCCATTCTGTGTTGGCTGGGGTTTAGGTTTTTCCATTGAGATTGGTATACCATTGGCCCTTGGAGCTGGCACTGGTGGTGGTGGCCTTTCATGAACAACAGAGACAGTGGTCCTTTGGACTTCAGTAGTCACAACTTGAGAGATCAGGTTAGGCATGACCACAGGTGGCTGTGCAGAGGCAGATATTGCCTCAATTATATGACAAGAACTAGATACATGTTTTTCTGGGCCACATATCTCTTGGCTTTCGATGGATTCTGTGACTCGTGTGTAGGCCAGAGGCATCCTGGTTGTTTGAGGAGGGACTGGTTGTTGATGCTGCTGTTGAGAATATGATTGGGGTTGGGACTGTGGTTGGTGATAACTGTCAGGCTGAGCTTGGCGGGATGGAGATGCAGGGCCAGGGCTAGTAGGAGCTTGAGTTGTGACACTGTCGACTGGAGAGCTAGGCTGTGATGGCAGTGTGATGACCACATATGTGTCACGAAGATTGCTGGCATATCTTGGAGAAGAGGGAGACTTTGGTGAGAGTTGAAATTGCTTGTTCTCATAAGAGGGACTCAAATTCAGGGCTACTTCATTAGAACTTGTAGGAAGTACTGTTGGTCTTGATGGATATGGGGCATGGGCAGGTGAAGAAGGCTGCGAGCCAGGCTTTGGTGCAATTGGTGGTTTGACGCCATGACCTGGTCTTTGGCTGTCCCCAATCCCAGATGGAATGTGTGGTTTGGGGGGGACAGGAGGGGGTACATGAGGTTTGTATGTTGGGGTAACTACTTGTCTTGTTGGGGATCCTTGGGCTGTAGTCATACCCACTGGCTCTGGCCTTACTGGAATTGTTGAAGCTTGAGGTGGAAGTGGGACTGGGGGTTTCCTGGGGAAAACAGTGGGTTTTGGTGGGGTGGGAGGAGGCAGTGATGGTGCAACAGGTTCTTCTGTTTTTTCCTGAGAATTAGCCCTACGCAGGACATTTGGCTTGGGGGGCACAGGTGGAGCAGTTGACACAACACTGGGTATACTGGGTGTGTACTGAGGGACTGTGGGCAAGGGTGATACACTGGCAATCACAGAAGCTGATGTTATTGGAAAGGTACTAGATAAGTCTACAGCTTCACCCTGGGATGGTGTGGTTGAACTGTGAGGTTGCTGAACTGAAGAAGGTGAGGACTCAGAAAACTCTTTCACTTGCTCAGTTTCTGTTGCTGCTGGCATGTCTGGTACTGGTGTTGTCTCCTCTTCTTTTTTGATCATACACTCTTCATCAGAAGACAACTCTCCTGAAGAGCACTGTGTCACCCTCAAGTCTGGGATAGGATGCAGTGCCCGTCTAGATGCAGTAGCCTCCACCTCTGGCTCCTGCTGAGTTGGACTTGTTCCAGGAGTCAGGACTCTTTTCATGAGCTCTTCATAGGCAGTTTCAGCATCTAAAAGTGGCTTCCCGTCTTTGCCTATTGTTACTGTTTTGCTTGGAGAGACCGTATTGTCAGCAGGTTGCAAAACTATTTCTGGATAACTGCTTTCCTTTTTGGGCTGCATATTTTGATATTCCTCCTCCAACTGCATAAATTCCTTTCTCTTCTTTAACATGTCTTCGTAAACTTCATCTGGTGATCTCAGTTTTTTAGGCTGCGCAGGAACAGTAATCTTTTCTGGCTCTCCCAGATCAGATGTTGAATTGTCAATGAGTGAGGAATAGGCATAGTCTTCGATGAGCATGCCCCCATAGAGGGACTCTTTTAGTGGTTGAATTTCATCTTTTTCAGCTGTTGGAGATTTGGCCCTTAGGAGTATTTCTTCATAAGCTTCATCTGCAGATTTGAGAGGTTTTTTCTCAGGTTTATCAATGTTTTGATTATCTGTTGGGGAGTGAAGAGATACTGATATAGGCAGTTTGTATGTTTTCTGGACTGCTGCAATCTTTGCAGCATGGATTTCAAACCCTTCAGGATCTGAGTCAACACTAGGGGAAAAATCAGAGCAGGATGAGCGTCGGATCTCTTCCATTTCTGCTTCCTGTCTCAGTTCTTCAGTTGGTGAGGCATCTTCAATGGGGGAAAGGTTACTTGGTGGTGTCTTTGGACGCTCTCGCCTCCTCTGGGATCGAATCTCTTCTTTGTCTTTTTTGGATTTTTTCCCTGAGCCTTTCTGTTTTTCTTGCTCCCTGAGCAGCTCTTCCTCTTCTCGCAACTCTTCTTCCTCAGAAGAGTCTTCAATTGTCGGCAGCATTTGACCAGGCTGTCTATGTTTGGCTTTTCTTTGTTGTTTACCCTCACCACTACGTATATGGCTTGGGCTACTGTCACTGTCTTCATCCAATGATGAAAGAGATGTTGGGGAGGTTCCAGGAGTGAAGCTGGATGCATGTAGACTGGATGAACCCTCACCCCTAGATCGATCATCTGGAGAGTCTGTTAGGCTTTCCATTTCAGGCTCTCCATCATCAGGTATACATATAGGGCTGCTGGTCGTATTCAGCTCCATAGTTTGGAAATTGCGAACTGCAGTGCCACTCTGAAGTTCTGGTGCTTCCTCTTTATCCAATGAGGTTCTCAGCTCTTTATATTCATCATCTGGACTTATAGTGGTTTTCTTGGTAAGTCGTCTGGCTTTTCCTGCTGTGCTCCTTTCTACAGTCTCAGATTTCTTCTTCTCATCCTCTCTGATCTTTCTCCGGATGAGATTCTCCTCATCAGATGGGGAAGCATCCTCATTCTCACTCATTTCCATGATCTGTTTTCTAATAAACTCCTCATCATCTCCAGACATTGGGCTTTCTTTCCCAAAACTTTCACTGCTATCCTCCAGGGAGTCTGCTTTGATATCCATGGGCACAAGGAGCTTTTTCTTTGTAGTATTTTTGGCGTTCTTCTCAGAAAGTTCTCTATCCTCCTCTGAGCTAGGTGAGTCAGGTGACAGAGGAAGTACCTCTAATTTACGCCTGGTCTTTAGAGTGTCTGTTTGTTTTTCTTCGTCTTTTGTGCCAGCCTGGGCCTCCAGAATGGGAAGGACTGTGCTTTCTAGCTTAGCTAGGTCTGATGGGCTGGTGGGACTGCCCTCCTTGGCTGCCACTTTTTTTACTCCAGGCTCTTTCAAGGTCTCCACTGTTTTTACCTGTTAGATTAAAACAGAAGAGAAAATATTATTAAAATATGATTCATAGCATTAGTAATAAAGCACTGCAATGTGTAGACAAAGCACAAAATAGTGCAACTGACAAATCAAGATACAACACAGCCAGTTAATCTACTGCTAAATGTTCTAAACACTATGGCCACCACATGTAAAACTACAGTCTTCTTCTATGTGCTAAATACTATGGTCACCTCAGAGACTGCATCTTGATCATTAAACTTTTCCATAGGTGGAGCTTTAGCTTCTTCTTTCTCCTCCACGTTTGCCTCCTTTGGGCTTCTGTCCTGCTCTCTACATGCAGAGGTTGGGATTTCAGGTTCTGCTACAGGGACTGAAGGCACTGATACTTCTCTGTTTTTAAAAGGTGTCTCTGATACTTTATCCTTTTTTGATATTATGTTGTCTCCTACACTGAGCTCCGCAGTGCCATCTTTGTTGTGCAGCAATGTGCTTTCCTCTGATGCTGAAATAGCTTCCTGGATGTTGTCTGCAACAGGTTGTGACTCATCCTCTTTTTTGTCATGTTTTGCTTCCTTCTTTTCGATTGACAGCTCAACAACTTTCTCAAGCTGTTTTTCATCGCTGCCTGTCAGCACTAATGTTTCTCTCTCTACCTCATGTTGATTTTCAGCAGTAGTGTTTGTCTTTTGTGAACCAGCCTCTGTCTTGTCTTGGATGACTTTGTCTTCAGAGGCTTTGTCTTCGGCTAGTGTCTCACTAATGACTACTGAGGATGACACTGTCTCTACACTTTGCACTGGCTCCTCGATGTTGACCTTTTCTTGCTCTTCAGAATCAGGAGGGGGGAGAGCAGTGATAACCATTGCTTTGTCAGTTTTGTCATCTGCTTTCAACAAGGTTTTTTCAGGTGTCTGCTTTTCCTCTGTCTGTGATGCACTCTCTGCTTCGACCACAGACTTTTCTTTCTCTTCAGCTTTCTCTGACAAAGATAATGTCTCAGCAGGGCTTTCCCCAGCAGGCTCAGACTTTGTTTCTGGTTCTGTCTCTTTATGCATCTGTTTTTCCACTTTTGGCATTTCCTCAGGGACAGTCGGAACTAACTCTACCGCTGTTACTGATTCTTTCTTTTCTAGTACAGGACAAATATTGTCTAATTCAGTACAACTGAGTGCTGGAGTTGACTCTGCTTTATTAGCCTTATACTCCTGAGATCTCTGGTCTTCTGCCTCCTCTACTGTTTTTTGTTCATTTGCGTCCTGCTCAGGAGCTTTCAATTCATCAGTTTTTACCTCAGCAGGCCTCTCTGCAGCTGCATTCATTTTCATCTCACCTGAGGTTTTCTCATCAGCACCTTCCGGCACTGTCTGCTTAGCTGTTTTCTCAAAATCAACAACTTCCAGAGATATTGGATTTTTAACCTTACTTTCCTCATTTATTTTCTCTGGAGATTTGGATTCTTCTTCATGTGAAGCAACAGGAGGTGTTTTATCTGCCATATCATGTGTCGTTGGCTCTTCCTTTTTTTCTATTGGTTTGTCAACCACTGTACTGTCTTCTGTAGGAGCAGGTTGTTCTGACACTACTGAGACACTTTTTGATTCTACACATTTTTCTGATTCTGGGTTTAATTCCTGCTGAGTCTTGTCAGGTTCAGGGAGATCAACTTTGTCAACAGGAGCCTCAGAAATCACTTCTGTTATTCTTTCTTCAGTAACATTAGTGGGTGTTACATTGTCAGCCTCAGGTTTTGTGCTGATGTCAGTTTGGTCCACATTTTTTGTATCTGCTTGTATTGGAGCTACCGGATATTGGAGCTGTGGGATCTCAGATGAAATCTCTACTATTTCTTTCTCTTTTTCATTTATAGGAGTGTCATCTGGCTGAACTGGAGCTACTTCATGTGTGACTGCTTCATGGATCATTGCAGGCTTTGGCTCATCTGAATTTGCTGTCACTTTTGGAAGCTTTTCTGAAGTGGGCTCTACTTTCTCATTTTCTGTCAGGGGAGCTGCTGCCTGAGTAATCTGGGGATTTGGCTCCATTTCTACCTCAGCAGGGACCGTTGTCGTGTCTAAACCTGTATTAGTCAATAGATTTTGCGCCTCACCTTCCACTGAGAGAGAAAGGTCCTCTGCTGCTTTCTCTGAGCTAGTCTGTTGTTGCTGAGCTGCTGGGATTTCAATGACAAGTGCACTCTGTGCTTGTTGCTCAACATTAGACATCTCTGTGTCAGGATGGCCCTCTGCTGCTTTCTCAGAGCTGCACTGTTGTTGCTCAGTTGCTGGGATTTCACCAGCAGCTGCATTCTTTTCTTGTTGATCAGTATCACATGACTCTGTCTCAGGCTTAATATCTTCTGCAACTTTCTCTGAGTTGCTCTGCTGTTGCTCCGCTGGAGGGGCTGCCAAATCTGGCTGAGGTTGATTTATATCCTCAAGCTCTGACTCATTAGCAAATATTTGCTTTTGTTCATTTAACTGTGGTGTTTCTGGTGCACTGCTCTCAGTACTTGGATTTAGATCAGGTGTGGTGGCAGAAATGGATGAGGGTTCTACCTTGGTCTCTGGTGGGGTTTGGTTTGCTGCTTCTACTACAGGTTTGCTATCTACAGCAGCAGGGGCAGGGGTGGGAAGAGGAGCAGGAGCAGGTGGTTGTTTCTTTGGGGAAGCCATGGATGGAGGTGGCATGTCTCCCAGCTGGCCTGACATTGCTCTTTGGGTCTGACAGTTGAGGCACAGCCATTCTTTCTGTAAAACAAAGATGAGAAGAACTTGTTAATTTATAACCAGAAATACTAAAACAACACACACTGTACTGTAAATATATTGTTTGTTTGTTAAACATACACATTGCAAGAACACTGTATCATCAAATCGCATAAAGGACTACTCTGTTTTGATGTAGAACCTCAAATCTTTGACTCCTTAGTTTATAGAATTTTCACAGATTCTTCATAATGATGCTTGGCATTGACGGCACAAACTAGCAAATCAAAAACATAAATGACAAACAAATGCACACTTATAAACTGTAAATTGTGTGAAACATGGGAAAGACAGAGTCTCCCTAAATCTCTAAGGGACCCATCCTACCAAGAAAGTATCTGTGACTGAGTAACACCAAACAATGTGTGAACATCCTTCTTTCCTTTGCACAACATGACAACAATCCTGCTGAATGATCATCACAATAACTATAATTGGAAATGTATTCTATGTATTTAAAACATCACTGTGACATGTTATCTTCTTCTATTTCAAGGAGCTTTTACATTTGGGACTGAGATAGGTGCATGCATTATGCATGGTAATGGGACAGGGGTTTACTAAGGCATGTCAGAGAGGGTTGGGTGACCTGTGCAGACATTTCACATGGCAAACCCAACAAAAAGCATGTTTTAATGTGTGTGTGTTTTATTATGATAAGCACGAGACACATAGGCTTCAAACATGTACATAAAACCCTGCACTGTAAATTCAGTGTCTATTCAAGAGTGAAAAAATCAGCACTTCCTGCTTTAGTGAACTGTAACTGTTTCTCCCAAGACCATTTGCTTCCTGAACATCTTATCTGAACACAAGTTTATTCAAAGAATGTGCCAAAGGCCTTTTATTCTACAATTACAATATTTTGCAGTAATTCCCTCCATAAAGTCACATGAGACATAACATTTAGGTAAAGAGACATTTGTGGTATAGCCTTGCTAATTCTTTCCTGTCACGGTTCTGTGGCTGTATATTCCCAGGTACACAGTTAAACAGAGAACTCAAGAGAAACGTACAGTATGTAGACAGAAGGCTCTATGGGGAGCTAGAATTCCAAAGCTTCAGCTATTATTAGACTTTAATAGCCAGAGAGAAAACACACATCTATTCAATGTGTAGGCACCAGCCCTTGAACACGTATTATAGAAACCACACTTACACACAAACAAATCAACCCCCCACTTATGAATGCCTTCGCCTGGCTTAACAGCAGGGTTTATGCTAAATTCAAGACCACAGCCTGCATGCTAAGCCATACAGCAGACAGACCACCTCTCTCCCAACACCGACTGAGAGAGGAAGAGGAAGAAACAGGGAGACACAAAGAGGGTAGAAGAAGATGACAGAGGGAATGTTGAAGCAGCAAAGTCAGCTTTAATAAGGCATGAGCCACCATGTTTCAGTCCATGCCTTAACAGCAGAAAGCTTAGAGAGAATGACAGACATGCACCTGCACAGTTATCCATGAAGCGGTACCACAAATGCTGAGTAAACCTGCAACTCAAGAGATGACTTCACTTGATATCTAGAAGGAGGGAAAGAAATATAAGGCAGTGCTCCCTCTGTGGCTAAGGTCTGCTGCCGTTACATCCCCGACTTGACAGGAATCCAGTTAATCCTCAAACCTGATGATGGACACAGCACAGACGTTGGTGTATTTGCGTGTGTGTTTATGTGCCTGAACCAGCACGCCTTATCAGCTTGACCTCTTCTGCCGGTCCCTGCTGGGATGGGAGTTTCTCCTCCAGCTTGACGGCTATATCAGTTAAACCAGAAAAAGCAGGGACTGAGCGCTGGAGAGATGGCCGCTGATAGAAAATGCTGAAAGCCTACTCGGTCAGTGGGTTGGCTTCAGACTCTTTACAGACGTCACATCAAGCTACCCTCTCAAATACTCTAGATAAATTCTTACAACTGCCACTGAGGAGCAAAACAAATAAAACAGTCCTTTTCAAACCATGGGTTAATCCTTATTGAAACAGAGGTGTTTAAGAGTCTTCCCAGATTTGTATAAAGCTAGACAAAGCAGCTTTGGCAGTCATGACGTCGGAGCAGAAAACAAAATATGGTTGTTTACAGCATTTGTCGTTTTTGTGTAACATCCGTTGATGGTATAAAGACAAAAATACACTCTGTAATCTTACCTATAGATTTCCTGATGTACAGCAGCCAACATTTCCACGTTATTGCCATTTTTAGTTGCTGTTTGTTTTGGTGTCATCTGAAGCGTGCATCACAACACTGACCCCTGTCTGTAACACAGACATTTGTGTACTTCCATGCAGACTTGATTTTAAGAGTTTGCTGCTTTGTAAAGTCTATAATTTATATTTCTGTCCTTTGGATTGGGACTACCAGCACACCCATCACACGTTTCTTTGATAGCTTGAAATGACAGTATCCTAATTAGCAAAATATGGTACCTTCCATCTTTGCGGGCTTGCTGTGGATTTAACACAAAATGAAACTAATGAATTTTCCTACTGAAGCAACTTTCAAATGTGACATGCCTTTGCAAGGCTCTGTGAGGTGTCTGTAAACAGCAGCATGGATGATTCATAAAAATCAGGAGGAGTCGCTCCCTCACATCCCCCCATCAAGGAGGTTTTCTCACGCATCACATGAGCACAGACACCAAAGAGCTGATACACACCAACACCCACGGAGATGAGTTTGTGACGGTGTTGATGACATACTTCGACAAAAGACATGAAATACCTTGAAAGGAGATGACAACTTGCTCCCTCTCCCTATGTGACACTCTAAACAAACACAAGCTTATACATTGAGTGACTAAGGACAGATTGAGAGCGAGAGCTGCAAACTTTCCCATCTTCTTGAAGCTTCCTCCAAGGACACAGAAAAAAGACGAAGTGAAAACCGCAGACGGCAACCAGATATTGGGATGAGATGTGCCTCGCCCAATGTTAGGTTATTGTTTCCATCTGGGAGTGTTGTGAAGGTCGGTTCAGCCCTTTGATTAAGACACAGGACTCTGTGAGGGTTTTACTCATCTATATTTAGACAGTGCCTGGCTGGCACAGTGGGTGAATTCACTCTGTTTTTGCCAGCACTTCATTATTATAATTTATACTTGCAAATCTGTATCACATAATACATTTTTTAATGTTCCTATACTTCTTCACTTGCATAACTGCTCTATGTCTTAATTCTCCCCACAGGGATCAATAAAGTGTTATCTTATCTTGAATGAGGAACTAAAGGAGGATGGGACAGATGGATAAAACAGATGAAAGGAGGGAGAAGGAGTGAAGGAGAGGAAATGTGAACACGTGAAAAAAAAGTGTGATAATGGTGTGTGACAGGCAAGAAAGCAGTAGGAGGGAGAGGAGAAGCAAAGAGAAGTGAAGGCAGGAGGAGAAGACGAACATAATGTAGTGAGGGACATGGTGAAGGCAAGGAGCTTAATGATCACTGGAAGTGACTCAACACCAGCTACTGCCAACAAGCTTAACATTATCACCCTGCAAATCTGCAAATCAATTGCCAGGAAGTCAGGGCAAGCTGCAGTTCATGATGACTGCCAAGAATGACCTTAAAATGTTGAACATGTGTGGCTGACGTCATTAAATTTAAAATGACACAAAGTCCTGCCCCACTTACAGGTTAATGTCTTGATTTGATTACGTATTTATTTTCAAATGAAAGTTTGCTTCATCACTGTGACCTTTTTTCAGCATTACAATGACTGAGGTTGGTATTAGAAGAATAAATCCTTTCACAATCAAACACAAGCTACAACGTAAACTTCTCCCATCAGTAATAAGTTTCATCCCGATATATATAGGATATATACAGTTTATACCACCCTCATGTGGATTAGCTTAGCTTAGGAACAGTGGGAAACAGACTGCCTGGCCTGGCCCTGTCTGAAGGTACCAGAATCTGCTAACTGTTACCTAGAATCTTAGGTTGCCTGACAAACTGTCAGACAAAATGCTGAGTACCTACTGCACCCACCCAAAAAATGCCCAAGATATCAGCCCAGTAAAACCTCATCAATATATACAAATACACCACTATTACTAAAGGTTTTCTTTAAAATCATTTAAAAATATGTTGATGCATGTTAGGCTCAGGACTGGATGCAAAGTTTCTGTTCTGTTCTCAATTAAATGCTTTCTCAGTATCCTTCCATTTCTTCTTCACCAGCAGCACTGCATTGTTGATGCTGTGTTGTGGGCGTGGCCTGCTCAGGCCACAGGGGCTGACCAATCAGAGCAGAGTGTGCTTTCTGAAAGGGATGACCTCCTTAGCTAAAGGAAGTAATGTACATATGAGGAAACAAACAGCACTCCTCCAGCAGCTTCACTGCAATAACACAATTATTATTATTGTTATTATTATTATAATTAGCTTCCACCAGCTCCAGTGTTAATTCTGAGGCCGTATCACATAGAGCTGTACTCTTTGCTATCTGTAATGAAAAATGACCAGATTGGAGACTAGTGTTCCTTCTTAAGCTTGGCTCACCTCACCTTTTCAGTGCTGAAGCTTTTGCTGAAATTAAAATTGTGATGTTGCTGCCCTTTTCTCATTGATGACCATTCCTGAGTGGACAACTTAATTATAATGCACTCAGCTGCGAGCAGAACATCACAGCTTCAGCTCCTCTGCAAGCCAAGAAACATCTCTGTCCTAATAAACGTTGCGGCATTATAGACGTTACCATCACAGACTGAATGGGCTGTATTCACCTTGTTTTTTTGTGCATGTGTTGATTTGAATGAGAAGTATCCTTAAGTTTTAAGTACTGGGCTCAAGACCAGTTGTCTTTAATGACATAATAACCAGCATTACGAGGACAGGATATTCCCTGAATGAATGATCACATTCTATGTACCAATCTTTTACCTGACAAATAACAGATACGTGCCTCAGTGTTTCTCTTCTTAGCTGAGGTTTGATATTCCCATGCCAGGTGAGTGGAAACAGTGGCAGAAGAGAGAAAGGCAATGGCATGTAAGTCTGTTTTTAAATGGATTTGACAGAAAGGAAGAGGTGTGAGAGGGTGTCTATATATATTCTGAGCTTTGGGATTAAGCAGAGAGAGACAGAGAGACGTTTGTTTTGGGGCTCTTTCTATCGGCCTTTCTGTTTGTCTACGGCCCACTTCATAAACCGACAGCATGCGTCAGCTTCCAACTTAAAATAGAAGCTCTGAGTTTTGCACAAGAGACTCAAGGTTTTTAAAAAAATCCTTGGGTGTCTTGGATTTTATTTTTTTTAAGTAGGTACAGCACAGGCTTCCTGTCCCTTAGTCATTGTCCATATCATATGTCACACAGTGGCCATCTGTATGTGAAAGACCACAATGGTAATCAGATCTCAGGTTCACTTTCTATCTATTTAAATCTACACTTTAAATCTACAAATGGTGCTGGTTCTGTATTGGTGTCTGATGGCTTTCTGTCAATGCACAGTGAAGAACTATGGAAATTCAACCAACATGGATGCAATGGTGACAAGCCTGTGTACAGTCGTACGTCACTCCTCTGAGGGTGAATATATGCAAAAATACAGTACAGATACAGACACAAAACACAAAAAGAAAACATGAAGAAGCACAGACGACTCCCTGTGGCACCACAAAATACTGTGATTCCTCGCCCAGTTCTCCATGGCAGGGGCAAAAAAGCAAAGGGGCCAGAAACATTACAAACAGCAACACACAAATATGTCACACTTTTTAGACACAACAACTTTCTACTTTCTACAGCAATAATACATCAGTGTGTCCTGAAAAAGGAAATAAATGCTGCTTTAACAATTTAAGTAGTAAATAATCTAGCAGGTAACGACCCAGATATTTTTCTCAGGAGTAGGCAGAAGTAGCAAAAATATAACTCTGCCCTCTGTTAGCTTACTTTGCATTTGTTGCAGCTTTAGATGGATCAACGTATTGGAATCTGTGTCAGAGCGATTAGCAACCTCATACATAACTACGTGTTGCTTCATCATCTGGTAATAAATAGGTTTGTTTTCTATTCTGCCTCTGCCACCCATGTGAGCGCAGGTGGACAAGAGAGACAGGAGAAGAACGGGGACATTCAGAGTAAAGGTTAAGCCTAATGAGCTGTGGGCTTTAGGTAACAGAAACATTTGGGATCTGGCTGTTGTTTTAAAGATGCAAAAAATGTGTTTCCATGAAATTATACAGAAAACTAAGAGCTTAATGGGTTGCAAGTAATGTGTTTAGAGCTCTCAGTACTGCTACCACACTTTACTGAAATTCTAACTCTAACTATTTGGTGCAAATGGCTAAACAGATGACAGACAGACACAACTCAAGACAAAAGCCAGAAAAATGTCCGCACCATGCACTGATAGCTCCCGTCAAATTGAATTCAGTGTATCTAAAAGTCAGCCTCAGAGCATCATATAAATCAGCACAGCAATATTCACTGCATCACATCACAGTTCTGGCTCCATCAGATGTTTCTGCCTGAATTTGTGCCTATAGGTTCTGCTAATGCATCTCACTGGCGTGCTAAAACCAACCACAATAGTAAGGATGTCATCGTCCGCGCCGCTAAGGGCAGCAGGGGCGGGCGCTTATATACTTTGTGACACCCTTCCACACTTCCTCCTCCTCATCTTCCTCCACCTAGCTTGTCTCTTGTCTCCTCCTCCATCTTATTCACTATTTATTTAGCATTTAGCTAAATTTCACGGCTTACTACATAAAGGGACAGTTCACCTCAACAAAAATGGCATTTAACCATGTAGAACCTATTAAAAATAACCTAATTTTAAAGTGAACTGACTTTTAAAAATGAAGATGACTAACAGACTAACAGTCTGTCAATCGCATATGTTCCGCCTAGCTACATACCCTTTACCAGTTTCTATGATCTCCAGTACAGCTGAAAGGCACACACTTTAAAAGCTAATCCTCTTGCTTTTCAGGGTGTTTTTTTTTTTAAATTTACAAAAATTATTCTTGGGGGTGAAGCCTAATCCAAGCTTGGCCTCAGCATCTGAATATCATTTTTTTAGGAATGAAGTCTGCTACTGAAGTGTTTGTAGAGAGAGAAAGCAGCAAGAATCAAGCTGTAAGAACAACAGCCTGTGCTAACTAGATGAGGCCGGTGCCAGAATGTGTGTGATTTCCAGTGTCTGTGTGCCCGCCTGTCCTTCCCTGTATATCAGACGATGGCTCTGTGCTGGCACACACGTTGACGTCTTGGCTTTTTCTTTTTTTTTTTTTCTTGGAAGATCTAGTGGCTAAAATGTGGCCTTTGTGAAGCCTGCAAAAGACAATAAATTAGAAAGAGGATGATTGGAAATCATTTTAGAGGAAAGCTGAAGGGGGAGTTGTGTATATAAAAGAAGATAAAAGGCTGTGTACACTGCCTAAGGACAGGTTATTTAAGACACTGAAATTTTGTTTGGTAAATCCCTCATAGATGACTTCACATCTGGGGCAATGGTTTCTGAAGTAGCTAGCAAACATCCAGAGTGCCTGTTGACTTAAAAGTCCAACAACAGCTTTGTTTAAGGTATCTGACTAACAAGCTGACAGGGTATGACAGGGTGTTCCCCCTACCTGCTTCTCAGTATTAATGTTTATCCATGTACGACCACAGCCTGCAAACCAGCCTCTTCCCCCAGTCTGGAATCATGGTGTTTTCTAAACTTCGTGTAAATGTAGTAAATTAATCTGCAGATTGGGAAAAAGAAAATGGTGGAAAAGCTTGTAGCAGATGGGAGAATTCTGCCTTGTGTTTCAAGGTGAACAATGATGTCTCCGCCCCTAATAACAGCCAACACATCCTACTATGTTAGCATGCAACCATAGACAGTATATAACTATAGAGTTCCCATGATGTCACTCATAGATTTCTGAAGTGCTGTTCTTAATGGTCCGTGGGACGCTCTGGCCATCACAGTGTTGGCAGTGACACAGCCTGCCTCCAAATACAGGCATAGGGGTGGAGCATTAGTTATGGAAGCAGGAAGCTCACACCACATGCCACTCACCTGTCACTCAAAATGGTCTTGTCCATTATTATGCATAATTTAAATAAAAAGCAGGAATTTATCAATACTATTTCGTACCAGGCTCTGAACATGTTTATGTCATATGTAAAAATAGTTTATTCCTATTTAGGTGCCAGCATCCATGCTACCAAATTAGCTTAAATGCCTGTCCAGCCAAAAGACCAAAATAGTGCACACACAATCACCTTACGCTCTAAAAATACCACCCAATTCAGACCGTCCAAAGTGGCTGTGCGGGGGACTCTGTGGGTTGCCTGGTGCGGTAAAAAGACTACGTTAAAGAAGGAAATATGAAAGAGGGAACACAAAAGAGACTTGACGAGAGGAGAAGGGAGGAGTGCAGGGCTGCCCTGCAGTTGCTTGTGTTCTCCCTTCTCTCTTTCTCTCTCATTTGTGGCTCCCTTTTGTGGCGGTGACTATTTTTGTACACTTCAAGCCTCCTGGCCAAGTGATGGCACAGCTGTGAGGCTGTATATGGGACTATATATACTATATATATATATATATATATATATACACACACACACGAGTCAAACAGGAATCAGAGTACATTAAACAACAGATCTGCAAGATGTATTTAACACCAACCACACAAGGCTGCGAGTTAAGAGTGGGTGACAGTTCAATGATGCCAAAGGCTGTTCCAGAGTGTCTTCTGCCTGTATGACCATGTATCTGAGGCTTTATCTGCCAATGCAGGCTCGGGAGGGTTCAGACTGTGGGAGGAGGTGTGGGCACAAACACAGAATAACAATGAGGAAGGAGGACACAGGAAACTACCACGCAGTGACTGAGCATTAACACATCAGGCTTTAGAGACAAGAAACACCAACCAATGCATAAACACACTGGCATAACACTTTTTCTAGCTATGTGCATAAATGACCTGCTGTCATAGTGTGTATAGATAACTACAGTGCTAACTAGGGCTGTCCCGATACAACTTTTTCACTTCCGATATTATACCGATATTGCAGCCATGAATATCGACCGATACAGATATTGATCCGATATTCACTAAACACTAAATCAACACATATCATACATACTTTAATTACAAATTTTGTAGAGTGGAATGTTAGAAAAGGCTTTATAAATTGTCAGAAGCAGTAGGTATGAGAAAGACCCATTTATTAACAATTGAATAAAATACAAAAGTAAAAAAAATAAGGGGCAAGCTCACTATGGTGAGAACAACTGAGAGCAGGGACACAAAACCAACAACAGTATTGTTCACTGTCCAACTGCTCAAACTCAAGAGTCCACACAGCTCCAGTTTTACTAACTGTGCCCAAAACAATGTGGTAATTGCTCTTAGTCTTAAACAAATAGTGTAAACAAAATAAACACACCTCTCTAATAACAAGAGCAGAAAACAATGTCAGTCAGTTATTAAACTGCTGACTACTCTTACTGTTAACGCTATTAGTGTTACTCACGTGCATGTAACACTGCTCTCTGCAATGTAAACTCATTGTCTATCCAGTGCGCAGTCAGACTCAATAAGGACAGCGGAGAATGGCTTGAGGTCCAGATGTCGGTGGTGAAGCTAACAGCATTAGCTTTCTCTACGTGTCTGGCGATGAACGTCTTAGCTTCTTCATGCATCTAGTTCATAGTTTTGTCGACAATGGAGTGGCAGCTAGGGATAATATAGCGAGGCTCGAGGGGCTCAAGTAAGCGTTTGAACCTGACATTACTCACCACAGACAGGGGCTGGTCATCAAGCACATTGTTGTTTGTGGTGCTGCTTCAAATGTGCGATGAGGTTGGTCGTATTAAACTTCCTTGCCTCTGTGCCTCCTCGGGAAATGTGACCATGACAAGTTTTGCACGTAGCTGCAATGTCTTTGTCCAACTGTAAGGAAAAATACTGCCACACAGCCGACATGTCTTCTCCTTGCTACAGTCGCACACGTAAACACACTTCTTGTTGTGATCACGTGATCTCTACATGCTGGAGCCGCGCGCTTTTCTTCTTCAGTGGGCGGCAGCAACGGGTGCACTACCGCCAACTACTGTGATGGAGTGTGAAGCGTCACCTACTTTTATCAGAGCATTGATATCGGAGATTTTAGATGCCTTCCGATAAAATCCGATATTTGTTTTTTGGCTGATATCGGACCGATATCCGATATCAATATCGGATCGGGACAGCCCTCGTGCTAACACCATAACACAGCATCTGTTGACAAAATGTCAATTTTAAATGTAACAACAGCTAATAGATGCATAGACAATCCATGTATGTTAGCATAAATAATCAGTGGATAGTGAAATCACTTAGTAAAAAGAGCAAGCAGCTATTTGTTTACGAGTTATCAGATTATGATGATGATCATCAGAGGCACGGCAGCCTTTCTAAAAGAAGCTGGACCCAAAACATCTCTCATAGTGATGACAACAGCTAGTCAATGACAGCAGCATTGTCTGTTCACACTGCTAAAATCCTGTGTCAGATTTCTCTGGAGTTTCAGATAAAAACTTAGTTGTTTTCCTCTGTGCAGGTAATACCGAGGCTCACAGCTCCTCTCCTTCTTTGATTTGCGCATGTTAGGAAAGTGGTGCCTCTCCCATTTTACGTAAGACTTCTCCAACGAGCACACTCATTACTGATAAGGGCAACATGACATGGAGCCTGAGCTACAGTAACATCTCTCAGCAGTAGCACTAGACACACATTTGCAGACTTTCCTGACATCAAAGGCAGCGACAGAAGGGGAAAAGCAGAGGGTAGCACCTCTAAAGCTAGGGTCTGACAATGGAAAGTATTGTGTTTAAAAGGAGAATAAGTACCCTAATTGACAGGTTCTTTTTGCGTCTTATAAAGATGGAAGGATGCTCAGAAAGAAGAACACACAAATCAGCAAGAAATGATTGCAAGAAGAAACAAAGATGGAGAGCTGCGATGGGTGGAAAGAGAAAACACATTAAGGTGAGTGCTTTTCCTTCTGGGGTGCCTGTTTTCACAACTCATATTGATGGGGATTAAGTAGTAGCACCTGAGTCTAGGATCAAGCCTCAATAGAAATGACAGGCTTTCTGTTGCCCTTTAAATCCTTTTAGGAAACAGAGATTATGCTCACACACACACACACACGTGTTAAACTCCTGCCCTCCAACACGATGACACGCCGACCTATGAACCCCAAAGAACCGAAATCCGTACACACGAACGCACCCCGGTCTAATGTCACATTCAATAACTCTTATAAACCGGCAAATTTAACATAGTGTTCAACCATCCTCATCGCTGTTCCACACACACACAGAATATGACCCACTCACATGCGTCAGGAGCTGAACCCTTGCTGACAGGCAACATTATGACAGCGAATGACACAGAACCAAGGCACACAAAGTAGGGGGTTGATGACTCAAGCAAGGTGCTGTGTGTGTGTGTGTTTGTACAAAATTTTCAACAGAATACTCCATATAATAATCTTATTTATTCAAGCAAAAAAGGGAAAAAAATTAATCTTATTAACAAAACTGAGTTGTGGAGTCCAGATGAGCTGATGTTTGAAAGCTAATCTATACCTAATTAAATTATCAGTGGCTTGAATGCCCATCTCCTAAATAATTGATTTTTTTCCCATGCTGATAACTGATTCAGCACCATAGTGTCCCCCACAAATGTTAGAAGTGGGGTTGTCACGTTGTGAGATCTTGCAAGGATTCATCTTTTTTTAGACTAAACTAAAAATGCTACGGATTGTGGATGAGATTCAATTCAGGGGCTGTTTTCTGTTTAATAAGATTACACTGTTCAAACAGTGTAAGAAAGTGTACATGGCAGGCTCATTTACCAATGCTAAGTTAGTTTAGCTTAGGAGTCCTTAAAGTCCTGCATTTGCTGAGAAGTAGCTCTTCGTTCAAAACTACAAAAACAACCTATTGACATGTTAATTATGTAGCTAGCTAGACTGACTGCCTGCAAGTTTATAAAGCGCTTTCAACTGTGACTTTTTATTTCTTCGTCTCTTACTACAATATGTCATATGTATCCATAACTGCCTAAAATTAGCCAATGATAGCTGGTGACACAGAGGTGGTTCCTCCAATTTTAAATATACCATACATATGGCATAGACACTTACACCAGTGTATAAGTTTAATATTTTAGCGCAAATGCAACAGTAAAATAGGTAATAGCTTAAGTTTCCTTTCTTCCTCATTTTTAAAGGTAAAACTGGACATGAGAGCAGATTAGCTGTCAAAACATAATCTGCCTACTAAAGCCCATTATATATATATATATATATATATATATATATAACATGTTTCATGTCTTAAATCTGTACAGGAAGCTGTATATAAAAACAGTAATTCCTTGTTTTTATGTTAATGCCAGACGGCAGGAAGTTAGCACTCTCAGCTTATAAACAGCTGTCTTGACTGAAGCCTTTTTTAACAGACGCATTTCAGAGAAGTATCAGTTTTCTCATCTACCTCTCCACCAGAGAGTGACTAAGCATAATTCGGCAACTATTTTCTTTAAAAGCTCTACACTCTAATGGCCCGTGCAAAATGTGAGACTGTACAAATTCCTAATAGAAGCAGATTATCTGTGATATTGTTCTTGTAATTTCAGAGATTCAGCTTAATTCCTCTCACAGGTAGAGGGGGCTCCTCATAGAGCCAGAAATACACACAAGATTACCAAAGAAGCACTTAAACCGCCAGCTAACAAAGTACACGTGAAGCCAGGATCGAGCCGCCTGCTGACAAACACGTGATTGTGCCCTGAACTGCGAGACCATGTCAAGGGGATGCAATCGAATGTCCCGAGTGACCGATGGTTGCAGTTAAGTTAACCACGTGTGCCTCATAATTTTCAATTAACGTCTAATGTGAGTGTAAAAAGTATGAGTCACACACTATATGGACAATAACAAGGATGCTTCACGTGGAATAAAAAGTGGGTGTATGGGAATATGTTTATCCTTCGTGCTGAGAAGCTGCTCAGCTGAAAGCACTTTTTTTGGCCCCGATTCCCATAATATACTGATCCTACACCATAGAGCACCATCTGCTCCACACAGTCTTGTGATGGTGCTTCCACATGAGACAACACACTGTGGAAACACCCACAAACCAGTGCCCCACACCTCGGGGGCAAGCCATGCTAACATGTATGCATCCTTAAAAAAAAGGAAAGTGTGCATCTGTGGAGACACAAGTACACATGGTCACACACACACAGTGTTCAGTTTCAGAGTCAAGTGTCAATTGTTTCAAGTGCTCTTTGATGATGAGACCTCCATTCAAACAACCTAATTTATCTTCAGATCACATCTAAAGAAATCTTCATTCAGCGGTCAAACATGCAAATGTCATTACACTGTTTAAACAAATGCACTAATAACATCATTCGCCAGATGCTAGCAGGGAAAATGCACAGCTGAAAACCCCTGATTGTATCTCTACAGTGACCTATTTCAACGTAACGTCTAGAGGATGTTGGCGTTCTATTTATACACAACAGAGTGCATAAATTACTGGTAGTGTTGAAAGCACAGGAAGCTGAGAATAAAGTAACACAGCTTCTTACCTCTCCTAGGTGAGGTGCAGGATTGAATCCACACAGATTGCAGACATCTTTCTTGCACTCGGTGCAGAGGCTGTAGTTAGGTGTGTCTGCCGATCCAATATTCAGATCCACATTACAGAGAGGGCAGCCTTTCTTGACTGGAGCTAGAGCAGGAGCTTGAGCAGATTCAGCCTTCTCTTTCTGCTCCACAGAAGTGGTTCTCGCCGGTTTCTTGGACTTAGCTGGTGGTGTTTCCGGAGCAGAATCTGAATCGGGGGGGGAGCCAGGACCAGAGAAAGGAGAGTCGGGTGGAGAACCTGGTCCAGAGTCCGCAGGGGAATCTGGCGGCGACCCAGGTGGAGAATCTGCTGCTTTTTCATCCTCCCCAGTGACAAGACTGGTGGCTGAGCTCAAGAGGGAAGATCCAAAGCTGAACATTTGAGAAGTGCCAACAGGAGACTTAGCTGTTTCTGTTCTCCCTCCAAAACCTCCAAACAACTTCCCTGTCATGGATTCTTCCTGTTTTGGCGCTGTCTGTGCTTGTGGCTTCGGTGAGTCCATCAACCCACTGAACCCGCCAAACAACTTTCCTGTTACAGACTCAGCAGCTTGTGAACCAGCTGCAGGAGACTTAGCTGAATCTGTGAGGCCTCCTAAACTGATACCACCCAACCCACCAAAGAAGCTGGACTCCTGTTTGGCTTTAGCTGGAGATTGCTGGGGACTAGACTGAACAGGGCGACCAGTCTTGGGGTCGATTTTGGGGGACCCTCCTGGGGAAATTGGTCCTGGTGAGGCAGGACCAGGAGATTTCTGCCTAGGTGTGGTTGGTGGCGTTAACCCTTGATCGGTCATGCTCTGCTGCTTTATCAGCAGCTTTCCCGGCTTGCCAGGTGCCTGCTTCTGGGGCGATGGTGGGGCCGAGCCTTGCTTGGGCTTGGTCATGCCAGGGGCATCCATTCCTCCCATCGCTCGCTGCATCTGACAGTTCAGACATAGCCACTCTTTACCCTGTGAGCCAAAACAAAATGTGTTAAGAGTTAATCACACCAAACATAGCATGTTAAAAGATGTATGTATAATTTTCAGTTTATCTCTTATTGTAGGTTCTGTCTGTGTTGCTTTGTTCTGACCATACAGTCAACACCACACACAGTTCTTTGTTCACTGTTTGTATATCTCCTTGGTTTCCACTGTGTGCAAATACTGTGTAAAAGGGGCCAATATTGACACTTTGATCACTAGCAAGAATCAAACAATGGGTGTATTATTTTGCATTTGTAATTGTACTTTTCTTTAAAACCACTCTGCTTCCCTGACCTGGATCTGCACAGCACCAAACCTTGAGAAGAGGCTTGAGCAGACGGAACCGGTCACTCTGCTGTGCTATAATCAGGGCCCACCAGCGTTTACAGTTCATGTGTGACTGAGTGTCCTCACTGGCTGGCACAGTATCTTCCTGTGGCCATGACATGAGTCACCTTGATCAACATTCCCTGGGTCCATATGGTCCCTCTGTTCCTCAAAATCGTGTGTGTGCCACTCTTAAGAGATGCACTTCGTCTGCCAGGCTCAGCTATACTGTAAAACATGCAGCTTAACGAGATGGTTTGTCTTATTTTGCACATTAAATTTAAAATGTTTGAGTCATGCCAGGCTCTTTTTTATTTTCAGTGAGGATTCTATTTTTGCTATGTAATGTGCTGCACAATCCCTAGATAATTTGTTATTTCACACACAGATAATACAATAATGTATGATCTTTCCCACACTCAGCCATCAATATCATGGACAGTTTTGTGAATTAACAGATAAACATCAGTATACTTCTACTGTAGACTATTATGACGATATGTGGATATGATACTAGCTGTCTGGGATCTTGTTTAAAACAACAAAAAGACAAATAAAACAACCAAAACCAGAAAGAGTGGCTGATTTCTTACCGCTGAGTCTGGAGGGCTGAAACCACAGAGGCTGCAGACCTGGTTCTTACACTCAGTGCAGTTATTGTAATTTGGCGGGTCCTTAGATCCAACATTCATCTGAGTGGTCTTACACAGTGGGCAGAGTCCACCTGCAGGTTTTCCAGCTCCCTGTGGACCAGGAGGTCCAGCAGTTTTTGCTGGCTCTGCAGGGCCTTGTGGCCCTTGCTGTTTGGATCCAGGCTTCCCAAGTCCTTGCTGTGGCGGGCCTCCTTTTTGTCCAGGAGGCCCACCCTGTTGTGCACCTTGACCTGGGGGTCCTTGCCCTGGTCTCGGTCCCTGTTGTCCTGGTGGACCTTGGCCTGGAGGTCCTTGACCTTGCCTGGGTCCCTGCCCAGGTGGTCCCTGATCTGGTTTGGGCCCCTGACCTGGTGGTCCCTGGCCCTGCCTGGGTCCCTGCCTGGGTCCCTGCCCAGGAGGTCCCTGACCTGGTTTAGGCCCCTGACCTGGTGGTCCCTGACCCTGCCTGGGTCCCTGACCAGGTGGTCCTTGCCCTGGTTTTGGCCCCTGTCCAGGAGGCCCCTGTTTCTGGGGTCCTCCCGGTTGTGGTCCCTTTGTACCTGGCCCCTGCTGTGGGCCCTTCCCTGGTGGCTTTCCTCCCTGTTTGGACTCAGGTGGTGCTGCGGCGTCTCCCTCCTCCTCATCCCCAAACAATCCAAATTTGGGCATGTTGACAGTATCGCCCATTGAGGATATGGAGGACGAGACAGAGGATGTCATAGATGATACGGCACTCAGGGGGTTGGCCCCACTGAGGAAGCTGGAGCCAAACATGCCGGATGACTTGGTCTCGGGGTCTTTTGGCTCCTGCCGAAATCTGGATTCAAAGAGGCTGAGCGATGAGGGGCTGCGGCCAGGTGTGGGCTTGCCTGGTGGTCCCTGATTGAAGGCGTCAACGGTACGGCTTTTACTGAGACCTGTCGGGCCCCTTGAGGCCCCTACCTGCTGGGGATGTTGCTGGGCATCTGATTCTGAAGGTCTGCAACAGAGAGAATGGAGAGTTAGTTTTTGTTATCACTGCTGTTGTGTTCAAAAGTGTGAATTCAACACCAACTGTTCCCAAAAAAGACTATTAATAGATAATCCAGGATCTGGCAGCATTTGAAAATTAGCTTTTGGCTAGCACTGACACATTTACAGTGATTCTTATCAGTTCCACTCAATGCCTCAGCTACACTGTTCAGTTTGTTTTTCTGACATAAAGGAACAATAGCATCTTTTTTATGCACACCAATGGTGAAAAATGTTCATCTGCTGGGGACACAGACAGTTATCGTCCATCTTTGATCTGCTTTCTTTGATATATTTTAACAAAAACACTGCTCTAAACATTTAACGCAACTCCACACAGTGCTAATAATACAAGCTAAGACCATAGCACCAGCCTTCTTAGGCCTGCTCAACACATCAGTGAACAGTAATAGTTAGCAGCCCTGGGGTAAAGCTGACAGGAAAGTGTATGCTGTTGATATGTCTGAGATGTCTTTGTTAGCTTGGGCCAACAGAGAGATAACAACAACCTGCATAGAAGCCCTCTGGAAATGCATCAACATTTCTAATGGATATTGTTTGTTATTATGTTTTTGTTTATGAAGCTGATGCTTTATAGTCCTGCTTTAAAGGCTGCAATAGAAACAGCATCTGATAGTTTCTTTTACAGTAGGGAGCCTTAAAAAAAACACCAGAAGTAGTGCTGTTGCAGCGCAAAGTTCACTGCAGCGCGCCTTTCAGCACCACGGACAGCGGCGGTGGATTTCAGCACCACGGACAGAGACACCCTCCAAACACAACGTGTCCACGACACGCAAAAGAGATTAAATCTGACATATTACAAAACATAACACAAATACTCAGATTACAGCAGAAGGAGTGATGACATTAACGCCTCTGTTCTATTTATAGCCATATTAATATTGATGCACCCCTCCCCCTCAATTTCTAGCTCGGATATAAATAACAATTCCCCCCATTTAGTTGAAGCTAATTAGCAGAGAATGACATTTAATATCTGATTAAGAACATGTTAAATTATTTTGTAATTAGAATTGATATCATAAAGGGGGAATGTTGTGTTTATTGACAACACAGCACAATCCACCACACAACTGATCATATCCAATTAAGTCGGAAACTCTGCTGATATCTGATCGTAGATGATAAAAAAAATGTGGATGATATGGAGGCAAAAAAAAACACCGGGCGATTCTTTTACCCAGCAGGCATTTCGGAAATTTCGCACAAATACTGGAGGTGTGTCTCTGATCTCACACAGAACGGCCGATACAAACAACAACCCAGTTCAGTCCGTTTAGCCACACAGAGCCTGTCACAGTGGGGATCAGAGCTTCATGCAGATCATCAGATGTTACACTCAGCTCCAAGAATGCATTCGCTCCTTAGTGCGTTTTGCAGGATTAAAAAAAAATGGGCGTGAACGCGCTCTCTGCTCTGCATACAACCACAACACACCCCCCTTTCTCTCTCACACACACACACACACACTCACACACAGCTATAGCTGCCTGGATGTTTCGAGTGATTTAAATAAAATGCAGTTTTAAATTCCCTGCCTTCGTGCAGCGGCTGCGCCTCCGGGCTGCCTGCCTTGCGCCCTTGACATCGCCGCGGCCAGCTGCCTCCTCTGCTCCTCGCTCAGTTCACTCAGGTTGACCGGAGTTCCATCGGAGACCCGCACGAAGCCGCCTTTCCCGTCAGGTGCCAGCCCCTCCGGTAGCCCAGACGGCGGCCCTTCGCCTCCTTCCAGGCTCGCTTCGTTCCCCATGATGGACCCCTCCCGTCCCCCCTCTGTGCTCGGATCAATGCGCGATCCGCGTTTTTATCTCCAAAGAGCGCCGAGAAGACGGAGTTCCTCGGTGTCCAGAAGCATCTCAGATGGTTTAGACTCGGTCGTTACTGTCCTCCTGTGTGCTGTCGTCTCGTTTCCCTCATTTCTTCATGTTTTTCTGAGCCTCTCATCTCTGCAGCTGTACACCAGTTACCACAGTTTTTCCGTGAGGGGGGGTCTCCGTTTTACTACTGCTCACAGCCACCAATGGTGGTTTCCGGTACATGCTTACAAAATAAAATCCCAATGATTATCTGGCATGTGGTAGGCCTCTGCTTGTATGCAGACATTCAAGTGCACAATGAGCAGATGCACTATGAAAATATATAGATTGGGACAAGCAGCGAATAAATGTACACTATGCATGATTATTATCCGTGATAATGCTGTTTGTTTCTCATCTCAAGTAAACATAAATCCTTTGTGATCTCACTGTAAACAAAAAAATGTTTACAGCAAAAAAGTAGTAAGATAAATGTTTTGTTATGTCAAGATGATGACAGGAAAAATCTCCTTTTGACTTAAAAATAAGCAAAATCTGCGAAAATTACACATTGATGCTTTTATATTGAAAGAAAATGTTTAACTTCCGCTTTGTTTCCAAACAACTGGGGATCTCTTGACAGTTATACTCCAACCTGCTACTACCCACCGCGCATGCGCAGCCTCTGACAGGCGATCCGAAGACATCAGCGGAGGAAAATATGTTTTTAAAGGGGACTAACTCAACTAAACGTCTTCTGATTGTCTAAAGAGTCCAGGGCCGAGAGGAAAGATGGAGGACAGGTGGAAGGAAAGGGGAGCTGTGGTGCTTTACAATGATTCTTCCCAACAGGTTAAACCAAAGCAGAGGGTTGTAAATAATGTTTGTGGGTCAAGTATCTGTTGCTTGTAGATGTTCTTGTATACTGTATGATCATCCAGGACAAGTCATTCAATCCAGAGAGCCACCGAAACAGTCCTAAATGTCATACAGCTAATTTTAGGCTAAACTGCTGCTGTTAAAAACATCAATAAGACTTCTGCAAAGGTCTACAGATGACTCACAACATGAATAATATCTCTTATGCTTTGTTTTTTTTTCTCCTCTCAGTGCGATGCCTCTTTTTCTATCCAAACCCTTCATATTCTCAGATATGTTAATGTGCAGCTGAAGGCTGGCAGACAGCAGCCAGATAAGTTCCAGTGGATTCTTTATCTCCTCTTGTGAAGATTTGATTGCTGCTGTTATCATAGAAAACACAGCATGCGATCAAATGAGGGTAATGTGAAAGCAGCATAATGAAAAGACAACACAGGGACTGTTGCATCTTTAACAATATCACACACTGACACAACAATGTGAACCCATAAACAAAATTACATCAGCCCACATGCTGCAAATCAAACCTACAAGTATATTAGGCACGGTCGCCCTGAGAATGCACACACAGCAGCCACGATCATCCGGCTCGTAGGATATTAAAATACGTCAGCTCTGCTGCACATCAAGGAGATGTGTTGTGATATGACAGCAAGTGCTCATTTGCCATGTTGTGTGTGGAGCTCAGGGGCACATGTGTCCTCGATGTGTTCGACTCAGTGCCTTCACTACCTGAGCAGGGGCGGAGGGGAAGACGGGGGTGATGGGATTATGAAGCAGTGCAAACCTGAAAACATTTTAACATTTGCACCAGTTTGTTTGAAACGATGACATCACAGATTATCAGTCAAGCTACATTTCAGATGTGATAACAGCCCCTGGAGGTGGAACGTTCTGTCCTCTGTCTTTTCTTTTTAGCTGTTGTGGGCCAACAGATAGGTGATTACAATAACCCGAAAGGAACTATCAGTTTGTGTCAGAGCATGCATGATGTTGCTTAGCTTAGCATAACAGCTAAATGCAAAAATCGAGTCATTTCCTCTATAAAATAGGTTTGACTAAGTGGGGCCCTGACTAAGGATCCCTACCCAATCCCTATTGACCTCCATGTTAAATTAATTTAATTTTTTTTAAAATGACCAAAAAGTGGCAAAAATAAGACACACACGCTGTGTGAACAGCTAACACTTCTGCACAGAGACAATAGGTCTTAGCTAGTCTGGCTCTGCCCTAATATAACAAAAGGAATCTGTGTATGTATATGTGCAAGTCATGCTAAATCACTGCAGCCTGTCATGGAATTGTGTGATACAAAATGCACAACATATGGGATTAGACACACTGCAGCCAGTTAGCTTAGCTTAGTAGCACAAAGACTGGGTGGAACAGGGTGGAATGGTAAAATTATTTATGGTGTTTGAAGGCATTAAAAAATCAAATGCTCAGAATGTCACACTGTTTCTTTAAATGGGGGAAATACTCTGGGCTTGTGTGACTCCACTGTTGACCACAGTGAGTGTTGCAGCCACAGGGTTCAGCCTCACCATCACCATCCTTTCTTTCTCTGCACATATTTCCTTCCTTTGCATAGATACGCCGCGTGTTATCATCGCCGTCTCCCACTTTATGCTGTCTCCCCTCCTTCCTTCCTTCCCTCTCCCTCCCTCGCTTCCTCCTCCTGCTTGCCTCAGTGTATGAGTACGCGTAGGCAGAGGTGAGTTTTTCGTGTACAGTGATAAACGATGGCAGCGTAGCGATTGCTCCGCTCCTCCTCTTCTTCCCACTGAGCACTGAAGCGTGGCCTGATTGTCTGTACGCTGTGAGGCGGAAGCAGCTCTCACATGCATGCTCTCTTTCTCTCTCCCCCTCTCTCTCTCTTTTTTCTCTGTATATCCCACTGACTGAAATATTTAGCCATTCAGACAGACAGACAGACCAACAGACACACACACAGGTGTAAAGGCACAACATAATCAAACACAGGCCTGAGGAAAAGCTCTCTGAGGCATGTACAAACCCAGCACACACACACACACACACACACACACAGTGTAGACTCACCACCACAGTGCTATTAAGGCCCTTAAGGCTAAGTTCTGTTATTCTTACCTGAGTAGTTGATGCATGTATTGTACAAATGCATGCTTGGACTGAAAAACAAACTGACAGACTGAGGTCCAACTAAATATGGAGGTCAAAGGTCAAAGTCCTTGTGACCTCAAAAAAATGTGTCCCACAATCTTATAAATAACACCTTGGCGAAAATATTCAATAGACTCCAATAGATAGTTGGTGGTCAAATATTAAGGGTTAAACTGACCTTGTATGCATATTTTTGGCACATTTAACATGCAGTCCTTTCTTGGTCACTGAAGAGAAGTGTTTGTGTGTCTGTGCTGTGCAGGTTCGCTGGTGTAACTTGAGTCCGGTAACCAGATAACACACACAGCGCTGTGTTCATTAAAGTTGAATACTCAGTAGGGTTATGAGGCGGAGACATTAAAGACGGCAAGTTCTTTTTGCACTTGAAATTGGTGGCACATTGGTTAAAAAAAACCACAACTTCCAGAACACAACAGCACTGAGAGACACACTAACAGGCTGACACCTCTGAGAGTACACAACTACTTTTCCCCTTGTCTAAACAAACTACTAGAACATTCCCATGAGAACTTAAAAGTCCATAATCCCCTGCTTTCATCAGAAAGAAGTGCAAACAAGTTACATACCTGTTTTAACGTGCAGGAGTGTGTGTCTGTGCCTATGTCTTAAGAGTGTGTGAGGTGAAATGGCTCCCAGGTGACGATGTACTTGCAAGTGACGTTTAATTTCTGGCATATTAGGACTGAGCCTCTCTTTATCCCTATTAGCATCCTGGCCCGTGCCTTAATTCCGCCCTCAACGCCAATTTCCTCCTGGTCGGTTCGACACGGCCGACTAAAAATATTTTTAAAGTCACAGCAGCCACTTTCCCTTCCTCGCTCTACCCAACATTCATGCGTGAACAAGGGTAGGCGTGCGTTGGTGCACCTGCCGCCAACGCACACACTCATTCAACCCAACACCGGCACGGACACACAAAGACATAAGCAGCAGCCTCTAATCCTCTTTACTTCTGAGAGATAGGCCAATCACGCTCTGCTCTGCTCTGCACTGTAAGCTGTTTTCTTGTAGTGCATGTGTGCCACAGTTGAGGGTCATGTTAACTCACCGGCAGTGCAAAACAAGCAGAAAAAAGGCTCCAGTATCAATTATTCACTCTTATAATACTTGTACTTTGGCCACAAAAACTGCACTGACACCACCATCTGTTGAGTTCAGCATCCAAAAAATGAGAAAAGAGGGAGACATAACAGCAACAGTACAGAAAACATACATGATTTGAGAAATAGGACACACTGAAGCGGCTTCCTTCCAGCTAAATTCTCTGAATAAAGCTCACTGAAGACGCACAAAGGCACCCGACTCAACACATTGTCGAAGTTATATAAGTCCCTTTGTTTCATACAAACACACAGCAGCACAAGTACAAAGAAACGGAGGCGCATGTGTGCGAAAAAGAGTTGATATCTGTGTTTTTTTTAATCAGTCAGGGTGTGAAATATGAACAACATTAGCAGAAAAGCCACTATTGAGGCTTTGCAGTGTCGTCACCTGTCCTCATCTGCATCACACGCTCCTCCTGTCTGTCTACAACACTGATTTCAGCTCATTTTTGGATAGTGAAACAGAGCATGTGTAGGATCTGTTTCAAGGAGGATGTCATGGATTGTGTGTGTGTGGGTGAAGGGCAAGGGAAGGAGACTTTAACTGGTAACAAGACTGTTAATAGGATTTGCTGGTCACTGTTTGGAAGCCAATCTTCCAAAGCCATTACAGCATGCACAGCCTGCAGGTGAAACAGGGGGAACAGTGAGGTATAAATATTACATCTGTGATAATTAGCTTCATACCTAAACCACACCCTTCATTAGTCACTATTTCTACTCAGCCCTCTCTGCACTTCCCGGGGATCTCTCGTCTGACAGCACTCTGATGTCGTGTTCTTTGAAAGTGTGAATTCCCACAAGTACAGCAGTCATTTCTGTGTCTGTTTAATAGAGGCGGTGGCTCATGCTAATTAGCGGCGCGTTTTCACACAAGCTGAAGTCAGAAATGGAAACATACAGGAAAGTTTTGTTTTTTCTAGAGGGAAAACATGCTGAAAACTTTGAGTTAAAGCACAAAAAGTGAATGGATCTTTGTCTGCTGAGATCAATATTAGCCTTTAGTTTAGCCTGGCTAGTTTAGCTTAGCATAAGACTTAGCACTCAATGCTTAGCTGCAATGCTGTGAGATAAGTATGTCTGTAGCAGGTAATGTTAGCTCGGTAGCTGCTAACATCATTTCTGAGTTCTTACAACTACACCTTTCAGGACACATGGTGCACAAGTAGGTAGAGGGTGCCCTGCATGTGAGTCTAAGAGGACAGTCTGAAATGAGACACATTGTATATGTCAGTTTTTTTGCTGGTTAAGGTGTTTAGTTTATAATAAGTTGTTTTGCTTCATAGTTTGATTAGATTGATTTGAAAGAAAATGGCTTAATACTAATACTAATAATAATACTAAGAGTGAAATGCTCATTTTAGAAAGAGGGATGAGAGATAATGTCAACGTAATGTAGCTCTGAATGCCAATCAAGTCATATACACACCCCTGGGGTTCATGAATCATTAACAACACACACCTGTTGTCAAGGTGGTGCGTCACAGAGTGTGGCGTCATCAGAAGGGGGTGGCGGAGGGGAGAGTCCCCTGTGTTTTAGACAGACCAAACACAGATGAGTCACACTGAAGGCAAACATGCATGTACACACAAACATGCTGCATTATGGAACAAGGCAGTTACATAAAATACTCCAGAGCCGGCTGTCTTCACAGGCTGCAGGTTGCCTCTCTAAACACTGACACAGCTCTGATAAAACTGTCTCCCTGGCTTGTAAATGCTGCCAAGGCAACGCTTGGACCACAGAGCTTTGGCAGTCCTTGAACGTAACACTGCAGCCCTTCAGTGTGAATCAGTATTCTCTCCAGAGACACAGACAGGAATAGGTCATTGATCACCTCATCAATCCCAAGCAATCAGTGAGTGGAGTGTGTTTGGTGTACATACGTCTGCACGTCTACACACAGGCCTGGCTGTGCAGCTGCGTGTAAGGTGCCTCTGTTCATGACTCCCAGCCTTGTAGCTCGGTGTTGAAGGGGCGGGATCATAGCAATAAATCACTGCTTCCTGACAACAGGCGGAGAAACAGCACTCCCACAGGGCGCTGTGTTCAAACCCCGGTGAGACAAAGTCATTGATTATGTCACAAGGATTTGAAAGTGAAAGACAGACTGACTGCTTTTCAAAGTAAATAAAGAGTATGGAGGGTGCAAGATGTGTGTATTTTTATGAAATAAAAAATAAATGTTTGGCAAAATTCAATTAACCAACCAATAAATGAATAAATACATATTATTACAGTGTATTTTTATTGTATTGTATTGTTTTGTAACTGACACCTCTGCTGCAAGTGACGCTATTTTGAATGTCTCGAACGTGACTTGTTTAGTGATATTATTACTTGATCCAGCTGGACTCTGCACAGTTATCTGTCAGGTTACTATTGTGAAAAAAAGAACAAAATACACAATGATTTCAAAAATCTGGGTACTTACACAACTGGATCATTCATTGGCCAAAACATATTTACATGCAGTTTAATGCTTTCATACACTGTTGTTGACTGTGCTGAGTAAATGTAATCAGTGTGTTTAGAACAGAAAGCTGCACCTGGAGAACACAGCGGGGTTCAGTCCTGAAGGAAAATGTCATCTATCATGGAGAGCTGCTCTGCATCAGATCCCTCCCCCGGTTGCCATGGTTTCTGCAGCAGCTGCCACTCACCTGCAGGGTTCCTAATTATCAGATCATTCAACGATTAATCAAATGCACATCACAGCTCACACACTGTAATTCTGTGTGATAATACGTATCAGATAATACTTAGCCTATATGATATTACACATATTTTAAAGATACAGTGTGGACACTTGAACTCCCCCTTCTGGTGAAGTGAGTAATTGCACAAACAATTTTGATACCAGTGTAGCAGCTACATTTACTGTGGTTACGGTTGCTCTCCATCTCTGCTTTTGCCAGAGTAAAAATATAAAAATACATTTAGCTGCTGTTGATGGCTGTTGGTTGGATCATCACGGTGTCCACTCATATTGTCATTTTAAAGGACGCACACTATAGCTCTGACATCAGGCAGAGATACCACACTGTACATTCAGTGTTTTCCTCCGTGGATGACTGGGAGGAGTTCAGCTGCCTGCTGCTATTCTGTCCTGTGGTTGACCTAGATCTCCCCCTCTCTCCCTTTGCCCACAGACTATGATTTCCCACAATCCCTTGGGCTAGCTTCTGGGCAAAAAAGAATGAGTCAGCTTCTGAGGCAGAGCCTACTTCTCAAGAGTCGTGAGCAGCGTCCAATGCACACACACACACGCACACACACACACACACACACACTTATCGTGTACTTCATTTAACATAATGTGTGTTTAGCCTAAAGCAATATGAAAATATGTTGGTGTCTTTTATCTCTGCACATAAACAGGGTGTTATGATAAAGAATGTAACCAGTTAGCTGCTGCTTGCTGCTCACTGAATCCTTCCCTTAGTCAGCTTATGTGCTAAAATATTAATACATAACTCAAATGCAAAAGGTGGCTTTACTGCATGTGAGGCCTATACTGGTTAGCCATGTCCCTTGGCCTGGATGAGGGCACACAAGTGGGACACAGGAGACTTTATTTAGATCACCAAATACATTTCTTCCATAGTCTTAATATATCATATTAACACAACATGAGGATGATGAGGGAAATGATTTTCAGCATTTCCATTGAAGTCTATGGGTCTGCATGAACTCACAATGTGGTAGGAGTGAGATGCATATGCAACGTGGGGAGATCGAAGGTTCAAAATCTCTTATTAGATGTGACAACTTGAGTATAATGTCACATAAACACCCTGATAATCTCTAGCTTTCTGCAGCAGATAACACTAAAGGCCTGACTGTTGGTTTATTCAGCAGGAGAAAATAACAAAATCTGCCCTAAACAGAAAAACATAGCTCCGAGAAGCAGATATGAGAGGAGACATGTAGAGAAAAGCACTTCAGACAGTGGAGAAGCTCTCCTGAAGCAAAGATGGCAGTAATAAAACCCTCCAACATAATGGTCAAGACAGCTACGGCTTCTTTATACAGCTGAGAGTGAAGTATTTTAAACACTCAGACTGACACATTCAAGGACAGTCGTCATGGTAACAGGACCTGCAGATTCATAAACCTGCATGACACTTGGGGGGCAAGGAATATGATTGTGCCACTCTAATCACTTCAGCCAACGCACAACATGCAACATACACACACACACACACAGATGGAAATGCTGCTTATTGAGGTTCTTGAGTCTGACTTTCAGAGGGAGGTATCTAAAAACAATACAATATGTCAAAATGTTACAGTAGCATTTAAACCTCAAGGCCCCATCAGAGCTTTGAGAAGCAGCTGCAGAGAGACAACAGCACCATCTGGTGGCCAATCATAGGAACTTACATCTTCCCAATAGAACATAATGTGGGGGAGATCGGGTATGGTTGTAACATGTGGAAAGTTGTAACACCACCAGTTCCACCAATCACGGCATTATGGATAAGATAGGAATCACACGATCATTTCAGTGTGTAACCCCCCCCCCCCCATGATTTTTTTTTGGTAAGAACACAATTTAGCCCTTAAACTATACACTAAAAGTGTTACAACCATAGAGATAATTAAATTTCATTCAGTGTGTTAAATTAGTAAATGTAGTGTGTGTGAGTTGTTAACTGTAAACAAAAAGAGAAACTCAGCCTAACCCCTGGTGTTAGTTCTGCTTATGGTAAACGTCTCTCTTTATTTTAAAGCAGACATCTGGCTTCATGGCAGCAGAAAGCACACAGGGGGAACTAATTCTGTTAACGATGGCTCAGCTCCATCAAACATAATCACCTCAAGTCAGATCTGTTTTTAGTGTTATCAGTTACAACTTCTCCAGCTGTCAAAATGTCTACTTAAAAAAACACATCAAAACAAAAGTGATTATCACTCTCTGAGACACGGCTTCTCGTCATAAAACTCTTCTTTTATCCTCATAAATAGCCCGGCTGAAAGCTGCTGTCAGCAGGTTCTGGGAAGGTAATCAGGACAGTGTCCCAGGGATGATGCATTGCTGGAGAGATTTTAGCCGTTCTCCATGTGTGTCAACATCACCAGTGGAGTTTTTAAGAGTATGAAATATATTTTAACATCACCTCTGTATTTTTTGTACAGTTATAGTCTGAAATGGATCATATTTGTTTCCCACCATGTGCAGCTGTAGTTCTCAGTGTAGTCTCTCCTCCACTCACCTGTCTGTGACTTGGAAATCACTCTCAGCACGCCGTCTTTGAAGGACATCTTAAAGAGAAAGTAGGCTTGATGATGCTCAGGTGTATCCTCTGCTGTTGTCTTTACATCCTGCTGGAGTATATGACATGTTAGAAACACTGTTTTGACTCTAAAATATGAGGAGAGGCTGTCATAACCAGATGAAGATATCTTAATACTGCCTGCTAACACAAATAGACGGCTAGCTACCTAAAAGCTTGCAAAAAACTGTATTTTATCAGCAAATATTATGAAATAACCAACAACAGTGCCAGCTACAGCTAGCAGGCTTAGCTTACATGCTCACTATTATTACAGCACTTAGCACAAATACTGTCTTAATGGAAACAGCCCTGATAATCGGCCATTTAGATAGATTTAGATCAGTTTTATTAGGTAATGATGAAACATTTATATTTACCTTACAAAGATGAATAATATATACTACTCAGGAAAAAAGAGCAATGATCCCCTACAGCCTGACTACATGCCATGTGTTGTTTTGTTTTTTAGATTTAAGGCTTTTGTAGCCTTCAGGCACATGTCAGTTTTCTTCTTTGGTAAGTGTGGAGGATCAACCACCTTTAAATCTAAGCAGATAATCATCTTCATGTGTTTACTCTTTCAGCCACATTGTTGTTTTGCACTCAGAGTGAGGTGTTCCAATAACAAAGTGACGTCTGTGTATTACCCTCTATAGAGTGTTGCTGACTTCACAGTGTTTTAAACAAGCTTTAGACAGAAATGAGAACCAGGAAACTTTTTGTAACAGAGATGTTTATTTAGACAACTGAACGCATGCCAGAAAGAACTGTGTTACAGCAGCCGTAACTCTCAGCTCTCTCACATTTCTAACTCTGAGGGGACAGACCCAAATCGAGGGGGGGACAGACCAAACTTTTGGATCCTCGGTACGGAAAACACTATCTGCTGCTCTAATTTTATTGCATCGACACATTTTTGATGTACTCGCAGGAAGGGAGGGGGAGAGAGGGAGGGAGAGAGAGAGGGAGGGAGAGAGAGAGGGAGGGGGAGAGAGAGGGAGGGAGAGAGAGAGAGAGGGAGGGAGGGAGGGGTGTTAAATCAAAGGAGCTTGGATCTTGAACAGCTTTGGCCAGAGTATCATGAGTTAACAACACTGTTTTGGCAAAAGGACAAAAAAAGGTAATTCACACCTTTGTTTTAAGGGATTTTTTTTAACCTTTCACACAAAAACACATAAAAAGACCATTTTAAAAAAAGATGCACTTATTGTAGGCAGCATTCACATGCAGTATAATGCGTCTCCTCCTCGGACTAACATTTTTCTCCACTATTTCTTACAGAGATTCACAGCTAATGTTGTTTTAGAGTGGGGAATTATTTTACACAAGAAAAAAAAAAGACGATGATGATGATGATGATGATGATAATGATGATGGAGTGGGGGTAAAAAGGAAAAAAATGACTAAAATTGTGCTTGTCGTCAGTGGGATCTGTTTAAAATAATAATAAGGATAAAATTGGCTAATGAACATACAGACCCCTTCATTGAATTCCTCAGCCGCTTGGTCCATCTTTTTTATCATCTTTTTCTTTTTTTTAATGTTGTCTTTTTCCAATATACCAATGAAACAAAAGAAAAAACACGAACAAAAAACCATAATATCAAAAATAAATGCAACCCTTTCACAAAACAATGAGCAATAAATAATAATCAAGTGGTGTTCTTGTACTGTATATGTACTGTATATACACAGAGTTACGTTTGTTGTATATATGTACACAAAAACAGACTGGCAGCCTTATTTCAGGCCTGTTTTTTTTTCTTTTTTTCTTTCTTTCTTTTGTTTTTTTAAGCATATAGCCTACAACTGGGATTTTAGCCCAAATTTAAATAAATCCCAGAAAAAAAAGCAACAACATAATAATAACTTACACAGAATCCTCCTGTGGGGAACAGAAGGGATTATTATCATTATTATCATTATTATTATGCACAATGGAGACTACTACGTTGCCTGCACTGGTTTGGTAAAGAAAGTAAATATAAATGAATTGTTTTGTTTAGGTAGGGTGTAAAAAAAAAAAAAAAAAAAAAAAAAAAAAAAAAAAAACCAAAAAAAGCCGCTAGATTTCCTTAAAATAATTAGCTTATTAAAAACATTGACATGCACAATGCTTTCCCAGCCTCAGTTTGTAGAGGGTGTGTGATGAAGCATTTTCCCACCTTTGTTTTTTTAACACTTTCTGTGCAAGCTGAGGTTGAATCTTGACCCTCCTTAAAGGAACCGTTGTTGAGATTTACTCCTTTTCAAAATAAGAGTTTTTTTTTTTTTTTTTTCTAGTTCACATGCTCGGTTCAGTCAGGACGCCAGCAGATGCATCGAACTGCATCCACAAAAGTCTCCTGCAAGTCCACCTTATTTATTTAATTTTTTTGTCCCAGTCTTTATTTTTAGTAGCTTATGTACAGGAAGTGTCTACCGGGCGGTATCCCAGGCAACCAGCCGTGTCCTCACACATTTACAGTGTGCGTTCCAGTTTTTCAGTCCTCTTTGTCCGTTTTCACATCTTCAAATGTGTGCAGTTCATGTGGTTCTACCTAAAAGTTTTGTTTGATGGCTGTTGGATGGAGAGGTCACTGAATCGTACACAATCTATAGTGTGTGTGTGTTTGTGTGTGTTTATGTGGATGCGCAAGTTTGTGCTTTGTGTGTATGTGTGGTGTGCTCCTCTTTTCCCTCAAACGCTACGCGGGGGTCTCTGAAGCTCATGGGTCCTCCTGTTGCGTCCCTTCTTACTTTCCTGCATCCGTCTCCACTTGGTTGCATGCTGGCTGCTCGCCCGAGATCCCCCAGCGCCCTGAGAACCGGCCGGGCTGCCCTGCCCCCTCTGGCCATTTTGTGTTTTCTGGTTGTTCTTAGGCGCTTGGCTGCTCAACATGCCATTTTGGTTTGGTTGAGCTTTCTGGGCATTCTGGTTCCGTGTCAGCCCGTCCGCCGTTGGAGCTCCTGCCGGAAGCCACTGCCTGCTCTGTGGTGGACCTGCTTGCTGCTTCTGAGCATTGGGAGCTCTGGGCCGTGATGCAGAGCCGACGCTGTCAGGTTTGGGCTGACCGTTGTTGTTGGGTGCCTTCAGCTTCTTCTGTTTGCGCTCTTTCTTCCAAACTGTGTCGCAAAACTCCTCCACGCTGTTGAGGTCCGGGTGGTCCAAGAGAGACAGGAAATCTCTGTACCACACCCTGTGCTTGGCTGACTGACCCAGACCCCCTCCCACGGCGGGGAGGATGTCACCTAATTTCTGGGTAGGGATGACCTGAAGGTTGAGGCGCAGCAGGGGTTGGATGAAACCGTGCTCGACGGCCTGGCAGTGGTAGATCCCGGAGTCGGACTGAGACAGGCTGCGTATCAGCAGACCCTGATCTGTACGCAGTACTCTGTCATCCAGTTTGATCTGAGAAAGGCAAAGAGAGAAAGACATGGAAGTGAACAAATGCACAATGCAACAGGGTGGAAGTCATTGCTGGAAAAGTTTTGGGGGGACAAAAGTACAGTACTTTTCAAGTGATACACAAACCTCAGCCAATCAGCTCTCACTGCCAAACCTAAGAACACAGCCACAACCTAGTCTTCTAACTGGGCTGGTTTAGACACAAACACACAGCTGGAAGCCTGGCAAGATAGACAAGAACTTTGCAAGAAACCAGGGGCTTCACAACATGACAATTCTGAAACTTGGTCATCAAAACGACAGAGAATCTTGTTGCAGTTTTACCCAAAAGAAGGATCTTTACTAAACCTGACCATGTAGTTTGAGTGGCCAAATCTTAAATCAGGTGAAAGCAACAAAGGAAACGTCCATTTGGACTTGGGACAGTAGGAGACACCTTTTCAGACCTCAACACTGACTGTAAACTGACCACAGTCCACCAAGGGGCTCAGCACTCAGTCCACATATCTAGAGGGTTGAGTGCCAGCTCAGGCGGTGTTCACACAGATATCAGTGCTGCATGTGAAAGTGCAGCTCCATCAATCATCCGGGCTGTCAGCACGCATTTATCTGGCAGAAAGATCCCTGCAGGGTTGTCCAGTAAAAATAAAAAATAAAAACATTAAACCTGGCTCCATTTTAGTAACAATAGAAAAATCATCAATCAAAAAAAATGGTGGCAGGCAAATAAAACATGTGGCAGCGCACATTCTTTTCAGTTTAATTTACAAACTGAAAACTGGATTTCTGCTGGAGCACAACAGCTGTCAATCAAGATAACATATAAACTGCAGGGTTTGGCATCTGATAAGGCTTCAGGCTTGTGGATCTCTTACTCCGCTCGTGTTTTTCTTTTTCTGTGGTATCTGAAACAACACACCCTGATCACCCAGCTAGAAAAACACGGGCAAAAGTGTTGCAAAAATCCTACTCAGTTACATCACAGGGTCAAAAGTGAATCTAAGCATGCATCCCTGGAGGTTTATCCCTTCAAGGTCTGTGAGGTGAAAGATTAAAAGGGTCAAAAGTCAAAGAGATGATAACACAGAGTGGGAAGGGTGGTGGCTCAAAGAAGAGAGGTGTTTTGGCTACAGGAAGCTAATGAGTGTAAATCGACAGTGAATGTGTGACAGTGGAATTTAGCAGTATGATAATGATCAGTGAAGGCAGGTAACACTAAATCTACAACTTTCACAGGGATCAAAATGTTCTTACTGTTTTAAAAAACAGGAAATGAGTAAATTAAAATGTGACAGAAGTGAACAACATCCATAAACGGGACTGGGAGTTACACACATACTCGTATACACACCTCATGCTTGCGATCGTCGTTGGGTTTCTGCAGCTGCCAGTAGATGATTGCTCTCTGAGATTTGGGGCTGCACTCCAGAAACATGCTGCTGTTCTCCACCCCGAACACACTCCTGTCCTCCACGCTGCCTCCTAAGCCATCCACATCATCTGACCAACACACACACACACACACACACACACACAGGAATGAGATAAATAAAATAGCACAAATAGGAGAGTGTGTGTTTGTGTGAAGTCCTTTGAAGTACCGTGATGCTGAAGGTCTGAGCACTGAGAGAGAGGATCTCCATTTCTGATGTCTTGCCTTCTGGTTCGCCTGTGAAGAAAACATACATTCAATGCTAAGCAGATACACGAAATATACACTTTCACATATTTTGCTCTCTGTACTGCTTCATATCAACCACTAGGGGGCAATGTTACCCAACACCTCAGATGGTGGACCTTTAAATCAGCCTTTACTCCACTGTCAAGTCAGATAAATAAAAAAGAAACAAACCCTGGCAGAATGTAAGAAACATAAACCTGCTGAGCAGGGAAACACTGTGCTTCATTGCCTTCTGATTATTTGCCATTATTATGAAACACATACAGTATTGTTTTGCCCTTGGAATGCCTTGTAAAAAGCAGACTCCGCTCTTTGTCCTCTCCACTATGTCATTTGGCATTTTTACTGCCATGGGGAGGCATTTTCATAGTCTGGTTTTACTGACTAGCTGTGAATGTCTCCCTTGCTTCTTGTTGTCATGGCTTAGGCTTGATGTTATAAAAACAAAAAAAAAACAAAAAAACTGAAAATAAAAATGAATTCATTTACATTCCTTTCTTTTTTTAACTTCTGTGTGTCAAAACACATAATCTCTGTCTCCTTCTCATGCGTCCCTCCTCCGTACATTTCCTGGGCTGACATTCCTCTCTTTTTTGGGGCTGTCTGAGCACGTGCAGGGCCGGCTGTCTGGTTCTCATTCTGGGAGAGAAAATATTTGCAGTGCAGAGCAGAGCTGAGAGCAGCCAATCGTGGCCTTAACCATGGGGTGTGCCACCTCCCTCTGTAACCCTGCCAGTCTAGAGTATACCCACTGGCCTACTTCTGCTTGGTGTGAGAAGTTTTTGGATGAATGAGAGGCAAGCCTGTCTGTGTGTGTGTGAGGACTGTGTAGTGGTCAGCTTAATCCTGTTGGATGCAGCGGAGGGTAATTTGAGGGTGTGTATGTTCGTACCTCCTGGCTGCAGGGTGAAGCGGTCAGACTGCTCCTGTTGGCTATAATTTTGTGTGTGTGTGTCTTGGCTGTAGGGCGACCCAGGTTGCTGGATTGTACTTCTTGGAATGTGTACTTAACGATTGTATTTTTGGGCCTGTGTAATATTCAGATTACTTCCATGCTTCGATGTTTTGGCACCCACGGCTTAGTTCTTTGGATTCACTGCACTGACTAATAAGCCAGTGGAGGTCTGAGGTTAGCTAAACAAGCTTGTATGTCAGGATGGCCTTGAGCATTTAAAAACCAATTGTCTTAAAGCCAAGACTGCAGGTGCACTGATAACTCCCAGGTGTGACCACATGCGATGACATTAAAACAAAAGAAGGATGTTGCTCAAGAAAAAAACAAATAGAGGCTCAGCAAACCCTTCCTGAGGATAAATAAAGGTTAAAGAGGAGCATTTAATGTGTGCAGGCTCCTACCTCTTGGCAGTAGGAAAATATCTCGAGCACTCAGCACCGTCCCAGGCGCAGTAAGGGTCTCTGGCCAGGCAGCACTCAGCGCAAGCTTTCCCATACACCTCGCAACGGTGCAAAGACATCTGCGATACACCCAGGGCCGAGCCAAGGTACAGCTGTTGCTGTGGGAGTCGAAGAAAGAGCAAGGACGTAAAAATTAAATGTTCCTGTGTGGTTTCATTGGAAAGTTTAGCTCTCCGTAGGCACATTAGAAAGCTTTATTTTTGGATATCTGTGTTTGCTTAAAGGCCCAGGACTTCTCACTTTTTTTGTTTCACTTGGACCTGCAGCCTTGTCAGCAACTTTTGTATTAATTACGATGTGTGAAAGCAAGTGTGTACCTGCTTGGTGGACAGCTCCATGGCAGTAATGGGAGTAGGCTCCTGTGTAAAACAAGCACGGCACATTTAACACCACGTCTATGGACAATGTGTGTGTTTTTATCTGGAGCAGCATCAGAAATTGCTGTTAACACAAAATTTTGCTTGTCGTACCCTGAAGACTGTCATCTCCTCCAGCACGACCTCCTCTAGGTCATGCCAGCTCTCTCTGGGGATCATCACCACCTTCAGCACTGTTCCCATATCTGAAAGACAACACAGACACTGTTGTTAACAAATTTAAAAAAAAAAAACAAGTATTGCCTAAAATCTGCCAATTTTTGTGCCATGAATTGACTGATCTCTATAATGTCTCACAAATCTTAGAGCATAAAAAAACGTGACGACTGTACAACATACCTGTGCCAATGAACATGACATCATACTGCCCGTCCTCTGCCTCCACTCTGTCCACTACCAGCTGTGAGAACTGGTAGTCCACGTCGGTCCGCACCATGATGGGACGCCCTCCTATTGGGTGCACAGGGTTGTACATGGCAGGGTGACCCCTGGCGAAGGTGATGACATCATCAGGAAGGTCCTTGGTGGAGTCAAAACCTCCAAATGTCTTGCTGGGGCACTAAAAAGAGACAAGAATCAGAATCAAAATCCGGAATGATTTATTAATTTTTTTAATAAGTTAATAATAAATTGTTTCTTAATCTATAGTGGATTGTAATATTACTATTTTGTCAAAGATTCTGGCTGTATTTCCCTTAACTCTGCCCTCTGCCATGAAACAGCAAGTTGCTAGCAAGCTCACAAGTTATGGTGTACGTAGCTAGAAAAAAAAAGATGAAGAGAAAGTAGCTAGCTGCCTGCTAAGTATACAGCAGCAAAAACACAGCAACAAGAGAAAAGTGTGGATTAAGTGATGGATTTGTGTATAAATATACTTTAAGACTCACAGTGCCAGGGCGGGGGTAAGGCACTCTCCCTTGGAAGGGCACCCACTGGTAGTTGGGTCCATCTCTGTGGGCGTAGGGACCCAGGAAAACCCTCCTGATGTCTGCCATGTTGTACATACACACTGCTGAGCCTTTAAATATGTTGCTGTGGGGGAAGAAAGAAAAAGACTTTAAAGATGAAGAGAAGGAGGGTGGTGAAATAAAGGAGGAGGACAAAAGGGATTCATAAATGATTGCTCAGAGGACAGGGATTAGGAGCTTGTGAAACCCTGAAGAAAGACAACAAAATGACCCTTCATCGCACAAAGACAGAAGGGAGCAGGGTTGTCATTACCTAAGTATAGGAATGACAGATTGGAACTTCTCTCTGATTGCTTCCAGCCTCCTGAGAACAGACAGGAATGTGGGCACGCCACCAACAAAACAGGAGACCTGCTTCAGAGCAGATTTGAAATCCCCTCCAACGATCGCTGGAGCCAGATGGGTGGATTTTGCTTTCACTGGCCAGGCAAGGTCCAAAGCAGGCAAGGTTGATCAATCACCGAGATGATGAGGATTTTCTTTCAATTTATGCTCCATCCTGGGTCATCCAGAAGACAGCAATTGAAATCTGGGAGTTCCGACTATGATTATTCCAAGATATATATTCCACAGGAGTTGTTCAAAAATTCATATGAAGATTGTGACAAAGTAAGCTAGCTGTTTGCAAGTCCTTTAACCATCATGTTTTTTTTAGAAATGAATTGCTTAGTGTCCAAAAATAGTCTTCATTAACTTTCCAAAGTGTGACATTTTCAGATTTCTGCAGGAACCAAACGCTTCAAAAAGACTCGAGACGTCCTTTGTCTTGCTGACTGCCATAGGAAGTTGTATCAGACTAATTAGGGATGTGGCTGGCACCCACACACGCAGCCGACAGTACTTACCAAAGCATGGAAGATGAATGGATTAGCATTTGAAAATGTTAATTACAGAGAAATTCAATTAACTCCAGGGCAAAAAAAAGACACTCCGATATCTGCGCTTAAGAAGAAGGGGCGAACATGTTTTTGTGCGCACACACTCACACACACACACACACACACACACACACACATAGAGGCACAATCAAACATTGATCTGTTAGTGGCAGCTTCTTTGTGCCTCATTAAGCAGTGATATTAAAAGCTGGTCCCTCCGAATCTCTGCTCTATTCATCTCAGAAAACCGGCCACTTAGAAAACCAATTAAACCACTCTAATTCCTCAATGCCCCATAATTGAATTTTAAAGTGTACGTGTGTGTGTGTGTGTGGACACCCATCAGCTTTTTGGTTTGAACGCGTTCCAGAAAGCTGAGAAAAGCTAAGCGGGTCTGGTGATGCAAGGCGCCCATCAGTGCAGCATTCGCTTGTGCAGCTTGTCTTATCATTAGCTGTGATTGATGGTGAAGTGTTTGTCCTCCTTTCAAAGCCGTTCAGAGACAGCACTGGACACAAAATGCCCCCTCCTCCTCCTCCTCCTCATCCTTCTCCCGCATTCCCAAATGCAAATTCATCATCATCATGATAAGTGCCACCATCTGTGCCATTTCAACTCAAATCTGCCTTGCCCCAATGCTTTCACCTCTCCACATGCTTCAATAGAGTCAAGCCTGGCCTCTGAAAATCCCATTCATGGCTGGGGCGGCGGCCAGCAGTGAGAAACGTGCGTTCCTGCTAAGTGAATATCATGTTTCTCTCACTCCCTCCTGCTCCATAATCTGATTTCCCTACAAGCTTGCCAAGGATTCAATGAAAAGGAGGACAGGTACTGAGGAATGGGATAAAAGCAATCTCCAATCTGAGCCGTGGAGAGGGCTGCCATCGGATGGGAAAGCAACCTCCTTTAAGTGGATTATTGGAGCGCTGTCTGGGAATTTGACGGCGGCACACTTGCTTGCTTGCATCCTGTCGTGTCATTTAAACTGGTTAGGAAATTACAGATAAAGGGTGGATGTGAAAAGAATGAATTCCTAAAGGGGAAATATGAAACGTGTGTGCTTTTCAGATACAGAGGAAATAACTTGTCCAGGATGGCTGCCCCACTGAATACATATCAACTCCTTCAGATCTCCTAGCAACAAATCAACAAAACAAATATGACACTACGAGCGGCCTATTTGAGAAGCCTTGCATGCAGACTTTGGAGGTCATTAGGAACACAACCATACCTGGATGTGGTGAATACAGCGTAGATAACTGGATTCTTTGGGTCCTTGGAGCTCATGAGAAACACGTCCTCTGAAATTGAAAAACAGCGATGTGTGAAGGTGACGTTTTCATCAGTGCTTTAAAGAGAGAGAGAAAAACCTCATACACTTACGTAGTTCATCAAAATGTGTGTCGATGCCGTTGACCCCGGGGACTGAACATATGAGCCGGGCCTTGAGGAAAGTGGTCCACTTGTTTACGAGGCTCCTGTGACCTCCCATGTCGTTCTGCAACATCACCACATTTCTCTGTAAGCTTTCAGCTTAAAAAGACTTTTTATTGATAAATTTGTAACATTGCTGGTTTTAAAAATGAACTTTGAAAAAAAGCAGCAAAGAACTCAATGTAGCATCTTATCTGCCCTAAGTCCAATACAAGAGCAGGAGGTACTGAAGCAACCGGTGCCCAACAATGGACCAACTATGATGATCTGCTGGATAAGTGCAGTGATTTTGGCTACAGACTCCAGGTCTTTGTTCCTTAAGCCAAGCAGATGCTGTTACTGGTGTACTTGCAAGAAGCATGCTAAGCTAAAAATAAAACTTTCTAGTAAACTCTCTCTCGTCCATTCGGCATTCTGGTGTTGCAAAATAAATTGGACTATTTGAATTTTGTTCGTCTAGAGGCTTCTGTTTTAGTAGACACGTGGCTCCATGACAGACTATTATGCTGTCAGTTCTGTACAGTACACAAAGGATGCTGATGTGTTTACATCAACTTGGTGCTGGTTTTTAACAGTTCTAGTAGTTTGTTGTCACTGGGAAAGCAGTGGACTGACTGAACTGCTTCAACACAAAAGTGTACATAACAGCACAGAACATCAGGGTTTAATATATCAGGGGGTATTTAGCAGAGATAACAGCACTACTAAAGTTAACTTTGTAGGAATTGCTCCTTTAAGAGACCATGATAGGAGGTTTGTTTGTTTTTGTGTTGTTACCTTACACAGTTGTCCTATCCTGGCGATTGTAGCCTTGCCCGTGTGCTCTCCATCCATGGCGTTCTCTTTAAAGAACAGGAAGATCTTGTCGTCTTCAGGGTTGTCACTCTCAGGGATCAAGTGAATGCTGATGAATCTAGGGTCTAGAATAAAGCGTTAAAAACAAAAAGAAAATAGTAAATAAGAAAGAACTTTAAAAGTGTAACTTTATAATCCTACCTCTGTCCTGATGACAATCCTTTCACCCCTATTTTACACCTCTGAAACCAATCCCCCGTGATATTCTCCAGTCACAGCTCAGTAATAACAGCCATTCACTTAACACCATGGCGTTACAGTATCTGATTTTACCTCAAGTGAACGCTCCAGATCCAAATCCCACATAACCCCTGTCTGTAGACCACATCCTCGCAAGCACACATGGCTCTGATTGTACCCGGGTAACACTTGAATAAATTTATCTTGACTTTAAGCACGAGAGGAAATCAAAGCTAAAGGCAGGAGCCATGGCCCACAGGGCTGGGATGGGATGGGTGGTGGGGTCACAAGTAAAAGTGGCCGCAGTCACTGAGGCGTCGTCACGCCTAAAACAAGCCTGCGCACTAAAAGCTCAGGGGTTAGCTGGAGAGAAACAACCAGTGCCATGTTACACCTCCATGGTGTGTTTAGGATATAGAGTAGCTGTGAAAAAGGAGAGTGTGGCCAAAGTGGAAAGCAGATTTATATGTGCTGTGCTGGTGTGAGACCTCTGGTATGAATCATGAATCATGTGTACCCCACACACGCGCACTTCAAACTTCCGTTAAATCTACAGCTTCATCTGTGTGGACGGTGTCGCCGGCTGCGGAACTCATACAATTCATGGCGTTTATTTCACAACAATAGGCCACTTTTTCCAGAGGAGGTTTGATCCAACGTCTATGTAAAGGGAGAGGTAAGGAGAAATGCAAATAAAAACCACAACCATTTAGCCGTAAATCCTTGTAGAATCATCCGCTATAAAGAATTCATTGCCAAGTTTATCTCTCTTGTAGCATTCGAGTACCGTGTAACTTTGTTGATAAAGGCTCAATAGAATATCCCCAGCACGGTAATCCCTGCAATTACAATCCCCTTTTTGTGTAGTAGATGCTGGATTTTTCTGAATCCCCTCCCAGCGTATTTGTTTGAACAAGGTGAAAGATCGATGGGGATTAACACCATAACAATGCCTTCTCCCACTTAAATCGCTCTTTATTAATATGTCATGGTAATCAGCACTGCGGAGACCAGTGTTTGTGATTTTTGATGGGGGTGGTGGTGATGTGCTGTTCAGAGGGAGGAATTTGACTCCACTACAGGAAAACAGCTGAGAGCAGATTAGTTCTGTGGGAAAGAATGGGGGGATGGCACAGCTCGAGGGAAAAGGTTCAAACTGACCTTTTGTGGCTCTCTAAGTCCTCCACGGTGCCGAAAGATAGCCAGACAGGCTGAACAGTCAATAACCTTCACCGCAGCGCTAATCTTACGAGAAAATCCAGCAACTTTGTGAATGGGCTGTGATATCTGATGTCTGCACATGAATGGAAATGACTGGAGACTCAAGGCTTATGAGAGAGTTTAATGCTTCGATGTCTGCCGGAAAGCTCAAAGGTATCCTTTTCCCCCCATCATACCCAACGACAGGGGGTTACCTCCACCTTTTACTGACAGGTGGATAAAGACCACACTTTTACCACCTCAGTAGAGTTTGCTGAAGCCATAGCATGGTAACCCTCCACAAGCCAGCTTGCTTGTTCCTCAAATGGCTCCAAAAGGGAGGGGTGGCTCCAAAAGGGAGTCATTCCCCATAGACTTCCATGTTAATAGATAGATAATAGATCATTTAGCTGTCTATGCCTTCCTCAGTTTCTTTTTGATTAGTTGTGAGTCAGGCTGGAGCCACCCCCCTGAGCTTAAAACCCGCTGTTCACCTATGGTTGACATTATTTGTAAATTCATACAGTCTATGAGAAAATTTGATTATGAATCACAGTCTCCTTTTTCATGAGAACTGAATCCTTGGGGCCCCTAGTCGTTAAAAATGATATATTTTTTTACCATTCAGCCATCTTGAATCATGCTGCTCCGTTCTGATTGGATGGTGATCTCCCAGGGTACGGAAAATGGCAAAGTCCCTTCCCATGAAATCAGCAGATGTGCCAGAGTACAGCTCTCCATCTGCCAGAGAGAGAGAGAGAGAGAGAGAGTAGTTAGGAACAAATGACCACTTCTAAAAGTTTCTAAAAACTTCTTTAGAAGTCATAAAAAAATCAAACTCACCCAGCAGAAGTGAGGCAGAGAGCATCTTGGGGTCATACGGGCTTTTCCCGCGGCCGTTCTCGAAATGTGAGGACAGTCGAAAGATGTTTTCCTGTGGCAGGAGAGGGTCAAAGATCAAAACGAGGCCAATGAGCACCACATTAAGCCTGGTCAAAGGTACATTTATAGCCTCAGTTTCAAGTTACGACGTATTCTTAGTATAGCACACAGACATGAGCGACATTTTTTCACTGCTTTAGTTGAGGATCGACAACACTTCTGACAGTGTCAGTTTACCCGAAATAACACAGGGTCTCATTCAGCTCCCTATTGTTGAGGTACAGCAGCCTTTGATTAACCCACAGACCTGATGAAACTTTAATATACAGCAGAGGAGGAGGCTGGAATTGAACTATGTAGTGACCACTTCCTCACACAAAGGAAAGCTTGTTACACCCTCAGCTCCTTTGTGATGCTCAATCCAGAACTAAATTACCTTTTGCATATATATAACTGATTAAAAACCTCACAACATTCGGTCACATATATACACATTACCTCTGCCTTCTTGCCCATTTCCAGAAAAGCACAGATGGGGTGGAAGGCTCCGGTGCCACAGATGTACAGATGGGTCTGGTTGTACGGTTGGAGGACCCGGATGAAGTTAGAACACTCTTTCTAAATGAGAAAAAAAGAAAAAAAAACATCACAACTCACAACTTCTGTATTATTTTATACAGTGAGAAAAACATCTGGTGAAAAGCTCCAAGTACATTTACAGTGAATGTGATCCTCGTCTTTGTTTGTACTATACTGGCGTAGAATATACCAAACGCTTGAATCCTGTTAGCGGTAATCTCATGCTGCGAAAGCCTTCCTCCAAATCATAAAGTTTAAATTAAGTTTTATCCTTTGTTAAAATAAAGTAGACGTTTTAAATGCAGCCTAATAGAATGCAGGGAATAAAAGAAAATTCCACTTTAAGAGGGGACTTTCCAGTTGGAAAAGACCTGTGAAACAGAGACTCCTTCAAGGAAATCCCACCTGTAAGTACAATCCGGCTGATCTTTAATGATCCATATGTTTGAATTTACTGAGGGTATTTGGGTTGGCTCTCTCCTGTACATGCTGAAAGCCCCAGTGGTGTGAGACTGTTTATTAGAGTGCTAATCAACAGGATTGGTTAATGTAGGAGGGCTTATTAGCAGCCTGGAGGAGTTGATTTGGGCACATGTGGTGAAGAGATTAAGGCTGGGGTTGGCCTAATTATAAATACACTTTGGATATCCACCTAACAAATAAGTACAACATTCGCTTGGGGATTTGGAAACACAGTACTCATCACATCACACGCAGACAGCCAAATTATCTCTTTTATTTCCTCCCTTCAACACATGCACCTGGTTCCATGATGTCCCCCGGTATGAGACGTAAATGGATGCAGAGCTTCAGGTTAGAGTGGTGACATTTTCCAGACTAACTTTAAATTAACTCTGGAATCACACACTCTAAACCTTTTCCAAAAACATGGCATTAGAGCTGTTTTAACATCGAAATCTATGAGAAAAGTCCTATAATGCCATAGATGGAAGTGATGTCATGCTGGTTTGGATTGAACTGCATTTAAAATGAATGTTGGAAAACATGCCCACATGTAATAGATCATAAACTAATTACCTAATTGATGTATTGTTTCATGAAATTAAGTTAGAGGCCTGTTGTTGTTCATCCAAAATATCTACCTAAGCCCATTACCAAGATGGCTGCCCAGCTGCAAGATTTGCAGCTAGCTCATTTCTGCCAGAACATTACAAAATCTACCTTAATAACACAACTGCTGTACTCAACAACAATGAAAAAAATTGTGTTGCGGTTAACCCTTTATTGGCTTTGAAGGCTAATCAACCAGTACCGACCCTTTGGAAGTCAATGCAGACATTAACACCTTGTTTTTTTAACAAATGAAATATAATGACAAAGGTTCGGTAGAGGCCAGGTTTTCTCTACCGTGGTCCTTAGCTAAGCTAACTAGCAGCATGTTAGCTATAGAGATCCCCATCTGTCAGCATTTCTGAATGTGACCTTTTTGTTATAGCATGCTAACTGGCTGCCCTTTAACCATATGCATTCTGTCATTAACCCACTATCACAAAAAGTTGCACTCTGCAGTCACTGGACTGCTGCTGAGTTCACATAGTAGGAACTTGCACATGATGTCTTGTGGCTGACCTCAGCCCTGCACTCCTTATGAGACTTAATGACTTTACCTTCTGTTTTTCCTACTTCTGAACAGCGAGAGCACAAGTCTCCACCTCCACATCATTCTCACGGCTTTATTATATGTATTTCATCAACCCCTATAATCCCCTCCAGGGTCAGCTCTGTTTAGTTTTTTTTTTTTTACATGTCTGTCTTGGTTTAGACTCATTAGCGATGTGGTAGGTAAGCTGCACCTAAACACTGACAGACGTTAAGTTATGGTCACTCTGACTTTGCCCTCAGGTGACAAATGGTTTCCCTGATCACAAACCATGTCATTATGTGAAAACCGCCATACCCACAGAGGATAAATGAGTCATTATTGGACAGGATTGATGACTCTCCTCGGACTTGACTTTCCAATGAGAGAAACGGGCAGACAGATTTGTATATATTTGGATGAGTTGAGTGAATTTTGAGATAATGTTGAGGTAGCTAATTGAATATGGAAAAAATACTTTTATTAGCTGGAGAGCTAATCGGAAATGACATCAGTCAGTTCTCTAAAACTGTAAATCGGCGATCCGGTTTCTGAACCCTTTTGTGCAGTGCAACAACCTGGGCCATGTTACACAGTGATTCAGCCATCGGGCACTTTGAGAAGGCAGCTGTTACATTTGTTCTACGGCTGTAAACTGTGGTTTGGAGAAATGCATCACTTTGAATGCTTTAGTAATGTCCTAATCAGGGCCTCTCCATGCTGCACTCTGTCTCCCGCTCTCACTGCTTCATTTTCAAGGGTAAACATTTTTACAGATACCTCATCACTGTTTTTTTCTGCGATTTTGCGCTGCCAGAGCACACTCTCCCATATCACAGTGTGAAAGTGTAGCGTTGCTCGAGATAGACCTCAGTGGAAGCTAACGGGACTGTGTAATTCTGGATAATCCTAAAACCCTGCTGCCCTGCTCTCCAAACTCATCCAACCATGAAATTAAGATCAGATACAGCCCAGAGTGGGCCTTTCCAAACAGCAACATGATGATAACACACACACACACACACACACACCAGCATGCCGCACAAACGTAGGCTGTGGTGTATTCTATGTGTTTAGCAAACTTGTGCAGAATTGGACGTGTGAGCTAACATGCAGTGTCAGATAATGAGAACACAAATAATACACTCCCACATTAATATGCACACGCACGCACACTCTCAGGACACATACACAAACATACTCCCGAAATTAAACTGAGCATCACAGAAGCAAATAACATCTGCGTCATTGTCCTTGTGCCACTGACACACACTGTGTACCCTGACCGAACATCTGCCGTGCTGTGTGAGGTTCTGTGTGTGTTGCTCTGTGTGTGTTCTGTCATTGGAGTGTGTCCTATAGAGAACACAGCTGAAATGAGACACTTTTATCACGGAGTGTCTCATTCTTCTGTGTTATTGTTTCTCTACAGGACATCGCAGCAGTATACATGTAAGAATATTAACCCTGTGTGTTAACAACATTTCTAGATAAAGGACAGATTTTATGTGGAAAAACAATAAAGTTACATGGCTAAAACTATAAATCGTCAAGAAAAAAACAGCAACATTTTCAAATCATCATAAATGTGGACTTACCCCTAAGTCTTTGCCTGCCCATTTGCACTCATCCCTCTTAGAGGGGGTGGCGGGCCATGCGATCTGTGCAAAGGAGAAAAGAGACAAAGTCACGTTGTGCCTTTGAGGTGGAGAGGAACATTTACGTGTTGTCACATGAAAGAAGAAACCGGAAGGCAGTGAGTCAATGCAGTGAATCAAAGAGAAGCATCATTTGTGTAATTCCAGGAGAATGACTTTGAAATTTTGTCATGTTTACTCACTTAGTTCTATCCTCAGAAATACCACCATGAAAATGTGGAATATGGCTCATTGTGATGCACTTGCTGTGTCATTAAGTCTAAACAGACGTTCTGGTTCAAATTACAGCATGTGTACAGTTAAAATTCTCAACATAAGGTTGCATTTTTCACCTCAAATATCAAGAGAAACCGAACGTCTGCTAGTTTTTTTTCTTTTTTTTGGGAAGGTCTGATTGTCATCCATCTGTGGCCCCTGGTGTCACATGAATTATAAACACTCACAGAGCGTATGACTGTGCATGTGTAAGCTGTAATGAGTAAGGGAGTGATTATGTACTCAAAATTTTGGGTGTGATACCACTCTGGTTTTTGCCACACAGATGTGGATAGACAATGGAAATATATGCACATCCTGTCCGTGCATCATTACAACACACACACACGTTCCTCATTCTTTATCTCCTTCTCTAGATCAGCTGAGATTTCTTCTCTTGGGAGATCTGTGTTGCAGATTTCAGGGTAATTACATTAGATTTGCTTAATCACATCTTTTTGGACTTTGTCTCATAATGATGCAAAAGATCAGAACAAAAGAGCGAAAAAGAAAGAACACACACACATCTGAGCCAAGGGCAAGACACACTCCCTCTCTGCATTGACTATGTATTTTTCATTCCCTTATTCAGCGCTCTGCAGCCTGCAGGCAACACTGTGTCAGTCTTGTGTGTCTCTGAATCAGATAAAAAGACTGTTAACTTAGTCCAGGTGGAGTAAATGGGATTACGGACAAGCTTGTCTGGACGGAGACAGACAGTGATAGAAGGATGGAGGGAGGATGGAGTAATGGACTCCAGAGGGAGCAGCGGATGGAGGAGGAAGCAGAGAAAAGAGAGAGAGAGAGAGAGAGAGAGAGAGAGTAATGCAGGAGTCTCCCAGAGTTGGGAGTCTATACCTGCTTGTTGTCTCTGTTGATGTTGACCAGGTCGAATGAGAAGATGTGGTCCTCGGCTCCCACCAGCAGCCTTCCCCGCTCCTCGTCCAATAGGAAACTGTCGTAGCTCGAGCTGTTGGCCAAGCCATTGAAGGTGATGAGGTTACTGGACTCTAACATCTCTGGAAGAGAAGAAGAAGAAGAAGAAGAAAAATGGTACTTGGGTATAGGGAAATGTCTTAAAAAGCATGCACACAAAATCAAGAAGAAAAAAAGTTTGGGAACTTAATACCTACTCTGTATTGTGTCACAATAATTCATACCTTAAACATCAGTCAGCAGCTATTTCCAAACACATATTTTGCTTTTTTTTGCTGTGTGAAACTATAATTAAAGAAAATGTTATGTTTTCCTTCATCTGCACACACATGTCACTCAAACATAGCGTGCAACATTTTAAGTGAACACAGCACGCCCCCAATCAGGGACACGGTTCAGACTGTTCAGCCGTGTGATTGGTTGAATAATTCATATGGAGTCAGGTGCCGCGGGAGACGCAGTGTGTAAAGCAGGTGCATGTGTCTGTAAATGGCTTATTATGTAAATGAACATTAATGACACACAATGTGTATAGGCTAAGCTACATGAAACACACTGGCTAGAGTGTAGCTCTGCTGTGACATTAAGATAAAGTTTAAAGAGCTCCATCACAGCAACAGTCACTTATTAACAAAGGACAACACACAGGATTATACGTCCTATAAATACTAACGTGAACAGCTTTGGTGTCAGTGAACCTCCTACTTGTGCTACTTTTCTTCCTGCTTCTTCTTCTTGTGCTATATTTACAGTATTTTCTGCTGTGCATGTTATAGCCTAAAGCAAAGGCAATCTGGGAAAGATCCAGAATAATCTTTAATTCTGTGTTAAAACCAGAGCCGACACAGGAGTTGTAGATTAACTGATTAGTCAGCAAGGCGCGGAAGTAACTAGTTAACTGTAGTATGAAGTGATTCAATTTGTAAAAATCTCTTACTATCACAGAGAGAACAAATTACAAAATCATATGAGCAGCTCGGTCAGTCCTTTGCAGACAGCCTCATCATGTGAGTCAGTAAATATAACGTGTCTATTTTCAACGTGGCAACACAACAACAGTTACATTAACAGACATCTATGTGTAAGAACAACTAAGAGACAGAAGTCCGGATACCGGACGGCTTCTGATGAACTGAGGAGCCACAGACGGAAAATCAGGACAGGAACTGAGCGTGAAGATGGAAATATGAAACGAGGCGCAGGAGGATCAGAACGATTTCCAATCGAGTGAATCTGGCAAATATCACGTCACGGTCTGTTTGAATGAGGAACATAAAAAATGACCTTTGTCTGAATGACAGGATGAGATTCTAACAGCTTGATGAAGCCTGCAGTGTAACATACCACATATATGAGAGGGGCTCCAACCACTTATCTTTGTGCGTGTGTGTGTGTGTGTGTGTGTGTACAAGATGTCATTTAGTTCTATATGCATATTGCATATTTAGTGATTTTACAAAGAGTTTGAGCACTGGAATTTTTATTGTTTTGATTGAAAATAAATCTAAATTCTTACATTATAACATTGCACGTTTGTCATGTGTAACTTTTTGCATTTGTATAATCTTTTATATCTCATCAATTTGAATACCATTTGATCAATTAAATACAAAATTACAAAATTATTACTATAAGTATACCATCAATGGGATCAATCAATGGGGAATTAATAACTATATTACTCTTGTGAGGAGCTCAGTGGCTTTAAAATTACCGTATATTTTATAATACATATTTTCTTTCATACAAATAATAAAATGTGTAGACAAATATTTGAAATAGAGTAATTCTAGTATTTATAATGGTATTCTGTATATACTCTGCCTGTGGTGGGTCTACTGAAAACACATGTGCTGTATGTATCAGCTCAGGTAAAACCTTCTGATCTATCAGCCTCATATCAGACGTCATCCATCATCATCAATGACACCACACAGCATGGACACACACACACACAATATATATAACTTTAAAAAATGTACATAATATACAGTACACACACGCATGCAGTCCAGTGGATCGTGATCTCCCTGCTCTCCTCGCACAGCTCTGATTGACGGGCTGCTATAGGAGCCATCTGCGCCCACTCGCAGTGTGTAAGATCTTGGACATCTGTGTCTACATAAAAGAAGGGATTGATGGAAGGGCAGGAAGGAGGAGGTGGCGTGTCAACTGTCTCCGCGTACCGAGTACTGGCACGGTGTTGGATCATGGGGGGTTGGGGGCTGCGGGTGGGAGCGGGTGGGAGCGGCCGTCACCTAATAAAGATGGTTGCAGCTCACCTACGTCAGTTGGATTTCGAGTTTGAGGCGAAGGAAATAGGAGTAGGTGGTGTGGGCATGAATGGAGGTCTGTGGATGGGAGGCTGTGTGAGAATTTGTACTGTACCACAGATGGGTTGAGCGTATGTGTGTGGGTTTCAGTGTGTGTAGGTATCTTTCCTACGCTGACCATTCCACACTCTCTCTCTCTCTCTCTCTCTCGCTCTCTCTACCATAGGAAAGCAAACATACTAAAGCTCACATGGAAATAACAAAGAATTTACTGTATAAGGTTTTGTTATCATATTGTAGCCAATCAGATTGTTCTCAGTTTACCAATAGGACATGACATCGCAGGGTCAGGAAATGAGCTCTGAGAAAGGAGAGGTCAGGAAATGCGATTTCCAGTCGACAGACACCAGAGGAGGTCATCTTATGTTTCAGCTATAAAGTGACAGAAAAAAGGCATGGATGTGGCAGACAGCCAAGCTAGTCATAAAAATTGGAATGAAATGAAAAAATAAATAGTTTGTGGGATGTCCAGACGCAGGAACAACCAAGCAAAAGCAAATGAATACACCAGAGGACGATGGTGGGTGTAATCCACTGTTCTGTTTGCTTCCATCTTGGCTCTGATGACCCTTGTAACAGCTAATCCTCTTTTTTAGCACATGTGTACATGACTTTTAAAAGAATCTCAGGTGTGTTTGCCTTTCTGAAATCACCAGAAACCAACGCAGAGGCTCATAGGACGGTGGCAGTTTCTGATGTCGCTGAATTTCCTGGTTGAGATGAGCTGGAAAAAGTCAACCCAGACCCATAAATGGAGAGTGATGTGACCAGATCGTACCTTTTCCCATTGCAGACAAAAGCCAGATGTTAGTGTGCGGTTTGTTACATGAAACCATCAGGGAGGTCGCCCTATAAAACACCATTTGGAAAGAGCGTCTGTGAAGGAACAATTGGCTGATGATTGGATGAACTTAATCTTATTCTCACTTCAACCAATCAGATCCATAACCTCATTTGATGTGCAAAGAGTGTACTGAACAGGACATGCAAAAATTTTTACAAGCTAGCTCGTACTTGTTAGCATGTCAGTAGATGATATTAGCCATCTTTGTAAGTAAAATTGGCACATAACACCAAGAACTACTCCAAGTCATCTTCTGAATTGCCGGCCTTTCCTCACAGGATGGACAGGATTTCCACACAGACACTGATTTGGCCACAAGCACAAAGCTTGAAAAGTGTCAAGTTGGATTTAAAAATCCAGCAGCTACACAAGATAAGGTCTTTGTTGTACACCTAAACTCAAAGCCACCCTCAGAAACCAGGGCAGAGGCCTGAGGTCTGTCACCCCCCCCCGATGAACCGAAGTTAGAAATAACACACACATATTTCAACACGTGGTGATCTCCTGACAAAGACAAGGAGGCCTGTGCACACACAAAAACACACAGAGAGGCTTTATCTGGCCCGGGATCTACTGTGGTTTGGAAAAATCGGAGGAACTGGGGCGTGAGCACCTAAGGACCTCCAACCTAAACACAGACACGCTCGTTTGAAAATGGAAGCATGAGGAGATGGAGAGCGCGCAGGAAAAACAGGTTCAACACAAATCCACAGGGTGACCGCACCCATAAACTTACATGCATATATTAACACTGACCTGAATGTATACACTGAGTTAGTTCTGCCTCAACACACACACGCGCAAGGATACACACACACAAACATACTCAGGTCTTCCCAGTCTAAGTTGTAATCCAATCACAATTTCTGCTTATGCAGCATGAACCAGTGGAACAGTGAGCACACTCAGCAGCTTCCACCTCTAACACACACACACTCCCTGGCCCTGGACCCCCGACACACACACACAGACACACAACTCCCCTCATGTGTTCATACACAATCCCACGTGCCCCCACCTTCACCACACACAGCGTGCTTACACTAACTATCGAACACATCTTCTCTCACTTGGTTCTCACACACTGTTCACTGTTCGATCCCTGCTACACACTTTCTCTTGTTACACACACCCTCTGTCTGCTGTCCTTTGCTTTTGCATGTTCTGCCTGCACTCCCATGTGCCTGCAGGAATTAGGGGTTTAATTTGTAGTTGACTGAATGGTGAAAGTTTGCCTGTTCATCATGCAATATATCCTTATCTGCACACCGACCACACTCATATATCTTCATTTTGTCATATTCACTCCCTGCACATGCTTCTGTATATTCAAGGGCCGCAGCTTCAAATTCAAGCAATTCATTCAAATAAATGATCATTTGTTCCTCTGTCATACTGCATTATGGAAAACAACCTGGCTCTACATTCAAAATTCAAGTGCAATTGTCTTTGGAGTACTCTTCACTCCCCCATTCTCCAAACAGGCAGGCGTTTTAGACGCCTACATGCCACGCAATAGCAGAATAATGAAACCGCATGAAAGAAAGGCGACAGGGCATTAAATGATGTTTATCTGAACGTGTGTACGTGCAGCCGAGCCAGTGTGTGTTCGGGCGACGCCGAACATAAAAGCCTGACAGATGAAAACACTTGACTGAGATTCAACAGATGGATAATATTCCATTAAAATAATGCAGTGCTTTACAAGTGCCTGTTCCTGTTCATATATACAGTGGATGCTCAACAAGCCAGGGGGACTATTCAACATGGAAAATAGGTCTTTAAACAACACCCGCTCAACGCTGATTTCTTCTTCTTCTTCTTCTGCAGCAGACTTACCGGTGCTGTTTCTCTGGTCTGTCTGCTGCTGCAGAGCCGAAGAGAAAATGGCAGCAGAGTATTTTGTACGTGTTTATCTTTCAAATACAAGGCTAGCTTCAGAAAAGCAAAGACACTGTAAAGCACTGTAATATCTCTTGTGGTTTGGTTTGGCTTGTCTATCCCTGCTTCCTTTTTTCTCTGTGTGTGGTGCAGTGTTCGTTTTCACTGCTCCCATGATGGCCTCAGCCACAAAACACAGGTGTCAGACCAAAAAAAAAAAGGAAAAAAAAGACGGCCGCCTCATGGAAATCTGCTGAGAGCTTTGCTTAACAAAGTGTTCAAATATTATCCTAAGCTCAAGGATATCCACACATGCCTCCAAAGTTCACCTCCCCTCTCTGCTCTCTCTCTTTCTAAGCACAGTAGCAGGTGTGGGCAGGTTTCCATGGTGACCGTCTGTATAACACAACCTGGGCCATTGCATTTCTCATTCAGGTGCAGATGAGTGACAGCGCTGACTGGAAATGTGCTGCCTTATACAAGATGCCGTGAACTCTGCAATTAGTGTGTTTCATTTCAAAATGAAAAGAAACAGAATAACGTGTGTGTGTGTGTGTTGATTATTATTTATTATTTTAACTATAACCACATTAAATCAGTCACATATTTTCCATTAAAGCCATGGTTAATATAGCGGGGAGCTGATAATGGTCTGTCGCTGACATGGTATCACATATATATATGTTGACAATATGTACGGGCATGAAAACTTTGTTTTTGTTTTTAGTGTCAAGCAGAAACAGAAGCTCCAAATAATTTAAAAATAAGTTTCACCATATATTGTGTCTATCATATTGCGTGCTTTGGCTTGTTTACAATAGTCTCAGCGCTGTTTGCAGCACATGTAGCAGTCAGTCTGTACACAACAGTGTGAGGGGAATGAAACTTAATGACCACTGATTTTTTGTGTAAGCATTAACTTCGATAAATAAATTAATGAAGTCTTATAATAATAATATACAAAATAATATAATATTATAATAATATATATATAATATATATATATATATATATATATATAATATATATAATAATATATATATATAATATAATATAATATTACACAAAAATAATATACAATATTTTCCCCCTCATACAAGCAGTGCCATTTGAATGTTTTGTCTCAACAACATGCATTTGTAAAAGTTTATTGGATCAGTTCTGATTCAATTCCAATAAATATAATTGGATATAGTTTTTGGATAGTATTTCAAAGCCATTTATTAGAACACATTTCACATAAAACATGTGTTCTAGGGCAGACCACAAATGTTACCATACTGGAAATCTTCAGTCTGATGTCCAATAAGTGAGTTATAACAGTGCTAACACCCAGTGCTGACTTCTCCTAAAAATCCATTACTGGTCACAATATACTCATTTTGTTCAAATTCTGGTCTATTAAATGAGGCAAAGTGACTCAGAGCCACGGTTCATAGTACAGTTCTGCAGCTTATGGAACATTTTCATTCCATATTCTGATCTGTGAAAGTGACTCAGTGTAAGTTCAAATGCAGGACAAGTTATCAGAGAGACTACGGAGGAAAAGGTGACCACATCTCAAACCAGAGTGAATCTATATGAGTCGTCTAAGTATGTGTTGAATCTCACCAAACAGCACCATTCATCATAGACTTCCTCATCACCACATAACATTCCTTTTCTCCCCCGAGAGAGAGAGAGGGAGAGAGAGAGGGGGAGAGAGAGGGAGAGAGGGAGAGGGGGGAATACAAGAGCAGGAGGACAGGAGGAAGGCAACAGACTGTACGATAGAGACAAAAAAACTTGAAATCAGGGATAATGACAGCAGAAACATGAGATGAAAAAAGCTCCCACACAACAAAAGCGGTGGAATATGGAACCATTTCATTAGTGTGTGTCTCCTCCTGTCATTGGACGGCTGGACCGCAGACCAGAGCTGCGACCACAGACGGCTCGAGGCCTGGCCATGCCTACCGCAGAGAACCCACTAAGTACTCATGGTAGAACCAGGCTGCTCTGTTTCTCTGCTTCTCATTACTTTAAAGGAAAACACACATGCAAATATACACAATCACTACACTAGGGAAGCTTGATGAAAAAACTGGCTTTGTGTGTATCCATGCACACACACACAAACACACTCACATACACATTCACATGTCACAGGCTTCTCTGCAAAGCTGTGCTGAGACAGGGAGATGGTGCTATCACTAGGCAGTTTGATGGACATAACTTTGAGAGGAACCAGGCTGTGGTTAGCGTGGTCATGTCTGGAGCCACTGCCTGTTAGTGCAGCCTGTCAGCTGTATGGTGTAGCAGAATGTCAACTCTGCCATTTTATCACAAATTAATGAGGCAAGGCTAGAGATCTGAATGCGTCCCACCCGGGCAAACTGTGACAGCAAACACACTGATGCGACAGACACACAGATGCACATCTCAGCTCATTCTTTAAGGGTGTCGTGTTACAAAAATGTGTAATTAATGGATTCTGGCATTTTGAGCAGGGAAATTGAGCTGGAAAATGATAATAAATAAAAAAAAAACTGTCAAAACAGAAAATATGACATGTGAGTGCCTCTCATGACATCTCATTCTGCTCTTGTTGTCTTAGATGAGGAAAAACAATACAGAAACAATGTTATTGAGAGGCAGCCTTGGTTACCATAACAATTATAACAACAACTTTGAAGGAGAGTTCCTGAAATTCTTCAGAGCCACTTAACTCCAAAAGTGAGTCAATCTTCCATGTTTACAATGACGGAACATGGTGTCAAAGATTGCTCAAGTTCTCTCTCTGGCAACAAAAGCCGATGCTGGAATACCAAAACATGCACTACCTCAAATGGCCACTAGAGGAGTGGCTGTAAAACAAGTCAATCTCTATAGACCTCCATGTTAAAATGTCCAACTTTAGAGCCAAAACAAACTTATGTACACAAGCCTCAGGGTCAGTTTTTAGGTCGGCGTATATCCGCCGACTGCAATCACGGCCATGCTCTATTTAAAAACAACGGCAACAACAATCTGTAAAGTCCGAATAAAGATTTCTCTACTTATGTCTGCCACACCCCTTTCTTTGACTGTTGTCTATCAGTCTGTCTTCCTGCAGAGACGTTCCCCCTCATTTGTAACATGACTCCGCTCGGATCGAACGGTGCGCCCTTTCTCCATCTGACTGACAAGACTTAGCAGGTGGCGTGGACCCATTCATACCCGTGCTTCAGCAATCTGCACCGTGCCTGTAACCCAAGCCTACATCCCAAACACAGATGCACACAGACACAGGATATTTTTCCTGTGTGCATGCCCATACAGTGCTTATGTACACACAAGGCTAAAAATTTACACAACCGCTTTGCACACACACACACACACGGTATAATCTTTGAACAAACACAAACAGCGCTGTCGCTGCCTCCTGCCTCTGAGCAGATTGTTTTTGATTACATTTTTTTTTGTTGTTTAAATAGAATTACCTAAAGCAAACGGCAGTGTAATAGACGGACACGCAGACACGCATTCAAACCAAAGGTCACCATAACACACTCGTTCCTCTTGCATTAGCTCAAATTTCACCCATTGAGATAAGAAGTTTGATGTGGTACGAAACTGTCAAGACATCTCGGCGGTGTGATGAATGGCTTTTTGTTTTGCAAAGTGGGAGTTGTGCCATTGCACAATTATCTGTGAGGGCAACGGATGTCGAAGCGCGAATGCACGCTTGCACACGCATTCATTACGCCATCTTTGCAATGGGGTGGTGGGAGCCTACCAAACACTGCGGCCGGGTTCCTGTGAGTCAGTGCAAGGAAAATGTAACACATATTCAGATGTAACATGGGGCACAACGGCTGCAAAACATCGGTGTACTGTTGGAATGTGGGAGCAAGGATGAGGGCAGTTCTGTGTGTGTGGGTGTGTGTCAAATTAAGACTTGGATAGCCAGAACGATATGTATTAACTCAGCTGCAATCAAAAAAAAAAAAAAAATGACACACACACAAACAGGCTGCTTGAAGATTGTACTTAAAGGTCTGCGGCGTTGTGGTTCTTTGAGAGGCCGCAGGAGAGGGAGGTGGAGGAAGAGGAAAAAGAACGATGAGAAAAAGAGAGCGACGGAGGCAGGCATCTCCAAAGTTGGCGCATTGTGAGAGCACCTTATAATTATCTACATCCGCTCTGTCAGCCTCAGCGGACACATACAGAGCGAGATGCTCATTCATATATCAAAGCAAAAAAAAATACAAAACTGCACATATTTTCATACACAAGCAGACACGCCCACACATAAACACACACACAAGTTATTACGGGCCGAGTCCAGACTGTTGCGGTTCCACACTAAGTGTCTATATTTTTGAAGGGTTGTAAAGCCAGTTCCAGATTCACCCCTCTCTCAGTCTGCTCCTCCTTGTCAGCGTGGTGGTGGTGGTGGTGGTGGGAGGGGGGGGGGGGGGGTGTCATAGAAGGTGGGCTCCGTAATGACGCACACTGAGTGTAATTATCAGCTTGTTTAACGAGACCTTTAAAAGCATCTCTGCATTTTTAAAAAGAGGGTTCAGCTTTGCAGTTGCAGACCTTCACCGTCTGTGCCTCCGTTGACCTTTAGGGGTCAGTGTTCCTCCCGATGACTGCTGCTCAGGGATGTGCAGGTATGCATTGATCCATAGGAGTATTCCTTTCCCCTCTACAATTGTGAAAGAAAGATGCTTCTATCACTTCTTCACACAAGCCTCTCTGATATCAAAATATCAACATCATGTGTAAACATTTCCTCTGTGAGATTATTTTAACTCAGACTTGAGTTTCACTTTCTGCCTCCCCTCTCCTTATGTTACGAGTCGAGGTGAGGAAGGTATAAGCTCTATTTTAGTCCCAAGATAAAGAGAAAATCATTAACTCTTGTGATCATCGTTCTGTCCCACCATGAAGCCAGAATCTCTCTGCTGAACATCTAACTGACCCCACTGGGAAATCATTTACTCTGCCGGGCGTCCCACGAGAAGTCATTTTATCTACCTGTCTCCATTTCTCCTCCTCTCAAACTGCTCACTCGGCAGTCGTTCAGCCTGTCCTTTTTCTAGAGGAGGAACATCGCTCACTTTTGTGTGAGGACAAGTCTCCGGAGGAGTCATTGGCGCTCATTTCGGAATGATTTCATGGGACTCAGAACACTGACAGAAGAAATTTAATTTGTAATCTATTACAGTGTGTTTTACTTCAGCACTGTCTCACATGGTGTTCTATGTGGAACTCTAATTTTACAGCAACAGAGTAAAAAACAGACAACAACATGAAAATACTGTGAATTAACAGGACCGTTTTGGTCCTAAGTACAAGCCAGGAGATGGATAACTTCAATTGTTAAGCACAAACCTTTGTAGTTCTCAAATGGTTGTCTAAAGGTTTACACGATTAGCTACAACAATGGCAATGCTGACCTGCAGCTAGCAATTTAGTTTAGTATTTAGCTTGCTATGTAGCAATTTGTTGTATAAGGAGTGAATAACTCAGACTTAAACCTTAGCGAGGTACAATGCTAACCATGCTAACAGGCTTAGCTGAGCAAGAAGCTCCAGAATAGAAAGTTCACAAGGTAATCCTGTAGTAGGGTTTAATAAAGTCTTTTTGTTGTCAAGTAAAATATCTGAAAATTGATCTGATAAAAACTTTGCACCATCATAACTATTGCACTTTTTCTTCTGAGACTATGGGACTGTATTGAATCACAGACAACTAGTTCCTGCGACTGTCCTCCTCATGGGAGTCTGTCTCTCTTCCACTAATGCGATCGTCCCACTTAAGGGCCTCGGCAGTCGGACTCGTGCTCTGTGCTTGTGTGACTGTCCATCCCGGGAGAATTCCTCCTTGTTGTTTGTTTGACTTAATTACTATGCCGCTTCTCGCACAGGGAGCGGGGATGACTGACACTTCGCTAAACGACCAGCCTCCATTCCTTTCTGCGTCATCTACTGTTCGTCTGCCAGCTTTTCTCTTCATTAAAAGCAAATGCCGTCCCCCCCCATCCACCATTTCAGCCACCACCATCCTCCCCCATTCCTCCCTCTGTCCGCCACAATGTGGGTGTTAACTGAGAATTGTCTCCTGACAGACATCAAGAGAGCCATCAAACACCTGTGGGCCCAAAGCGCAGATGCTGGCGAGTGGAGACACACAAAGAAAAGTGGCACATGATACACTCTCATGCCTTTACACCCCATGCACGCTCCCACACACACCAGCAATCACACATAATTTTACAAACACTGATTCAACAGTATAATAAATTATACCGATTTGGTCGCTCGTGCATAAAACCAGGTGTCTAACTACATGAGGACACACAAGACCTGACACTTTTTTTTGTTTTTGTCGCACACATGCACACAACGAGGCACCACTTACAGTCTAAAGGGAGGAAATCACAAGAGAGGGTGTCGAGTCCTCACACCAAAACGTGGCAAGAACATTCACACGCACGTCCATATACAGCGAGGCTCTGATGTACTTTTAGCAATGAAAAAAAAAGAATAATAATTCCGCAACAGTGCATCTATAACACTTTCCCAGCTGACACACACCCATCACTTGTACTGTCAGTCAATAAAGGCTTTGATGCTCGACAACAGACTCTTGTCTGGTACTGTTGTCAGCAACGTGTTCACTTGTCAGACTGAAGAGGATCACAAAAGAGGGCAAGGAGGGAGATGTATTCACATTCTTCAAACAGATGGCTGGGTAAAAGAAGGGAAAGACATTTTCCCATCATGCCTAGAGGCTCGGCTATTCGTGTGAACTGACATGATGGAGCCCAGGGGATGTATTTATATGACTTGTAGCAGGTAAGTTCAGCTCTGATTCTTTCCAGATTTATTTTGCTCACACGGTAAATGTATGTCATCACCTGTGATACCCCGACCGCGGTACTAAGACAGGGATTACAGCTGTGGAAGCCGAGGACACTATTTTAAAATGTACCTGGAGCCTGTGTGTCATGCATAAAAGCATGCATTAAAGGTACAGTGCAAATTCTTTGTCTCCCCCTTCTGGCAGTAAGAGTAAATACACAAAAACTGTTACATTATACACACAAGCCCAGGACTTTTCTGGTGTCCTCAGCATTGATTGCTGTTGCTTTGGACTTTAATCTAAATGTCCTGGTGTCCTTGTTGTGGACAACTTCATGTCAACACAACCAAACAGAGTTCACCTTCTGTTGAACCCTCTACAGATGCAGAAACCTGCATAACCGCTCCGCTGTCTAAACGCATTTCATTTTATATTTTGATTCAGAACATATACAATCATACACATTTAGAAAGTTGAAAGGGTGATAAAGGAAAACCCCAAAATTACAAGTTGTGCTTCATCTAAAGGATACAGCATGTCATATAGCAGGCCTCTAAACACAAGTTAGGCTAAGGGTCTAAATATAGAGATTGAATTAGTGACAAACATCATATTCACCCTCTTCATGACCGTCTGAGGAGCCAAAAGCTTCACGGTGACAGTCTGACAGGGGGTGACGCACCGAAAAACGAGGCGAGGGAGGGAGGAGGACTTTCAGCCGCATGCTCATGTTTTTCGGCTGCAAAAACGGCGGCGAATGAAGCCCTGTTCGTAAATTTTCAGAGGGCATGTTTTACGAGGGACTAAAATAAAGAGTCAAGCGACCACACTCCCAGCCATATACTTTCGGTCATGTTTTAGGACTAAGAACCGCAATGACAAAAAAAAAGAAAAAAAATCCCAAAATATGCCAAAAATGTTGCCAGTTATTTCTAGCCGAGATGAAAAGTCTGCTATTACAAAGAGCCTGATTTAGTGTAGGGTGTGAGAGAGGAGATGAGACAGAGAGAGAGGGAGAGAGAGAGAGAGGGAGGAGGAGGAGGAGAGGAAGAGCCGGCGCTCCGCAGTCTCCCCTCAAAATAACACAGAAGCAGAGAGAATAACATGTTTGCTGTATACGTCAAAAACTTACACGTGCACGTTATAAAAAGACAAACGAAACTCCCTCTGACTCCTCTGCCTGTACTGCAAATGATCTGATTCGAATAACACAAATTCTCCAACTGTCGGGTGTGATCAGAAGTCAGGGGAACCTGAACCAGTCCTTTAGAGAAGGACTCTGTGTCATGACCAAAGCAGAAGTTTTTTGGGACAGAAGCTATTAAAACAGAGGCTGTGCTGCCTGGTCCATGCAGTAAGGGGACAGCGTGAGGGGAAAATTGGTACAGGGGCCAATATATACATTTAACTTCAGGCAAGAAGCCTTTCCTCAGCATATGGAACCAATCTGACTATTTGTAAGGAGAATTCTGAGAGACAGGCAGAGCCAGTATAAGAGGGAAGGAGTGAGTTAATGGGAGAGAGGAAGGTTGGGGAGAGAAAGAGTGAATGAGACAAACACAGAGGCAGAAATAGATTCATAGAAATGGAAGAAAAGAAAAGCATAAAAGAGCACCCATGGGCAAGGAGAATAAACTAGACAAGGTTAAAAGCAGCAGCTACTGCATATAACCTTAAGTCAAGGGGGGGTGGGCAGTGAATGGGCTTACCCTTGTATGACAGCTTTAGCCTGGGTACATTGTGCTTGGGCTCAACTCCTCTTCCCGGCTGCACCACCGCGCACAGCAGCACTACAATCCCAAGCAGGTAATCCATGGTGCTGGAGCGCTGCCGGCCGGCTGGCCGGCCTCTAGTCCAGGGGGGCACTCACAGGCCGGACCAGTGCCCGGAGACGGGAAGCGTCCCTCCACCTGGGGTACACAGGAAGCCTGGAGAGTCCCTGAAAGTAGAGGTTCCAGGGAAAGAAGGAGGTGGCTGAGATAAAAAATCCTGGTGGTGCTCCCCAATCTCAGAGTGGGACTTCTGTGGTGTGAAGTCGGTTGGGGAAAAAAGGGGGGGGTTGGGGGTGCCGCTCACATGGCTCCCCGTGTGGAGGTCCAGGCTGCACAGTCCCTTGGCTTATCTGTGCTCCCCTCCTCCAGGTGAAATGCTCAGCAGTGCCTCAGCCTGGAGTGAGTGGAGAGAAGAAGAAGGCAGTGTAAAGGTAAATAATAATCACTTATCCACAAATAGGTAGGCTGTCCTTTTTTATATTATCTCTTTCTGGCTCCTTCTCTTCTGAGCAGACACTCACAGCAACCCTCTAATCCTTGTGTGCAGCTCCACCAGACTACGAGAGAGAGAGAGAGAGAGAGAGAGAATGAGAGAGAGAGCTACACCATCCACAGGAGGGGAGGGGAGGGAGAGCAGCTGAGAGAGAGAGAGACAGAGAGAGAGAGAGAAGTGGGGGCGGTGGGACTGGAGAGCACCGATGAAGCCAGCGTAGTGGATAGGAAGTGTTGTGAATGGTGAGGTTTATATAGTGCTCACTCTTCCACAACTATTTCCTTTTTAGTTAGTCATCAGTTTTCACTTCCTTTAATATCTCATATCTCTCAAACCAAAACTCTCTTCCTTTCTTTCTATGTTCATTTGATTCATAATATTGATACATCATGTCACGGATGAGCATGAAGAAACGACAGGCATGTCTGCAGTCTCCACAAATATCTATCAGTCAAAACATGTCAGCCTCTAAAGGGTTAATGCTGATGTAACAATATTTAAGTGCTGCCTAAATGGTCAGAGTTTTGTTGCCGAACCTGTTTTTATCACTGCCTGATGGGAGCTGCAGACACGGGAACGAATGCCGACCCTTTCACACTGCAGACAAAAGCCAGATGTTAGTGGGTTTTTTTTTTAACTGGTGTCAAAGGAATTTTTGTCATGACCCGGCACACAGAATAAATCTTTCTATATTATATTATGCACAACCCCTCAAAAAAGGAGAATCATTTTTTTTAAGTATTTTTCCAATATTTTTTAATATTTCTCCTTTTCTGAGAGAGTTCAGTGAAATATTGTACAAGTTGTAAATAACAACTTTCCCACACATGCCTGCAAGTGATTCTGTCTTATCCAGTTGAATGGTTAGGGGGAACACATGCTGGTAGTTAACCTGCATAGTCTGAGACGGATCCTGTCTCTGCTAAAGTCATTCACATCAGCAAGGCAGGTCAACAACACCCCCCCCCCTCCTCCTCCTCCTCCTCATCTTAACCCCCCCCCCCCCCCCCCCCCCCCCCCCCCCCCCCGCCAGCCCCTGCAGGTGCTGGTGTGTGTGTGTGTGTGTGTGAGCAGGCACCTCCTGCTTCCTCTGAGGGGTGACACAGCAGTGGTGAGGTGATAAAAGCTTTGATAAACAGGAGTGCTGATGTGTCAACTCACACACCTCGAGAAGCTAAAAGAAAACAACCTGAGTACTGGTGAGCATGGCGAGTGTGCGCTTTTGATGAGGGTACCGCTACATTGCCATTTAAACTCTTGGAAATGACTATGACCTGGATGAATGAGAGCATCCACAGATATACATTACCAGACTTCCTCCAGTGTTTTGTGTTTTGAAACTCTTGTTGATGCATCATCAAGTATATCTGATCCAGCTGGCGTTTTATGTGTTGTATGAAATGTAGCATTTTTCCCTTCTTTACAGGCAGGAAACAGAAAAGATCTGTCCTTTATGGCTAACTTAAGTTTATGACATCTTGGACTTTATTTTTATGGTTATAATCCTCATTACTGTTCCTGATAATAATGTGGAAATTCTGTGTTTAAAAAAACACGACAACACAAAAAGATTGTTGTTAGCTTTGTCATCATCAACTGACATTTAAAAGTTGTATTTTTGCTGCAGATTTGATGGTCAAACTGTCTCTCAGTGAGCTATCTACTTAGTGGAACTACAAGCTAAGGCGAGCTATTAGCTCTGTTAGCATCTTACTTTGTTCCTTCTGAAATGTAAGTAGTTTAGTTGAACTCAAAAAACCTATGTTGCCTAAATTCTAGCTGGCAGTAGAGCAGCCTGTTCACTGAAATGCTAGCTAAAGCAGATCAGTCTGGTTAGTTAGCTATATGCTATTTGCATGAGCTGCTTTTAAATTTAGTACTCTAGTAATTAGTGGACATTAGTGGTTTATGTCTGTTTGTGTCTTCATGCATTCCTTCCATTGTGCATTCACCTCCACAACCATGTCATCCCCCAGCCTCGTATTTCATCACCCCTTTTGGTCCAAACAGCCTTTTTAGGTGTTTACCCAAAACAAAACGAGGTGTGGACAGATATATTAAAGTACCCTCTTCTCTCGCTCAGCCCATCGACCTCTGCCTCCCTCTCTGCCCTGATCCACCATCGTCCTTCCATTTATCTGCATTAGCCAAACTAATAGCAGTCATGGCTACCTGCATCGATCCTCCCCGGCAGAGTGAGATGTGCTGGAACACTCCTTTATGGGTTGCCCTTTAGGGAGTGCAGCAACAGTTCGGCCTATCGTTGCCGATTTATTTGAGACACCCCCCTGTCACCCGGGCAGCCGGAGTGGCCCTGAGTAATGACGACTTAATAGATGGTGACACGCCGTTGGCAGTGGAATGGGATGCCCATTGACAAGGAGCTTCCAGAGGCTTTCAGCGCCTGATGGTAAAAATAGAAGAGGACACGAGACACCCTGCTTATGAGGCCACAACGAATAGGGGATAGGCGTCAGGCAGGTCTGTGTGTGTGTGGCGAGTGTCAATGTGCTGTTACTGATATGACGGTGTATCTTCATCCGGAGCTATGGGAAGCGCTGTTAATGTTCTAGAGAAAATGATTACGGTAACACGACCTCAGATGTCTGTTTCAGAGAGAACGTCGGAAACGTCCCACCCTGCAATTCGCACACACTGCCCTCTGACCTTCTTTAACGTACGCCTACAAACTGACCCCCTTGTTCCTGGGGCCATTGCCGCGGAGGGTAACGCAGAATAATTCTCAATGGCCGTCTCCACATGTGAAGTTCAAGGTAAGAACAGCCATCATATCCTTGATGGTTCTGCAGGAGTTCCTGTTCCCATTCACTTCCTGTTCCCAAACTCCACCTAACAGAGGTCGCACAACAGCTCCTTACTCAGCAGATGACACATCCAGGACATGGGAGGGGAAAAGGTCAGGAAGGGATGGGAGGGACAGAGGAAGAACAGTAGCATGCAGTGGGAGTTATGACAGCAGCCTTTCCTTTTGGGGATCGAACCAAGGCCTTATGTGATGAGCAAATAAATGACCAATGATGAAGCATGTAAAGTGGAACTGTAAAATATTAGCACAAAATATACAGATAATATTTATTGCACAAGGGAGGACAAGAGCAGCACAACTATGCAACTCTGGGCTTTTAACTGCACTCTTATGGTTGCAAAAAAAGGGAGATCCCTCAATATATCATCTGTTGCACAAGTGGAATGTCAAAATTAATAGCCCCTGTCACAAAGTTTGTTTAAGACCGGAGTGTTGCACTATAAGGCTTGTGGTTTTTGTTCCTCTGCACACACGTTCTATCATCAGTACCACCTCAGAGGCCTGACAGCACCTCATTCTTGGGTGTTTTTCAATCGTTTACAACCAAATCCATACTTACAGCATCTATGAGACAGATATGGACGCCACAAATGCACACGTAATCCCATTAAACAACCTAAAAGTCCACGTAGAGTCCGATCAGTATCCCCTTGCACATTTGCTTTATATTGTACAGATGCTGGCTGCAGAAGAGGTCTTTAATAGCTTTGTTGACACTGACTCTTGCATACGTACAGACATATAAATCTGTATGAAGAACATAAATAAGTATCTGGTCGTACAGTTACAGTATTTTATTATATGTGCACTTTCAGGGCTCTTTTTTGGGTAAAAATGCAAACCAATAGAACCAAGACAATTAACAAAAAAAAGAGAGGAAAAGTGAAGATATACAATAAAAGGCGTTCCTGTTAAGCACTGTCCCATCTTCCACCAGCCCCAAGTTCCTGCAGTGGAAAAAACACTCTTCAAGTTAGCAGATGAAGTCCTGAGCTGAACCAGATGTATAAAAACCATCCAAGACTCTGATGCTTCTGCACAACCCGGATTATGCATCCACCGTGGCAGCACAATCTGCATGTGAACGGGCTTGCAGATTTACCTGAACCTGTAGGCATGGAAAAGGAACCATCTGTGCAGGCGATCATCGTTGTAACTCTATAAACCCGTGTGTCTATGTCAGAGCCACACAATGAGCCATATATCACAGTATATGAAGCCTGAAAGTACGTCTGCGGAACCATGTGAAAGTGTCACCTCACAGTTTCTAATGTTCCCAAAATCCAGACAAAGAGACCACAGACAAGACATCTGGAGTGTCATAGTAATAAAGCTAGACAGTTATGTGACACATTCTAAGTCTTCGACCATCACAAAAAATATGAACTCATCCCCGTATCATCTGTCCAGTCCAGCACTGACACCTGTTTCTGCTCTTGCATGCTCTTTTCACCCTCTTCAAAGAAAGTGGCGGTTTTATTAAAAACCCATTCTCATTAACAATGAGAGAACGGAGCCCCAGAACGCTGGCGGAGGGAAATGGGAGGTTTCCCCCCCTGATTTCATCGGTTCTCAAAAGGTCAGAGGTCGCCCTGCAGGTTTACAATGGGGGTCACGCAACCCCAACGTGTGCATGACGGAGCTCGGAGTAATCTTTCTGAGTAGGGGGGGGGCTTGCGCATAAGCACACACGCGCTTCCAGTTTCCGCATCCACTCAGGAGAAGTACTGGAATCACAGCATAAATAAACAAAAAGTGGAACCACATTGCACCATGGGAAATAAAAAAACACACCACCCGAGCTGTAACATCTGTTGCAGTGAGGGAGTATTTACTCGTCGCTGATACATTTCCATCCATCTTCGTGTCAGTCTCTCACAGATGTGTCCACTCTAGTCGTGTGATGACGCTGATTCGAGGCACATCAGGAAAACGTTTACAGGAAGCGCAGAGATTTGACTGAAATGTTACACTGATTCATAAAAATCTGATCATTTCCTGCCGGGGACTTGCTGCTGCTGACGTTCATGCGGGGGTGGAGGATGGATGGAGGAGTTGTTTCGTCTGACATTAGCAGGCTTGTTGAGCAACAGCGTAACCAGAGGAGAGGTGTAATCGCTTCCTCTGAAGTGTGATAACTACAAAAAAGAAGAAGAACAAGAAGAGTGACGTTACAAGTGAATGACTATGCAACGTTCAGTTCTGGGATAAAGGACTTCCAACTAAAGGGAAGCTCATCATGCAGCGTCACTGATGCGGAAAGGTCCAACCGAAATCTTAAAAGGAGTGGGGGGTGGGAGGTGGACTTAATCCAAGACCTGAAGGATTCCTTTTGATTGTATGTATATGTAAATGCAAAACACACCATTTGTGAATGAGGTTTTAATGGGGGAGGACTTAAGTCTGAAGTTGGGTAGAGACAACAGTGGAGGAGCTCATTATTCCCTCTATATAGTTAAATCAGGGAGCTTAAATCTGCTCTCTCTCCCTCACCCCTCCCTCCCATCTTACACCCACAGTTAAAGTGAATGGGACTCTCAAAGAGCATTAGCTAGTGCTAGGATGCTGAAATTAAAGTGTAACACACATTAAAGTGTGTGATTACAGTAAGTCTTTCTTTGTTTTTGTCCATCTAGCTTCACTTTTTAAAATTTTGTTAATGAGTCAACAAATCCACCACTTGAGGACTCTGTGGACTCGGGGAACTAGATGTGTGTGTTTATGCTGTCATGACCTGGTGTTTAGTTCTGGTTTTGTTTCCTTGTTTTGGGTTTTTAGTTTAGTCTGTGTTAGTTATTGTGATAGTCCAGGTAGTTGTTAGGCTTGTGTTTTGTTCTTGGGTTTTTGTTTAGTTCTTTGTGTCTTGTTGTCCTTGTGGTGTTCGCCTTGTCTTGTGCTTCCTGTTTTATTTTGATAGTCCTGTCCACCTTGTGTACTGTCTTGAGTTTTACTTCCTGTGGTTTCCCTCCTTGTGTGATTACCTGCCCTGCCCTCATGTGTCACCCGTGTTTCTTTGTCTTCCCTGGTCCTGTGTATTTAGTCTTTGTCTCCCCTGCACCGGGTGCCAGTTTGTCCTCGTCGCTTATGGGGGTTTGTTCCTGTCTTTGAGCCTTGCCTTGCTACAGCCACAAACTCCAGGTTTCATGCCTTGCCATGTTTTTTGACCTTGTCTAGCCTTGACTCCCTGTTTTGCCAAGCTATGTTTTGCTGCCACACTTGATTTTTAGTTCTTGCTTCTTGCCCTCCTGTCTTTGAATAAAGACCTTTTTGTTGAACTTTTAAACCGTCCTGTGCCTCTGCATTTGTGTCCTCTTTAAGACAAACCCTGACATATGCACTACGTCAGCTCCACATCGGCCCAACACTGAAGATCTTCTTTTCTGAGGGTACACTAATGTTACAACAGATGACATGTGAATACATTTATATAACATGGCCAACATGTCTTCACACATGACAAAATAAGTTGACTGCCAATCACAAAAAGGTCAATAGAGGTGAATAGTGGTAATAATCTATGCCCATACTTTCACCCAGAAGCTTTTTGTACCCTCTTGGACCCTTATTTTGTCTTCAGGTTTAGGTGGTTAAGTTTAGGAAAAGATCACAAAACACTTTCAACAACAATAAAAAAACACCTTCTTGGCTACCATCATGACCTCCATGTTCCTACAGGAAGATGTTACTAGCATGGCCACTAGAGTCTTGTAGCTTTGTAAACACTGGTGGTTTCAGCCATTTTCTTACAGTAACGTGAGGACAAGTGAAACAACTACTACTACTGATTATTATTCTCTGAACCATTAGAGCAAAGCATCAACACCAATATGATGTGACTAAACAAAACTAATTCATTTCTGTCTCTATGATTAAAAACAAGTCCATTAATCATGGTTACCTATAATTTAAAATCACACAACAGCCACGTTTCTGCTTGTTTTGTCTAACCCTCACTTTAATATTATTAGCTGTTAGCAAGTTTTCTGCACTTATTTTTATTGGATAATACTGCATATATGAAATTGTTGCCAGGAAACAAAACCACTAGACAACACAAACTAAACAGCATTTACAAAATAACATGCCATGTTTTGACTAAGCGAATCACTAATAGCCATGAATATTCACCATGAAGACTCTGAGTGTGTGTTCCTCCAACTTCTTTCAGGTTTAAGACGTGTGTGTTTCTGAAATATGAATGGAAAATGCAACCTGACCAGAAAATAAACATCATCTGGACTCCCTGCTTGCTTTTTCTTTTTACATATGTAGCAACAAAATACCACACAGATGCCTGAACACACGACCCGAGTCTGGAATGCTGTTTGCCCCCATCATGTTTCATACATATCAAGTTTTGGTACCAACATCTATACCAACTAACATCTCCTCCATCCATAAACAGCTTGTATATCCGTGTCTGCGTCACCCGATCCAAGTATGCAACGAAGAATAAGACCTGTACGTGCTGTAAATGTCTCCCGTCAGGAATGAAATCTCTCAGCATTTTCTCTCTCTGATGGAGCAGGAACAGTGACACAGCAACTCCCGTCCCGCTCTTCTATTAAATATTTACACGCTTGTGAATCATATAAAACTAACCGCTGGCGGTCACATTACCACGCAGCAGAGGAGTCAGATTTAATATGGCTCATATTTGCTTCCAAGAATATGTGTGTTAAATAAGGACAGACAGACAGACAGACAGACTGTATTCATACTGCTGAGCAACTTTTTCTTTGAACCGAAGCATGAAATCCCACATGAGGACGCTCCACTTATTTTATCTTCCAATGAAACCTCTCAAACTATTTTATTTAACACATATCTGACTTATTTAATAGACCATGTGCAGTAAAGCCCCCCCCCCATCATGAATTCATTTTCTGGTAGATAATGTCAATCAGTCAATATTCCAGGCTGTGGAGCAACGTGACACATTTCATTCACAGCATTACAAAAGTTTAGTTATAGTCATCAATCACTAGGCTTACAGTGACTGATAAGTTGGTGGCCTAAGGTTGAACAGGAGATGCAGCACTTGCTCTTCAAGTCCAAATTTTGCATCATCTTCTTCATGGTGAAGAAGATAATCGATCTGCATTTTTATTCCTAAACTTTTAACTTTCAGAAGGTCCACAACGCCAACTTCTACAAAGTAATGCTTGTAAAGCCTGGTTTACATGAATCGACGGCGCTCCAACACTATCGTGAACCCATTGAATTTCTGCATTGGATTCTTGTCACTATAGCGTCATGAGCAGGTTTCTTTCATGATTGTGTAGCTTCCGGCACTTCCTGTTTCAGTGAACATTGTCGAGCGTATCTCATTGGAGTTGATATAAAACATCCATCCATCCATCCATCATCTATTAACACGCATCGTCCTGCAGTGCAGCGTCACTGGGGGCTGGAGCCTATCCCAGCTATCTACGGGTGAGAGGCAGGGTACACCCTGGACAGGTCACCAGTCCATCACATTGGTAGAAAACATTTTTTTTTTTTGGAATATGCTTATCGTCCATAATTAAGTTTTTAAAAATGGCGGCACAGAAGTGCTTTGTCTGAAATAGTGGACATGTTGCTACCAAGCCAACCAATCACAGAGCTCGCAGTCTGCGACACCTTGACACAGTAGTAGTTACAATCTACGCTGGGGCACTCCAAGTATAAATCAGCCTTCATTTGTAAAAAGAGTGTAAATGTCAGAGAGAGCTATGCTGAATAATAGTCAGCTACAAAGGATCAATCATAATGCATTAGCAGCTTCCTCACGTACAGCTGAAACATACATGTTTTCAGTCCTTCTATTCCAGGTCAAATATTGGATTACTACAGTATAATATATATATTTTCTCACAGTTCACATTCAATTCAAGGAGCAGAAGAAGAAGAAGCACAAGAGCTCTAAACTGCTGCTTTCAGGGTCAAATAAGTAAAGTGATAATTTTCCTTTAGAAATGATAAATGTGAACAATGCTTGATCACTACCACATGATTCTTGTGAACGCTATCTGAATGTAAAATTATGTATTTAGGCTGAACGTCTCTTTTTTTTTTTTGGCATGTGAGTCTGCCACCGCATAATTCTGCGCCGTGATTGGCTCCAGCTGTGTGAACAGTCCACCACACCAAGGGAACAGTATCCTGTGTTTTTATCAAGAGAGCCAGACTCATCACTGACACTGAACGTTTTTCATCATGTTTTTCCTGAGCAGAGTTATGACCTCTTGTTTTTAACCTTTTAACAATAATTACCCTTTTTTATTATTATTTATTGTCTCAGGCCTCTCCCAAAACCATTAACACAATATTATCAGTTGAAATGTATCAGGCCTCAGTGCCCCCTGTCTGTGTGTCTGTGTGTGTGTGGATGGTTCATGTCTGTCACCTTTAGCTTTTTTTTTTGTTTTTTTATGAGACCCCGTGTCACGTAACCTCAAGAACAAACCTGTCATGTACTCTCCATTCATTACCGTGCAGACAAAGTCCTCTGCTGGCTTTACAGCATTCATATACCCTAGGTGAATACAAACCATCTGTGTAAACACAGACTTCTGACAGGCCTGTATGGTGAGCGATGAGTCCCACCTGTACCAAAAAAGGACCTCTGGAAAACTCTCCCGGGCTTCTGAAGTGGTTACCTTCTTATAAAAGTCGTATCTAAGAGGTCATTCCTGATAAGAGTAATGACGGAAATGACTCACTTCCAATTTGACAAGGGATAATTGAAGGACAACGTGCCATGTTAATGAATGATATACCCTGCCGTCTCCTCTTTCTCTCTCTAGTGCAATCACCCACTCACAAATTGATGCTTCACATTCAGTGTGTCCCTTAGACACCTTGTAAATCAAGTATAATTGACAGACAGAAGTGATGAAATGCAAAGCAGTGCAACTAAATGACTCCATCAAAGCAGCTCCATTAAAACCTCCGAGGTGACCAATTATATTTCACACTTGCTTGGCAAACAGCACAGGCAGATTCTAAAACAGAAAACTCTTGGCTGAATGCTGCAGTGCAGGTTTTATTAAAAGGTTTGAGGAAGAGGAGATAATTGTATAGCAGCAGTTTAATGGGAGGTGTTTGGGATGTAGCCAACATTACTCTCACTGCATTAACAGTGAGTCTGAAGGACTGATCACAAGAACACTCTTCAAAGATGACATTGAATTATATGATATATCTACACAATTAGTTAAAAGTAGTCGCCATCACATTTAGCAACAACCCTCTGGCTTGTCAAACACACATGGCGGTATTTAATGCATGAAGTCACCTCGGTTCAGTTGCTAGACACACATTCTTTCTTAAAAAAATCTAACCTCTATCACCAAACCTGCAGTTTCATTCGACTAAACCCACAATCACCCAATGCACAATCTTGTTTACAAAATCCGCAAACTTGAGCGTCTGTTATCCAAGGTTATCTATGAATATTTTCCAACATAATTTTGTCAGTAAACCACATTTTATCTCAGACAGTGCAGCCTCACAGGAGGGTTACTAAGACAAGCATGACATCAGTGTAATCGGGCTGCACTGTAATATGTTGTGTCCATTTTTTCCCATGGGTAGGAAAAACTGTTGCTACTCATCATCATCATCCTCATCATCTCAACACTTCTTCCTTTATCTGTTCTTCCTGACAGACTGCAGGCCAACAACCGCTCTGCTCCCCAGCTCAACTCAGACTATTAAACCGATGGACAGAAGAATTCAAAGCACCGTCCACAGGGTGATTAGGTTTCATTATGGCAAGTGAAACACCCCATTACTCTTTACTGTCTTATAATAAAAGTCTGTAAAGAAAGACTATTGTGAAAAAAAGACCAGAGGAAGGACTGTGATGCTGAATTTGAGGCTTAAACCAGAGAGGAGAAGAGGAATATAAATGTCAGCAGTTTGTGTCTGCACAATAAGCCTTGTTAAAATAAATAAGTCAGTGTGTCATTTGTATGCTCTGTTCGACCAGCACAACACAGTCCATCTGGGACCAGAGAGAAAATATCACAGGCTCTGGCAGGAAAGATGGAGCTTCAGCGGCCTCGCGTCTGGCAAATTAAGAGACAAGATAGAAACACACACACACACACATCCATTTACAGGACGAGCTGCGGTTTGTTCCACTACTCAATGTCGCAAATAGGAATTGCTGACAATGCAAGAGGCGAACCGATCTAGTCCCCAATCTGCACCATCCAAAACACACAGCATTGCCACACAGGGCAGAGTGTTTGGACAGTTCCCCGGAAATTCTGTTATCGCTGCGTGTCCAGAAATGAATGCAGGGAGGGTGGTGTGTGGAGGGTTTGTTAAAGGCGGGGAGGGAAAAAAAAAATAAAAAATCAAGAGGATGGCGGACCCCAGCTGAGGCTGTCTGGCAAGGGATCAGTCTCATTCCTCTTCAGTCGGAGGCTCCTTTTCTCTGACCCGTCAGTCCTGACGTCTCGGAGAACTGACGCAAGACACGCAGCTTTAAAAACAGCCTCTGTTCCTGCTGGTGAGAACTGGCAACACAAATACACACAATCACATCATGCAAGGGCTGCAAGCAGAAAGCCAATATCAGACACTACACAAGTGTGTGTGTGTGTCTGTGTGTGTCTGTGTGTGTGTGTGTAATGGCTTGGTGATTAGAAGAAAAGATTCAGATGATATGATGTATTAAGTGTCACAAACAGCTGTATTGCATGTGTTCTGGCAGTGAGTCATGCCTTTGAACTGGAGCCTTTGTGATGACTGTAAAGTAAGATGTGGAGCACTGACAGTACAACCACATCAGTCACCTGAGCAGTGAATGCACCATAATGGTGCAGTGTTCAAATTAGCACAGGCATTTCTTCTGACAACTTTTTAAAGAAATGCCCTGAAGGCCAGAGCCTATTGAGCCAGCCTGGTCTCACATCTAAACCTGTGTTAGCGGTCTGCGGCATAAAACATATTGGTTTCAAAGTAGTTTCTGCAGCCCTGAGGCGTCTATGTATACTTTGTTTTGTTTTTGTATTGAGCCCATTTTATGTGGGGCAGGAGGATCCACACATGCAGGACCTTTATTTTTTAGTTTCATTACTTTACTTTCACTTGCTATTTAGTTTAATTTAGGCAATATAAAATAAAATAAAATGGCTATAAATTATGTACAAATATAAATGTGGGTTCCCTGCAGAACCTTTACTGTTAAACTGATATGTTTGAGGATTACATAAGTATTTTTTTATGTCTGTAAATATACAAAGGTCGATGTTATGTAATTTTGTCATGTTTTTGTCACGACATGCATGTACCATTTAAAACCAACCCACAGCTGCTGCGTATATCTGCACATTTTCTTCTGATTCAGAGATTAATGACAATATTTGTGCATGTTTCAGAATTTAAAGGGGATTGAAACCACCAGGGTTTATATAAGCACAAGCACTCTCCTACATTTCTGTAAATTTAGTGCATGTAAAATCAGTTCAGATGGGGACTCTACACCATGGTAGCAGAAAATGGCAGAGAAGTTTTTCTTGTAACATGTTTAATGTTACAAGTTCCTTTGTGCAGGCTAATAAAGAAAAAAAAAAAGCTTTGGAGCAACTGTTTCCTCCAATAACATCACAAGGTTCCCGGCTGGTGCCAGGCGGTTCAACAGTCACCTCAGGGGCAGAAACTCATCACATCCTGTTATTCCTGTGCCAGGCTCGGTCGGACAATAGCAGCAGCGCATCGCTGTCGCTGTGTTTTTCTTTGGGGCGGATTCTCGTTGGATGATAGATGGAGCACTGTCCTCCTGTTTCCCTCTGATGTTTGGGCTCTGGATTATCCCTGAGCTCAGTGTGGTTGTTTTGGGTGGATTCTGCGCTAATCTCATGTGCTTCTGTCACACTGTGATGAAAGACGGCCTGTTGGTATTGGCTCAGCGCAGAGGCTGAGTCACAGGCACAGGTGCACCACGAGAGTCGACACTTCAAACCACTGGGCGTGTAGAGCTGCACAAAGCATCTGGATCTCTGATCAAATTTAGCCTGAGTGCAAAAACAAATTATGAGTGTAATAGGGATTTCTATTAACTCTTAATTCACCCTGCTTTTTCTTTTTGCAGTGATTTACCCACAAGAATTCTCCTTTTTGCCTATTACTAATCCTTTAAAAAGGACGGAGGTTTTTTAAAACAAACCCATCACTGCGTCCTTTGTTGGGAAGATTTTGCAAACTTGACAACTTTAGTCTCCTTTTAGCTGTTTGTGATCAACATGACATCAACCTCTATATACAGGATTACCTTAAAACAACAGTTGTCAGGGCAAATATGCAGGCAAAGACTACATCACAAAGAAAGACACGTCCCTTTGACTAAATGCCTGCTGTCTGAATCATCTATTATTATCTGCACCGGCACTGTATAATCAGTACAAGTTCCACAGAGGGAACACCTGCATGCCACAGGTGTGTTTGAATGCATCCTTTGGTATTAACAAATGGTCCCACTGGAGTAGGTGGGTTTCACAGACTGCTTCTACACAGCATGAAGCCTCTAATCCTTCCAGAAGACACGTATGTCTTCTGCTTAGCCGAGGAACAACATGTTTTAATTAAAATCAATGAACATTGCCCAGCAGTGTATACATTAATTCCTGTCAGGGAGGGAGGGGGGAGGCTTTGGCCTTCTACCTGCTGGGGTGTGATGAGTAAACAGCAACTCTGATGGTGGTTGGTGGTCCGCAGCGTTCAGTGGTTTACTGGGGATTGGCTCCTCTGGGGAGCAGTCCTGAAGAGGAGGGGATTACCTCAATCCTCTCTCCCTGCTTCACCCCTTACAACTCGACACTTCAGATTCAAACAAAGGCTCAGAGGACTGCGGGCCTCAGGCCCCTGGCGCGCTGCTAATCTCATTCCAGCTGGACAACAATCCGTCTGGCTGGTGGCCCCTGCGAGCCTGTAAAGCCCCCCGTAAGAGGCTTGGAGAAGAAGTCAGACAGCTCGTCAAGGATGAGGACTTAATTAGCCATGCAAAGTCAACCTGGCTAATTGAAAAGATTCGACCTGAGTGCCGCCACAGGAACACAAGAGTGGAAGAGAGCGTTTTTTTTTTTTTTTTTACATTGTTGAAGGTGTTCTGTTGCCAAGCGCAGAAAAATGCCAGGGATGAGGTCCCCCCTGCTGCTTCAGAGCTGGCAACATGAAAAAAAGGGGCCTGCTTGTAAGGTTAATTGGGCTGGACACAGTGCCAAGATAAAGTATGGAGGGGGAGAAGAGGGAAGAGGGGAGGGGGGGAGTGTCTTGAAGTGTTTTGCTGGATCCAAGCTTTATCTTTCATGACGGGCTTTATCGTCGGGGCCACAAGTGCAGATCTGGGATTGATTCTACAAGCTGGTTTTATTGGACGCTTCAAATTAAAAACAAAAAAAAAGTAAAAAGTGCTTGTCTTCTGTGAAAACACGTTCAGCGAGAATGTTTGTGTGTCAGTGCATGACTGTGCTTGTGCGCCAATAAACCCTCAAGTCTGGTTGGAGGAGAAACGGTACACTCTGGTAAAGTTTGTGTACCCAGGCTGAGCTGATGTCAAAACTCCATCAGCACTCAATGGACAGACAAAGCACACACACCTTAACGAAATAAAACAGAAACTCTCTTGACCCCTTCTCTCTCTCTCTCTCTCTCTCCATCAACATCTCTGTTTAAGCATGCCATCGTCGCTCCGGCATAATGTGTTTAGAAATGTTGCACTCCCTCAACCTCAGCGAGGTTCACCTCACCATCTCTCTTATCCATAATGTGTTTGAATACGCCACCTCTCCTCAAACACGCTGTGTTTAAAGAATGCCACACTCTACCTCTCAGGCTCAATCACAGCGATGTGTTTGAGAGCACAGACTAGCTTTCTCTTTGTGTAATTTGTTTGACGATGCTAGCCTCTCCGACGCCACTTACACCTAATATGTTTGAGCATTCACAGAATCACACACACATACAGGCACACACATACATAGTGAAAGTTTTTGCTCCGAGCATAAAACTGATTAAGCTGAATGTAGAAAAAATAACTAATTCATGAGGCGAGGCAGCAGCCAATTGTGCCGGCATTAATAATCTCGGGTTTAATTAAACATTATTATAAGATGAAGGCTTGAAGAGAAAAATACATTGAAGATTAATAATTAATAAGGTGTTTTTAATGTGTCTGTGAGGCTGGCTGTAATATTGGCTTTATATAATTCAAGGGCTCTCTGTAGACATCAGTCAGTCTGTCTGTCTGTCTGTCAGAGAGAAATATTTAAACAACCATTTAGAGGACGGCAATACCATTTAGCATTGACATGCACTGTTACATGAGTCTCTGTCTTTGTCTCTTGGTTCATGTGTGACTTTCTCTCTCTGTTTGTGATTATTGGCAAGCTAGTAGTTAGCATAAAATGCAATAATCCTTAAAAATAATCCTTAAAAATGCAAACAAACAAAAAACTGCTCACCTGATTTGCTTCTCTTGACAGGCAAATAGTACCGTAGTTAGTTAGTACACTTTGTATACACAATGAACTTACTCACTTAAGAGTGTGAATATCAACAGGGCTGTTTTTAAAACCTTTAAACAGTTCTTTGATCAGTTCATCTTATGACCTGATAGCTAACCTATAGTCTCTCCATATCTTGTACAGTAGTAACGTAACTTAAGCCTGATGCTTGGTGTTCTAACTGCAGCTTTAATAATTCATAAATATTATTGCACAATGCAAAGTTAAGCCTATAAATAAGTTGTATAACTTTACATTTTGGCTTGATGTTGGAATTGATGCATGATTAGCACGCCTTAAATAAGAGGGGGGATTTTTTATGTATGGTTTTTTTCTGCTGTGTCAACCTCAATGTGTCTCCCTGTCTCTTTCTTTTCCTCTGATAATCTCACTTGGATCTTTCTTTGTTCAGAGCTAACTCAAAGTAAACTTAGCGCCGACCCAGAGCTGCAGAAACCAATCACCCACAGCCGTGATGCTAATGGTCTTCACAGGGTGACGATACTGTCCACACTGCAGTCAGGAGGGATTAGAGCAGCTCTCTGCACATGGAGCCATCACTCACAGCTGAGGACAGCTGAGAGTAAAAGCAGTCTCAACTGAAAATGATTTAACAATTTTGGCTTAGCTTCCAGCTCTCTTTTGTATTATTATTATTATTATTATTATTATTATTTGTATTATGTCTCCAGAGCCTTATGTCTACAACATTTGCTAAGAATTTGATCCTATCCCTGTAAAAATAATCCGCTAGTGCACGGTTTGTTATCATCGCACTGATCTTCTGTCTGTTTAATATCAAACGCAATGCTTCTGGAATCAGCTGAAATAACACTGCTGGTGTTTCAAGCAATTAACCTTTTCCACTGTGTAAATGGCTCGGGGGTTGAGGAGAAGGAGGAAGTCGAGTGGGAGTGAACGTCTGTGCGCTTCATCCACTCGGGGAGAAAACATGGCACATTTCAGGGAGGCCCCAGCTGAGAGGGGAGTCGGGCTGGAACCCTGCACAATGTGTGTGTGTGTGTGTTGAAGTGTGGGAGACAAATGCAAAAGAAATCACCGTTTGGAGTTAATATAATGTGGGGGAGGGGGGGGAGTGATGTGTGGAAGCTGATGGTAATGGGGAGAAAGGGAGGTGAGACATTAATAAAAAACAAATCAGTCAGGCTTGACATAAACACCCCTTTGTTCTTTGATGCGATGGCAGCAGCCACACAGTCGGCAACATGATACATCATGCACAGGACCCACACACACTTTCACCCTCTCTGTTGCTTCATGCAGACCACATACACTCTCTGTCTTGGCCTCTGACTCTCTTTCTCTCTCTCTCTCACACACACACACATATACACTCCGAAAGCTTAGGCCCCCCTCCACCTCCATCCCTACCTAGGAGCCCTAATACCCTGAGCTCGATAATAGAGCGCTATGTCTGATTCGTGTCTGCAGGAAGGAGCCATGAAATTACCTCCCTATGCATCCTGGCCTATAGCATAAAGCCGCACCTCAATCACTGAGAGAATAAGGCCTATTGTTACAAGCCAGAGCTTTTTAAGAAAGTAAGTGATCCTACTTAGAAAAAAAGACAGAGAAGATGATAAGACTTGATATCCCTGAGTAGTACGACTCTCGCCTGAAGTTAGAGCTTTACAAAAATCCAGGTCAAGCCCCCTCCGTGTGTCTGAGATCTTGGGGAAAAAAGTCTTGATTAACCCCCCCAAGTGCAGGAGAAGCTCCGTCCTTTATGTTCAGCAATGTTTAAAAAAAGGAGGGCTGGTTTCAGCTGGAGTTATCTTGCTTTTGTCTTCTTGGTAGTTAAAGTTGGGCTGAGGTGATGAAACTTGGCAACAGTCGCCATTATCTTCCTTTCAAATGATATAATGGCATTGAAACAGTGGCGTTCAATGACCCTGAACACTATAGGTAAAATGGGTGTTTTTGCTCGGAAGGTCTCTAATGGCCAGAGGTCAGCATGTCATGTTTGCCCTGCCTGGAGTGAATAACAATAGGGGTGGGGTGGTGACGGACAGAGGCCGGCAGGTAGACAGATAATTAGATGGATGAGTAGATACAGGGCTGAATCTTATCAACTAGAAACAACAGGGAAGCAGGCTGTATTTGATCAACATGTCCTGTGGGGTCTCTTTGATGGATCCACACGATCATTAGTCCTGCATTCACTGTGAGGCTAAACAGTGTATGCTGCGACAAAGCCTGCAAAACAAATACAGTGAAATGTGTCTGATAGAAAGCTGCACACATTCCTGCTGAGCCTGTTCTCACCAGACAAACTAAAAGCTATGGCCACATTTTAGGGTAAAACAGAACAGTGATTCCCAAAGAAGAGCTAACATGGATGTGCAAAAACTGCACTTCTTGAAATGGCCACTAGGAGCGCTGGCTCCAAAAGTAAGTCATTTCTCATAGACATTCATGTTAAAATGCTTCATCAAATAAAACATTTTAAAGTTCTCTCTTATCTGCTACCATAACATCAGAGAAGGTTCTGTTGCTTTGTTGGCAGACTATATCTCTTTCCCATTACAAACATTTCTTGAACTCTGTCCATCTACTGCTTGAGGCTCAGAGGTTCTGGTCTGGCCCAGTTTAATGTGAGTGAACGTTGAGTGTTGCTTTCTTGGTGCAGACCGAATGTTTCTGGTTTCTTGATATTGAAGGGCCATAGGTAATGGCTCTGACTCTGGGGGAACAGTCCAGAGAGGATTGTAATGAGTTTTTGATGAGCTGAAATTCAATTTATTTAAATCGAAGGATGAATGAAGCAAAGAAGAGGATTCAGGTTCTGTGGGCAGCAGTGTAATTCTTGAAACTGTGGCGTACATTTCCCAAAACTAGCCCAGAACTCAGCAGTCCAAATTAAGATGCAAACATTTGCATAATACAAGTCATTTTAAATAATTTTGTCTCAATTAGCTCACATATAATTACATAAAACTGTTTAAAAGAGGTTTTGTATCCACTAAAATAGAAAGAAAGATTTACGATGAGGTTAAGACCTAAAGTTTCATCATTGGATCAAATTGTAAAGTCAAGCTCAGATAATTGTTTACTTAAACAGCGAGCTAGAACAATAACTCCATCAATGGCTGCTGGCGGTCAATGACTTCAGCAGGCTTGATGGGTTCTGTTGAAGTGACAGCACCGTGCGCCAGGATCGATCAAAGTTTCATTAACGGCTGAGCGACGGGCATTTGAGATGGGTCGATCCTGAACCAGGACTGACATTGACCCAGTTCCCTCCCTGCATGAGTCCCGTGTCAACCCAAGTCCATCATCACTGTCATCAATAGCCAAAGCCCCCGCAGGGCGGGTGGGGGGGGGCTGACAGTGTGAGTGAATTGATCGTGCAGAGCACATGCAGAGTATTACTGTTGGAGGCACTGAACCTCATCCAAAAAACCCACATCCATCATGACCCGGCTCTGTTATCAATTCTCCATTATGGTTAAATCAAAGCTCAGCAGATTCCCGCTCACACATCTCGGCTCATTAGTTATGCGGTTGTTCTGTGATTTGTACAGAAACAAACGTGGCTTTTGTCTCAGGAACAGACAGAATGAGAAAGGAGAGTGTTTATTGGTTTGTGAGTAAAAGTAAATCTCAGTGCCTCTGATCCTGCCTAACCTCCTGCATTCTTTATTTTCTGTGTTTGCTTGAAGGCGTTACCAACTGGTTCTCATGGAACGTATGTTTACACTACTAACTTACAACAGCAAATTGTTTCTGACAGAAATATCTGAAAATCTGCAAGAAGTCAAAACTATGAGCATCACGTTCGAACATTGTCTAAAGTTTGTGGTTAATGTGTGATCATCATCACTGTCAAAATGTGCGACCACTGAGCTCCTACTGAAGAGGTGCAAGGTGGGAATCGAGTGAGTTCAAATCCCCATAAAGGATGGTGGGCATCACCACCATGGACTTGAGGACTGAAGTCTTTCAGGTTCTCTCCACCATGTTTGAGTTCAGCCATCATCACCATGCTATGCTATCTATGCTCATGTTGAATTGCAAAATGGAAAAACCACAAAAGTTTCAGACTTTCACAAACTTTCTGTATAATCATCAAATGACACATTTAACTCAAAACTACGTTTGTGTTAACGTAGCCACGTGCAAAGTCAGTACAAACAGACTGTCAGAGTTTGTGTACAAATGAAACCCAAAACACTGTTTGTCGTCGCTACAGGTAGCCTGCAAGTAGTGTGATGAAGTTATGTCTGCAGCAGAGAAGGATGTAAATCAGATGTCAATATAGAAATGTTCCATTGTTTAGACAATTTAGAGAGCTTTATAAAGATGTGTAAGTGTAAATATGAAGGACACCCTGTCCCTGCACAGACACTGTTCATTTCGCCTTGGTTCACCGCCTCACAGTGTTTCCGGTTCACACACTGTAATGCGACAATCGAAGCTGAGTGTACATTTCTTTCTTTCTCTCTCTGCTACAGCCCCCTCCGCCTCCCCGTCTTTCCTCCCGAGGGAGTCACTCCAGCAGACAGGACCAATTTTCTGCTAATTGGGCCTCAGGAAATTGCTCCTCGTTTTAATTTACTGTTGGACAGCCATGAAGACATGTGATCCACCGCTGCCCCCCCACCCCCTTCCCTTTCTTTTCTACAGTGTGTGCAGGTGTGAGGATGACAGAGGAGTACTGCCTCCGTTTGGAAAAATTAAACAGTATGTAAAGACGGAGACTGGAGCCAAGTGGAAAGGTTAACTGGCCAGATGCATTAAATATGTCACGGTTCAGGTTTGACGTGAGCTCAAAGAGAAAACCACCATGATCTACGGCCGTTTTAACCAACAGCCACAACAGTATCCACATGTCACACATGCTGTCCAAACAGGATCTGTATTTATCGGAAAGAGTATTGTTATCAGGCGACCACCGCCCGGACTGTGACATCACCAGGATCGAATGACCATATCTGACAGAGCTGATTGTGGAGATAAGATTAACCGCCGCATAGTGACAAAACTAACACAACAAGTATAACATTAGTGACACAGATTACTCTGTTAGCAATTACTGGACAATATATCTAGGTGAATCGACACCACGCTGAAGATGTTCAAACCCTGATAGAGGAAGAGGGGCTGAGTTACAACCATGTACTGTTCAAGCTGGGTTTTAGAAATGATGAAAACACATATGGGCGAAGAGAAATCAGTCTTCCTCAAATAAAAGTCTGCACAAGCGCATGTTCTAATTGAGATATGACATTTTTAATAAATGACACGTAGATTCCTGCTTCATTGTTCAAATAATGTTTGCTTTTAAAAGGCTCCCAGTCCTTGCCTTGTTTTCATATTGCAGGCTATGAGTTATATGTTGAGGCACATTTATATTTGTGAATATTCTAAGTGGTGGTGGCACATACAGTATGACCTGTCAACAGAACTATTCTGCAAAGGAGCAATTCAACTTGTACACAGCGTCTCAAGAGAAGAAATTAAATAGTAATTTTCATTAGAAATGTGTTTATTTTGATTTGATTCTACTTGAATTCTGTGATTTTTTTACATGTAGATATCCAAATATTTGTTGTTTTTCCAAACCATATAATAACTCAAACTTTTTCAGGACATATATGTGAGTGTATTTTCACACAGCGCCATATGGCTTTGATTTTGGTAGCTGGTTGTTTGTGCACTGGAAAACACATTCACCACAAAGCGCTCACAAACTGCCTGATATATTTGTCCTTGTTTCTATTCTGAATGGAACAACATGCCTTTGACACCAGCACAGAAACCAATTTCTCTTCCTGCTAAGACGTCTTCGCCTGTGTTTAAATTGTAGACAAAATGATTTTTTTAAAGCTTAGTTTGGCCCATTTTTTGACATGCCCTTAAAGAATGACATGCTCCTGACCTAAACATGAAACTATTTATTTTACTAAATGAAAGTGTCAGCCTTCCCTGCTGTCAGATGGCCTGCACATTTCAACTTCAAGGGCTCATGAATCTGAGGTGTCTGCCTGCACTCCAGCAGCACTTAATGGAAAATTCCTCTCTCTGGTCTTTGCCTATTTTATTTACTTTCCCTGACACAGTTCATCATTTTTTATGTTCTTTATGCCAACATAAGCAAAGTCAGAAACACAGGTTTGAAAATTGTGAGGCTTACCACTCCTCTGACAGTTTATAAACTATGAGAGTAATGCTGCTTTAGATGGATTTTTGTGGTTCAATTTAAGATCATATTTGAAAAACAGTGTATACAACCGTTGCTATATGAATGCACTGAGGAAGCACCGTGTACTAGAAATGTTTTAGGTAACTGGTTTTGTGCTCACAGCGTAAACACTCAAATATAAAGATGAGAATCTCTCATCATGTTTTAAAGATGCATCGCCTCCAGCTCCTCTTAAAACACATGTTGCAGAATGACGGCCTCCAACCTTGGCTGACATTCACAACAGCGCATCCGCGGGCAGCCCTCCCAACCCTGAGGGCCCACTCTGACCCTCGCTCCGGGTTCATTTGCATCCACCAATCAATACGCCCGAATGTTTTAGCACAGAATTCCTTCAACTGCTGTCTGTCGATACTGACATGTTAACCCAACCCCAAACATCCATCAGGCAGACTGACGTGTTCTTGAGGTTGAGCACCATCATCCATCAGCGCTTTTATAAACCTAACGACCTAATATGAATCAATGAATCATGTCGATATGCAAAATTGGAGCAGTGACCTCCGCTCAAGGACCTCAAAGCAATCACAACAAACACCATAAAAAAATCACCAAAGGCCACTGTAAACAAACAGGAAATAAAGTCGTCATGGTGTTGATTGATCCTTTATTTGCAGAGAAGTCAGCAAACACAAGTCCAGGCTTGATTGTGTGGGACAAAAAAAGAGGAACACACCTCACACTCTCTCAAACACACACACTGAGCTCATTACATCCACCCTGCTGCCTGATGGCTGTTTGACAACTTAGCACCTTCAACTTACTTTCACACTTTCCAAACTTCCCTAACTGCTTGGCCTCTGTGCACAGAGGCGCTTATTCACTCCAACCCTCAGCAGACAAAGAGGGAAACAAATAACTCTGCAAAACCGGTCTCTTCCTCGAGAAAAAAATCCACAATATCTCATCAGCTGCTCACTTTTTGCACTTTAATTGTTCACATACTGGCCAAACAAAAAATACTCCTCAAAAGTTTTTCCCCCAAAGCCAACAAGGGGTTGTGTTCCCTCACAAATCTTCATCCATCATGCAGATAGGTATGTGTCCCTCGAGGCGCTCCCCCTGTTTGTAAAGTAGACCCATCAGTCAAGAGGGAGCAGACTTATTACAGTCTGCGGCCTCCTTATTATTAACACGCTCCGTGCACCTCCTGCTGCTCGTACTCACTGTGCAATAACACCGCTGTTTAAAATGTGGATTTAGAAACAGTGGGAGGTAAAACCCCAGGGTGACACAGAGGGAGCATATATTTATGGCTTGCAAATTGTAACAGTCACTAGTGACAAATTCAATAATGCACTAAGCAATGAATACAAAGAAAATAGTTCATTATGTGTGGTGTCTGAATAAGGAGGTGCTTCTGGCTGCACTTTCCATTTGTTCTTGTGTCAGAGGATTATTTAACCCAAAAAACAATAGCCATTCTGCAACCAAAGGAAAATAAAACAATATGCTGCACTGCGGTCACCACAGAAACACAACTGCAGCAACAACACAAGGACACTTATCAAGGATGCAGCAGCACTGCAAAGGCGAACAGAACAATGTTTCTCCTCTCTCCTACAAATTGTCCTGTAAACAACCACCCACAAAACAATCCACTAACATCTGGGTATTTTTATAAACCTAAAGAAATCAAATCTGCACTCACTCCGGAATCAAATGAGACTGGAATTTATAAGCTTTAGTTATAATTGGCAGCAATGTAAAGGTGACACCTGGATGGACGTGCTAAGTTTCCTTTCGCTTCTGCTACTAAATTGAGGGACGCACAAATTCTATTCAAACTCTCCAATGTCCATTATTGTGCGTTCACTGAGCTATGAAAGAAAAGAGCAAACCACCATAGTAGCTTCTTCTCTGTGACCTAGACGTAGAAATTTGTAGACACGTTGATGACATCCTGGGTTTTATCTAAGTGCAATAATTGCAGTGTGAAATGAGTCTCGGGCTCACAGCTCAATCTGCTCTACATCCACCAATTACAACAGAAGACAAAAGCCAGATGTGAGTGGGTTTTAGTCCAGTGTGAATGGGACAATATATGCCGTCTGCAACAATCACAGAAAAGTGAGACACTTTCACAAATCATCCTTGGTTGTCTTCTCCAGAAAAAAATATTTCCTAAGAGAGCTAAAGGTTAAGTCATGGCAAATAACTGAATTATTTGAATTACACAGTTACACCTCAAAAAACATATGCATCATGGCAGGCTGGAGTAAATCACTGCTCGCACTCTCACACGGCACACCTGAACGACACTGTTCGAAGGCTCGGGGGCACTGCACTATGTTCAAAAAACCCCCAGGGCAGAGAAAAGAGCGAGCACCCCCCCCCCCCCCCCCCCCCCCCTTCAAAGAGATTGGGCGTAGATGTATGTTCCACTTGGGTGGTGCAGCGGTAAAGATACAGTGGCGGATCAGTGGGAAGGAATGTTATGGATTTGTGCATGTCAGGTATCACCTGTCAAAAAGTGGGAAGATATACAGACTGAGATCCATAATAAAGAGGCCAGGGCTTGTAAATGAGCTTTCCATATTTTCCCCACTCTGACACACCTATCTTCTCTCATACTCTATCACTGTCTCTGCTAAGGTCTATGGAGGTGAGATGTTTCTAACGTTTTTAACTGTATATCATCAGATGTGTTGCAGATAGTTAACAGTTCTCTTCAGTCAGGGCAGTTTCCCCAAGCCCTGAAAACTGCAGTAATCAAACCTCTGCTCAAAAAATCAAATCTGGATGCTTCAGCAATAAATAACTACAGGCCAATATCTAACCTTCCTTTTCTGGGAAAGGTCATTGAAAAGGCTGTTTTTCAACAAATTCATGCATTTTTGGTGCAAAACAATCTTTTTAATGAATTTCAGTCTGGATTTCGAGCACACCACAGCACTGAGACTGCACTTATTAAGGTCTTAAATGACATACATCAGAAAAATGATGCATCCAAAGTCTCCGTCTTAGTACTGCTGGACCTTAGTGCTGCATTTGATACAGTTGATCACAACATACTGCTCGACAGGCTGGAGCAGTGGGTGGGATTTACTGGCACTGTGTTAAACTGGTTCAAATCTTACTTACATGATAGGGACTACTTTGTGTCAATTGGTAACTATGACTCTGACCGAACTAAAATCACATGCAGGGTTCCACAAGGGTCCATTCTTGGACCACTTCTGTTCAACATCTACATGCTGCCCCTAGCTCAGATCATAGAACAGCACAACATCTCCTACCACACCTATGCAGACGACACACAGCTTTATATATCAGTGTCATCACATGACTACAGTCCCTTACACTCACGTAAGTAAGTAAGTGTACTCAACAAATCAATGAGTGGATGAGCCAGAACTTTCTCCAGCTCAATGCTGACAAAACAGAGATGATTGTTTTTGGCCCCAAAAATGAAAGAGCTAAGATCAGTGCTTACCTTGACTCCATGTCACTGAAGGTCACAAACCAAGCCAGAAATCTCGGTGTAATACTCGACTCAGAACTAAATTTTAACACCCATGTAAAAGCCATTACTAAGTCTGCCTATTACCACCTGAAAAACATTACTAGGATCAAGGGCTTTCTGTCCAAACAAGACACAGAGAAACTTATTCATGCATTTATTTTCAGTAGGCTAGATTATTGTAACGGCGTCCTCACAGGTCTTAGCAAAAAATCCATCAGGCAGCTGTAGCTGGTCCAAAATGCTGCTGCTAGAGTTCTGAGTAACACCAGGAAAATGGACCACATCACACCGGTCCTCAAATCACTGCACTGGCTTCCTGTGAGTCAAAGGATACATTTCAAAACTTTACTCCTGGTCTACAAAGCACTGAATGGTCTTGGACCAAAATACATCCTGGACTTATTGGTTCCCTATGAACCATCCAGACGCTTGAGATCATTAGGGACAGGCCTACTGTGTGTACCCAGGGTCAGAACCAAACAGAGTGAAGCAGGATTCAGTTATTCTGCCCCTCACCTGTGGAACAGCCTTCCTGAACACCTGAGGTCTGCTCAGACAGTCACTTCATTTAAGTCAGGCCTGAAAACACATTTGTTTACTGCAGCGTTCTCCTAATCACTTGACTGGACTCTTCTCATTTAATCATCCTGATTTTATTTTATGTCTTTTATGATTTTATTCTTTTTATGATTTTAATTTCCTTCTTAATTTAATGTTTTAAAGTGTGTTTATTCTGTGATTTCATCTTATGTAAAGCACTCTGAATTGCCTTGTGTATGAATGGTGCTATATAAATAAAGCTTGCCTTGCCTTGCCTTCTATGCGTGAAACCTTTGAGTCAAAGGTTCACCAGAAAAAATAACACTTTTGTTTTACACAATAATATGTACTTTGTCTACTCTTGTAAGCTCTTCCTTCAAAAAGGCAGCCAATCAAAGCTTAGCATATGCTAAAGTTTTCAACACACAGACCTGCTAAACCAAACCAGAGAGCTACAGAAGCCACTTAGATTTCTTTCCCACCACAGACAAACCACTCCAGAGTTATTTATAGAGCAGACCAACGTCTCTCAAAGGTCTAAAAGGTGGTACCTTGTTCAAAGCTGCCTGAACAAACTAAGCCAAGGGGTCAGAAATGACCTTGGTGAGAGAGACGTACATGTTGTGATATGTTGGTTTAGTTTGGTGGATGAGCTGCTTGCAGGTCTGCTTGCTGCCTTTTCCAGGTTATAAAACTCTTTAACATGTTATATTGATCATTGATCAATACGTTTGAGAGGTCCTGGGTTATACCGACCATTGTCTACTATGTGCCTCTTACAACCCAACTTCAAAGAAGCCAGACTATCCCTTTAAAAGAGGAGAAGAGGCTATGATCAGACTGCAGGTGCTGTGGTGAGCCATTATATCTTTTGTCCCCTGGGCCTCTGCACGGTCCAGGCAGGGAACATGCTGCAAGCCCAAAGCAACTATTTCAGGTCATCTTTTGAAGGACTGCCCCTTTTCCCCTTGCATCATCAGCTACATGCTCCCTCCCTTACCTTACCTGAGTGTCAGGGGTCAGGAAAACACCATATCTCCATCTTGATACCCATCACCTGTCATTATATGACCTAGGTAATGCACCTAGGACAGCCTAACGGAGCCTCGGGGTACTTCTCTGTTTTAAGTATCCACAGTCAAAACTCCTTAAAATATCACTGGGTTCCCCTGAGGCTGCGTGCACTGACAACCTTTGACCTAAAAGGTCAGCTGGCTAATTAGCCAACACCTCTGCAGAGAGCGAAGGAATGCTGTGTGCCGAGGGCGAGAAAAAAAGGAGCAAGAGCTGTCAATACACTCAAAAGGAGAGTGTACAGTCATGTGTGACGTACAGAAGTGGGGCCAAAGAGGATGCAGGAAATACTGCAGCAGCCATCTTGTGTCTTTTATATGACTAAAAAAAATCACCCTTTTGTTTCCAAAGAGTGTGCTAAAAGGGGTACAGTATAAGTTATATGTTTGGATGGAGGGTATGAGCTGGGTTCTAATGACATATAATGGCCTGTGTCCTACAGCAGTTTATTGGCTTTTCAAGGGCATAATGATAGTCAATGGCCATGCATTACATTTCAGACCCTGGCCCCCCCATTAGGTCCAATAGAATCTTTCATCTTCTGCGTTCCTGCTCGTAACCAACAGAGGATCCTATGTCATTGTCAAAACGCTCTCTCCCCCACGGGACAGGAATCAACTCCAGGCCACCTTGACACAGAATTCTATGTGATTGATGGTAATTGCCTTTTGTGAAATGCAGTAGCCACCGAAGACTCTTTTCTCCTTTTCCTCCACGCCTTTCTAGCTTCTAAATACTTTACCTGCTCCATACAAGGAGGAAATGGCGGGCATCCTACGGAATGCATGACACATTCTTCTGCCCTCTCTCTGCGCTAAATGGCTTAATTATGCTGATGACATGTTGCGATTCATTGGTCTTTTTTGGACACGGTGGCTGTGGTCGAGCCAGGCCCGATTTAGAAGGGATAAAAAGACTATTGTGTGTGTGCAAGGATGAACGGAGGAAAATATATAAGGAAAGGCATTTGAAACTGAAACCAGATGTGTGCGTGCATGCCTGTGTGTGTGTGTGCGCATAGGCATCCCTTGTTTCAAGGCAAGCAGTGAGTTTGTGGTTTTTGTGAAGGACTATGTGCAACAATTAAAATTATTGCATGAGCAAGACAGTAAGGAAAGGGATGAGGAGACTAATAGGAACAGAATATATCCTAAAATGCTCTCATGACTCAGCAAAGGAGGACACATGTGGAGGAAGAGAGAATATTCACATCACTGTAACAAACGATGGGTACAAAAAAGATCTCACCCTGGGATGACCTGCACGAGGCAGCCTTACATAAATGTCTGCCCTCCCACAGCAGCTAAACAATGTTCAGCCTATTCAGAGCTGCTCAACCTGTCAGCGTAAACAGCCAGACATGAGCGACAAAATATAATTTCTGTTTGGGGAAGTAATGAAAAAGGGGTTCTGGCATAGCTCAGGACAATATAAGCCAAGAGACTTCATTCCACCACCGCTACACAAATGCCGTTTTTTTTCCTTACACCTTGAATATTTCCAGCCCAGCCAAATAAAATTGTTCCAGGTGCACCAATGAAAAGGACGGGCCTGCTTTCCTGAAAGTGGGGCCAAGGGCTGTTAAACAGAGAGGCGTGAATTCAGCCAGGCTTTGCATTATTAGCCTGAAGTACTGGCTGGTGGCCCCCGTGAAGGTTGAGTGCCCTCTCTCTCTCACACAACATTGAGTAGTGTTTTACTGACAGGTGTCTGCTAAGCATTAGACCACATGACAGATTAGTTCTGTCACACCAGACATAAAGGTACATATCACAGGATGGATTTTTACTGTGATAGAGGCTGTTTTGACTCAACGTCTGCATGAGTTTGTCAGGCTGCACTGTTGTAACCTGGTTTATGGGCCTTAGGACTAAAACAATACAGACTGCAGCTTATTGAGAACACAGCTGCACAAATTAGAACAAAAATATCAGACCCCATTACAGCACAGTCCTCTGGCTACTTTCAGAATAAATGCTCCTCCTTATACAGTGCGTTGTATGGCCTGACTCCACAGTGCATTTCAGAGATGTTCACAGTGCACGACCCCAGCACATCTATCAGGTCAGGCCAGGGTTAGCATTGAATTAGCATGTTTGCATACATATTTGCAAGTAAGCACTGCTCACAAAGCCATAATTGATCTTAGGTGACTATCTATTTAGCTGAACTACAAGCTAACAGTGCCATGTGATGGATGGTGACCTGTCCATGGTGTACCCCACCTCTCACCCGTAGATAGCTGGAAGACCCGCTCTATCCTGCAGTGCAGGTTCAGATGATGGATGGAACAGTTGATCAGCCTGTTAGCATTGATAACATAGCACTAGCTGTAAAGTCTGCAGTATTCATTTTTAAAACTGAATAGTAATTGTTTGAAGACTGGTCAAGCTGCTATCTACTTAGCTGAATTGTTTGCATATTAGCTGATCATATCATCAATATTGGCTTATTGGCTAAGCTGGTCTGAACAGTCCTCTGGTGTTTTGGATTTTTGGTATGTTCTTCTCTTCTCTGTGCAGAATTTTGAGAAAAGAAAACTTTTTTATTTTTTAAAAGGATCAAAAGAGAAAATGGTATTGTGTTTTCTGATGGATTGAGACATATTTAACATTTAAGAACCCTTGTTAGCCGACTAATAAAAGTAATGTAAACAAAGTTTTCAAATAGAATTAAGTTCGTGATTTTGCAGTGTCGTGTGAGGAGTCAGTAGAGTAGACCAGGAGTCAGTTCTAATTGCAGCAGCTCCTACTTGTACTTTGGACCTCTTTCTAAAGCACTAACAATCAGCAGGTCTAAAAGAGCGGAGTTTTCTGTTTAAGGTTCGTCAGTGCCAGTAAGCTGAAACCCGAGCAGAGGAAAAAAGGGCACCTCTACGTATGGAAAGGTTTAGGTGAGCGGTAAACTCCTTCGTACGGAACTGATGAGAAACACCTGCGTGTCTGTGCACCCACGTCAGCCGCACAAATCAAAGCCAAAACAGATGATCCAGAGCGAGAGAGGCAGCAGATCATAGACGTCTGGTCACACGGTGCAGCGTCGAACACGAAGGGCTGACACAGTTGAGGTGGGAAAGAAACCTGACACTCAACACACAACAGACAGATGAACACATTACCCGGATTTATATGAAATCTGCGTCAGTAACCACACATGACCAATCTACAAACTGCTCATATGCCCCCCCACCACATTCCCTCTTCACTGTGCCACACATGATTAAAAAGGGCCTTTCTGTGCTGCACTGTGTTTGTTTGAAGTCACTAGAGTTGCTGTTGATTGCTGAAAACAATCAAATGAGCTGCAGAGGCTGGGACTAGGTCAGTGCTTCCAAACACTTCTGCCTCCATGTGAAAAGAAGTGCGGTTTCAACATGCCACAGGCAATTTTAGCTTAACTGTTGTGAGTCGCAAGTTATTTTGGATGGTGTAACCAGATATTTCTACTTATTTATCCTGTCTTCATAAAACTCAATTACACCTCCAACTAAAGAGCGACCGATCTGGATGTCATACATTGATTGAAAATTATATTTTGGATAATCGCAGGGTTTTTATGCTTAAATTTCCTCTTTGTGGGGAAGAGGTGGCTGTTGGCGAATAGTACGCGAACGGAAATGAAACAAATGTCTCCCAGTCTGTGGTCCGAGATTTGTGATGTGTTTGAGGAGGCACCATGTGAAACGTGCCCTTCACCGCCTGCAAGTATGTACTTACATGCAGACGAAAGATGTTTTTGCCTATGCTTTGTAGCACGACTGTATTGCTCTGTGTGTGTCTGTCCGCTGTTTCTGTGTGTCTTGGCGTCCACACTAATAGGTCTGTCAGATGAGATGCTGCTGAGAGCAGTTGTCATAGCCATGATGTCCAAACTGGCAGCATTCACTTTCCACTTCCAGTCCCATGGGAGAGTTTGACCTGAATGGAGTTACCACAATGTGCTTTCACACTGCCCAGTCGGTCATGTAACCCCTCACACACACACACGTGCAACCCGGGCCGACGTGCTTCAACAGTGCATTATTATAAAACTATTCTGGGACCACATTCATTATTCAGCATTATGTTATTAAGCAGCTCAGTATATTTATGAATACATGTTCTGCTAAAATACATAGAAGCAAGCCAAGTTTCCACTCTTGTGTCATCAAATGACTGTGCAGAGGAGGATTTAGATAACATCACTCAATGCAGAGTCTAACAACAACGTTCTTGTTTTATAAACAGTGACAAAATTTGAAATTCCTTTGGTGAAACACTGACGCTGCATCAGGGTTCTAACTGCATATTTTGAAGCGAGACAATTACTTTAAAATACCTGTGGTTTCTGCAGAGTTGTTTAGCCCAGAATTTACCTTTTCCCACTGAAGACAGACAACATTTTCCCAGTTTGGGATGAACACAAACACACACACACACACCAAGTTTTGCTTATGCAAACAGGAATGCGAGCAATGACAGGTGAAATTTATTTTAGTAACATTTGTATGTGCCATGACAGCGCAAAGGCGGAGGACAGCACAGCCAAGATAGCACAAATGATCGCAATATGTGACCTGCCATTCGCTTTTGAAGAGAGAACCCTAAAAGTATTGGCTCGGGACGTCAATCAAATGACTCGGATTTGAGGGCAAAAAACCTGATCGGGACATCCCTAGTTAGCACGGCTCAGAATTAACAGTGATCGCGGTGAAGCTGAGATGCAACTTAGACTATAATACAAACACTGACATTTGACAAACTAAGTAGACCCCGTTCACACTGGGAAAATCAATCTGGCTAGAGCTGGATTCAGGCTGTATCTGGATATATCTAGTTTTTTTCTGAGTCTGAACAACGCAAACCCGGACAAATGAGGCTAGCAAATTCCGCTAGTGACGTGATACTTCCGGTTCACAGGGGCAGTGTCAGGGTCGCATACAAAAGCCATATGGAAACAACCGTCGAAGTACGACTGCTTTGCCCCGGGTTTATTTGACAGGGCTACAAAGGAATAAACTGCTTTTTAAACCGAAAAAAAACCAGGACAAATGCGTGACCCATGTGCGCCCTACTGTGGCCTGAATGGACTCTGTATATTACAAACCCGGTTAAGCCGGATTGAGCGTGGACACGCATGTCTGATAGCCAGATTTGAAAATAGGTCTGAACGTATCCAGCTTAAAGGCTATCCGGATTCAATTCTACGCTAGCTGGATTTACTTTCTCCAGTGTGAACAGGGCCAAAGACGAGCTTGCCTTAGTGGTAAAAATGACACAACATTCTATTATTCTATCACTATTTGTCATGTAAATATAAAATGATTTGTGCACACAGAAATAATATAACTATAAATTCCAAAACACCGAAATTCCCTGACCCACATGAACAACAACACTTTATCATTTTGTCCTCAAACTTGAGGTATCGCAATATCCTGCTAGGAAACCAAATAATTAATAAAAACACAGCATAAATACTTCCTCATATGCTGCTGTTAACCTCAGATGTCTTATGCCAAAAAAGCCATGTGTAAGGAAAATGCCATGCAGGTTAAAATTAGAGTTGAATTCTTTTTAGGTTATCTGTAGGTTATCTGTCTTCAAACTGTTTCTCATAAATTCCAAATTTCCGTAGAAAATGTCAAAACAACAATGCTCCTTCCTGCATGGGGGGTCAGGCTTTGGCCCTGTGAGGTGCACACATATATAAGTCTCCTTGTCCATGCAAATTTTTAAGGTCACGCTCAAGAATCTGTGCAGTACAATAAGGACTCGTGGAAAACTCCCAGCGTGCTGCACACACAGAGGAGCCAGATGACAGAGACCTCAGCCCAGGTTTAACAGGAAAGCAGCATGCCAGTGCGTTGGGCAGCCAGTAGACATCTCACAATGAAAACACTCTTGTGTTATTCCAACCAGAGGAGCCTGTATTAGCCATTTTTTGAATGTTTTGCAGCAAGACCTGTTTAGTCTTTGACTGAATTTACAGTAACTACTACTGTTTGTGGTCTGCAATAACCACATAACCCATGCTTTAGTTGGAGATGAATGAAAGCAGTGACCTCACTGCATTTGACTGGACCACCCTAACTGAAAGCTCTGAGACAAAATCCCAGCGTCGCTGTTTGAGGTCTTATATGAAACAAACCTGCCCCATCAGGCTCCTGTTTGAGGCTTCCCATACCGTAACACAGAAACACAGTTTCTCATGTCGAGGGCGGGAAGTCCTGCAGCTGCAGAGCATCCGTGAGCTGATGTTTATAAGTGAATCTGGAGATCCAGCAGAGCTCTGTCAATTTTAACAAGCCTCTGCAGAATGCATCACGCAGTACCAGGAAAACATGCGCAAGCAAACAACTGTTCCCACATGCACACACACAAAAACAGGCTCAGGACAGAAATTATGCAACCATCTCCCTTTAAAAAAAAAAAACTCTATAGCATTTTTAATCTGCAAGCACAAAGGCCAAAACAACTCACCGAGCTCACCGAGGCTGTGCGACAGAACAAGGATGACAAAATGATGAGATGCTGCTAATAAACAATAATAATAAACAATAACCTCCAGAAGCATATACTCATATACCCCTCATGATTTCAAAGCTTTTATTGTGAAAGTATGGGAATGTGTTCTTTGTGACCTTAACTTGCAAAAAAACTCCATATTCTCCTTTACCAGCAGAACATATTATTCATAAAAAAAGTACTTTCCTGCAGCAGCCATTTTTTCTAACAAATAAAACTGCATTGAAATCAAAATGGAACTCATCCATCTCTGTCTCAGGAGTTCTTATTAACAGAGAGTGCCTACATGAGGGTGCGTGTGCATGATGGAGATTAACTGTGCGACCAAAATGTAATGCGTGTAGTCCTGCTTGTAGCTTCTTTGTTATGTGTGCAGCAGAGGACAAGTAGAAGGCACCCAGTTCCAAATGACTCTCTCTCTCTCCCCCTCTGCACTGGTGCTGGCTCAGCAGGGTTTGCTTCAATCGGCTCCCCTGATTGCATTGGCCTTCTGTCCACCTAGCCATTGATTCCCATGCCCCAGCCAAGCACTTTTTCTGTTTGCCCGGCTCTCCTCTCAATACCTACATCCAAAGCTGCCTCAATACCAGTATTACCAGCGTGTTACCTGTATTAGTGCTGAGGTCAACGGGTTTGAGACGGGATGGTAAGACTGCACAGCTTATGGAGCCTGACATCATGACTTACAGCCTGCTGCAATGGTAGAACAGAGAATCCAAAGGGTCAGGAGATGCTGTTTCATCAATCCACTTAAGACGTCTATCACCTTGACTTAAGTTCAATTATTGGTATTTGAAGTCCTGTGAGGAAACTTTCCAAAGGTTGCCGGGGTTAAAGCCGTTCCATACAGGCTATCCGAGATGACATCTTAATTGCCAAAATATCTATTTCCTCCCAAACGTTTCGAATGGAACGAGAACTGGATCAAAATCCTGCAAACTGAACCTGCTGTGAAACTGATATCGGCTCCCCATGCAGCCAGACACACAGAGGGAACATTGTACATGTAACTGCCTTTAATATTAGGAGCATGTCTTTGATAATAATCTGTCTAATTGTACACTGAAGACATGTCCAGACTGTAATGTCTAATGCCGTCTATGACACAGTGAGATTTGATATGTCCTCAGTGTGATTGACTCTGTATTAGCCGACAGTCAGCTATGAGGGAGGTTTCATAATGGACGGAAACGTGAAACCGGACGCAGAGGTGGGAACGTTCATAGACACAAAATATATTAAAAAGGAATGCAAGTCAAGCTTTTGAAGATTAGAAACCAAAGTTGGCCACCTGATAACATCCTCTGACAGCATAGTATTACAAAGAGGACTGAAATTCCTGCAGCACACTGCGCCACTGCCACTGCGTCACCTGTATGAAGAGCACCTGAACAGTGAGAAGTCTGGAAGCAAAGGAGGGCCATCAATAATAAATAAATAACTCGGCTGAAATTATTTATAGGGACAGAAAAATATGAATATATATATTCCTCAAAAAATTCTCACTTCTCAGGTTAAAATCCATCATTTACATAAAAAATGGAAAATCATGCTTGTTATGTATAAAGTAATAGTGCATGATACATAAAACAGCATAAAATGTGCACATTTATTTTCAATTCACCCAATTATGTGAATTGAAAATCCTGCCCTAGCACAGCACCATTTATTTATTTAACCATTTTATTATTTTTTATTTATTACACACAGGCCTACTAGTTTGGTGTTTTTAAAAAAGTTGTTAAATTTAAAAATAATTATAATTCTTTCAGGTTTAAATTTTTGAGCAATATATATTTTTTTTGTTTTAACTTTTTTAAATTTTCTAGTTATATATATATATATATATATATATATATATATATATATATATAAATCACATTTTACCAAGACAAAAAGAGATAAAGTGTGTGGAAATGCAGAATAACTTCACCTGATAAATTCACTCTTACATACAGCTGGTCGCATTAATGAAAATCAATAGTGTAATTTTCTACTTAGATCACCCAATCCCTCCAAACTGATTCCCTCATTTCCTCCTGGTGCATCTTCGATTATTCAATCAAGGAGTTGACCCTAGCAGCCCTTCAGCATGGAGATTATAGTTTTAAAGTCACTCAGCTCCAGCCTTTGGGTCAATCTTTCTCACACAGTTCATGCTCAATGCTCAAATTCATACGGTGTTTGTTCCACAATACCTCTCCATAAGGCACGCTTCTTATTTATAACTTAATCAATGTAGATCCTCAGAGCTGGAGGCCGATCAATAAGGTCAGTGGGCTGTTAGAAACTTGTAAAGTCTCAATTAAATTGTGCTGATCGGGCAGCATGAGATGAGGCGTCTGTAAGCGGTCAGTCATCCAGGTCTCACTCTGGGATTTAGCAGGAGGCTAATCAGGGGGGCAGCTTGCCGTGTTTGTTCAAGTTAAACCACAGTCACAAAATTTGTCTTATTGACTTCCTGATTAAGCAGGGCTGCCTGCCCACCCTAAAGAGTGCTTTCCCCCGGAGACATCTAAAGTCTTTGGGGCACCTTTCACATCCTTTAACTGCACTGAGTTGGGTGGGCCTTGCTGAATTTATTGTGCCACACCGTTGAGTTGGCATTTTAGCTCGTGTTTTCAGCCAGGAAAGTGCTAATGCCTGTAAATGGAAGCTTGCTGCAAACAATTAGAAATGTGTCTGGACACATAAACTGTGTCGTTAAGGGCATTTAAACCTGATACGTATTAGAAAGCTGTTATTTTAGTGCCAAGCAGACAAAATATGTGTTTTAATACAAATAAAACAATTAAAGCTCTCATATGAAAGGAGCTGAATAGATGTACAGGTATCAATCCATTTTTATAGCCCACATGTGAATTGATTTTTTTTTTTTTGCTGAAATTAGCTGAATTAGCTAGCTTCCTGTCTCTAAGTGTAGTTAGGCTGGCTTTTTCGCTTACTAATGTTATATTGGAGAGTTGGCTAGCTTGCCATATAATTTCAGGAGCTACCATGATCCATGATTAGATGCTATAGCGACTGGCTGTAACTTCTGTAAATCCTGAAATTCGGAATAACGAATAGCTTGTAGTACAAGATAACAGTTGACTTTTTTGCACCAATATATTTTCCACAATGTCTCTGAAATAAACCCTGACGTGTACTCTACAATCTGTACCTGTCAAAGTCCATAAATCAGCTTTTATCTTGTGTCGAGATTCCATAAATCTCAATATGAACTTAAAAGAGAGCCTGCTGTTGATACTGTGCCAAAAACTCTTCAGGACAGGTCTCATGAAAATGAATCAGCATCCTGATGCATTTAGCATAAGCTTTTTGTTTTGTATTTAATCTGTGGAACTGAGGTAAGTGTGAGCTGATCACTACCAACAGCCGGTATGTGCTCATTTCCATTGTCTGGATCAACTTTCTTTTCTGGACAGGCAGAAAAAAAAAGACAAAAAAATAGTGTATGTGGGGCTTGTAAGGTGGAACGATGGAATGTAAAACAGACAGAGGTGGCCAGAGGAGATGGAGACAGGTAACATGTAGCTGATCAAACAACTTCACACTTTGTCAACATACATCTGGAGCAGATAAATCTACGAAAAGGAAAACACACTCCATATCAGTGCAGTAATACTTCAGCTGGAAACTAATAATGAAGAGCCCTGATCATGACAGAAACGAGGCTGAACTATGTAAACGGCATCATCAGCTTCTTAAAAAGTCTCCTTACAGTCTGTAAGGACTTGGCACAGATTCCGCCTCCTTTTATTTGTTCTTGGCAGCCTTGTCTTGTTTTTTTTTTTTTTTTTTTTTGAACTGGCCCTTTAATGCACAATTGATGCAAACAACACAGGGTACTGGTGTATACACCAGGCAATTGCACAAACACAAACATGTCCTAACATTCACAGCAGAGATTGAAGAAGAGGCCTAAGAGGCACCATTTCCTATGGGTGAGCAGGGTGCATATGCACGGTGGATGAGGAACGACCATGTGTGATTCGAGGCATGTTCTGAGCATTATTGTTGCAGCTTGGACGCATAACATCTGATATTACTTCCGCACTGTAATAACAAACCACTTCATCTCTTCTGGAACAACATGACAATGTAGCCCTTTCTGAAATTACATACCAGATGCTGAGGGCATCGCTCCTGCCTGACAGAAAGTAGCAATGAATGTAGGGAGCTCCATTCTTCTCATTCAAACAGGCTGAGTGAAAAAAATTAACAAATCAAATGAGTCATCAACACACACACGGTAGGAAGATTAAGAAACAAATACTATCGCACAAGCCTCTGTGACATAACGTGACTGTGTGTATGTGATCATTAAGTGACTCTGGCAGGATGTTTTTGCCCAGGCTGCCCTCTCTGCATCTGTTCCCCATAGTGCCTCATTAGTGGAATTCCTCAGAGAGCTGATGGGCAGGTCAGGAAGAGGGTCCCAGACCACTGCTGTCTGTGGAGCTGACAGAGTTGATAATACTCAGGTCTGGACAGGATGAGGAAGAAATGCTCTGATCGGGACCCCCTGACCTCTGTGCCTGAGTGATCTGATGAGGTGAAGCTGAGGGGGGGGGGTGGATATGGTACTCCACAACAAAAAATGTAATATTTCACTCTATAATTGATTGTTATGCATATGTTTAAATGTATGTAATATGTAATATGTAATATGGGTGAACAGACCCTTTAAAGGCCTATCACCTCTTTCATCTTTCAGACTCTTACACTCTTCCACATTCTCTATTCACCCCCCCCAAAAAAAAAAATCTCCTGTTGCTTACCATCCATGATCGCATCCATGTAATCAGTGTGAGTCACAGATAAATATCAGTAAACAATGAGTGACGTCTCCCAGCTGTTTTTGATTTTTCCTGCTGTCTTAGCGGCTCAGTCAGCGCCTTACACCGGATCACAAAGCCCGAACATGATACCTTGCAAATCCCAGTAGACCCTTGGGGTTAGACCACTCTCGTCCCTGAATTATGCACTTGCATGAGTGCACACCTAGGTACACACACACACACACATTAACACACACTTTCATGGTCAATGCCGGTGAGACTAACAGCGTGCATGTGTGCTGGGGAAGCTAAAAATGCTTTTAGAAGAATCCACAGTAAATACAGACATTTCATATTTTCAAAAAATACACATTAATGCTATTATTTTAAAAATATTCCAAATTTTATACAGAGCATGTAAAGATGATGTATTCCAACGTGTCTTTAAACACATCTTTTAGCCTAACATAAATGGATGATTTGTGTATCAGGTGGTTTATATGCTATGGAGAATTACTCATGTTTGGAACAACCCTCCAGTGGCCATTTATGGAGTTGCAGCCTTCTTTTTTTAACCCACATGTAGCTGCTCCAGTCACATGATGTATGATGTACAGTTTTCTTTTGCATATATTTACACAGCTAACAATCATATTCAGCATTGTATAAAGTGGGTTGCTGGCATTCATGGATATTCGCTGCAGAATCTTGCAACACAAGATATCTGGAAAATTATAGGATGAAAAAACTTCTTATACATGCCTTCCACTGGAGTTAATAAATCCAGTCATGTACACGCTTCCCGTGTTAGCGGGAAAACCCATGTGACACATCTAAACAAATCAACTTCCAGAAGCATCTAAACAGGAGTCCCATCCATATAAAAATGGAGAACCCTGGATGTTCTATTATGCAAATGTATTAGACAATAATCTCTTCCATATTAAAGGTTTTTGCCTTGAGTCAGTGCCTCTGTTTGAAGTAAATAAGAGCTGCATTCTTTAAGCTCTCTGGACCAGTCTGAGGGTGAGAGGAAGTTCACAGGCCATCAATGCAAATGAACAGCCTTCACAAGCAATTTAAATCAGCCTGTGTGTTACAACATCTGAGTACCCATATGGAGTCAAACTACCATTGGGATCACATAATAGACTCATAATGAGATTATTCCAAAAATCCGCTTCACAATAAGGAGCTAAATGTCATGTCACCTTTTTAGTGATATGTGTGACATTAAACCAAGATCTACAGATTTTGCCTGGTTTAAACTGAAATACATCTATTTCCATTCATACATGGCTTCAGTGGATAATATTTCTGTGACGAGATGACTGTAAACTCTTGAGTTACCACTGGTGAATGGAGCGTTTCACAATTTTAATGATAAACACATTCCCATTTCTCAGCCTCCGCTCTCCTCCAAGTATTGATAAAAAAATGTGACGCCAACAGCTTAATATTAGCTTAACAGCCTTACATGGCAGATGAGTGCCAAGTCTTCACAAAGGATCACACACTGACGTTTTTGTAACACTGTCCAGACTGCTGCGCAGAAAGCCTCGCTCCCTTTCCTGTCGTACGTGTGGTGCCGTATTCTGCAGTGCTCTCTTTCCCCATTGCATCACTCACAGTGTAGTTAACTATTGGCAGGTACTCCGAAATCTGGTTGAATTTAATGCAATGTGACTGCCCATTTTAAACAGGGCTCAAATATGAAACTGTGCTGCCTCCGCCTAATCCCACAAGGCAACGAATATCCATATAAATATGTCACATTTGTCTAAATCTGCAGATATGACAGGCCACAGTACAAGCAATTGTTTAAGCCTGACAGACACCACAGTGCAATGAGAAGAAAAAAAAACAAATAAATAAAGAATATAAAACAGCAGTTCCATTTCTTCCTTCCATTTTGGATATATTAAAATCTCCCCACTTCCCCGCGGCTTCAGGAATCTCTGTAGGATTTCTCTGCGTCAGCTTAAAGGGGGAATTGTATCCAGATGTGGCCTGAGCCCGACTAACGCTCATTCTGACCCAGAGACATAGAATAGCCGAATAGAGTGGGAGGGCAAGGAGGAACCACGTGGTTGTCAGCGAGATGCACCAAGTAAACATGACCCTGTTCTGACCCTCGCTAGCTGGCGAAGAAGATCTCGTCCAGGTCCATTAGACCCGGCCTGATACCTCAGGGCCAGCCTTCCTTATTTCAAACTCAATCAGTGTCCCAGAGGAGATCTGCTGTGTTGCTGTACACACCACACCACACCACAACAAGGGCCTCTGTCAGTGGAACCTTCGGCAAGGACTCTGGGTCCACTGAAGGAAAACAATTCAAGCACTAAATTGAGTTTTGATTCCTAACATACAGACACAATGGAGCGGGTCCTGCAGGATGACACGCATGGCTTCTAAAAGGTTATTTTTCATCTGTGCATCGTGTCAAGAATCCGACTCTGTAATGGATTCCTGTGGAGTTACATCATGACAACACAGACTTTCTTTGTGTGTGTTTAGACAAAAAGTTTAAAACAGAACAACACCAAAAACCACAATCTCTCATACCACCATGGGGGATTTCTGAAGACTAAAGCCTTCATCATCCTTCACTCCCAAGTCATTGTATTTGTATAGGAACTTTTACAATAATAAAAAATGTCTGTAAGTGCAGAAAGCTTTTTTTTTTTTTTTTAAATCAATGTGGTCGTCAGTGTCCATCCTGTGAACTTCTACTAATCAGCTCAATAAATTTCCAAAATGGAAACACAACAAGCAAACATAACTAGAAATTAGCATGTCAGTAGATGATTTAAAGTATGTATGCACATAACTGTCACTTTTTGCTGTTGTTAGACTGAAAAGTCACAGACAGCTGATTAGAGCCGACCTCCAGGGGCCCCACAGGGAAACCAGAAATGCTAAAATGCTAACATATTTGGGTTTCAGGACTCATTCCTGCAGCATTGTATTGGATAACTTTGTACAAGGGAGTAAAGATAGACATGGAAGGCTGCGGAAACTGACTCACTGTGGGAGCCACCCTCAAGTGGTCAGTTGAGGAACTGCAGCTTCATGTCAACTTGCCTGGTAGTTTCAACTTAATTGAAAACCAGCCTTATCTGTCTTTAAGTAAAACTACAAAGTGAACTTGAAAGACTCAAAATAAATATGTCTGAAACAGAGTGGGAAAAATTAATTAGTAAGTTGTTTTTTTTTTTTTTAAGATCTGCATAACGTGGTAGAAGTGAGCGCCGTCACCTCAGCAGCTCTTCCTCACATCTTCACTCTGTAACCTACTTTCTGTCAGAGCTAGCAGTGACTCTGCAGGCGTTATCAGCTCCTTTTAACACCCAGCGCTCGCAGCGCTGGAATCAGCACTGCAGACACTTATTTTCACATGCTGAAGAGTAATTAGGGAACACTCGCAAGTCATTGACGTTCTCCCAGTGCCGTACCGACTGTAATTATCTATTCGTGCATCACATTCCAAGAAAAAAGTGTTATTGATTCCAGCTGTGATGGGCGGCTCTGGAGGAGAAGACAACATGTTTTTATATCTGATTTACAACTAAACAAGGAAAATTCTGTTCATGATACAACACAGAAAAAGTCTGGTTTGTTGCTACTTAGTGTTTTAGTTTTTGTTTTTAATGTTCTTGATGACAGAATGTCTGCCCTGCAAATCTTTTATTGAAGGCTTGTTAAATTTAAACACACTAATAATGGAACACCATTCTTTTATTTGTTTTACTCTGTGCTCTGGACTCAGAGAGGAGCTGGAAGCAGAAACAATACTGATCTTATGAGTAATTATTTTGACCACAGTGTGTTATTGAATTATTTATAGGATCTGGATTTCTGTGAATATTTATTATTTGCTTTCAGCTTATTGTTGTGTTGGTTTAGGCACAGATTTACGATTTCATATAATCTTTGTTCCTACATGAATGATATCTTCAAACGAATAACTTGCGGTAAGAGTAGCATAAAAGGCTTCCAGTCATTATTTTAAAGGGGCTTAACTTGTCTAAATTGAAGTCATATCATCCATCTTTATATGCAGTCTACACTGGCAACAGTAGTGGATAGTCATCTCTTAGACCCCATTCACACCGTGGAAATCAATCCGGCTAGAGCGGGATTCGGGCCGTATCTAGATATATATATATATACTATAGTTTTTTTCTGAGTGATTGAGTGATTTAATGTGAATCTGGATATATCTGGATTGATTTCAATCCAACTCTCGGATGTGGATCTAGCCGGATTGGCTTACATCTCGCTCAGATCTGATCGCAAATGCGGCTAGCCATGGAACTGTCCCTGTGAAACTTCCGGTTCACAGGAACAGTGTCCTGGTCTCGTACAAAAGCTGTATGTAAACGGCCGTTGAACTACGACAGCTTTGCCCTGAGTTTATTTTTGACAGGGCTACAAGGGAATAAACTGTTTTTGTAACCCGAAAAAATACGAACAACGAGCGACGGGACAACAAAAAAGAAAAAACGCAAGCACATGTGGTCTTACCGCAGCCTGAACGGACTCTGTATATTACAAGGTGCCATCTAGCGGTTTAAGAGGTTTAAGAAGCCGGGTTAAGCCGGATTGAGCGCGGACACGTGTGTGTAATAGCCAGAAATATAAATAGGTCCGAATGTATCCAGTTTAAAGGCTATGTGGATTCAATTCTACTCTAGCTGGATTGACTTTCTCCAGTGTGAACAGGGCCTTTGATGTCGAGAGAGCGAACATCAGTGATTGCGCTGTGATTTTATTTGTTTGACAGTTATTCTTAGGCTTTGTGATATCCTTTTAGTTGATACGCTTGTAACATTTTTGTGGATGTTTTTATGTGTGGGCAGAGCTGCTCTTGGAAAGCCAGCGATTTCTTTTTTTAAAATCGCTCTCTCTTGACATAGTTAAACACTTACATAGTGGTCAGTATAAACTCACAGCACATTCACAATGAGCATAAAGGCTTCATTTTAGCACAGAATTGTATGGGAAAAGTCACAAAGCCAGTGACCAGAATACTTTTTGGCAGATGCACTGATTTTTGCAATAAAGGGGCGCTTGTGAAGTCAAACACACTCGCTGCTGCTCTGCTACCTGTGAAAAAAAAACCCACTCACTGTAGTCCAAGTCTCCATTCTGATTAGTCAAAAGGTTTGGGTTAAGCACTCCAAATGCTTGTGGTTTTCAATTTACAGTCTTGACAAAACTCCAAATAATCTTGTGGCGGTCCCAGAATAACATCTCCTCTTAATGAAGTTTGTGTAGAAGCAGAAACGTCCAATGGTTGATTTCATTGCCCTCGTGTGATTAGCCAATCACGTTCAGTGATGAGCCATGGGAAAAGTAAACACTTTCTTCTCTACAACAGTGTAACTTCAGATGTTTCCTCCTGTCAGGATGCTTTTAATCTGATTCCAACTGCAAGTCATTTTGACACTGTGATTAATTTATGCCATGGAGAAGTGGAGGAGAAGTTCATGTTGTTACTATATTTAAACCAAGAAGCTTTTATCCCAAACAAATTACCTAAACATGATCTGCTATAATAACGGAAAAACCTGCAGATGTTTTAGTGGAATTTATGTCCCACAAAAAAAAATGTGTGCAGCTGTCTGGACGTACACACTGTTTGTCTTCCCTCAGTGCTCCATTTTTGTTGAGGTAGTGGAACACAACACAAAGACAAACAGTGCTGATTTGATCCACATTACTCCAAGCTCTGATGGCGCATATCTACCTGTTGTGCATTGCTATTTTTTATTAATTATTTTTACCCCAGGGAGGCAGTGTCATAAAATGTGCACAAAATGTACACTTTTCTTTATGCTTTTTGTTTCAGTTTTTTAACATCTAGCTTCAACCGTGTGAAAATGAAACTTAACAGCAGGTGAAAACAAAACAGCTCGTGGCGTCAGGGAGACTCAAACCACAAACTACCAAGTAAAGGTCTGCTGCTCTGCCTATTGGTCACATTCTCAGATGGCATCGGGCAATGCAATCTCTACATTCTAATACATCCATGTGTTCTGTTGTAACTCTGTTTCATGTTGGCGAGTGGGAGGATTGCGCTTTGCACATATATCATATAGGTATATAGGCATCAGTCACCTCTCACAGCCAATTTCATGTCCAACCTTCTATCTCTCACAGTTTAGATTCTGGGCTGGAGTTGACATGGTAACCACTGACGGGTTCACATGTGTTTCTAAAAGGGTGAACGCTCTACAAATAAACTCTTCGATGAAAATGACAACAGAAAAAATAAACAGCATCTGCACAAGCGATCGATGCATGAACTCGGGCCGAGTTCTCAGCTGATCCCGGATTCTCACAGCACAAAGCCTGCTGGACATGCTCTTTAAACATGTGTGTTCATCTCATGTGTTTTTGTAGAATCATGAAGCACATTATTGTGCTTCTCTAACTAACACTGATCCTCCGCTCCGGCAGCCAAAACCACTAATTGGGCAACCACAGTCAGCTCCACCTCCAAATTAAAAAAAAAAAGCAACAAGCTAAACACTTGAGAGTAGTTCTGCCAAAAAAAGGACTGCAGTGAACAATGTGTAGTTGCTGTCAGAGGTCATTTAAATTATCTGTCTACAAATTACTTTGTGGGCTCATGGTAATGTGAGGCCTTGAGCCGAGGGGGCGGCGAGCAGCAAATTCAAGTCTCATGGATAATGTAGAGTTGGTCTGAGCCCAGAAAAGCTTCATCACAGTTCAGATGATCTCCCCGCGATCCTAACCGCTGACACAGAGGAAAGACGCATCACTGCAAAACACCGGATACATGGCCACAGCTCTCATATCAGATTCCTTAAATACTTAGTGTTATTGAAACGTGGCCAGATGGAAACGATACAGCTGGTCTTTTGTCATGTTATGATTGAGGATGGATTTACACAGAATTTTTGATTTATTTTCGGGGTGTGAACATCCAGCCGGCATTAACATTTTAACAGTCCTCCTACTGACAGGAGCTTCGTCCTTGTGGGTCTATCAAACTGACACTGTAGCTTTTTTTCATGACTAAATCTCGAATCACTGGGCCTAACAAGTAACTGTTACATGTTCACCAGTTTGTCAACACCTGTGTCACCAACAAGTCAGCAGGTGTTTGTCCCGTCTGCAAAACCAGCCCCAGCGTTACTCTCCCACCAAACAGCAAAAGTTCAGCTGTCTTCCATCCAGAAGGCAGTTAAGGTTGTCGAAGAGGAGCACAAGTGGCAAAGTAATCACTATAAAGTGGGCTACGGGGGAGGTAAAGCAAGAGAAGAAGAGCCTCAGACAAACAGGGTCATTAGCACTTTCAGAGGGAGTCTCTGCGGGGGGTCGGGGAGTTTGATCTCAGTGAGAGCGTCTGAAGCCATGAAATGTGGGGGCAAACGCAAACCATGGGGAAGGCCACAAATGGTAGAGCGATCACAGGGCTGCAAGCGGAGCGCCGCTTTTAAAAAGAGGGGTCAGGTGGCTTTTTCATCTCTGCTGAAGAAAAAAGTGAAGTGACGCACAAAGGACAGCCGCTGTGTTGATTGACAGATGCTATTCTGCATATGTCCATGCAGCTCAGACAAAAAAGACAACAGGGCAGAAATAACAAGTGAAAGTAGGACTGGCCTAAAAGTTCTTCCTCAGACCGGGAGGATGAGGAATGGGACACATTAAGTGATGGATGCTAAACTGTCAGTTTTAATAGGCAGCGAGGCAGTAGCAGCACAGTGCTGCTTCAGGAGTCCAGGAGAGAACAGTCCAATGACCAACACAAGGGAGCCAATTAAAAACCAGACTTTGGCAGCTAACTGCATTACACAGACCCTCATGTGGCACTGGCAACACATCCACAGAGAGAGGGCTTTTTTATTTTGTTGTTTATTTTCTACATAAGAAAAAAAAAACGACCCAGCACTTTCAGTCTTCACACTACAGGCTATTATCGATCTGTGGTCTCCTGTTAAATCACTGAAGCTCTGCTTATTTCTAACATACAAGGCTTGCAGGAGAGTCCGGTTTCTGCACCTTGTTATGGTGAGAAGAGATGAGTGCTGACATCATTCTCTCCCTCTGATAAGATGGAGAGCCAAATGACAAGGTCACTGAGGTGGAGGAGGTGAGGCTGAAGATAAAGGCGCTGCAGTGAAGGTTTCTTTCTGCCGTTGCTTGAAGAGATCAAACGCAGATGTTGCTTTATTTTCACTCTACGACTGAATATGTCTTGGTTGTTTTTCTCTCACTAATTGGAGAGAAGATTCACAGATGCAGCATGCAGGAAGATAGCTGGAACTAAGGGAGGTCACTGATATGAAGTTCCCTTTTTTCTTTCAAACGCTTTGAAAGTCAGAAGAAGAAGAAGAAAAAAAATCCCCATGAGGCAGCAAAGCTTTAAAAGCTGCCAGGTGACCCCACGTAAGCAGCAGACATGATGGCAAAAAGAGATTCACTCTAAATAAAGAGGAGTTATTTTTGTGTGGGAACTTCAACACTGGAGGAGCAACTAATTATATGTTGTGCAATCAATCGTCAGCCATAAAGAGCTTGTGATTACAATTCTTTTCACAGAGCAAACACGGTTAATAAATTCATAACAATTCAAAGCTTGCAACTTCATTAATTTATGAGAGGATGCCATACATAGAAAAACACAATCACATCCCACACACATGCACGGGCCCTTTGTGAGAACAACAAAGCTCCTGTATCCTCCCTCTGTGTTGTAGAAACATTAGCAAGACTTGGTGACAGAGACATGACTGCAGAGTGTCAAGGATGTTTGAGGATGTCCATTCGACTCCGAGTCGTAGACAGGGTGAGGCCCATCTGAAAATAGCACTTTCCAACAAGCCTTTGGTGTCGCCTCCTTTTACACTCATATGACCGCGAGTCCCACCTGACTGACATTCACAAAGTATTAATACACACTCTGCAAACAAATAAAAACTCGACAAGATGGTGCATCCAAGGGCCAAATAAGCTGCCGAAGAGTCAACAACATACACCAACTGAAGAACTATAACAAAGTCTACTGAAAAAATCAATACAAGTTGCTTTACAGCTGCAATAGCAGGTCAGTCAAACAATCGGTGTTTTCCCACTGCAGGAAGCTAGAGTGTTTATAGTACCGGCCTCCTAATGAGCTCATTCTGCAGTTTTTTGTGTTTTCAGTGCTGTGTGGTGTCTTTAATTTACCTCCACATTTAACTACCATTTGCACAAGATTTGTGATTACAAATTGACACAAATCCATACTGCGAGGCTCCAAAACAGTGTTCTCATAGCATGCTAATCACAGTCCTGTGAGGACTTTTGGCCTCTCTCTCATCTGACTAATTGTAGTTCTCTCATGATTGGCCAATGGTTCATCAAATCATCTGCAATGGAGATTGTGAAGGCTACTTTGAAGTACCTATGCTATAGTAGATTCTAATTTTTTCTCCCAAAAACAGCACTAGCAGCAGTAGTTCCTGCAGTTGAAAAATCAATCCTGTAAAAAGCACTATAATCACTATATATGTATATATATATATATATATATATATATATATATATATATACACACACTTTTTTAGAACTGTTGTAGACAGCAGTATAAATGACACCTGTGGTCATGAGTTTGAGCTTTTTAAAATGAGGTGCTGCTGTCCGTCATCCTTCAGGTGATTTCCTGCATGGCTGCAGTTTGTCAGTCAGAGCAAAGGGGCCGCTTCATCTATCACAATTCATCCTCAACGGACCTCCACTGCCATGCTGCAACATCTGTCATGCACCATGCTGAATATCCTAACGTACGGTCACATCTGCATCATTCATTGTAAGTGTAACTTATCTGTTTGAAGATCAGTATATGAAACATATGTGTGTCATCCAGCCCTAAAAAACAAAGAGAGTTACAGTCTGATGCTGAGGAGCTGAGCTAAGGGCCTGCTAGCATCAAAATACACGTAGGTCACTGCTACCTAAACCAAAGGATCCCAGAATTGAGAGGAGGAGAGGTCGAGGTTCAAAGGGGTCAAAAGGGCCACTGTCAATCGACACATTTGTCAGGAAATACTTTGGGTCCGTACGTCTTCATCTGGTGTTTTGAGTTATGAGACTCTGTGGTACAGTGGAAACAAACACAGCTCACATGCAACCCATTGGAATCCGCACAAACATTTAACAGGTCATCGGGCCATCAAGGAGTCTCTCAATCTCCAGTCGTAAAGATCAGATATTTGGAGAGGTTGATGTTTAGTAAACACATGTGCAAATATGGCCGACAGATTATTTCCACTGCTGTTGGGCTAGTCTGAACTGAACTGCAACATTCCAGTTCAGTCGATGGCCTTTTCATCTGGTCAGAATATTCGAACATGGTTTTAATCATGTATGTTCATCTAGGTCTGCGAATGGCTTTGTGTGTGTGTGGGTGGTGGGAAACTTCTCACTATGCACTATTTCGGGATGAGTCTGAGACACTCTGCAGACAGAATCGTCTTTCCAGTTGGACGGGATCGTCAGGCTGCCGGGGTGAATTCCTTTCCCCTAGTTTGAGGTTTGACCCTCTACCCTTTGTCCCACAAATCTTCAGGGCCACAGGCCTTTAGCTATCACAGTCAAAGATGACAAGTTGGAAAAGTCCAGAGGGAGGCCCTTGTCCTCTCAGTAACGTTCATGTGTAATATCTATGATGCGATTGTGATGCATGTTTACAGTGTCAGGGGGGTAATGGAGCGTATAGTTAGAATATTGCATTTTTTTAACTTCCAGTTATAATTTAAATGTGTGGTAATTAGAATACAGATCTAGTACTGGTAGTTTAGTTATGCATGCTAAGCTATGCTATGCAAGCTAATTAGCCAAATTCGATCATCAGCAGGCAGCTACAAAAATTATAAAATACCCGTAGTTTACTGATTGTTTGGCGATGTTGTTGTCAAATTGCAATATATGTTGTTGAAAAATTTAGAAAAATATATTTGGAAAACCTCATGTTGTAAAAATTGAAAATAATAATTGTAGTGGGCTGTTTTGTAAAACAGCAGAGGAAAACAATCAGGGCCAAACAGCCCTGTAAATGTGTACATTTATCAACTGTGGCATCTTTCTGCCCATACCATTCTCTCTCAGTTTAACTCCTGCGATCCCTCCCACTCACGCCTACTCATTCTATTACCATGTCTCCTCTCCATGTCCCTTCACAGCTGGCTGCAGTCAAGAGGATGAAATCACTCCATCAGTGAGTGGTGCCTCCACTGTCACTGGCATCAGACAGCTCCAGAGAAGGCCCGTAATTAAACAACTCAAGCTCTGGTAATTACCCTACAGTGGCCCTAATTACCCCATTCTCAGGGTGATTACAGCCTACTGGGGGAGGGGACCAACTACAAAAAGCCCTCCCTCTCTGTGTGAGAGGGGGATAGGTAGTACGATGGCAGCAGGGAAATCGTGGGGCTTTAATCCACTGTCACAGTAGAAATGGAGGAAATTAGCGACTATATTGAGACAAAAGGTTCTCCTTGATTAAAGTGGTGTTTCACAGCAGTAACAGGTACCACTAAAAAAAGCACCAGCAGGATGCAGACTGTCACAATAAAGGCTTTGTGCCCTCACACAAAGATTACAACAGCCACAACAAGATGGAAAGCTGTTCACACCTTGAAACTTCGCCAAAAGGTTACAGTCTATCGCGTCCATCATGCAGTGTTCAGGAGTGTATCTTACACAGATCAGTGCATCTCCTCTCTGTCTCAGCATTTTTAGCACAAGTGGGGCTATGCTGCTCTAATCATATCGCTCTCTTCCCTCTTCCCTGAGGACGTGCTGACTGGGGGGGTGCTATAGATCGATGCTCCGCTCCAACAGACAGTGCTGTGTCGATTCAGCACCTGGCCAGAGGGACGAGGAAGAATAAGGTGACATCTCAACTCACTCTTAACTTAGAACTTATGGGATCATTTGTGAAGGTGAGTCATTTCACAGACTGCAGACCTTTTGGTGGAACAATGCAGCAAAGTGAGCCACAGTCAAGCAGAACCCCTGCAGGGCAAAAGCTGTAGTTTCACGAACGGCCACTTGAGGCTTGCTGGGGTTTTTTACTGGTGACCTGTCCAGGGTGTACACCACCTCTCACCCGTAGATAGCTTGGATATGCCCCAGCCCGCCGTGACCCGGCACTGCAGGACAAAGTGGGTTCAGATGATGGATGGTTCAATTTAGAAACCCACCCTCCAGTGACCATTTGAGAAAATGCAGTTTTTTGGTTTACACACAGACCATGAGTGAAGTGCACGCTAAACTGCCATTAGTTTGTGCACAAACGTTGACCACATACAGACCAATTCTTTTAAACAAGTAATTGATGTGCATGTTCTCTTTTGACGCAGGAACTTTAACAAAGTATACTGCTGAGTTTACCTTCCTGGTATTTCTTCTTAATAAAATCCATTTACAGCCATGATTGTGCTTTTATTGTGAAGACTGCAACATTGTAAAATATGATTGAAGTACATATCACAAGAGTAGTATGGAAAACACACACTGAACTTTATTTATTGAAGTTTTTGGGGTCATTTTAATGTGTTCCAAACAGGGTGCAAAAAGGAGGTGCGGAATAACATGCAATAAAGGTCTCAGACAGGACAAGAACCAGAGTCTTTAAGGTTACTGGTTGCAGCGTTGACCCCTGGTCAATGGAACCTTCAACATGTTGTTCAACATGTGCAATTTCCCGGGACTCAAATCATGGGCTCATCTAGTGTTAATTATTCAAAACAAACACCAGACCAATATTCAAACCTCAGCACTGAGCAGGATGCAAGAACGGCCCAACACCTTGCAGCCATTTGTAGCCTTAATGGGGATTTGTTTCGTCAATGCAACAGAACAGCGTCATTAGCATGCATTTGTCATTATTTATACGTGATGCTGGAAGATCAGAGCGGGACATCTGCTATGTGTCGAGTGAGTAAGAAGGGCCATTTGAGTGAGCGTGCTGAGGACCCTGATTGATGTCACACACAGTGGAAAGTCCCAGCGGCCCCATTAGCAGCTACAGTCCGCATTACTGTCACACCAGTCAGCCATGATGGAGGGCCACTCTGCAGCTACAGCTATCAGTAACTTGCCCCGTCTATGGAACGACACGCGGGGACAAATGAATCGAAAGCAGTGCTTCCCAAGTGAACACCGGTTGAAACCAGAGACACACTGTGCTTTAATGCAGCCCTTGGCTCTTGTGAAATTACTCTCATTTCCAGCGGTGCGCATTTGGCATTCATCAAAATCTGTATCACCTTTCATGTTCATTGTTCCCTCCGCGGTCTGTTCTCAGTCATAACAGTTCACTCGGGATTAATAAATGCTGAATTCTGTCGGATTACTTGAAAATATTTACATGACAACACAATATGACTTTATGTATGTGCGCCTTGTTTTGCTAGAAAAGTCCAGATGCAAGATTTCATTACTTCCTTTTTCTCTTGGGTGAGTAATGATATTGGCCTTATTCACAGGTGCACACAGGATAAGATATGAATCACCACACAAGTGGTGCTTCAAAGGTCACTCTAAAATATATGTCTGCTGCGAAGGAGTGTGTAAAAAAGTTCTGCGGAGAAAAGATAGGTCAGTGTTGAGCATTCCCACAGCCTCTGCCATGACTGAATCACCCACAAAGCCCTGTGGAGCGCACCATATGTCATACTAGTGCTCTTAAACTCAAATCAAATGTCTGTGGCTGTTTAAACAGCTCTCTGATTGACTCCACTGTAAAACAAAAAGCTTCTTGTACACCCTGGCAGTGCGTCCCTCGCCACCAAAACAATTAGCTTCATACATGACAACAGCGCTCTGATGTGTTTGTAGAAAATGTATTTACCCTCTCCATCTAATTACCCCGATCCTTCCTGCACCCTCCAACCCCAAAGGCTTCCAACTCACAATGGAGCTGTTTGTAGAGAGCTGAGCGGGGATTTTAGCAGACATAATTATGATGAATATGTAACTCAACCAAGACAAACAAGCACGGATATTTAGAATTCCACACTAATTGAATTAAGGCATGATAAGATGTATCATATGTTCTGACATGAACACAATCTCCAGTTATTGAGGATCAAAAGGCCCGACTACTGAAGTGTGTGTGTCTTAATGTGATCGTAGATGTCGACTGCACGGTTGGTTGCTTCATACATGTGTACATGCTAAGCTATTACTCACTATATGACACAGATGACTTGATGAAATCTCTGGAAAACATAAATTTAATCAGTGGGACAACTTCAAAGCAGAGGGAGGAATGTTTGCTATAGAGTGGCTGATGATAATCTGAACTCTGCAGGACTTCACCAAGGAAGCACAAAAAGCAACTGAAGTCATGCCAGTCATGCCCTTCGCATGTTTTGGATGAAACAGCATGCACCATCCTTCATGCTGGCTGCAGTTTTCCAACATTTTACTAAACAAGTGGTGCAGAAACAGTGCAACAAAGACACAAGAACTTCATCTAAAGACTCAGTTCACCTGTATTGTCTAATAAAATAAGATTAAAAATGATTAATCCTAAAGGAAATAATGCAATCTGTCTGTCTAACATTATGATTTTCACACTGACACTTGCTTAGTTAGACAATGCAGCCAGTGACCATCCAGAAACTGAGCTGCTAAGACCTAATTATAACCCTTGGTGTTTTTGATTAAATTGCTTTTGAATGCCAACAGAAACAGAATTATTATCTTGCTCTGAAACTTATTATAGGCTGTTGATGACCCAACCGTGAGGTGCTGAACCCACGTCTGTGAATATATGTATAGAGAACTTCTTAAGAGATGGACAACAGGTTTTGGAAGGATTTAGGTGTCAGACACTCATATGCAATGCACCCCCAGCACAACAATCACAGCTGGGTGAGCAAAATTAATGTTTCTCTGTCAATATAGTTGCATAGCAGCCTGCGTGTACATAAGTGTAAAAAAATCTAAACTAAGAAATGGTGGTGCATGGTCCAACACCATAATTAATATATATATAAACTTAAACATGATTTTAACCTTAACGTTATGAAGTTTTACTTATTTACTTAGTGATTGTCTGGTCAACAAAAAAAGGACTTAAACTTTAAATCACCCTTCAACAGTGTTGCAAATCCACTTCGACAATCCCTCTGACAGATGTCTGACACACACACACATACACACACACACACACGGAGAGTCTCTGTATGCTTCTGCTGTACAGCGAGCAAAAAGCAGCGCACATCGGTGTCAGTAATGAAAATGGATAGCAGCCTGGCCACACTGTCTCAACCCCATTGATCACACAGCAGTGAAGAGTGATGGACCGCGGTATGAGGGTGAGAGCAGTGTGCATGTTCTAATTCTTCTCAGATCCATTCTAATTTGGCTCCATATTGATAACTTCTCCCCGAGAACCTTGTGCAGCTCTGGGTCAGAGTACAGAACAGAGTAAACAGTCTGTTACAGCCATGGAGAAGTATTCATCATCCTGCTGCAGGCAGATATAATTGGAGACGTTTCTGGGTGGATTCATGCCTGCTCTGCGTGTGTGGACGTTCAAGTGCAGTGATCACTTTTAACTGAAGGCTTTGTCGATAAATGCATTAATGGATACTCTGAGCAAAAAGCTGAGAAATGAATTATTTGATTAAGTTACTTCAACACTTAGCCGGCTTTGAGTTTGTCGCCATCAATCAGAATCGCCACCATGGTTTCAGTTAATGGTGCTGAGATGGCAAACGTGGGACTGACCTCTTCATATGCATGACGTGGGGATCATACAGCCTTTTTCTCGTGACACCATAGGTTACATAGGTACTCTTATTACACCATTTTATCTGCCCCAATTCTGCTTTCCACATGTGCACATTAACCCTTACTGTCCATGCTGACACTCACTTTCTGGTCAATTTTACATTGTTGATTACTAATAAATGCATCAGCCCCAAGCACATACATCCATGTGTCAATCAACATCACCCATAGGGATCGGAAGAGCTGTTTTGAGTCTATTAAGTATTCTATGTCTGATTCCACCTCAACTCCAGGTTAATGCAAATACAGTCAAAGAGGTAGAGGGCGAATGAAGCTGTGGTGGGCAGGCAGTTGCATAATCAACCATGTCAGCACTTGCCTCTAATTTAAAGTAAAAAAAAAGCTCTTCAAATCAATGCTTCCATTACAAGCAATTATCAATTATTTTAATTCACTTTTGCAGCTCACCGCTTGAGGCCATTGGCTTCATGTCATTTGGGGTCATCTTGTATTCTTGTTTCTTATATTTCTTTTTTAAAGAAACCACCCATACACACAATAATTTACATGGACCCTTGCAGACTGGAAAGTATAAGGTCTGTGTTAGTCCTCAGACTGCCTCCTCCTGAGGTGGCAGTGTGTGTCGGCAGAGGATCCCATTTGATCCAACGCCATTAACCAGTACCATTTCCCTTTCCTCTATATTTTACGCCAGCTATTGCCTCATAAATGTCATCTCAGTCTGTCTGAGCATTAATCTCTGCGAGGCCGAGGCCCAGTGACTCTCCAAAACAAACTGGTCTTGTTGAACTGCTCCCCCACTGAATAGTAGAAGCTTGGCAGAGCGAGAGGAAACAGAGGAGTATGGATCAGGAGGAGGGGTGTCTGTCCAGTTTTTTTTTTTTGTTCTGAGGGGGGTTGTGCTGGTGTAGAAGCATCAACAGTGGGGTCTCCAGTGGGAAAAATATCAGCAGCATTATGGAGTGGGGCTGAGCCTGCCATCACTATCAATGAGAGGAAGAGGCCTGTCAGAGCACACAAAGGAGAAAAAGACAATCCAGGACAAAGAATAACAGGAGGGATAGAGGGAAGGGAAAGAGGACAGCAACGCACTAGGAAGTAAGAGACAGACAAAGAGAGGGATTAAAGAGCATTCCAATTAGAAATGGAAGAGGAAGGAGCTGAAGAGATCAATGATGAGAGAGTCAGATAAACCGCCACAAACACACATGGGCAAATTGAAAGAGATGGTGAAAAGATAGCAGAGCTGCAGAGACAAAGGGAGGAAGACAATGAGGAAGCAAGAGTAGGCAAACAAAGCACAGGCCAAGGAGAAATTAATTAATGACTTTGAGGAGAATGAGGCGAAGAGGATCAATAGGGAAAAAAATAGACAATAGAAGACAGAATTAGATGAAAAGGAGAAAAACGTCCTGTCACAATGGCAAATCAGAACCCGCATGTGGCACCACTTGATAAGAAGCGTCTCTGCCACCCTCCGTGCTGGCACCCCGACTCCCTCCTCCTCCGCCTCCGCCTCCTTCCCTTCCCCAACCATCTGCGCCATACAAACACACCAAGCTGTCCGTCAGAGCTCACTCGTCACTGGTGTCACCAGTTTGGTGTCCGGCTCCTGATGACCACGCGGGGCCCCCAGGATCAGTGACATCACAGCTGAAAGGTGCCAAGCCTTAGCAGAGCAGGAGGAAGAGGAGAGGAGGAGAAGGATTTGAATCATGTGAGCTAGGATTCCAACCACAGAGGCCTAATGGTTATTCTGGACAGGGCACAGAGGGAGAAAAAGAAAGTTCGCAAGTTCCTCTCTCCTCTAATCTCACCCACCCTCCCCACATCTTCACATCTAAAATGGCTGTGAACAGCTGTGGGTGTCTGAGTTCAGCTTACACACCACCCAGCAGGGTGGCACCCACTGGCCAGGAATGACTGACATCTGACAAAAGAGAGGAAAGGCGTGGAGCACAGCGTGGCAAAGATCGACATAAGGATGAATGACAAGAAGAAATCCACTCCCCAAGAATAGAACCCTGTGTCCTCAATGAGACCCCCAGACGTCTCCAAAGTTTGGTTTTTGTTAACTGATCATTCATTTAGTCTGAAAAAAAAATGAAAAAAATGAAAAGAAATCGCCCAGATGTCATCCAGATGTCTGCAAGTTGCAAAAGCACAGATTCAAGTTGTAAGAACCTGAAATCAGCAATGATTAGCTTTTTGTTTTTTGTTTTCATTTTACCTGGTGTGTCATGTCTGACATAAAGCAGTATAACAATTGCGCCTCAAACAGAAGTGTTAATGTTGCTGGTCCTCATTTCTCTTTTTTCCCTGATTCCAATTTAAGAGCTGTGACACTCGAATAGTATTATCATCATATCCATGGCAACAAATCAATTATCACAGACAAAATGTGCGACAAGTAACAGAACTGATTAAATGACTACAACATATCCTCAGCTGGTCAGAGCAGAAAAAAAAATGAGAGCACTTTGTCTTTCTCTCACTCTCTCTCATCACAGACTAGATATCAGCTGAAGTGCTCCTGCACTGCCTGGCAGCATATAGGAGAAGCTATAACGGTTCTTCCTTTTCACCCGGGCAGGTATCCAAACAGCCTCCACAGGCTTTGATGAAGTGTCCTGTCATGATGTCAGCCTCCATCTCACCTGGGACCTCCCTCAGTCTTAACAACTCCTGCCTGTGAGGAGGAGAGGAGGAATAAAGGGAGTGGGGGGGGGGGGGGTAGAACTGGCCTCTTAGTCTGATGCCAACGTACTTTCTTAAGTAAATAATAACAATACACACTCAGATATGGATTCTCCTCCTTTCTCTTCCCCTTCCTCCTCCCCCTCCTCCTCCTCCTCCTCCTCCTCCTGCTCGCTGGCTGTCAGCAGGTTAAAAAATGGCTCGGCACTAGCAAGGGAGAAACAATTACTCATGGTGCAGGCTGTATAGACATTAGAAGCTGTGTACTCCTCTTCGATCTCGGGGGCCATGTGTTTCTAATTAAACGGTGCACTGGAGGAATTATCAAAGCTGAGGATTGCATAATGAGCACTGGCAGAAATCCTACAGCAGGCAGTGACACTCTTTGTCTCAAGAGGCGCGCAGCGGTTATATTGAATTAAAAAATGGAAGCATGTCAATAAGCGTCTGGGAGAGGCACTACTTAAGAGTAAATGTAGGATTCATTCAAGGAAGGGTTTTATGTTTCTATTCATAAACACAGTTTCTGCCTTCAGATCTCATTTCTAACACCTACCATGTTTTTTTTTTTTTTTTTTTTTTTTTAAAATCACACAACAGCAGTTGGCCAGAGACGGGCACGGACGGCTCAGCTCGTCAAATGGAGGCATGTTCATCCTTACGCGGAAAGACACACACACTTCTGTAATAGACGTTTGTAAAACATCACACATGAGCCTGCATGTGCTCACCACACACACACACACACTTAAATTCTGGTCTCCATGGTGATTGTTTTAGTGCCCATGTGAACTTGCCCCCTGCATCTGTTTCTGTTTCTTCCAGGAGTAAAAAAAAAAAAGAAAGAAAAGACATAATTACTTATTCATAACCACACGAGTGGTTTGGCTTTCTACAGCCTTCTCCGATTATAAATGAGAACAATGAATGCTGTGGTCAGAATGCAACACAAAGAAGTGAGTGCGGGGAACAAAAGACATGATTCACATGTTTGTCAGTGATACGCACCATCATCACAGCCGTCAAGTTGAAGCTTTACACTTCCACAGAGGGTACAAAGGAAAGCCTGCCTGCTTCCTACAAGAACAGACCATTCAGAGCACCGAGTCCATCTGGTGGACACAAAGAGAATCACACCAAAGATTTTAATGTCCAACTCCAAGCCAGTATTCTCATGTAAACCGAATGTACACATTATGTATGCAAGTCTGTTTGAAGGAAGACGCCGGGAGTAATGCGAGGCATGTGTGTGCATCTATGTTTTGTGTAGCATGAATCTCGCTCTTGCAGACTGTGTGTGTCTGCAAGATGGTGGGCTGGAGTCATCCAGAGTTTTCTCTCTCTCTCACACACACACACACACACACACACACATATTTTGCGGTTGCAGCATTGGTGAAACTTTCCCTGCCACACAGAAGAAACAACTTACCAATGTCTGCTGAACTGTCTGAACACCAAACCGCACTCAAAGTTCAAACTGTCACAGGAAGAGTGAATGCTCATCTACAATTCAAAATCACCTGAGGAGGAAAACCAAGGAGAGGACAGGCAGGATATGTACATATACAGCCTGAAGCACGTCTCCACTTTATTGTCAAACCATAGCCATACTATGACTGTATATAAAGATGGGCGACATGACAGCTCTCCAATAGACAGGCGGAAACAACCTGCAACCTGATCAGTGTTCAAACTTATTTATTTATTGTTATAATAAATATTAGCATAAAAATGACATTGCAGCAAGCAGCCACTAGAGCAGCCAAGCTACGAAAAAAGCTGCAGGAGAGCTGTGTTTGACTTTTTTAAACTCCAGTGTGCAAACCTCTGGTTCCAAGACACCATGTTTTTCCAACATGGCAGCGCCCGTGAAGTGAAATATTTTGAATCAGCTCAAGAGAGTTCTGTTAACATTTTTCTTCAAATTCTGACCCTGCGGATCACACTTCTTTTGTAACACTCTCACATATTGTAGTCAAGGTTAGGAAGGCAGTTTGTTTGCACAATAGATGGTGCAGCTCAGGTGATATTAAGATAAATAAATCAACACTTATGTCATGTAAATAAACCAGTTGCCACCCACCATAGCTAACACTAGCTCCTAGCTACTGAGAGAATGGCTACTATTTTCGTAGTGAGTTAGTGAGCGTCAAAAAGAGATTCAAATCAGCTAACATGTTTTTCCTGTCGTTTTCTGTAGATATTGACATAATACATACTATACAATACATTTGTTTTAACCAAATAATAGGTGTGACACCCTGAGTATGTGCATTCTTTAAAAAAGGAAAGTAAGCCCTGAACCTGATGTGAGCTCTGTTTATGAATAACACCAGCTTGTAATCATTTTGTTTGCAAATATGTCCCACAGATGGGATCCATCAGACACCCGGGGCCGACCGCTACAACATTCAAAATCAGGTTTGCAGGATAAATCCAAATTTATTGAGGCACAACTCATCCAAGCCAGTGTTGAAAAGAAAATCCAGACTCTGAAGCTTCAACAGCTGCACACCTTAAGGCCTCACACGCACCTTTCATTTAGCGAGGAAGGAAATGAAGGTCGACGCTTTCACGGGATGAATGCGTAAACAGTTACCGGTCTCTCATGTAATTCTATACACTGTTTATATTTTTAAACCTTCATGAGAGATTCATAAACGTCAAAGTTCTATTTATATCACAGGGCTGAGATAAAGATAAATACCTCGAGAGCAGAGCTGCCCTGAAGCTTTCAATTTGGATGTTAGTTCTTGTAAACACATCATTTCCTGGTCAGCCATGGCACGAGTAAATCCATACGGTTGTTTTATCTGCCGTGTTATAAGTGCTTAACACTAAGTCAAAAAGAATGCATGATTATTCAGGCAGTGAAGACTGATATGAGTGCTGACAGATGTTGGAAAAGTTAAGACAATTGGAATGGTTGGGAGGGCTGTAACAAGATGGTATGATGTCAAAAATGGAGAGAAGGAGCTCCGTCTTCCTCTTGTGGAAAAGGGAAGCAGTGCAACAAGACCAGTGTTGGACAAGGATGGATGGCAGCCATAACTGCTGTGGATTTATGGGCTGGATCACGGTCCTGGTGGAAGACGCTTCTTCTACCGGGCTTCTCTCAGGATCCACCTCAAAAATGGTTGATTGGATAACTGGAAGATACTCAGCTCTGTAACTATGGTAAAGGTGAACCAGACTTCCAGGATGGGGTCTGCATTGTGAGTTCCTTTCCTGGAACCACCCCCACCCACTGGTTTAGATATGTGGATGACACCTGGGTCAAAATCAAGACCAACGAAGTGGAACGGTTCACAGAACACATCAACGCAGTGGATAACAACATCAAGTTCACTCGGGAGGACACCAAGGATAACAATCTGGCCTTCTTGGACTGCACAGTACATATTGAGGAGGACAGGAGCCTCAATGTGGAAGTGTACAGGAAACCCACACACACGGACCAGTACCTGTTGTTTGATTCACACCACCCACTGGAACACAAACTGGGAGTCATCAGGACCCTGCAGCACAGAGCATAAACTGTACCAACCAGCTCAGAGGGGAAGAAGAAGGAGCAACACCACATCAGGAAGGCCCTGCAAACCTGTGGCTACCCGAAGTGGGCACTCATCAAAGCCACAAAAACAAGACCCCCCAACAACAAGAAGAAGGACGACACCAGGCGGAGAAAGAACATCTCCATTCCATATGTGTCAGGAGTATCAGAGAAACTCCGCAGGATCTTCAACAACCATGACATCCCGGTCCATTTCAAACCAATGACAACACTGAGACAGAGACTGGTTCACCCGAAGGACAAGATTCCCAGGGAGAAACACAGCAATGTGATATATGCAGTCCAGTGCAGTGAGAAATGCTCTGATCTGTACATTGGAGAAACTAAACAACCACTCCACAGAAGAATGGCTCAGCACAGGAGAGCCACCTCCTCAGGACAAGACTCAGCTGTTCACCTCCACCTCAAAGACAAAGGACACTCCTTTGAGGACAACAATGTTCATATTTTAGACAGGGAGGAAAGGTGGTATGAAAGAGGAGTCAAGGAAGCCATCTATGTTAAGCTGGAAAAACCTTCCCTTAACAGAGGTGGTGGCCTCAGACACCATCTTTCTACCACATACAATGCAGTGATTCCATCCATTCCCAGGAAGTTTGCACATACTCACAGCAAGAACAAAGGGCTGTCAACCAGTCCCCCTCCGGCAGTTTCATAGTCGTTAGCCAGTTGTTAGACACACCTGGCCCAGTCAGCCAGAACATCACAGGTAAGTATGGAAACATTTAGTGCTATTGTTTTTTCAGTTTTTAAGTTTTTACCCAGACCCACCCACTGAGGTCTGTAACCACATATAAACCATGTTTCCCCACCAACAGTTAGAACTGATGAAGCTGCTTGGATGAGCAGCGAAACGTTTTCTAGAAAACTCTACAAGTCCAGACGCCTTGCTTCAATCTTCTCTACGTGCATTGTGGTTCTTCTGCCTTGAACTTATCACCAGAAAAACACATCCTGCCTTCATAAAAAGTTTTCAAGTAACAATAAACCAAGCAGAGGAGCCTCAATAGTTGCCTTCAGGTACACAAAAACACCATTTGACAAATCTCAGTATGAAGCCTGCACTCGTTCAGTCTAATTTCTCTGCTGAATTTACTTTTTCTTTTTCCAAGTCCAGATATCACCCCCCCCCTTCCAACCCCCCTCCTCCTGTTCAGCCAAATTGCCATCTGTCTTTATTGCCTCTATCTTAACTCTCAAGGCCTCAAACTATAATGGCAGAATGCCTAGTGTTTGTGTGTATTTACTTCCTGAAGGGCACTGGAGTGCCTGTTTACTGATTACAAACCCTCTGTCTCTCAGGACCAAGTCAAGGTCGCTCCCATGCTCTCCTCCTCCTCCATGCCATCAATATCAGGAGGAAGGAGCACAGCTTCCTCTCACGCTATTTTGTTCCTGTGCCCTCCCTTATGATAAATACATTCTTTCTCCAAATATCATATCCGCTTCCATTCACATCTGGAGCATAAACAAACTATCTGTTAGGATATTATCCTTTCCAGTTGACAGCTCTCCGTTTAACGCAGCTTCTCTTTTTTTCATTTGACTGGAAAGGTAGAGATGATTGATATCATGTGGAAATATTATACACAAACCACATGTGTGTGTACAGATATGTAGAAATGTGCATGTTTGTTCATGCTAACCATATGACAGAAGAATCTATAGGGCGTAGGACAGACTGCAGCCAGCTTGTAAAAGTTTACAGACTCCGACCTTTGCTTTAAACAGAAACAGCTCATATAAATGACAGCATATAGTTCTGTAAAAGCCACGTTAAAAGTGCAGCAACCCTTGTGTACTCACAGCCTGACATACCACTGGCTTGTCGGCCTGCTTATACCCACACATAAGCAGCAACACACAAGCATCCATCACTTTGGAAAAAGCTGTGTTTTTGGACACTCTCTTGCGACTCACTCTGGGAAACGAGTCAGTCAAGTACATTGTAATGTAAGCAAATGTGATCGCGTACCACAAATCACAACAGTCTATTCAGCACAAAGAATGGGTGTTACACAAACACACTGATACACAAACCTAGATAATGTAAGCAGGCTAATTTAACTGTCAGTATTTATCATAATGGTTGATGGTGGTCAAGTACACAAAAGGGGCATCGGTCTGACGTTTTCCGTCACTTCACTTTCCAAACAAATTCCTGCTTTATCACCAAGTACCATGCCGGTACCTTGGAGCCAAACCTTGTAAAAAAAAAAAAAAAAAACATCACAATGCGGTAATGACCCCACATCGCCCAAGCATCTGTTTGGTATCAATCAAAGCCCTCATCATCATTATAAGTTTGTTTCCATCTAAACTCATTCTCCCATGGACGGAGAACCAACACACACACAGGCACCCAAAAGCCACAGTTTTCTCAGCTTTGGAAGGTGTTGAGAAACATTTAAGAGGCACTCATAGTGTTCAATCAAATGTCAAATTACTATTGTATGTAAATATCACAGTAAAAACCTGTGATTCACGTCAGTATGTTTTGACTGAAAATGGATGCAATCATTCGACAGAATACTATCTATTACAGTAAACACACTTATCCAACAACTCGCCCCATATGAGCACTTTCAGGGCCGTTCTTAGGGTTGAATAAACATACCTGCTCTGGGGTAGGCACTTCCCTGAGCTCCCCTAAAAACTGCACAGATGATTTGTTAAGTTCGCGGCTCCCTTCAAGTTTTACTCAAAGTCAACTCAAAGAACAATTGAGGGCCCTCTTGCTAATCTGCAGTTCCTCTAATGGCCACTTGAGTATGGCCTTAAAAAAGCAAGCCGATCCCATCAGAATAGGTGCCATATTAAATTTTGTTAACTAACCTGATCATGTCATATGAATTGATTAACAAAGCACTTCTCTTCAGTTTTAGCTTTTGCCATTTCAAGATGCCAGCTCAACAAAATAGACACTTGTTTTGTGGTGCTGAAATGTTGTCTGTTAACATAACCTTTAGTGTTCCCAATCCCAACCACCAAATGTGAACCACTGCTCACCGCTAACCCCAGGATTTCCACTTGATGTAATGCACTGTGAGCAGCCAGTAGCTTATAGTGATTCAAGGACATGTAAGAGAAAGTAAAGTGCCTCTGCACCATTGACAGTAAAAACTATGGACAGAGCCTCCGTGACGTCACCCGTTTGTTTCTGAAGAGCCGTTTTGAGTCTCAGTGGGAGGTTCCGGGACGTGATGACCGCCGCCATGTTGGCAGCGTCACGTCAACTAAAACTCCGAATATGGACAAAGAGGGGGAGCACGAGCGGGGTTTAGGGGGGCGGGCGATCGTGGAAGCAGGAAACTCACGCTGTGATAGGTCAACTGTCTGTCACTCAAGCGGCAACGCCCATAATTAGGCGTAATTTTAAGTCCGAATACAATTGAAACGAGTGAGTTGTAAAAAAATTCACCCCTCCTACAATTGACACTAGAAGAGAACCTATCATCTGAGACCACAGCGATTTTTTTGTACCAGGCCGTAAACATGTTCTTTTCTGCTGTGAAATCGGCCATTTTAACATGGGAGTCTATGGGAAATTACTCGCTTTTGGAGCCAACCCCCAGCTGTTGCAGCGTGAATTACAAGTTTTGACACTTCCGCATGGGCTTCAACTTTGAGCCCCGAAGGTTGCCGCTTGCTCTGCACGCAGGCACAGAGCTCAGGTCCATTGTTGGCACCTGTACACATTTCTAAACGTCAATGTTTTTTTGCTCAATAGGGACTAAGTTTCCATTCATGTTTGCGTGCTGGTCTTCAGTCTCCTTTAAAGCCTTGACGTCCAGCGCTGCAGTTATCTAAACACACCATCTCCTTCCAAACGCCTTTGATCCCCATACAAATCTGTCAAACACATTTATGGCCAGAGCTAATTTGTTGCAGGCCAGATGCAAACTCGTTGAGAGGTGAGTCACAGTATGAAGGTCAGCATAGAATCAGAAACTAACATTTGGTTCTGACCAAAGCCGGCCCTGCAGATTTGAATTCCTGTATTTCATAAACAGAATTCAAGAACGATTCATTTATCTGCTAGTGCATGCTGTTTGGTGCGTATATTACTCGCAAAAGATGGCTTATTTAAATTGAGTCAAAGAGCTCTGCATAGTTTTCAAAGTGACCAAAAGTATTTGGACAGCTGTTTCAAAGCCGTTTTTGGTGTAGTTAATTTATCACTTCATCAGTCGAAGCACCTTGCAAGCTGTGGAAAGCTAAGTTAGCATTAGCTTCCCCACAGTTCATATAGTACCAAATGTAGCAAATACTGAGGGAATAAGGGCATCCAATTGATCCAGACCCTGATCTAGTGGCACCCTGTTGAATACATTCACTGTGAAAAAACAGTGTTGCCAAATGACTAGCTGGCTAAAGTGTGCCACCTGCAACCATGAAGTTAAAGGTGTCACACTTATCACTTATTTAAAACCTTTGACATGTCTAACATTTTTGTTCAATTAAATCTAAAAGTCTGCACTCCAAAGCTAAATTTGTGTGAACTGCATCACTGTCCGTATATTTCCAGACAAGCGTCATTTTACTGAAGCACCTGTGTTTTGTGTACAGACCACTGATCCTCTGTGGATCTTGTTTGATTGTCATGTTTCTTTGAAGTCTATTTCCAGACCATTTTAATAGCTGACAAATGCTAACTGACAATCAGTCCTAATCTGACCCACCTTTGCAGCAGTCTGCAATTTTGATGCCCCAAACTTCAAAGTGCTTCCTCATGAACGGTTTGAGTTAGTCTGTGTCTGTATGGTGGCACAGCTTCTGACAGGTCTGTGGTGCCCGGGCCGAGGACCAGTCCGTGTGCACACTGGCGCGAGCTAGCACAGTAAATCCTTAACCGGCCTGTTGTTACACTGGAACACTAAATGTTTCACAGAAGTTCTTTTCCCATTATGCTAAAGGCGGTGCAGCATTCAATCACCACAACTGAACCCTTAAGTATTCCTGCACATATTGAACACAGGTGTACTTCCCGAGGCAGAAGCTGCTTTGTGCCAGAATGTTTTATGAGAGCTTAAGACAGACAAAGAACACACATAAGTCAAATGTGTGTTAGTAGGTATGTTTCTGTGTGTTACCTGTGCATGTGCAAACATACGCTTGTCTCTTTGGTCACGATGTGATAAAAGGGCGTACATGTGCTGGTGATGCAAAGAGACCTCAACACATGGGGGAGGGAGCCGCGAATCTGCAGCTGCTCTCAATTCACCGCCATGGGTCTGTTTTGTGCACAGCTAGTTAAATGTCTCACTCTCTGTGTGTTTCTATCTTGTCAGTGTCTCTGTATGTGTGACATCTGCAGGAAATGAGAGCCATCCTCCTATAGCTGATGAAGACAAAGGGACTGACAGACTCTATAGGCCCACTGAAGCCAAAATGTTGGAGAACATCCAAACTCTTTTTAAAACTTTTTTCCCTAAATGGGTGACAATGATAGATCGCTCTGAACCGACACAGCGTCTTCTAAGTAATCTGGAGCAGGGAAATGAAGAGAAGGAGGAAAAGTTGTGCTTCAAAGACACATAGTTGGGTCATATGGCAACAATATAGCACAAACAATAGTGTATAAGTATATATAGACACAACAAGACCCTGAAACCACACAGGACTGCACTAATGCTGCATCATGAATAAATGCGGTTTGAACCAGGATCAGATTTTTCCGATGTGGAACTGTGGGAGACCCCACAACAGCTTTCACAATGTCTTCTTAGTGAAGCCCACACATTATGTGATAAAGTGGACAAGCGCAACCTGAGATCTCACTCTAGCTCACATCATCCTGCAAGAACTTTGACACTGCTAATTGTACACAGACTACCGCAAAGCAAAAATACAGATGTGAGATTTTTCATCTTTGTCTGTAAAACCATGAAAAGAACATTAAGTATCACTTTGAAGAGAACACTGCATTTGATATGGTTATAATGTGAGGGAACTGTCTCTCTAAAAAAAAAACTTCTGCTTTAACACAAATACATCACACACATTTAGTCTGTTCTGAGTGAAATGCTCTACACTTAGTTTAAATAAGCCAGCTTGTGTGAGAGTTCTCTCATGAGATGCATTAAAGGCAATCAGAGGAGCTATTAGCTAATATTCTGAAAAACCTAAAAGCAATGATAGCACTTTAAAAAGTTGTTGTACACCTTGCTCTGGCTGAAATAGGTGCAATATTGTACCATACCTCCTTTTAATCTTAGCTCATCCACTAAACAGCAGGATTACTTAAGATTCCAAGTCTAACTGCATGCCTGCTAATAGAACTCTGTCTCCCTCTAGTGGTTTTCGACAGTGCTCCAGCTGACATATTCCTGTAGAGAAACATGCTGCAAAATGGTACCAACTTCCACTTATGACCAAGATATATACACTGACTTGGCCCACCATGATCACAAACTCAATCACAATAACTGTTACTATTTGTCCCACATTGAGGAAATAAAATTATTTAATGCAACAATATTTCTATATTTATTTATGAGATTAGTTTGGGTACAACAGTCAGTAGTTGGTGCACATGCCATATATCATCATTTCATCACTGACCAGCTTCAAACAGCACAGTAACACCTGTCAATAAGGAAAATGTGACATATCCTGTTAGGTTGCTTTACAAAGAATGGAATCATATTGAATGATTTAAATAAAATGTAAACAACTAAACAAGATTTAATATTTATAACTTCTATAGCTTTACTACAAATAGGACAAATAGAGATGCTGAGTTATAGATTATGGAGCAAAAACATCAGCTTCTTCACTGTAAAGAATAAAATGCTGAAATAAATGTGTTAATATTAAATTAATATTTCACTACACATCAAAGAATCATATTTGTTCCTGTAGCCTGTAGTGATGTTTGTCTGTCTAGATAGTTTTAATGTTAATTTTTAAGAACATCTACATGTCACTGCAGGCAACAACCAAAATATGGCAAGGCTGTGTGGTAACCTATCTCTTTAAAATAGAGTATCAAGCATCACACAGAACATTTGTATTAAATGGGTCATGACTTCCTAAATAGCAGAAACAGGACAAAGAACAGTATTCAGTGAGGCTATAACACCACACACAGTGACCACAGTCAACCACTAGGTGGCGCAGCAATTGCAAAAATAACTCCCTTGCTCTTCGAGCTGGAGTATTGCTGTTATTTTTGATCATAAAGGCATGATTGACTACAAATATAAAGATAGCTCATTTCATCACAGTGTATCGTCAGCTCCCAGGCACAGATCAATACATTATTTACCAGCAGAGATGTGAAAGAGGCACATGTGTCAACTAAAAGCAAACGCCTAAGCCCAGGCAATGATGTTCAACCACAATACTGCAGGAATTCACAAGCCTGCGTCTGACCTGTACACAAGAAGAAGAAGTCTCAAACGCCTGTTTGGTCTTTGTTACTGGGTGACCTAGAACAAATATGTGCACTCAGAATGCAAGATTCAGAGGTTGAAGTCAGGAGTCAGCAGGTCATGATCCAGCTGCCTGTAGGAGGTGCTTTGTTGGCAGGCCTGTGGTGCTCAGTAAGGCTCCATCTTGATCCTCCTGTACAAGCAGCAGGTGAACACCATCCCACAGATCTGAAAACAGGAAGTGTTAGGGTCAAAGAATGCCGTTCAGTCACCGTGGAGGACCGCAGAAAGCTTAAATGATGTTGACTGTAGAGTCAGGGTTAAAGGTGATGGGGGGTGTGAGTTAGGAAGTTGTGTGCTGGTTACTATGGAAGATGTCCAGCAGCCATTATTGCAGCAACATGTGTGCACACAGACAGAGAGAGAATGAAGCTGGGGTGGACTGAAAAAACAGATCCATGCACAAAGACAACGGCATCACTTTAGCCTTTGCAGTTGTGGTAAACACTAAAAGTTGATGATCAAAGGCTGCAACAATCTGGCAGTGTAGTGACACCATAGGGAGTCCACAGCTATCTGATATCTGATACCTATTATTAAAGGGATGGAAACGGTTTTATTTCTTCTATTGGTCTGTGGTTTCTCTTGTTTGATATTTATTTTAATGTACAAAAACTAATTATTTTTGCGTGGTTAAGGTTATTTTCTCAATACTGCTTATTTGGAGCTTTAGAAGCCAAGTAAGGTGACAGAGTTGTAGTACAAATGAAAATCAAACTGTTCTATTCTTTACCTCGCCTCATACACAAAACTGAATGTCGTCAAAAGACAGGAGGAAGCACAGAAGAGACAACAATACAAACAGACAGCAGAATTCTACTGAACCTTCAACAAGAGTTTCTCGTGGACATTGTTTTAGCGTACGCTACCTCCAAGAAAGAAAATTCTAATTTGCCCCTGAGGAGGTGACAGAAGAAGAAATTGGGATTGTTGATGCATTTATGACTGTAAAAAGTATGCAAAGTGAAACACAGGGAAAGAAAGGCAAGCAGCAGGAAGAGACATTGACCTGAGCCACTGGGCTTTTCATCCTTGATGGATAAACAGGCAAGTGCCCAGATTCCATCTTTGGATCACTAAAAGCCCTCTGAGAAAGCCTTATCAACAGAGTCAGCATTGAGTCATCACAACCTCTCTGCAGGCAACTTTCTGAATTTTTTCGTCTCAACCACCCTTGCAAATGAGATCTGGATCTCAATGGTTTTTTTTACCTGGTTAAAAAAAGGTTAAAACCAGCAGAGATTTATATGATGAAGCTAGAGGATGGCTGACATCCTGGCTTACAGAACAATGGCATGAGGCAGAAAGGTAAATAAAAGAGTCGCAATGTTTCTTTTGTCCGTTTTGTTTTTTGTTTCCTTAAAGCCTAATTAGAGAAGATGGAAGTACCAAAAAGCGACCATGTTGAAAAAAAAAATTACTGAGACACATGGCATTGAGTTGGGAGGCAGATTGTATATCTGTGCTCCACAAACATCACTATTCAAAAAGGTTTATGATAGCATAGTCTATTTCAGATTGCAAGTAACCATGGCAACAGCACTAATGCTTTCCCTGAATGAATAATTTAATAGGAGGTGTTATTGTAAAAAGAAAAAAAAAATGAAATAAAATCAGTATATGACGCATGTTTTAATAAAAATCCATCCAAGTTAGGTGGTGTAATTACTTCTGCTTTAAACTTTTGTAAATATCACAGTAAGATTATCTGAAAATTGCATACCACATCCACCAACACACATTACCATATTAGCAGGAAAACATAATGAAGGAGGGTTTAAAGGTAACTAAATGATATATCATTCGCCAATATTTGCTACCAATAAATGTATGTATGTTTGTTGATATGCACCAATAAGAAATCTCTTTTAAATTCACAAAGCATAAAGTAGAACAAGATCTGTTAGCTGTAGCGTCATCACATAGTTTAAGTATACTTCAGTAACAGATGTCACTTGCGTTTAGTTTGTAAAATATATGGCTGACAAGTCATTAAAAAAAGAAATTGATGCAAACACTTTCCATTTTTAGACAACCATAACCTGTTCTTGACAAGTGTCAAGTTACTCAGCATCTGTTTGTTAGCAAGGTAGCTACCGAGCTCAGGTTTGCCAGTATGTACATAGTAGCTCTATATGACATCTATACTACAATATTTTATACCGTATGAGCCACAAAAATTCATCAGGTTTGAAATATAAAACTGTCCGTAGAGTGGCACAGAAAAACCATTGTGTGTGTACATATAGCATGTAGGTATTTCAAAGACAGAAGCAGAAGCAGCACAGCGCCTCAGATCACAGGAACATGCAAGATGCGTTTGACCTTTATCAAGCCGTCATACTTATCACCAGTAACAGCCCATTATCACAACATGCACAGCCGCAACCTGTTAAAATACATCCAAAGCCGAGCAGAATCAAACAAAGGGAAAATAATATTAATTCAGTAAATGCAGATGACAGCAGATATTCACGTTGAACACATAGCAGGCAGCCACACAAGGACAGACGTGCAGTCAAATGTCCATAAAGCCCTCCAACCTTGTCTCTCCATTAGATTAAACAACCAAGGTGCTCTAGAGCCAAATTACAATGCACCAAAGTCCTCTTCTTCTTCTTTATAGAGCAGATAGATAAAGCAGGCTGTCAAGAGTGCCCCTGCCAGCTACACCAAAACACACACACACAGTACAGCACACCAAAGACAGATTAGTATGGTCCACATGATATCACATAAGACAAAATTTAGCCCAATGTGAAGTTCAACAGGTGGACATAAAAGTTCAGTCAGTATGACAAAGACAAGACATTAGAATCTTATTCAGACAAGAACAGTTGACAAAGACATGTATTAGCATTTTATGTGCGTCTGATCAAGTATATTCTAGAGTGCCTTATTTCTATGTTAAGATGATTTAAGAATGCAACATTATAGCAGTGGAAGGCTATACTATAAAATTCCCCTTAGAGCCACTCAAGAGACTATACAGCTGACTAGCTGTCATCTTTTGCTGTTGAAAGTCTGGTTAATTATGGCAAAGAAATATCTGGCCTCATGTTTTCATTCTCAGTGTTCTGGTGCTTACTAAAAACAGAAGAGCATGCATAATAGTGGGAACTGAAGGGTCAATCAGTCTTACAATACCCCAGAAAAGAAATGGTGTAGGTTTGTTTGGACTCAGGTTATTGAATGATGGTCAGCCTTGCAAACAGGCGCTCATACACTACCTCTACGGAAAAGCATCTGCAAGGCTTAAAAGCTTAAGTCCATCAGAGCCTGTGGCAAATCAAATAATAAGAATGAACTAAATGGGATAATAATGACAGAGAAACTAGATAAAAAGCTGCTGTTGACCTGCCATGGTACATTATAGATAATGGAAATGTTTTGTTTTACATTCTTAGAGCTGAAAGCAGCACTCTCATTTTTACTAAAACACAAAATGGGCTTTTATACAACAGTGTGCATTCAGATGTCATATCGTACTTACCTGCAGACAGGCCACACCTATTCCTACAGCACCGATGACCAACAAATGGTCAGCCAGGAACTGCTCCAGCTTAGTGATGCAACCCCCCTGCAGAGTAGGAAATTATATTATACCACTGAACAGATCAGTTTATATAAGCTGGAATACTCCGGTTGTATTATATTATAGAAAAAGATATGAGCTGTGAACGCTGTAAAAAAAAAACAAAAAAAAGACAAAAAAGACATTTTTTGGACACCAAACCTACAGTAGAGGCTGGCACAGTCACCTTCCATGGCATGTGATATCATTATTTCTCAGGACATATCTTCATGTTTATGCCTTTATGCACATGAAGCAGGCAGTGCACAGTGAGTGATAAGAGGGGGAACTGAAGGGTTTGACACAAGAAGGTGGAAAAACGTTCCTCTGTGCAGCATGGATAAGCATTCAAAACCTCATCTTTTATTCATTTCCACAGAGCTTGTTCCTTCAGAGGAAAGTTTCCAACTACAGTGTTTTTTCCTGCTGTTGCTGTTTTTTATTTTAGGAAGTCAACTATCAGGACATGGGGAAATCAAAAGTGTTCTAGTGATACAGTTTTATGTCAGAAAAATATACAGTGAACAATTTGGAAATATTGTTTAGTCTCCTGTAATGTATTTCCATAAACAGAATTTCAAAAAAATGTCTTAAATCCTTGCTTCAAGAAAAAAAGCTCTGCTGTATTAGATGGTCCACAATGTATTGGTGGAATTCTTTCCTGGAATCTGAATCTTGTGCTCATCTCACAGCTTATGATCGCACAGAGGAGCTGTGTCAAATTCTAAAAGTGATTCTGTACTCTACAACCCCCACTAGAAATTTCAACACATTCACCATGATACATTCCCAGGGCTTGAACTATTTTCTGAAATGTGTAGTCCACTAACCTCCACCTTGTAGATATTGGAGGGGTGGTCTCTCTTGCCGCAGAGTGGCGTAATGGTCTTACAGCAGCTGTCTGGCACCACTCTGCTTTCTGCCTGCTTCGTGGAAATGTAAACACTCAGCGTCCAGTCATGGGAGTTGTTGCTGCCACAGCACTTGAACTGGAGATGTAAAAAAAAGGAGAGAGAAATTGATTTGATTCATAATTAAGGTTTAATATACAGTGTTGTTTGAAACTACCTCACACAGGATGAATTATTTCCATTCTTCTCATAAAATGCCAAAAAAGGCTACTACATAATCTTACTTAAGTATTGCTTACATCTTGCTGTAGTCTGTCCACAGCTAAGGTGATGGCCTCCTTCCCTGGCTGAGCATAGTTCTCCGTCATAGTCTGGTTCAGATGTTGCTTGAGCTCCTCACTCAACTGGAACAAACACAGAGACGGTCAGAAACAGTGTGTTTGAGACACAGAAGGCAGGAAGGATACATTTTTTGGAAATAGGCTTAATTCATCATCACATATGGAACACAATAAGTATAACATAAGTGCAAAGATGATAAAGGTGAGTGCTGAAGTGAGTGGGAGGAAGATAGATGGGTAACATCTGTGAGCCCTGCCACTGAAAACACTCATGAACAACACTGCAAAATATAGATATAAAATATTGCCCTGTATGTGTGTATACACTGTGCATTCATATGCACACGTGCAGTCATTGACCCGTTACTTCAGAGGGTAAACTCATCACCTGAACATTTAATGATTTACTTTATTGGAACACACTTGCTCAGAACAAGAAACAGAGAATGATGAGAACCCTTATCTTTAAAGTGATTCTATCCTGTTCTGAACCCTTTTCCATTACAATAAATCTTTGAGCTGGCTGCAGATCACATGGAGCTCTCCGTTCCAAGCTGATTGGCAGGTAGTTGTTTGGGAGATAACAACATGTTAAGAACTGTGCAGACAGCCAGGTCCATCACAGGATGTTCACCTACTCTGCACCATGCCTTTAAACTGACCTGAATCCTACGGTTTCTTTTCTATACTGTGAAAAATAAATATTTGGACATATTCACTCCATAAGAAAAAGAAAAATGTCCCTGTCATTGAGAGTACGGTAGTTTGAGCAAATGCCCCTGCAGTCACTATTTTCTTTTTCAGGTTAGCTTGGTTTCCAAGTGGATGGTCTCCACTAGACATACAGTACTTCCATTTAAAGCTATTGCAGCCTCTGACTTTTTCTTCTGCATTTCTTTTGCTGTTTATCCAGTTCAGTCAACAGACTGTAAAACAAATAAAAAAACAACACAAAAGGAAATAGCACAATAAAAGCAAGGTTATAGGTTCGCCCCCACAGCCACACTGCCTAGATCCAGTATTCCATATGCTACCTAAACAGTAAGAATATTTTATTACAAATAGACTTTCTCCTCTGCCCAGTGTGCCATCTAAATTCTGTGAGGATAGATTAGGTCCTTAGGGACTCAACTATAGGTTAAAAATAAGCTGTGATCACTTACCCTCTGGTAGTATACATAAGCCAGCACTCCAGCCACCAGTTCAATCAAGAAGATCACCAGCAGGCAGAAGAAATACTGTGGATGAGATACAGGACAGCAGGAGAGAAAGGAGGGGATCAATTCAATACAATAGGCTAAATTCAGAACAAATTTGTTGCTAACTCAAAATACTCTCACTTGCAACAGCGCAATAAAAACTTTCATCGACTGTCATTTCGCTGCATCTGTCAGTTGTAACACAGATGGCAACGCTGCACACAATGAAACAACCAGAAAGCAATTTGACAGGCTGTGGAATCAGATTTCTCTCGAGCCTCCTTTAAGCGCTGCTTGAAACCAGTTTCATTATGCATCATAATTAGATTCAGAACAGCATATTCACAAAAACTAAATTAAGGCAGTTTATGTGTGAAATGGAAGACAGTTAAATTGTATTCCTCAGGGAAAAAAACTTATATAAAGAATCAGTGTATTTAACGATTTAAATTCCATACACCAGGGGTGAATATAGAAGAGTTAAAGCCTTGCCAGCCAAGTCAAGCTGCAGTTTACATCCATGTCTGCCTAAACTCCTGCAATATATGTAGTAAACGTATCGCTGTTCAATCCGAGGGAACATCTGTGTCAAATGTAAAGAAATTTCTGTAGTGTTTTTGAGCTACTGCACTCACAAAAATCGACCACAAAAACACAATGTCTCCAGCCATGGCAGTCACGGCTATGGAGGCATACAAATGACATGGGAAATTACAGGCTTCTTCATTAATGACAAGCACTATTGTTAGTACTAAAATGCAGAGTATAGTTATGTAAACTGTGAAGCACACCCACACATTTGGTAAAAAACTTTTCATTGTTTGTGATATGGTTTCAAACACCACTTAAGACAAACGCACAACACTGCTGCAGGACCATTATGGAGAGACACTTGCTGCTACCTAACGTGCACCAAAAGAAGAAAAAAAAAAGGTGGCAAACTATTGGTAACAAACCGCTGCAGGGAAGCAGTGAAAAAATATTAGCACACTTAAACAGCTGTATCTCTTAGTTACAAGAAAAAACACTGTGCTTTCTGCCTACACAAACGCTAACTTTACCTCTTCTTTACACACACACTTACTGTACATGTGAGCATCGCTCATTAATCTCGAAGCCATTCTAAAAATATCACATTAATGCAGTCAGTACTGAACCAAACTATACCACAGACTCCAAATCCTCCTCCCCTTCACTCCTGCGAGCTCTGCTCTCTCTCCTATTGCTCCATCCATCACCAGAAGATAGACAGACCTATAAATAGTCCTGCGGCAGTGAACGTTCACCTCCAGCCTGCCTCTCTCCCACTGGGCCCTGTCGCTGTAAAATAATGAGGACAGTAAGGGCCCCATCAGAGCCATTTCTCAGCATCTAGTGATAAACCATGGACCAGGTTTGCACAGATGAGTAACATGTTTTGTTGTTACACAGGTGTTGCAGGGAAGCAAACCTTGGTGAACGTGTGGGCGAGCATCTACTGTAGCTTCTCAGTGTAGGCATAGCAATCTAGGACAAATAACTAACAGGCTGGACCATCGGCAGAGTTATTATTACATAACTTGTAACACAGCGAGGATAGGCAGTATTAAAATAAACCCAACATTTTTATATATCTTAGACTGTCTGCTTAATAAGTTTTCCTCCATGGTGCTATAGTCCAGTGTTTCATAGTAACCCTCTGAGTGCTGATCACATGTTTTTGTTTTTTGTTAGTTTGTTTTTGGTTGTTTTTTTAGTTCGTTGGTGTACAGCAGATGAAACGGATGATTCGGTGTGTCAGCCCTGGAGAGGAACAGCCAAAGGTAGAAGTTTGTTGTTTTATGCTTTAAATCAAGACAGAAAAAAACAATAAAATATCACAATGTTTGGCTTAGATTTGGTTAACACAGATGTCAATGACTGCATTTGTGTCAAAACTACATGTATTTGAAAGTATCTGTCATATTAACAAAGAAATGTGAAGTGACATATAGGCCAACAGAAAAAGTAAAGTTCAAATAAACTTTGTTTTGAGCACAGACAGTCCATAACAGGAGTTTTTCCTCCAAAGAGATTTAGCCATGATCAATCAATCAGAGTCAAACTGCAGTTTTATCCAGGCTGGCTCAAAACTTTAAGCAATATGTAGTGAAATGTCATCACTATAGCATTTTATCCTCTTAAACTTTAATAAAGTTTGTTAAAATCTGCAAATTAACCCTTGAATTATGGCTAAACTATGTTTTGCGAGGTCAAAGTGATTTTTGACCTTTTTAACTCAGCAGAAAGACTCCAGTCTCCAAAGTCTCACCACAGACAGACAGCTTCTCTGCTCCCGGATCACAGCGCAGCAGCCTAAAAAGCCCGTCACCACCACCAGGCTGCCAGCCAGGATGAGGATATATGCTGAGACAGCAAAAGTGCTGGAGGCCAGCAGACTCAAATAGTCACTCTTTTCCACCAGTGTCCAGACTCCTACACCCAAGACAGCAGCTCCACCCACCTGGAAAGCAAAAAAGGGGAAGAGGTGAAGAGTAAGTGTGAGAAACATATGAGAGGATAAAAGTAGCAAAGGGTGACAAAGATTAAAAAACACATAGAAGAACGGACTGGTGAAGTCATATCAGTTCAATTCTAAAGAAAGGAAAATAAAAACGGGGAGCGAGTTCAATGCTATGAGATGAGTCACTTAAAAAGCAGCAAACTAAGAGGTCAGTGGAAGGATGTGAAGAGGACAAACAGAAATGGAGAAAAGCAGTCAAGTTTAAAGAGCAACAGCCACAGTGACAGTGAGACTCTGGAGATCAGGACATAATGACCATTTCCTCACAAACAATCCTGAGTAACTGACCCACAGTCCAGATCTGTTCTTCACATCTCATCAGTTTCACAGGCAGCCTAAAAGGAAATGCCTGAGAGACTCTCCCCTTCATCCTCCCATCCCTTTCCGTCAAAAGTCATGAAACATGTGCCCAACCAAGGAGGCACCACTGAGATACAGACTTTCCACAACATTGCTGGGACAAAGTTAGAAAATAGCTTATCTTTAAAACATTTTAAGTAGAAACTAATGACAGTGATGAAAAAAACACAAAAATGATGTGGTGAACATGAAGGGGAAGAAGAGCAGAGGAAAGCTTGCTTCAGTAAATGTAAGGTGGTGACAGAGCATTAACTAAAGCCAAAAGATGAAGTTTAACCTCAGCCACACAACAATCTGTCTCGCTACTCAAAATGTTTCTGAGTGCACTCAGACACTCTGCACATTATCTGTAAGGGTGTACAGCTTTAGCAGCAAACTGCAGCAACATCAAGTGTGGTGCCAAAGAGCAGGTTTGATACACTGTTCCCATCGTACATTGACAAGCCCTAAATAATCCATGACTCACTTTGGGCTGAGTCCATTGCTCAGCTTTTTCAGACTCAAAACTCTCTCTAATCCTCTGCCTCTTTCTATGTGGCTCTTCTCATGTCATGCCATGTCTTTCAAAAGTGGCAATTTTGAAAAGGTTTTGCTGTATGTAAAGCACAAATTTATGAAAATAATAAGGTAGAGGTAGGCATCTGTGAGTGGAGGTTCCTTAAAAAGATGATGTTGCCACTTACCCAGAAGAGAAAGTTGAAAACAAAGAGCAGGTACTTCAGACACACAGTCACCCAGTCCTCCTGGTCCTCTTTATAAACCGCAGACATCTTCTTTCCTCCAGTTTAGTTCTGAAAATAGAGTGTGTTTTTCAATGCAACAAGGTGCATAATTGAACAATTTATGATGACAAATGTTTAGTCCCATGATCTGATAGGAAAACACATTCCTAGAAAGCTCATGGAGTCCAAAACAGACCCACTTAGATTAAAGCTCTGCTTATTGTCACATCTGACAGGTCTGCATAAAACGTGTGCTGCAGCAAGTGAGAATAATCACAAAGAGGGATTTGTTTACCGAAAGAACCAAGCTGTCTGTCAAATATCCTAACAAAAGCAACATCCCAGCAGCGACATTAAGACATTTTTCAGTGTTTAAGGTTGGCAAAGCATCATAAGTCTCATATTTCTGCTCCTCCACATACCACACAATTCCCAGATGATCACACGAACAACCATCTCAATGACCCTTTGGGTATAACTGAGACTACAGCCATTGTGAAGAGTTTGTAACTTAGACTTTCCAAGTTACATCATGTTATCTCAATGACTGTTGTACCACAAAACTTATTTTAAAATTACTCACAACACTGAACAGAAACCTCTGAATCATTAATTGATTCAGAGAGTGTATGCTTCTGTAAATAAAAGGCCAGTGGGTGGAGAGCACTTAGAGCCATAAAAACTGATCTATACTGTATCCTTCATTGGGAAGAAGCACCAAAGGAAGCAATGCAGCTTTAGTGTCTGTCAGTCAGGGAGTTATGCACACATATAAATAGTAATAGTAACTGAATATTTAAGTGGGAGTTTTCAGACATTTTTTCTCATTTTCAAAGTTAAGTCACAAATCACACTGAATTCCCAGGGAAAAAGTTAGAAATGTGAAACTGTCACTTTTCTGAGAAAAAAAAATCTGACTTCACATTCAGAATTCACATTTTTTTCAAACTTCTGATTAAAAAATGTCACAATTCTGATGTGGAGTTCAAAGATCAGTCTTTCTGACTTCTAGATTTAAATTTTGATTCCAGACTCCATAATATGATTCATAAAATCAGAATTCAAGGTCTAAGGTAACAGTTGCAGACTCAGATATTTGAAAAAAGGGAAACTGAGTTTAAATTCTTCATTCTCAGTAAAATAAAATAAAGCATTGTGGGGAAAAAACAAACACTAACTTCAAAATCATAGTTTTGGAATCTCAAATGTATGAAAGAGTTTTGTTTGCCCAAAATTGTGAGTTTAGATTTCTCACTTCTCAGACGTGTATGAAGCCTGACACTGCAACTGTCCAAACGCTAATGGACATGACTGTTTATTTATGGAAAGGCTGAACACACTAACTCTTCCCTTTGTATAGCTTTTTGATTAACGATAGTATTACGTGGAACAACACTGTCTATTGTCGACACACACACTTACAGGACGTATCACTTATCACCTGTGACAACAAAGAAGTTCCAATCTGATTAAATCCCCACTGACGCAGTCTGACTAATATAAAAGTATACTACACGAATTTAAAGTCACTTTAATGTGAAGCAATTAAAACAGTTCACAGTCGCATGTATTTCACTTTAACACGTTTTTTTGATGAAAGTGTCTTCACAGTTCATACTGTGTGTAAACTGTTAAGTCCACCTTCAGGCCTCCTCCTGTTTTAATGAGTCCAGATGCGTTCACTAAAAGCCACAGTTAGCTTTAATAACGTGGTCGTCTTCAAGCAGACATTTTGGACTTTGGCCCTTGCGTGTCTTCGAGTACGAGCTGCCAACCATAAAGACAGAGAATATGTGTCCTTTTACGGTTTAAGACAAACTTTCCCCCGCTTTCTTCCCTTCGGGATGGTTTGGAGCATCCCGAGGAAAAACAAAATCACACAAACACATCCTCCCACCTGCGTCGCTGATGCCCAAACAGGACAAAGTTTAAATGAATTATCTCACAGTTACAACGACACACTGATGTTTACGTGTCACTGCAGATAACATACTCACCAGAACCAGCGGGTAGTGTCGAGAATATAAGCGTGTTGTACCGCTATTCCCGTGAACTCGGAGTATACGCGGCACTGCAGCAGTGGGCGTTTTGTCCAGTGAAGCTTGTTGCTTTCAGGCTGTCCAACAGTTTGCGCCTATGGTGCCTTCGTGTCCGGCTCGTATTTCCAAGCTTCAACTAGCAAACATAAACAAACAAAAATGTTTTTTTTTTATTTTACTGCAACAGCATATATTTGTGTTTATCGTGGAGCTTTGAGTAATAATTGCATACAAAGAAAATGTTTTATAGTTCGAAACACACTTCTGTAGTGTGTGTATTTCAATCATTTACACAAATATGGGCTAGGCATACTTTACCCTCACAAATATACAAAAATATTTGTGTTTTATGTGGTTTAAAGAGACATCGTTCTTCTTTAACATATACATATGTTTTTAAATGGGAATTTCTTTATAAGGGCTAAGAAAGTTGTATTTTGTTGTACTTCTGTGTGAAACCACTAAGTGAGGTATTGGCATTGTGTGTGATCTTTACAACAAATCTGGTTATGTTGAGAGCTGTACTTGGTCCCATTAAAATGAGTACGTGGAGATAAATATATAACATTTTTTAAAAAATAAAATAAAATAAGTTAGGACTTGTCATTTAATTACTGTTTTGAATTAAAAGTGGTCATATTCAACAGTTGTGATTTATTTTTCAAGGTTGCTAGATTTCTAACAGTCAGTGAACGCTGCATCATTGTGAACTGGGTCACAATTGAAAAGACGGAAATGGAGACTGACAGACTGGATACCGCTGCACCATCCACAGCATAACCTTGGTTACAATGTAACCACATAGCGTAACCTCCTGAAGAATTCCTCAATGAGGTGAAAATGAATAAACACAGATTAAGAAGAAAGAAGATGAATGGCACTTGGTGATGATTATAGAACCCATCTCATTATAACCTCTACTCATGTCAGTAAAATTAACACTTTTCTGATTGCTCTTCATTATGTAAAGTTGACCGAACTCAAAGGGGGAAATGGAAATGTGGTATTTCAGCAGTGAGCTAATCAACGCTGATTTGATTGTCTAGTTTTATTTGTTTCATGAAGGATATGAATGTATAATCCTGCCCTACCTATCTTAAAGAGCTGTTACTGTGTCCCATCATCCTCTTTGACCCAACAGTATGTTTTTTGTTTTTTTTTTCCACCTCAGTAATCCAATATGCTCACAAGCCATTAGCAGTAGATGATGGCTGCAGTTACAGCCTCTACACTGGTCACTTGCACTGGCGACAATCAGTCTACCAAAACAACATTATTTAGCAAAAGATCGCATCCATCAGGTCATTTTTTTCCACTAATAAACCTCAACTAACCAGAAGACACAAAAAATCTCCTTGTTATGGCTGGAATTTGGTGTGGAATCTGTTTTCCATGTCCTCAGCAGTGACAGAATAAAATAAGATGTGGTTTCCCTGAATGCCGCCTTATTTCTATGCCTTAGATATAACCTCCTTTGTAGGGCCCTAAGCTCTCTCAGGCTTGTGGTTGAACTGCAGGGCATGACTGAGCATGCATGTCAAACACAAACAGGATAAAGCAAACATGATGTGCACTGGTGTGTACCGTGTGTGATTGTATGAATGACCAAAAGGCAACAAAGAATAAGAGTATCACAGATTATAGACTGCATTGTTCTCCATCCATTAAAATCTAATGGCTTGCTTGGATTTGCCTATGTAGTGTAGTTTGTATATTGGAGAAACATGCACAGAGAAATGTTTAGAGACAGAATCTGGATAAAATGCAGAAAAAATGTAGAGATTTAAATTATAATTTAACTTTTTTAGAAAAAAATAAAGTTTTGCAAATGGTTTGCATTGTTTAATTTAACTTTGTGTTCCCTTTCCTTTTTGTAGTCATCCAGAATATCACTTACATAATGATTCCACTGCTGGATTGCTTTCTGGAGGTCAAAGACTTCTGGAAGAATTAACATGCTTTACATGTGAATGCATGTAATCCACTACCACTGCACATTTAGTCTTCATTAGCTAACATTTATAGATGATCAATATGAAATAATTCAAATTTTAACTGATTAAATAGGATGTAAGTAGATTTAGCGCCCCTGCAGGGCTAGGAGGAACCAATTTATAAAACAGTGAGTCACTGTACATTAGCTTTGAACAAACATGTACAACACAGTGTTTTGGTAGTACTACATTAACATGCACACATACACACATAACATGCAATTATTATTATTATTATTCAGTCTATCTGTAACTTTGCTACACTGTATGGATCTGCCAGTGCTAACTTAGCTAAAAAAGGATTTATCAGGAACAGGTAGCAGTGGATGTGTGTATAGACTTGAATTGTTTATTCAGAGAATTGTTCAAATTACAAAGTTTCAATTACAAAACACCCCAGCAAAACAAAACCATGCCCGACACTAACTGCCTGTGTAACGACAATCAGAAACAAAACCAACAAAACATCTTGGCAAATTCTAACACATATTCACATATTATGACACTAGAGCATCATAATATGTGCGCTAAAGCCCTCAGCTATGGTTAGAAATTATCACACAGTAGCCTATTATAAGGTGCAGGAAGAAGTACTTTAATTAAAGTACCAATGCAACAACATAAAAAAATACCCCTTTAAAAGTAAAATACAAACTAGAGCCTAGCTGATAAATCTGTCTGATATTATTGGCCTATTAGAGATACACTGATTTTGATATTGGCCAATGCTGATGGTGTAATATGTCCAACAGACCACGCTCTAACCCCATTGATCACAGTCTGCAGCACATGGAACAGACTAAGTTATTAAGCAGGCTGAGTTAGTTTGTTTCAGGAACATGTGTACAGATAATCAGAGGGGCTGAGTTTATTCCGTTGCTGCTGCACCCAGGGGAAAAGTATGGATACATTTTCTCTGTAAATTTGCAGCCACTGAAGGAATAGATATGTGATTTAGAATCTACATCGTAGAAAGAAACCACTCCTTTGCCATAGTTCACAAAGACGCCCACTTTCTGAAGGCTTTCTGTCAGTTTGAGTGTAACGGTTGGATTCTTAAATGCATTATATCCATCCTCATCTAGCCCAATAGTCCAATATCCTTCTGAAACTGATATATTTGCGCCTTCCTTTCTATCTACAGATTCTCTGACCACCCCAACAGTCCAGTCAGTGTTTTCTTTCACTTGCACCTCAAAATAAAACTTCCCACTTGTGAATCCCTCGCTCGCCAGAACTTCTGGATACGCCTCAAATCTCTTCGGGTTGTTGGGAAGATTAAGGTTCTGTTCAAAATAAGTTGCAACTTGTTTTCCATCAGGACTTATGACAAGTGAGAAGTGCGCTGTGTCTGGATCCAGAGTCAGGTCCACTGCATGATCTCTCAATCTCTTCATTTTGATTTCAGGAATCTTTTCCACAATTACATCTGCTTTGTGTTTCACCCGAGCAACAGCTGCTCTCACTGCCTCAAAGGACAAGTCAGTGTGGATGTTAACATTAGGCCAGTCCCTGTCTAAGGGAGCACAAATGCTGGAGAAGTTCTGCAGAAAACAGTGATAGTCTCCAGACTGTGACAGCTTCTCCAGCTGGTTGCTTCTGCTTTTAAGCTCAGCCACCTCTGTCCTCAGTTCTTTGAGAAAACCTTCAGCCTTTTGTTTCGTTGCTTGGTGCCTCTCCTCAATCACTACAAGAAGCTCATCCAGGCTTCTCTGAATGGATTGGATGAAGTCAGTGAACACCTGCACACTGGCCTCACTCTCTGTCTCAGCCTCTTTCTGACTGACATCAAGTGAGCTTTCAATCTCGTTTATCTTATCACATCGTGACTGGATCATCTTCTGCATGTTTGAAATCACTCCATCTTTCTTTACTATCACTGCTTCATATTCTTCCTCCAGCGTCACCACATTGTGACACTTGTGATCAGTTTTTAGACACAAGACACAAACACAGGCCTGGTCAGTCCTACAGTACAGCTCTGTTATCTTGTTGTGCTTTTTGCACATCTTGTCATCAAGATTACTTGCAGGATCAATTAGCTTATGGCTCTTGAGAACCAAAACTCTGTGATGAGGCTCCAGGTGAACTTTACAGAAAGACGTCAGACATACCAGACAAGACTTAACAGCCTTGTGTTTGATGTCAGAGCAGATATCACACAGAACGTCTGATCTTTCTGGAAGCTGTGAGGCCAGACATGAGGCTTTGACTTGAACAGTCTTTGCATACTCAGCAGCTAATTCAGACATGATGGTGTTGACATGGAGTTCAGGTCTAGAAGAAAATGTCCTTTTGCAAAGTGGACAATCACAAACACCACTGCTGTCCCAATACTTGTGGATACAGGTCCTGCAGAAGTTGTGTCCACATGGTGTAGACACTGGCTGGGTAAAAACATCCAGACAAACAGAACACAGGAACCTCTCTTGTGATGAAAAACTGCTGGCAGTCGCCATACCTGGACAAAGATCAAGTTAAATCTAATCAGCTCAAATATACATCTCAGTGGACTCAACAAACTGTTAAAGTTGAATTTTTTTTTCTATTTTTGTTGCAATAGATGCGTAAAGAGGGGTAAACCTTACCTGCAAAGTTGGAAGATGTAAAAGCAGCTGCTCAAAACACAGAAACTTATAGTTCTGAATCAGTTTCGTTTCAGCGTGTTGATGCAAAGATGCCTCTCCCCTACTGCTCTGTCATGACACACCTCCTGTTAGAAGTTAACTCTTTCAGTTCCTTTCACACTGTTTAGTAAAATGACACGTACATATTTTATAAATAAGAAACATATATTATCTTCAATTAGCATATTAAATCACTTTGACAGCACAGTAAAGTCGTTTTTAAATGTTATAGAGTAAAGATTTATCTAAAAACCTATAAGAACAGCTTAATGTATTTTCAATTGTCTACAAAATATATGTATCAGTACATAGTTACCATTTAAATAGATTTTAATCAGTATATTGTTATCTAACTAAAACCATAAATTGAGTTTGATTGAACATTTACTGGCAGCAAATAAACTGTTAGCATTGTCAACATAGTAGCTAGCTACATTTTAAGTATGCATAATACCTTGATGCTACACTGTGTAAAGTGTTTTTGTTTTTAAATTTGATGCAACTTGCTGCAAAAAAATGCTAATTTTGTCTGTATCCATTTGCTTTTTTTACTTTTACATTTATTATGTTTAATTCCTAAAATCAAACCAACAGAAAAGAGTCAGATGTCCTTGTATTGGACATTAGATCACTCAAACCCCATCTCACTATGAGCTAAAAATCAGTCTCAGCAATTGCTGGCTACTTGCAGGTGTTAACAGCGTGGGATTACTGTTTGCATCTCACATCTTTGTCATGCTAACAGCTCTGCGAGGCATGTAAGTCAATCAATAGTAGTGCGCTGCCCACTGCTTTCCCTCCTGCCTGTGTCCTCCTCCTGCTCCCACACTGATTTGTGCATGTGATAAAGTAGCTGCACACATGACTATCCTGGAGTGTGATGCGTGGGCCTATGTTCTAGTCTAGAGCACCAACCCAGGGCTGTGACTAAAACCTGGTGTGTTTCATTGTAGTTTTTCTCTGATTAATGAGACACCATCCTGTTTTTTTCTTTTCTTGTGACAAATATCTTGTACTACTACTGGATCCTTTGATACTACCTAAATGAATTATCAGTGCTAGTATAGAAAGAATATTGAACTGAACTCTCTTATGTGAGGACAACAAAAACTCTCCTTAAGTTTAAAACACATCTTTATCTCACTCTAACAGACAGATGAGCACCAGCTGTGTAATCGGTTGGAAAATTGAAAAAGAATGATTAAGGATCAGACCTACATGTGGTGGATAGAAAAAATTTAGTGAACCTGCACTTCAGTGCAGTAAAAAGGAGAATTTGTGACCCAGAGAGTAGTGAATTCTTCACCATGATACAGTCAGAGTGATGATGATTCCACTGCTGCTAATGTATGCTAGGTTAATAGTGAGTTGACTCTTTCTACCATAGAAACAAATCATTCAGTAGTTAACATTCACAGTTGATTAATTCACATATTAATGTTAAACTGGAAAAAGTAGGGCATTTCACTTTAAGTGCATTTAAAAGCATGCAATTAATTTAGTCAATATTAGGAGGTTGAATTATTTTTCATTGAGAATTTTTGAATAATATGAAACATAAGTTCAATAAAGGAATGGATGTCTGCCCCTTTGTGTTAGCAGACAGTAGCCTACTAGTTAGCTAACTGAGCCAGAGCACCGGCATCATGATTGAGACTCATTATAGTAACACAGCTGGCAGCCTGACACCATCTTCATGTCTGACCTCACGTCAGTCCAGCACAGCTGTATGAACACAACTGTATTCATAATTGTACTTGTAACTACAGACATTTTAAAATTTGTAGTGGAGTAGAAAGTACAGATAATAGCTGCAAAATGTAGTGTAGTGAAAGTATAAAGTATGCACTATTATTTTTACTTAAGTAAAGTATAAATACATACAAATTTACTTAAGTACAGTAACAAAGTACAAATACTTAGTTACTTTCCACCACTGGTAAGAAATTAATTGTAACTTTTATTTTCAACAACCAAACATTAGAGGGTGGTTACAATATGATGTAAATGGTGTGGAAGTAGAAAGACAATGATTACAAAAATCCAAACTTATTGAGGCCGTCAAGCAGCATTAAACACCTGTGTTATATAAGACTGAGAAGCTTACTGGCTGCCTGAGAGCGTGGGTTCAGCTCCTGTGGGGAGCTCTGGGAGAAGCCAAAGATCTTATTCCACTTGGAGACTTTTTTTTTTTGGTCCATCGTGTCCACACGCGCTTGCTCTCTCTCTGAAGGCTTTTCCACGGCGCACACACAGAGGGGAATCACGCGAAGTGTAGCGCTCAAGTATAGAAGAAGCAGAAGAAGAAGAAGGAGCATTTGGTTGAGTTTCGTCTCCTGTGCGTAACCGGCTGCCTTCTTTGGCTGCGTTTTCTCCCCACTCTGCGCACGCCTGTTGATGGATGGATTGACTGGTGTCAAACCTACAACCTTCCAGCCGCAACACGCTTCCTGCAGCCTCCCTTTTACTACAACAACCTGTATCCACAGCATGGAGAACGGAACGCTTCACCTTGCGCAAATCCATTTTTCCACAACTTTTCTCGGGGATTTTTTTTAGTCTAATTTGATCCAAACTGGGATGATAATGACTTTCACCTTTGCGTGTGTTCCAGCCATATGTTCCGCGGCTCGCGGCTCTTTTTTGGCACGCTCCTGTTAGGATTTCGGGACACTTAAAAAGAGTTGTAGTGTAAAATCTCGCCGGCTCTCATGGGACTGAGGCATTCGTCGCGTTGTTTGCTGCTACGGCGGAAGATGGCGGAGGCGGACAGCTCGGAGGTAGGGGGGACCTTGTGGTGTCCTGCAGCCGGTAACAGCTGAACCGGGACCCTCTCGGTCTGCTTATTTTTTATCATGACAACACATAGAACTGAAATATTACACACACTCTTTTATTTATGTTATGATTATTATTATCATTCAGCTTTACGGTCAGTGAGGTGCGGATGCGCAGCGGGATGGGACGCGTCCTAATGATGATCGAAGCATTTCTTTGTAATAATGATCATCAATGTTTTTATTGATCCGCCCTGGGTGCACAGGAACGTGCCTGTGTCCGCTGTCCTTGGTGCTGAAACGGAACCTGCGCCTTTTCGCCGGCTCTACGTGCACAGCGTCGCTATCACAGCCAGCCTCATGCTACCACAGAAGCTACAATACAATGATCCTACTCATCATCTTTTTATCTCTGACTCTCCTTCTTTCCCTCGTCCTCCACAGAGGCAGCAGCCCGTCATGTCCTCCCTTTCTCAGTCTGCCCAGCCCTCCCCATTACCCAAACCAGTGCCTACTACTACTACCCACCATGTGCCCTGCGTCCCCCACACGCCTCATGTAGCAGCCCTTGCCACCTGTCCCGGGCGAGGAAAGATTGCCAAGTTCATCAGCCCAGAGGACATGACATCAAGGGACTACTACTTCGACTCCTATGCCCACTTTGGCATCCATGAGGTAACTGCAGCTTCCATATGACCAGAGTGAGATGCCTCCTGTTAAGATGTCATGGAGGTCCTGACAGAAGGATATGTCAATATACTCTGTTTTGATTAAGATCCATATTTTTTGGCATAAAATCAAATTTCAGATTAGAACCTGACAGATATATCAGCATATCGATGACATGTATCATGTCGACAGCTGTGAGCTTTTTTTTATACAGAACATAATGCAGACAAATAGATAGATAGATAGATATGGCCAATCTTAATTTGGACTGGATTATCATGAGATTAAGAAATTGACCCATCTTTAGTCAGCATCCTGTGAGGAACTATGAGTGACAGTGGCTGCTTTATTACCAAGGACAACCTTCCATGTGGCACCTCAGGTGTCGGCCCCAGTTTGGGTCGTGCTCCATTTAAAATCAAAACTTTAAACTTTTAAAACTGCCAGCAAGAGTGATTCCTATAGGAGAATAGGAGAGCTGTGTCTCTGGTGAATATTTAACCTAACTAATGACCTTGACACATTAAGAGAAGATGGTGGAAAAGTTTAGGGACATATAGACCTTTTTTTAAATAGTATCCATATTTAGCATGTGGGTCATTTTTCTGTCTACTTGTAGACAAAGAGAGTGTCCTGATTAGAAGAGTGTAAAGCAGCAGAAAGAAAGAAGGGAAGTGGGATGTGTGAACGGGCTCAGGGAGATGAATATCAGAGAGTCCCCAAAGGCTTCCTGTTGTACGCCTGTCTATTTCAAGAAGCTCTGCTGCTTCTGAGTCTTTTGGCCTAAATATTGCCTTTTATACCTCATTACACTACATGATGTGCAACTGCCAGTAACGTATGGTTTTTATCTCTTAATGCAGGAAATGCTGAAAGACGAGGTGCGGACGCTCACCTACAGGAACGCCATGTACCACAACAAGCACGTCTTCAAAGATAAAATCGTCCTGGACGTTGGAAGCGGCACAGGGATCCTCTCCATGTTTGCTGCCAACGCTGGCGCCAAACACGTATACGGGGTGAGACAAATGAATAACTGATGATGATGATGATGATGATGCACTCTCAAGCCACACACCAGTCTTGCAGTCTTATACTCTGTACACTATTAGAAAAGATCTGCATACATATCATTGAAATTAATGCCACAGCTGTCTCGTTATCTCTCATGCATGGCCTTTCCCTTCTTGATATTACACACACACACACACACACACACAAACACACACACACACAAGTCCTGCCTTTTTAAAATTCCTCTTAAGAGCCAGTCTTGTCCAGAAATGTGTAATCTCTCTCAGACGATCTCACACACAAAGGCAATAAGTCCCCCCACACTCATGCATGATTCATATACTGTATCACACTTATGGATGGGAGAGCGATGTGATGTATTATTTCTTGTGGTCAGGTGCGATGTGAGCTACACAGGATATTAGCATTTAGATGGATTAGAAAGGGTTAATTGAATTTTTGCTAGGCAAGCATGCTAAGTTTAGCATCATTAGCTGACAACTGGCAAGCTGCCACTGTAGGAACTACATCAGCACTGAGCTTGCAAGCTAAGCTAGGTAGCTGTAACTAAGCTACCCTGCATTGCTGTTTGCATTAAGTTAGCCAATTTAGCAATTCAGATTAAGTAGATGCAGTATTTTTTAATAAATTAGGTAGCAACACATATGGTTAGTGCATTAGCAGGCAAGCAAATGTCATTTTACAAATGACATCAACACTTTTTATGAATTTAGAGACATTAAGAGGGTTATAAAAATATGTTAATGTGTCTATTGTTGTGTCTACAGATTGAATGTTCCAGCATATCTGAATATTCAGAGAAGATTATCAAGTCCAATCACCTACACAATGGTAAGTTAAAGTCATCGACTTCTATGTAGCCTGTAATCCATCTGCACTGAATCCTGGACAGTGAAACAGACATCTGGGTTAGAAGCAGCGTGAAAAATCAGCATATTTCCATCATTACCTTCACACTTGACAACATTAGTCACAGCTCTGATGGTTAACTGGCAGCTCCTCTCAGATGTCAGATAACCACAATCTTTGCCATCAATCAGAATTCCCAGAGTGGGCCTGATTATCATTGTTAAAAAAAAAAAAAAAAAAAAAAAAAAAAAAACAGCCAACAGATGGAGGACCAGCAACAGATGGAGGCTTTCATAACCTGCAGATTTGACATTACACTGGTTTTAATTTTATCTTTCATATTTACATGTCAAGCTTTTAGATCAGTTTAAGATTTTACTCGAATAATAATAATTCAGTATAATCTAGTATAGTAATAATCTAGAAAGGTCTGAAGGGATCCATTCTAGAGGATCAATGAGGTCAGAATGGAACAAGGTAAAAACAAGACACAAAACAAAATACACGCACACACTGAGGACATTAATTAGGCTGTACTAATTTACTGTAATCCCGAGGCATGACCGCAGCGTCATCTGGAGAGTAGAGTCATCGTCCAATTTGCATTAACATGATGAAGAAGCTCCAAAGTAATTTGTCGCCTGCTGTTTTTTTTTTGTGGCTGTCAACGTTGCAGTCATTACCATCTTCAAGGGCAAGGTGGAGGAGGTGGAGCTGCCTGTGGAGAAGGTGGACATCATCATCTCCGAGTGGATGGGTTACTGCCTCTTCTACGAGTCTATGCTCAACACCGTCATCTTCGCACGGGACAAGTGGCTGGTAGGAGGGTGCTGCTGGAGGCTGTGGGGGAGTCAGGTTGAGTTTAATGTGTGTGTGTGTGTGTGTGTGTGTGAGGCTGGATATATAAAAGGCTTTTGACACATAAACAGACAGGACAGTGATGAAGGAGAGGATTTACTGTACACTTGCGTGTATGTGTCTGCTGCCCAGATGCTGAGGTCATACATGAATGATCTAGTTTCTGCCAGCAGGCTTTTAACTCAGAACATGTGATCTTGTATTACATGCCAGGTGTGCAAACAATAAAGATGATGGATGGTTGTGTGTGTGTGTGTGTGTTGTATTTGATAGCCTACTTTTTCTTCTTGTATTCAGAAACCTGGAGGCTTGATGTTCCCTGACAGGGCAGCACTATATGTGGTGGCCATTGAGGACAGGCAGTACAAGGACTTCAAGATTCACTGTGAGTGCTGTAAATGTAATATGCAAAGAATGAGGTTCAAAGGGTGAGTAAATGCTACATAGCACTGCTAGCTCTCTGAAATATCAATGTGTCCAATGTGTCAATTAAAATGACTCAATGCTAACCTCAGTGCTAACCTTAGCCATTAGACTTGTGTCAATTTTAATTTTTGCTTTCCTAGCAATTCCTGTTTAGCTTTTCAGCTGTTAATTTCTTTACCAAACATAAATTCCATGTTCTTAAAGCCTGTTGATAAATAGAGTAAAAATGCAACTGCTTGTAGCTAACAAGCTAACTTTCAATATATAAACCACTGTGCTGCTCTTCTACGCTCACTCTGTGTTCAAACAGCTATCACAGCTGGAGCGCTGAGTTTAACTTTCTGATCCAGATCAAGGCCCTAATATTAAAAGGTGCCATTCACACTTGTACATACATCAGCATATAATCTAGGTCAAGAGCTCCGACTGAGTTTCCTTGTACCCAGCTACACAGGTGGTCTTCACTGCTTTATTACTTCTAAACATACGTAGGTTCTTTTACACAAATCCCACAAGAATTTCAGTCTACCCAAACCCTCACGCTCTTATTTTTAGTTTCTCTGCGTCGGTGGCACATTCCACCTTCTCATCACACAGACTTAGTGTTTGGCCCCCTGACAAAGCAAGGTGGGACGGAGGGAATGAGGGAGGGAAGCCGAAATTATAAGAAAAAAGGCTGCCAGACATGGTGGAGGAGTTGGGATAAGCTTGTCTGTCTCCGCACAGGGCCAGGACAGACAGACAGAGAGACAGTGTGAGTGCAGGACTGTTCTTCCTGGCTGGGTTAAGAGCTTTGTTTTTTTGTTGTTGTTGTTTTTTTGAGGTGACAGCTCGGCAGGAACAGAGAGAACAGAGCTTTTCATGCAAGTGCATAAGTAACAATCCCATAACACACAAACACACACTGCGAGCTTTATGTGTTCTGTGTGTGTGTGTTTGCACAGGGTGGGAAAATGTGTATGGCTTCGACATGAGCTGCATACGCAACGTGGCCATCAAAGAGCCTCTGGTGGATGTGGTAGATCCAAAGCAGGTGGTGACCAACGCCTGCCTGTTAAAGGTCAGTGTGGATACAGTTTTTCATGTCATTCTGTTTGGAACTTTATAATGACTTTTGTGTTTGTGATGCACTTCCAAATGATGTGTTTGTGTTTTTAAAAAGAAGTCAGAGGCAGCCATCACTCTCAGGTTGCTACCAGGACTATTTTCTAGTACATAATAGAGGTTTCTGGTGAGTGGTAATAGTCTGCGGGTCTGTTTTTATGCTTGAAAATACAACAGAGGCTTGTCTTTCATCTCACAAATGAACACTGGATGGGAGCTGATAGCTTTTTTATTATTGGTCCGCTCTACCATTACCTCTTCCTTACTGTCCCACTCTCACTCTTCCCTTTCAATCCCACATTCTCTCTATTTCTTCCTATTTGTCACTGCTTCTCTCTCTCGCTCTCTCTCCTCTCTCTTTGTGTCCTGCTCTCTCTATCTTGTTTCTTCCCATTTCCTGTAACCACTATCTTCCCACCTCCTATCTCTTCCTCACATCTTTTCCTACTCACTCCTTCTCTCCTTTCTGTCACTGATTTAAACATCGTCAGGCCTCACTAGCCTGTGCGAACGGGAAGGTCTCTCTCCGTCTCTCCTTCTTGTGTGTGCGACGGCGAAATGTCACACGGGAGCAGGCATTGAATCACCGGCTGTGAATGAAACAGGGACTCTCCATCACGTCTGATAAGCGACGCTTCCCCCCTTTGTGTTCAAAAAAAAAAGGTGATTTATGTGTTAGGATGGAGAGCCACTAGTCTCGTCTAAAAATTAACTCTCACCGCTTGCATCTTTTTCACATGTATGCATTCACCCCTTTCCTTATCCTGCACCCCGTCTTAATTCAAACTGCCAGTCATTCCTCATATACCAAGTTGCTCTCTATGTCTTTTTTTCCCTCTTCTCCTCCTACATTTTGCTGTATACTGGTCTGGTATCATTGGAAAGGACAGAGGTGTTAAATCACAATCTGTCATGCTGACGCCATATGACCGACAGAGCCGTACCCCCACCCCCATAGGCAACACAAACAGTGTAAACCCACCCTCTCCCTGTCATCCTAACATCTGCATACAAAGCAGCTACACAGCTACTTGTTCAATTTTACACTTTGATGCCAAGCAGGTAACTACAAATTTAAAATCTGTGGCTATGTTCACAAGACAGTGCTAGATATACCACACACATCCCCCCCCTGCTTTACAGACTTGAGTGAGGACACCCACACAGCATGTGTACTGTGAGCAGGCTGCAGCCGTGATTCAACCTGTGGGCTTTCACACACACACACAGTAATCATGGTGAATAATCGAGGAGCACTGACATATACCACATGTGCTGCATGTGTGTGTGAGAGATGGTGCTGAGAAGCTACGTGTTGCCTCTTCTTCTTCTTCTTTGTGTAGGAAGTGGATATCTACACTGTGAAGCCAGAGGACCTGTCCTTCACCTCAGCCTTCTGTCTGCAGATCCAGCGCAATGATTACGTCCATGCTCTGGTCACTTATTTTAACATCGAGTTCACCAAGTGTCACAAGAAGACGGGCTTCTCTACCGGTGAGGCTATATTAAACATGTTGTAGATTACCAACACCCCAAGCACCACGTAGTTGCATTTCTCAGATTCCTTCCTCCACCCTCATACAATGGAGCTGAATGAATAGATAGTGCACAACTATGTGAGTGAGTAAAAGTCTTTCTTAGCTTGTCTGACAGAAGCAGCAATGAAAATTGTGGCAAAAAGACATATTCTCAATGATTTATAGCAGAGGGGATCAAGTGGTCTTTTCTACTTTACTTTCCCTAAAACTGAGTTTGTATTGAGATAATATAAAAAAATGTGCTCATGCATTGAAAAAAACATGGGTAAAGTTAATCATAAACAATAGTAATTTTGGGCGAAGCTCCTGCCTTCCTCCATCTTAGCTCTTGGCTACACTCTGCTGGTGTTACATGAGTGTTTGTGTTGGACAGAATCACTGAGCCCTCCTCACCTTGGAGACACCTATTATAGAGAGGCCGTTATGTAAGTTTATGTTAATGCTTACGTAATATTGTGTAGAGGAGGATCTATGTTTGGCAGAGTCTGTTTGGCCTGAGGCCGAGCATCACTGGAGGAGCTCTCTCTCGCTCTCTCTCTCTCTCTCTCTCTCTCTCTTTCGCCCATTAGAGCTGTTGTGTAAATCTTTTTATTTCTCCTTTCCTTTTTTTCTTTTTTTGCTTCATTTTGCCCACCCTGTCCTCAGCTCCAGATGCAGCCAGCACACACTGGAAGCAGACAGTGTTTTATTTAGAGGACTACTTAACTGTCAAGAAGGGAGAAGAGATCTTTGGCAGCATAGCTGTCAGGCCCAATGAGAAGAATGTGGTAAGTAACACTGGTGGAAGAAATATACATATATACATTTACATCTTATATTTTAGGCCAACCTAAACAGGTACACATAAAGGATTTCCATAAATAACATATAATATGTGGTCCTTGGACTATAGCCTGACCAATTATTAGTCAGCTCTACCAATAATCAGAGAATTTACATACAGTGAATGGGTATGGCTGACCAGGCTAAGTTAGCTGATGTTATTGATCAATATTTGCTTATTAGGGCCCGAGCACTGAGCGGTGCAAAGGCCCAATTTTATTTTTAGAATTTTATTATTTTTCTTTGTTCCAAATGATCGCATTTTCGCCCCTTTTCCATGCATGAAAACTCACAAAAATTTGCACAATCATCAGGAAAAATTGACATTTTGTAGTCGTTGCAAATGGGCAGGGCAAAATGGCTTCTTGAAATTTTCAAAACCCCCCTTGCATTTGGCTTAGTGTCGTCACGGCTGCGACTCAAATAATATAATTTAAAGTAATTAACAAATATGTCAATATTTTGAAATTTGCACAAAAAAATCACCAAGCTGTAAAAGCAACCCCCAGGAGACTGAGATTTGTGTTGTTTGTGTCATGCTGGACCATGCAAGATCTGCCATTATGTGGACTAAAATGACCACAAGAGGGTGCTGGTTGTTTCTTCCACCTTAAGTACTTCAGGACGGGTTGTGTTAGACCAGATTTATGGCTACAAATAGCAGATAGTTAGCTTGGTTCTGTGTTTTTGTTTAATTTAAACATTTCTTCTGCTCTGTCTTCTGTATAGCGTGACCTGGAATTCACCCTTGAGCTGGACTTTAAAGGACAGCTGTGTGAGGCGGCCATTTCCCACGACTATAAAATGCGTTAGTAACAAGAAGACAAACACAGGTCCCGGTGTGGGTCCTCCTCTCAGCCCCTCTGGACACATCTAGCAAAGGGGGCGGTGCAGGCTCTCCAACGAGCATGTGGCCAGGGAGGACAGAACAGACGCATCTTGATTGGATGCCATCATGCCAGCCTCTCAGTGATGTCATCAGAATAAGGAAGTATCTATCAGCAATAGTGCCATATACCAACGTGATCCACTCGGGCAATGGTTGAATGTAACTTCCTACATGAACTTGATTTAATTATTTTAGTCTTTATATTGTTAGTACAGCCAAATGAAAAACATCAACACTTTCTCCTTCTGTTACTGCATAATTGTGAAGGAAGTACAGTAATTGTGTTTAATTTTATTATTGAATATTTGCATGTTTTGGTTGATTTATCTCAGAGAGAGGAGTGATGTTTTTATTTCTTCAATGGACAATAATTCAGCTGTACTCTGGTGCCAGAATAAAACAGAACAATGCCTCAGAACAGTAACAAACACAGATGCAATATGTCACATTGTTTTGGAGATGAACAAAGAATATGAAAAAAAGTTGATGATGAATAAAATGTCAAAGAATCAAGTCATATGATTTTTATTTAACCCTATAATTTTTTTCCACCTCAGAGGAATTTAGACTTTAAAAAAGTTTCGATATATTTCTGATTTTTTTTATTCCTTTGGGTGAAGTTAATCTATTTGAGTTTTAATTTAAATCTTAAAGACAGCTATACAGGAAATGGTGCATCACCTCTGAGCTTTGCTTTTTAAAGGAGCAATTTGTAACTTTAGTTGAGATTTCAGATCTAAGCTAGCTAACAGCGAGCTGTAATGCTGTGTAACACCACTAGATAGTAGAGCCCATCAGTGTAGTGCCCAGTGTTTGTATCTAGCACGAGTGGGTATTAGCATCTACAACAGGCTGAGCCCCCACTAGCAACGTTTTTACAAATTGTTCCTTTAAGTGTGACAGCAGGCTGTGCACATGTGTACATGTTGACTTCAGTTTGTACTGCCTAACCCAAAATAAGGAACTTCTTCTGCCTGCGAATGTTCACTGTCCCAAAGATTTGAGCTTTTTTCTGGTGGTGAGTGTGTTTACTTGCAGCAGGCTTTCTTCTTCAAGGGCTGAGCAGTGAGGATGACTGTTGTGTCTCTCACCCGGTCCTCCTGGTCCATCAACAGTCTGAGTAAACACAAAGGAGACGGGACACCACATGTGGATGCTGTTTCATATGCTGCCATGGTTCACATGCTGCCATCTTACCTGGCCAGGTGTGTCAAGGACTCTGTCACATGTTTGCCTGTGTAGGCACTGACCTCGAAGAACATCACCTTATTTTCCTACACAGGTACACAAAAATGAGACAAAGCAGTGATCCTGTGCAAAAACTCAATAATTTTATCTTTATGCCGGAATTAAAAGTAATTTTTAACAGAACTGCCACTGAACAGCTTCATTGTGTTAAACTGTGCAGTAGTAAAACACCTAGAATCTACTGTAATTGAGACTTACATAAGCCAGCTGCTCTGCGTCTTTTAATGACACCTGCCTGTCTTCCTCCATGTCCATTTTGTTGCCCAGCAGAAGGATAGGAATCCCCTCTCCTGCTGCCTCCTGACAAAACAAAGAACAGGTCAATATTTGAAGGGCTGATCACAGCAGGATCTGTGGATCATTCTACTGCAAAAGACTCTAACATGGACGTTGGTGAGCCAGGGTTGCACAGCTTTGAAGCTCTCCTCCAGGGTGACATCATACATCACCACCACGCCGTCAGCTTTACGGAAGAACTGCTTAGTTATGCTGCGGTACCTGTGAGGATGGCAATGTGCAAAATCAATTAAATACATACTGTTTAATATCTATTATGCATTATGTAAAATGAAAAAAAAAAAATCTAGCATGGATCCATCCTATATTTACACAAGGAGTACACTGATATTTTCTTCACGGAAGCCGCCATCTTGGACCAGTAGGTTGTGTATGTACTGTACTGTATTGACTAATTTTCAATGTACCAAAACAGAAATAACATTTTCTTTATGATCACTCTGAGTGGTCAACCAGAGCTGTGCCTCCTACCTCGGGTCATGAACCTATCTGATTCGATCTTCACTCACCTCTCTTGACCTGCGGTGTCCCAAAGCTGCATGGCCACTTGCATATTATCCAGAGTTAACGTTTTAACACTGTAGTCAATACCTGTTGTGGAAAAGAGAAGCAATGTCATAAATGGCCACTAGGGGGCCTGAGCGTCTCACTGACTGTGAGAAACAGTGCAGTGATAACAAGGCTCACAAGTGAGGATTTGCAAAGATGAAAGGAAATTAGAAAAACATTCATCAGAAGTGACATAATCTGCTGTACAATGTGTGCCAGGCCTCTCAGACAGGCAGTGTGACTTCACAAGCCTTCTCATGTGACGCTAAATCGCCCTGTGCTCTTCTGTGTTAGCATCTACAGACACGCGTACACTCAGATCTGTTCCATTAAACTGCAACTAAGCATAAACACATTCTTCTCACCCACAGTAGCAGTTGTGGACAGGTGGAAACGGCCCTCACAGAAGGAACGCAGCAGGGATGTCTTCCCTACGCTGGAGTTCCCAACCAACACCACCTTAAACAGGCGGTCAGGGGCGTACAGTGCTCCTTCTTTTGTCTTAAACAACAACAAAAAATTATAAATAAAACTCATTTTTATGTAAAAGCAGAGGTTCAAAGCTGTGGACACACCTGTTGTGCCTCCTTCCCGACTGGCTGTCCTCTAGGAGATGCCGGCGTCTTCTTCGCTCGGACGAAGCGGGATTTCCTCACAGGTTGAGCGTCCGTCAGCACCGGGATGCGGCTGGGGGGTAGTGTAGTGGAGGGGTCTGCTATGACAAGGCCAGATTCGACATCTTCTTCTGCCTCCTCCTCATCATCCTCATCTTCCTCCTCACTGAGCTGGTGCAGCAGCAGCTGGGGTCCTCCTTGAAGCAGGTGCGGCAGGTGGTCCTCTTCAATGGAGATGACTCTGCGGAGAGGCCAACCATCCGGAGGAGCATCCAGGACCTCCTCTTCTACCCCTACCTTCTTCTCTGTATCTGCTTTCTTTGATCTTTCTCTGGTTTTACCCATCACCCTTTTGGTGGCAGCCATTTTCCCCGAAACCTTTTTGACCTTTGCTTTCACATCATGGATTCTAGGTTGAGCAGGGTGACCATTGGCTAAAGTCTTCTTTGCTAGAGGGTGCTGTTGTTGACATGCAGGGCTGATGGGAGCGGTGGCAGAGGAAGGAGATGTGGTGGTGGAAGTGGTGGCATCGTCTTCACTGCAGGAGGAGGAAGCAACAAACACGATTTGAAGGTGCTCGATGGGCAAGGCCTCCAGAGACTGGTAGGACCCGTCCACCAACAGTGGGGTTCTTTGGGAACAGAGGAGAAACAGAGGATATATTTACTGAATTAATTCCAGTTTAATCTAGAGGCTGAAGCCCTCAACTGTTTCTGATTAAACTTAAATGTTATTTTTTTGTAAGTGTAAAGAATCAGATATCCTCTGTTTTTCCTCCTGTGGTACATGATTTCCAGCAGGAGATTGTCTTGACAGGGGTGAGTGGGGTTAAAAGATTAATGGGATGATAAATTAATAACCTTTTAGCCGGCTGGCTGGTGTCATCAAACAGGTTGGCGAGGCCCGCTCTCTGCTTCTGCTTCTTCCTGAGTGAGGCTCGAGGCTTTTTCAAACAGAAGAGGAGTTGTTATGCAGATGTCTGAGTCAGATCAGGTTATATAAAAACAGAGTGTACTTACAACTCCACAGCATATGTCCCGCTCATCCTTTAAATGCTTGTTCATCTCTCTGGAGAGAAATTTAAGAAGTGAGGTTTGATAAATACGACTTAACAGGTTGAAGGGTGTTATCATACCTGAGGAGATCAAGCTGCTTCATGAGACTTTGTTTCTCCCTCTGTAGGCCCTCGGTCACTCTGTACATTTCCCTGAAAAAAAAACATAAGGGCTTAAACATGTGTCCAAAAATCTGATTACAATACTGAGTAACAAATGACATGGTGAAACAGCTTCGGTGTAATCAAAGGTGACATTTGTCAAACAGGAACCTGCAGTTTAGAAAATGACCACTTGAGGGCTGGATTTAAAAATGAGTCAACCCCCATTGACCTCCATGTTCAAATGCCCAATGTTGCAGTAGAATAAACATGTTTACAGCCTGTTTATGTTTATTTGCCTTTCACCCGTCTGCCTCAAGTTCCACCCCTTTGTCCATTTTTGGATTAGCCAGAAGTCAAGCCATGATGGCGAGTACTTGTACTGGACTCTAAATGTGTAGTTTTATGTGTCCTCTTCTAGTCACTTCAGTCCAAACAGATGGGAAAATACGGCCCAGCTTTAAAAGTACTGGAATGGTTCTTTAAGGTAAGAATAAGTGAGGATTAGCCATATCTCAGACGTAGCTGGGAATTAAGTGCAGTGAGGATACACAACACCTGAATGTGTACACAGTGTGTTTACACCCACATCTCTTTCTCCTGGTGCAGCCGGGAGGCCTGCTCCTGCAGCATGGCCAGCTGCTCCTGGGCCAGAGTCAGCTCCTGGCTGGTGTTCTCCAGCGCTCGGCACAGCTCATCGTTAGTCATTTTCAGCTTGACGTTCTCCACATGGCTTTCCTGCTTCTCGCTGCTCAGCTCTCGGCACTGCAGCTCCAACTGAAGAGGGGGAAGAAGTGAGTGTACTGACAGGATATCACAGATGGAACTGTGGGAGTGCTGTTTTAAATCCCCTCACCGCGACACATGTAATCATAAACCTGCTTTAAGTGGACATTTCATCTCTGTAGGAAAGGATCTACTTTATCATTATCCATCATTATGTTGTCGTGTCGTTCTTACATGATTACACATATATTTGCATATGACTATAATTATAACATAGTATCTACATAGATATTGCATGTTGTTGTGCAGTAACTCACCCCTTTCTGCTTCTGGAAAAGCTTTTCCAGCTCTTTCTCTTTGGAAAACAGTTGGTGCTCCAAGTCCTGGCTACGCAGCTGGAGACGCTCAGCGTCCTGCATGTCCATGAGAAAGGAAGATCACAGAGTTGAGAGCAGAGATAGCATCTTTTACACAAAAGGAGGTCACTTTTTCTGTTTCTTGAACTGCAAGATTGTCTTGTGGTACATGTTGGAGTGTTGGTACAAACACTGGATATCTTTTGTTGATACTAGTCTGGTTGTTGCTCTGCCTACATCACATGTTTCATTTCTATGATTGGTTGTTGGTTGGTTGGTTTATTATCCATCCATTGGTACCAATTTTAGAACTACAAAAACTAGACTTATCCTTTGTGTAGGATAACAAATTATGATTATTGGCCAAGATAATAATCTGCTGGATAGGCTGCAAAATCGCAGCATCACCAAGGAAGAGGATGCTGTAAGCAGTTTGTCTGTGTGAGGTAGCAGAAAATGAAGCATGAACTCTATGTTAGCTAAAACCAAACCCTATCCAGATGGTCCTTCTATAGCCTACTCTTTGATGGTCACCTAAAAAAAACCTTCAGCCATGCCTGAGATTTTTGACTGTATAAAAAAAATGCTACATTGAGTGACATTGACTTTGTACCATCTTGTGGTACAAAGTGGTATTACACAATGATGCTATTGCTAGCTGTTTAGCATGCTAACTAAAGGATATATATCCCTGATACACAATACACTGATGTGTTTAACTGTTCTTCACATTCTGTCAGTTTTTCTTATTGGTTTCTGATGTGATTTTTTTAAAATCAGAAATTCTTAAATTGAATCACTGATCACTAAATCATGCATCACTCCCATAAAGGAATAACTGTCTCCATACATTTTGCCAAAAAAGATCAAATATCAACATTGTGGGAAGAACTGGACAACATTTGATGATGTAACAGCTGTTTTTTTTTGGTGTTTTTGCCTTTTTTCCTTCATGTCCATACCTTTAGCAGGAGCCTGTCTTTCTCATTTTTGATCTGCGCCTCCATCTCTTCATATAAATGGCGGATCTCGCTGTCATGAGTCGCGGCCTTCCTGCAATCAATATGAGATATTCAGATTAACAATGAATGCTGAAAGACATTATATCTGTAAACAAAGTTGTGCTGTTGTCTAGGCTAAGCTTAAAGTTGTGGCGCTCTTTCTGTAACTGAATAATGTACACACAAACAGCAACACATTGGTATTTACATCCCCACCTTCTGACAGCTGTTAAAGACCCCAACGGCCAATTAGTAAAGAAACAACAAGCTGTAACACGGTGTCATGAGAAGACCACTTTACACTGACACCTTCTGTTTGCAACTTCACATAATGATCATCAAGCAAAGATTAAAATAGTGCGCTCAGACATGTTTCCACATTGGTATAACTTGAGAGTGTGCCTCCAGATTAGTGGTCATTTGACTGGGATAAAGAAGTTGTTCTATAGAGAATTACAGGTAAATCCAAGCAAACACTTGGACTGTGGGCCCGTCGTGGGGTTGTAATATAAACAAATCCACTGTTATGTCACTGATTCTTTAGGTAGCTGAAGAGAAGAATAGTTGCTTTATGGTGCAAAACGTGCAGCACTCAAATGTTTCAAGTGTGGGAACAAATTGAGGAATGTGGCTCTTTACACCTATATCCTGTTTTCTCACCTCTGGAGGGCGCTCTCCATTTCTTTCTTCTCCTGGTGGGCTTCCTTAATCTGGTGGGTGACCCTGGCCAGAAACTCCTCAAAGTTGGACAGAAGGTGAGGTTCATCTCGCCGGAGCTGAGCCCAGAGACTGCGCACCTCGCCCGGGCTGCAGAGAGACACACACACAAAAAGGTGATCAGTTATCCACACGCAAGGCTCAGGAATGATCAAAACAAAGTCCACACTTACTCCTCAAACACGTTACTGGCTCCCAGGCTTTCCAGCAGCATGCAGAAGTGCTTCTCCTCTTCGTCTTCAACGCCTGACAGCTTGGCCTCCCACTGGCTCTGGTACAGAGCTTCTTTGGCCCTAAAGACCAGGCCAGGGGCCAAAGTTTGGTCATCAGTCACTGAGAATCTCCGCCCATGCAGGAACTGACCTAAAAGTGTCCAATAAATTAAATTTAGTGGTTTTATGTGATGCATCTCACACTATAAACCAGCCCAACAATAACAAACGTATTGTTTTAGGTTGTCCTCATATAGCATTCTAGGATTCTAGGAGCACAAGGTGGGAAATGTCAATATCACAATTTTTTGTGAATTATGTCAAATTTATCAACACAACATGCATGCGGTTGTGTGTTTGTAATACAAAATCTATTTTTAAAATCAAATGTATAATATAAATTAAATGAATACTAAACAATGTCAAAACTTGTTCACTCACTACCAGGGTTTCCTGGTCTGACACATTAAGCTGTTTTATATTAATATAACTGCTGGAAAACCTACTGAATCCAGAGGAGAATGCCTCCAGTGTGAGGTAACCAGCGTGCTCTGTATCCAGAGAGTCAAAGACGTCCTCCAGCTCCTTTGGAGACAGAGGCAGCTCTCTGTGGAGCCTCTGCCAGGAGAAACATAAACAGACAAGACTTGACAGTGCTGCTGTGCTGAGCTGAACTGCACAGGAATACAAAAACATGTAGACTGTAACTTTAAGGACAGAATATTTAAATCAAGTCTTGAATCTGCCACAGATTCCACTGAATAAACAGTGAAGTCGCTGCTTTATGTGTCTGTACAGTAGATTTCTTGGAAAACCTCAACGCAGATAGCAGCAACAAGAGGTACGAGACTAGAATAGTCTAATTAACACAGCTCAGACGTACTCTTAAGAGGCCTGTGTGCATTGTTTCTGCCTGTGTGTGTGAGCTCATAAACATTTCCATCAATCGTGCCACTCCAGCACTTCTGAGGCACTGAGGCTGTGAAGTGCTTTCTTTAACAATAGTAACATATGTTCCCAGAATTGAGCCAGAACACAGACACTAAGTGCTTCCTGCTTTCCATTCACCGTTGTTACAGCCACACAGGACAATAAACTGTGTGCACAGGTAAAAGCATGTCCTCAAAGGCTCAATGCATTCACACATCAGCTGTCCGTTTTCAAAGAGAAGAGGATGACACTAAATAATGAGTGTTTCTTAGAAGAGCAAACCTCTCTACTTTAAGGAAAAAAACTGATCATGGGCTGCTGACTTACTAAAAACATGTTGGATTATTCTGTTAAAAGAAAAGTTCACAACATGTTATCAATCTATTTAATACTCAAGGAGAGTGACTTTATGCAGCCTTACAGTACAATGGTTTTACATGATAAAGATCTAATATATAACATATGATATAACAAAATTTAATATTTTTAACATCTAAACATTTGTAAATATTGTATAATGAAAATAAAATAGACATTTATTTTTTTGTGTAAATAACAAATGTTTAAACTAAATAAATATAAAATAAAATAAATAAACAATTGAAACAGAATAAAAACTAAAAATATTTAAAAAATATATTTTTTAGATAATTTAAAAAATCTATATACCAATATATATTGAGAGCTCTAAGACCTTGATGGTTATTTTTTATATATATTATTATTTTCTGTAGACCAAATTATGGACTCTTTAGTAAAAGATGGCACCTTCCGTATATCCAATATGTCATTGTATATCTATAAAAGTGGACTATATGATCCCTATAGTCTAGCCACTACCCTCTCACACAACACCAATCACACACACATGCAGCCTCCATCTCTAACCCTCATGTCAGTGCGGGTGATGGAGCCTTTCCCCTCCACATCACAGGTCTGGAAGAACTCCTTGGTCTTGTCCAGCAGAGTGATGCGCCCCCAGTCTGAGCTCCTCCTCGCCAGGCTCAGTCTAAAGCCATTCACCCTGCCCTCCTGCTCCATGAGTAGAACTCTTCTGAAGAACACCGTGTGTGAGTAACTGAGTGGCAGTCAGGAGTGAGGTCCTCGTCAATGGCTCTGTATCCAGTCCTCTGGGGCCCTTGAAGTCGCCATAACAACAGATGCAGGAAGCAGCATCAGATGACAAGATGACTGATAAGACGAAGACAGAAATAGTACAAATACAGCAGTTAATATTAAAAAAAAAGTGGTTACACAAATGCTAATGCAACAGAACACGTCCACACTTGTTTCAACCACTTCCCTTTTCTAATAAGCTAATTCACTGAAGGTATGTAAACACAGTGTGAGGGATTATCTTAATACCCCGCCATACAGAACACATGACGGCATAATGCCTGCAAGACTGCAACAGCCAAGAAACAAAACAGTATGATATCTCATCACAACTTTATCAGTGTCACAGGAACAGCACAAAAAGAGAAATGTTTATTAGCCTTAACCTTAGTGGTGAGAAGAAAAAACTATTAAATTTAATATAAACACAGGCTCACCTCATCCTATTAAGACAGCATTATCCACTTAAGGATAAAGAGTACCAACAGTTTAACAACACTCACAGTACATGCTTCCTCCCATTTTTACCACCCACAAGTCTCTTACCTTTAACATGCACCACAGACAGACAGAAGCCCCCTCGTCACCCCTGCTCTCAGTATCAACAGACCAGAGCAGACAAGACCAGCCACGCTCTTTGTTTAGGAAGGCTTGCCTCACAGAAGAATAGTTGGACAAGTCATTCTGCAACCATGTGATGTCATGAGGAAGCAGCCTGAGGCTTTTCAGCCCGGGTCCACGCGCTGCTCGCTCACTGACACAGGGCTGCACAGGCAAATCTCTACATGTGTGCTACACATTTACAGCCTCTGTAACTATGGTGATAGCAGACTACCAGTACATTTAATGTTAATGACCGTAGCATTTAAAACCAATTATGAATCGGAAAAAAAATGGTAATTTTAAGGATTTTATTGGATAATAAAAGCAACACTGGTCAATTGCAGCTAAATTTCTTCTACTTGTATTTTCTCAAGGCATTTTCCTAAGAGTGCACATTTTAAGATAAAAGCCATTGACAGGAAATAATATATTTAATAATTACCAAAAATGATCTCCATATCTTATTATGCCATCTTGTGGTCTGAGATTAAAATGAGCCGCAACATTTGGTTTTCTGGAACAAATTGCTGCAAAAATCCCATTACACTGTAGATCAGTCCAAACAAACAGCAACTCTGATGTGCAGCGTTCTCCGCCAGTCCACCGTCAGTTTTTTTGGATTTTCTGCAATAAATACTCCATCTGAAGGTTCAGATTAGGCTGTCCTTTCTTTGTCTTTTTACTCAGCATTTGGAATGCCTCCATCTTTTTCTGTTTGTACTTCTGAATGGCTTCTTCTCTCTGCTGCTTGTTCTTCAGGTACTCCTGAAGGTAAATACATCTGTCGTCAGAGCCAGATCATGATTTAATTTCAAAATAATAATAATAATAATAAAAAGTTACCTCTTTTTTCTTTCTCCGCTTCTCTTTGACTTGCTCAAATTCTTCTTTTGTCTTTTGGTAGGATGTCTTCTTCTGCATTTTCTTCCTCATGCGGTTGCTTATTGGAAGACTGTAAAAAAAAAAACACAACATACCATATAAAAGCAACTAAACACAATTTGGAGTTTGTGGACATCTGCTTGGACAGCTTCCTGGTAGAAGCTACTTTTATGCCAATATACTTCCACTCTAGGCCAGCATCTGTGCTGATTGATGTTGCATTGGCCACACACAAGACTGCTATCCTAATTTAAAACAGATCTATTCTTTTAAATGTCCACAGACGTTCTCACCTTTCCCTCTCTGTTGACTCAGTGTTCCCAGACACAGAATCTGTCAGCTCAACTTCACCAACAACTCCTCCATCATCATCATTAGCAGCAGTGGTTTCAGTCTGCTGTTCAGCATCACTATCACTTTCAGCCATCTCTTTCTGCTGTCCTTTCATCCTCAGCTTGCTCCTGTTCAGTCTGTTCTGCCAGTCTTCCTTCTTCAGCTTCTCAGCCTCAGCCATGTACAGATGCCTCAGGTGTTCTGGGTAATCTTCTTTGTATAGCATCACAGGTGCAGGGTTCTTCTTCTTCCTCTCTGTCCGCAGCAATTTGTTGTAGTCATGTTTGACTTTCTGCTTCCGCTTGAATGCAAAACCCTGACCTAAGCAGAGGAAAGGCAATGTAAAGATGAGGCCTGTACATAATGTAAATATACTATATACTATACTATATTTCAACACTTATTAGCAGAATGTAATAAAAGAATTACAGTACTATTTTGGTCACAGTAAATATGAGTGTATGACATCAGTGTGTAAGCAGCATATGACTGTTGTAGCTGTTGGAGGTGGAGATACTTTAAGCTACTTCTATATTGCGTTAGAGTATATAAATGTCCTTATGTCAGTGTACATGATAGGTTAGTAAATATATTCCCTCAAAAGCCTACCTTCCTTGATGCTTCCTTCGAATACTTTGTGCGGAGGGACCCATTTCCGCTTCTGTGGGTTGTTATTTGATTTCCTCGTGCTGCCCTCTTTTCCTTTAAACGTTTTATTTTTCATTTTCTGATCTGTCGGTGCCATTTGAATAGAATTTACACAGAAACGCACAATGTTTACAAGTCTGGTAGCGTTCAGGCAGCATGCAGTTTCTTTAAAGGCGCTTTGTGATGACGTTGGAGGCAGACGCGACCAATCGACTAAGGAGCATCTAATTTATTTGAATAAACAGTTTATTTTCTGTGTCATAACGTATCATCTGTATTATTGTTTTTTGATAAAAAATGTTTTAAACCTACCTTGAATGTATATTTAATCTATTTAATATAAAATGAAAACGCAATGACGCAATCGATACGGCTTTTTCGACTGCTAATATCTGGCATACGTCAGCAGTGGTAGACTTGCATGCTACACTCGGGTTCTCTGTCAAACAGCTTTTTAACATGAAATCCTCCTCATACAGCATCACGGAAATTCAACAGCGGATAGATAAGGTCAAGCGGTTCCTGTCAATCACCCTCAGCATCGCTAATGCTCACACTGTGGAGTTTTACACTCAGGACGTGTGGAAACGGTTCGTGGCCGTGTCACCAGAGGAGGTCCTCTTAGCTGTCACTTCCTGTGGTGACCAGCAGAGGGAGCCACAGCTCAATGGACCTGGTAATTCGTTTTAGATTATAGTAGGGACCTGATTTAAAATTAATTTAGAAATTAGTAACTAATATTTTATGGGCATATTATAAACGTATATTTAAGCAATGTTTATATTTGTGGATAGAAAAGAAAATTAATTAACTAAAAATCTGTCTGTGTGGATGTTATGATGTTTACAGTCTGGATAGCTGTCATGTTTTTACTGTTCTCATTAGTAGCTTTGAAACAACAAATACAACTGTACTGTACCTGAGTTCTACTTTTAAAAAATCATTTTTACATGAAGTTCCAAACAAGTTTGTGCAACATTATTAATATTTTTCTGTCTGTCATCCTAATCAGATAATCCCAGGACCACATTTGGATTTTGCAATGATTCAAGCCGGCTGGTTGATATCCATGAACTTTTACAGGCGGCCAAGGCTCACTCCCTCTCTGGCCTTGGAGTCTGTATGAGCAGAGATGAGCTACTACAGGACCTCAGACAGACCTGGTCTGAGTCTGCTGGCGCTCCACCAGAACAGATAGGTAAAGGAGAATGAGTGGGCTGTTTCTGCTTCGCATTGCTTCATGCTGAGGATATTAAACTAGTGAAGGATTGTCCAGCTGAAGTCATGACCATAACTCAGGTATTGTTGCAGGGATGGCTTTTTTTAGACCTTTGCGGGGAAGTGATGGTTTTTATTTTGTCTGAACAGGTGCTGAGTTGGAGCCAGATGAGTTTATGAACTCTAAGAAATCCCATGAAGTCCAGTCTATGTCCAATGTGGTGGCTTGTTTGGCCCATCTATGTGGAGTTAAACAGGTAGAGTAACAGTTTCTCAGGGCGTTCCTATAGGGATACATCCTGTGACCATTACTATTTTAATCTATCAAATGTTTTGTTTAAGCAGACGATACTGTGATTTACTGCTCTGTCTTTGCATCAAGGGTCTTTGTCAAAAATACCATTTAAAAACTAAATATTTTTCTCAGGTGATAGATGTGGGCTCAGGGAAGGGCTACTTAAGCTCCTTCCTGTCTCTTCAGTATGGTCTACGGGTCTATGGCATCGACTCATCCAGCACAAACACTCATGGTGCTCAGGAGAGGAACAGGAAGCTAAAGAAGTTCTCCAGGGCCTACCAGAAGCACACCAAGGCAACCAGGACACAAGCAGAGGCCAGACATTCACCCGAGGAGGAGCTAGCAGCCATAAAACCTCATCTGAATGAAGACAAAGACGTTTTATATGAGACCGGGGTGGAGGAAAGGGTGTTAACAGGCTCGTCAGATGTCGACCCAGTGGGGGAAAGGCTCTCAGAGGATAATCCAGAAACAGAGGAGCCTTTCCTCAGCGCTTTATCAGTGGATGTAATGCAGCCTACATCCTCCAGAGTTCCCCCGAGTCAACTCAGTGACGAAGAGAGGGAGAGGAGGAAGAGGGAGAACCTGGAGAGGAAAAGTCAGAACCGACCCAACAGCACCAGCACTGTGTTTTCCCCACTCACATCTTACGTTACTCCAGAAACCGAACTACGAGATCTCATCGATGAGTTAGAGGTGAGCAAACCCAAAGAATAAAGAAGGAAATGTCAAGAGTAAATTCAGTGTGGTGCAGACAGGAGGCCCGCTGTACAGTAGAGCAGCAAAGATTCCCACAGCAGCTTCTAAAATTACAAGTCTGTCACGGCGGCTGGAGTTTGCATTAAGTGAAGCGAACTGCGGGATGTGGCTGCGGCGCCAAAACCTGCAGCGTGTCATTATCAATAAATTTTACCATCGATCCCCCCCCCCCCCCCTCCACTCTTTTCTTCTTCTGTTCTTTCCTTTCTTCAAATCCCCAGGATGCGGTCATGGTCGGCCTGCACACGTGTGGAGACTTGGCTCCCAGCACGCTCAGGATGTTTGTGGCTAAACCAGAGCTGACCGCAGTCTGCAGCGTGGGCTGCTGCTATCACCTGCTGTCTGAAGAGTTTGACCCGGCTGGACAGGGTAACCATGCACACACACACACAGAAATACAGTGTCTGACTCCACAGTCTTTCTTTGCTTTTGCACTCACACCTCAGACACCTGCAGCGTCTACATCACTCTGATCTTATCTGAATTGACGTATCATGTTCCCACATAAACACTTCCATGATAAACAAGTCAAATGTTCCGCTAAGAGTCCGGAGATTCGGCCAAGCTGGCCTTCTGGAAATTGACTTGAGCTCAGAAGGCCGCTGTTAGAACCATCATAGCGGATTTATGGATTTAGGATGGCTGCTTAAGGCCGTTGAAAATTGGAATTTTTTGACCTTTTTATTTAGAAAGGGAATCATTTGGAAAGGATTGATTCTCCAGCTTGTGTGTAGTATTTCATCTTCAGCGTTTTTACGGCCTGGACTTCCACTCCGAGTAGGCTTTTTTTTGCCTCTGCCCTCCACTCGACAGGTGCCAAAAATGCAGGATCATACACTGATATCATCCCTGTTTCATGTGTTCCTTCACTCCGCAGTTTATGAGGTATGAAATCGTCTACATGTGTCCTCATGCTGTAACTGTAGCCTCTGCGCATCTACAAGAAAGAACCCTTGCTAAAGTCGATACAGTATCGCGTCATCTCTTGTTAACAGCGTGACCTTCGGCACTCACGTCATCAGGGCCCGTCGCCGTGACAGCCAGCTGCGGAAAATGATATCATGACAGCTGATTGAAAACACTCCTTTCCACGCTTGTTTTTTCAAGGCTGATCTTTTTAGAGTGAATAAAGGCCTTCACTGACACACACACTCACACTCTCCTGTTAGCCTTACAGTGCAGTCTGGGCTTCAGGCCAACAGCTGTGGTGGTCTGTTTAACCCTAAAAAAGGATCTGAAGAGCTGAAAAAAAATAATTAAGGCAAAATGTTAGCTGAATAGCTAACAACCAGCTAGCCCTGGTGTATACTATTGTGTAATACCACTTTGCACCACAAGAGGGCATCACTGTAGTGTCTAGTCTACCTTCAGTCCATTATTTTATATTTAGTTTGGTAGCCCAGCAACCAAACTAAATATTATTATTCATATATTAATACTAAATATTATTATTCATATATTTTGTTATATTCTGATCTTCTTTTTGTGACTTTTAAACGAGGACCTGAGTCCTAATTTCATATGTAAATGTGAGGATTAACAGGAAGCTAGGTTTAGCTAGGTTTAGCTCGTTTAAAGTAGTTATGGTTTGCTGCCCAGTGTGACATCACAGGGATAAGAACCCTTTTCTGTTTAAATGTGTATTGTTGTGCCAGCACAAAATTCATACTCACTTCCCTAAAGGGGCGTGGTCATCTTATTAACATTTAAAGCAACAGACAATGAAGCATCGTATTTAGGCAAGGGTGTATTATCCATGTCTAGTACCAACGAGTGGGAGTCCAGACTTATTTACATACAGCAGCTCTAAGATAAGCACAAACAGTCCAACTCTAGACTGTTTGCACCTACGTCTCCAGTCTACTCAAACACATCAGAAATATTTGTCTTTCTGTATTTCAGTGCATTTACACAACCACGTTGTGACGTGGACTTTGTGGCCCAGCTGCTATAAACAGCATTGCATATGTACTGTAATCTGCCATTCACACAGGAAAGGCTTATCCACTTCAATTACCTCAGCAGCCACGTGTCAGAAGCTAACCTGACTGCTAATGTGTTAGCATGTCCAGGGAAACTGTCCACAGCTCTGCATGTTATTATTAGTGCTTCCTCTGGCTGCATCCCTGTGGACTCACCCTGCCTTGGCCTCACTCACTGACCCTGTTTAGAGATGACATGAGAAGGACGACAGGCTGTCATGTAGGCACACTCACTATCCTTCCACTGGGAAGTGTGTGCCAAGAACTGAGGAATGTGCAGTTTTTTCTTTACAACAATCAAAGATCAACTATTCTGACTTCTTAAATCTATAATATATCTATACTATATTTTATTGGCATCAAAGGTAAGAATTTGAGAAGTTAGCACACATTTAGCCACATGTATGTTTAAGGATGATTACTGCTATGCTGCGCTTGGTGTGTTTTTCTGCTTTAGCGTCTATGCTAAGCTAACAGCTTCAGATTAATTGGATACATATGACCGTAATATCTCATCTGACTCAGGAAGACAAAACTAATAATTTCCTGAAATAATGAGAAATTTTCAGAGCAGTTCAAATCCATTTTAGATGATCCAAGACAATCACAGTGAAAACCAGCTCATGCATTTTACTGGCAAATATTTAAATTCATTCTCACTGATGAAAGCAGTTTGAAAAAACTCCTACTAATCAATTAGTTTATTCCCATTATCTCTGTGTGTTCCCCCACAGAGTGTTTGGAGAGCGTGTGTGGTTTCCCTCTGAGTCAGTACCTCCGCAGCCAGTCCTGGTTCTGTGGCAGGAATGCCAGGATGTCGGCATGCTTGGTGAGTTTGCATGATGAAAACACAGGAGCACAGCAGCATCTTTCACAACATAAATGCAATGTTTAGACTGTTCATTTACAATAACAGCTTATTTTCTTATTTTTCCAACAGGCACTGGAGAGAGTTTCCCTTGGCCAAGGGGTAAGCACTCACTGTAATCAATATGATAAAGTGAATGTCGTCATTGCAAAGGAATGGGAGATGAACGCCTTTCTCTAAAATAAATCCATCAAATGATTTCAAAAACAACCACCCTGGACTGCATTATCTTCTGCATGCATTCAAACAATCAGGCCATTAATTCTGCTGTTGTTTTAACATGCTGATTGACTGCAGTGTAATTGTTTGAAATGTAGAGCTCGGAGGATCCAGGCCAATCCTGATACACGATACCCACAGCCATGAATATGGAATGTTTATAAATATTAATACAATCATGGAGAGATTGATTACTAGCTGGAACAGAGGTCTGAATCCAAAAACAGCCTTGATTGCTTGGTAGTGTTGCATTAAGTTTGGAAAGTGTCAGAAATTTTCATCAGCCATTTTCGCACGCACACACACACACACACACTGGACACACATACAGTAAACTGCTTCATGTTAAGTCATATAAATATAATTTTCTACAGATTCAGATGGAGTCTCTGTTCTATCGAGCAGTCCTTCATGTTATCCTGAGGGACCATTACAGCTCCTATAAAAGGTAATTACAATGAGAATTTAAAACGTTGTTTCATCATCGTGAAGAGAACAGGCTTTGAGCTTCCATAGAGGGGTTTGGATGGAGTCTGGTCTGAACTAGAGAGGAAAACCTTTTGTTTCTGGTTTATAATGAACCAAGGCTGGCCAACAGAAGTCACTAGAGTTTGTAGTAATGGAAGAGCTAGAAAGACAACAGCAGCAGTGCTCATCTTAAACAGGGCCTTTCACAGTATTCACTACATAATTAATTCATTATTAATTATATCTTTTAAATTAATATTTTTAAAAGAATTTTGCTAAATTATTATGATATCTACAAAATTCATCAAATCATGACTTTACATATTTTCTAATGTTATTTCCAGACATACTACTACGCCTCTGGATCTTCTGGACCAGCCTTCTGTAGCAGTGCTGGTGATCTCATAGACTGCACTGAAGCTAAATGCTAACATGAGCTATTAAATTCACAATGTTACTGGCAACCAAAGGACAAGGACACATGAGGAACTGCTGTTCTTAAATATTTGGCATATATAATTTATATTACTTCCCTGTTGCCCTATGACCTCCAATCTAATGTCTAACCATCCATTGGTTTTCTCTAAAAAGCATGTATTGATCACTGATTGCTCCTTTTAGAACTGTTTGTCAAGGAGAGTGACGGTAATTTATTTAATGCTCCGCAGTGAGAAGCGCGTTGGGAACGTCTACTCAAAGGCAGAATCGTTTGTGGACTATGTCCGTCGAGCCCTGCGCAGACTGGAGCTGGATGAATCAAAGGTCAGAGGCAGAACGTTACTGTCATCTTACAACATGAACACGAGGACGGGGGGTTTTGTCTTATGTTGCCAACTGCTAACTATTTTTAAATCTTCCTCACACTTTTGACAATGACTCACACACACTCTCTCTCTCTCTCTCTCTCCAGCTGTCAGACAGCAACATCCAGGATTACCATGACACATACAGAGTGAGAATGGACGAGATGCATGCGTTTAACATGGTAAGATCTCAACACAGCTCTGAAAATAAACTGCAGAACCTCTGCTAAAACATCTTGGTAAATCTTTCCTTCCACAAAAATTACAGACACTTAAGTGAGATCATTGTAGTCTGTGGAGAAGTAATGGTGGGATATTTGTAGGGAATGGGAAGACCACATTGTGGTGTTAACCAGCATAATAGATTTGTTCTGTGACAGTAAACAGTGAAATGGTTTTTGGGAAGTCATTAAGGTCCATTCATGTTTTCCTTGTCTGTTATGTTAGCAGATTATTATGAGAACCTCTTAAATCTAACACAGAAAAACATGGAGGCCTCCTGTGGATGCTTCTGAAAGTCTGCACTTTGTAGCCACAGGAGGCTTGTAATGGAGGAATTAAATCTTTCATGTTGTCTTGTCACCACAGTTGAAAGTGACTCTGGCTCCCTCTATTGAAGGCCTGCTTCTTCTTGATCGCCTCTGCTACTTGAAAGAGCAGGTGAGTTCACTTCAGTGCTCCTTCTAAGATCACACTTTGGTTCTTCTTGGCTCTCCTGAACTCTCCATGTGACCTGTGGCCCAAATATATTAATTCTTGCTATCATACAGCTTGACTCATCTTGATAATTTTACTTGATCAGCTCTGAAGAAATCTCTGAAGAAAATCTGGCGACCTTATGTTTGATTCAGACCACTGAGAGTAATATAGGTGTCAGCTAAATTAAAGCCAGCCTGCAATTTGTAGTTGAATGTTTTCGCAGCCAAACACAACATGCTAATCTTTGCTGTGAGTCACTGTGATGAGATATGTACGATTAGAGCGCTTTGAAGCTCTGATTACATGTGATCGAATGTCACATGGACTTCCTTAATAGGGTCATGTAATCAAAGTATGTAACATCATTAGCTGTAAGAGTTCTCCAAAGAGGAGGAGCAAAGGGGGGGGGGGATGATGGATGTATGTTAATGTGATCCATGTGATGATAACTGTACTAAAGCATGTCCTGCCTGTGTATTTGTAATTGTAACTGTATTCAACATATTGATTGATATCTTCAGGCCTGTTAGCTGTAGTCCAAGAATTTTATTCCTCTGTTGGTGGTTGGTCTATCGACTGCTATGTTCCTAATTGTAACAACGATGAAACAATAGGAAGACCTTTCTTTTCTTTAACTAGTCAAAATTTTAATCTCACAAATGGTTTATGCTATTTACACCCAAGTGAGATGAGTCAACTAAGTCCATTGCATATTATAAGGATTTCCCTTCTGGGTGTAAATAGCATTGATGAGTCGTCATTAAATTAGATTGGTGGCTGCTTGTTTTATTGATGTTAGACACTTGGGTGCTGGTTACTTGTCTCGGCCAAGCTGTGCACCTGAGTGTAAATAGCAGTATTAATAATTCAAGCCACAAACATCTGGTCGCACGCTACACACCTAGAAGTAAATTGCAACACTGGTGATGAAATGAAAATAACATTGGTGGGTACAAATATGTCAGATTGTTGGACTTCTGGGTGTAAATAACATTGTTGGCTATCGACATATGTGTGCCCTTCTCTACAGCTGTGCTGTACACCTGAGTGTGAATGGCAACATGGGCTTTGCCATTAGCATTGGCTACAGACACCAGGGTGCAAATAGCATCTGCTGACTAGTTTTGCACACGAACAGGAATCCAGTTCAGACAACATCTGAACAGTCCTCTGAGGATTCAGTAGAGTCTTTCATAGTGGAAACATCACACAGCAGAGGGAGCTCAGGGGAGCCAAACTTGTAGAAGAAGCTTGGTTGTGATATCCATGTGTCTTATTGTTTTATGGTTGTATGTCTTTATGTTCTGCAGGAGGATGTATCATTCTCTGCACTGGTGCAACTGTTTGATCCCCTGCTGTCACCGAGATGCTACGCTGTTGTTGGACTGAAGGGATACAGCAAGAGATAAACATATGCACACGATTATAACGCAACCCATTCAGGGTTCATGATTGTGTCAAGCAAGTGTACTTGAGAAGTTATTGTCTGATGTGTGTAATCACATGTATGATTTCATCTAAATCCTGCACTTTATACAGTAACATCATGTAGTGTTTTATTAGAGTTGACTTTGAAAATATCTGAAATGTTTCCAGTTCTCAGTCCCTGACCCCGCACTACTCTCAGAGGACAAACTCATGAAAAAACACCTGGAAAAACTGTCCGGCCTGTTTGATTGAATTATACATATTTCAGCTTTTTTTGTCTTTCTGTTTGAACAACTCTTGAGAAAACACTTGTTTTTTTAAGGACCATTCTGGGAGCCAGGGGCATTGTGGGATTTAGGGAGACTTGGATCCCTGGGCAGGTCTGGAAAGCCCATTTCATGTTCCCAAAACCAACGGAAGCTGGGGAAAAGACAGACGGGACAAGAGGCGCCCTTGACTGACTTGTTTTTTAAGTCTTTGCTTTTGCTCTTTTCTTTCTCAGCTAATATATCCTTATTACATTTTCTACTTTTTTTAAATATAAGGAGCTGATGCGAGGTCTTGTGACATAAACTCAGATCATTTGTTCCACAACCCAAAAATATTGATCTAAAAATGATACAAAAATATAAAAGAGGAGTGTTATTGTGTAGACAATGTTCACTATCACAGAAACTGCAATTGTAGGGCTTAATTTGCACTTTTTGGACTCATTGCTATCTGTGAGTGAGTCACTGCGATGTGTGGGCTTTATGCACACGTATTCACAGCAGTATACGCTCACACAGATGTTGACTGTATGAGTAAGGCATATCGACAGGCAACAAGCATGGGAGACAATTACCCACAATCTCACGGCGAGAGAGGAGAACCACAATCATCTGTGATTATGTGATGCTCAACAGACAAATATAACAAACACATTTTTGCTAGTCTTGCAAAACACATACAGACCAAGTTACTCATAATCCAAGGTACCAAAATAACGCATCTACAATGTTGTCAAACTTATATCTCACAATTCAAGTTGTGTGATACGGTGTTTTTCACGGCCAATTATTTTTGGCACAAATGGAACACCATAACATACTTAAGCTTTAATACTACAAAATGCCTGCCATGGTAAATATCAGGATGTGTTAAAGATTTAGAGAAGAAAGAATTAACGCAAGTCATTTAAATAATCACCATGACATTGTTACTTTTACCCCAACTTACATGGTGAAAATGGCGGGAAGGAGTAGTAAAAATGTCACCTATGTAATCCAAATACTCAGTGCTGAAATGTATACAAATATTTTGCTCTGTGTGTTTTCCAGCATCCACCACAACCAATTACGGTACCTAAATGAGCCCGCCTACTGTGCAGCACTGGTACCATGCATTTGTTCCCATCTACCACTCACGTGTATTATTTGTCACTGCAGCCGCAGCCGCCTTCACATCTGTTGGCCATTCATAGCTTTTGTCAACGTTGCCGTGGTGAAACTGTGTCCCAAAGCTTTATTTTTATCCCAGTAAAGACAGATGGTGAGGCTCTCCCCCTGTGCCATGTTTGGATCCAGCACCATGTTTCGCGCTGACAAGCCCGCTGCAAGCAGCCAGACCAGACTGACACGAACACAAGCACTCCTACATGTGGATGGAGCTTGTTTGGGATATAAATGCTGCCTGGTTTTGTTGTGGCAGAATGAGTCACGTCCTTTTGACCTGTCTTATCCTTGATGCTTGCACGCACACTTGCACACATACATGTAAACACTTCCAGCTCCCACATAGAAGACAAGAAAAACGACACGATGAAAGGCCTGAGTCTAACACACTAAGCTACAATTTCCTGACTTTGCACTTAGAGGACAAAGGCTTTCAGGATGTGATGAAGACTCACAGACAGAAATGGTCTGCATGAAGGATCCTGCGATGCATTCTGTCCTGAGATGACTTTTCATCATAAGGTAGGAACAAGAGGAAGTAAAGTGGAAGTGACTGCATCAACACTTAAGCTTTTAGCTGTGATCACTGTTTCTCATGGTGGACTTTGGGTGTAGTACAAGTTCCTGCCACCCTCCCTGATTTCATTCCCCTAAAGATTTCAGATGAATGAAAGTTAAATGAAAGATTGCTTTTTTTCTTCTTGTGAATGAGGAAAATGATTCTTGGTCCAAAATAATCATACAAAGGAAGTGGCAGCCTTTATCAGACATGAACACAACTTGAAAATGAGGAAAGGGAGTGGGAGAGAGACGTGGGCCACTCGGAGTGATCGTTTGTGAAATGTCAGGAAACGATGGTGGTGAGTGATACGGAAAGGTCTCTGCTCTCATCCTAACAGCTTCCATCTCATTAGTATTTCCTTTCCATCCTAATCTAAATAGAAAAAAGATAATAACAAAAGTGCTAAGCTAAAAAATGCCTGTCACTTGCTAAAATAACTTAGATTTGCTTGAAGACACAGGATGCTAATGTTACCAAAGCTAGCCATAACACAAGCTACATATTGTTAAGTTAAATATATACTGTTAACTTTTTTTAGTTACTGAGGCAGGGCAGTGCTGCTAAAAAGAAAAGAAGGCATTTCATTGGACACAAGAGTCATACACGCCCACTAGTGCAGGATGAGTCATCAACAATGGTTTTATAGTTTTCTAAAAAATAACCTCTAAAGTCACATCAAGAATATCTAAAAATGAATTTGATAGTGCGACTCTTTGATGTGTTGTTTGGGCAGACAGCTATCAGTGAGAGTGTGCCCTGGCTGTCTTCAGCATCCTCCTTCAAATCACAATCAGACATTAGGGGATTTGGCTGGATGATACTCTGGGTTCACACTGCTCATTTTAAATTAAAATCACTGTTATCTTCTGGTGTTTATCCTCTGAAGACTCTCATGGACACAATAACTGCATTTTACACCTGTCAGCGGTGTATCCGAGGGAGTGTAAACAGGAACGTCTAACTGTGTAAACGTTTGAGCCTCAAAGCGTGCCACAGCGAGGAGCCACTTTACTGAGATTAACGGACGACGTGAAACGCAAATAACAACTCTTGTCTTTATGATTCATATTTTCCATTAATCTCGCCCATTCTGCTGGAATGTTGACCAGATTAATATCAAATTAGTTCAATCTGAAACATCTGGCTAAACAGAGGAAACAAGAAACATTGTTATGTGTGGTCCGAGGAACGTCCTACTCCCAACTCTCACTGGAAAACAGTGAATGTTTTTATTAATATATCTTCAAATATATAATGACATGTTTTGAAAGATCCCTAATTTGATAATGTGTAAATGATATAAATTCAGATTTCATTAGGTCATTTACAATCAGTTGACACAGACTAGAGGTGACAGAAGGACACTGAAGAGAAAAACTAAATTATCTCTATTTTATGTGTCCTTTGGATGTAAAAATGAGTTTTCATTGACTTTTTGACTGGATTACAAAAATAGAGGAACCAAACATAAGACACGTGGCAGGATAGAGAACAAAAGGCTAATGTTATGAAACTAACCAAACATAAAATAAATTTTCCACAGAATTAAAACAGCAAACCAAGCCCAAAAAAGGGAAAAAAACAGGGTGACATAAGGTGACACAAGGTTAGAAAACACCACACAAAACAACAACAAAAACCTGACAAACACAGGATTATAAATACAGGGACTAATGAACCAAAGGTGGAACCAATCTGGATGGGACAGGCTCCCACAAAGAAGGGAAAAGAGGCAGGAAGTAAAATAAACCATGACACACAAGGAATGAGACCTGTCAAAATAAAACAGGTACACTTAAGAAACATGAAAACACCCAAACATAACAAAATAAACCAAACCCACATGAAACACACACTAAACACAGCCGACAAGAGATAAAACCCAAACAATAATCAACCTCCCCCCTTTTTCTTCAGAAAGTTATATGTGTGTGATCTTCCTGAGCAGACACAGGAAGTGGAACCCTCGCTGATGTTTCCACAAACAGGGGTGGGTTCAGTTGGGATCCCGATTTTAGGCTGCTGAGCTTCAATGTTGATATTAATACCATCAGTGTGCTATTTCTGTGAGGGCAGAGCCCGGGCTTGGTCCTTCCAGTGGTGATTATCTGTTTCCTGTGTGATGTTTATCTGCTGCTGCTGCTGCTGGTGGTGGTGAGGGTGGTGAGGGTGAAATTACTATTTACATTTCTTTGTACGGCTCAAAGGAGGGAGCAGATGTCTGTTTGATAACATTCAGGTCAGATCATTTGACTTTTATGTAAAGATGAGCTACACATGGACGTGGATGTGTCATAGTTTCTAAATGTCTTTATACAGACTACAGGGCTAACAGCATTTCTAATAGTTATCAAAAATATAACAGCATGGATGAATCCTCAGACATGAAGTAGCTCATAAACCTTAAGTAGCTGACCTCACTGGGAAAACAATGGTGATGTCTTTTAGCTGTTAGAAATACTAGCCAGCGCCCCCCTGTGGTCAAGTGTATATAGCGTTACCAAACTTGTAACTTTGGTGTCCAAGAAAATGGCCAAGAAGTGAGATATACAGGAATTTGCCTCATAACAGGCAGAGAGTCCAATAAACTGAACATTGTTGGATTGACCATCGATCAACCTTTTCTGTCACTCATATGACAACATACCCTGCCTTTTAATGACCTTTAATGGTGCCAGCAGGGGACTTTTGTTCCTGGTTGTTTCCCCCTTGTGTACTGTCTTTATGCTAAGCTAACTAGCTATTCAAAGCAGGTCAACAAAGCTGGCAATGATGATCAATAACAGTAAAACTAATGAGCTGGTGGTGACCTACCATAGACCGCTACCAGGCTTCCTCTCCTGTTAGATTGGAAATTGTCCCATGAATTCTTGAGCTTTAGCCAAAAAATAATAATTTTGTAAGGTTATAATGACCTTTGACTCCTAAAATCTAATCAGTCCAGTTTTGAGTCCAAATCAATGGTTGTACCACATGTGAAAAGAAAGAAAATCCCTTAAGGCTTTCTTATCGCTTCACACTAACAGCAGGATGAGTCAAACATGCTGCTTTGTTCATGTGCAGAACAAAATGTGGTTTAAATGAATAAGACACATGCAGTTTAAATGATACGCTCTGTAAAGTGTTGTCACTTTTTGAACCAGCAGGAACCAAACAGGAAATGAAAGAAGAAAAAAATCATTGTTTAGATATGAGACATTCAGACTGAGCCCTTAAATGACCTTTTGGACTAGAACTGTTGCCTATTTACACATAAAGAGCAAGAAATGTGTTCATTACACGCCTCCGCGGTGAGGACGAAGCAGGTAATCAGTCAGAGGGAATAAACAGTTTTTTTCCCCCTGTAATGTGTTTGTTTTGCCCGGAGCCTGTTTATACTCTCCACGGGAATATTTCTTCCTGATTTTCTTTAGCTAATCCCTTAATCACTTTGTGCAGGCAGGCTGCTGCCAGACAGAGCACCTCTTGTCCCCTGAGGGGTGGGTGAAAGGCACAGCATTCATCTTTATGTTTGCCTGTGGGTTTGTAGGGACACAATTCTCAAACACAACCAACAGTAAAACCAGGGAAGCCACTTGCTTGATGCTTTGTCAGTCATCCCCAGCTGATGCCCTCATGCTCCATACATCCTCCTTGTGCCATCTGTTTCGTTCTTATTCCTGGATTTAACCTCCCAGGCTGTGGGACTGGTCCAGCTGGTAGTCAGCGGGACCAGGCTGCATGTTTCCAAACTGATGCCCATAATATTCATGCTGGCCATAGGGTGAGTTCATCAATAATGCCTATGACTCCCCCCTTAGTTAAGCCTTCCCACAGAGACACTGACTGTAGGGGGGGTTGGGATCAATATTTTTAATTTGGGATTAGAATAAAAAGCCTATAGCCTCACCTCAGCTGTTTAGCAGGGCTCCTCTGCATTACATTTAAATTGATTAATTAGATCTCTACCAATACGCTAATGTGGATTAATACAGGTTTGCTCTTTACCTGAGTGGATGTCATGCTGAAGAAGGACACACCTCTGCACTGATGCTACAGCAGGTTCTTCAGGCCTGATCGGTCACCTCTGACTCCAGCACTGGTTGGTGTGGACTCAACCCCCAGGATCCACCTAAAAAATAAAAGTGTCCTTACTTTGTTATTTGTGAATCTTGCTGTGTATAACTGCATGCAAGATGCCCTGGATGACTATGGGCCGCAGACTTATCAGTCAACACATTTAAGGGATCAAATGTGGTTCCTACATTTTTAGCAATGCTTCAATGTTTTAATGTATTTATATATCTGTCCAATGAAACACATATTTAAGGTATAATCTATACATGCACTTTCAACCCCTGCTTGCTTAAACTACTTCCTGTTTACAACTGATTCATATTTTAGATCATTAGTAATGCATAAAACCTCATTTCCTCACTACTCGCTCTCCTTTTTTCTTTCCAGTGCGCAGCCCAGTGCGCATGCTCAGCCTGCCTGAAAACCACATGCGTCTGCCCGCTCTGCTCTCTCCAGTGCCAAGGCAGAGAGAGAGAGAGAGAGAGAGAGAGAGAGAGAGAGAGAGAGATGCGCATACTGAGGACGACACCGCAGCACAGAAATGCGCACAGCTCCGAGCCGGACCGGCCACAGCTTCACCTCCGCTCCAACACAATGGGTTAGAGGCAACATGGCAAACTTTAACACACTTTGCATGACACGGACAATGCCGAGAGCTGCGCTGCCGAGCGGCTGAATTGAGAGCACAATAAACACTTGAGACAGAAGAGGAGGAGGAGGAGGAGGAAGGGGGACCTGATTCATTTCTATCCCAGCCACCTCTCCCACTTTGAGAGATGATCACGGAGCTGCTGTGCACCGCCGTGGCTGTGGGTCTCTATCTGAACACGCTGGAAGCAGATTTCTGCTACGACGACAGGTAGGTGTGAACCCCACGGAGCTCCGCGCGGCGCGGCGGGTGCAGACCCACATCCCCGCACCGTTCACTTGACATCTCCTCACGTTACCTCGGCGCGGAAGCGGCGGCGGAATGGGAAGGGAGGCGGGTGGTCGCTGCGCCTGTCCGCCTGCTTGCATGTGCTTTTGTGTGTAGCCTGTAATGAATCACTGCACATTTGTCAGGATGTGAGTGTGCTGACACCTGAACGCAGCATTTCATAAACGTACCCAGCAAAGGTATATTCATAGAACTTCTCGTGAGTTTACACACATGATCCTTCAGGGATTTATTAAATTGACAAGTAACATTCAAAGTTCCCCATGAATGTTGTGAAGTGAGAGCAGCTCTGTCCTACATGGAAGTGCCTCAGATGCTCTTTGTGTTGAAGCAGTCATGCCTGTTCTAACAATGCCCCGTGCTCTCAGGGGAGTAAAGCTAATTTAAACTGGAATAATTTCACGAACAGCTGAAGAAACATGTCAGCATTTTAATGCTGTGGAGTGCCAATAAGAGAGAAGCCCTGTGGTAAATATATCTAATATTGATTTCTAATATTTCTACTGTAAAATATCTGAAAACAGTAAAGTGTGTCTTGTTCTCTATAATCAAAGGAGCAGGAAATGTTTTAGATCACTTAAATTATTCATTGTGATTGTTGATCACTTGCACAAATCATGCATGAGAAGCTGGACAGGTGTTCTCTCATACATTCTGTTACACAGACTTTTGTGTAGCCTATAGGCTCCTTGGGCCTCCTTGTCTGTGGGTAGCCCGACCTGATGGGGATCTGTACTGTTGAACGGTGGGGCAATCACCTCTTGAATGCCTTTAAAATAGAATTATCACTTTAGTGCTCAAAGGCCAGAAAAGGTTGGTAATCATGGTTGAAAAGTGTTGCACAGATGCACACATTAGTTGACTGTAAGAAACATTCATTATGCACATTTGGACAGGTGCTTCTTCGGTGACTCATATATTCATATGTCTTTCATTATCAAGTGTTAAACCACCAACAGACAGCGAACAGGTTGCCTCCCTTATTCGTCCACTTGCCCCCCCCATATATTGGTGCTAGAAAAGAGTCTTCAGTTACATCACACCTCGCCAAATATCCTCTTAAAAACACCCAGAGGTTATACATCCATCAGCTCCGTCTCCATGACACCACAAGCTTGTCAAAAAAACGGGCTGGTGACGGATTACCTGGAGGGTGATGCCTCTGCCCACTCCAGGCTACGCTCGCTCTCCATCCACTACAGTGAAAGTTCAGGATCTGCCAGCGCTGTGTATCTATCAAAGTCACCATGGTAATTTACACTCTCAGGGCAGGAGGGGGGGGGGGGGGTGTTTTGACTCTGGTGTTTTGGTTCAGCACTCTCAGATGGAGGAGGCTGAATACCAATCAGAGGTCTGACCTTTCCTGGTCATTCATCAAAAGGCATCCTCTCTTGGGGTCATGAGTCACAGGCTCCCGGTCTCTTCCCTCAGGCGTCAGCAGAGAGTTACGAGCGTAAGGTTAAGGCTAGAGTGGAGGAGAGTTGAACGAATCACTCTGAACAGACGGATTGTGGATTTTGTCTACATTTGTCCCTGAGCTGAGATGATCTTATCTGACCTTTCACTCTGTAATCAGATTCTCGTTCCATGTCACATGCAGCTCTGAGGCGAGATGGTGAGGCAGATAAATCTTCTAGTGGTGAGGATGTTCTGGCAGCTCTCTGCTTTTTCAATCACGTCAAGTGTTTTTCCCGGGCACTGCTCATGGCCCGGCCAAGCGCTCTTTTGGCCAACAGTATTCCCAATGAAAAGCCTCTGCGTGTGAAATGACTAAGTTTTTACGGGAGCAGGGAGAGGACTCGAGCCAGGCCAATTTTGATTCATTGGAAAAAAATCTTGGGTTTTGCCAAATGTTAGGGCAGCCTTAAAAAAGACTCTTCTCAGTGCTGATAGGACATTTGAGAGCTGTGGTCACAGACTGGAAAATATATTACCTCTGAACTCTTCTTTGAATACCCATCATCACTACTTTTGACAAGCGAATAAATGAGGCTCTACGTTTCGATGATATTGTCTCTTTAACAACCTGTATTGACAAATGGATGTCTTTAGAAGGAGTAGACGCTGAAAGTGACTGGAGAAATGAAATGCATCCTAAGTGGCTTTCAGCATTCAGACTCGTGTCTCCAGAAACATCTGTGACCCCAATAACGTCACAGTCCCCCCCGCTCTGCTCAGAAATGCATTACGGCCCGTCTGGGAATTGAAGTGAAAACATCTTCACTCTTTGTTTCAGAGGAGCAAATATCATCTCTGGGTGTGGAGGAAGAGGAGGATAAAGAGTAGTTGGGTTTCATTGACTGGCACATCATGGGTTTGTTAAAGCTGAATATGTTCATCCCAAATAAGGATTTAAGCTGTTAAATAGCTCAGAGGTGACACATTGGAGGGATCTGAGAGGATCCCGGAGCCTGTTGGTTGCAAGCATCTGGTCCTAGCTCGGTTTCTGAGGTTTACCGATAAATGCATCAAGATGAGATTGTCTTGAAAAATCAGCCTTTCATCATAGGTCAAACCAGAGTGCTTATAGAGTCAAAGTGATAATGGATTGCCTTTATGTGTGTTAATTGTACACACAAAGAAACAGCGAGACACTTCCATCTTTTTACTTCATTCTTGACCCACATATAAATTTGTATATAGCACAACATTGTTACCAATAGTAGTTTAATTACTCTAACACCCAACTATTGTTCCTCCAGTGTTTTAAGTTCTGTTGCTTTTCTTATTTATTAATATGTTTTTTGGTTTTAATGTTAGCAAATTTTTACGAATATTTTTTAGTCAGTAGGCTGTAAATAAAGATGGATGACATGACAGCTCCCTCAAAGTGGGGCCAGAACATTTTGATTGCCCCCTAGTGACTGTGGATGGTACACAGACTTAGCTAAAAAACTAAAAATACTCCTCATATATGTTTTCTTTTGAGATACTTGATGGCCTGTTGGCTATGTACTGTGCTGCATTGTATTACATGTGCTTTAGGTTGTGACAACAGGGGGCAAAACAGAGAGATGTGGGTGTAGGGGCAGAACAGCCACACTGTGGTTCCATAATGGCATCTTCCATAAGCAAAATATTTTGGCCCTACTTTTGTACAGTGGTCGAAGACCGAGTTGTCTTTTTTCAACACAGTTCCACAGGAGCCGGTGGAGACAAAAACACAGCTAAAAGGAGGGAATCATTTTGATGTTGCATTTAAAGTGGGGAGTGGGACATGCTTTGTGTCTCATTAGATTAGTCATAGACTTTTTAAAAAAAAAACGTGTTACAACTTAGTCCATGTTATACATAGCAACACTCTGTTGCACAGAAATAACAGCTTGTAGAATGCTGTGATTGACCTTGTGACCCTGGAAATCTGTTTCAGAAGATTTCTTTTTAAGAAGTATACAACTACAAGCAAACACAGAGTGGATATATGCTTAAAAAATGAACTATAATTAACCCTTTTCAACCAACTTGTTGTTTATTTGTCGCATTTAAACAGTTTATAAACCACAGTATCTGTAGAGTTGACCATCAAGTGCTTACGTTCTCTAAGTCTGCTACTAATCAAGATTAGACCCCTATTGTTACTATGATAGTCCACCTCAAATTTAAGGAGCAGAAACATCAGTGGCAACATGAAGTAAAAACATATGGTGGAACAGTACATAAGATGGTGACGTTTTTTTAACCACACTTTTCATGAGGTCTGCCTGTTTCCCCTTGAAAACACTCAATCCTTTATGTACGCTGATCTGGTTAAAGGCTTCTTGTCACAGAAGCATCTGAAATGACTATTCATAAACACTTTCTTCATCAGTTACTCCTCACCACACTGCTCACTTTAATTCTGTGAAACCTCTTTTTGACAGACATCACACCGACCGCACCACGCACACTTCACAGTCACAGGGATTTTGCTCACTCAATTCATTAGCCCACTTCTCTTCCCTCAATATTTATCTGCTCCGAGCACATACTGTAACTTAAACAGCCTCAACACAACTAGGGCACATGTGTTGGATAATTATTCCACGAGAGGCATGGGAGGGGATTCCTGGCAGAGCTTACTACAGTGGGTTGTAACTGATCACAGTGAGCCCACAGGAGATAATGATTATAGGAGCGGTTATCACGGGCACATTTGAGTCAGAGATGGCAGGGTTTACTGTGATAGAATACAAGTAGCAATATGCTAGCTAACGTTGTTCACCACATTTTGGACGTTATTGCCGCAATACCAAATTAAATCCTGTCCTCATATTCCCTCCTTCGCCTTATGTAGGGCCATCCTTTCTTGGTTGAAGACTTACACGTGTCTCTCCACTGCCATTTAGGCTAGAGATGCATAAAAGTTATGGGCTGTGTATGAAGATGAATGATAAGACAGCTCCTCAAATAGGAAACCAAAGCATCTTGATTGTCCCCTGGTGGCTGGCTGCTATGGGTACATTGAGAGGAGTACAATGGGAAAACATCAATAATTAAAATATAACTGATTGCAGCCTTATGATAAGTTTAATACATAATACTACTGGATGCCACCCTTTCCATTGAGCCCTGTCCTTAGACACAGGGAAACATAAGGTTTGTTTATTTTTAGGTTGTCCCTCTTTGTCCCATTGGATCTCAGCGACGCATGTGGCTGCTGCTAACCCTTGGCTGGCCCTTGCGCTCCGCAGGCCTCAGTCGCCCCACCCGTCTGCCAAGACACGACCGCCAAACCTCAGTCTCAAGACCCTCCCTTGTATACACGCCATATGCGGATCCCAAAACAGTGGTATCCACGGACAACAGGAATCACAAGTTTGCCAGTAAGATACAGATTTATCATGTAACACCCATGCTAGGTTTGGGAGGATGGAAACCGCTGAACCGCAGATAAAATGGTGAAAACAGCCATGTGTATGTTCAATCATGATCTTCCTCAACCTTCATAACTTTGTTCAGCAGCAGGGGTTTGGATTTCGGTGTTGGATTACACTTAGAAGCTGGCATTCACTTTCACTCTTAAAACTACAAGGTGGACTTCTTACAGCAGTTGTGGCGTAATACAAAACCAAAGCCAAGCTGAGGATCACAAAGTTACCCCCCCCCCAAACCCCCACCATCACCTTTTGTAATCAATAGCCATTGAGTATCAGCTTTCAGTAACTGCTGAGGTTTTCTTTCCTGTAGCTCAGAACAGCTGTCAGAACAGAAATCAAACATGTGAGTGTTTTTTTTACTACACTTTGACAAAGTGCTCATGTTTCCCTACACAGCATCAGCTCTAAAGTGAGTTTTGACATTCATCAGTATCTGAGAGGGATGTTTGTGGATGTGGAAGCTTGTTTTTTTTCTGACCACTGACAGCTTTTCCCTGGTGATGTGTGGTGAAGCTGTCAGATGTTGATAGTGTAAATGATCAGGTTGATGGATCAGGCTCAGCTTTCATGGTTGCGGTTGTTTTGATCTGTGAGCTGTGTGTGGATTTGTGAGGGGTTGGTGGTAACAGTGTAGTTAGATGGCAGCTGGAGGCTTGTATAAGCAGTGAGCATGAGGATTGCTGCTTTTTCTTTAGGTTGACCTCAAAGATGTAGCTCTGGTTCCCATCATTATGCTAAGCTAAGTTCATCAGTTCTATGTATCATCGCCTGATTAAAGAAAAAAAGCAATGTGTTAGGTCTCCTGACGACACTGAAATATTTTTATACTTTTCTTTGGCACATATCCAGAGGTATGCACAACCTTAATCATTATTCCAAGTGGCAGGCGCTTCACAAAATAGGCATACATTAGCTCATCAACCTTGGCACTGAACCCTAGCTGAGCAGTGCACACACCTTATCCATCTTCACGCATGGCTACTCTAGCTAGTATGAAATGCTAATATGTAGAAGGCTTTCTGGGTCAGAACAGGGCCCACAGCAGAATACCTGACCTGTGTGTGTGTGTTGGGTGGAGATTCTCACCTCTTAAAAACCTACAAGGGACTGAGTGAGAGTGAATGAGTTCTCTGCTATCTTGTACTCAGCTATTGTGTTTCTTGAAAGATGTAGCAGGAGTGAAGTGATCACTGGTTTTTTGAAGTGTAATTTCTTTCCAAGGCAGGGCCAGTAGGATCATAATGATATCGGCTCTGTCATCTGTCTAAATTCTGTTCACACTCTGGGTTTATAAATGTTTAGAATGTTCATATTTAATTTCCATCCGCTTGATTTACTCTGCAGCGGGAGATAGCCTTTCTCCTTTTCCTGTTTCCTCCCGATAAGAGCCTAAAAGTGGAGAACCACACGTGATCATACAGACAGAGGAAGTGCAGAAGTCTCAGGACTGCTGTATTGTTCGGGGGGGGGGGGGGGGGGGGTTCTCTCATTGTTACACAATGGAAGTCTATTTGGAGCGGTGATGACACAAGAAGGAGAGGATGTGATTATTGTTGATAGTTTGGAATAGAAGCTATTGTGCATGAGAATCTGCCTGGTTTGATGCTAAGCTGTGCTGAAAGTAGCTTTCCTGTTTCTTGGTATAGCCTGAGCTGTTGGTTTTGTGGTGCAGACTTTTGTGCCCAGTCACTCAGGTTTGGATCGGCTGGAAGGTCGTTATTCTGTGTTTAAACTCATACGGCACATCATCCTTCAAGTTAACTATCCATCCTTAATTATACAGCTGGGGTCAGGACGCATTTAAGCCAATTTTCCCATTTTTGATGCACTGGCCTTTAAACGCCGTTCAATAGTCTGGCCACCCGTTACAAAATGAGGGAGCTCCTTATTTGTTCAGAGTTAAGTGGGCTTTAAAACTCCAAACCTTTTTCGTGGTTGTGGACTCTGCCCAATACTTTCTATGTTCACAAGTATACTGGGGTTCACGTTATGGAAAATTTGTAAAGGGTTTTTCCTGCTTTCACGCTCGCAACATGTGAAATTTGCCACCAGAGAATAAATTCAAATCTACATGGACCCACCAATTTATTGTGCCTGTGCGGCACATACAGTCCCGTACACACTTTATTGTGCAGATATGGTAGTTATTTGAGACTTTTAGGGCCCTCAGGTGTATAAGATGTTATACATAATATTTGTATTTGTAATATTGAAACACAGATACATAAACATTTTTAAAGTATACTATTGTATATTATATATTTGATACTACATGACCAGTTGGAAAACATATTTTATTTATCATTGCCTTGTGTTTTAATAATAATACGAATAATATGAAGAGGACTGCTACAACCAGACTGTATTTAAAGCAGTAATAGCAACATCTACTGTCTGGGTCTTTGTCAGTTGTGAGTGTGTAGAAGTCACACATTGCATTTTGTAGTGGTTATTTTTCATATAAACCCTCCACCATTTATCATAGAGTTGATATTCATGGGTCAGTGGCTGTTGGGAAGGCTGCGCTTTCATGATGAGCTCTGACACCACTATAATTTTGTTTTGATACATTTCGAAAGAAACCCACCAAACCACGCAATTTTATCTACCTTCAATTTATTATTTCCGTCTTTTTTTACACTGTATTATTGAGGGTTGCTGAATTATGCATGTTTTTGATAAGAATACAGCCGGTCTGTATGAGCTCTGTGGTGTCCATTCACTTTCTGTCTGATAACAACCACGCAGCAGGAAGCTTAGGCTGTCTCATGATTGGTTGCCCCCCCCCCCTTGATAGAAATTGAGAATCTGAGCCAGTCCATCTCTCGCCAAACGTATTTCATCAGAAGATACACGCAGACAGGCTCGCTCGTTACCAAGATACCGCATCCAGTCAATCCATTACTGAGGTGTCTGACAATGGCAATTTAGTCTACACTCTGTGGCCTTGCAGGTTTTTCCTGCTATCAGCAGAAGAAAGACACCACGTGACATCCCTGTAGCAGCCAGGAAAGATCTTTGTACAGGACCTAAAAGGACCCAACAGGGTGTATGCCACTTTTTGTTCTTGTTGTGGTTTTTAATGATGTGGTCTTACAGCTGTAGTTAACATTGGGAAGGTTGGTACCACTCCTTTATTTGTGCATGAAATGTGAAGCTAGAAGCTCTAGCTCTAGCTGGCCAATTTAGCCACAAATAAGCAATGCTACCAGGAGGTAGCAGTCAGTGGCACCTGCTCCCAGCCAAAATTTGGCACTTTTTGTTTCTTTAAACATTATTGCTCAGTTAAACTACAACATTCAATAGTATAGTATATATGCTAGAACAAATACCATCTATGCATGATGTTGTGACTAAAATCTAATTTGCTTATACAGCAGATAAGCATAGATTGTATTGTAGGAATTTCTCACACACACAATCCCTGATATCTATGTGTAGGAAAACAATAAGTATAGGAGAAGCACCGCACCTTTAAATAAGGCCTCATGTTAGTCCGTTTCATATGTGGAAACATGAGGGAAATGTTCAGTCATCACGTTCTTCTCTATGTATATATTCTGCATAACAAAAAAAGAAAAACGTGGCTGTAATCACTCCATGCAAATGTCATGAGGCTGCTCCATGACATCATGTCTGCTTGTCCCTGCAGTCCATCTCAGAGAGCAATATGGAATTTTTACGATGTTACACAATGCATTTTATGATTTTATAATAGAGTTTCCTGCAGCATTTAAAGCATGTCATATATTTTAGAATCCCTGCTGATAGTTTGACAAACATGGATTATATTAAACCTCCTGCAGGGAAGTGCACTTGACAGATTTTTTAATGTGCTGGATTTTTGTTGGTCTTGTGATTCATAGGCTATTGGCACTTTATAGGAATCGCTGAAGTGTTTCAATGCTGAGTGAAAACTTTCCCTTAGTACCTTTGTCCAAAGTTAAGGGTCAAATGGATGGGGTTTGCGCTTTTGGGATGACTTCATTGGTTCCAATGTTAAAGTTGAGTTCAGGCAAATGGTTTCGTTGTACCAGCCGTGTTGAACAGATCACAGATCAGAATGTGAAAAGATCTCAGATAATTAGCTCAGTTCTTTGAAAAGAAGACAGATTTGGTTTGGGTTGGCCCCCTCGGTACCCCTCTTTTAGCTGCCGTTTCTCTCTGGCTAAAGCTGGAATGTGACAACTGGTCACGGCAGAAGAAAGGAGGGCCTATTCTGGATTGGATACAGTGCTGTACGGTCTGTTAGTGCGGCTTACAAATGCTGCATGTGAATCTGACCACTGAAAGCTGTCAACACAAAAAGAAGCCTCACCGAGGGCTGTTTTCTGCACAACTTGCAGTCATTCTTTACATACAATATACAGCCACAAATCTTCTACATTCTCAAAATAGCTGCATTTTTTAATCTCTGATTGGATTACATACCGATTCTACTGGAGCATTAAAATGAATTTTTCTTGATCAGAGACAGAAAGCTTTTGAGCAGAAGCAGGATGCTGCTTTGTTTCTCCAGCTGCTCCCTTGGCAGAACTGCAGGGCTCAGATCCTCCGCTGGCTCCATGATTTGTCATCAGCAATTAAACTTGTGCTTATGATAATCTCCACAGCAGATCAAAAGTGATCTTCCAAGTCTGGACAGAAGTTCTGTCCATACACTCCATTTACAGTCCTCAAACCAAACTTTTTCTTCATGTTCCACTTGTTCTCAGGCTGATTTTTGGTACAGACCAAAGGCTGGAGCCTTGGCAGTGGACAATAGACACAGCTGGACATTGCTTTAGCCTGCCATACTGCTGATTCCAACACTGTTTCATTGGTGCTTTGCGTCCACACCTGGTGCTCTGCATGTGTGAGCATAATTTGAACATATGTGCATGCAAATGAAACAGCTGGATTGAGGTGAAAAGTGAGCCGAGAACATTGGCAGGCCTTCCAGAGCTGCAGTTCTTCCTGACCCATCAGCATCCATCTATTCCCCATAGAGAAGGAACCAATGCCAGACATCGTGTTTGTCCGTGCCGATGTTGGACTCCCCCGATTTTCATTCAAGCATGGAAATACTGAAGAGTTTAGGTGGCTGGTTTTTATAGGTCACTGTGCCAATACCCGCGGCTCTCTGGAACTAGGCCAGTGGAATTGATTGTTGTAGCAGAAGGTAAAATTAAATTAAAGAGGTGAGGGGATAGAGATTGTACCTGCTGCTAAAAAAAGATACTGTGTGTTGGACAGCGGTGAGATAATTGTTCCTCTGGTGCTGTAACAGTAACCTCAGTGGAGCATGGCAGAGAAGTTATTATAACAGCTACACTTGTATGTTGTCTTCTTTGTTAATATGACATTTATATGATGACAAGAGAAACCTTCACACTCAAACTGCAGCCCTGATTCTGTATGTGAGCTGTATGTATAATATCAGACTCTACCTTGATTGGACATTGCAATGGCCTGTTCTTCAAAGATAACCATCCTTTTTTGTGCTACTATTGATGGCCGAATGTGCTGCTGCTGCTGCTGATGATGTTTGTAATTCTTTTCTGCATTTTTACATTTATATAAATTGTTAGCCCTGTTACCTAATTTTCCATATTATGAGCAGAAAAACAGAAAATTCTCAAATTCTTGTAGAAACAACATTTTTATCAGCATCAACATCTGTCTGGCATTTTGAAATCATATCCACTGCCTGTACACAGCCCTGATTTATGTTTTGTTTGGCTAAGCCAGAGAACACCGCTCTGTCCCCCCCTTTTTTTTAATCAAGCATCACATTTATCACTGTGGATGCAGGCGACTGGTGGAAGCCAACGTAATTACCCGTCCGCAGTCAGACACTGTAATTAAACTGTCGAGCCTGTGCTAGATGGAGAATCGAGAGCTGATTGGCTCCTCGTTTGTTTTCTTGTAAACTGCTGGAGGTTGTTCTGGCTGCTGGTGGTGGTGATGGACGGATGGATGAATGGTGTTAAAGTTGGCACACTATTGGCATTGATAAGAGCTGGCTGTGTGGGAAAGCTACAGATTTTAGAATCCCTATAAAACACTCAGCGGCCAATACTCCAGGACGTTGGCTCATTCAAACGTGTTTTTCACTCGTGGGCACTGAAGTAGTGGCATATTTATTGGGTGAGACGTCTAAAAAATGCAATAAAATTTCATATTAAGGGCTCAGTTTTGATGTGTGAGGGATAAACACGACTGTGTGTTGCAGTGTTTTTCCATGGTGGTCTTAAGGGTGTTCGTGAAGGTGTGAAACAGTCATTTGCTGCTGAACCGTTACTTTAGCCTGTTGCGTTTTTCAGTCACTCAGACTTGCAACATACTCCAACAAACTGGTGTTTTTGAAGGACAAAAAATAATGACAGCATCAGTGGGGCAGCCATGGTTAGATGATAAAGAAGACCGAATGTCAAAGTGAAAACGACCAGACTCACTATGGACAAAAGTATGGAACCTGTCCCCAAACTTTCATATTTATCGCAAAAAGCTCTTTCTTTTAAGGCAGGGGTGGCCAAACTTTTTTCGGGGAGGGCCAGATTCGATCATGTGAAAGTCTCCGAGGGCCAACAGTCCCCGATGTCATTATTTTAAACAATAAAAAAATGTGTATGCTGTTTTGTAATATATTACATCTTAAACAGGAAACAAAATAACATCGTAGCATTCAGATGACAGATCAGAAAATGTTCTGAATTTACAGCATAAATTTAAAACATTCAGAAACTGTGTGGTTGTGATAACAGAGCAACAGGCAAGTTATTGACTCTACTGTGAAGGTGAGATCTGATCATGTGTGGCAGGTCTGGTTTAGGAGCAGCAGACATCAGTAAAATGTCAGGTAGACCAGGTGGGAGTCATTTAGTGCTGATCTCAAAGGGTCTGGTAATTTAATGTTTACACAGGTTTGCAGTGCATGCCAACGAGACGTAAAAACGTAATGACGTGCCTTACGACAGATGTGTACTGAATGACGGAGTCAGTTTGAGAGAAGTGCCGCGTCTCTGTACAACTGACAGTCTAATAACAGAGAATGTTAACAAGCAAAGACGGACTGCTCTGCTGCTCCAGTAAAACATCACAGTTTATCACAGGCAGTCTGCTTACACGGCACAAAGTAATTCATGGTTTAAAAATGTTCGCATTTCTGGAGAGTTGCTTTTTTCCAGCAGCTGGTAAAAAGGCCCGAGCAGGCTGCCGACCAGGACGCAGCCTCCCCGTGCAGCAGGGAGCAACGAGCGTCCCTCTCCCGCTCCATCATGTCTCTTAAACTTCTCTAATGGCTCCAGCATCGCGACACGATGGACAGGGAGAGGGACGCTCCGCTCCACTCCCCTGCGCTGGAGCCCCCCAGTACTCCGGCACATTCCCCAGAGAGGGACGCTCATTGCTGCACGGGGAGGCTGCTCTCTGGCCGGGCAACCCGCTCCCATGCGCCCCGTCCAAGAATTCTAATAGGGCTACTATACTACAACTAATAATAACAATATTTCGTGCACACGTTATACATAATTCGTGGCCACAATTTATTTCTTTTTTTACCATGTAAGGAGGGGCTCCGTAGTTTTGGAGAACTTCACTTGTACAGACGCTCTCTAATAGCAGGCTGTATGCAGAAGCATGTTTAGTCTCGTAGTGAATTGTGTCGAAGTGCTGAACCGGTGTTTTGCACCTTCGGAGCCCTCTGCGTAGCTGGAACCAACAACAGCCCTGCAGCACCGCGTGACGCACCACGATGCAGACAGAGAGTGATAATGTTCTGCTCAGAGAATCCTGATGCAAACGTTACACAATGAGTTAAAAACAAAAACAAGAATTGTCTGTTGATTTTGTATGATTTACTCTGTTTGGCTTGCGGGCCAAAAATAACACATTTTAAGATAGAAGCCGCGGGCCATAGAAAATCCGACCGCGGGCCGTAGTATGGACACCCCTGTTTTAAGGTTTGACTTTAAATCTCAACTCACTGCATCTGCTTTATTTTTCTTCCCTGGGGGACCTCAAAGCATTACTTTTATTAGCAATTGATTTCCAATAGCCCCCACGCCAACCCCCCCGGTGATGCTGAGGATTCATTACTGTCTTTTATTGACATCATCACTCAGGAAGCTCTGCAGAGGACCTCGGCCTTCTTTTCAGCTGAGGTGGCAGCGGTGCCATTGTTGTCAGATCACCTCTATTTTGTGCAACCAGCTAATGGGAAGTGATCCATCAATCACTTAGAGATTAAGACTCTGCAATCAATATGCTGAAAAATAGATGAGACAAGGCTGATCATTTTTTAACCACTAAAATCCCCTATGTCAGGAATATTCCATCTAAAGATAGCTGCCTTTAAGCTGAATGTATTCTCTGTTAGTCTGCTATAGTACATAATCGTCCTGAAAATTAGATTAAAAGATACTCTAATGTCGGTCCAAAAATGTATGGTCTACTACAAGGTACAAGGGGTCTTAGATTAGCATAAAGACAGGTAGCAGCAGGGGACTGTTTCTTCGCAAAAGCACTTGTTTTTATTTGTTTGTGTACGGATAAAACTAATGGGATTTAATGTGCTAATTAGCTTTAGAGCCATAGCTTTTTTGTAAACTTTGAACAGAGCCAGGAGAGTTGTTTGCACCTGCTAACAGTCTTAAGCAAAGCTAATGCATCTCAGCATTAGTTAAGACAGAAAATAAAGTGTATGAATGTAATTTCTATAATATTTCTAATAATATTTCAGAATTAAACTGATGCGTTATGGTTTATTAAACTCTCAGCAGGCTTTCAGTGAATCGATTCCAAGTCTGTTAGTGTTTGTTGTTTTGCTAATCAGGAAACCAGCTTCACATGGGGGACATGAAAGCAAGTGCACTGCCTGACAAAAGAGAGACAGGCAACTTCCTGATGTTTGAGCTCAGGCTGTTTCTCTCTTTGAAGCCGAGAGCCCCCGGAAGAAATCTGTTGGGCTGGCTTAGACAGAGTGTGGATGTAGTGGAGACTTAATCAGCTATGAACTGACCTATTGGACCTGATGAGGGTAGAGCTCCAGTGATGAGGTGGAACCATCCTGAGGCTTGTTCAGTTAAATACATTTAATTAACATTGAAGCAATTATCCTCTTTGGACGGTAGGAATAGGAAGAGCCTCTGCAAAGCAAAGCATGTTTAACAACCAAGCCGCTGGCACTTTGACAGACTTTTATGAACGCTATCTGGACATTTATGCAGTTTTCCTCCTTCTCCCATCAGCGTGCCACTTTGGCGTGTGACGGAGTGTGGGAAAGCAGCAGTGCCACTTCTGGCTGGGGTATTGTTCTGCTAGCGGTGCTGATGACGTATGATGTTTGAACGCTCCCTTAATGTTCACTTCCTGACTTTCAGAAAGCTGATGCAAATATTTTATCACGTTTTCACTGTCACATGGACACCATACACATTACTGCACATGCACATTAATCAGATTACTTGCTGACCTCTGACATTTCAGAAACTCTGTGTACTCTATGATCACTTTGTAAGCCTGTTAGTTTTGGATCAACACAGAGGTGATTTGGACCCTGACACACACACACACACACGCACACACACACACACACTCTCTCTATCTCTCTTTTAATACACTGGCCTTTATCCCACTGCTTGTGCGACTGAATCTAAATGAAGATGAAATCAATACTTGACGTTATTTTGAGGACAGTTTGAAATCAATGTGTCTTGTGTATTGACAGCAAGTTAAATATGTCATCAGAAGTATAAATATTGGTTTCCCATGGCAGCTTTCAGATGGTAAGTTCAGCCAGCAGTTGTAGCAGTCAATAGCTTCATCAGCTACAGTAATCCATATAAAACATATTTACTATGTCACATTTTCATGTAAAAATGTATGGTTTTAGTAACTGCATCTGTGACAAGACAGGTAAGGTAACACAAAAAAGCAAAATTTCAACAAATCCAAACAAAAACACTTAGAAAGAACAGCTAAAAAAGAGCATTGTGGTGAGGGTAAGGATCACACTCAGACCCTGTTTACACATAGCCGGGTATTTTTAAAAACAAATATTTCCTTCCCTCGGTTTTCTAAAATAACATCGTCCACACATCATCGTTTTCAAAAAAGTTTCCATTTACATTAACCCGCATAAATACACCCCCAAGAGCAATCACGACTACGCTGAGCCTGTGAATGGCAGTGTAGGAAGGAGAAAGCCGTGCAAGCCAATCAGAAGCCTCAGTCTGGCTCTTTGTGTCAGAAGTTGTTCCCAAGTTGCTGAACCTGGAGACCTAACATGTCTCTGCTCCTCTACATAGTAAGAAGAGCTGTATTTACAAATGCAAAAGTGCTTACACCAACAGACATGCAAACACTACATGGAATGCTTCCATTACTAGACTACAGCCTGCCCTGGCAGCCGTACTACAGCAAAAAAGGTTGCGCGAACTTACGTGCAGACTGCCGCAAACTCTGTTTTTCTCCGTTTTTGTCAGGTCACATTGAAACGCGAACACGGCATTTTCCAAAATCTCCACTTTTACCGGAGTTTTTAGAAAGAGGCGAAAACTCCGTTTATGTGTAAATGAAAGACACAAACAAAGGGAAAAGTCTCCGTTTTTCAAAATACCCCTGTATGTGTAAACAGGGTCTCAGGGTGGGTGGAAGACAACAAGATACAGGTGCAACACGTTAGGGTGGCTCAATTAATCAACAGCAGGTGGACATGCAGGCAGACAATCAAGACACTTGAAACAAGTAGAGATAAATAAAACTGAAAAATCACTGACTTAGAAACACACTGGGGTTAAAGTGTAATATAAGTCAATAGAAGCTTACAGATGAACTTATACTGTGTGAAATAATGTGTCACACAGTGAGTGTGAGTTTACATGTGTGTTCCTGCTCTGTTGTCATTATGTGCACATGTTGTACTTGTAGAAAGTAGACATTCAGCCTTAGGATGGATGTAGTGTGGAAATGGAGTGCTGATATACTTTGGACTAGCCCAGGGGTCGGTCAGCATTAAAAGAGCCATTTGGGCCGGTTTCCCTTTGAATAGAGCACACTCGTAGCCACAAACCCCTAACTACTAATCTACACCTATTTGGACACTAAATTGAAGGTAAAATTAATCTATAGATAGATAGATAGTTTTTCCAGTTTATATGTTATTTTGATTTCAGTGTGCCGTAGTTTCCTCCATGCCGTATAGGCTACAGTAGTCAACCTGAATATGAAACGCGTTAGTTCATGGTCCGATATAAAAATATGTATTTTAAAATTAATAGCTTGTTTAATTATTTCTTTCGCCTGGTTAATGTGATTTCTGCCCTTGAACTTCACAGCGTATCGTATCCATTTCAGCACTGTAAGACGGATTGCGAGCTCTCATCTGTGAGGCTCGAGCAGTGTTTACTTTTAATGTAGTTCATGATGGAAAACACCAGCTTGCACAAGTATGAGGATCCAAAGATCGACAGGACTCCAAATGCAAACTTTTCCATGTTCATATAAGTGTCAGGAATGTCATTCCATGTAGGCTATTGAACACGAGTTTGTCCGGTGTCACAGGTGCTGCGTACAGGATGCGAACATGACGCATATTTTGACAAAATATGAAAAGTTTTATTTTAATATCACAAGAGCATCTCAATCTCCAAAGAAATAACTATTACTATGAAAAAACTAAATGAATAAAATAAAATACATTTAAATTAAACAGCCATTATTTATTTAAATTATTATTTTTTTCCAAAAAAGAGCTTGCTGCCTGGGAGCCACAACAGAGGGATGAAAGAGCCTCTTGTGGCTCCGAAGCCGCAGGTTGCCGACCCCTGGACTAGCCCATACATCTACAGTATTGTTAGCCTTCATGTCTAAAACAAATTAAGAGTTGAGTTTTGCTGTGGTTGCCTGTGAGTGTAAACTGTCAAACTTAAAGGCTGCAAATGTGTTTTTTTGTGCTAACACGGGTGTCCATAGAGATTGACTATCTTTCAGACCCAGCCTCCAGATGCTGCAGGCGAAACTACAGTTTTGTGCGCTTGTACATGGGCTTCATGTTTTAGCCATGGAGGTTGCTGCTTTGTAGCTAAGACAGGTGTGAAAGGCACTATGTATTTGTTGTTTCACGCATTTTAAAACCATGTGCAAACAGGGTCCAAAGGTCAGGAGGTCCTGTGGGATGCCTTTTAACTCTGTCTGATCATCCCCCTGTTACTCACCTTCCTCGTCTGTAACCTTAGCCCGGCCACATTCTCCGCTGTGCTGCTGTGATATGGATTTTTTTTTGGTTCCTCAGAGTTTTTCTTTTCATAAGCATCATCTGCATTCACAAAGCCAGCAGCAGCAGCATCAGTGGCGTGTTTACTTCAGCCATGTGCCAGGCTGAGATTAGCACTGTGTGAATAGGCCTGTCTGTCTGTGACTTTAATTAGGACTCAGACTGCTCAGTGAGGCGATGGAAGTTTAATAGATCTTGGCCAGACAAGGCGTATTGTAAAAGTCTTGACGAGGATCAGATAGGGGAAGAATGAGACGGATGGAGGAGAAGTTAACCTAATAAAATGAAGATAAAAGAGTGAATGGAGGCACAGGAGGCGATGACTTCCGTGATACAAACTCTAGGCCAGTATCCATTAACAGAAGTGTTTCATGATGATTGGTTAATCCATCTTGTTGCTGCAGGAGGATTTAACAAAAGCCTGTGAATCAGCCGGTCCTGATTATGTTAAGTGATAGCTACTTATTCGGGTCTGTTAAAGTGGAGGGTTCATATATTTGACACTCAGTACAGTGCTTTGCTGTGCAGTGAATATTGTTTTTATTTCACACAGTCACACGGTAACATCTAGATTAAGTTAACTACTTAAAGTGAGATTTTGTAAGAAGGGCTGCAGGAACATGTGATTTCTGTGTCACATGTTTAGATCAGGAAGTTATTTTAGAACACACACAGCCTGTGCAGGAAATACTGTATGTGTTAAAATGGGAAATGGGTCCTCTTTTGTGTGGAACGGAACTGTGCTGGGATATACAATACATGGTTACATAATGTGTGTATCAGTGTTTTGGGAATGTGTGTGCTTTTGTATAATAGATGTACTCTCAGCTGAAAAGTAGGCTGCTTATGTAGAACAAATATTCATGTCTAAATGAGTTACAGATAATATTTCAATAGTAAAAGCAGGGAAAGAGGAACAGTTTCGGGATAGTTTTTCACCCCTCCTGACAATCAGGAGATGTCCTGTTTTGACTGCTTTGATCTGACGTTCAACTGGAAGTACCTGCTAACGTGAGGGGTTTTGAGATCTGGTTTTAATGCTCTTAACTGCTTGGAGACTCATCAAGTAGAGGATGATATTGAGAAGCCGTTGGTGTTGACAAGTAACTTTCAACTTTCTGCCCTGTGAGGTTAACAGCTAATGTCTCCTGTTTTGTATCACTTTCAGGCACTCACAGATTCTGTGTAAGCAACAAAACTACTTGGTGAGGTTTTAGAAAGAAGGTGAAAGTTTGGGTTTTGGTTGGGGTAGGAAGCCCTGCTGCTGCCTAAAAAGGTACAAAAGTGTTACATGCACATTATTATCCAGGTTATGTAAACGTTCAGAAACCTGATCAGTTGTTTTGTGGTTATCCACATATGTCAAAACCAGGAGAAGGCCTTATGTAGGTTACTGATACTGCTACATTCACAGAACATAACCACGTTAGGCCTACTGCAAAAACGTGACAGTACCCTTGCACGAGTAAATGCGCTCATGGCGTCAGGACTAGAGAAAGAGTTTTAGCGTAACGTTGCCTCTTGAATTCCTCTTAACTTAAATGGTACTGCTGCAGGAGTTAGAGTTAGGAGTTCTCTTAGAGTGAGACACACGCAATTTAACAAGTTCTCACGCAGAGAAATGATTAGCTTCACCGCACAGAAACTCCTATAAATATCTTGTAAATGAAAGAAAGGCAGACAAAGGATCTGCTATATAACTACCTGCTGGTAATAAGCTGATTAATTGTAAGTGACAGGTTAAAAGACATCATTCTAAAACTGTGCATTTTATGCTGGACTAAATCGAATTGCACTTATCTGTTTTTATTATTGGCCTCCATGCTGTACTCATATTTGGATTTAAAATTCTGCTTTCCGTATCAAACACACACTTTGTTGTATTTAATTGTGAGCAATTTAAATACAGCTAGGAAATAACGCTAGACACTAATTTTATTTTTTTTCTGACTAAATAATTAATCTGTCAGTCTCTCAGTCTGCGTTTGAATAAAATGCCTGCTGTGCTTTAAAAAAGGGGGGTGGGGGGGCTTGATGTGTATGTGAAGGCAGTGGCAGCACATGAAAAAGCAAATCACTGCTGGTGAGATCATCACTGCTTGGGAGGTGGTGGAGTGCTTCATTTGCATATTGAAAAGAAACATACCCAAACACTGAAAGACGAATTTTCTTTGCACTTAAAGCAATGGACAGGTGAAAGAAGACCTCAAATGCACCTCAGAAAAAAAGGGGGTAAAAAAAACCCATTCCCACTAATGTCTCTTTTCATACATGATGGAAATCCCTCAGATTTTACTTCCCCCTGCAGACCCCCACCCCAAAACCCGTCCTGTACTTTGCAGATTGTGAATAGAGTGCCCTGCAGCCTGCCTGCCCCACATACGGAGGTTGAATACAAAAGAGCCCCCTTCTGTAAAAGCAATCACTGCGGGGGGAGGCCGCTCTATCTGCACCACCGCAATGAAGCCGTCAGCGCGGCCTCTGCTGTCACACAGAAAAACGGACATGTAACCATGTATTCCCAATCCCTCGTGGTTTTTTTTTAATCCTAGAGACAGGACTAGGGCAGGGACATGAGAAGTTAGTGCTGATTTGAATATTTAAATTATTTATTACCACAGAGTACTGAGGCCCAAGAGGAAGGATGATATCAAAACTCTTCACTGTAAAACATTTTATTAACCACATATCACTGAAGATTTATAGTTTAAAAAAAAACGAGTGACGTCATGCTGTGGCTCGCCGTCGCCTGAGAAGCACACTCTAGCTGTTCCTCAACACAAACAATCCTGGGAAATGGAGGAATTGACTACAGCTCACACGATGACAGGGCTGCAGGAAAAAACATTTAAATTAATTCATTTCGCAGTGATGGCTTTGAGTGGACTCGGACTTTTCACAGCTCTTTATGCAGCTCTCTTAGTTACAGTCTCAGCACAAAGGAAGTCCCCGACTGGCCCCCTTTCTCCCTCTCTGCACAAACACAAGAGACACTGCTGAACACAAATGGCGATGCCTTTCACGCTCACATAATAAACCAGGTTTCATGTAGCAGTATATGCAAATAAAATCTGTGGCCTCAGCATGAGCGCGCTGCGTCGCCCTCAGAGGAGAAGACAAGCTGCTACCACTCTGTTCATTGTCTTTCCTCCAGCTGCTTTTAATTGGCACGTCAGCGCACAGATCAGAAGATTTGGCTTTCTTTTGATTTGATGATTTCCTCCAGTGTGTTGTAGTCTTCTTGTTGTGTGGCTGTCTTTTGTGTTACTCTTTAATGCGATCGTTGCCATTTTGGCAGCATCATCTTCCTAAACTTCAAATACAGGCAAAGAGGTGGAGCCTTTTTTTCCCTTTGTGTTTTAACATTTCTTACAGGCTCCCACTTGACCAGGAAGTCATTGTATAACTATCAATGCCAGTTGTGTAGTTGATCTAATTTTACTTTCCAATAGGGGAAAAAAAAATTAAAAAAAAACATGTTTTTTTTCGTGGCAGGATTCTCACTCACGGCACCAACTTGTTTCAGCAGCCATCTCATTCATCACATGTAATCCCTGCGGCGAGCCTCATTTGTTGCAGTGTACACGAATGCAGCTCATGTCCCCCCAACCCCCACCCACCCCCTCGTAATGATCCACTAATTATGAGAATCCGCAGCAGCCTTGGGGGTGTGAAACCACCTGTCTGTGCAGGTACATGTGACATATGCACACGCTGTGACAGCGCACACACATGCCTGTTAATCAAATACTCTGTGGTCTGTTTATTACATTTGGGCTCCTAATCACATTTGTCCATTAAATTTCACTTATGAGCAGATCATCAGCAAGATGGTGAACGTCTTGTTCCAAATAAGGCCGTGCTGCATATGCACATGATGCAAGTGGATAATGTTATACGGACTTATGAATTGTTTGTCAATACTTGTTTAAAACTTCTGTTTGTAGGGTGAGCTTTTTTGAAAATACTAAAAATTGTGGATGACTCATCCTGCACTAGGGGGTGTATACAGATTTTTGTCCAATGAAATGCTTTTTTAAAGCTGATCAATCAGAGCAGACAAAAACAGGAAGTGAGATATGACACAAAACAATGGCAATTCAACTTGTAAATTTCTTTTGCTCTTTCAGCCGAGCCATCAAGACCAACCAGGACCTTCTCCCTGGAACTCCGTGGACCAACATCCTGTATGACGACTTCTGGGGAACTCTGCTCACTCACAGCGGCAGCCACAAGTCCTTCCGCCCACTCTGCACCCTCTCCTTCCGCCTCAACTACACCCTGCACGGCCTGCGGCCCTGGGGCTACCACCTGCTTAACGTGGTGCTGCACGGCTTGGTCACCGGCCTCGTCACGGCCTTCAGTCGCCCCCTGCTTGGCGGCGGGCCTTGGAGCCTGCTGGCCGGCCTTCTCTTTGCATCTCATCCGGTGCACACCGAAGCAGTTGCCGGCGTGGTGGGGAGAGCGGATGTTGGCGCTGCCTTGTTTTTCTTGCTGTCTCTTCTCTGCTATGCGAGGCACTGCAGGCTCCGCGAAGACCCGCACAGGAGCTTCCAGAGCAGGCGGTGTGAGGGAGGCTCAGTCACCAGATGTTGGGCCTGGATGGTGGGCAGCTTGTGGTGTGCGGCAGCCAGTATGCTGTGGAAGGAGCAGGGGGTGACTGTGCTGGCTGTGTCGGCTGTGTATGACCTCTTCATGTTCCAGAGACTACGGTTTCGCCAGGCACTTCTCCTCCTGGTGGGAAAGGTAAATAAATGCATGCCTCTGGGGCCTCTAAGTGTTTGTGGCTCTTGTCTTGGCATCTCAACATATCCAGTTTCCTCTTCCTTCCCTCTGAGGCAAACCTCAGTCAGCCAGCTGTTAATGGTTCCTGTATGGTGGATTAGGTTTTGTGTGTGTGTGTACTTTAACAATTGTGTGTTTGCTTTTCATTAGGAGTGTAATTAGGAAATCTGTTTGCTTGTGCAGGCCCCACAATTGGTGCATGAAAAATTGATTTTGCTAAAACAGGAAGAAAATGTATGCAGAAAGGGAAGTTTTCCACTTCCTTGCAAAGCTGCCACCAACTTCAATTTGCTGCAGTAAATAGATACACATTCATGCAAGGAGATCTAAATTAGGATCTCAGTCTCATTATGTGTGTCTGTGTGTGTGTGTGTGTGTGTGTGTGTGTGGAGCTGGAGCTGGAGCAGAAACAGGAAAAGCTATTTCTAGGGTGAGTTGTTTTCCCATTTGAAAAGGTGACAAAGGTATGTGCAGGAAAACACTCACACTCAGGTATATTATTCGGTTCAGTTGTGGAGTAAGCTGTCCAAACATACACAAACATAACATGTGCTTCCTCTGCAGGGAAGCTCTGCAGGGCTCCATTTTCCCCTCCAAATTCAAGTTATTTGAGGAAGACAACCTTGACGCAGTGACTCATCTGATTATGGGAATCAGGCACTCCATATTTGATTAGAGAGACGGCTCCTCAGCCAACATGATGGCCCTCGTAAAATGCATAACTAGCATAATAAAAAGTCCCCTTGGATTTGCTGAGCAAGGACAGTCTGGGTCTAGATGTGCACAAGGATCTTTTTATAGTGGTTCCTTCTTGTGAAAACCTCTATAAATACTTTGTTTGTTGCAAGGTTTGTACCACAAATGTTTGTGGAGCTGTACAAAGTGCAAAGACATGACAAACATGTGCATGACCGCCTTATTAATGCTGACTGAATGAAAATTCTACCTAGAAAGTGTTGTGTGAGGCTTTAGTGTACCTGTGGGGCAACTTCTTCAGGAGTTGATAACCCGCAAATGTTATTAAAGTGATTGCAGTGAATAGCCCAGAGAGATCAGAGAGGGGAGATGGGAGGAAGGGGGATTCTGCTTGGCAGGGGTGACCCGACCACTAGACCTCAGCAGACACAAAATAACACCTGTCTTTCAAATTGTACTTAGAAAGTATGTTAGTGTAGCTATGCAGAGGAGAAACATAAGCCACAGAGGAGGCAAATAAATACAACCATGAATCCAAACCAGAGACAAGAAAGTGAGAAAGATGACTCAATGTTTTCCTATAATAAAATAAAGCATTTTATATGATTCGTCTTGCATTATATGCCCCCTATGCCTGACATGACAATTAAAAATGTGATAGTTTAGACTTGGGGGCGGAGCCTGCCAGGTCACTGACCAATCAGGACAGACTGAAGAATGGCCGAGATTAATTTTTTCAAAATTAATTAATTAGTAATATGTGACTTTTTTGGACTTTTTATGGATGTTTTTTTCTGGACATCCTTTCCAGAAAATACATTGTTAAGACTTTATATGCCTAAAAGACATTAAAAAAAGACATTTAAAAGCGAAAAGAAGTTATAAAAGTTTATAAAATCTGATCTGCCTTGTGTCTCCTTTCAGTTTTGTTCTTGCTCACTGAGACCTGAGCTTGGGCCAGGTCTGCATGAGCGATGTAAAACGGGCACAGCTAGCTAAGTTTGTGACGTGTCCACACACACAAAAAAAAGATGAGGACATTTATTTTAATAAATCCCATCTTAACCATATCTCCTATACTTCTCTAACCATATTTATTGTTGAATCATCAGGTTATCCGTTTTTTTTCTGCTGCTGTATAAACAAAGAAAGTCGAGACAGAGTTGAGAGGCGTCGTCTCTGCTTGTTCCAGTCTGTTGCATTACAGTGTGACAGATTTCATCACCCTCAGAATCCATTATGAGAAGTCACTTTTCTTGTATAGTTATCACACAGTGGAGCGGAGGATACCATTAGCAGCCTCCACCTCTTTATCCAGACACAATAGCCAGCCTGGCCAGAATCCCTGTGTGCCAGCCACCCAGTCTGCCAGCCAGCTCCTGGTGCCAGCCCCCTCCCAACATTAGCGCCTCCCGCCACTGTCGGCACATCTGGCTCGTTTATCACTCTGGCAATGCCCTCCCCCTATTGCCCTAGTCACGGTTATCTTGGCAGGGAGCTCGTTACTTGCTGGGGCCAGCCACGAGGGCAATCATTTCCTCGATTACGAGCCAGACGTCTCAGGACGCATGGGAAAACAAAAGGGAGAGGGATACAGAGAGAGAGAGAGAGACTGTGAGCGGGAAAGTATGCTCTCACTTCCTTTCCTTTATCTGTTATTGGTCTTTCTCACCAACGGTGCCCTAAAAACACTTTGAAAACGGAGGACTATTTCTTCCCAAATGAAGCAGAAGACTGACCTCACCTGAAAGCAAACAATATGGAAATGAAAAACTATTCCAGCAGTGCAGCAGAGGGGACAGATGTGCTTGGAGCAGCACTTCATTTCTCGTCCTATTACCTCCCTAATCAGACCAAGATGAGATTTCAAATGAGACAAGGTAGGAGAGTTAGGAAATGATGGATGGAGACCATGGAAGGTTTGGTGTTAGATCCCTAGATTATAGAAACATAACGTCTTTGTTCTCTAACAAACATGCTGATGAATGAGGCTCCAAGCATTAGACAGAGCCCAGGAAAACAGTTTGCAGCTCTCTCTCTGCTAAGCCTTAACTCTGAAAACTTTGGCATGCGATGCAGAATTCATTAAAATGTGTTTGTTTAAAGCTGATTGAAAAGCACAGATGCCAGCGATTATACCTTTCAGATGAGCACAGAAAGCTCCAAATCCATTGAGAAACGGCTTTCCTTCCTTTTAGTCTCCACCTTGACTACATCTTCAATATGTGCACCTTGAGCCAAATGAAAGATGACAGTTAGCATTTTAGCAGAGGTGCGCATACAATGGAGGGGATTTGATGGTGTCCTCACCAGTTTGCGGCTAAAGTGTTACGGACTCCTCCTACTCATTTATCTCAATGAGCGCTGCAGACACACAGATTAAGTCTGGTGTAAGCGGCTGACGGCTTGATGAATGCCGTGCCAATTATCCTGTAGCAGAGGCACTGGGCTGTGAAATGATGTCCTCTGTTGCAGGTTTGCTGCATGTTCTTTATTTAGCCTGCATTCCTGTGAAAGAAAAGTAGTGTGAAGAGTCAAAACTCTTTCAAACAGTCTCAACTTGAATGCTCTATATCTTAGTGACAAAACTGTAAATTGCTCCAAGATGCCTCCGAGATAGGTAGAAATCCAGCCACCAGAGGTGCTTAAAGCAGTCGTCTCTTAGATACATGAATAATTTTCATCCTCCAAAGTAATTGCATCTCTAAGTGCTTTGTGAAAATAGCACTCGCAGTGTGTCAGCTAAAAAACATGGCAGCTAAAATTACACTGATATTACCTGTCACGAAGAACCTTCCAGTCATTTCAAAACACACAATCATACAGAAAGTGGACACAGCTGTGGAAAGTCTTCCTCCCGTAAATGGATTTTTGACCAAACCTTAAGGCTTCAGGTGCCACTGTCTGGGTAGGAGACGTGTCATGTTGCATATCCAGCAATCAGATTTCATATTAGCCACTGTGTGCTGCTTTCATACTAAGCTATAAAGCCTAGTGTTGCATTTTCTCCATTCTTGTAGCAACAAGCTAATCTTAGCAGTACACACAGGAGCACTTTTAATGTTACATTAGCTCACAAACAGATAAATACTGTTAGCTATGATGTTGGATTGTTGGTCAAACATGCTGATACTTGAGATTTTATGAACATCTGCAATGTCTCTTCAGTGGAGCCATTCAGATTACCCAACACACGTACCCCATCATGTGAATGACGGTTAGAGTACTGGTACTTATTCTTTCCACTTCAAGCTGTGGATGCAAGATGACATGTAAATTGAGGCTTAAAGCACTTGCAGGGCCTAATTCAATGAATCTGTTTGTGTCACTGAAAGAGCCCCATTGTAATGTGTACTTGGAACGTGCTCTTAAACTGTTCACAATCAGCTTCAATAGCTCTAAAATCAGACTAATCTAAATCAGACGCGTGACATCTCTTCTGTATAATCCCCACATTAGTCAAACAGGCAACTCTTTAAGCAGCAAGGTAACACGGAGGGCGCCCGCTCTGCAACCTGTGACCCGTCTCATTACAGGTCTCTCTGTGTCAGCAGCAGCATGTCTTTAATGGAGGGAACCGGCAGGGTAATTCGGTCACTTTATCAAAGTCATCCCGTTCAGTGCCCGGCAGCCAGGCTGTCTGATGACTTGGATGATTTGTGCCAAGTCAGCACACAATCAGAACACATTAACGCCTGCCTCGTTCCTGCTGTGATCACCGCTGGGTGCAGAAACTGTGGAGATCTTTCCATGCATCCATTGCCATTCAAATCAACATACAATAAGGTTTTAAGCTTCTCAAACAAGGAGTCCAGAAAATCCCGATTGGAAAAGAGTTATGAGCAGCTTAAATAGAACACGACTTTAACAAGAAAAGTCCGGAAGATCACTCCCCCCCGCTGTCTTGCTCCAGTCCATAGCGGCTTTAAACAGTGCATGTACAAGTCAGCTGTTTCTTCACACATGCTTTAAACACTGCATGCTACAGTGTCAACATTCAGACCACACACTTCTGGGATTAATAAAATGAGAACTAATAATGAAAAGCGCAGGTTTAAAGATTACAGCTTGGGAGCTAACTGTATGTTTATGGGAAGAAAGAGGTGGAGGGACTAAAAGAAGGTTTAATTTAAGAGAGGAAGAGAAAAAGAAGTGGATAGAAAGGAAATAAAATGTATTAGAAGCCACAGAAATTTATGCTGAATTTCCAAATGGGGATCCAAAGTGAAGGGGGGTGTGTGGTTCAAAGGCTTGGAGCGAGCAGGATGGTGCATTTGACAGTTGGCTGTGGATTATGCCAGGCGTCTTTTCCATGGATACACAAGCAGATCTCATGAAGGCCAATCAGTCAAAAGCAGTTCCCAGGAATTTCAGCCAGACAGAAGAAAGACTGAAAAACTTTAAAACTTTAAAAACCACTGATACACACCACTGATTTTAGATTTGTCCTCTGATGTGTTCTTCATTGCATTGATAGCAAGAACTCTTAAAATGGCTAAAATGGCAAAAGTTATCCATGCACTTTATCCATCTCATCTGTATTAATTTTCAGACAACCATGCTCAAGCTTTGTCAGCCCTGACAAATGGATTCAGGATGTGGTCCTAGATTGGCCATACTATATTTGACTCAAAACAGTGTGAACCACCAAGACGAGCAAATCTGATATGTGTTATAATGTGAATGTGGCCTTAATGCACTAATACCATCACACTGTGCTGATATCAAACCTGATTAACCCGCTCCTCAGCCTCATTGATCTCTGAGATTTTGCTTCATTAGACCACAGGATAGTTTTGTGATCCCATGCAGTGATTTCCACCACAGGGTTTTTAATGCATTGATGCCTGAAGGCCTGCAGATCATTTAATACTGGTTGTCAGCCTTTTCCTCTGTTTTAGAATCATTAAACGATATTATGATATTATGATGAAATTTGAAACCCCTTGCTCTCTTTACTTCTTTTTGATTCATAATTATGTTGCCTGACCTGTCACCAGTTAAACTAATTAGCTCAGAGATCATTTTATTTTAGAATTAAAGAACTTTCCAGGTCTTTCTTGTTTTTGATAGTGTCACAGATATGGAAGCCAATTCCAATCACTATAAAGTAAATAAATACATAAATAAACAAATACAGCTACAAAATTGCCAGTTATTTATTTGTCCCACCTGCCAGGAGTCAGAATGTGACTTTTGTCTAATAAACACAGCAGACTTAAGAGACTGACTAGCCATTGGGTGTTTTTAAAGACAATAAACAGCTGAACATCTGTCTAACTGATCACATAAACTCTTCTGAGGTCACAGAGGACTTTGGCAGTATTGGTTATGAATCTTTGTGCTATACAACAGATTAACCAGAAGTCATAGTTGTGTTTGAATGTATAGTTTATGGTGGATGAGAAGGGGAAATCATAGTTGAAGTGCTGAACCAGCCTCCACACTGCAGTTGGAGCTGTTTGCGTGATTGATCGCAAAGTCAGTTAAGGAATGTTTCACAAATAGACAAGGCGAGGAGCTCTTTCACCTAAATACCACAGACGATTCCCTCACTAGAATTGGCTCATTTGCTAATACCAAGTAGAATTGGATTCCTCAGACGGTCTCCTCTCTTGACAGGCAGTATGAGCTCATCCATCAATAAGCACATCCCTGTGTTTTTTGGTGTAAAATGTTATCGTCTGTTATCGTATACGTACAGCCTTTCAGCTTCCAAATCAATATCCAATTCTTGTTTTTCCACCGCCTCTCAGAGTGCTCCGAACTCTTTGAACTGGCCCTTTAGAAGTGACTTTCTGTGTTCTTACCCAAGCCAACTTCTCCACACAGAACATGTTTTTCCATTTCAAGAGAAATCAACAATAGAACTGGAGCCAGTAGATCAGGTGAGTCAGTGTTAAACCTCTTATTCTAATCCCAGCATGGGTTTGTTATGGATAACTTTCCATCACCCTGCACACAAGCCTGCTCAAGCACACTCATTGTAAGAGGGGTGAGTGATCTGACTCTTTGTGCATTGTGTAGAGTGGATTACACCTAAATTATTACAATAAAGACATAAAAGCAAAAAGTGCCACACTGGATCAACACTTTGAATTATAGTGGCTCCAACACTGATAGCAGCTACTAAACCAACATTATGTAAACTTCTCTGTCCTGAGCTGTGATCACTGTGATCTGAATACACAGGTTCAGATAAAGTTCATAGTACTAGAGGAAAATAAATGGGCTCAGAAAATAGGAAGTGATCATTATTCATTATGTTATGTTGTGTTTATTGCACTAAGAGGAGAAGAGCAGGCACTTTTTGGTCAGGGCTGCCTCAGGCCGTTGGAAAAAACACAGTCCTAAATCAGATTTAAGCACTAACTCATTTCAGAAATCATCACAGCATAGGTTTCCTGAGGAGCAAGTTTGAAGCTCAGGATGGTGGCTGTGGCTGTCTGCAGCATTGCACTGTATGACTCCGCCTAAAGACCTAGTTAATTTGAAAATCAATAGTGAGGTGGAGGGTGGAGATTTATAGTGGCACTCACCTGTCCCCAAAGGTGGCTACAGCCTCAAAATAAGTGGCAACCAATGTGGAAGTGCTACACCATGTCACAGAGGGTTTACCCCCCCCCTTTTTTTTGCTAAGTTGCACATTTTAACACCCTCAAGTGGCCATTTGAGGAACTGCAGTTTCTGGCACAGTTTCAGCAGTCTTACAGCTCTTATAAGTATAGTTTGACCAATCAGTGATCATATAGTCAAGAGTGCATTCATCAACCTTGTCAGCTATGTATTTTTTTAATAAATTAAATAAACCTAGTGTCAAATATTTAAATCTAATGTATTTATCACCCACCAAATATTTTGTTTCCTTTAAAGTGCATGTTGTATTAGTCGTCACTGTTAGAGCCTGTGCTATTTTTATTATAAAGGGGGGGGGGCACAGTTTAATTTCCAGTCGTGTGACAGTGTGCCGAAAGGTGTTGCGTGACAGAGTGCCCTAATGGTGATAATGCTACAAAATTAATGCTCTTATGAGATGTAAACAGCATCTACATACTAACACAATGAACCCTAAGCTCATTACCAGTCACACTCTGACAGGCAACAAGGAAAGACTTAGGGGGGAAAAGCCTCTCATGCTTCAAATTTACTTCAAAGCTGACCTCAGCTAGGTCAGAACTGAGGCGAGTGCAGTGCACTGATCTATGGAAAATTATTTCAATTTTTCCCTTTTTTTGATTTTGGACTTGTATGCTTGATAGAACTTTTTTGACATTTAAGAATGTACTGGCAAATCAAATGTGTTATTTAAAAATAATAATCTTTCACCACTTTTCATGTGACATACTCAATTTGAAGTGACTGTTCCATCAAATAAACACTCGCTTGACAGTGACATTCATTGCAGCGTACAGCTGTACAAATCCCAGTGTGTTATAGAGGGCTGTTTTCGTGTAAACATGGTGGTGTTGTTTCTGGCTTGGGTGCATTTTAATTTTGAGAAGTATGCCAGTGTGACAGTGAACTGCATAATTGTACATGAGTGTGGTTTAAGCCCCAGGCAGCTACTAAAAACATTCCAGAGATCACTTTACATACTTTTTTTTCTGTATACTTGATAAATTAAGAAGTTTTTATGAATTAGACCCTAAATGCTCACACTCTGCTGCCCGCAGAGGATTAAATACATGTATAAACCTTTATAATTCAAGCCTGATCTTGAAAGATTTGACATAAATTAAAAATAACTATTCCAATGAAAAATACTCGAGGTGCACTGGAAATGCCGCAGCTTTGACCTGAATGTTGATTTAGGTGTTTTCCCTCAACATTTTTCTCTGCTCTTTCAGAAAAAGAACGTCGGTGTGTTGCTGAGTCTTGGCATTCTGGCTTCCTGGGGAGTCATTCTGCTGTCAGCTCGCCTCTACTGGATGGGCAACAAACCTCCCAATTTCTCCAACTCTGACAACCCAACGGCTGACTCGCCACATTTTCTCACTCGAATGTTGACCTTCCTCCACCTGCCAGCAGCCAATGCCTGGCTCCTTCTATGCCCCGAAAAGCTCAGTTTTGACTGGTCTATGGATGCCGTGCCCTTGGTGAGGTCACTGGCCGACTGGAGGAACCTTCACACTGTTGCCTTTTATGGTGGACTCATCCTACTGACTGCGTTTGGCCTATGTGGCCCCATCTCCAAAGCCAAGGAGACTGATGGAAAAACTCATGTCACTAATGGGAAGTCCATCACTAATGGTAATGGTTATCATGCCCCAGACACAAACCATAACACAGACCAGGGGCTGCCAAAGACTACCCTGAATGGGTCTGCTGGACACCACCACTGTCCTCCTCGGATGTCCCTGCCCCCCACAGAAAGCCTTGTGCTATTTTCACTTGGCATCCTATCATTGCCTTTTATTCCAGCCACCAACCTGTTCTTCTATGTAGGCTTTGTTATTGCAGAGAGGGTACTTTACATCCCCAGTATAGGCTTCTGTTTACTTGTGACTGTTGGTGCCAGAGCCCTGTATGTCAGAGTGAGGACTAGAACCTGCAAGGCCTTGCTGCTATGTCTCTGTGTGGGACTAGTGTTGCTGAATGGACTCAGAACTGTTCAAAGAAACAAAGACTGGAGCAATGAGGAAAACCTATACAAGTCGGGGATTAATGTGAATCCTGCTAAAGGTGAGAGAGTTGACAGGAACCAAAACCTAAATTTTCCTAAGTAATTGGAAAGGCAGATGTATTCACTTGGTTGTACTCTGCAACCCCACCTGTAGATGGCACTTAAGTCTACATTTTGTTAGTGTTTTCTGCCACTTTTTGTCTTATTTTGTTCGTAAAACTGAACTCAAATATACAGATTTAGTCGTATTATTATACATATGGTTTTTTAACATGGTTGTATTTTGTAGGCAAGCATGTACACAATTTAAAGTAGGAAGACTGTTTGGACACACACCCATGGGGAAAGCGTCAATATGACTTTCTTCTCCCTCATGCAAGGCTTTAAAAAGTCAATGATTGACAGGGCAATATTTTTTTAAAACATGCCAACAGTTTTTTTTCCTGTTGTGCAACTTTTGATTGATATGTGTCTCCTGCAGCCTGGGGAAACTTGGGGAATGTACTGAAGAACCAGGGCAAGATGGCAGAGGCGGAGAAGGCATACAGGAACGCCCTGCACTACCGAGGGAACATGGCTGACATGCTGTATAACCTGTGAGTGTTAAAGATGCCCGTTCACACCGCCTCCTGTTTGTACAGTCACACACAAGTGAGTGCCGATGCCTCCCGTCCATCACTCGAGATCGCGGCAGAACAAAGAAAGGCAGAGGGGATAAAGCACAAAGAGTGATAGACATGGAGATAAACAAAAATAGATCTAATACAGGATGAACTAAGAGAGTGTGACAAAAGAGGGAAATAACTCTGCGAGTCTCTCGTGGCTCTTTTGGCTACTGAGTTGATTTGTCATGGTTTGCAGGGCCGGTGGGAGAACAAAAAACCACAGCCAATTCTGCAAAGGTGTCAAAGTTGCCAAAACCTCATAGCAAACTCATGTCTCTCATGCTGAAACTGTTTTCTCCCGACTCTCAGGTGTCAGGAAGCTGGCAGAGCAACAAAGGGAGAGAGGAGAGCATTCTTAAAAAAAAGAGGTGTTATCTGATGGATGGCTGGATTATAGTGGGTTTATGCATTAGTATATATTTGGTAAGGAATACAAAAGGTTAGCTTTAGGCCTTCACTCGTCACTTTGATGAAACGTGGTATTTGTTTTTTTTAAGTAATGCTTTTGTGGTGTTTTAAAAATGTCATTTTTGCATTTTCATCTCATCTCAGGGGTTTGCTGCTGCAGGAGAACGAACGTTTTTCTGAGGCACTAAATTATTACAAACTGGCCATTGGGAGCCGGCCGACACTGGCATGTAAGTAAACCAAAGAGGGTCTTATTCTCTGTTCTTATTTTAACACTGAATTTGATGTTCTTTTTGCCACACGGTCATAAGAAGGGCTGTATTCAGCTTGACGAGAAAATGATGGGATTCAATCTCACACCTGAGTGCTCGCATGTTAGATGAGGGTCCATTCTTTTACTGTACCAAGGACGATTCTTTAAGACAGGACACGTTTCCTCTCCTCTAACTTCATCTCATTTGAACTCATTTAAATCTGCCTCTTTTTTTTCCTCATGGTAATTTTATCTGACTTTGACCTGTGCTTGTTGAGAACACTCAGTTTTAGGTGGTCCAGTCCTTGTCAGTGTATTAAAAGATCTGTCAGTGAATATAATGTCTTAATTTGGGTGCTCCATGTCCCTCTATCTTATTCACAGCAGCCTACTTGAACACAGGAATAATCCTGATGAACCAGGGCAACCTGGAAGAGGCCAAACGCACTTTCCTTACTTGTGCTGACATCCCAGATGAGAACCTAAAGGATCCCCACGCTCACCAGAGCTCCGTCACCAGTTGCCTGTACAACCTGGGGAAACTGCTTCACGAACAGGGACAGCAGGAGGTCAGTGCATCGCCTTCATGATGAGATGGGAAAACATGTAGACAACTGAAATGATCACACATTTCATGAAGCACAGTTAGCAATGCTAGAAGTTCATTATTTATGTTGAAATGAGCATTAGTAGTCAAGAAGTGTCAGATTCTATGAGGCCACACTGACACTAAACTAAAATATGGTCAACAAAAAAATCTGTTAGAAGGGTTCTAACAGATTTAATGAATGCTATTTGATCAGATTTTGGTGGTCATAGGTTAAAGACACTGTAGACTTGGCTAATCACAGAGGGCATACAGCTTCAAGGAGATAATAGTAGTTACCACATATGATTTAACTGGTTATGCGAAACAAAAGCTGGATGTGCTAAATTAATCTTTTAATCTTCTCTTACAGGAGGCCCTTTCATTTTATAAGGAAGCAGTGCAAAGAATGCCCAGACAGTTTGCACCTCACAGCCTTTTTAACATGATGGGTGAGTTCATATACCATCTTTAAAATGCTGCAACTGAAATGTTTGTCATGTCATTTAAATATTTTGAATATGACTGTTCACTGAGTGAATTAAAACAGTGCAGTCCTGGTTTGGGCTTGACTGATCAATCTGAGTGTTTGTTTCCATTTGTCCCATTTTATCTGAGCTTTGAATTGAGTTCATCAATTCACTGCCAAAGAAAACTTTCAAAGGGCTGGAAGCACCTGTTGGATCGTACATTTGTGTCCTCTTGGAAGAGAATTGAGGCATAATCTGCGTAATAAATCACATCCTCTTCTTTGTTATTGTAGTACTAATTACATTATTGGAAGCTCATCCCGATGACATAGTTCAGATTGCTGGGAGATGTCTGCATGTTTAGTCAGGTGGACGGAGAGGCTGAAGAAGGGCAGTCTGTTAAAACTGAGGTCATCATCAGACTATCATCTTACCCAGAGGGGGGCAACAACATGAGACACACAGCAGTTGTAAAAAGCGATGTCACATTTTTATATTTGCACTCTGCTTTTGAATAATAAATTAAAAGGCTTAAGCAGGTTGTTTTGTCCCAAAACATTCAACAGTAAATCATTTCAGATTGCAAAAAAATGGCAGACAGTGTAAGATAAACAAAATACCCTGCCAGTTGTAAAGGCAATGAAGAATCCAATACCTGTTTTTTACATTAAAAACTAAACTAAACCTGCCTGTGATCAATAAGATATTTTCAGAAATTAAATCATCTGTTTGTAGAATCAGCTAAGTTTCTTTTTAAGTAGTGGTTACTACCGTATTTTCCGGACTATAGGTTGCACCAGAGTATAAGTCGCACCAGCCAAAAAATGCATAAAGAAGAAGAAACATATATAAGTCACACCGGACTATTAGTCACACCAGCGGGCCAGCGTAAATCACTACGTTTTTATACTTATAGTCCAGAAAATACGGTACATGTCTTAATGTCTTTCTCTCTAATGATGATGTCCATCCTGTAATGTGTTTCAGGTGAGGCCTACATGAGGCTGAACAGATTGGAGGAAGCAGGACACTGGTACAGAGAGTCACTCAGGTCCAAGCCTGACCACATCCCTGCACATCTCACTTATGGAAAACTCCTGTCCATCACTGTACGTCCCACCACACACACACACACACACACACATACACACACACATGAACACGAGAAGACACCAAGAAGACATTGTCTTACTAATGAATGCAGTGGTTTAGAATGTAATGAAGTGTAATTAAATGGGACCTGGAGTGGCAGCGTTGGGGTGATGAATAATACATGCAGAATGACAGTGAAGCAAGACGAACCCATTCTATTAATTCCTCTGCAGAGCCTGAAGAGCTGCGATAATTGTTGTTACGGAAGGTGTTCGCTACAGTAAACAAACTCTTCTCCCCTGGTCAGAAGCCAGGGAGGATTTCTGAGGCATTCATGAATATTGTTTTGACCTCCAGCACAAGTAGTCAGGTGGTTAAAGGATAACACAGTGTGAAAGAATGAATCAAGATTGAAATGTTACGGTAAATATAACCCTTTGGATGGCCTTGGATTGACCCTGGTCCAGGACTGATGCCAAGAAACTGCATAAATGCATGTCTGATGTCTGAAGGTCAGAGACACAGGGAGTTTGTCTGGTGTGGATGAAAGCTCTGTGATTGGATGAGTTCCAGATAATCAGTGTGTTACTTCTATCCCTTACTGTGTGTGTGTGTGAGAGAGCGAGAGTGTCAGAGGGGCACACAAACGTCCCAAATTTTACCTTGCATTTCTTTTAATGTTTTTTTCCTACAGAAAAGACAAACTTCCTGTGCTTCCACCACCTCTCCCTATACAACAACAGATGTATTCACAGCTGAAGCAAGTTTAGATTTGGGAGTTGAACTGTGTGCCACTTTTAACCCTTCTGACCTCAAGCTGCAGCAACGACTATGCATTAATGTGCAGCTGCAAACCTTAAGGGCTTCAGTTCTGACCAGGTCGCACACGGATTAAAGTCGCCTGTGTGGCTGGACATCTGCTTTGCTCGCTCAGGCTCAGGGCTCCAGATCTTTGCACTCGGGGGCCACCTCCACTACTACAGGGGCTTAAGAAACAGGAGATTGGATGGACCCTGGACAATGGGCCAGTGGACAGGCTTATAATGCAATTACTCTGCTTCCTTATTGAATCACTCACATCGGCTACATTTTTGGCCGTCCGATTTAGACGAGGTAGGGAAAGGTCACACTGAAGTCTTGTACTGTGGTTCACCCCAGCATGTGAACTCCAGTGTTTTAGTGAAGGACAGCTACAAACTCGCCCTAGGGCAGTCAGGATATCAGGATAATCATGGCCAAAAGTACTTACAAAAACAATAACTAGATGTTTGTTCTTCTATGATGCTTTCTAACAAACAAAACATGCAACAATGACAGTGACAGAGCAAAAATGACAAATTATAAAGCATATACTAACATCAAAACATACACATTAACCCTTTAAAATGACTGTGCTTTGGAGATTCCTCTCCCTCAAGGCTGACCAAACTCTGGGTTATGACCCCTTTAGTGAAATAAAAGAATAAACCCCAGGTGGATAACTGAAACACAATTGACTTTAAAGTGCTGAATTGATTATATTATATGAATATATGGTGACTAGGTGGAGGAAAAAGAGAAGGGGGTTGGTTGCAGCTTTACAACACAAACATCTTAGATGGGAAAGTTTGGGAATTTAGAAAATTTAAAGCAGATCTGCTCCTTCTCTGTCTAATATTGTTGGACCATCTGGGGAATTGCTGCCCTCTGTGTTGCCCTCTTTAGAGGTCTACTGGAAACAGGCAGCTGGGTGGAGGCAATAGAACTGACCCAGGTCTACCAAACTGACCTGGAGCAGCTGAGCTTCCAGGATGATCTGAAGGAACTTTTTAGAAACAGGTCCAATGCTACCACAACCCTGATGGACTACGCGGTTTGTAGAATGGAATGTATTTAACATTAATATCAATATTTCATCTTTAAATATCATGGTTATCCCCAGTTCGCACAATAATAAAGGTGGAACCTGATAGGCTTGTACACATTCACATCTCCCAAGCCACTAATATGCCTGGCTGTCACAGTGTTGTAACATTAGAGCCCTGCTCTCTGTCAGAAATACCTTCCTGGAGTCAGAGTGGTGTGGTGCGCATTAAGGAAAACGGTGGTCAGTCAACACTAAGCTGATTTATGAGTTTAAACTCAACTGTATGTCGAAATAATTCAGCACTAATGCTAACAACTGCCTCTCACCGTGGAACACCACTCGATCAATAACACAAAAACACAAGGCTAAATACGGTAAAAGGCAAATCCGCCTGGTTTGAAAACTGAATCGTGACCTGATAGCTTTTATAAACCCGCTAAATGACGACTTGCTTTCAAATAACTGGACTGAAGTGCTGTACTTTCAGTTCTGATGGATGATCAAGGAAAAGGTTTAATTGAATGTAAAGAGGAAAGTGCCAAAGAAAATGTGAAATAAGCCATCGAGGCCTTATATTCGCTCACTCATTTCGAGCAATTGCGGGCATGGGAAGAAGCTAATGAAGCACGCCTAATATGCCCAGGCCTCTCGTTTTCTTCTCGCATGGCAAGCTCATTGGCAATATGGAAGCAATCAGTGCCGAAGCATGAAACAAAAGAGGTGGAGAAAATCCTTGTGCACAGACATGATATCACACACACACACACACACAGACCTTGGGGGTTTTCTTTAAAGGTTAAGCATGAGCTAGTGTGTTCTTTATTAGCATCCGTTTCCTGCTGATACAAAGTGCCTGGGTTACCATGTTTCAACGTACTGCAACAAAGCAAAATACACTGTAGCTATACTAGGTGACCCACAGCTAAAAAATGTCTGTTAATGGGGAAATAATGACATTCTTTCGAGATGTTCATGTGCTTGTAAACCAGATATTTATGATGCATGCAGGAAAAAACAAGAAGAAACGGATACATCAAAACATGGAAATATAAACTTAAATATAATTTTTTCCCTCATTCTCTCCTTTTAGGGGCAGAAGACAGAAGCAGAGAAATACTATCAGAGAGCCATTCAACTGGACCCGACGAAAGGAAACTGCTACATGCACTACGGTAAGAAAAAAAACATCAAAAGGTTTATTTATAGACATTGTGACTGAACCATTTTCATCAAAGCATGTGTGAAAACTGACTGTTTTGTAAAAAGAAAAAAATGTAATGGTGCAGCAGCTGTACTCACATATAATAGAGTTATTTGCACTTTTTAATCCAACACCCAAACCTTATGTTGAGTCATTAACCTTCTGTAACCTGTGTAACACAGTGGAGAGGCAGTGGAGTATTGTAGTGTGTAAAATGGAGCAAATCTATTTATCAATTTCAAAAGATTTGCTTCACATTTTCACAGATATGGTATGTGTGCTAATTTGATGTAAAAATGATGTGAATTGGATATTGTCTGGGGTTAAATAGCAAACAAACACCTACACAAGGAGTTAAATATACCTCATCTTGTTATAATGAATATTATCAACCAGTCTGGATCCAGATTCATTATTCATATAAGCTGATCTGCTGTTATTGTGGTTTCAAAAATAATAATATTAAAAATAATATAGGTTACTTCTGTTGATATCATTGTTGTTGTTGCACACACACACACACACTTATGTATGCTGAGTGTGTCTGAATGAAGATGAAAATACATGATTTACTAATGTATAAAGCGGGATGGCACGTTCCTCCTGTTAGTGCAGCGTTTCATATCAGCATGGAGGAATGGACTCCAGGTTGCTCAGTGTTACTATCTCCAGGATATTCATAGGAAATGAAATCAGTTCTGGCCTGCTGAACACACCATTGTGCATTGTTTACTCTTCCTTATCTTCCTCCATTCCTCCTGGTGCTTTCTCTTTTCATATCTGGGCTTTGGAGTTTAGTTAAAGGGTCTGTTGCTGTCTTTGGACAAAGCTGTTTCCTCTTCTCAGGACCTTATGCTGTTTTCTGTATTTTCTTTTTTCATCCTTATCTCATAGCTTTTTACTATAGGTGATGTTTATTTAGGCTGTTCCTCTTTTTTTATCTCAAATCTTGCTGCTTGAGCTTTCCTGGGGTCGCTGGATGAGCTCCAGGTACGAGCAAGGACTGACGATATCTGTCCACATTAAAACACAACCAATGCACATGTGAGGGTGAGGACACGGAGGCTGAAAGTTAAGACAGGTTCCACTTTCCTGCCATTGTTCACTGTAACACATTTCAGTGCAAACAGTCCCTCACATGACCCAACAGCTAAAGAGTCTGCTTTGGTGTCCACTTTGTTTTTCTGGAAGCTGCAGTTAGTGTTCAGAACTAGAAAGCAGACAGACACACACCTCAGCCCACATTCCCCCAGTTCCTATGTTCACCAACATCTGTGGCCGGGCTTAATTTATAGGCATTCGTGGGTGCCGCACCAGGTGGCCAGACTCCCACAGGAAAACGCATGGAATACCTCCGCCTCATCTGTGTTCTCCGATGCTGCAGAGCAAGACAACAATCCTTCACTTTTCACTTTCTGTTTCTTGTTTCGTTCCTGCTTCTCTCTCTCTCTCTCTGTCTCTCGCTGCCTTCTCTTCCCATGGCCCTTTTACCTTCAGTGCTTCCATTCATCTTTTTTCCTACTAAACTCCAGATTTGTCTGTCAGAACTCCTTCTACAAACTCTCCCTCTCTTTGTTGCACCCTCACCAGTTTACCACAGCACGATACCGAATAAAGCCACGTTCAACCATACTTAACCATTTTTAACAGCGCTGCAAAAAAAGCTATTTTTACAACATTTTGTGTGCTGATGATGATAACATTAAATGACACTAAAGGGCTAAAGATCACACCACAAAACAAACCCTTTCCACCCCAAAGCCCCCATTTTCACACACACACACACACACACACACACACATACTCTATTCATTTTGGGTATGTCATTGTCAAGCTGAGGCCTTAAAAGTAGGCTTGGGGTGGAAAGGTTTAATAAATGTATAAATTAAATGAATCTTCTTGATTAAACATATTTATGAGCACTGGTTAGCATATTAGCATGTAACCATTGTTAGCTAATACCAAAATCCAACTGAGGCTGATGGTAATGTTATTTTTTTTATGGTATTTGGACATGATTTTTTTTTGTACACTTCATCATTATAGTGGCAGCAGTGTGGGTGCCAGATTTCATGGCAATCCATCCTGTAGTTATGGAGATTAAACCACAAATGTGAACCTGGGAAAAAATGCATCTCCAAAGTTATTAGAATTTATCACGCTGGAATCACTTTTATGTTCATTTTTGTGGCAGCCCAGTCAAAAATATATTTGGATTCTCAGTCCATTTAGGAGTTTGTGAGATAAAAATCAAGATATCAAGTTGTTGTTGGCCTTGGGGAGTCATTCTGATCCATTCTCGAGGGACCAATAGCAGTTATTAGATATTTCAGTCTGGACCACAGTGGTGGACTGAAAACCAGCCCTGGAAATAACTTTCTCTGTCTTCCTCTCCCCTCCAGGTCAGTTTCTTTTGGAGCAGTCTCGTCTTGGCGAGGCCGCAGAGATGGCAGAGAGAGCTGCCGAGCTGGACAACTCAGAGTTTGATGTGGTCTTCAGCGCGGCCCACATGCTCAGGTTTGCTAAACTGCTGACACACAACAACACTGCTTCCAAATAGTATAGTTTCCCTATACTCGTACGAACGTATATTTTTAAAGAAATGCTTCGGAAACTTAGCCACTGTGCTGCTTCAACATTTGTGGGTTTTCCTCTGTACCCCTGCCATTTAATCCTTGCAATATAAATTACACCGGTGTTATAGAATAGTAAATGTCCTCTCAGTGGAAACACAGCCATAAAAGTTATTAAATATTACATGTACAAACAGCAGTGCAGCTTCAGTCCATCACAGTGAGGTTTCAGTCCAGGTCCTGTAAAGAACCCATTGGAGAATTTTTCATCAAAGTTTGGCAGGCGTGTGCACAGACAGCTTATAAATCTTAGAACGTGTCAAAAGGGTCTGCAAATGTCCTCTGCTCCCAGCAGCTGAAGGGAATATTGGAATGATGTCCCTTGATTCTTTTTTTGGATTTCGCATATCTGGAAAAGTCATTAGTGCTCGGCGAGCGTCCGTCCTGATGCAGCACCACAGAGGATTTGTAAAAAGTTGAAAGTCTCCGTGTTTGGCTGAAGTTTGCCTTTTAGAAGCATTGGAATAAATTTAAATGACAGATCGCTCTGCTGTGTTCTGGTTATTTTCAGCTGGGACTCTGTGTGACATAAATCCAAACAGATTAGGATAATGATGTGACACACACCTGTCACGACCAAATCTGCTCCATAAAGATGAGCTGGAAATCATGTCTTGGTTTATGTACAGCTTCTGACTATAAACAGGATGATTATAGTAACCTGACAATCCAGTGTCAGAGACAGATTTTGTTTTAATGCTCTGCATGTCAATGGGTGATTTATTCTTCTGTATATATTTACACACTTAGTACAGCACAAAGTGGACTACTGCGAGTCCTGGGAAAAGTCTTTAGGCGACAAATCAGGTGAAATGGGTGGTGTTAGATTACTTTCTAGATGGCAGCTGTCACCACTGTGGACTGGATTATTGGATCATTGTCCAGCCCTTTTAGCTCGTCAATGTAGTCGGCCCTGTAATAGTGACCTTTTTCTAGAGAAACCATAAAACAAAGAGGGTCGCCTTGATATTACTTTGGACTCTGACTGTTTGGATTGTGCTTTGGTCTTTGGTTGAAAATGGCTGACAAACTGCTACAGAAGTCTCTCAGGATCCACCTCTAAAAATGTCTTATTGTCTCCTGATGTGGGCCAAAATTCAGGTTTGAAAGATTGATCATTTGGACTTGTTGATCACTGCGAGGACACATGCTCTATTGTGTGGTGATGGTTTTCTTCCAGGTTCACATTTGAACTCACCTTCCCCACTTCTTCTACTACAAGAAGAAGCACTAAATGATTCTTCTTCTGATAAATGATGCCTTCTAAATATTTCTTCCACTTTATGCCTTTCTAGCACTTAAAACTAAAAAAACTAAAAACTAAGACAGAGGAAGGTCACTAAAGTTAACGTTATGTTTTACTTGAACTGAAGCCTTATAAATATTCCTTCACCAGGTCAGGAAGTTGTGGACACTTCAACTTTATTAACTTGCAATCTACCGTCTTCACCACCAGAGGGCACTAAATTGTACAAATGGGTACTTTAAAGTGCAGTTAATAAAAGCTGCTTTTTTCTGTTCTGGTTAGTTAAGAACCACAGCTGCCTCCTTTAAAGTGTATTTAATATTAAATGTTAAATGTATATTTAAATAAAACTAATTATACTATAATAAAGTGTACTGCTAAATAAAAAACATTCATGATTCTGGCAGGTGTCCAAAAGAAAGAATATGATGACTTCAATTGAAACCATCAGGCACACCAATAGAGTTAATGAATGACTAGGTAATTACAGTAATTTATATGCAAGCAGTTTAACCATAGATGAATACCATCATTAGCAGCAATTTGCATTAGTCCAATATTATTATTATTATTAATGTGCACATTTATGACTCTTCTCTTCTTCCTCTTCAGACAGGCCAATCTAAACGAAGCAGCAGAGAGGCAGTATGAGCGAGCAGCCAGCCTCAGACCAGATGTAAGTACCCAGGACCGGTGGGCCTGTTAGCACTTACTGTGGATATGCACACACACGCCTGCACTGTAAATTCAATTTACAACATACAACGCATTACCCATCATTCTGTCAGGATGTTATAGCACTGTTGTTTCTGGCAAACTGCTGGATATAAAGTAGAGTCTGTGTTTCTGTTCATGCTGCATGGCAAACACACAAAGAGGAATGAGTTCAGCCATTACTGCTGTCTGATATCGCAGTCACAGTGTCATCATCGCAGTATGCTTAAACAGCCAGAGCCTCATGGGATATCGTGTCTCTCAGTGTCAGCACATGCGGTCGAGGAAGCGGAGAGCTGTTATATCCCGTTTCTGTCTTGTGTGCATCAGTCACTTCAAAGGGGAAAGGGCGCACAGGCTTATCTGGGAGAGGTAATTTAGAAACCCCTGTACTTTTAGACAAGACCATGAAGAGGCTTCCTGCAGTCATTTGTAACTTCAGTGGGCTTAGTGATGGTCTGCTCTGTGACTTATGTTCAGAGAGGGTTACACATCCACCTTCAAGTCTGCACTACAGGGTTACACTGGTGGAATCTTTGTAGCTGTACCCATTTTTGAGACCATGTTGTAGCATGAATGTGTTCACTGTTTTAGGCTTATCTTCTGTAATGATTTGTCCCATCTGCTGGTAAATAATGGTATATTGGGGTTTAATTTCTCGCCCCCTAGCATCTGCAGACCTGTCCCATGGGGAACACAGACAGTAAATTAGATAAGGTCTGCCTGTCTTTTCATATCTTATTTCAGCTCAAGGAAACAATAGAAGAGAAGAATACACTGCAACCATTTTAATTTCCCAAAGATGTGTGTGTCGATTTTATATTCTGCAAAACTCCTTAATTCACATTCTGAAGGCCTTCGTGTACACTTCCAGACACGCTCTTGTCATTTGCAGAAGTACTATGCTCCTTGTCTTTGACATTTTCCCTGCACACATCTGCTTAGTGAATGACAGCCTCTCAAACATCGGTGAAATCCACAGCTCTCAGGTCATGAAAGATTCAGTACTGCTCTGACGTGCAAAGGAAGACAATGAATGTGCGCTTCCAGAGAAAGACGCACAGAAACTGTAACGCTTCATTTACCTGCTCAGATAAATTGTAGGAGCAGACACAAAATGTGCTATATGGCTCCAGTTAAATCAGTAAATCTTGTCCTGGTTGACTGGACATATCTGTGGTTACCGTGGTAACACCCAGTGCAATTTAATATTAGACCACTTTGTCAGAAATACCACAGAACGGTTTGCCTGAATGGGTTTTATGTATTGTATATGTGTATAAACAAGAGGCAAATATGTGTGGACTGATGCTATTTTCACCCTAAGTTAGTTAAAGATGGCCGCTGCCAGGATGGCGACAGCTGGAACCACAGCAAACCCCCTCCTTTGAAAATCTTGAAAGAGTTCATACAGCCTTACTTGCCCATATACACTATTTACACCTGCAGCATGGTGGAGAATTATTCACTATTGTTGTTTTTACCAGACATATCTGACATATGTCATTACATATTCAGGGATCTAATCAGTGTATTGCCCAGTTGTTTCGATGACAAAGGGATTGTCGTTTATCTGGCTTAGTGTCAGATCTTTCTGCAAATTATGCCTTGAACATAAACCAGAACAAGGTTCGGAGGAGCTTTCTTCCCTCTCTGCATTCACTAATTCATTTTCCTGCTTCGTTCAGGCCCGCCGCTTGAAATACTCCAGCTCCCCAAAAAGTTCATTCGTCACATTAGGTGAGGAAAAACAAGCTCTCGCTATCAGTCGTCGCGGAGAGTGGAATGTAAACATGTGAAGTATCAGTGTTGAGAAGAGACAAATAGTTGTGTTAGGGAGGGAAACATCTATGATCCAGTTCCCAAGTTGCTTACCATATGTCATGCAGTGAGGCCTCGGGATGAGGTGCAGACGACTTTATGGGATGAAACTTGTGTGTGTGTTTGCTAGTCGTCTGTGAGATACACAGCTTCTCTGCAGCTTCTGATAGAGGTATTTTACTAAATAAAACTCCAGAAACACACCTCTAAATGGGTCCGTTCATCCATATCGTGAAAGATTTTAAGCACTTGCCCACACACACGCACACACACTGCAGCCCTATCAAAGGACAGACTTTTATCTTTTAGCCATGCCTGCTGTGTTAGATTGCATTAGACCTAATTTAATACTTATTTGATTTTCTTAGCCCGAGGCAAACTTCAGCCTCGCCTTAATCCACCTTCTATAAAAAAGCACACTGGCATGGTTCCTAAATGTGTCTTGCATGTAAATGTGTGCGAAGGGCAATTTTGAAAGAGTTCAACCAAACAAATTCAAGGTCAGCCACAAGTTTGGTAACGCTCTAACATATTTTCTCACTTTCTTTCTGTTCCTAGTACCCAGCTGCTCTGATGAACCTCGGTGCCATCCTCCATCTGAACGGGAAGCTTCCAGAAGCAGAGGCCAACTACCTGCGGGCGCTGCAGCTCAAACCTGATGATGCTATCACACAGTCCAACCTGCGCAAGCTGTGGAACATCATGGAGAGGCAGGGACTTAGGACTTAGCACGGGATGCTGAAAGAAAGGCAGCCTTTGAACTGAGCCACGCCGCTCCGTCACAGAGGGATCTAAGAAGAGCTGCAGGCTACACCCTCACTGTTCCAGACATTTTCTTCCTTTGGCCTGTGATGCCTGTGAAGGAATGAGGCATGTTTTGGATCCTGCCTGTCACCACCAGTGCAATATGGTGGCTCAAACTACAAAACTTCTTTTATACAACATTTTGTGATGCTCAGCAGGTCCAACAAAAGGAGCTGATGATTTCATGATTTAGGGCACTTAATTTGAATGAGGATGTAGCAAATTTAAATAATATTTTCTGTAGATTGGGCTTTGAAGTATGAGCAACGATGAGTTAATAACTGTCATATTGTGTTTTGATATGCCAGCTGTTTTGACTTAAAAAGGAACTTCACAGTTTCACACATCAAAGTCTGTTTGTAATAAAACTTGTATAAAGCCTTTTGTGACTCCAGAGGGAGTGGATGATGTAAAGCCTGAAAATGTAGGATGGGGGGAAGGTTTGGTGTGTTTCATTTGAACTCAGAAGCCAGAAGTTCCTGTCCTACAAATCCAAGATGGCTGCTTCAAACCCCACAGCTAGATACTTTAGTAATAGTTTAAGGCTGCTGCCAAGCAGTGTCATACAATGACCAGCAGGCGCACCACACAGGCAGTGCGGGTGAAGTGTCTTGCCCAAGGAGACACAACAATGACTTAGGGAGGAGTTAGTGGCCAACCCTGCTATACCACTGAGCCGCTGCTGCCCAAAAAAATGTATTACCACTTCTAGCTGTGGATTTGTTGTAAGTGTTTTTATGTGTAAAACATTGCAAAGGTGGAAATTGCTAAGTGAAAAACAGAAGTGCTAAGAACTGCAGTTCCACAGATGGCCACTAGGGGCTCACTCATAAAATAACAGGTGAAACCTCTGGGTCCTCCATGCTTCAAAGACCCCATTCACACAAAGGAAATCAATACGGCTAGAGCGGGATTCGCACGCTGTCCTACCGCGGCCTGAATTGACTTTTACGAGGTGCCACCTAGCGGTTTGGAGGACAACAAAGAAGCTAGATTGGAAGGTTAAGCTGGATTGAGCGTGGACATGTATGTATGATAGCCAGATTTGGATTGATTAAACTGGATTGATTTTCTCAGTGTGAACGGGACCTAAGATCATATCATGCTCCAGCAGATTAGCCATGAGCTGCCATGATGGCCACAACCGGAGCCACCAAGCTAAGCTAATAACAACATTTTGGTTTTCTGACATGGAACTAACCTTGAACACTGACAGTAAATACATAACATTGAAAGCATGCCATCTCCTGGTTACCACCCTCCACCAGAGTGCTGTACAGTACTTTGCTTCTAGTAAGTAAATAAAACTAATCATAGTTGTGTTGTCCGAGTCACTGAATATCATTTGCACTTGGTGCATCTTAAATGCTTGTGACTGTAAAGACAGATCATGAGAAAAAAACTCCTCAGCGGTGCCAAAGCTTGAGTCTTTACACCTCTTGTGCCAAGCAAGAACTCTTCTCATCATGTGTTGTGTTCCTCGTGTCAGATGAAGATGTTTCATATCATGTGATCAGATTTAATTTATTAATATGTATTATTTTTTTATGTATGCCAACACTGTGCTGTTTTGCTATCACAGCCCTTGTTCCTCTCCATAGATAGGCTGCAGTAAAATGACAGTAAACTGTTTTTGTACATGTTTTCCCCCCTTCTTTCTCTCTGCTCAGGGACATCAGGGTGTGATTCCTGTCACAGAGTTTGTGACACAGAGAGAGCTTCTTTAAATGATGTTAGATGTTTGTTTTGTTTTTTTAAGATTGTGAAGTTTTGTTAAATTATAGAAGAAAAGTGTAGCAGAAAATGTGTCGTGTTTTGTAAAAGTTTTCCATAATAAAAAGATGATTTTTGCGCTCAGCTGAGTGGTGTTGTCTAAAAGGAAGCATCAGCAGTAGCAAAAGATCAAAACAGAGTTTCACATATATCACAGAATAAAATGTGTTTATATTCCCAAACTTCAAAAACATTTCACTACTGATGTAAATCAACAGCGTAAGTACATGTGCAAAACATCTGACAGAAACTCAGCCACAGTAACAAGTCATATTTACAATATATACCAAAGTAGAAAGATTTAGAGATCTACGGAAGCGCTGAACTGCCACAGTAGAAAAAAAAAATGTAATCACTATCTCGTTATAACGTCAAATGCTATCACATTATAATGACATATTATCTCGTTATAACGACATATTATCTCGTTATAACGTCAAACCGTATCTCGTTATAACGTCAAACCTTATCTCGTTATAACGTGATATTATCTCGTTATAACGAGAAGGAAGGTGAAGGTGATGCAGTTTTGTACCCATCGAGCCTTCTGTGTCCTTCCAGCTGATCGATGAGAAATAAAGCTACCTCCAGAGGGTCGGTCCCATGCATTTTAAAAACCTTCTGAGTGTCCGCATACTGATCACAGTATCGTCCACTGTGCGCAGTAAGGACAGAATCTCCCCATGTCTTCATCCAAGCATGAAATAGAACTTAATTAAATCTTGTAAATGTTTCATTTTCCGATGTGAGCAGCAAACCGGTTAGGTTAGGCTACTTATAAACAGTTCATTTTTTCTTACAGCAATAAAATGTATCTCGTTATAACGAGATAGCATCTTATCACGTTATAATGAGATACGGTTTGACGTTATAACGAGATAATATGTCGTATATTATAACGTGATAGCATTTGACGTTATAACGAGATAGTGATTAATTTTTTTTTTTCTACTGTGGCAGTTCAGCGCTTCCGTAGAGATCAGAGCAGATACCCAGAAACACATCTGTGGGATGACAGTTACTCGAACTACAACTCCAGCTATTGATGCTAGCAGTAGCAGCAATTAGCATGGTGCTATAAATGGTCCCTAAAGAATGTTATTTTGTACTATTTCGAAATCATCAACAGCAGATTCATGACTGACAATTTAAAGGACTTATGTGTGAGGTTTAGTGCCATCTGGTGGAGAGGTGGAAAATTGCAATCAGCTGAATAGCCCTTGTGTTGTGGCCACCACTATACTAGATCAGTGGTACAAGCATGAGTGGTACATTTGTCCATTCTGGGCTACTGTAGAAACATGGCAGTGGTGTGCAGGGATCACAATGACTGCATTATGTATATACCAAGCGGCAACCTTCGGGGCTCAAAGTGGAAGCCCATGCGGAGCCCATTGGCTCCAAAAGCGAGTAATTTCCCATAGACTCCCATGTTAAAATGGCCGACTTCACAGCAGAAAAAAACATGTTTACAGCCTGGTACAAAAAACCACTCTGGTCTCAGATGATAGGTTCTCTGCTAGTGTCAATTGTAGGGAGGTGAATTTTTTTACAACTCAATGGTATTCGGACTTAAAATTACGCCTAATTATGGGCGTTGCCGCTTGAGTGACAGACAGTTGACGTATCACAGTGTGAGTTTCCTGCTTCCACGATCGCCCGCCCCCCTAAACCCCGCTCGTGCTCCCCCTTTTTGTCCATAATCGGAGTTTTAGTTGACTTGACGCTGCCAACATGGCGGCGGTCATCAAGTCCCGGAACCTCCCACCGAGCCTCAAAACGGCTCTTCAGAAACAAACGGGTGACGTCACGGAGGCTCTGTCCATAGTTTTTACTGTCAATGATATATACACAAAGCATATATGTAGAGCTCTATATGTGGGGGAAAACTTTTGAAGGATCAAACCGATTTTATATGAACATATTTATATCTAAGCAGCACCCGGGACAACAAACATCTGCATTCATTACTGTTATCAATCTATTGATTGGCACTTTTAAATCTGTTTTTGAATGACTGGAATATTAAATAATTTACAAAGGAACTAATTTCTCTCCCACTCACACATTACTTTGTGTTGGTTGCATTACGAAGGAGAAAATTGTGGCCCACTTCCTCTCACAGTGACACACACACACACACACACATAAATCTTCTAATTAGAGTTCCACAAACTCAACATGTTGATATCATCTGATCAAGCAGACATCAAAGAGTCCGTAATCACGCACCTAAGACTCCAAGCACGATAGGCTGTAAATATTTAAAGACGATTGACTCACTTACTGACTTTGGAGAACTTACAGCCCCACTTTCAAACATTTAACACACAACATCACTTAAATATCTAAGGCTTGTTTTACTTATGTAAAAATAACAGCATGAAATGAGTAATCATAACATTTATAATGCATGCGAACAGTGTCTGTAGACATTTCACTGCTCCCCCAACCACCTTCACTCATGGTGCAAATCCAGTGCTGTGAACTTATTTAAGTCAAAATAAATGAAAATAATTGCGTTGCTTTAACAGAGAACTATGAGTCGTATTAACTGCAAATATTTGAGCTGAGCTAAATGAGCACTTTTAATTCAGCTGTTGATGAAAAGGTACAAGCAGGAAGCCATCAAACCTTCTGTTTGAAAGTTCTGTTTTTTGTAATAATTGTGACTTTTAAGTGACTTTTAAGTTAATCAACTTAAAATAAGTTAACAATACTCAAAACAATTGAGGCAATCGATTGCCATGGGAACCATGGGAAGCTAAAAACTAAGACTTATCTTAAATGACCAGGACATAAGAAAAAGTGACACTGGATGAAAAACCAGACACCGCCATCATTATTGAGGGAGGTATTGTAATGGATGATCTGCCAAACCTGCTGCAAGCCTTTTTGGCTGTTGTTTGGGCCTCCATGAAAGGCAAAGCCATGAAAAACACTTTGGAGTTCATTCAAAGAGTTATGCTTGGCTTGGGACAGAACAAACTTCCATCAAAACAGCAAACTGTTAAAAATCTCCTGTTGAGTTAGACTCTGAGTTATCATGCAAATGTGGTGACATTTAATTACACTTAGACCTAAGATTGTTCTTAAGAGGTCTCAGTTTAGTGTGATAACTGCCCATCCTTTTTTCTACTGGTTGGTTGGTTGTTTTTGTTTTTTGTCTTTAAAATTGTGGTGTATCATTCCTGCTGTTACAGGCACAGCTGGAATAATTGTAATCATAAAGCTGAACCCTGTGCCTCAATTTTATTGCTTTTTTGTTATCTAGTTTTTATTTATATAAACAATGAGACCTTTTTTATTAATGTGTATTGAATGTTCTAAGCACTTAGGTTACGTAAGTGACATTTACTTAAGCTTTTTAGGGCAATTGGTTTGCATGGTTTTTGCAGTTCTATGGGTCACAAAATAATAAACAAAATCATTATTAATTATTATTAAATAATAATAGAAAATAAAGAAAATGATCTGAAATGTATAGCTGGTCAGAACTGTAACTGTATAAACATAAGATAATAACAATAACAATAAAAAGACTAAAATATGATGACAACTGCTTTTTGTAAAGGGACACAATCCTAATACAACTGGAACCATGTTTGTTTTAATCAGTGGATTTCAAAATAAAAGCCTTTAAAGTGAACTCTTTGGCAGATTGTGTTGAATGAAATGTACTTAGTAGAATGTCTGAACTGTTTCCATCTCTAAATATAATCTTTGATGCCAGCTGGGAGGTGAACTGCTGCCATTTGTGTAAGTGATACCAGCTGCTGATTCACTCTGAAGAGAAATGTCAAAATGTACCATAACAGAAGAGTTCAAACTGTTGGCTTCATCAACAGCGCCCTCTACTGGCATTTCACAGGAAGTACAGCTGTCTTTACTTTAAATAAATATTATTTAGTGAAGTAAATATATTATATATATTTACTGATGTCAGTGGAAAGTACAAATAAGATCAAAAGTCCAGGAGCAGAAATAATTGCAGCCAGTGTCAGTGATGTCAGAGCAGGTGTGGTATTTAGAAGGTAATGGAAAACACCTGTTGTGATGTCACTGAAGTTCACCTGCAGGAAACGGTGACGGTTTCCTGTACACATATCTTTTGTATTCTGATAATAGGAAAAGAGTTTGAATAATAATAATAATAATAATATTAATTTACCAAAGAGCAATTTGAAGAGCAAAAAATGCAAATAAGTACACATAAAAATATAACCTATGGAAGTAAGTGGAGCTATATACATATAAATGTGCATGTGCGCTACATTAGCTGTTGAATGAATAATTGTGCAAAACTGTCGGGATAAATAAATAAACTCACACACACACACACACACACACACACACATATATATATAATATGATATATTAAACACACACACAGATAGTCCGAGTAATACATTGGCTTTAATTTTACTTGTCCAAAGCAGATATTTGGGCATGTCAAAGCATGAAAAGCATGGTGTATTATATGAGTTTATACTTTGACATGTGATGGGGTATCATTCCACCTGTGCTTCCTCTGCTGTGACAAGTCAAGATGTCTGCTGTTAAACAGGTCTGATCCTGAAGTCAAATTAGACACAAATGTTTCAGATGACCTTTGCTGGAAATTCAAAAAAATGTAAATCTGTGCAATGGTCTGTTTGTTTATCTCTCCTAAGTCATTTTTAGAAAGGTCCTTAAAAATAATCTTTCTGTACAATAAATAATTGCAAATTTGGATGTTATAAAATGAAATGAAGTTAAATTAAAATAATGTCTTCAGTCCATTAACTGGACTGAAGACCATTGCTGAGGACTGTGTTCACCTTCATCTATACTGAATCAAATACTCTGGATATATTTGATTTGGGTCAAAAATAACAAAAATATTGGGATGATTGGCATCATCAACGCAGCTGTCGTGGGAGTTTCCAGCACTTCCGTGATTGGGTTTTGTGAAATAAGATCGTCCAACTTTTGATTTTCCAACCATCACCCGAGCCAGAAATAATATTTTAGATGGTCCAACGTGTGGTATCATCCCACTGAATGCCTGCAGCAGATCTGTGCTGCTTCCAGCATATTTGTCTGCGACTGATGCGTGTCTTGCAAAATATATTCCTAAAAAAAATACACAGGTCAGGTCAGCCATGAAAATGCTCACTATAGTGCAATAATTGGACAACGCTAACTTACCTTTGCCATATACATGGCCATGTTGTCCAGCTAGCCCTAAATCAAAGTTAAACTTGCAGATGCTGTCAACGTTCGTGGCCTCTGTCCCGTGGAAGAGTCTCCTCTCCTGAATCTCTCCGACACCTTGAATCCTCATTAACTGTTTCTTTTTCCTTTGTTACAAACACAGAAAAACACATTTCAGTAACACAAACAGAGAATAATAAGGAAGAGAATGGAGTAGGAGTATATCACCTGCAGTAAATATCCCAGAGGTCCAGATTCTGTATCCTGCAGATTGTTAATATGGGTTTGTCCAAAAGTCCGTCTTTCCTCACATAATCTGCCACTGTGCTAAACTCAGGTGTGAGTGCACTCAGAAGGATTAACTTTAGAACACATGAGAACGCACGATTTAGACTTCATCAGTTTCAACATTAAATTTCAAAGTAAAAGTATCATGTGTCGGCATAAAAGACGGCAGAGCCGTTGTAACACAGTAGGCAAACCTAGGGCCCCGAGCATGATGGACGGTCAACTATTTTGACCCAGTGCAATGACACGTTCAAGTTCAGTACAAAGTTTTTACATTTCCTTTAGATAATATTTTCATATGTGTGATTGCACATTATTTATTTAAATAAATAAAATGGTTGCTTATATAATCATAACTGTGCATGTCTTTGTGTTTTGGGTGGGGCATTTTCAAAGAGTTTAGTAGCCCCTAGGGTCCCCAATGTTACCTTCTTGCCCAGGGCCCCTGTAGTGTCTAGCAACAGCTCTGTAAAAAGAGTAGCTACAATCAAAACAAACAAAACCGGTAACTCACTCAAAAGTTTTAAAGACCAAGATCACAGACACACCAGACAGCATCTGTTTTACTGAAAGATGCACTAAATATTTGGTGACAAACTGCATGACATAAGCCAGTTTTTAATTAGTAATGTGTGCTAATTATCACAAACATGCTAGTTGGAAATTACCTAACAGAGTCTCTGTTTATATAAGAGGCAAATTTTCTTCATTTTTTTTATTTATTTTAGATACTAATCCCTCTGGGATTACTGTATTAATCCCTCTGGGGTGCCCAAGAACACACAACAGTGACTAGGAAGGAGTTGGGATCGAACCACCAACCTTCCGGTTACTAGACAACCCTGCTATACCACTGCGCCACTGTTTATATTAATGTTAAAACCCTTTTACTTCATTTTTTTTACTTTTTTTACAAAATTGTATTTCTGCAAAACAAACAAAACAAGGAAATGTTTAAAACCTGTAAGTGTTAAGAGTGAGGCCTGAAAAGAGACCCAGCACCTGTAGCCCAGTTTAAACTCCCAAGAACTCTACTAAAGTAACTTCTGTCATTGTTATTGTTACCTGATACGGACGTGTAGGATCCACTGTTTCCCAGAAAACAGGAGCAGCACTGAAGCAGGGGCAGCTACAGGAGGAGAAGGTTTCTATCTTGATGTTAGTTTCACTTTCATTTTTTAGAAAACCGTACTCAATAGCAAACCAGTGTCTGATTGTCCATGTTCATGTGTTCTACACCTCATATGTCACCTTCTCTCTGGGTGGTAGCCTCTCTGAATTCTTCTTTGCCTTCCCGTGGTCAGGTCAATTTGTAACATTGCTGCACAGGAGCACATTACATCAGTTTGTAAGTTATTTAATAGATAAAGGAAGACTGTAAAGAGGGAAATGAACCAAATACCTGAGAAATCAATCCTGGTGCGGCCGCTGTCTGACGATGTGCTTAAAATCCCCTTTGTGTTTATTAGGTAGTATTTTTCAATATCCTCACTTTTGAGGGGGTTAACAGGGCCATCCTGCATTATGAGAGTAAGGACTTCACACCACTTTATGGGATGACATAAATGAAATGAAACTTAGACAAAGTTTACCTCAAATCGGTGCCACCTTCCACAGTCAGCCAGATAATACCAGAACCAGGGGGTGTCTGAAGTGTCCATATGTTCTTCATTGTCTGGCATTATGCTGTCAGAAATCAAACAGCCTTTCTCTGACTAGGTCGCCTCTGCTTACTGGGTTAAAAACACTTCTGCCTGCCACTTCCTACTGTAGGAGGGACATGTACAAACACATGATCACTACTGTCTAAAATCATAATATGATCATAATGAATGAACCTCTGCTATTACAGACACACACAGCATCCACATATTAACATATATCACTTTTATCATCATTTTTATTAGTGTTTTTTCCTTATTACATCACACAGACAGTTTTTTATTCAAATGTGATGCTACAGCTGACCAAACTAAAACAGTGTGGCCGAGGTGACTAAAAAAAAACATAAATTCACATGAGCAAATACAATATCACAACTTTGTGTCATTATGACGCACAATTTCAAACCTTTCATGGAAAGGAGAAAAAAGTAGCCTGGGAACCAGATTGATCGACAATATGTCTACTCACCTCATGTGCTTCGCCACAGACAAAAAGTATTTTTTTTGATATGGTGACAGCCAATAAGGCAATGTGACACCTTCTGTCGCAAAATTGGCTGTAGGTCTGTCCATTTGCTTCCAGTTGCAGTGATGGCAAGAAGCAGTCTAAATAGTCACATTGTGTCTTCAATTAGAAGGTTCCACAGTTTTCCAGGGTAAGGAAAAAGTGCGCTTATGCGTGGTTGAGGGATACAGAGGTAGAACCGTTTATATGGCAAAAATAAATGAGAACAATCCATGCGTGTATGTATAATAGTTGATAGCTGATAAACACGGTTCATGGAGCTGGCACTGTAGAAGTGAAAGAAGGAGCGTGGCCAAGTGGAAGGACATCACCTATGCTCTACAGACTGCACTCCTATTTGTTTTTAAAAAGCAAGCACAGAATCTGAATTTAATAGAAAATATGCCACAAAGACTTGATCTTAAGTCTCCTTATACATCACAGGGACATTCAAATGAGACACAGTGTCTTTATCGTCTCCTCCTTCCAAGGCACTTTAAAAGACCCATGCTCCAGTCAGGCACTGGATCTTGCTGTTCATCTCTTCACTGTTGGAGATCCGGTCTTTATTTTAAACAGACCTAAATTCATTAGTAGAACTCGATCAGGTACTCTGGGTAAATCTGATTGCTGTCAAAAATAACATAAATCTTTGGATTGGCCATATCGTCTACACAGCTGTCATAAAAGTTGGTGAAGCTGGAGTCCTTTGAGGGTGGCCTGCAGTAGATAGGATGGCCGACGGTGTATTCTCCAACAAGCACTCTTGCCAGGAACATGGTCTTATAGGGAGGCTCGCTAGCAAAAACAGGGGGTGCAAGTCCGTGTCTCTGTAAGATGTTGTTGTGTTTCCCTGTGGTGTGACAGAATTTACTCGAGTACTTGGCATCCCGGGCGAAGTAGCTTCCTGCAAGAAGGGCAAAGAACCAAATGTCAAAAAATCTGACAGGAAATAAAGTGCAGTGAATTCCTTCATGGTGTCACATCACGACACGTAGGGATCTACCTTTGCCATAGACATCACCATGGCTTCCTGTCAGACGCCAGTCAAAGTTAAACGTACATATAGCCTGTATGTTGCTGTGTCCTGTGCCGTGAAACAGCATTCGCTCCTCAATGTCCAGCGTTCGCTTGACTTTTCGTAGCTGTGTTTTCTTCCTTCGGGGAGAACCGAGGGATGACAATACAACACAGAGCACAGATCATCACTTTACTACTGGATGACTGTAAGCTATGAAGGAGCTGGTCACAACCAGGGTGCTGCTACACTTTGATAGCACGGACGGCTATGGTCTGTCACCCTCACCTGTCACATACCTGTGTTTCCTCCTATTATTTAGAGGACAATTATTACTGATGTACTGATATAATCCCACTAGTCTGCTTTGTTCTCTAAGGCTCCTTAGCATGGCATATTATTTAATCCACATCTGTACCCTTGGATATTAAAGATAAATCAGTTAAATGCTTCATATTTAACTCTTTAGAGTAAATACTTCAAATTTGTGGGCAACAATGTATGTAAGATTCCAGTTTTCTATTCACACTAACAAGCTATAGCTACCTTGCATGACCAGTGGAGCACCCTCTACTGAACAAACTATGTGATGACACCATTTCTGATTTTCTCCTTTTCTGCATTTTCTACTGTAAACATGCTTTAATGTGTGTGTAAATTGTGCAATCTATATGCTCTGCGCAAAAGTCAGACAGGGTCTATGTGTAATACCATTTGATAGCATTACAGGAAAATAACTTTTTTTAACTACCTGCAGAAGAACTCCCACAAATCCAGGTTCTGAATCCTCTGGATGGATTTAATTGGATGGTCCATTGTCCTCTCATACAGTCTGGCAACTTCTTTGAACTCGTATGTGTCTCTGCCCAGCTGAATGAGCTGAAAAACAAAAACAAAAATGGTGCTCAGACATTGTTTAGCACTGAGATTGAATGTGCTGATGTAAAAGGTAATTTACACTGTGCCTCCATGATGCTTTCTACTGTTTACTGACCCAGATTTCTGACACTCGTGATATCCAATGTGACACAGTAATTTGTTCGACATTAAAAAAAAAGTACAACAGAACCCTTACTGTTGTGGTGCAGCTACACCACACACAACTTACATTTGAATGCATCATTCAGCAGAGAAAACAAGACATGCTGTTAGTAGGAATGTGCTGCCATATACAGATTTTTGCTTCTAATGAAAGGCTTTCTTTCATTTTTGTGTCTTCTTAACTAGCTAATGTTGAACAGAGCTGACCAATCAGAGTTCATCAGGGAGGGAGAGGCAGCTTCTCTAGCTCCACCTTTTTACAGGAAATGCTTGGAAATATATGGAAACGAATAGCCATCTGCCAGCTGTTACATCAGAACTGTCTCCATATGAATGTGTGAAAACAAAGTTAAGTGGGAATATATAGTATACAACAATAATGTGTAATTGCACTCACCTGATAGGGTTCATCTGTATTGATCCTCTCCCAGTGGCAGGGAACAGGCAAGGCAAGATTATCACAAATAAACCTGGCAGAATAAAGTGAAGGAGAATTGTAGCAGAAATAATTCATAATTCATATGTGCTTTGCAGAATTTTCTAGCTGATTTAAAAAGTTTAAAAAAATGGATTCCTGGAATATATAATCTAATTCTACCTGAAGCCGGTTGCAGAGTGGAGGGAGCGTTTGATTGGCCGCTGCTTTCCCGTTGTTACATTTATCTGACGCATAGCTGGGGAAGGGTTTAATAAACATTACACAAAGAATGTATAAAACACCTCTTCACCAGAAAACAGGCGATTTCTTATTATTTACTCCTACCTGAGAAGTCCAGTCTGTAGGTGTACTTGGCTGTGTAGAATTCCATGACACCACGCTGGTTTCTGTTGTAACACTGCTCGATCTGAGCACTCGTTACTGAGCAGGCTGCACTGGGATCAATCTAAAAGAGATATTGAGAAAAATGTGTCAATCTAGTTTGATTTAAAAATGTCAGTATTTGACTGGCTTTGATATTCAAGTTTTCTAAAAAAAAAAAAAAGTCTTATTGTAGCTTGAAGATTTTCTACATTCCTCTGGTGTTTTTTTCCACTGTGAACTGATTATATCGGGATTTGGACAGTTGAACAAACAAGACATCTAAAAATGTAAATAACACAATGATTTGAAAAAAAGAAACAAAATTTCTCTTAAGGGTTAGGGTTAGGGAAGCATATTTATTCCAAAAATACAATTTCTTACTTTTAACATCTGTTATGTCGCTGTAATAATTTCAAATCATCATAGGGTTTACATTATTTTCCAGAGCACTAGTTGTTTCTTTGCTCAGTAGATGTATTTATTATGGATTTCAGCAAAAGAGGGAGATCCAGTCTGGAATAGTGCACTGATTGGTCTTTTGGTAGGATCACAAAACTGTAGAAAAAGTATGACTAGAGGATTACAGAGTGAGGGCTGTCAGACAGTCTACTGTTATGTGTAGGTAACATGGTAACTACCTCAAACATATGCCACACTCCACACTCAGCCAAGTAGAACCAGCACCAGTTGGGCTCTGAGGTGTCCATCTCCTCAATCTCTGTGGACTCCTCCTCTGACGATCTGATGGCTAACATAGCTAAATCTGCAATTAATAAGTGAAAACACTTATACATGAAGGCACGAAGGAGCCAAGATGATGTTTGTTTGTCAGACAAGCTTAAGGTTAAGGAGATGTTTCGAGCTAAAGTCGTGAGGAATATTTCAACACGTTTAAATAATACAGAAATACACACATATCCAGCTAGCTATTATTAGCTTCCGCATCCGAGTCTTCTAAACTTTCTTACCACTTTTCAGCCTGTATCCAACTGGTTGTCTGGTCTTATCGGGATATAAAACCTTCATACAATATTAACAGAGTGCTGGAAAACCCCCATACTAGCCGTGAGTTTAGATAAGAAACGTTAAATATCATCTTTCGCCGTAGCTAGGCGGTGTTTACATTTACTTCCTGGAACGTCATGCTGCTGTGCCCGGAGATTTGCCTTTCAGGTACACACGTGATACAGCAAATTAAAGAGACTTTTAAATTAAATTCAGTTAAATCATGAACGATGAACATATAAAGGTTCTTTTCCATACGTATTTTATATGTCACAATATATATTTTATATAATGTATTTTATATATGTTTATATTTTTTACACTTATATTTTCATCAAAATAATAATTATTGTGCTTGCCACAGGACGCCTGCTGGATTAATTCAATTAATTTTAAACAAGATGTTTGCCATCGTAGTGTTAAGGCGCCTGCTCACCAGAATGTGCATATTCATACAGGGAGTGTGTGTGAGTGTTGTATCCCCCAGGACACACCCCTCTCCGGGTTTTTCTTCAAACTTCGCTCAGACAACAGTGAAGGAGTTTTATTGTCGGCACCCAGTGGAAGCGCACGGGTGAGTTATTTATTCACTTTGTCTCTTGTAGTTGTTCTTGCAATCTGTACTATTTAGTTTGGTCACTAGTTTGTGGTGGTCGTCTTTGTAGTTGTATTTGGATTGGTCTCCCCCCCCCCCCCCCGTCATTGTTTTGGAGCGGGAGGAGTCTTAATAGGTCACACAATTTAGAATGACAGGAAAATAATCAATTAAATTGCAGATACATGATGCAAATTGTATGCATAAATCTGTAGGGAAAATAACATTTTACTTGTGTGTGTGTGTGTGCATCCAAACATCAGACAATGACTGAGGAAAACTCCACAGGGGTCCCTGCTGCAGACTCCGAGCCAGGGTCTCCTGGTGAAGGGGCTCAGCCGAGAGAAAAATGGGCCAACAAGTTGGAGTTTATACTAGCCATGGCTGGAGAGATAATTGGCCTCGGAAATATATGGCGTTTCCCCTATCTGTGCTTTAGGAATGGAGGAGGTGAGGCTCTGGAATTGTGGGTGACTGACTGCACGTTGAAGGAAAGCACTGAAAAGCAGATAGTCTGACCATGTGGCCTACATTTGGACTTTTGATCAGAACTCATGTATTACATTTCATGTTGATAGTTATGCTTCTTATTTTTTAGGCGTGTTCTTCATCCCTTACTTTGTGTTCCTCTTCTTCTGTGGCATCCCGGTTTTTTTTCTGGAGACTGCATTGGGCCAGTACACCAGTGAGGGTGGGGTGACCGCCTGGAGGAAGATATGCCCCATGTTTGAGGGTAAAAACAAGGCTCTGACACATTTTTTAATGAAGGACTTAAGTTGGTGGAAAAATGCATGTTTTTCTTCAGCGTTACGATAAACACTACACTGTATCTGTTACTGTGCTATTTCAATTCAAACTGACACAATTGATCTACAGATTAGGGTACAAAAACATATGTTACTGAACAGATGTATCTCAGTGTGGGAACCAATACAATGCAGAATGCAGCGCCCAGAAGTGTTTATTAACTGTCAAACATCATTTGTCCTGCAGGGGTGGGGTTCGCATCCCAAGTGATTGTGATGTATCTCAACATTTACTACATTGTTGTTTTGGCCTGGGCTCTTTTCTATCTTATTAACTCCTTTAAAAGCCCACTGCCCTGGTCCACATGCGACAACGTTTGGAACACCAGTAAGCCTCTCCCTGTAAACACATCTGCACATCTTTAACACTGTGCTTGTTGATTTCTTACACTCACTCACTTTCCTCCACCATTTAGACTCCTGTCATAGCCGCCTCGGCAGCTATGCCAACCCCCATCTGTTCCAGCCAGGCGCCAACTGGTCATTCCTACACAACCTCACCTCGCTCGATTACTTTGATTCAGGCATTTTTAGGTAAGTTGCATCCTTGTTTCTTTTATTAGTGTGAACTATTGGAATGACTCGGCCTGGTCTGCATCAAACATTGCTATTTTTTTGGTTACCACAGCGACAGGTCTTGCTAATATGTATTAATTTATGTGTAAACACAAACGCATCACTCCTGTATCCTTCCTGGTGAGAATCGCTGGAACACACACACAGCAGATGGTGACGTGGTGCATGAGAAGGATTAAAAGAATTGTGTATTGAGTGGCATCTATTGGACACACCCATGCTTTTATGTGTTCACAGCATCTGTTTCTGTTAATACTGTTAGTATTAATTGCTGCCTCTGGACCAATTGAGTACATCCTATAAATCTAAACTACTTGTATGCTTAATACAAGCAGAGAGTCAGCTAGATGAAAAATGCCATTTTAAAAGAATCATTTATAGGATAATGCAAAAACAGGTGGAGCATGTCAAGGCAGGCAGGTGATGTCATTCAAAGTGGTTGCACCCTTAATTATACATAACTTCGAGTCTTAATTAAATGAAGAATTATCTAGGCCAAAACTAGGATTGAGTCACTTTTGGAGCATGCCTCATGTGGTCATCTGAGGAACTGCAGTTTATACAAAAAGCCCTTTAAATGGATACCATTACATTCTATCCTATAACCATAATAGTTGCTAAACTTTGCTTTCAATCCTACAGCTTCAGTAATGAGACCGATCCGGGGTTGCTGAAGACACCAGAAGAGGAGTACTGGAAGTGAGATGTGCTTGCACACACACACACACACACACTCACACTTGCCTTTTAAAAACACAAGGAATGCTTCGACAGTGCTCTGATCCTACTGTCCTCTCCACCAAGCTCGTCTTTAGTTAAAGCATTCCTCTGCAACAGCTCTTAATGCTTCCCAGATGCTTAGAGGTCATCTTTTAGTCTTAGGGTGCTGACTGGTGTTAATGGTGAAACCAAACAGAAGGTGAACACTAACTAAACACGCAGCCAAAAACATTCCTCCGATTTCCATCCGTTGTCCAACTATTATAAAAGTCCCTAATTTTTAGAGGTTTTGAAACTTGCCTTTACTCTCGATATTCAGAGCACATATTGAGAAATCTCACAGTGTTGCCTGATGAGAACAATGTGCGCTCATTTCCCTGCAGGTTTGGTATATAAACTGAATTCATCCAAAGTAAACTGGGAGCAGTTTCAACATCTGTATTTACGATGTGATGTTTAGAACTTTTGTCATATATGAATATGCTTCAAGATTATTATATGGAAGTATAGGAAGTATGGCTCCTCTGTAATTACACAGGCATGCTGGTGTTTGTTTACATGTGTCTCATTCTCACAGTTATCGGGTGTTAAGAATCTCGGGTCATGTGTCTTTGGGTGAAGTACACTGGGACCTGGCTCTGTGTCTCCTGGCTGTCTGGATTATCTGCTACTTCTGCATCTTCAAGGGAATCAAAAGCACTGGAAAGGCCAGTACTTCAGGATAAAGCAGTGATAAGTTAAAATTCAGATGTAAATGTATGTTATTTAGAACAGAGTTGTGTTGCAAACAGTGCATCCCTTGTCTTCTGATCTCAATGGGACACGTCTCTTTGTTTCTTGGTAACTGCATAGTCTTAGCTAATGTCCAGCTAACACATTTTGATGGTAAATATAGCACCTAAAGAGACTAAACCTAAGCTAAATGAAGGGTAAGGAAGGCTCATGCCTTCTTTCTCTCCACATTCACTTGTAGGCTAAGGTGTTTTGTGATGTTTTTTATCCTTTTATGTGTTTGTAGGTTGTTTACTTCACTGCTACATTCCCCTATCTGATGCTGATCATCCTCTTCTTCCGTGGAGTGACGCTCCCTGGAGCCGGACAGGGCCTGACATACTACCTCAGCCCTGACTTCTCAAAGCTAGCTGATGCTCAAGTAAGAACTCACTCGTGATTATGGTGCACGCTGTCGGAGCTCCATCTGCTCTGTAGCTCAAAACTGACCAGAACATGGTCTTCTTTTATTCTCAGCACAGATTCCTCTCTGTTCTGACAGGATGAATGCACTGTCCTGTTATATCTTCAGCCGCCACCCCCCACCCCCCACCCCCCCACCCCGTTTTTTTTTGCTATGACTTCTTGTTTCCGGTCCCAAGACAGAATCTTAACAAGAAAAACAAACCAAAATCCTCTTCAGTCAGGATGAAATGTGTCTCGAGAGTAACTCCATCACAACAAAACAGAGCTCTCTCAGTGGGGAATTCCCAACACTGTGAGGCTGTTTGTACAAAACTTAGTGTGTTAGTGGCTTTTAATTGGTGCCGGATTAAAAAAAAAAGGGTGAAAAGGGTGTGAAGTCATGATTGAATGGCATGTTCCTGCACAAAAACAGTGCTCTTATGGATCATGGTGTATCCACACCTCCTCCTCCCACTGGCTGTGTGTCTTCACAGCTCTTTAGCTGAACTCTTTTCCTCTCACGCAGACCTGTGTGCTGGATGTACACTCAACAAAAATATAAACACAACACTTTTGTTTTTGCTCCCATGTTTCATGAGATGGACTTGAAGATCTAAACTTCATTCCAGATACACAATATTACCATTCCTCTCAAACATTGTTCACAAATCTGTCTAAATGTGTGATAGTGAGCACTTCTGCTTTGCTGAGATAATCCATCCCACCTCACAGGTGTGCCACATCAAGATGCTGATCTGACATCATGATTAGTGCACAGGTGTACCTTAAACTGCCCACAATAAAAGGCCACCCTGAAATGTGCATTTTGTTTCTGCTTTATTGGCGGTCTGGGGACTCAGAACCAGTCAGTATCTGGTGTGACCACCATTTGCCTCATGCAGTGCAACACATCTTCTTGTCATGCCAATGGAGCCCCTGATATTTGCTTTTGGCAGTCATTTTTCTTCTTTTAAATATGCATGAAAAAAATGCACAGTTGCACCGGTAAGAACAAAATAAAAGACAGCTGTGATCTGCTGTGGGAATCTTGAAACAACTGTGAGAAAAGAAGAGAAATGTTGAAAGCAGGTGAAAGTTATGCAACGCCAAAATGTTCTTGTTGGGTTTGTTTCTGACTCACGACTGAGCTCTGGCCCACATCTGGGGTCTGTTTATTGTCTGAATGTGTGCGTGTGTTCATCTGAATGGGACTTCACAATAAAGCGCATGCTTTCGGGTACACAACAGTTTCCTTTTTGTCCGGCTTGAGATGTAAAGATCCTTCGCCACAGACTCTGGATGAGAATAAAACAGGCCCACCATGGGGCCAATATTGGGGTCTGTATATTGTGTTGGAGCCTTGCCAAGCCTGTAGTTTAATGGGGGGGGGGGGCTGCGGGGACTCTGTAATGTTAACCAGATGCTGCCTGGATCGGGGCACGCAAACATGGGTGTTGTGTAAACACAAGCCATCTACACGATGTGTGCAGACACAAATAGCTCTGAATTATGACACAGAATCAACAACACAGGGAAGATGTGTTTGTGTGTGTGTGTAGAGCTTGTCGACAAATGGAAAACATGTGCTGTAAAAGTCTTTAAAAAATCTTTAATTGTAGGTGTGGTGCGAGGCCGGGACTCAGGTGTTTTTCTCCTATGCCTTGTGTCAGGGAGTCCTGACGGCTCTGGGCAGCTACAATAAATACAACAATAACTGCTACAGGTCAGAAACCTCTCTCTCTCTGTCTCACTCTCTGACACACACACATCATTTTCACAAGTATACAGCAGATTCATGTAGATCTGGCAGATCGCGCATAAGTGGGACCTGCTGGAGACTGTTACAAAGATCTTGCATAGATCTTGTAAATAGCATCCTATGCCCAGGGTCACCATGGGAGGTCATCTCCCAGGCTCCTCTGCCATGTTTGAATTTAGCAGCCCACTCCTTCACAGTGCCATAAGAAGCAACCCTCCCTGCGGCTACACCTGTAAAATGGTGTGTTTCGCCCTCATTCTTCTAACATGGGTAGAGGAGGAGCTGTGTTGTCCCTCTGTATATACATTCTATGGATATTGCCCTTAAAGTGATCATGTTATTCTCAATAACACAAAACAGACATTCAAGACATTTATAGTCGCTGTACTGTAGCCATCTCCCTGACAGTGCGTGCCTGTCTTCTTGTCTCTCTGTTGCAGTGATTGCTTTGCGCTGTGCCTTCTGAACAGCGGCACCAGCATCTTTGCGGGCTTCACTGTCTTCTCAGTGTTGGGATTCATGGCTCATGAACTTGAACTTCCAGTGGAGGAGGTTGCCACTGCTGGTGATTTAATAGCACAACTTTCCTCCCTCTGCTAATGTCAGCTTTTTGTAATACATTTAGGGTTATATGCATTAGGCTTTAGTACTGATGACGACAACAAGCACCTCCAACGTCCACAAGATGGCGTCTTATGTTTAGGAAACAGCTGAAGTGGTTTCAGTCATTTTTATTTTGCTTTAAATAGAAAATTCCTTCAACTCATGTATATGCTGACTGTTAACTTTGATGATGACCTGGTCTTTACTACAGGTCCTGGTTTAGCCTTCATAGCCTATCCTAAGGCCCTGTCCTTGCTCCCCGGTTCGTCCTTCTGGTCTGTGCTTTTCTTCCTCATGATCCTCTTCCTGGGCCTGGACACTCAGGTAATATGAGAGGTCTACACTCACATACAGATGCACAGACACACACACAAAGGGCTCAAATCGGGGCTCTGTCTTTTTCAGTTTGTGTGTGTGGAGAGTTTGGTCACAGCCGTCACAGATCTGTTCCCAAGTCACCTGAGGAGACCCAGAGCCAGAGAGATACTGGTCCTTGTTATTGCGGTCGTTTGCTTCCTTTTAGGCCTGCCGCTCGTCAGCGATGCAAGTATCTGTACTCGATGATTAAAGATGATAGATTTTTATAATCTATTGCTAATTTCCTGCCTGTGTTTCATGATCCAGGGAGGTATAGTTCTCTTCCAGTTGATTGACCAGTATGGTCCCAGTGGAATCACTCTCCTCATCATTGCTTGTGTGGAGACTGTTGTCATTGCCTGGGTGTATGGTAAGTCACATCATCACATGATATACATCGTTTCTGTTGTTGCTCCTTTTGCCTGGTAAATGTGATTATCTTTAGTTTTGTTGTGTTCAGTGCGGAAATTGGACCCAAATGCAGACCAAAGTAGCGTTTAAACAAAGGTGAGCTTTAATGAAGCCAAAAACACAGTCCAGGGTACAAGAAAGACCAAACTAAACTACGACTGAGCAACTAGAAAGCAATACAACAAACCTGGGGAGATGAAGTCCATGGCACGGGGAGTGACAAACACAATGATCTGACGAAGACAAAGGGAAGCACAAGGCTTAAATAAGGAGGGTGAAACACAGGTGAACACAATCAGGGGGGAGCTAATAATCAGGGCGGAGGAACAGAAGGAGAGAGGGAAGGACTGAGGAGGAGCAGAGAAGGAGGAACCAAATCTCAAAAATACTAATAAATAACAAAAGAGATAAACAATATGAATACAAAACCAGGAACAAACACAGGATCATAACAAGTTTAGCATAATGACTGGTGACGTGACTTCTCTTACACTTTAATGGCATATCATTGCAGGAGTTGACCACTTTCTGTAAAGGACACCAGCAGTATTTAACTGGCTGCTCTGCAGTCTGGTGCATTGTTAGGACCAAATCATTACAGGGTGCTAATTTAAACCAAAATAAGCACACTGATGGATTCTATTCAAAACCCAGTAATCCTAAACAGATGTGTATTCTATAATGTAGCATTTGTATGCCGCAGACTTCTCTCCACCATTCTCCTCCTGTTCTGCTACATATCCAAGAGGGCAACCATTAAAGCCTGATTTATGATGTCATGGTGTTGCAGAGAGAACTAAGCAACAGTGTGTCGCGACTTTAATGACACTATATAAAGGTTGATTGCTGATTGGTTGAAAATTTGGCCCGGATGCTAATATGCTAAACTTAATGCAAAACTATAATTCATCATACATACAGGCATGTGGTGTCAATCCATTCTTAACTGTTTTCTGAGGATGCTCGATACGCCCGGTCCAAGCGGCAACCTTCGGGGCTCAAAGTGGAAGCCCATGCGGAAGTGTCAAAACTTGTAATTCACGCTGCAACATCTGGGGGTTGGCTCCAAAAGCGAGTAATTTCCCATAGACTCCCATGTTAAAATGGCCGATTTCACAGCAGAAAAGAACATGTTTACAGCCTGGTACAAAAAATCGCTGTGGTCTCAGATGATAGGTTCTCTTCTAGTGTCAATTGGGGGCGGGGGGGATTTTTTTACAATTCACTCGTCTATGTTGGGATGCTTAATCCCCTGAATTGTAGTGTAGTTACTTCTCCTCCTTAAAGATGTGGATCTTTACAGTCATGTTGCAAATTGCATATTAATTTTCCCCTTTCGTTTCCTGCCTCACCCCCTCTTTCTGTGGGAGTGGAGCGTGAGGATCAGTCCTCCTCCTCCTCCTCCTCCAGTCTGCACTAGCTCTGACTTCTATCTCAGGAGTCATCGTTTTCTCCTCCACCTACCCCACAGATTATGACATATCAATCTAAATACAGTATTAAGAATTATACTGTCACTCCTCATTGTGCTAACAGTGGAAAGCCCTATGTGTTTAAGTGTGTAGCTGTGTAGCTGTCTTCTTGTCTCTGAACTCCTGCTGTTCTTCACTTTGCACTTTGCAGGTGCAGACCGTTTCTTTGATAACATTGAGGACATGATTGGGCACCCCCCCATCCCTGTGCTGAAGTACTGCTGGCTGTTCATCACGCCACTCATCTGTGGGGTGAGCCCTCACACCAGCTGCCTTTGATTCTTGTTTGATTCTCTCAAAGCTTTTCATCTTTGCTGAGTGTTTCACATTGAGAACAGGGAAAGAAAAGTTACAAGTAAGGTGGAGACCAAAAACAGGCTTTCTAACTTCTGACTGTTTCCTGTGTCTTCTAGCTTACAATGCTGTACAACATGGTACATTCACATTCCTTCAATGTGCCTGGTTTTAATGTTGGCTCCTGGGCCCCCAAACTGGGCAGTCTGATTATGGTCACCCCAGTGTTGATGATCCCAATCTTCATATTGGTCTCACTGAGGAGGGTGAGTGCACATTATTTCTGCAATATTAAATGAAACAAAGCGAAGCTTGTTTAAATGCTCCCTCTCTCTGTTCTAACCATCAGGACCATAATAATATGGCCACACCATCCAGTGACCTGCGTCAGATTCGACCGCACAAGCCGGTGCTCACGCTGTGCAAACATGTCATCTTCAAGGCTCAGCGGCAGCAGCATCCTGACAGGAGCGTGGTGGGAAGAAATGAGAAGATGATGATGGAGGAAGCCGGCAGGGTTTGACGATGTCTTTAAATCTGTGAAAGCTTTATTGAGCATTTTTAAATGTTTACACAATTCATGAGTCTTCAGGAAATTTCATTCATGTAATTAGCTAGCATACTCATCTTTCCTTTTTTTCTACTTATGAATAATAATGTAATTATCTTTTTACCTGTACACTTATAATCCTGGCTGACCTGCAGTGACTGACGATGTGTGTCTAACATCATGTTTGTACTTAGACCTGCTACACTATATTGCCAAAAGTATTCATTCACCCAGCTAAATAAGACCCCGTTAACACTAGGGAAATCAATCTGAAAATAGCTCTGAATGTATCCACCTTAAAGGCTATCTGGATTCAAACCTACTCTAGCTGGATTGACTTTCTCCAGTGTGAACAGGGCATAAGTGAATTCAGGTGTTCCAATCACTTCCATGGCCCTAGGCATACAGACCGATGATAAGTGAATTCCAGTGTGATACTGTGATAGGATGCCACCTGTGCAACAAGTCCAGTTGTGAAATTTTCTCACTGCTAAATATTCAATAATATAGTCAACTGTCAGTGGTGTTATAACCGAGTGGTGGGATTGGGAACGACAGCAACTCAGCCATGAAGTGGTAGGCCATGTAAACTGACAGAGCAGAGTAGCTTTTATGACGACCTAAGCTAATCACAGTGAAAACGCAGGTAAATTGACACTTAAGAAGTCAAAGCAAGAAGCAGTAAATTTGCACTATTTGTCAGCACCTGTCAGTCACTCGAAGCGGTCACACCCAGAATTATGAGTGATTTTAAGCTTTAATGTAACTAAAACAACAAGCAGACATTACCCCCTACATAGGAGTCAGCCAGCCCCTACAGGCTGAACAGGGAACTACAATTATTATTATTATTATTTTTTCATCTGCATATGTCAGCCTTAAAGGTCGCCTTTGGCTCCAACACAGTACACAAAGTAGGTGGGTGAAAATCTATTCTCATATTGTCCACCTGACCTCTCTCTTATATCGAGGTCAGTCGTTGCAACATGTTTTCCTGTTATGTCTGGACGTTAAGATGGGACGACAATCTCTTCATGTGTGTTTATGCCTGCTGCACAATGCAGCCCATCCTTTAGTAAATGTGTATGCTTAATATCCTGGTCTCTTTGATTTTATTGATTTCTGGCCAGAGAAGATAAACATTCAATATCAGCTGAATACATGGATCTCTGTTTATAATGAGCAAACAAGCATAAAAATATCTGTAAAAATCTGCATGTCCTCCATCCGTCTGCTTGAAGGAACCTTCATGTGCGGCCATAAAGCAGCAGCCAGGCTGTGTAATGTGCGATTGCATGTGGTTGGTGAACTTGCTCCATCATAATGCCAAGCTCAGTCATCTGTGTGATCTAAACCGGCATTCAATTAACAGACGATTCCACCCAGCAGCCTGCTGCCTCTCGTCACCCTCCATCACTCCGCTCCGCCCACAGTAACACAAAGTGACTCTCCACAAAACAAAGTTAATCAAGGTGGGTCAAAGTGCAGCATTCATATTCCCTATCACTTTGTCATTAATAAAAGGATATACCGTCCATCAACCTTTAAAGCACCATTGGCTGGTTAATGTTTAAGTGCAGGAGAACTGCAGCAGTAATATCTCATCAGGCCATGCCCCCCCCCCCTCCATATTGATGCCTCGATTGGTTTATATCAGAAGCCTGCCTGAGGCTGGATATAGAATATAGATTTTACAAGTGCTGCAGTGTTTCCAGTGTTTATTATAATTACAGTATATATATATATATATATATATATATATATATATATATATATACACCCATAAGCCTTTACATAACTACCACAGTGCAGCAGACAGCCAGAGTGACATGGGAATGGGACATGTGGTTTTCAAAACGACAAACCTGAGGATGGCCACACAAACACAGAACACACAGAAACAGATGTCATGGAAACTCCTCACTGTATTGACAATGGGTCAGACTGGTAACGGCAACACATTCAAGGGTTTGTTTGTGGCCATGATTTACAAAGAGAGCAAGCTGTGTGTGTGTGTGTAGCCTGGATTACAGGGATTTGTGTGTCTGATTGATCTCACTTGCACTGATTGCTGCTGGCAGCCTCACCTCTCTGTTTGCCCTCATCCTCAGAGATCAGATCTGAACTCATGTGTTGTCTTTGGCGTGTTTTGTGTAACCTCTTTTTTTCGAGTATTTATCATTGACCCATCTAATAAAAACCAGTCTGGTCTCAGCCAGGGCAACAGTCCAGTAAGCATCTTAAAAACAACAGAGATCCATTTTATGGAAGGATCACAGATAAACCAGGAGTGTCTTTATTTAGATGATCATTACTCTGACAGAGATAAATATCTGATGATGCATAGATTGTTTTTATTGGCTTATTACTTGTGATGGAGTCAGGACAGAACCAAGAACACCTCACACCTCACCTTCCTCTGTGGAGTCTTCAATGATTAATAACGCTGTTGATTATTTTGCTGAGGTCAGCAACAACTCCTAAGGCACAAACACATTATTCTACATGAGGACAGTGAATATTTAACAGTAAAAGATCCCAGAAAGTTTCATCAAACAACGATCTCAAGGTCTCAAGGATTTTCAATGACTGGAGAGCAGAATGAGGCTGTTGATTTATTTCCAGAGGGGGCATCCCGCTCACCAGATTCACGCATCAGGCGTCAACTGTAACTGCCGACATGTCAGCGCCCTCTGTCACTCCTTCTATCTGATGTTCTCCCTCTTCTGGTAGAACTTCTCCCCCCCTGTGTCTTACACTCATTTTGCCGTTTCCATGTATCTTTTCATCTTCATCTCTGCTCTTATCTGCTCAACTTTTTCCATTTTTATCTCCAGACTCACATCTCTTCTACTTTATTTTTTTATTTTCCCGACATTCTCCGCTCGTGTAGCTCATCACATCTTTCATCTTTCCGCTCTCTCCCTCTCATTAACACAATCATGCTCTCTCTGATGTGCACCTCACCCCCACGTCTGTCCTCGACCTGTGGAAATTTATGCAGCGTGCGTCGTCCCACTGCAACACTGGATGAGAACGTTGGTAATATTAGCCTCCTATCTACGCATGCCAATCGCCTCTGGGGGGGTTCTGCGCTTTATAATGCGTTGCATTGATTCACAGGACACAACACGTGCTGTGAATTGAAGGCAGCTTGCAAGGAGGCCTCAAAGACAGCAGTTTCTTTATTCCCCTTAGACTATTAGCCATTTTTAAGGTCATTCAGAAATTACATGACTGACATGCATTAAACCATATAAATCTGCTTCTATCAGGATGTATCGACTCAGCATAAAACATAAATCAGTGTAGTGTTTCTGCAGGTTTTACAGTAGTCTGTACAACATTTGAAAAAGGTTCTGTGTTTTTTTACTTTACTACAATGGATGTTAAGGTCAAAGGTCAAAATTAGTGCTTTCCATTCTTACTAACCCTATAAGAGGGTTCAACCAATTAAAATTAATTAATTGCAAATCTTCAAATGACTTAATTGTTGGATTACGGTGATGTAACTTATACGCATGCTTCTGTTCAGAGTCTACAAGCTCTTGATGCCCCCTACCATGGTCTCACAGGTCTCAGAGCTCTGACCCATCATTGTGTGCTTCATGCTCGTGTTGGCTGGACTTTCTTAAAGTCATTGGCACCTTCTAATTTAGAAGTGCATACTGGGTCAGCTTCCTCTCTACTTACAGTTGCTCATTTCCCAGTGTAGCGTATCTTCCTACAGTCTTCTTTTCGATTACTTGTATTTATAGTATGTTCCAAAAAGTCTGACTTGGGAAAGAAGGATTTCGTTTGGGTGGGTAGGTGTTTTCAAATTGAAGGAACTGGCTTCTGTTGTTGTAAACAAATTGACGAGAACCAGCTTTGACAACTCCGACCCAGCCACTTATCATTATTTGGACAATAAAGCCCAGAGATGATACAAAACTCTGCTCTGGATAGGAAGGACTGGCCATGGGTGTAATTAAACCCTGTGTCTGGCCAATGATCCTCATCCAGCAGCAAAGCACTGGGCATTTAGGGAGTGTTCATCAGTCCTTCTAATTGGCTGGTGATAGAATATCTGGATCACATATTAAAACCAAAACAAGAAATTCATGTTGCGTCTAATTCCATTAGTGTTGTAGAAGATATTATTTTACCATCCCTGGGGTCATAAAAAGTCAACACTGACAGCACTGCAGAATTCACTCTGGTACGAGGGTGAAGTTTTAGCATAGACGGAGGTGATGCGTCCCCACCAATGTCCAGCTATTACTAAATCATCCCCACCAATAATTTGATCCCCTCCAAAAAAAAAAAAAAATAGGTACTCATTGGGTGCAGGAAGGGTTAAATTCCCTTCTTTTCTGGCATTCTACCAATACATATCCTGCTGTCTAAAAGCCCTTGATATTCTGATTCTAATGGAGTTATTTTAATGGCTCTGGTCCTACTGTAACACATATGGCCACTAGAGGGAAGCAGAGCAACCTGAGCTAGCAGTTGTGTCAGCACTCTGATGTTTAAATAGAACAACTGAAGGACTGTGATGAGAATGTCTTCTGCAGCTCTGACCAGGCAGGTCAGGTCATATATATATATATATATATAATGTTGTGTTTTGTGAAATATCTTCCAGGTTCAAGTCTCAAGTCACTCACAGCAAGTCTATGTCAAGTCTTTGTTTGTGTGATTTAAGGTGCGACCCTGAATCCTGATGAATAAACTGGTGTTACTGTGATGGTGAGTCCCCATCTCTACCTAACACCACAGTAGTCACACTAAATGAACATTTCAAAACCATTATATGTGATCAAAAATAATAACAAATTATTTTGCAATTTTACAATTTTTACCAAAAATGTAACTGGTGGGTAAAGTATTGGTACTCATATTCTGTTACCTTTTCAAGACTTAATCATGCAAACAGGTGTGTTAATTATTGACACATCTGTCGGAGGTTGTTAGAAGGCTTTACCCGGAGATGAAAAAGGAATCCGCCAAGGTTTATTCAACTTGCACTTGCTCACTAGCTAAACATCATGGTGAAGTCTAAAGAAATCAATTTGCAAGCTAGAAAGTGCATTGTAACTGACCACCAGTCAAGTCAACAGTAAGAGGAGTAAGTTCATCGTGACTGCCACAGTTGAAAACCAGCCCAGACTTGGACGTCCAAGAAAAATTGACAACGAAAGTGCCAGAAAAATTGTGCGAGAGGTCAAAAAGAATCCTTGACTTACAGCCAGGGATATCAGGAAACACTTGGAACTATCTGGAACATCTGTACACCAAGAACTGTACAGAAAACACTCAGCAGAAATAGGTACAGGGGATGTCGACCCATCAGAAAGACTTACCTGAAAGCTGTCCACAAGAAGATGCGACTGGAGTATGCTATGGCATACGAGGTATGTAAGGGAATCTGACAGCTTCTTCTCAGAAGTACTGTGGTCAGACGAGTCGAAGATAGAGCTGTTCCAAAATAGTTTGGAGACAGCCAGAAAAAGCCTTGTAGGTGAAGAATCTGGTGCCTACTGTAAAGCACATTGGTGGCTTCATCATTGTTTTGGGATGCTTCAGTAGTGTAGGCACTGGCAGTCTTCATATCATAGAAGGAGATTACCATGGTAACTTCAGATTGCAGAATAATTTGTTATTATTTGTTGATCATATAATTGTTTTGAATAGTTCATTTAGTTTACTCCAACAACAATGCTTTATACAAAACATGTCAAATTGACAGGGGTGCCAATACTTTTGTCTCCTACTGATTCCTACTGGCAAGAAACTATGTGTGTGTGTGTGTGTGGGGGGGGGGGTAGTATAAAAAAACTATACTGACTCATTGATACTTCTTGTGATACAAACACATGAGAGGGCAGGGTTAGCTGGTTAATGCTAATTCTATGACTTTGACATAATCCAAGAAAATTCTTCATTTAAATGTCCCCTAATCATTGAATGAAACTAACATGGAGCCCCCCCCCCCTGTTGTGTATGTGTTCCAGAGGACACTGCAGATGGATATTAGGTCACTTTGTGTGTCCACTGTATTTGTGGTCATACATTTCCAGGGTCCGTGCCAGCACAGTTTCATTTTCCAAAACTCCACGAGCTCTTTCACTGCTCAGTCCCTTCTCTGCTGGGAAACACCATGGTAACGGAGCTGGCAGAGGCTGACCTCATCAGCTATCACAACAAACACAATACACACCATGCACAAACACACACTTCAGGCCGATTGACATACTGTATCCTCCCCCCTCCCCATCTCCATGGCCGCGGGGGCCTCACTGGTCCGAACTGAGCAGTAATCAAAGTAGATGCACAGGTCGAACTTTATTATCACACACTCAATATACCGGCTGCAGGGACACAGGCCTCCACACAAGTCCTCCAAAATACAGCAACGCAGGACGGAGAGAGGCGCAAAATCACACACGGAGCGACAGACTCGCCGATCCTGGAGGATCTGCTCTGAAGCCTTTTCGGTTAAAACTCTTCCTGTGGATGTTAAGTTGAAGTTTTAGGAGCTGCTGGTGTGAAGAACAGAAGCTGATGACCTGACAAAGGACTCCTGTCAGGTAGGATGCACGGCACCAACTTTCCTTTTGACAGCTAAAACTTTATTGCTTATATAAATGGCTTATATAAGCCAAAATAAAAACTGGCATGTAATCCAGTGTGGAGAGAAATGGCTCCTCAAAGGAAGTCTCTCATGTGCTGCATGTTATTGGGTTGCTTTAGAAGCACCTAGACAACAATATGATCATTTCAGGGTGTTAATGACTTTTTACACAGCGTAACTCATTTCACAGTGATTTGATCACTATTGATCACACCATAAATACACTGTTTTCCATTAATATGCTTTGCTCCTCTGTGTAATTTGAATATATTAGATCACATGTGCTTACAGTGTGTCTTCATCATCAAATGAATGAAGGTGTTTCTTCATGTAACCTAGGATGGCTCAGACACCAGACACAACCTGCCTGGTGTCACATGAAGCAGCCGCTCTGTGTTTTAATGAGCAGGAACAAAAAATTAGTGTCACGAAGCAATTTGGACAATTTCTGGGTCAATCAATATTTGCAAACATGAACTACTTCCTCCCACTGCTTCCACTTCCTGATCGAACAATGCAGCTTGTTGCAGCAGGAATAATCGCTATACTTCTTTCCCCCCCTACTGTGAAATGAAATGCTGATTGCTCTACTCTCTTCTTAAAGCACACGGTGGGCACTTTTTGTTGACATTTTCAGGGTTTTTAGTAAAGAAGTGTGTTGCAGTGTTCCCAGGGATGACCCTGCCAGAATGCATCAAGGCAGCAGGTGCAGGATCAGTGCAGGGCTTTCATCACCAAAAAACTACAATTAAACACTATTATACACTACTGTTCAAAAGTTTGGGGTCACTTGGAAATGTCTTTATTTTTTCAATGAAGATAACATTAAAGTAATCAGACTTACAGTCTAGACATTGTTAATGTGATAAATGACTATTCTAGTTAGAAAAGGCTGATTTTTAATGGAATATATACAAAGGTATACAGAGGCCCTTTTCCAGCGACCATCATTTCTATGTTCTAATGGTACATTGTGTCGCACAATTGTGTTAATTCTAATTAGATTATAATTTGATTATTAGAACTCCTGTGAAATTATGTTAGCACAGCTGAACTCTTATGCTGATCAGAAAAGCTATAGAACTGGCCTGGTGACCCTGGTGACCCCAAACCTTTGAATGGTAATTTAAATATATATATATATATATATATATATATATATATATATATATATATATATATGGAACGACTATTCAATGGCAAAATTCGTAGACAAATCAACAACTAATCTAGTAGTCGACAGGTTGTCTGATGTCATCGCATAGGATGCAAGTGTAAAGCATTTGGGACGGTTCTCTGGCTCGTGATGTAGTGGGATAATTGGTGGTTTGGGTGCAAAAGGTCCTGGGTTTGAAACCAGGAGGAGCCGTCTGTCAGATGGGCGTGAAGTAACTCTGTAGATTTGGTGCTAATGTGCTTAGCTACGGGAATGAGTGGACACACACACACAGAGGCGGACGAAGCAATGACAAATTAGCAGTCCAAAGTAGTCGACTAGTCATTAAGGTAGTGTATGACTGGTCGACTGTTGAAACAGTCATTAGTTGCGGCATTGCTGACTGGTGCATTTAAATGAAAGGATCTCATTTAACTGTTGCGCTAACAGATTGGCTTGATGCCCAACCCCTGTGATATGATGTTGTCACCTCGTATCCAGAGAAATGTGGCCTTTTTATCTTTTTAAAATCTTTTGTAAAATAATTTCTATCCTGAACTTTAAGATTTTTTCTGGGATTAGCTTCAGTTTTAGGAGCCAGATTGTAAAAGGCTATAAAAAAATCAGTATATTTGAATTTCAGTTTTTTCCTTCCACTGCTCTAAAAAGCTGAAAATATCCCTATGTATAATCTTCTAATACACACTCTTCATTCACAGCCTTTCTGCACAGCCAGTGTCTGCACATTGTCCTGAATCTGTCCCACTGAGACACAGTGTGAGACACACAGACAGACAGACAGACGTCTTTGAGGACGAGGTGGCTTTCTGACCCCGTAGCGGTGCCACAATGGGGAAGACTGGGCAGAGCACGGTGGAGTTAAACTCCCCATCAGAGGTCAAGCAGGCGGTTCCCTTTGAGCAGCTGGACGGCGTGGCGCCCTCTGCAGATGAACAGGAGAAAAAGCAGGAGCCACCTGACAGGGGGAGCTGGAAGGGCAAGTTTGACTTCCTGCTGTCTTGTGTGGGATACGCCATCGGTTTAGGGAACGTCTGGAGGTTCCCGTATTTGTGCGGCAAAAATGGCGGCGGTAGGAGAAACAAGACATGATAAATGGCACGTAAAATTTTATTAATTTTTTATTATTTTCTTATTTTAACTGTGGGGATGTTGTGTCTTGATGTGCCAGGGGCCTTCCTGATCCCATACTTTATGACCCTGGTGTTCGCTGGGATCCCTCTCTTTTTCCTGGAGACGTCTCTGGGGCAGTTCACGTCGGTAGGAGGTCTCGGGGTGTGGAAGCTCATCCCTATGATGAAAGGTAACAGTTTGAAAATATTTTTCAAACTGTGGTAATTACAGCTCTACCTCTAAGCTCAAAGAGCAGATAAAGAACCAGGATGATGACTGACGGTGTGGTCTACATGTGACGTCTTCTCCTCCTCCTGCAGGAGTCGGTCTGGCTGCAGTGGTCCTGTCCTTCTGGCTCAACATCTACTACATTATCATCATTGCCTGGGCACTCTACTACTTATTCAACTCCTTTGGTTCGGTATGTTACAAGTCACAACAAAATAGCTGTGCGCTAATATTACATCTCACTGAATACTCAATTTAAACCCTGCAGGTTACAGATTGGTGCAATAGGTAGCAGATGTAGTGTTAGCTTTCAGCTAGCCTCCTAAAATGGGGGTTTAATGGGGATTTGTCCTAAATCCAGAACAGCATTAGCATTTTAGCACGTCCTTTGCTAAAAAGAGAGAAATCAAGCATGAAAAGAACTATTTATTTGTCAGGTGGTGAAAATCTTACTGCAAAAATGTATGAATAGATGGATGTCCATGGTTTCTATTAGTGTTAACAGCATGAATTTAGCTGGAGATGAGCACAAATCAATGCTAATACTGCTTGCTTTGATCAACAGTAAAGTTAGTAAAAAATCCAACAGCTTAAACATCAAGTCCAGGCTCGTCCATTCAGGACTTTGTTTACTATCTCAGGCTCTACATCGTGCTCGTTTGGTATTTCTCTGGCAGAGAGCTGAAAGACTTTGCAGGCATGAGGCTCTTAAAACATGTGTTTATTGTTCAGTGTTTGCAGCTGAAGGTCAGAAACACTGCCAGTTCATTAAATGCCATTTTAATTGTCATCGTTGAAAGGTCTCTGTCTCACGAGTTGTGGAGACGCCTGACATAAGAAATAAGAGGCTCCTGTTAGGCCTTGTTTTAGGCTGATAAATAAAAATACATTATTCAGATCTGGGGTATTTCATCATGTTTTGTTCGGCTGCATCCTGTTGTTGTTAATGCATGCTTTGTGTGTGTGCAGGAGCTGCCTTGGCAAAGCTGTGATAACCCCTGGAACACAGAACAGTGTTTCTCCAACTACAGCCTGACTGACACCACCAACCTGACCAGCGCTGTCACCGAGTTCTGGGAGTAAGTCAGTGTGTGTGTGTGCGTCAGGGTGTGTGTGTGTGAAGAAGCTGTTCCTGGAAGCTCCTTGTGTTTCCACAGGCGGAACATGCACCAAATGTCCGATGGCCTGGAGGAGCCAGGAGAGCTGCGCTGGCCCTTAGTGGGCACTCTGGCACTGGCCTGGGTCCTTGTTTACTTCTCAATCTGGAAAGGAGTGGAGTGGACGGGAAAGGTTAGACCCTGTGTTGCACTTTCCCCCCATCACACACACCACTGTCTGCCCCTCTTTGAACTTTAAAGCTTCTTTTGTGAGACGAAAATGACCCCAGGCCTTGACGGACATCACCAATGAAGCCATGATCATTATGGTGCAGACATGTAGGCCACATCCTGCAGACCTTGTGGTGGAAGAGAAGCCGCCTCAGACTGTAAACAGTTAACTGTAGACGGTCAGATTTAACTGTGTTGTGTGTTTGCTGTCAGGTGGTGTATTTCTCAGCCACCTACCCCTACTTCATGCTCTTCATCCTGTTCTTCCGTGGGGTCACCCTTCCTGGAGCCATCGACGGGATCCTCTTCTATATCACCCCGGACTTCAACAAGCTCATCCGATCTGAGGTGCACATTTTAAACACATCACGTTATCAGAGACCAACACAGACACACACGCTTATATACTCATCTATCTGCTGCCGTGCAGGTGTGGCTGGATGCGGCCACGCAGATCTTCTTCTCCTACGGACTGGGCTTGGGCTCACTGATCGCCCTGGGAAGCTACAACACGTACAACAATGATGTCTACAAGTAGGGACAGGAAGTCGCAGCTTGGCATGTCGTCTGTGTTGGTGTTCTTCTGTCATTCTGTCTGTCTGTTCTCTCCAGGGACTCCATCATAGTGTGCTGCATTAACTCCTGCACCAGCATGTTCGCCGGGTTTGTCATCTTCTCCATCGTAGGTTTCATGTCCTACATCACGAAGAAGCCCGTGCAGGAGCTAGCAGCATCAGGTGATAAGAATGACTTTCAGATGCTAATGGTAGACATGCTGCAGTTTGTAACGTGTAATGTTTTGCACATTTTTAGGTCCAGGTTTAGCATTTTTAGCTTATCCTCAGGCGGTCACCCAGCTTCCCATGTCCTCTCTGTGGGCCATCCTCTTCTTCTCCATGCTGATGATGCTGGGCCTGGACAGTCAGGTACAAATAATACAAACATAAGGCTGATCATCCTGCGGTCCACCTATATGCTAACCACTGCACCGCCCTATGTGTTAGTTCTGCACAGTGGAAGGCTTCATCACAGCTCTGATGGATGAATATCCCATGGTGCTGAGGAAGAGGAAGAAGGTCTTCATACTCATCGTCTGCTTCATCTCCTTCATCATTGGCTTCTCCAACATCACACAGGTGGAGATTCGTCATGCATTTGATATTTGATGTTAATATTCAGCCTGTAAAACTAAAACATGTTGTCTGTGTCTCAGGGTGGTCTCTATGTCTTTAAGCTCTTTGATTACTACTCTGCCAGCGGCATGTGTCTCCTCTTCCTCGTCTTCTTCGAAACCATTTCCATATCCTGGTTCTATGGTAGGAAATCTTTCCTGTCCAACAGGAAATGATATCTGTCAGCTTCAGTTTCCCATTTTAACACTCCGTTCCTGCTGTCATTATGTCCACATTAACCCTTTTCCTCCCTGTGTGTGCCACAGGAGCTGAAAGGTTCTATAAGAACATTGAAGACATGATCGGGTATCGGCCGTGCGCCTGGTGGAAGCTCTGCTGGATGGTCTTCACACCTCTGATCTGCTTGGTAGGAGAAGAGGGGATTATCGATTTAACCCTTAGTGACCCTTGAAGCGCTGAATTCTTCAAGGGTGCCGATAAGGCAGAGGATTGATGTCACTGCTGAGGTGGCTTCTACCTCCATGTGATGATTTGTACTCAGGGTGTCTCATGGGCTGTCAGGCCCTCGGGGAAATCACGGTGATGTCGAGGAGTGAAAAAGCACTACTCTGATGACCTGCAGGTCTCCAGGAAGCTTTTGGTTAAACTGTAACCAAAACAGTATTTGGTTGGGAATTGGATGCTAGCAAGGCTAATCTGTAGGTCCAGTAACAGCAGCTGAACTAATATAGAATCTGAACTGGTCTTTCTATCATGACATTATGATAAACATTTCATTTTGTTTTGCTAGTTCATTAGTATCCAAGTTAACAGCAAAACTAGCTACTCGGTGCTAGTGTTAGCAGCTGATGCTACTTGTCATGGCTGTCAAGATAGAGGTGTAGCAATGTTTTATCAGCCAATCATAGATATAATTATTGATTTCCAATTAATATTGCAATTCAATTACAAGCACACCTCAGTAGTTAAACTGAGGGGTGAGTGTTAGCATTATCTGCTAATAAAGAATATGCATGTGTTTTTTACATATGGTGCTATTTCTGCCTGAATTTAGCATTAGCTGCTAGCTAACACTAGCTGTGGTTATAACTTTAATTTAAAACATCATCTAATTTGCCTTTGTAGGGGGTGTTCACCTTCAGCGCCATCGAGATGACCCCTCTGACATTGGGGAAGTACGTGTACCCGCTTTGGGGCCAGGCGATTGGCTGGCTCATGGCTCTGTCGTCCATGGTGCTAATCCCCGGCTACGTTATCTACATGTTCTGCACCACAAAGGGCAGCGTCAAACAGGTACTGTTTGCTGTTCTCTCTAAGACATCCACCAAGGAGTATAAACCAGAGTATAAACTAAACAAAGAGAGATTATTCAGATTATGTGTTTAGATTAAGGCCAAAATCATCTTGGAATAAGGAAGGAAAGTATGTTTGAGGGTGAGCGCTAAAGAGGTTTTATGTAGAAAGTACCTGACGTGGACACGCTCACACTGTCTGTGGTCTGACGTGCGTGTTTAGTGTTTAATCTGAAGCTGATATAACCCTTTTTTTGGGCCAGCGTTGGAGGATGATGACAACCTCCCAGGAAGATGAGAAGCCATCAGGGCATGAAGAATTCACACACACGGGCAGCGTGGGCGAAGCGCCCGTCTAGCCGATGTTGCTCAGGGTCGAAACCAAACGCCTGCCAGGATTTCACGTCGTCAACAGTGAGAGCTGACAGGCGGCGGACACGGTCTGGTCCCTGGAGGGTTTTACTGTGATGTTAAGTTGAAGGGGTTAACTTATGTTAAATGTAGAACATTTTCTTGACCTGAAGCTTGAACGCTATAGATCAACAGCAAACCTGCGTGTGTGTGTGTGTTAACCCACATAAACGACCCTAGAGCTTCACCCTTCTCTCATTTTAACTGTTTATAGGCTGTTTGTTATTGTACAGATTAAGTAAACAGCCTGCTGAGATGTCATTTGTAATGGGTCAAAGGTCATTTGATCTGGTATCTTGATCTAAGCTGCACATACATGGTTTCATTTAACACAGCTTTTTATTAGTTTCTGTATATTGTGGAGTATTCATGGCACTATAATGGGCTAAAACTGTACATATAGTTATTACGATATAGTATGTATATTTTTTCATACTGTGGATGATATTAGGATGAGCATAGAAATCAGGTATCTCTGAAATGAAACTGTAAACTGTAGAATATAATATATAATTATAATTCCAAATTAAGGAAATCACTTTGGAGATACAGGGTTTTCTCTGGATTGCTGGAACATTATGAATGGTACTACAGAGATGTCCCTCATTCAATAAAAACATACACAAAATAAATGACACTTAAAATATGAAATATGTAGATGTGAAAGCTTTATAACAGCATTCTATATAATGTCCAGCAGGGGGTGACCGCTGGTTTTGTGTGTGTTTGTAAAATTTAGATTTTTGCTAGCCAAATATAGCATTCCAATTACTATACACTTAACATTAACAATAGTAAAGCTAATAAGTTAGCACAGTATCTTCTGGGAGGTGGCAAAAATGGCTGTGAAACAGCTAAATGCTAACATACTGTTAGCTTAAAGGTAGGGTAGGAGATTTTGAAAGCCAGATTTCGAAAGTAAACACACGCCCCTTTCTCTTGGAGCTCACCCCGAAGCCACGCCTCCAATCACATGGATCGCATTACCTGAAGACGAGCTGTGGTCTCTTCCTGCTCTGCGCGCACCAGAGAGCAGGAAGAGAGTGACAACCAGCCAATACTCCGCGCAGGGTCCACCCGGAGGATTGGCTGATGTTTTTAGCGTTTTAAAGCTTCCACAGATGATTAATATTCTTCGTTTTAATGCAAAACTGCCTAACTAATTGGTTGCTGACTGTAAAGTCAGTTACACTAATTTGACAAAACAACAAACAAAAAGTGCATCAGAATGAAATCTCCTACCTACCTTTAAATATTTTTTTTGCCTATTTATGTTCCTCTTTGTCCTGGTGGGTGGCAGTAAAGGACCTAAACACTGGTAGGCACTTGCAATAAGAGACTACTACTACTAGCATGTGTTAGCTAATAGCATGTTAGTGGAGATAAAAAGCTCAGCAGTGTGGGAGTATTTTTTGAATTCCCTCCAGTCTACCTGCACAAACGGGTAAGTCAACACTGCAATGTTATGTCGTCACATAGTATGAAATCATCAAAGCAAAGCATTGTAGTGAATAGACTTAAATCATCTTTAATTGCATGTTGATATACTGCAGAGACAGGTAGAGAGGGAGACGATGGTTTATATCTGTTACACTCAGTTTCCGCCTGTCTGATTATTTCTATGAGCAAACACAGTGTCATTCATGAAGCAGTGCACTGGTATGGCAGAGCCCTTTTTGTGAGTTTCTTCATGTAGGCCTCTACTCTATATCCTTTGTATCATTAGCTACACTCCCAAAAAAATGCTACATTGGCCTCCTTTACAAAATTCCATGATTCCCAGTGTGCCACATACAGTATTCATGTCTAGTGCACAGGGGAGCAGAGACAGAAAGACAGAAATATGGCCATGAAAGAGGCGTCTGAGCCGCTGCATGGGCACAGAAACAGAGATCGGCCCGATTATCTGTTTAGTGTTTTGAAGGGGGGTGTTTGCTCACATTTAAAAAAATCATTCATGTTTTTTTTTCCCACTTCCAAATAAAATTAAAAATAAAATCCCACTATTAGTGTCAGTCATGCACAATAAATTCAGGGTTCAATAGGCCTTCGAAGTGATGTCATGCATGAGGGAATCAATCACATTACATTTTTAAATTTAAAGGTACAACTTGTAAAGAATAAAAAATACAAAGGTGTAGTATTTCTTTTCTCTCTGTAGGGGACGCTGTTACTTCTGTCTGGATCCTTTTCTTTCTGTTTTAATTCCTCCTCCATCCTCAGACACACTGGACTGGTTGGTTAGCATGCTAGCCAGCTAGTGCTGGTCTATGAACATATGAGGAAGTGAGCTACTAGCTACGTTTTTAACCTAGCATGGTCTTCCTCATTCGTTAGAGTGAGGGCAGGCTAGAAGTTACACTGACTTACTAGCTGGCTAACATGCCAACTCCAGTGCATCCTCAGGGTCAAGCATAGCTAATGATCTAACAGATTGTACCTTTAAATAAATAAATAAGCAATTATACATCATCATCATCAATCAGAATACAGTTATTGATGTAATGTGCTAAAATCTATTAAATAACCTTCAAAAGTTTTTTAACCATTAAAAGCAGTAATCATCAAAGCTTTGTCAGTCCAGAGCTAATTCTTCTGGCTTGTGTCATGAAACGATAACATAGGCATTTATGAAGAGGGGAAGTTAGGATGCTACACACACACACACACACACACACACCTCACCTCTGCCAAACCCGAATAACAAACTGCTATTTTCTACAACCTCAGGGTGAAATCCAGCACTGGGAAAAAGGGCGGAAAGATGAGATAGAGACCTCTCGCACATCCCCACCCCCCTCCCCACCCCCCCGCAGCGGTGACTCTGTGATTTTAAATCAACAAATCAGGCGGACAGAGGTCAGATGGGAGCAGAGTTAACTCGACATCCTTATGTTTAAAAGATGGACGCATTCAGGCTGGGGCCCGGCCGCTGTCCTGGGGGGCTAAAGCTACCTCGCTTGTCCTTTGTGACGTTGACGGTCATGTGTTGGTATTTACAATCTATGCTGGGGTGAAATCGAAAGAGATCAGATAATGCATTTTTTTTGTCCCATTCTTATTTAAAGCAGGATTAGCCAACAGCACAAACAATAACCAGTAATGCCAGCGTTTGCAATAGAAGCTGCGTGTAGTGTTTTTTTTAGCCTTTTTTTTGTCTTTGAGAAAATGTCAGACTGAAAGGTTAGAAGGGGAAACAGTCACAGGAGACGGAGCCTGGGTCTGGATGGGTGGATTCAGTACACACACACACACACACAGTGGCAAATGGAACTGAACACACATATTAACATTTAACAGTTGTTGGCAGATTTTCCTGAAAGAAGCGAAGAAGCAGCACAGTGAGTCGTACACATATCACACGGTTAGAAAAGTTCAGTCCAAGTATGAAAAAACTTCCCCTCAGCACAGCACATGTAGCCAGGAAGACACACAACCATCAACAGAACCACCATGATCCCACTGCTCTGTTTGTTTGTTTGTTTTGGTTACCTTTGGTTGCTGTCATCCTTCATCCTGATGATCCATGGAGAGCAAAGTGTCTTCTGATGATAGAGACAACGAAGAGCGTTTATCAGAGGACAGGAAGTCAGTTTGTTTTTGTTTTTTTGGAGAAGAAGAAGAATAGAGAAGGCCCTCCATCACATAAATACATCAGCAACATCACACATGAGGAGGAGGAGAGGGAGGAGGAGGAGAAGGGGAAGAGGAGGAAGAGGAGGGGGAGAAAGAGGAGGAGTAGGAGGAGGAAAGGAAGGAGGAGAAGGAGGAGGAAAAGAGGAGGGGAAGGAGGAGGAGAAGGGGAAGGGATGAAAGAGGAGGAGGAGAAGGAGGAAAGGAGGAGGAGTTTTTTTTCTAGTCCTAGCGGTGAGTCAGGTGCAGAGCCATCAGTGTCCGGTGGAGGCCCGTGTGTTTTGGCACAGCCACTGTGCACACGCACGTGCACACGCAGCACAATTAGGCGTGAGGGTGCAGGATGATGAAAGCGAACAGAAGCAGAGGACAGTCCATCCGTGTGGCTGGAGAGCCTTTAAAAACAGTGTGTGTGTGTGTGTGTAATCCATCATGTGTCAGCTGTTTGTCTAGCAAGAGTTAAAACTGACAAAAAGTTCTAGAAATTTGTTAAAACTACCTAATATTTGAAAATACATGAAACTTTATATATATATATGCACTTTAATTCCTCCTCATCTCTTCTTCTTGTGTTTTTAAATATATGCATATTGTGGGATGTGATGTCATCATTATAGATCTTCATCTGTATGTATATATGTACATCATGTAGGAGGAAACTGAGTTATTTACACCATGCTCCGAGAGCCACTTGGGGTCCGGTGCAGACTGAGGCGAGGGTCTGGGGGTATATACTGGTGCGGGTGGTTGTAAGGTGGAGGCGGGGGAGGCAGCGGGGGCTGGTGGCCATCGCCACCGCCGCTGTGGGAGCTGTCCGGCGATCGGACGGGGGTTGACATGGCGGACTGGCTGAGCTGGTGGTGGTGATGCTGGTAGTGGTGGTGGTAGGGGTGGTGGTGGTAGGGGTGGTGCGTGGGCGTCTGGCTGAGGAAAGCCTCCACACGCCCGTGGCCACTGTTGTCCAGCATGATGACCTTGACGATCTGCTGACACTGGATGAGCGTCTCGGGCCGCAGGTCGGCCACGCTGACGGCGGGCTGGTGAAGGGGGAGGAGTTGTTGGAGATGGTGGTGGGCGGGGGTGCTCGCTGCCGAATGCAGCTGCGGGTGCTGGGGTGGAGGCGCCGGCCCCTGGGTCAGAGCTTGGGGCGCCTGCTGGAAAAGCAGCTCCCCCCGGTGGTTAAGAAGGGCGGCGCTCTCGGGACTCGGGGCCGTGCTGCTGCTGCTGAGCTGGTACGTCTGAAGCCTGTTGTGAATTGACACCTAGTTTAGAAAACAGCCAGAGAACAGCATCAAATGTTATAAAACTGGTTCCTCCTCTACAGTCCGTCAAGCCCTCTTTTAGTTTTTTTTTTTTTTTTGGGGGGGGGGGGGTGAAAGCACAGCACACACACGCACACACACGGGGCATGCGTGGGGGGCTCTCACATAGGTCGGTGGAGGGTTAAGATCATTGTGACCACTTCTACCCCCCCACAGGGTGCTGGGAACAGTGCAGACTGGATGCTGGGAACACCAGTGTGGTGGTGGCGGTGTGGGTGGGGGTGGTGGTGGTGGTGGGGGGGCCCCGGTGGTTCCAAAGGGGACACTGAGGGCCCTTGTGTCTCCCTTCCAAAACCACTGTGTGTATATATGGTGACAGTGGACACAAGGAGACTTAGGTGGTGGTGGTGGTGGTGGTGGGGGGGGGGGGGGGGGGGTAGCCAGAACAAAACGAAGAAGAGTTGGAGGAAGAGGAGGAGAGGAAGTGAGCAGACTGACAAGCACAGACGTCCACAGGCAACACTCACTTAGAATGCAAACCTCCAGATGTTATGTGTTTCTGACAGCTCCCCTCCCTCAGTGTGTGTCTCCGTTTCTTCATCTCTCCTCCAATAGTTTATATATATATATATATATACAGCTCATTTTTAGGACTTGTGTCACATCTCCGGAGTCAGTTTCTCAGTAAGCATATGCTTGAAAACAAATCCTCCATATTGTGTGAAGTGCAGCCATTTTCAAGCAATTTTCACTTTTTGCTAACTGCTGGGGTTAGCATTAGCATGCCTGTATATTTAAAGCATTAGCATGGCTGTTTGGAGAAACAGGAAGTGGGTGGCTACTGCTGCAGTTTTTGCGGGTGTGCACCAGGTTGATGTGGACTCTGTCGTAAGCCAAACCGAGTGACTGCTCTGTATATTATTACCTCATTATAACATTGAGGTCTAAGGATACCACCCTCATGTGGAACTACAGTTCCTTGTGTTTCCAGCGTTAGCTTCATTGTTCAGGTCAGTGTCTGCTCGTTGCATAGATTGGACTGTATTCATATATATATATATGTGTGTGTGGTCATACTTGTTCCTCAGACTGCTGCACCAAAGATCAAGACTCTACACAGTAACTAGAGTGAAATCAGACTAAATCTCTGCAGTCAGATTGGGGACAGTGTGAATAAGGTCAATGGTAATTCTCCTGCAACATAATGGACTTTTAATGTGAAGTGTCTGAGGCTAGAAAGGGGCTTAGAGCACTGTTCTCCCATTCACAGCTGTATGTGTCTCTTTTGTGAAGGAACTCCATTAACATTTTCTCCTTTTCCAGTCTGCCATGTACTTCTCCTTGAGGACTTAGCACGTATACTTAAAGCAGAGTATGAGTGAGGCACTTCAGATTTTGGTGACTTTCTGGTGTCTTTCAAAAGTTTTAAAACTGAGCAGATTTGCTCCACTAGTGGAGATGAGTTATTATATGGCAAATGAATGTCTGATGAAAATAAAAGTTAGTTGCAGCATCTTTCTTAAAGCTGGTGTATATTAGTTTAGAGTGGGAAGCTGTGCGGCTCATCCAGCTTTCATCGCTCTGTCCTGATGAGCTCTCTCCTGGATCATTAGCTGGATTGGCTTCACCTGGCTAGAAAGTGGCAGAGCATAAAAGGGCCAACAGTGGCAGCAGCCTCTGTTTGCCATGATGTACTGTCTGTGATGATGATGTTTGTGTTTTAACATATAAATCTGTGCTTAGAGCTTGTAGCATATGAACTTTGTGGAACCTGAAATACAAAATTCAGGGCACAAAATACAATTTTTTTGTGTATGTGTGTTGTGACTGCTGAACTGATTCGACCCTAAAATGAACGCGATGAGTGAGCGACTTGTACATTAACATCACCTTCTCCTGTCTACAGTGTCTCTGCTCTGAGGCAGACAGTAACACCTTCTACTTATCAAGTCGTCTAACATTTAAAGCGATTCGGTGTCCTCAGATTCATGCCTCTGGTTGAAGGCAGGCATTTTTTTTTTCCGAAGCGATTCGCTCCTGGTTTCAGAGATAAATGTGTTTGGACAGCTAGCGGCTCCCCACCAGCCCCTGACATTTACTGTAGGACTGGCTGCATGGCAGAGGGGGTGAGATGGCTGGGGAAGGTAGCTCAGACAACCATGAAGACTGACCTGAGGTGCAGGCATGGGTAAAAAATAGAGGGAGAGAGGAGGGCTAAGCCTGCAATTCAACCTTCCTTTCCCTCTTTGTGTGAGGAAACACATTATATTTGGGATGGACTTACTGCAGGTGAAACTACAGGGTAACCTTTGTAATGAAATGAGGTACCCTGAGATCTAATTGCACAGAATAAGAGGCTATCAGGTTCTTTCAAATCAGAGGTTCATCGGTGTTATCAGGCTTTTTATTTTTCTACTAATGTGCAGACATTTACGATGATGAAAATGTAGCCTTTCAGCGCCAAGTATGCAATCACTGTAAAGATTTACATTATAACGTGTCACCGCAGAGCAGGCGCTGAATGTCTTATTGACCCCACATATTCAGCTTTTCAGTCCCAATTCCACAGCCACGGAAAGGACAAGGGAAAGATCATGTGATGCCTCCAGGATGGTAATCGCCCTGATGGTGCTCTAGTTCAGCTTGCTCACATGAAGTATCTGCACGAGATGCTTCCACCCCCCCAGAGGCCTGGCAAAGGGTCGGGGTGGTGACAACTCCGGGTCAAATGAGCGTTAAATTTATCCGCCTGCATGTTGTTGCTGTGTTAATTAAGGTTTCACACACGCACACACACACACATGGCTTTATCTCCAGATACTTTTAGCAGTAGCTGGTTGAGGTCCCCCCCACACCTCAGAGGAGTCAGGATTTCTGCCTGAAGCTAATGACAGCCAGGTTTCAGGTGTACGGATATGCAGACCTGTGATCTGACTGCTGTGATTGTGTTCGTCCCAAAAAACCACAAAGGACTCCTTTTATCTAGTCTGATTGGGTTACCTCACAGGCCCAGAAGCACTTTTACCCAGCAGAACTCAGGCGCTCGCTTGCTCACACACACAGGCTTGCTTGACGCCTCTAGCCCTGAAGACACAGCTAGTTCTCAGATCCTGTCCTATCTCTGTCTGTGTCCTGACTCTGACTCTGTTCTGGACTTACCTGCTGTTTGGGGACATGGACCTATCACAGAGCACTTACCTCCACTGCGTTGTGTCCGCTTCTGTCATCTACTTCCTGGTTTCCTGAAGGTGAAAACAAAAGGAAGAAGAAACAAAGGTGGCAGCAAAACATCTGTTAAACGCACAAATCATTGTCTTGGGACTATAGAAAACTATTTCAAAGATTGGCTGCACACTTAATGTATAATGTATGTCTAGTTTTTTCTAGCATTGCTTAGATTAGCATCTGTAACTAGCCAATAAATCCAAAAATGAAAGCACTTGTGTGGTTGTGGCATCTCTATTCCAAAGGTTTGAAATGTATAAATAAGAATTAAGAATTAAAAACAATAAATACAACCATGCTAATGATTCATTTTTTAAAGCTTTAGAACAGGAAAAACCTTTATTTGTTCCTGTATTTTTTTATCTTAAGTAATCCACAGTAGGTTCCCCTAGGTAAAGATTTAGCATCAAGACAACTTGATTTGAACAGGAGGTGTGTTATTCCAGCTGGAGGCTCTGCAGTGAATTTGCACACACACACACACAAACACACACACACACACACACCTGATGGGGAGCCCGGTTTGCCGCGCAGCTCTAGCTGTGTGCCGTTGTTCTTTACCGAGTGTGTCTTGGCTCCCTGCTGCTTCTCCAGCTCCCCTGGAGAGAGCAGAAAACAAAAAAAACCCCAGAAAGATCATCCTCATAATCACGGGGGAGAGATAGACCGGTGGATGGAGGTGCCTTAGAGCAACAGCATTAACCTGCATAATTCTGACACACACACACGTTATTGTTGCCTTCGCCCTCCCACTCTCTAAGCTGAACATGACTCTTCATCTCTCTAATTAAACTTTACACTTGATGGTAATTGCATGTCATTTCCAATCACGATGACTAAATGTTGTTTTGTTTCCAACATCGCTCTGAATTCTAATTCGGATTCTGAAGCACAAAATGTGCCAGGTGAAGGGTGCAGCACACCGCGTCCTCCACAGACCTCTGCTGTGTGACGTCTGAATGCTTCAGACTATAGAAAGCAAAGAGTTAACATAAATCATGACAGTAAAAGGTGAGATCTTCCTTATTAAAAACAGCCACGTGCTGTAAGAATCTAGAAAAACAAACTCCTTCTTATTTCAAAGAAGGGAAGCCCCAGCATGAGTGAGCACACTGCAGGCCTGTTTACTAATGTGCGAACAAAGAGGAGCCCTCAGAGGAGGAGGGAGGTGTTGTTTGTCTGTGCAGGTGCCGGCTGCTTTTCCACATTTTGAAGAGACAACCATACAACACCTGAGAAAAAAGTTCCAATTTCATAAATGTGTCCCAACATACAGTTTTGCAGTCATTTATGTGCATTTGTACAGTGTTTGCTGTGCGCAGCCCTCTGTCAGCCCCTGCCTGTCTCCATATGCTGTTCCCTGCTCTTCTTGCGGCTGCAGGCCCTCCCTCTCTCCCTCTCTCTATGCAAGGTTAGCCAGTCACATCAAGTCCCAACAGGGATGCTCTCTTTGATGCCCACTGGCAGGAGCCAAGTTCTGGATACTCAGGTTTTTCCATGTGTGTAGCAGCAGTGTTTTGTTGTCCAGAGAATTTTTTATATGCCCAAGACATTCAGATGCCTGGCTGCTTTGAGGGACGCTGGCCTACTTTTTGAGCTGCAGTGCACCAAAGAAAACAGAATGAAAAAGTCAGTCCGGATGCATTAAAAGACATCTGACGCCCGTCTGATCTGAGGACCCATTGACTCTCACAGAGGACAAACCAAGGGAAGCCATCTAACATCCACACAGATACTCACACTCGATGCGTATCTGCTCCATCTCCGACACCTCTGCAATTGATTCCTTCAAGTCTTCCACGAACTTGAGCAGCTCCTCTGCGCTTTGTGCACAGAAGTTGAGCACCTGCTTCTTGTCTGAGCCAAACGGTGAGAGGATGGTGATTCCATGAGGGTAGTCTGCAGAGAGAAGAAGACTTTAACCCTCTGATGCATGAATTATGAAAGCCTTGGTCAGTAAATTTTTGTGTGTGTTTTTATTCTTCTTAGGACATGAAAAAAAAAGTTCAAAAATGTGATTTTTTCATAAAGTTAGAGACATGTCCAATCCAGTGGACAACATGTGCCTGAGCGCTCAACATAAAACATTGTGAACTCACTGTAAAAATGAATTAATTTGTGTTATATTGTAAATATACAAACACTTGTTTCTTTTTTATGCTTTGAAAAAGCATCACTGTATAGGCACAATGTTTAGGCCTGAATAAGAAAACCAATGACACTGACTCTTACACCTGAATGTGTCAAATCATCTCCAACAGGAGAAACTCTATTGTGAGTCATCACAGTTCTAAAAGGATACAGGACAGTATTACCAAACCATTACATTAGCATGGTGGAAGAAAACAGAAACTGATATTTTGGTCTCTGCATCCCGGAACACTTCAATGTTCATAACACCTAGGCTGTATGAAAGTTTGCAATGCATCCAGGGCACAGTGGCACACAGCATTGCATGCAGATGTATTTGGTCTTCCATGTGCATGCAGCATCATGGTATCTGTTTGCATTTTTTACATCTGTGAGTTGGGGCCAGTGATATCCTGTGATATCCCAAACTATTACTAGTACTACTACAAAATATGATAAAATAAAAATTAGAGTAACAAAAACTACAACTAATCTGCAAAAAAATATATTTTAAACAAATAGCTTATAAACATAACAATTATAAACTGACTTATAACCAAAACAGTCACAAGAAACAGTGAAGCAATTACATTACTTGTGTTAAAAAAATATACTGGGTGATGCATGATGTCCACTTCATTGGACACATGGTTAATCGTAATTTTCTACATATTGGACATAAAAATTTCATATTCCAAACAGATAATATCCTTCCTTAGATGTTACTGCATATCATCATATTTTTTTTCCTGTGGGACTCTTCTAGATTAGAAGAATTTAGCAGGTATGCCAGCCGTGGTTGGCTAGGGTGGCTGTTTGTCAGCCATCTTGGATTCAGAGGAAATTTTTTTGCAGTTACACTGACTCACCACTGAGTTGACCTCAATGGAGTGTGGCAGCAGAGACAACTCTAAAGGCTGATGTGCAGATCCACCATAGAAACCAATGCATTAAAGAGAAATTTACTTTTTAGTAGCTGTCCACTGCAGTGACCACTAAATTCTAGCTGTATATATAATTGGATGTTGCAGACATTCTGATCGAGGCAACTGACTTTGCAAAAAGTTAAAACACTGTATGCCCCATAGACTTACATTATAACCACACTTTTTTTTGACTGCACAGCCATGGCACTACATAATCATGCATTCTTGATTGTTGGTGGTTTACCCTGTTGGTAGGAGGTAAAATTTATGACCATATGGACCATATGGACCATATGGGTATTTGTGATTTTACAGTAGTTTACTGTAAAAATTAGATTAGAACTGAAGTTAATTAAAAGGTCCATGCAAAGAAATTTAAAAAAAACCTTTATCTGATATATTTTTAAAACCGTTAAAGTTAGGGGACGTTTTTGTCCCGAACAACACATTAGGGAGAAAAAAAAATGAAAATCCAGTGCTGTGCAAAAACTAATAATGCAAGTCAATTTTTTACTGATGTTTGACATGACCAAGACTGTAATAAAGGTTAAAAAAATCCAGTCCACATTCACCTTTTCTATTAAAAATAAGCAATTTTGTGTGTTTTTTTCCAATTTTCAGCACCACCCCTTATAAAATTGGTGATTAAAGGGTTAAAATCCTGGGGGAAAATGATTTTTTCACTACTGTTGATTAGAACTGAAGTTAATTAAAAGGTCTATGCAAAAAAATATTTATCTGATATATTTTTAAAACCGTTAAAGTTAGGGGACGTTTTTGTCCCGAACAACACATAAGGGGGTAAAATTTGCCCACAGTGCACTGTTGACCTATGAAAAATTTTAAAATCATATTAACAAAATTTATGTAAAATTAAGATTGTTGAGCAAAAATGATTCAATTTGTTCACACATTGACAAAGTTATGGCCAAAATAAACAGAAAAATTTCTCTCAGAGGACAAAAATGTTCCAAACAGTGCATGAGGGTTACTCCAAAGTCTCTCTCTCTCTCCCCTCTATGCAAATAAAGTGTTTTTGTTCTCAGATTAAGTGTCTCCTAATGAAAATGCTCATTCCTCATTAGGCTTCAGCTAATCTGTCAATCAGTCTCAGTATGTGGGACACTTTTGGGACCTGACTTCCTGGAGGAGCCAATCAAGAATCAGTTCGAAATAGTTATGAAGTTAGTTAAGTGCTGACACTAAAAGCCTGTGGGCATTTGTTTTGATTAGTGCACTTGGATATTGTCCACTGTTCAGCAGGTTAAATCTGGTATTTTTACATACAATGAAATGTTTTATTCAAATAATATATGCATGAAAAAGGTAAAAATACAATATACGGTATTTCCATTCAATAGGCCTCCATACATATTTAAGTTTCTTTAGTGTCAGTAAAGTTTCATTTATCCAAACCATGGACTGAGTCATGAGAGTACTGAATTATGATGAGATATGGGAATTAGAACCACGACGACAGAAGGTCTTCAGTGTTTTCTGTGACGTGACTCATTCTGCAGGAAGAACTCTGCCACTTACATTCATTTTCAAACAGGTGGAACTGCATGCCCAGTAAGCCCATTGCTTTGCAGAAGGTGTAGGCTGCAGAACTCTTCTTCTTTGGACAAAGCTTCAAGATCTGCAGGGATGAGACAACAAAAGTGACTCTATGGTGACAGGAAGGATTATTAAACTCCTTCAGCTGAGATTTCCATTTCACAGAACAACCTCAAACAATCAATTGGGTGCTCGAATTAAAAAACAACACAAGCTTATATCAGGAGCTTTTTCACTGAATGACCTTCCAGATGTTTGCAGTGCTACGGTGGGGCCATGATTTACCAGGAAGGTGTATTAAACTAATACATCACGCTGGCATTTTTTAGATACTCTTTGACATGTTCAAGCTGCCGGAACAGGGGCCAAATTTAAAGAAGGGCCCCTTCACTTTCACTTCATCGCAAGAAAAAAAGAAATTCAAAGACGATGATTTCTGCCCCCGTTTCAAAGCTGTCACAAGAAAACGTCTCTCTGGAATAAATGGCAGCACTTACTTTTAGTGCCAAATGAACAGAGCCCCACTGTGATGTTAGAAGATGAGTTCTTTCGCCTCTTACTTCAAATCGGCCTTTTAACCTCCTTTCCTGCAGCTACCAATTACTTTTATGCTTCAGCAGAAAAAAAGAGGAGGGAAACGGCCATGCTCCTTTTTTTGTATCCTCTGCTGTGTGTCAACATTTGACATAATTATAAGCATGGTTTGGATAGATAACCCCCTATGTGTCTCCTAATGAGCACGTTAATTACGTCCAACATTAAACCTTTGATGATTCCCCCATCTACACAACTTTGGGATGGACTGGATGAGCTTATCTGAGCTGCGGCTCGAGTGGAAAAAGCAACTTTATCACCAGCCACTGTGCAGCGGGACGCGTCTTTGCTTATGGGCGCACTGCAACGCTGAATTTGCTGCTAGATCTTATATCAAAAGAAGAAGAGGAGCCCCAAGAAAGGACTCGCAGTCGAAGTACACGAGGTGATGGCGCATTGCAGCTGTCGCGACAAAAATAAGCAGCTTTAAAGCTCAGCTGTGTGTGTGCTGGAAGCCATCTGAGAATGGAAACAGAAAAGCCACAAAGACGGGTATGACTGGAGTTTAGTATACTCACCACCATGAGATCATTGAAAAGGAAGACTTCTCTCTGATGTGCCGCTTGTTTCTGAGCCTTGTTGACATCTGTCACCTCGAAGAGTCGACTACAGCACACCAGTCTTCTATGAGGGACGGAGAGAACCTGAAGACGGAAAGCGAAGTCAGACGAATTCAGATGAAGTAACTTAGTTTAAGAGGCTGTTGGGAAAAAGTTTCATGGAAACAAGAATGAAAGTATGCTTGGAGAAAGGAAAACACTGCATTCTAGATTAAGACTCAAAACATGGTGGTGGTAGTGTCATGGTTTGGACCTGGTTTGGACCAGAGTGTCTTTGATGGAACAATGAATTCTAAATCATACTAGTCAGTTCTAAAGATCTATTTGTACCAGGGCTTAAAGTGGATTATAGATAAATAGGCTGTGGATTCGCTCATTTTAGCTAGCTTGTGGGCTAATTTTTAGCCATGACAGATGTCATGACAGACGTGTCAAGTATTGACAGTCAAGATGTGCAAGCAGATATGATGGGCAGCAAATCTGGTTAACCTGTCAACAGTTATAAAGTAGGTCCATAGCCTGGTGGTTGGGGACCACTGCTCTAGATGCAAGAGATCCTGGGTCCCTGGTTCATGTTAGGCTCCCATTTACTCAAGTGCGAGGGATTGCGAGAGCATGAGGTCCTGAGTCAAAGTCTCCAACAAGCCCCTTCATCGTGTTATGCTATGTTATGTGTATAAAGGGATGTCACTCACCTTTACAGATGGATGCCAGACATGTTGCTGTGTACATCTTGCTTTTTTCAGTTACTAGCTTCTATACAAGGCTAAACTGGATTAGCAGAGGTGGTGGCAGCATGCACTGCGCCAGGAGGGCTAATGTAAAGAGTTTCTTTTTACAAAATACTGCAGTTGTCCCCAGAGACCCTGTGGCTATACTCCTCTCGAAGTGCTCCTCCAACTTTAAGCAGATTACACCGCAAACTGGCTCATGCCTTCCGAGGGTGATCTAATCATGTTCTCACCCCTTCACACCCTTGTCTCTCTTAAGTCTTCTCACAGAGCTTTTACGTGTTCGATCATTCCAAAAAAATCCAAACAGCATTTGATTGACAGTTGGTAGATGTAAAATTGATCCCTCTCCGGGGTAAAATACACATATACACAGCCTGCATTCTGTTTTCTGCCCCCCTGCTTCCGTGTGAACGCTTTGCACACATAGCCCCTGCCTCTTTCTCTCCTGCTCTCTCTCTCTCATCACTGCAGGGGATGCAGACTCCAGGCTAGCCTGCTTTCTCATTACGCTAATGTCAGAAACATGTAAAGACATCATTAGCCTGAAATGCCTCCTGCTCATTCCAGTAAAAAAAAAACTTCAGTCCCAATGAGATTATTAAGAATCAATTTGACAATATATCCATTAACAAATTAAACTATATGAACACATCTAATTGCACAAATGTTATCAAACATGTGCATTTACAGCTCCTTCATCATTTACATTTGCTATAGAGCTTTCATCAAATCCTCAAATTTGTACCTGAGATTATAATTTACAGTACAGTGTGTCAGATACCTGCTGTGCTGCTATTTTTAAGGAAGAAACTTTATCAAAGTCTCTTTCGTTTTTATGGCAGACAGGAGCGGTCACTTCCTGTCACACCAATCCATCATTGTTTTGGCAATGACAGCTATCCCTCTGTCATCCTATGGCTACTCATCTATCACTGAGAGACACTTAAAGGCAAAAGCCTCCTAAAAAAACATACTCACAGCGTCGGAGTTTCAATGTCGTTGGGAAAAGTTAGATTAAAACTAATTAAAATTTTGAATCTGACTAAGATTTATAATACTGTGGATGGACAGTTCCGCACCTGAGGATCATCAGTGGGTGTATAGTATGCCCTCCAATTTGCTGTGATTGCATAATACAAGGGCATTACTTCCACATTTATGTGACAACAACAGTTATGTTGTTACATAACTGCGCTTTAGGCGGTGCTAATATGCTTATTAATATTAATAATATTCTCTGTGGGAGGCATATTATCATGCAACTGAAGCTAATAGGAGAAGCACTGGTTTCACTTTATTCTGTTTTCTATGTTGGGTGTCTCAACTCTTCCACTGGACAGATGCTAATGTAGCATTCACTTTGTATTTTAATGTAATTGAATATCCGTGTGTGTGTGTGTGAGAGAGACTGTACTGCAACCTTTATCTACTGTTCATAAATAAAGGACTGTGCAGTCTTTGATGGAATCCAAACAGAATTCCCTGGATCCTTGAAGCCTTTAAAAAAAGCCTTACAGTGCTGTGAATGGGCACAAAGACAGTTCATTCCCACATGAATCAGTGTAATCAGTCAATTATATGGCTTAATACTTTCGCCGCCGTGTCTGTCTCAGGTGCGCAGTAAAAACATGCACTGAAGCTGCATCTTTTAACCCTAAACTGTTTAAAAAAGGAGCCTGATAATGATAGCAGCAGTTAATGATGTATCTGGCTAATAGATATGCTCTGCTAATGTTGCTAATGCTATGTAATAGTGAATAAGGGGTTGGTGGTGTAATTGATGTTTTTATGTGAGCCAGTGATTGCTGTGTTTGTGCGTATTTACTGTTTTCATGCCGACGATGGACTGCTCCACCTTGGAGACGTAGGTGACGTGGTCTTCGTTGGAGCGCAGCTCTCTCTGCTGTATTCTTTCATAGATTCCCACCACCATGTCTCTCGGGATGTCCGCTCCATCGTCCACACCTAAGACAAGATGAGGCGGGTTACTCACACCATCACAGGGTGGCTGGTGTAGAAGCTCCTTCACTCATTCTCTCTCTTTGACTTTGTGTCTTTGTCTCCAGTAAATAATGACAGAAGGCGATGTAAGGCGAGGTTAATTGGGCAGTGAAAGGTTAAGATCCTGTCTCATTCTTGGAGGATTTTCTGTCTGGAACACAGTGCTGTGGCATTTTGATGGCAGGTAAAGCTGCATGTCATTATAGGCTGAAAGGTTGCCCTCCAGATGCTCCCCATTACATCCACACAGCTGTACCACACTGTGTGGTACATTGGGTTTTCAATGGGGCAGGAGGTGTTGCTGGAAAATGAAGGTGTCAGAGAGGCAGGCTGGAACACCGCTGAGACATCACGGCACATTATGAAGTCAGGGGGAGGAAAGGAGGAGATGACCGTGGGGGGGTGTGTGCAAGGTGTCAGATTAATAAAAGGCCTTTTTGATACTTTGTGGCTGTTTTCTGCCACCTTACTCAAACTCATCAGGGACTTTAGCCATGCAAACCACACATTTTTTTGTTAGCATGCTGACATACAGTATAGTGCACTGTGTACTTATTCAGATGAAACCATATGCACGCTCATCGGAATGTAGCCTATGCTAGAAAATGTTGACTGGTTAAGCTACGAAGCTAATGCTAGCAAAGTTAATTTGTGGGCCATTAAAAACTGCAAAATGAAGATGAAGACCAGCTTTGATGCGCTACATAGCCAAAATGGTGACCACTGAGACAGAAAGGTCATTTTACACTCAAATTTTCAGTAGCTTAGCCCACATTGACTGAAAAGCTGTCTCATCACAAGATAAAATGAACGCCGCTTAAACAATTAAGTGAAATTGCTCTGCCAATCTAAAACCAAAAACAATAAATAAATCCAATAACTGAGACGGTCCTTCTGCGAGCCTAGATGAATTCATAGCAGAGCCGATTTATATTACGTTGGCCCATTGTGGAACAGCGCCGTCACTGACGGTCTGTTTTAATTGAGATAATGAATGTTCAGTGGTTCTTCATTACTATTGGTTTCTGCAGCATAATTGCATTTCACCTTAGCCAATTAGTTGAGTGAACTATTCTACTGTCAGTGAGAAGAAGGAGAGGAAAGAGGGAATCAGAATATCAACAAGGAAAGATGGACGAATAAACACACAGGGGATTAAAAACACATGACAGATAGAGAAGCCGAGAGAGCGGCATATTTTAATTTGCATAAGATGCTGAAATTGATTTTCCAACTTAATTTAATTGTGAGGAACAGTCTGGATGAATCTATTAAAGTTGTTCTGCATCGACCCCAGCAGTCCCTGATTGATTGCTCAGTGAGAGCGAAACTACGACACTCCTCCTCCTCCTCCTCTATGCTTGGAACCAACAAGCATCTGTCTGCATATTGGAGACGAGATTTACAGGTGCTTTCTGTCTGTTGCTGCGGGTGAATGTTTAAAGCAGGGAGGGCAGCAGAGGGAGGAATATAACCTCATTTATAGACCCTATATTTATGCATTGATTGAATGCAAATCTACAAAGTGTTGGACAGAAGCTGCTCACAAATACCTCACTTTTTTTTCTCATCACATAAAATATAACAGTAGCGTGTAGCTAAGTGAAGGCTAAAGTTATATTAGCAGTGAATAGGTCAGAATGACCTTTGGTGTGGCTGTAAAACATGTTTCTATTGTGAAGTTTGGCATTGTGTGCAATCTTAATTAACTAAGAGCCAGAGGCATACAAACCAATACTTACACATCTGAGCAAATCTCCCAGGTGTTATTATGACACCAGAAGTATTCTAACACACCTTGTGGTTGCTGAGATATATACTCTATTTATTTTGGGCATGCCATTTTAAAGCTGATGCCTTAAAAATAGGCTTGGGTGGGAAAGGGTTCTCACTTTCGGAGCCAGGCTGAAGTGGTCATTTAAGGAACTGCAGTTTTCAGCACTGAAGGGCACTTGTGCAGTGTAAGTATTAAAAGACTGACATCATCTTAATCTTAATCTTAATCTTAATCTTAATCTTAATCTTAATCCTTACCTCGTAGATTGCGTATGAAGTCCTCTAACAGCATCTTGCGGTCGGGCTTGATGTTGGGGCTGTACATGTCGGTGTTGAGCAGGATGATGGCGAAGGCCAGGATGAAGATGGTGTCTGGATTGTGAAACTGCTGCACGATGTCCGGGTTACACATACAGTAGCGCTGGCTGAGGGCATGAACAAGGAAGACACACAGGAGAGAGAGAGAGAGAGAGAGAGAGAGAGAGAGAGAGAGAGAGAAAGGTCATGAAGGATGTCCTGGATTGATGGAGCATTTTGAAAACAGTGGTTAGAGGGCATATAAAGTTAGTGGTTAGGAAGAAATAATGTGGTGGTTTAATACAGGAACATCTGCAGTGTATGAAGCCATATACAGATTACATGTTTTGGGAGTTTCTAGTAGTGATGTGTCTTTCGAGAACGTGTTGTTCTTTTTTTGAGTCAGTAAAAAAAGTTGAACGTCACAACACTAGCTTTCAGAGTGTCCCAACATTAGCATCAGTGCTATTTAGCCTGCACCTGCTTCTATACAGTCACGTAATGTAAGCAGAAGAGATAGGGGCGGCTACTGTTGTTTCTGAGCAGCAGTGGTTTGGACCAATCCGTGCAGTCTAAGGCATCTGATAGCAGTTATGTTTTAAGTTACAGTGATGACAGCTAGAAGCTATCCAAACAGTTTGCAAGGATGATTTTAAGAAAACAACTCCTGAGCCTCATAATCAGTCTCAGAGGGATGGAGTAAACACACTGGGTAAACATGTAGGTTCATACCCAGTCTTTAACATGCTTTATAATCACACACACACAAACCTCTATGTATCTTTTTAATGAAATGTTTCTTCGTGCCTGTGGCCTTACCCTGTACAGTGTTTGTCCTGAGTGTGATAATCACAGGGCACACACACACACACTTGTGACTTGACAGCAACCGATAATTACACTCTCATCTGTGAATCACCAATATAGCACCCTGCAGGGAAACAACCTCGATTTATGCCACTCTCTGAGCGGAGCATGCTCCTAGTCTGCCCAGAGAGGCCTGAAAGAAGCTGCCATGGATGGGTTTGTTAGGCTGGCACTGTGTTCTTGGACTGATTCCTGCTTCTCTTACTGATTACACATAAACATTGTGTATAATTACGTGATGTGTGTCTGTGAGCAATGTGAACGCTGCCGATGCAGAGATGGAGATATAAGCTTGTTTCTGCAGCGCTTGGGTGCTGCTTCATATTCGCTTATTCATTAGCACACTGACGCAGCAGATACTGAAGCTGCTGGCTTTTTTTTCACTGCTGCTTCAAATCCCCTTCACTTACTTTGGAGATTTCTCTCATTCTCTCTCTGTGTGTGTTTGTGTGTGTGTGTGTGTGTGTTTGGAGGCATTTCAAAGCCCAGGAGCAGGGGGAGGCAGTGGCGGTTACGCAACGCCGGTTATTTATAAACCATCCTCCTTTTTTCCTTTTTTCTCCCCTTCTTCCCTTCCTTTCCCAGTTTGTGAGTATCCTCACCCTCCCCTCTCCCACTCCCTCTTCCTCTTCCTTTCCCTCCTCCTTCTCCCTCTCCACGCGGGGCCGGCCTGATGTCCAAACAATACCAGCGCCAACCTCTCCACCCACTGACTATGACAATGCAGCCGTGTTTTTTTTGCTCCTCATTGGGCACATTGACAACTGTGACAGGTGGTTGTTACTCCGGAGGGGCCATGGCAAACAGTCAGCGTTAACACAGTGCCACAGCTGCACCCTGGCTGAAATGGGCCAAAAAAAAAAAAAAATTCAAAAATACACGCTGTGTGGATATTCAGATGGGGATTGGTTTGTCAACATTTTAAGGGTAACCATGCAGAAAGAAGTGGCATTAATACACTACGTACATTCACTCAAATTGTGAGCTCTCATCTCACAAAAGAAAACTCCATATTTGTACTTCTCAGCGTGTTACTTGATGAAGGCATATTTCATGATCAGAAACCTATGAATTGACAGGTCTGGCCCAGAGTGACAGCATCTCATTCACCCACTCTAAAACCAACACACACAGTGTAACATTACAGTAGAAAACTAACAGAGGTTAATTTGCATAACTTATCAGCTGATAAATATTCATATCTCCTGTCCTCACTGCACAACGTTTCTGAATATCAAAACATTTCTCTTGATTTAATTGCCTGCTCAGTGTGTGCTGTGAGCAGCATGATGGATAGAGGGTTAGGTTGTGCCTCAAATTAAACATGTTTTAGTGTTAGTATGTTGACAGGTTCAGTTCCAGTACTATATAAATCCATGTACCGGTAAATGTTTTCTGTCCATATGAGACAGATTTGGGGCCTTTACTTCCTGTCTTGTGGCAGTCAGCGTTGTGTATTTAGATCCCTTATAGCCACAGTCATATGCTTCCCAAGCCTCTGTGAGTCTGGCTTTACACACCTGAAGGCCTCAATAAGACGTTCCACTTTCTGAGCTTCTCCTTGGACACGAATGTGCGCCTGAAACTTCCTCAGTGCTTCGTCCAGCTCCATGCCTGAGAAGTCCATCTCATCCACCACACAGCTGTGGAGCACAGAGAGGGAGAGGGAGGGGTGAGATAAGGAGTTAGCAGACAGCAGACAGCAAGAAGAAGATATATAGATATTCAAATGTAAAGCAAAGTTTAAAGTGGTGTGTGTCAGTGTGACGGCAGGGGTTGGCCCCTTCACTGGTGGGCTGCAGGGCCCTGTGGATGGACACCAAAGATAAAGGATTCAGAAGCCTCAGTTATGTGCTGCAACACTCAGCTTACTGCAGGTATTAGCCACGCACGGACACCAGGGATAAGACCGGGCCCGACTATCTGCAGCTGCCAGGACACACGCGGAAATGCCTCCTATTACCTGACACTCCCAGCTTCATGACTTTAATTTAAAAAAAAAAAAGCAAACTATCCCGTCCAATGAGTTCAGATACAACACGGGCAATTTGGAAGTGAAGCTAAAAGGTGACTTTGGAAACAGAACGGGAGGTTTGAAAAGTCTGCTTTGATGTGTGCTGTATGTGGAGTGATAATCAGACTATGAAATTAAAGTCTCTTAACTTCAAACATACCCACCTCGGTTTGAGATAAAGTCATTTTTAGTATCAAAAAGAAAGATGATGGAGTTGATATCAAAGTGCTCAGTCCTACATCATGGTGTTTGTTGTTCGCACGGACACACACACACATTATATTAAGATAGATTACTGTGAACAGAGAGTTAATGAGGTGAGTACTTGACTGTGACATGCTGCTCCAGCAGAAAAGAGTCAGATAGCTGAGTCTACAGTATTGGTCTCAGCAGCACTTGCACCTCACCGCTTTGCCCGTTGTCTGTATTTACGGCTAATGAAACAGATAATTCAAAACAATGAAGCCAATTGTGCATTTCATAACCAAATATATACATTTTTAGGCAAACTGTGCATGTTATGAATAAGAATTTCTATACATCCGACAAATGACTGCTCATGTATCAGTGTGCCCTCTTATGGTTGTGTGATTAACTACATTTAAAGGAAGAAAACATGAAAGTGTGCCCTATAGCTGAAGAGTGTCTCTTTTAACCATTCACAGTGAAAATTATGGACAGAGCTTCTGTGACGTCACACGTTTGTTTGTGAAGAGCCGTTTTGAGGCTCGGTGGGTGGCTCCGACCGCCACCATGTTGGCAGCATCACAGTCCTGACACAAGTTCTGACACTTCCACATGGGCTTCAAGAGCCCTGGAGGCTGCCGTAGTATACCTAAATCTAATCAACTGAAGGGGACTGAGAATACTTCATCAATACGTCATCCAATCAACCAACTCTGTCATGTATGTATGAAGCCATATTGCTGTATAAAGCCTGGATGTCAGCCTGCTTCTCTCCCTCTACCCTCCTCCTGAGTTTACAGCGCTCAGCGATGCATTAACGCAGCTAGCACGATCAATGATCATTTTATTATTGACACTTCAGCTACAGTTTATTAGTTTATATAATACAAAGCTACACACATTATCCACACAGCCCTTAAAAAAGGTTAAGCTTATAGTATGCAGCCAGCCTGACTTGATCCACCCTCCTGACTGTGGAGCCCCGCTCTGATCGCCCTCTCCATGACTCACTTCCTCGCTCCACCACCTCTCTCTCTCTCTCTCTCCCTCCCCGGCTGTCACTCCTTGTTTATGTAATGTCAGACGAGATGCTCTCTTGCCTAAGTACATCAGCCCTCTCCACCCCCAGTCCTCACACACACACACACTAAAACGTAACAACACACATGCTGTTGTGCTCATGCATACACTTGTTGTTGACTTGTATATAGTACCTGGCAGGGAAACAGACACATCTGTCTACACACTGAAGCTTATATAGTATGTTTACAAAGCTGCCATGGCAGGTACAGACACACACACACAAAAACACACACACACACTGAAAGCCAGAAAGAACCATATAAGTAGACGACAGGCAGAAAACTGATTATTTTTCATGCTGAACGTGTACACTATGTTATCTGTAAATGAGTCCTTGGGGTGCAACATTTCTTAGAGGCCAAATCTATAACCACAATATGGCTTAATTAACTTGAGACATTTTAACTGTTGTTGTTTATGCCTGAAGAAATGTGAAGAGAATGAGGCACTATTTGCTTTATAAGGGTGGAAGAAGAAGAAGACAGCTACTAGATAAGCACAAAAGTCACATGCTTACACACAAACACACACACACACATTCAGGCACAGTGAATCATCCTGAGTGATTTTCACATTAGACTGCAATCCCTCACCCGCTCTCCTGTGACTACACTTTATCGAGAGTGCTCTAGCGCACGCTTTGCACTCTCTCTATCATGCTCCTCTTCAACATCACTTCCATCCTGAGTACTGCTGCTGCTGCTGCTGTTTGACCCCTACTACAAATATATATATGTGTGTATTCATCTATATATCCTAATGTGCAGAGCTGAGGAGAGGAGATCTGAATTGCAGTCCGAAGCCTTAAAAGCACAATCCTGTCTATGGATGCATGACAGTGAGACGTTTATGAGAATATATTAGATAAGGAGAACAACCTGCTTAGAGTGCCATGTTGTGTTTGTCTGACCTTGCAGACAGTGAGAGTGTGTGTGTGTGTGCTCTTGGCTTGAGCTGATGTGCAAATTCCAGCGTATTTGGCGCTACAATAAAAAAACACTGCGAAGAGCAAGCGTGAAGGTTTTCAAAGATTTCAAAGCAAACAGCTGCAATCAGTCTAATGACCTGGAATGAAAGTCACGGGGTGAGGTGAGTCATGTGTGCACGTTTGCATTTGTTTGATGACTAATATTAGAAGGAGATGTTGTTGTCCTCTGAAGGTTGTCCCTTTATCTCTGTGTTCATATCAGCATTTCAGCTATAAATGCTAATATGTGTTTTTTTGCCACCTATGTCTCAACTATACACTGTAAAAAAATTAGAAATGGTAATAATTAAAACAAGTTGTAAACATGTTTATTTATTATTATTTATTTACTGTATTTTAACTTGAGAGTCTATAGGAGTTGACTTGTCCAGGACTTGACTGCCCCCAGAGGCCACATGTGGAACTGCACTTTAAAAAAATATATTTTTAAACTCCTTCCGAAGGGTTACATTTCCTCAAAATTAAAAATATCATTTTTTAATAGTTTTTTTCAATGATGCTAAACATGTGTAGATATGAATTTGATATGATTTGTGTCCATGTCAGTGGGTCATCATTGTTTCAGGGACTAATCTGCATTGGAAAGACACATATAGGTTAGCACAAAAACACAACCCCTGCATGTGTACTGTAAACTTAAACAGCGCACACACCTTTTCCCATCAGTGTGTCTCCCCTTTTCTCATAAATAGAGATATGAAGATATCAAATCTGAAAAGTAATTTACACTATCAGATGACGGATAAATTGCTTCTTGTTTCATACTTCTCTAATATAACATCAACTCTGGTTTTAATATGAAAAAGATAAAAGACGTTCACAGGCAGGAAGTGCTTTTGTTTCATTTTTGTCTTATCAGCTTCCTTCTGTCATTTTATAAAATAGAGGAAACAGATAAGGCCTTAGTTGTTGGATTGTGACACTTCCATTTCCTAAGTCAGTTGCCTAACTGACCCTGACTTTTGACCACACCATGAAAAAACAAACAAACAAACAACTAACTGAGGAGAATCACCAGGAATATAAGTGGATGTGTTTGTACTACTCACTCTAGGACATCCCTGTTGAAGGGCTTCTTGCTGTTGCCGAGGAACTCCCCGATCATCTGTCGGCTCAGGCCCTTCCTCTGTAGCAGGAAGTGGGCGACGCCAATGGGTGTGTCGGGAATGAAGCCTCTGGAGATAAGGAACTGAAGGCCTTTGTCGGGATTTCTGTGAAAAAGGAGAGAAAGAAAAGATAATGTGAGTGAGGCAACAGTGTGATAGATGATGTCCTCTGCTAACTCACTTAGCCACAATTACAGCAACTCAGGTTCAGCATTGGTATGTGCATCTTTTTAATGACTTCATCATTTATTCATTGCAATAAATGCTGAGAGAATATTTAAAAAATAAATAATAAACACATGATGCATGTAATAGGTTGTGCGCTGGTTGTGCACACCTGTACAGTGATAAAACACACACAATCTCGCCGAGTTACAAACATTCATTACCAACCCCCTCACAACTCCACACAAATTTTAGAGTTTACAGTTTTTTCTGATTGCTTACAGTTTTTTCTGATTGCTTACAGTTTTTTCTGATTGCTTAAGCACATTTCTGTAACTATTGGCTATTTGTGCAAAACTCTACACACAAATAAAAAAACCTTACACCAAATCAGCAAAACATTGTAGATCTCTTGCAAAAGCCAATACATCTTGCTTAACTCTTCAAACCTTTGTAAAAATGGTATTTTTGTACCACACAGTTAACACAAACCATCATATTACTAAGCACACAATGTGCCAACTACACACTGATGGTATTAACTGAAAACACATCTGGCTTTTGCTTTCTCTGTGCACAAGGTATGTCCATGTGAGCTTTTGTCATAAATAGTTCTAGAAACACAGGGATTCAAATTTCAAGTATGAATTTTTATTCACACACATCAAAACAAACACAAGAAAACATACAATTTCACTGAAAGAGAGAGAGAGAGAGAAAATCAGTCTCATTGTCTCTCTGGGTCCGGCCACAGAATTTCATCAACGTCGCATGCAATGTCTTCTAGTCCAAGGCACCGGGGAACATGTCTCCTGGAGTGCCGTATCCAGGCCTGACATGATGCCTGGTCCATATCCTCGCATGCCTCCTCCCAGATGCTGGATGTCTAGTAATTCTGTGGAGTAACAGTTTCAGTTTTACATGAACAGTATTGTTGTTTTTCTCATTAGAGTATGGTACACCTACAAAAGTTAGAGTGAGGGAACTGTACTAACCCATTCTCATCAATATGTCCTTATGATGCTTGCTACAGTGTAGCGGCTCAGGCTGAACCCGTCCAGCTTCCCTCAGCGTCATTCCATGGTTGATCACATGATCCACTATTGTAGCTCCGATGACATCAGTAATTCTATTTCTTCTTACCCTTCCTCCTTCCTCTTCACCTCCTCGTCCTCTTCCTCTAAATTCACCTCCTAGTCTTCGTCCTCCTCCTCTTCCTCATGTTCCTCCTCTAATTCTCACTCTTCTCAGTTTCCTTCTCTCTCCATTGTTCTCCACACTGAAGCTTACCTGTGTCTTATTTACAGAGCTCATGCTGATTGCAAAGTGAACTAATGATGTAAAACAGTTCTCACATGTGACAGTGTAGCCAGACAGTTGGCAAAATAGTGTAAATACTAGCCATACATGTGTATAGTTTTACTAGGAGTGTGTTGATCATTTGGAAATTGTGTGTAAAGCAGTGAGTTGTGTTTACAGTTCAGCAAAAAGAGTGCTGTGAAGTGGATTATATTTATACATTTGCAAATTGTGTGTTACAAAAGTGCAAATTGAGTGTAAAGCAGTTTTTTGGCTTTTAGTTTTGCAAACTCAGTGAGTGATTTTGCTATAACTATTAACCCTCATGCATTGTTCGCAAACACTACCCTAATGTGTTGTTCGGGGACAAAAACGTCCCCTAACTTTAACGGTTTTAAAAATATATTAGATAAATATTTTTTTGAAATTTTTTTGCATAGACCTTTTAATTAACTTCAGTTCTAATCAACAGTAGTGAAAAAAATCATTTTCCCCCAGGATTTTAACCCTTTAATCACCAATTTTATGAGGGGTGGTGCTGAAAATTGAAAAAAAAAAACACAAAATGGCTCATTTTTAATAGAAAAGGTGAATGTGGACTGGATTCTTTTGAACCTTTATTACAGTCTTGGTCATGTCAAACATCAGTAAAAAAATTGACTTGATTGCATTATTAGTTTTTGCACAGCACTGGATTTTCTTTTTTTCTCCCTAATGTGTTGTTCGGGGACAAAAACGTCCCCTAACTTTAACGGTTTTAAAAATATATTAGATAAATATATTTTTGAATTTTTTTTGCATAGACCTTTTCATTAACTTCAGTTCTAATCAACAGTAGTGAAAAAATCATTTTCCCCCAGGATTTTAACCCTTTAATCACCAATTTTATAAGGGGTGGTGCTGAAAATTGAAAAAAAAAACACACAAAATGGCTCATTTTTAATAGAAAAGGTGAATGTGGACTGGATTCTTTTGAACCTTTATTACAGTCTTGGTCATGTCAAACATCAGTAAAAAAATTGACTTTATTGCATTATTAGTTTTTGCACAGCACTGGATTTTCTTTTTTTCTCCCTAATGTGTTGTTCAGGGACAAAAACGTCCCCCAACTTTAACGGTTTTAAAAATATATTAGATAAATATATTTTTGAATTTTTTTTGCATAGACCTTTTCATTAACTTCAGTTCTAATCAACAGTAGTGAAAAAATCATTTTCCCCCAGGATTTTAACCCTTTAATCACCAATTTTATAAGGGGTGGTGCTGAAAATTGAAAAAAAAAAACACAAAATGGCTCATTTTTAATAGAAAAGGTGAATGTGGACTGGATTCTTTTGAACCTTTATTACAGTCTTGGTCATGTCAAACATCAGTAAAAAAATTGACTTTATTGCATTATTAGTTTTTGCACAGCACTGGATTTTCTTTTTTTCTCCCTAATGTGTTGTTCAGGGACAAAAACGTCCCCCAACTTTAACGGTTTTAAAAATATATTAGATAAATATATTTTTGAATTTTTTTTGCATAGACCTTTTCATTAACTTCAGTTCTAATCAACAGTAGTGAAAAAATCATTTTCCCCCAGGATTTTAACCCTTTAATCACCAATTTTATGAGGGGTGGTGCTGAAAATTGAAAAAAAAAAACACAAAATGGCTCATTTTTAATAGAAAAGGTGAATGTGGACTGGATTCTTTTGAACCTTTATTACAGTCTTGGTCATGTCAAACATCAGTAAAAAAATTGACTTTATTGCATTATTAGTTTTTGCACAGCACTGGATTTTCTTTTTTTCTCCCTAATGTGTTGTTCAGGGACAAAAACGTCCCCCAACTTTAACGGTTTTAAAAATATATTAGATAAATATATTTTTGAATTTTTTTTGCATAGACCTTTTCATTAACTTCAGTTCTAATCAACAGTAGTGAAAAAATCATTTTCCCCCAGGATTTTAACCCTTTAATCACCAATTTTATGAGGGGTGGTGCTGAAAATTGAAAAAAAAAAACACAAAATGGCTCATTTTTAATAGAAAAGGTGAATGTGGACTGGATTCTTTTGAACCTTTATTACAGTCTTGGTCATGTCAAACATCAGTAAAAAAATTGACTTTATTGCATTATTAGTTTTTGCACAGCACTGGATTTTCTTTTTTTCTCCCATTTTGTCCCATAGACTTACATTATAAACACACTTTTTTTGACTGCACAGCCATGGCACTACATAATCATGCATTCTTGATTGTTGGTGGTTTACCCTGTTGGTAGGAGGTAACATTTGTGATTTTTACAGTTAACAACTTAATTACCATATTAACCCTTTACCTGCAGGCCTGTGCTCATGTAGTGTAGTTTCTGGCTTGTATATGGAGTTATAGGGAGTATTTTAGCACATAATTGTGTGTCTACACACTGTGTGTGTATGTTAGAGAGGAAGAGAGCCATTTGCACACTGATCTTGTTGTCTGTGAGTACACACAACCACAGAGTCTTCATAGTAAACAAAAACAAAGAAAGTGTTGCTATGCACGTGTGGCCCTTTGATGTCTACAGGTGCAGACTAAACAAAACAAAAAGGCAAGTGGTCTTACATGTGACCTTGTGGTCATTTGATGGTGAGAAGAGCAGAAAGCAACATGAAGAGAGGATTCACTTGTGCACAATCTCTGGAAATGATTGTGCAGCCTGGCTCTATGAAGGGCCAGGCTGTGAAGCTGTGAAGGCTGCACAAGTAGATCCGTCACTTGTTCACAAGCGAATCCTTCATTCGTTCACAAGTGAATCCTTCACTCATGCACAGGTGAATCCTCTCTTCATGCTGCTTGCTGCTCTTGTCACCATTAAATGACCAGGAGGATGCATGCAAGTCCACTAGTGTTTTTGTTTTGTTTAGTCTGAACCTCTCAGCATCAAAGGGCCCGGCACTTACTTTTAGGGCTGCAACAAATTTACTTTACTTTACTTTACTAAACTACTTTTAATACTAATTTTAGTAGGGGACTAAACTGTAGATTAGATTTGGTTAGTCAATGATTATTTATTATGTTATCAAGTTATCTATCTATGGTGTCTATTTAGTAACATGCACATGTACGTATGGTCGTGTGGAGCGCAACACACCATGGAAAAGGGGCACTTAGACCTCACTTAGACTAATTCAGTGATCTCAACTGAGACACTAACCTAAAAGTAAAGTCACTCTACTGGAGGACGTGTTTTCCGAAAGCTAAAAAAAAAAAAAAAAACAGCTATTTTACCCATCCACAACTTCAGACGCCAGAACTCCTGGATGTTTTCATTTTACATGCTTATGCATTGCCGTTGTACGTCTGAATTAGGTACACTTCACTTACTTAGTAACTTTATTTTCCTGACTTTCCTTCCCTGACAGTGTGCAAATGGCTCTCTTCCTCTCTAACATACACACACAGTGTGTAGACACACAATTATGTGCTAAAATACTCCCTATAACTCCATATACTTAAGCCAGAAACTACAGTACATGAGCACAGGCCTGCAGGTAAAGGGTTAATATGGTAATTAAGTTGTTAACTGTAAAAATCACAAATGTTACCTCCTACCAACAGGGTAAACCACCAACAATCAAGAATGCATGATTATTTAGTGCCATGGCTGTGCAGTCAAAAAAAGTGTGTTTATAATGTAAGTCTATGGGACAAAATGGGAGAAAAAAAGAAAATCCAGTGCTGTGCAAAAACTAATAATGCAATAAAGTCAATTTTTTTACTGATGTTTGACATGACCAAGACTATAATAAAGGTTCAAAAGAATCCAGTCCACATTCACCTTTTCTATTAAAAATGAGCCATTTTGTGTGTTTTTTTTTTCAATTTTCAGCACCACCCCTTATAAAATTGGTGATTAAAGGGTTAAAATCCTGGGGGAAAATGATTTTTTCACTACTGTTGATTAGAACTGAAGTTAATTAAAAGGTCTATGCAAAAAAATTTCAAAAAAATATTTATCTAATATATTTTTAAAACCGTTAAAGTTAGGGGACGTTTTTGTCCCCGAACAACACATTAGGGGGTAAAATTTGCCCACAGTGTACCGTTGACCTATGAAAAATTTTAAAATCATATTAACAAAATTTATGTAAAATTAAGCTTATTGAGGAAAAATGATTCAATTTGTCCACATATTGACAAAGTTATGGCCAAAATAAACAGAAAAATTTCTCTCAGAGGACAAAAATGTCCCGAACAACGCATGAGGGTTAAGAGTTTTAGAAATTGTGCTATAAGAATCATTGTTAGTGTTTAAGCAATCAAGTTATTATACACCTACAAAACAAGTTTTGTAGGTGTATCATACTCTAATGAGAAAAACAACAATACTGTACATGTAAAACTGAAACTGTTACTCAGAATTACACAGAATTACTAGACATCCAGCATCTGGAAGGAGGCATGCGAGGATATGGACCAGGCATCATGTCAGGCCTGGATACGGCACTCCAGGAGACATGTTCCCCGGTGCCTTGGACTAGAAGACATTGCATGCGACGTTGATGAAATTCTGTGGCCAGACCCAGAGAGACGACAAGACTGATTTTCTCTCTCTCTCTCTCTCTTTCAGTGAAATTGTATGTTTTCTTGTGATTGTTTGGATGTGTGTGAATAAACATTCATACTTGAAATTTGAATCCCTGTGTTTATAGAACTATTTATGACAAAGGTTTGACCTCAAATGGACATACCTTGTGCACAGAGAAAGCAAAAGCCAGATGTGTTTTCAGTTAATACCTTCAGTGTGTAGTTGGCACATTGTGTGCTTAGTAATATGATGGTTTGTGTTACAGTTTTTTCTGATTGCTTAAACACTAACAATGATTCTTATAGCACAATTTCTAAAACTATTAATAGTTTTAACAAAATCACTCACTGAGTTTGCAAAACTAAAAGCAAAAAAACTGCTTTACACTCAATTTGCACTTTTGTAACATACAATTTGCAAATGTATAAATATAATCCACTTCACAGCACTCTTTTTGCTGAACTGTAAACACAACTCACTGCTTTACACACAACTTCCAAATGATCAACACACTCCTAGTCAAACTACACACATGTATGGCTGGTATTTACACTATTTTGTCAACTGTCTGGCTACACTGTCACATGTGAGAACTGTTTTACATCATTAGTTCACTTTGCAATCAGCATGAGATCTGTAAATAAGCCACAGGTAAGCTTCAGTGTGGAGAACAATGGAGGGAGAAGGAGACTGAGAAGAGAGAGAATTAGAGGAGGATGAGGACATGAGGAAGCAGAAGGAAGAGGACGAGGAGGTGAAGAGGATGGAGGAAGGGGAAGAAGAAATAGAATTACTGATGTCATCGGAGCTACAATAGTGGATCATGTGATCAACCATGGAATGACCCTGAGGGAAGCTGGACAACAGGTTCAGCCTGAGCCGCTACACTGTAGCAAGCATCATAAGGACATATTGATGAGAATGGGTTAGTACAGTTCCCTCACACTGAGTTTTGTAGGTGTACCATACTCTAATGAGAAAAACAACAATACTGTACATGTAAAACTGAAACTGTTACTCCACAGAATTACTAGACATCCAGCATCTGGAAGGAGGCAGGCGAGGATATGGACCAGGCATCATGTCAGGCCTGGATACAGCACTCCAGGAGATATTTTCCCCGGTGCCTTAGATTAGAAGACATTGCATGCGACGTTGATGAAATTCTGTGGCCGGACCCAGAGAGACAATGAGACTGATTTTCTCTCTCAGTGAAATTGTATGTTTTCTTGTGTTTGTTTTGATGTGTGTGAATAAACATTCATACTTGAAATTTGAATCCCTGTGTGTTTATAGAACTATTTATGACAAAAGTTTGACCTCACATGGACAGACCTTATGCACAGAGAAAGCAAAAGCCAGATGTGTTTTCAGTTAATACCATCAGTGTGTAGTTGGCACATTGTGTGCTTAGTAATATGATGGTTTGTGTTAACTGTGTGGTACAAAAATACCATTTTTACAAAGGTTTGAAGAGTTAAGCAAGATGTATTAGCTTTTGCAAGAGTTCTACAATGTTTTGCTGATTTGGTGTAAGGTTTTTTTATTTGTGTGTAGAGTTTTGCACAAATAGCCAATAGTTACAGAAATGTGCTTAAGCAATCAGAAAAAACTGTAACACAAACCATTATATTACTAAGCACACAATGTGCCAACTACACACTGATGGTATTACAGTTTTTTCTGATTGCTTAAACACTAACTATGATTCTTATAGCACAATTTCTAAAACTATTAATAGTTATAGCAAAATCACTCACTGAGTTTGCAAAACTAAAAGCAAAAAAACTGCTTTACACTCAATTTGCACTTTTGTAACACACAATTTGCAATTGTATAAATATAATCCACTTCACAGCAATGTTTTTGCTGAACTGTAAACACAACTCACTGCTTTACACACAACTTCCAAATGATCAACACACTCCTAGTAAAACTACACACATTTATGGCTGGTATTTACACTATTTTGCCAACTGTCTGGCTACACTGTCACATGTGAGAACTGTTTTACATCATTAGTTCACTTTGCAATCAGCATGAACACTGTGAATAAGACACAGGTAAGCTTCAGTGTGGAGAACAATGGAGGGAGAAGGAGACTGAGAAGAGTCAGAATTAGAGGAGGAACATGAGGAAGAGGAGGAGGACGAAGACTAGGAGGTGAATTTAGAGGAAGAGGACGAGGAGGTGAAGAGGAAGGAGGAAGGGTAAGAAGAAATAGAATTACTGATGTCATCGGAGCTACAATAGTGGATCATGTGATGAACCATGGATTGACCCTGAGGGAAGCTGGACAACGGGTTCAGCCTGAGCCGCTACACTGTAGCAAGCATCATAAGGACATATTGATGAGAATGGGTTAGTACAGTTCCCTCACACTAAGTTTTGTAGTAGTACCATACTCTAATGAGAAAAACAACAATATTGTACATGTAAAACTGAAACTGCTACTCCACAGAATTACTAGACATCCAGCATCTGGAAGGAGGCATGCGAGGATATGGACCAGGCATCATGTCAGGCCTGGATACGGCACTCCAGGAGACATGTTCCCCGGTGCCTTGGACTAGAAGACATTGCATGAGACGATGAAATTCTGTGGCCGGACCCAGAGAGACAATGAGACTGATTTTCTCTCTCTTTCAGTGAAATTGTATGTTTTCTTGTGTTTGTTTTGATGTGTGTGAATAAACATTCATACTTGAAATTTGAATCCCTGTGTGTTTATAGAACTATTTATGACAAAAGTTTGACCTCACATGGACAGACCTTATGCACAGAGAAAGCAAAAGCCAGATGTGTTTTCAGTTAATACCATCAGTGTGTAGTTGGCACATTGTGTGCTTAGTAATATGATGGTTTGTGTTAACTGTGTGGTACAAAAATACCATTTTTACAAAAGTTTGAAGAGTTAAGCAAGATGTATTAGCTTTTGCAAGAGATCTACAATGTTTTGCTGATTTGGTGTAAGGTTTTTTGTTTGTGTGTAGAGTTTTGCACAAATAGCCAATAGTTACAGAAATGTGCTTAAGCAATCAGAAAAAACTGTAACTGAAAACACATCTGGCTTTTGCTTTCTCTGTGCACAAGGTCTGTCCATGTGAGGTCAAACTTTTGTCATAAATAGTTCTAGAAACACACAGGGATTCAAATTTCAAGTATGAATATTTATTCACACACATCAAAACAAACACAAGAAAACATAAATTTCACTGAAAGAGAGAGAAAATCAGTCCCATTGTCTCTCTGGGTCTGGCCACAGAATTTCATCAACGTCGCATGCAATGTCTTCTAGTCCAAGGCACCGGGGAACATGTCTCCTGGAGTGCCGTATCCAGGCCTGACATGATGCCTGGTCCATATCCTCGCATGCCTCCTTCCAGATGCTGGATGTCTAGCAATTCTGTGGAGTAACAGTTTCAGTTTTACATGTACAGTATTGTTGTTTTTCTCATTAGAGTATGGTACAGCTACAAAACTTAGAGTGAGGGAACTGTACTAACCCATTCTCATCAATATGTCCTTATGATGCTTGCTACAGTGTAGCGGCTCAGGCTGAACCCGTTGGCAGCTTCCCTCAGGGTCATTCCATGGTTGATCACATGATCCACTATTGTAGCTCCGATGACATCAGTAATTCTATTTCTTCTTACCCTTCCTCCTTCCTCTTCACCTCCTCGTCCTCTTCCTCTAAATTCACCTCCTAGTCTTCGTCCTCCTCCTCTTCCTCATGTTCCTCCTCTAATTCTCACTCTTCTCAGTTTCCTTCTCCCTCCATTGTTCTCCACACTGAAGCTTACCTGTGTCTTATTTACAGAGCTCATGCTGATTGCAAAGTGAACTAATGATGTAAAACAGTTCTTACATGTGACAGTGTAGCCAGACAGTTGGCAAAATAGTGTAAATACTAGCCATAAATGTGTATAGTTTTACTAGGAGTGTGTTGATCATTTGGAAGTTGTGTGTAAAGCAGTGAGTTGTGTTTACAGTTCAGCAACAAGAGTTCTGTGAAGTGGATTATATTTATACATTTGCAAATTGTGTGTTACAAAAGTGCAAATTGAGTGTAAAGCAGTTTTTTTGCTTTTAGTTTTGCAAACTCAGTGAGTGATTTTGCTATAACTATTAATAGTTTTAGAAATTGTGCTATAAGAATCATTGTTAGTGTTTACAGTTTTTTCTGATTGCTTAAACACTAACAATGATTCTTATAGCACAATTTCTAAAACTATTAATAGTTTTAACAAAATCACTCACTGAGTTTGCAAAACTAAAAGCAAAAAAACTGCTTTACACTCAATTTGCACTTTTGTAACACACAATTTGCAATTGTATAAATATAATCCACTTCACAGCACTCTTTTTGCTGAACTGTAAACACAACTCACTGCTTTACACACAACTTCCAAATGATCAACACACTCCTAGTAAAACTACACACATTTATGGCTGGTATTTACACTATTTTGCCAACTGTCTGGCTACACTGTCACTTGTGAGAACTGTTTTACATCATTATTTCACTTTGCAATCAGCATGAGCTCTGTAAATAAGCCACAGGTAAACTTCAGTGTGGAGAACAATGGAGGGAGAAGAAGACTGAGAAGAACGAGAATTAGAGGAGGATGAGGACATGATGAAGCAGGAGGAAGAGGAAGAGGACGAGGAGGTGAAGAGGAAGGAGGAAGGGTAAGTGGGAAATGGGAACTTTTACAGACAGAAGCACGGCTGTGCGATGGGATCACCTGTGTCTCCTATTGTGGCCAACCTCTACATGGAAGAAGTGGAGAGAAGAGCCCTGAGTTCCTATCCTGGAACCACCCCCACGAAGTGGAACGGTTCACAGAACACATCAACGCAGTGGATAACAACATCAAGTTCACTCGCGAGGACACCAAGGACAACAATCTGGCCTTCTTGGACTGCACAGTACATATTGAGGAGGACAGGAGCCTCAATGTGGAAGTGTACAGGAAACCCACACACACAGACCAGTACCTGTTGTTTGATTCACACCACCCACTGGAACACAAACTGGGAGTCATCAGGACCCTGCAGCACAGAGCACAAACTGTACCCACCAGCTCAGAGGGGAAGAAGAAGGAGCAACACCACATCAGGAAGGCCCTGCAAACATGTGGCTACCCGAAGTGGGCACTCATTAAAGCCACAAAAACAAGACCCCCCAACAACAAGAAGAAGGACAACACCAGGCGGAGAAAGAACATCTCCATTCCATATGTGTCAGGAGTATCAGAGAAACTCCGCAGGATCTTCAACAACCATGACATCCCGGTCCATTTCAAACCTATGACAACACTGAGACAGAGACTGGTTCACCCGAAGGATAAGATTCCCAGGGAGAATCACAGCAATGTGATATATGCAGTCCAGTGCAGTGAGGAATGCTCTGATCTGTACATTGGAGAAACTAAACAACCACTCCACAGAAGAATGGCTCAGCACAGGAGAGCCACCTCCTCAGGACAAGACTCAGCTGTTCACCTCCACCTCAAAGACAAAGGACACTCCTTTGAGGACAACAATGTTCACATTTTAGACAGGGAGGAAAGGTGGTATGAAAGAGGAGTTAAGGAAGCCATCTATGTTAAGCTGGAAAAACCTTCCCTTAACAGAGGTGGTGGCCTCAGACATCATCTTTCTACCACATACAATGCAGTGATTCCATCCATTCCCAGGAAGTTTGCACATACTCACAGTAAGAACAAAGGGCTGTCAACCAGTCCCCCTCCGGCAGTTTCATAGTCGTTAGCCAGTCGTTAGACACACCTGGCCCAGTCAGCCAGACCATCACAGGTAAGTATGGAAACATTTAGTGCTATTGTTTTTAAGTTTTTTAAGTTTTACCCAGACCCACCCACATAGGTCTGTAACCACATATAAACCATGTTTCCCCACCAAACAGTTAGAACTGATGAAGCTGCTTGGATGAGCAGCGAAACGTCTTCTAGAAAACTCTACAAGTCCAGACGCCTTGCTTCAATCTTCTCTATGTATGATGACCTGGATGACTGAGAATCTTCATCAACATGAGGAAGGGTAAGAAGAAATAGAATTACTGATGTCATCGGAGCTACAATAGTGCATCATGTGATCAACCATGGAATGACCCTGAGGGAAGCTGGACAACGGGTTCAGCCTGAGCCGCTACACTGTAGCAAGCATCATGAGGACATATTGATGAGAATGGGTTAGTACAGTTCCTTCACACTAAGTTTTGTAGGTGTACCATACTCTAATGAGAAAAACATCAATACTCTACATGTAAAACTGAAACTGTTACTCCACAGAATTACTAGACATCCAGCATCTGGAAGGAGGCATGCGAGGATATGGACCAGGCATCATGTCAGGCCTGGATATGGCACTCCAGGAGACATGTTCCCCAGTGCCTTGGACTAGAAGACATTGCATGTGATGTTGATGAAATTCTGTGGCCGGACCCAGAGAGACAATGAGACTGATTTTCTCTCTCTCTCTCTCTCTCTCTCTTTCAGTGAAATTGTATGTTTTCTTGTGTTTGTTTTGATGTGTGTCAATAAACATTCATACTTGAAATTTGAATCCCTGTGTTTATAGAACTATTTATGACAAAAGTTTGACCTCACATGGACATACCTTGTGCACAGAGAAAGCAAAAGTAAGATGCGTTTTCAGTTAATACCATCAGTGTGTAGTTGGCACATTGTGTGCTTAGTAATATGATGGTTTGTGTTAACTGTGTGGTACAAAAATACCATTTTTACAAAGGTTTGAAGAGTTAAGCAAGATGTATTAGCTTTTGCAAGAGATCTACAATGTTTTGCTGATTTGGTGTAAGGTTTTTTTATTTGTGTGTAGAGTTTTGCACAAATAGCCAATAGTTACAGAAATGTGCTTAAGCAATCAGAAAAAACTGTATTGCCAGAAGATTAGAAGATGCATGTGTGTGTGTGTGTGTGTGTGTGCAAAATCTTTTGTAAGGTGGTTAATTTTTTATGAATGAGTGTGAGTTCAAGTGTGAAGTCAGCATTCTGAGTGTTCTGCACTTTACAGTTTTTTCTGAATGCTTACAGTTTTTTCTGATTGCTTAAGCACATTTCTGTAACTATTGGCTATTTGTGCAAAACTCTACACACAAATAAAAAAACCTTACACCAAATCAGCAAAACATTGTAGATCTCTTGCAAAAGCTAATACATCTTGCTTAACTCTTCAAACCTTTGTAAAAATGGTATTTTTGTACCAAACAGTTAACACAAACCATCATATTACTAAGCACACAATGTGCCAACTACACACTGATGGTATTAACTGAAAACACATCTGGCTTTTGCTTTCTCTGTGTACAAGGTCTGTCCATTTGAGGTCAAACCTTTGTCATAAATAGTTCTATAAACACACAGGGATTCAAATTTCAAGTATGAATGTTTATTCACACACATCAAAACAATCACAAGAAAGCATTCAATTTCACTAAAAGAGAAAGAGAGAGAGAAAATCAGTCTTGTCATCTGTCTTTGTCTGGCCACAGAATTTCATCAACGTCGCATGCAATGTCTTCTGGTCTAAGGCACCGGGGAACATGTCTCCTGGAGTGCCGTATCCAGGCCTGACATGATGCCTGGTCCATATCCTCGCATGCCTCCTTCCAGATGCTGGATGTCTAGTAATTCTGTGGAGTACAGTTTCAGTTTTACATGTACAGTATTGTTGTTTTTCTCATTAGAGTATGGTACACCTACAAAACTTAGAGTGAAGGAACTGTACTAACCCATTCTCATCAATATGTCCTCATGATGCTTGCTACAGTGTAGCGGCTCAGGCTGAACCCGTTGTCCAGCTTCCCTCAGGGTCATTCCATGGTTGATCACATGATCCACTATTGTAGCTCCGATGACATCAGTAATTCTATTTCTTCTTACCCTTCCTCCTTCCTCTTCACCTCCTCGTCCTCTTCCTCCTGCTTCCTCATGTCCTCATCCTCCTCTAATTCTCACTCTTCTCAGTCTTCTTCTCCCTCCATTGTTCTCCACACTGAAGCTTACCTGTGGCTTATTTACAGATCTCATGCTGATTGCAAAGTGAACTAATGATGTAAAACAGTTCTCACATGTGACAGTGTAGCCAGACAGTTGGCAAAATAGTGTAAATACCAGCCATAAATGTGTGTAGTTTGACTAGGAGTGTGTTGATCATTTGGAAGTTGTGTGTAAAGCAGTGAGTTGTGTTTACAGTTCAGCAAAAAGAGTGCTGTCAAGTGGATTATATTTATACAATTGCAAATTGTGTGTTACAAAAGTGCAAATTGAGTGTAAAGCAGTTTTTTTGCTTTTAGTTTTGCAAACTCAGTGAGTGATTTTGTTAAAACTATTAATAGTTTTAGAAATTGTGCTATAAGAATCATTGTTAGTGTTTAAGCAATCAGAAAAAACTGTAAATGCAGTTAAGTACAGAGTATAAGAGTATAAGTGTCACTATAATCCAAAATAAGAGTACAGTACGCAGTATGAGCACAATATATGATACATGGATACAAATATGGAGATGTAAGGTGCTAAGTAAACATAAACATAGACCAGTGGAGGGAATGACAGTGATGCCTGACATGATTATCTAGCGCTTCTCCCTACAGAAAGGGGAGGAGTTATACAGTCTGATGGCCACTGGCAGGAAGGACCTCCTGTGGCGTTCTGTGCTGCTCCTCGGTAGTCTCAGTCTACCGCTGAATGTGCTCCTGTAGGACAGCAGTGTGTCGTGCAGGGGGTGAGACGTGTTGTTACGAATACTGAGGAGTTTCCTCAGTATCCTCCTCTCCGTCACCTCCACCACAGACTCCAGCTCCACTCCCAGTACCGAGCCAGCCTTCCTAATGAGCTTGTTGAGTCTGTTGGTGTCGGCCGTCTTCATCCTGCTGCCCCAGCACACTACAGCGTAGAAGATGACGCTGGAGACCACCGAGTGGTAAAACATCTGCAGCATGATCTGGCAGACGTTAAAGGACCTGAGTCTCCTCAGTAGATACAGGCGACTCTGTCCCTTCCTATATATTGCCTCTGCGTTTGTGGACCAGTCCAGTTTGTGGTCAATGTGGACACCCAGGTATTTGTAGCTGTCCACAATGTCCACATTGGTATCCTTGATGCTGACCGGGTTAGGGAGTGTCTGGTGCTTCCTGAAGTCCACCACCAGCTCTCTTGTCTTTGTGACATTCAGCTGCAGGTGGTTCTGTCCGCACCACTCCACAAAGCTGTCCACCACACTCATATACTCCGCCTCCCGACCTCTGCTGGTACAGCCCACAATGGCAGAGTCATCCGAGAACTTCTGCAGGTGGCAGGACTGTGAGCAGTGTCTGAAGTCCGATGTATAGAGTGTGAACAGGAATGGAGACAGTACCGTGCCCTGGGGTGCCCCCGTGCTGCTCACTATCGTGTCCGAGACGGTGTTCCTCAGCCTCACAAATTGTGGTCGACCTGTAAGATAGTTAGTGATCCAGGTGACCAGTGGGGTCTCTACCTGCATGTCCAGGAGCTTCCTATTCAAAAGGGCAGGCTGCACGGTGTTAAACGCACTGGAAAAATCAAAGAACATGATTCTAACAGTGTTACCTGCCTCCTCCAAGTAGGTGTGTGCTCTGTGCAGCAGGTAGATGATGGCGTCCTCCACTCCAATACGGGGCTGGTAAGCAAACTGCAGGGGGTCCAGCGATGGTTCCACAACAGCACGCAGGTGTTTCAGGACCAGCCTCTCCAGAGACTTCATCACATGTGAAGTCAGAGCAACTGGTCTGTAGTCGCTGTGTGTGCTTAGATGTTTGGTCTTGGGCACAGGAACAAGGCATGTTGTCTTCCACAGGGCAGGGACAGTCATCAGGCTCAGACTCAGGGAGAAGATGTGCTGGAAGACCCCACACAGCTGTGTGGCGCAGTCCCTGAGTACTCTGGGGCTGAGTCCGTCCGGTCCTGCAGCTTTTCCCGGTCGTAGGCGACTGAACTCCCTCCTCACATCTTCTGTGGTGATGGATGGTGATGGATCTACAATGTTTTGCTGATTTGGTGTAAGGTTTTTTTATTTGTGTAGAGTTTTGCACAAATAGCCAATAGTTACAGAAATGTGCTTAAGCAATCAGAAAAAACTGTAAGCAATCAGAAAAAACTGTAATAGTTTTAGCAAAATGAGAGAAAACTATACAGTTTTTTCTGATTGCTTAAGCACATTTCTGTAACTATTGGCTATTTGTGCAAAACTCTACACACAAATAAAAAAAACTTACACCAAATCAGCAAAACATTGTAGATCTCTTGCAAAAGCTAATACATCTTGCTTAACTCTTCAAACCTTTGTAAAAATGGTATTTTTGTACCACACAGTTAACACAAACCATCATATTACTAAGCACACAATGTGCCAACTACACACTGATGGTATTACAGTTTTTTCTGATTGCTTAAACACTAACAATGTTTCTTATAGCACAATTTCTAAAACTATTAATAGTTTTAGCAAAATCACTCACTGAGTTTGCAAAACTAAAGCAAAAAAACTGCTTTACACTCAATTTGCACTTTTGTAACACACAATTTGCAATTGTATAAATATAATAAACTTCACAGCACTCTTTTTGCTGAACTGTAAACACAACTCACTGCTTTACACACAACTTCCAAATGATCAACACACTCCTCGTAAAACTACACACATTTATGGCTAGTATTTACACTATTTTGCCAACTGTCTGGCTACACTGTCACATGTGAGAACTGTTTTACATCATTAGTTCACTTTGCAATCAGCATGAGCTCTGTAAATAAGACACAGGTAAGCTTCAGTGTGGAGAACAATGGAGGGAGAAGGAGACTGAGAAGAGTGAGAATTAGAGGAGGATGAGGACATGAGGAAGCAGGAGGAAGAGGAAGAGGACGAGGAGGTGAAGAGGAAGGAGGAAGGGTAAGAAGAAATAGAATTACTGATGTCATCGGAGCTACAATAGTGGATCATGTGATCAACCATGGAATGACCCTGAGGGAAGCTGGACAACGGGTTCAGCCTGAGCCGCTACAATATAGCAAGCATCATGAGGACATATTGATGAGAATGGGTTAGTACAGTTCCTTCACTCTAAGTTTTTCTCTAATGAGAAAAACATCAATACTGTACATGTAAAACTGAAACTGTTACTCCATAGAATTGCTAGACATCCAGCATCTGGAAGGAGGCATGCGAGGATATGGACCAGGCATCATGTCAGGCCTGGATACGGCACTCCAGGAGACATGTTCCCCGGTGCCTTGGACTAGAAGACATTGCATGTGATGTTGATGAAATTCTGTGGCCGGACCCAGAGAGACAATGAGACTGATTTTCTCTCTCTCTCTCTCTTTCAGTGAAATTGTATGTTTTCTTGTGTTTGTTTTGATGTGTGTGAATAAACATTCATACTTGAAATTTGAATCCCTGTGTTTCTATAGAACTATTTATGACAAAAGTTTGACCTCACATGGACAGACCTTGTGCACAGAGAAAGCAAAAGCCAGATGTGTTTTCAGTTAATACCATCAGTGTGTAGTTGGCACATTGTGTGCTTAGTAATATGGTGGTTTGTGTTAACTGTGTGGTACAAAAATACCATTTTTACAAAGGTTTGAAGAGTTAAGCAAGATGTATTAGCTTTTGCAAAAGATCTACAATGTTTTGCTGATTTGGTGTAAGGTTTTTTTATTTGTGTGTAGAGTTTTGCACAAATAGCCAATAGTTACAGAAATGTGCTTAAGCAATCAGAAAAAACTGTAACTGAAAACACATCTGGCTTTTGCTTTCTCTGTGCACAAGGTATGTCCATGTGAGGTCAAACTTTTGTCATAAATAGTTCTATAAACACACAGGGATTCAAATTTCAAGTATGAATGTTTATTCACACACATCAAAACAAACACAAGAAAAAATACAATTTCACTGAAAGAGAGAGAGAGAGAGAGAAAATCAGTCTCATTGTCTCTCTGGGTCTGGCCACAGAATTTCATCAACATCACATGCAATGTCTTCTAGTCCAAGGCACCGGGAAACATGTCTCCTGGAGTGCCGTATCCAGGCCTGACATGATGCCTGGTCCATATCCTCGCATGCCTCCTTCCAGATGCTGGATGTCTAGTAATTCTGTGGAGTAACAGTTTCAGTTTTACATGTACAGTATTGTTGTTTTTCTCATTAGAGTATGGTACTACTACAAAACTTAGTGTGAGGGAACTGTACTAACCGATTCTCATCAATATGTCCTTATGATGCTTGCTACAGTGTAGCGGCTCAGGCTGAACCCGTTGTCCAGCTTCCCTCAGGGTCAATCCATTGTTGATCACATGATCCACTATTGTAGCTCCGATGACATCAGTAATTCTATTTCTTCTTACCCTTCCTCTTCACCTCCTCGTCCTCTTCCTCTAAATTCACCTCCTAGTCTTCGTCCTCCTCCTCTTCCTCATGTTCCTCCTCTAATTCTCACTCTTCTCAGTTTCCTTCTCCCTCCATTGTTCTCCACACTGAAGCTTACCTGTGTCTTATTTACAGAGCTCATGCTGATTGCAAAGTGAACTAATGATGTAAAACAGTTCTCACATGTGACAGTGTAGCCAGACAGTTGGCAAAATAGTGTAAATACCATCCATAAATGTGTGTAGTTTTACTAGGAGTGTGCTGATCATTTGGAAGTTGTGTGTAAAGCAGTGAGTTGTGTTTACAGTTCAGCACAAAGAGTGCTGTGAAGTGGATTATATTTATACATTTGCAAATTGTGTGTTACAAAAGTGCAAATTGAGTGTAAAGCAGTTTTTTGGCTTTTAGTTTTGCAAACTCAGTGAGTGATTTTGCTATAACTATTAATAGTTTTAGAAATTGTGCTATAAGAATCATTGATAGTGTTTAAGCATTCAGAAAAAACTGTAAGCAATCAGAAAAAACTGTAATAGTTTTAGCAAAATGAGAGAAAACTATAAGCAAAAAACTGCTTTACACTCAATTTGCACTTTTGTAACACACAATTTGCAATTGTATAAATGTAATCCACTTCACAGCACTCTTTTTACAATTTAAAATTGTAAACACAACTCACTGCTTTACACACAATTTCCAAGTGATCAACACACTCCTAGTAAAACTTCACACATTAATGGCTGGTATTTACACTATTTTGCCAACTGTCTGGCTACACTGTCACTTGTGAGAACTATTTTACATCATTAATTCACTTTGCAATCAGCATGAGCACTGTAAATATGCCACAGGTAAGCTTCAGTGTGGAGAACAATGGAGGGAGAAGAAGACTGAGAAGAGTGAGAATTAGAGGAGGAACATGAGGAAGCAGGTGGAAGAGAAGGAGGACGAAGACTAGGAGGTGAATTACTGATGTCATCAGAGGTACAATAGTGGATCATGTGATCAACCATGGAATGACCCTGAGGGAAGCTGCCCACAGGTTCAGCCTGAGCCGCTACACTGTAGCAAGCATCATGAGGACATATTGATGAGAATCGGTTAGTACAGTTCCTTCACTCTAAGTTTTGTAGGTGTACCATACTCTAATGAGAAAAACAACAATACTGTACATGTAAAACTGAAACTGTTACTCCACAGAATTACTAGACATCCAGCATCTGGAAGGAGGCATGCGAGGATATGGACCAGGCATCATGTCAGGCCTGGATACGGCACTCCAGGAGACATGTTCCCCGGTGCCCTGGACTAGAAGACATTGCATGCGATGTTGATGAAATTCTGTGGCCGGACCCAGAGAGATGACAAGACTGATTTTCTCTCTCTCTCTTTCAGTGAAATTGTATGTTTTCTTGTGATTGTTTTGATGTGCATTAAACATTCATACTTGAAATTTGAATCCCTGTGTTTATAGAACTATTTATGACAAAAGTTTGACCTCACATGGACAGACCTTGTGCACAGAGAAAGCAAAAGCCAGATGTGTTTTCAGTTAATACCATCAGTGTGTAGTTGGCACATTGTGTGCTTAGTAATATGATGGTTTGTGTTAACTGTTTGGTACAAAAATACCCTTTTTACAAAGTTTTGAAGAGTTAAGCAAGATGTATTAGCTTTTGCAAGAGGCCTACAATGTTTTGCTGATTTGGTGTAAGGTTTTTTTATTTGTGTGTAGAGTTTTGCACAAATAGCCAATAGTTACAGAAATGTGCTTAAGCAATCAGAAAAAACTGTAAGTTGTCTTTTTCTTCTTCTTCTCTTGGTTTATATTGCCATATTTGTCTCATATGTTCATAGCTGTCCACATGTGGACGTGTGTGTGCGCAGTAAGGAGTGAGGTGTGCTTCCTGTTCATGCCAGCATGTCATTGTTTTCACAGTGGATCTCCCTGCCTATGATTCCTCCAGAAGATCATTTTCAGCTGACTGCATAGCCGAAGTTACTCATATGAACAAGTGAGTAATATGTTAACTATTTATGAACCTATTAAATGCACAGGATATTTGCTGTAGGGAGTCTGCTGCATTATTGTCACAGCTCTCCCACTCCAGCCTCCATACAGCATTTAAACTGCATCCTTTTACATAAGAGAGTGCTGAGTGTGTATATACTGGAGCTAATGGGTATAGTAAGGCCAGAGCGATGCCTGAAAGAAGGTGATAAAGGGCAGGAAAGTAGAAAGAGAAGGCTGGACTAGGACCAGACAGAGCAGATGTGTGGGAAAGGGGGAGAGCGATCCTGCGATGAGAGCAGGCTGGGCCTTGCCTGAAAGCATCTGCTGCAACAGCCTCATGTGCTCTCGGCGTCGAGCGAACCCCTCTCAGCTGAAGGTGATGTCTCGCCAAGTGAATCTGGCAGATATCAGTCATTTGATGTTTGCACAACAACAGATGGATCACACATGGTGATTATTATTTGTAATCAGGAACATGATAGCAGAGTGAAGATGGGGAAATTATACAGGATGCAGTATGATTCACACCAGTGGTGAAGAATAACACTGTTTCCATACAGCACATGTATAAACAACAGAGCTCTGTGACATGCAGTCTGAATACAGCATATGTGGTTGTCAGTGGGAAGACAGACCGAGTCCATGTATGGGAGTGTAAGGGTGGACGGTGCAATGACTTGTTTGACTGACCAGTAGAAGTTTTGTTTACAGTTTTTTTCTGATTGCTTAAACACTAACAATGATTCTTATAGCACAATTTCTAAAACTATTAATAGTTATAGCAAAATCACTCACTGAGTTTGCAAAACTAAAAGCAAAAAAACTGCTTTACACTCAATTTGCACTTTTGTAACACACAATTTGCAATTGTATAAATATAATCCACTTCACAGCACTCTTGTTGCTGAACTGTAAACACAACTCACTGCTTTACACACAACTTCCAAATGATCAACACACTCCTAGTACAGTTTTTTCTGATTGCTTAAGCACATTTCTGTAACTATTGGCTGTTTGTGCAAAACTCTACACACAAATAAAAAAACCTTACACCAAATCAGCAAAACATTGTAGATCTCTTGCAAAAGCTAATACATCTTGCTTAACTCTTCAAACCTTTGTAAAAATGGTATTTTTGTACCACACAGTTAACACAAACCATCATATTACTAAGCACACAATGTGCCAACTACACACTGATGGTATTAACTGAAAACACATCTGGCTTTTGCTTTCTCTGTGCACAAGGTCTGTCCATGTGAGGTCAAACTTTTGTCATAAATAGTTCTATAAACACAGGGATTCAAATTTCAAGTATGAATGTTTATTCACACACATCAAAACAAACACAAGAAAACATACAATTTCACTGAAAGAGAGAGAAAATCAGTCTCATTGTCTCTCTGGGTCCGGCCACAGAATTTCATCGTCTCATGCAATGTCTTCTAGTCCAAGTCACCGGGGAACATGTCTCCTGGAGTGCCGTATCCAGGCCTGACATGATGCCTGGTCCATATCCTCGCAGAACAATGGAGGGAGAAGGAAACTGAGAAGAGTGAGAATTAGAGGAGGAACATGAGGAAGAGGAGGAGGACGAAGACTAGGAGGTGAATTTAGAGGAAGAGGACGAGGAGGTGAAGAGGAAGGAGGAAGGGTAAGAAGAAATAGAATTACTGATGTCATCGGAGCTACAATAGTGGATCATGTGATCAACCATGGAATGACCCTGAGGGAAGCTGGACAACGGGTTCAGCCTGAGCCGCTACACTGTAGCAAGCATCATAAGGACATATTGATGAGAATGGGTTAGTACAGTTCCCTCACACTAAGTTTTGTAGTAGTACCATACTCTAATGAGAAAAACAACAATATTGTACATGTAAAACTGAAACTGCTACTCCACAGAATTACTAGACATCCAGCATCTGGAAGGAGGCATGCGAGGATATGGACCAGGCATCATGTCAGGCCTGGATACGGCACTCCAGGAGACATGTTCCCCGGTGCCTTGGACTAGAAGACATTGCATGAGACGATGAAATTCTGTGGCCGGACCCAGAGAGACAATGAGACTGATTTTCTCTCTCTTTCAGTGAAATTGTATGTTTTCTTGTGTTTGTTTTGATGTGTGTGAATAAACATTCATACTTGAAATTTGAATCCCTGTGTGTTTATAGAACTATTTATGACAAAAGTTTGACCTCACATGGACAGACCTTATGCACAGAGAAAGCAAAAGCCAGATGTGTTTTCAGTTAATACCATCAGTGTGTAGTTGGCACATTGTGTGCTTAGTAATATGATGGTTTGTGTTAACTGTGTGGTACAAAAATACCATTTTTACAAAAGTTTGAAGAGTTAAGCAAGATGTATTAGCTTTTGCAAGAGATCTACAATGTTTTGCTGATTTGGTGTAAGGTTTTTTGTTTGTGTGTAGAGTTTTGCACAAATAGCCAATAGTTACAGAAATGTGCTTAAGCAATCAGAAAAAACTGTAACTGAAAACACATCTGGCTTTTGCTTTCTCTGTGCACAAGGTCTGTCCATGTGAGGTCAAACTTTTGTCATAAATAGTTCTAGAAACACACAGGGATTCAAATTTCAAGTATGAATATTTATTCACACACATCAAAACAAACACAAGAAAACATAAATTTCACTGAAAGAGAGAGAAAATCAGTCCCATTGTCTCTCTGGGTCTGGCCACAGAATTTCATCAACGTCGCATGCAATGTCTTCTAGTCCAAGGCACCGGGGAACATGTCTCCTGGAGTGCCGTATCCAGGCCTGACATGATGCCTGGTCCATATCCTCGCATGCCTCCTTCCAGATGCTGGATGTCTAGCAATTCTGTGGAGTAACAGTTTCAGTTTTACATGTACAGTATTGTTGTTTTTCTCATTAGAGTATGGTACAGCTACAAAACTTAGAGTGAGGGAACTGTACTAACCCATTCTCATCAATATGTCCTTATGATGCTTGCTACAGTGTAGCGGCTCAGGCTGAACCCGTTGGCAGCTTCCCTCAGGGTCATTCCATGGTTGATCACATGATCCACTATTGTAGCTCCGATGACATCAGTAATTCTATTTCTTCTTACCCTTCCTCCTTCCTCTTCACCTCCTCGTCCTCTTCCTCTAAATTCACCTCCTAGTCTTCGTCCTCCTCCTCTTCCTCATGTTCCTCCTCTAATTCTCACTCTTCTCAGTTTCCTTCTCCCTCCATTGTTCTCCACACTGAAGCTTACCTGTGTCTTATTTACAGAGCTCATGCTGATTGCAAAGTGAACTAATGATGTAAAACAGTTCTTACATGTGACAGTGTAGCCAGACAGTTGGCAAAATAGTGTAAATACTAGCCATAAATGTGTATAGTTTTACTAGGAGTGTGTTGATCATTTGGAAGTTGTGTGTAAAGCAGTGAGTTGTGTTTACAGTTCAGCAACAAGAGTTCTGTGAAGTGGATTATATTTATACATTTGCAAATTGTGTGTTACAAAAGTGCAAATTGAGTGTAAAGCAGTTTTTTTGCTTTTAGTTTTGCAAACTCAGTGAGTGATTTTGCTATAACTATTAATAGTTTTAGAAATTGTGCTATAAGAATCATTGTTAGTGTTTACAGTTTTTTCTGATTGCTTAAACACTAACAATGATTCTTATAGCACAATTTCTAAAACTATTAATAGTTTTAACAAAATCACTCACTGAGTTTGCAAAACTAAAAGCAAAAAAACTGCTTTACACTCAATTTGCACTTTTGTAACACACAATTTGCAATTGTATAAATATAATCCACTTCACAGCACTCTTTTTGCTGAACTGTAAACACAACTCACTGCTTTACACACAACTTCCAAATGATCAACACACTCCTAGTAAAACTACACACATTTATGGCTGGTATTTACACTATTTTGCCAACTGTCTGGCTACACTGTCACTTGTGAGAACTGTTTTACATCATTATTTCACTTTGCAATCAGCATGAGCTCTGTAAATAAGCCACAGGTAAACTTCAGTGTGGAGAACAATGGAGGGAGAAGAAGACTGAGAAGAACGAGAATTAGAGGAGGATGAGGACATGATGAAGCAGGAGGAAGAGGAAGAGGACGAGGAGGTGAAGAGGAAGGAGGAAGGGTAAGTGGGAAATGGGAACTTTTACAGACAGAAGCACGGCTGTGCGATGGGATCACCTGTGTCTCCTATTGTGGCCAACCTCTACATGGAAGAAGTGGAGAGAAGAGCCCTGAGTTCCTATCCTGGAACCACCCCCACGAAGTGGAACGGTTCACAGAACACATCAACGCAGTGGATAACAACATCAAGTTCACTCGCGAGGACACCAAGGACAACAATCTGGCCTTCTTGGACTGCACAGTACATATTGAGGAGGACAGGAGCCTCAATGTGGAAGTGTACAGGAAACCCACACACACAGACCAGTACCTGTTGTTTGATTCACACCACCCACTGGAACACAAACTGGGAGTCATCAGGACCCTGCAGCACAGAGCACAAACTGTACCCACCAGCTCAGAGGGGAAGAAGAAGGAGCAACACCACATCAGGAAGGCCCTGCAAACATGTGGCTACCCGAAGTGGGCACTCATTAAAGCCACAAAAACAAGACCCCCCAACAACAAGAAGAAGGACAACACCAGGCGGAGAAAGAACATCTCCATTCCATATGTGTCAGGAGTATCAGAGAAACTCCGCAGGATCTTCAACAACCATGACATCCCGGTCCATTTCAAACCTATGACAACACTGAGACAGAGACTGGTTCACCCGAAGGATAAGATTCCCAGGGAGAATCACAGCAATGTGATATATGCAGTCCAGTGCAGTGAGGAATGCTCTGATCTGTACATTGGAGAAACTAAACAACCACTCCACAGAAGAATGGCTCAGCACAGGAGAGCCACCTCCTCAGGACAAGACTCAGCTGTTCACCTCCACCTCAAAGACAAAGGACACTCCTTTGAGGACAACAATGTTCACATTTTAGACAGGGAGGAAAGGTGGTATGAAAGAGGAGTTAAGGAAGCCATCTATGTTAAGCTGGAAAAACCTTCCCTTAACAGAGGTGGTGGCCTCAGACATCATCTTTCTACCACATACAATGCAGTGATTCCATCCATTCCCAGGAAGTTTGCACATACTCACAGTAAGAACAAAGGGCTGTCAACCAGTCCCCCTCCGGCAGTTTCATAGTCGTTAGCCAGTCGTTAGACACACCTGGCCCAGTCAGCCAGACCATCACAGGTAAGTATGGAAACATTTAGTGCTATTGTTTTTAAGTTTTTAAGTTTTACCCAGACCCACCCACATAGGTCTGTAACCACATATAAACCATGTTTCCCCACCAAACAGTTAGAACTGATGAAGCTGCTTGGATGAGCAGCGAAACGTCTTCTAGAAAACTCTACAAGTCCAGACGCCTTGCTTCAATCTTCTCTATGTATGATGACCTGGATGACTGAGAATCTTCATCAACATGAGGAAGGGTAAGAAGAAATAGAATTACTGATGTCATCGGAGCTACAATAGTGCATCATGTGATCAACCATGGAATGACCCTGAGGGAAGCTGGACAACGGGTTCAGCCTGAGCCGCTACACTGTAGCAAGCATCATGAGGACATATTGATGAGAATGGGTTAGTACAGTTCCTTCACACTAAGTTTTGTAGGTGTACCATACTCTAATGAGAAAAACATCAATACTCTACATGTAAAACTGAAACTGTTACTCCACAGAATTACTAGACATCCAGCATCTGGAAGGAGGCATGCGAGGATATGGACCAGGCATCATGTCAGGCCTGGATATGGCACTCCAGGAGACATGTTCCCCAGTGCCTTGGACTAGAAGACATTGCATGTGATGTTGATGAAATTCTGTGGCCGGACCCAGAGAGACAATGAGACTGATTTTCTCTCTCTCTCTCTCTCTCTCTCTTTCAGTGAAATTGTATGTTTTCTTGTGTTTGTTTTGATGTGTGTCAATAAACATTCATACTTGAAATTTGAATCCCTGTGTTTATAGAACTATTTATGACAAAAGTTTGACCTCACATGGACATACCTTGTGCACAGAGAAAGCAAAAGTAAGATGCGTTTTCAGTTAATACCATCAGTGTGTAGTTGGCACATTGTGTGCTTAGTAATATGATGGTTTGTGTTAACTGTGTGGTACAAAAATACCATTTTTACAAAGGTTTGAAGAGTTAAGCAAGATGTATTAGCTTTTGCAAGAGATCTACAATGTTTTGCTGATTTGGTGTAAGGTTTTTTTATTTGTGTGTAGAGTTTTGCACAAATAGCCAATAGTTACAGAAATGTGCTTAAGCAATCAGAAAAAACTGTATTGCCAGAAGATTAGAAGATGCATGTGTGTGTGTGTGTGTGTGTGTGCAAAATCTTTTGTAAGGTGGTTAATTTTTTATGAATGAGTGTGAGTTCAAGTGTGAAGTCAGCATTCTGAGTGTTCTGCACTTTACAGTTTTTTCTGAATGCTTACAGTTTTTTCTGATTGCTTAAGCACATTTCTGTAACTATTGGCTATTTGTGCAAAACTCTACACACAAATAAAAAAACCTTACACCAAATCAGCAAAACATTGTAGATCTCTTGCAAAAGCTAATACATCTTGCTTAACTCTTCAAACCTTTGTAAAAATGGTATTTTTGTACCAAACAGTTAACACAAACCATCATATTACTAAGCACACAATGTGCCAACTACACACTGATGGTATTAACTGAAAACACATCTGGCTTTTGCTTTCTCTGTGTACAAGGTCTGTCCATTTGAGGTCAAACCTTTGTCATAAATAGTTCTATAAACACACAGGGATTCAAATTTCAAGTATGAATGTTTATTCACACACATCAAAACAATCACAAGAAAGCATTCAATTTCACTAAAAGAGAAAGAGAGAGAGAAAATCAGTCTTGTCATCTGTCTTTGTCTGGCCACAGAATTTCATCAACGTCGCATGCAATGTCTTCTGGTCTAAGGCACCGGGGAACATGTCTCCTGGAGTGCCGTATCCAGGCCTGACATGATGCCTGGTCCATATCCTCGCATGCCTCCTTCCAGATGCTGGATGTCTAGTAATTCTGTGGAGTACAGTTTCAGTTTTACATGTACAGTATTGTTGTTTTTCTCATTAGAGTATGGTACACCTACAAAACTTAGAGTGAAGGAACTGTACTAACCCATTCTCATCAATATGTCCTCATGATGCTTGCTACAGTGTAGCGGCTCAGGCTGAACCCGTTGTCCAGCTTCCCTCAGGGTCATTCCATGGTTGATCACATGATCCACTATTGTAGCTCCGATGACATCAGTAATTCTATTTCTTCTTACCCTTCCTCCTTCCTCTTCACCTCCTCGTCCTCTTCCTCCTGCTTCCTCATGTCCTCATCCTCCTCTAATTCTCACTCTTCTCAGTCTTCTTCTCCCTCCATTGTTCTCCACACTGAAGCTTACCTGTGGCTTATTTACAGATCTCATGCTGATTGCAAAGTGAACTAATGATGTAAAACAGTTCTCACATGTGACAGTGTAGCCAGACAGTTGGCAAAATAGTGTAAATACCAGCCATAAATGTGTGTAGTTTGACTAGGAGTGTGTTGATCATTTGGAAGTTGTGTGTAAAGCAGTGAGTTGTGTTTACAGTTCAGCAAAAAGAGTGCTGTCAAGTGGATTATATTTATACAATTGCAAATTGTGTGTTACAAAAGTGCAAATTGAGTGTAAAGCAGTTTTTTTGCTTTTAGTTTTGCAAACTCAGTGAGTGATTTTGTTAAAACTATTAATAGTTTTAGAAATTGTGCTATAAGAATCATTGTTAGTGTTTAAGCAATCAGAAAAAACTGTAAATGCAGTTAAGTACAGAGTATAAGAGTATAAGTGTCACTATAATCCAAAATAAGAGTACAGTACGCAGTATGAGCACAATATATGATACATGGATACAAATATGGAGATGTAAGGTGCTAAGTAAACATAAACATAGACCAGTGGAGGGAATGACAGTGATGCCTGACATGATTATCTAGCGCTTCTCCCTACAGAAAGGGGAGGAGTTATACAGTCTGATGGCCACTGGCAGGAAGGACCTCCTGTGGCGTTCTGTGCTGCTCCTCGGTAGTCTCAGTCTACCGCTGAATGTGCTCCTGTAGGACAGCAGTGTGTCGTGCAGGGGGTGAGACGTGTTGTTACGAATACTGAGGAGTTTCCTCAGTATCCTCCTCTCCGTCACCTCCACCACAGACTCCAGCTCCACTCCCAGTACCGAGCCAGCCTTCCTAATGAGCTTGTTGAGTCTGTTGGTGTCGGCCGTCTTCATCCTGCTGCCCCAGCACACTACAGCGTAGAAGATGACGCTGGAGACCACCGAGTGGTAAAACATCTGCAGCATGATCTGGCAGACGTTAAAGGACCTGAGTCTCCTCAGTAGATACAGGCGACTCTGTCCCTTCCTATATATTGCCTCTGCGTTTGTGGACCAGTCCAGTTTGTGGTCAATGTGGACACCCAGGTATTTGTAGCTGTCCACAATGTCCACATTGGTATCCTTGATGCTGACCGGGTTAGGGAGTGTCTGGTGCTTCCTGAAGTCCACCACCAGCTCTCTTGTCTTTGTGACATTCAGCTGCAGGTGGTTCTGTCCGCACCACTCCACAAAGCTGTCCACCACACTCATATACTCCGCCTCCCGACCTCTGCTGGTACAGCCCACAATGGCAGAGTCATCCGAGAACTTCTGCAGGTGGCAGGACTGTGAGCAGTGTCTGAAGTCCGATGTATAGAGTGTGAACAGGAATGGAGACAGTACCGTGCCCTGGGGTGCCCCCGTGCTGCTCACTATCGTGTCCGAGACGGTGTTCCTCAGCCTCACAAATTGTGGTCGACCTGTAAGATAGTTAGTGATCCAGGTGACCAGTGGGGTCTCTACCTGCATGTCCAGGAGCTTCCTATTCAAAAGGGCAGGCTGCACGGTGTTAAACGCACTGGAAAAATCAAAGAACATGATTCTAACAGTGTTACCTGCCTCCTCCAAGTAGGTGTGTGCTCTGTGCAGCAGGTAGATGATGGCGTCCTCCACTCCAATACGGGGCTGGTAAGCAAACTGCAGGGGGTCCAGCGATGGTTCCACAACAGCACGCAGGTGTTTCAGGACCAGCCTCTCCAGAGACTTCATCACATGTGAAGTCAGAGCAACTGGTCTGTAGTCGCTGTGTGTGCTTAGATGTTTGGTCTTGGGCACAGGAACAAGGCATGTTGTCTTCCACAGGGCAGGGACAGTCATCAGGCTCAGACTCAGGGAGAAGATGTGCTGGAAGACCCCACACAGCTGTGTGGCGCAGTCCCTGAGTACTCTGGGGCTGAGTCCGTCCGGTCCTGCAGCTTTTCCCGGTCGTAGGCGACTGAACTCCCTCCTCACATCTTCTGTGGTGATGGATGGTGATGGATCTACAATGTTTTGCTGATTTGGTGTAAGGTTTTTTTATTTGTGTAGAGTTTTGCACAAATAGCCAATAGTTACAGAAATGTGCTTAAGCAATCAGAAAAAACTGTAAGCAATCAGAAAAAACTGTAATAGTTTTAGCAAAATGAGAGAAAACTATACAGTTTTTTCTGATTGCTTAAGCACATTTCTGTAACTATTGGCTATTTGTGCAAAACTCTACACACAAATAAAAAAAACTTACACCAAATCAGCAAAACATTGTAGATCTCTTGCAAAAGCTAATACATCTTGCTTAACTCTTCAAACCTTTGTAAAAGTGGTATTTTTGTACCACACAGTTAACACAAACCATCATATTACTAAGCACACAATGTGCCAACTACACACTGATGGTATTACAGTTTTTTCTGATTGCTTAAACACTAACAATGTTTCTTATAGCACAATTTCTAAAACTATTAATAGTTTTAGCAAAATCACTCACTGAGTTTGCAAAACTAAAAGCAAAAAAACTGCTTTACACTCAATTTGCACTTTTGTAACACACAATTTGCAATTGTATAAATATAATAAACTTCACAGCACTCTTTTTGCTGAACTGTAAACACAACTCACTGCTTTACACACAACTTCCAAATGATCAACACACTCCTCGTAAAACTACACACATTTATGGCTAGTATTTACACTATTTTGCCAACTGTCTGGCTACACTGTCACATGTGAGAACTGTTTTACATCATTAGTTCACTTTGCAATCAGCATGAGCTCTGTAAATAAGACACAGGTAAGCTTCAGTGTGGAGAACAATGGAGGGAGAAGGAGACTGAGAAGAGTGAGAATTAGAGGAGGATGAGGACATGAGGAAGCAGGAGGAAGAGGAAGAGGACGAGGAGGTGAAGAGGAAGGAGGAAGGGTAAGAAGAAATAGAATTACTGATGTCATCGGAGCTACAATAGTGGATCATGTGATCAACCATGGAATGACCCTGAGGGAAGCTGGACAACGGGTTCAGCCTGAGCCGCTACAATATAGCAAGCATCATGAGGACATATTGATGAGAATGGGTTAGTACAGTTCCTTCACTCTAAGTTTTTCTCTAATGAGAAAAACATCAATACTGTACATGTAAAACTGAAACTGTTACTCCATAGAATTGCTAGACATCCAGCATCTGGAAGGAGGCATGCGAGGATATGGACCAGGCATCATGTCAGGCCTGGATACGGCACTCCAGGAGACATGTTCCCCGGTGCCTTGGACTAGAAGACATTGCATGTGATGTTGATGAAATTCTGTGGCCGGACCCAGAGAGACAATGAGACTGATTTTCTCTCTCTCTCTCTCTTTCAGTGAAATTGTATGTTTTCTTGTGTTTGTTTTGATGTGTGTGAATAAACATTCATACTTGAAATTTGAATCCCTGTGTTTCTATAGAACTATTTATGACAAAAGTTTGACCTCACATGGACAGACCTTGTGCACAGAGAAAGCAAAAGCCAGATGTGTTTTCAGTTAATACCATCAGTGTGTAGTTGGCACATTGTGTGCTTAGTAATATGGTGGTTTGTGTTAACTGTGTGGTACAAAAATACCATTTTTACAAAGGTTTGAAGAGTTAAGCAAGATGTATTAGCTTTTGCAAAAGATCTACAATGTTTTGCTGATTTGGTGTAAGGTTTTTTTATTTGTGTGTAGAGTTTTGCACAAATAGCCAATAGTTACAGAAATGTGCTTAAGCAATCAGAAAAAACTGTAACTGAAAACACATCTGGCTTTTGCTTTCTCTGTGCACAAGGTATGTCCATGTGAGGTCAAACTTTTGTCATAAATAGTTCTATAAACACACAGGGATTCAAATTTCAAGTATGAATGTTTATTCACACACATCAAAACAAACACAAGAAAAAATACAATTTCACTGAAAGAGAGAGAGAGAGAGAGAAAATCAGTCTCATTGTCTCTCTGGGTCTGGCCACAGAATTTCATCAACATCACATGCAATGTCTTCTAGTCCAAGGCACCGGGAAACATGTCTCCTGGAGTGCCGTATCCAGGCCTGACATGATGCCTGGTCCATATCCTCGCATGCCTCCTTCCAGATGCTGGATGTCTAGTAATTCTGTGGAGTAACAGTTTCAGTTTTACATGTACAGTATTGTTGTTTTTCTCATTAGAGTATGGTACTACTACAAAACTTAGTGTGAGGGAACTGTACTAACCGATTCTCATCAATATGTCCTTATGATGCTTGCTACAGTGTAGCGGCTCAGGCTGAACCCGTTGTCCAGCTTCCCTCAGGGTCAATCCATTGTTGATCACATGATCCACTATTGTAGCTCCGATGACATCAGTAATTCTATTTCTTCTTACCCTTCCTCTTCACCTCCTCGTCCTCTTCCTCTAAATTCACCTCCTAGTCTTCGTCCTCCTCCTCTTCCTCATGTTCCTCCTCTAATTCTCACTCTTCTCAGTTTCCTTCTCCCTCCATTGTTCTCCACACTGAAGCTTACCTGTGTCTTATTTACAGAGCTCATGCTGATTGCAAAGTGAACTAATGATGTAAAACAGTTCTCACATGTGACAGTGTAGCCAGACAGTTGGCAAAATAGTGTAAATACCATCCATAAATGTGTGTAGTTTTACTAGGAGTGTGCTGATCATTTGGAAGTTGTGTGTAAAGCAGTGAGTTGTGTTTACAGTTCAGCACAAAGAGTGCTGTGAAGTGGATTATATTTATACATTTGCAAATTGTGTGTTACAAAAGTGCAAATTGAGTGTAAAGCAGTTTTTTGGCTTTTAGTTTTGCAAACTCAGTGAGTGATTTTGCTATAACTATTAATAGTTTTAGAAATTGTGCTATAAGAATCATTGATAGTGTTTAAGCATTCAGAAAAAACTGTAAGCAATCAGAAAAAACTGTAATAGTTTTAGCAAAATGAGAGAAAACTATAAGCAAAAAACTGCTTTACACTCAATTTGCACTTTTGTAACACACAATTTGCAATTGTATAAATGTAATCCACTTCACAGCACTCTTTTTACAATTTAAAATTGTAAACACAACTCACTGCTTTACACACAATTTCCAAGTGATCAACACACTCCTAGTAAAACTACACACATTTATGGCTGGTATTTACACTATTTTGCCAACTGTCTGGCTACACTGTCACATGTGAGAACTGTTTTACATCATTAGTTCACTTTGCAATCAGCATGAGATCTGTAAATAAGCCACAGGTAAGCTTCAGTGTGGAGAACAATGGAGGGAGAAGAAGACTGAGAAGAGTGAGAATTAGAGGAGGAACATGAGGAAGCAGGTGGAAGAGAAGGAGGACGAAGACTAGGAGGTGAATTACTGATGTCATCAGAGGTACAATAGTGGATCATGTGATCAACCATGGAATGACCCTGAGGGAAGCTGCCCACAGGTTCAGCCTGAGCCGCTACACTGTAGCAAGCATCATGAGGACATATTGATGAGAATCGGTTAGTACAGTTCCTTCACTCTAAGTTTTGTAGGTGTACCATACTCTAATGAGAAAAACAACAATACTGTACATGTAAAACTGAAACTGTTACTCCACAGAATTACTAGACATCCAGCATCTGGAAGGAGGCATGCGAGGATATGGACCAGGCATCATGTCAGGCCTGGATACGGCACTCCAGGAGACATGTTCCCCGGTGCCCTGGACTAGAAGACATTGCATGCGATGTTGATGAAATTCTGTGGCCGGACCCAGAGAGATGACAAGACTGATTTTCTCTCTCTCTCTTTCAGTGAAATTGTATGTTTTCTTGTGATTGTTTTGATGTGCATTAAACATTCATACTTGAAATTTGAATCCCTGTGTTTATAGAACTATTTATGACAAAAGTTTGACCTCACATGGACAGACCTTGTGCACAGAGAAAGCAAAAGCCAGATGTGTTTTCAGTTAATACCATCAGTGTGTAGTTGGCACATTGTGTGCTTAGTAATATGATGGTTTGTGTTAACTGTTTGGTACAAAAATACCCTTTTTACAAAGTTTTGAAGAGTTAAGCAAGATGTATTAGCTTTTGCAAGAGGCCTACAATGTTTTGCTGATTTGGTGTAAGGTTTTTTTATTTGTGTGTAGAGTTTTGCACAAATAGCCAATAGTTACAGAAATGTGCTTAAGCAATCAGAAAAAACTGTAAGTTGTCTTTTTCTTCTTCTTCTCTTGGTTTATATTGCCATATTTGTCTCATATGTTCATAGCTGTCCACATGTGGACGTGTGTGTGCGCAGTAAGGAGTGAGGTGTGCTTCCTGTTCATGCCAGCATGTCATTGTTTTCACAGTGGATCTCCCTGCCTATGATTCCTCCAGAAGATCATTTTCAGCTGACTGCATAGCCGAAGTTACTCATATGAACAAGTGAGTAATATGTTAACTATTTATGAACCTATTAAATGCACAGGATATTTGCTGTAGGGAGTCTGCTGCATTATTGTCACAGCTCTCCCACTCCAGCCTCCATACAGCATTTAAACTGCATCCTTTTACATAAGAGAGTGCTGAGTGTGTATATACTGGAGCTAATGGGTATAGTAAGGCCAGAGCGATGCCTGAAAGAAGGTGATAAAGGGCAGGAAAGTAGAAAGAGAAGGCTGGACTAGGACCAGACAGAGCAGATGTGTGGGAAAGGGGGAGAGCGATCCTGCGATGAGAGCAGGCTGGGCCTTGCCTGAAAGCATCTGCTGCAACAGCCTCATGTGATCTCGGCGTCGAGCGAACCCCTCTCAGCTGAAGGTGATGTCTCGCCAAGTGAATCTGGCAGATATCAGTCATTTGATGTTTGCACAACAACAGATGGATCACACATGGTGATTATTATTTGTAATCAGGAACATGATAGCAGAGTGAAGATGGGGAAATTATACAGGATGCAGTATGATTCACACCAGTGGTGAAGAATAACACTGTTTCCATACAGCACATGTATAAACAACAGAGCTCTGTGACATGCAGTCTGAATACAGCATATGTGGTTGTCAGTGGGAAGACAGACCGAGTCCATGTATGGGAGTGTAAGGGTGGACGGTGCAATGACTTGTTTGACTGACCAGTAGAAGTTTTGTTTACAGTTTTTTTCTGATTGCTTAAACACTAACAATGATTCTTATAGCACAATTTCTAAAACTATTAATAGTTATAGCAAAATCACTCACTGAGTTTGCAAAACTAAAAGCAAAAAAACTGCTTTACACTCAATTTGCACTTTTGTAACACACAATTTGCAATTGTATAAATATAATCCACTTCACAGCACTCTTGTTGCTGAACTGTAAACACAACTCACTGCTTTACACACAACTTCCAAATGATCAACACACTCCTAGTACAGTTTTTTCTGATTGCTTAAGCACATTTCTGTAACTATTGGCTGTTTGTGCAAAACTCTACACACAAATAAAAAAACCTTACACCAAATCAGCAAAACATTGTAGATCTCTTGCAAAAGCTAATACATCTTGCTTAACTCTTCAAACCTTTGTAAAAATGGTATTTTTGTACCACACAGTTAACACAAACCATCATATTACTAAGCACACAATGTGCCAACTACACACTGATGGTATTAACTGAAAACACATCTGGCTTTTGCTTTCTCTGTGCACAAGGTCTGTCCATGTGAGGTCAAACTTTTGTCATAAATAGTTCTATAAACACAGGGATTCAAATTTCAAGTATGAATGTTTATTCACACACATCAAAACAAACACAAGAAAACATACAATTTCACTGAAAGAGAGAGAAAATCAGTCTCATTGTCTCTCTGGGTCCGGCCACAGAATTTCATCGTCTCATGCAATGTCTTCTAGTCCAAGTCACCGGGGAACATGTCTCCTGGAGTGCCGTATCCAGGCCTGACATGATGCCTGGTCCATATCCTCGCAGAACAATGGAGGGAGAAGGAAACTGAGAAGAGTGAGAATTAGAGGAGGAACATGAGGAAGAGGAGGAGGACGAAGACTAGGAGGTGAATTTAGAGGAAGAGGACGAGGAGGTGAAGAGGAAGGAGGAAGGGTAAGAAGAAATAGAATTACTGATGTCATCGGAGCTACAATAGTGGATCATGTGATCAACCATGGAATGACCCTGAGGGAAGCTGGACAACGGGTTCAGCCTGAGCCGCTACACTGTAGCAAGCATCATAAGGACATATTGATGAGAATCGGTTAGTACAGTTCCCTCACTCTAAGTTTTGTAGCTGTACCATACTCTAATGAGAAAAACAACAATACTGTACATGTAAAACTGAAACTGTTACTCCACAGAATTACTAGACATCCAGCATCTGGAAGGAGGCATGCGAGGATATGGACCAGGCATCATGTCAGGCCTGGATACGGCACTCCAGGAGACATGTTCCCCGGTGTCTTGGACTAGAAGATATTGCATGTGATGTTGATGAAATTCTGTGGCCGGACCCAGAGAGACAATGAGACTGATTTTCTCTCTCTCTCTCTCTTTCAGTGAAATTGTATGTTTTCTTGTGTTTGTTTTGATGTGTGTGAATAAACATTCATACTTGAAATTTGAATCCCTGTGTGTTTATAGAACTATTTATGACAAAAGTTTGACCTCACATGGACATACCTTATGCACAGTGTGTAGTTGGCACATTGTGTGCCTAGTAATATGATGGTTTGTGTTAACTGTGTGGTACAAAAATACCATTTTTACAAAGGTTTGAAGAGTTAAGCAAGATGTATTGGCTTTTGCAAGAGATCTACAATGTTTTGCTGGTTTGGTGTAAGGTTTTTTTTATTTGTGTGTAGAGTTTTGCACAAATAGCCAATAGTTACAGAAATGTGCTTAAGCAATCAGAAAAAACTGTAAATGAGGCCTGAAAGCTACGTTAGGTTAGGAAAAAGTTATTTTTTTGGATTTACAGGTCCATGTTGGGCAAACTTCTCCCATCCTTAACAAACTCTATTTTCTTACCTTTATTTCAATGTTGACAAGTCCAACTTTGACAGGAATATTATACTACAGCTTGATAAGACTCCTTCTTGGCTTTAGTTCACATTTTAGTCACATTTTATTACACACAGGCAACAAATGGATTCATTTTGGTCTCTTAGATAAGACACACCACAGGTGAGCGCTAGCTATGATTTGGCTACCTCATATTTTATTACCGTATTTTCTTTTTTTTAGCTCCTTTGGCTGGGTATGCAACTTATACTCAGGTGCGACATATATTAAAATATATAATTTCACATGTTTGTTATTTTTACACGGACAGCCGCTAGAATCAGAATCAGAAATACTTTATTAAAGCTAGGGTAGGAGATTTCATTCTGATGCACTTTTTGTTAAATTAGTGTAACTTCTCTTTACAATGCGATAGCAACTGATTAGTTCGGCAGTTTCGCTTTAAACGAAGAATATGAATCATCTGTGGAAGATATAAAACGCTAAAAACATCAGCCAATCCTATGAGGCGCACCTGCGCGTATAGTTGACTGGTTGTCACTCTCTTCCTGCTCTGCGCGCACCAGAGAGGTACATGCATGATGGCCGAAGTCACAGACTGGTTGGGAGGCGTGGCTTCGGGTTGAACTCGAGAGAAAGGGGTGTGCGTTTACTTTCAAAATCTGGCTGACTCTCACTGAGTTTTCAAAATCTCCTACCCTACCTTTAATCCCAGGGGGAAATTGCTTGCATTCCAGGTGCTCCATGCATACTCAGAAACAGGTTAGAAATATAAAATAAGGTAATATAGTAAGAATAGAATAAAAATAAAAAACCTAAATAAAATTAGAAAAACAATAATAAACATTTAAGTTAAATCCAAGTAAGTCAAAACTGGTAGTTAATATAACATCTCTACCTCCGGAGTTTTTCAGAAGTGACACTGAGGATGAAGAATTCAATAGATTTAGTGATTTGGAGTGAGCTAGAGAGTTGGATAAACTTGTTTTGTTATGTTCTTTATGCTATAGTTATCTGAATAACTGTTAATATGTTACATAAAGGACAACTATTGAGATGGACCAGATGAGATGTGCTCCATTGAATCCTAAATTTAAGGATTTACTGTGAAACCTTTTCTCACCTGGTGGGTGAGAAAAGGTTTCACACTGTCGCCTTAAATTTGTGGGTTAAATCCCTGACAAATTTTGTGAAGGTCATGTGGGTCAGATGACCAATTTTGTAAAGTAAAGGGCTTTTGTAGGAGTTTGAAGCTAGCCTCAGCTCTTAAAGCTAAAGTGTGAAAAGAGATACACACACTCGTGTAAAACTGTACTGGACCCAGTTTTATGCATCTCTCTCTGTTTCTCAGATCACCTTTTCCTGCATGCCACATTTTCTTTTTGCGTCATCCTATCACCTCATCATAAATACACTGCCTTCACTCCCTCCACTTTATTGCAGTATTTTATTACTAATGGACAGATGTGCAGCTGGCCACTCCTCCAGAGCAGTTTTTATGGTCGTTACAAGTGCTAAACTGTCAATGCTCCACATGCACGCATTTCTGTTCCACTATTAACCTGTGATGAATTGATGGCTGCTTAGTGCTGCTGTGCATAGAAACACAACTGTATCTGTAAACTTTTCAAAACACAGAAGCATTAGACTAATGTAACTGTGCTGCTGCACAAAGCTGCTGCTTCACAGAGCTGCTTCTGTCCTTCAAGTGCGCTTCTGAGTGGTGAAGAGAATGATACAACCCTCTCCCCTTCTGAGGTTTATGAATTTTTGTACACAGTCAAGTGACATGTTGTTTTCCAAATGTGCTCATTTGTGGTTTATGGACCTGAGGCTTTATTCGAGTGTTCAAGACAACTCAGAAGTAAAAATTTACCAAAAAAGTAAAGTAAAGTGAAAAAAGTACATTAGTATATTATCAAATATAATATGAAGTAGTTGTGATTTCCTGCGGATTTTAACAGGTTGTTGAACTATTTTACCTACAGAAGTAAACACTTAACTTAATGACTATTTCAGCGACAGATTCAACAAAAACTCATTGATTTTAAAACACGGTGACATACAGAAACTAATTCCAAGTGAAACAACAGTTTTGTCAACCACACTGGTGCTACTACACTAACAGATTATACAAAGCCTCCATATATATATATTTACAGAGACAAAAAACTGCTAAATCTCCCTCATGTCCACCTGATAGAGTTTTCCCGTCATCACTCACCAAACTTCCTCCACTGGCCCTACATGATGGCCCTGCCTCTGAAATTCAGTACCAACTTCAAATATGGAGTAGAGAGATGGAGAGAGATTGTGCTTTACTTTTCAATTAACAACCAAGATAAGTGAGCTTTAAAATATATCAGCAATGAAATAACATCAGCATGTTGATTTAACGCTGTGGTCTTCCCATCATCTGAGTTTCAAAAAGTTGTTGGGCCATGAACCAAACTCTGCTTAATGCAGATAATACTGAAACACTAAAAATGCATGTCTTTATTTTTATTTGCTTATAAAACTGCTTAATTCACAACAAACCTTGTGGATGTGTTTATAATGATACACTGCCTTATCTGCTACATCAGTGTTTTCCTGTTAATACAGTGCACCACTGTGTCCTGACGGTTCATTACATTTATTTTATTCTTGCTGATAAGAATACAAGCAGGTCGCTATGTGCACTGGCTGGGCGAGGCTGACGCTAGCAGGCTAACAGGAGCTAACCAGGCCTCATTACAATATGGTTTAATGCTGAAAACAACTCTAACTCTCTGTGTCTTTGTTAGGAATCTCCTCATGTCCATTGTGGGGGGGGGGTCGTCTACTGTAACTGACTTTTCTAAGTTGATTTAACATCAAGTAAATGTACTCAATAAATGTGGGGGGGTCCAAATGGGCCATTTTAAAATGTGGGGGGGACACGTCCCCCTCTGATATAATGGTAGCTACGCCTATGGTTCTGTGAGAAATTAGAAAAGCTTCCTCTGTCCACCATCTGGATTTCAGAGTTTGTAATTATGTGCTGGGTCATTACGACTTAGGGCAGAATGTTATTACAGGAGAGGTCTGTATGCACAAATAAACACACATACACACTGATCTTTCCATGGAGCTCTCTCCTCTGACAGCCACGATCCCTCTCGAGGTGTGCGGCAGGCTTTGTTCTGTTAATTAGCCTTGCTTGACATGTGTATTTAGATCTCTCTCTCTCTCTTAGATATCTCTCTCTTTCTCTCTCTCTCATGCTCATTCCTCACATTTACATCTCTTATGGCACCATTTCTTTAATTCATAAAGCTCTGCTGGTGCTCCATTTTCATGCATGATGATGGGGAGTCCACTGCTAGTGCCTCTGATGTCTAATCAATGCTGCACTAGAATGTATGAGAGGAAGCGGGTGAGAGAGAAAGTGAATTAAGGACACGTCTAACTGATCTGAATTAAGTGGAAAAGTCATGCATACAAAAAGTGAAAACTACTCAGGAATCTATCATTAACGTCACAAATCCTCCACTCTCTCTCTCTCTCTGTCCCCACTGAAGGTTTGGTGCCGGCTCCCTTGTGGGACGGCGGTGTCCTTGACACACACACACACACTCACACACACACTCTCCTCACATAATGGAGTCATTGTCATTCCAACCACACTCACGGTAGAAACTTTATCAAGTGGTCCTTCCTTCCAACCTTTTCCTCCACACTCCCCTTTTTTGTCTCTCTCTCTCTCTCTCTCTTTCCACTCTTTAATACTTTTTTACTTCTAAGACCCCCTGCTGCACAACAAACACACACACACTAATCATGTGTGTGAATTTTTTTTTTTATTGTCAGCATAATCGAGCAATCTGTTTTAGCCCAAAGCAAACAGGCCTGTTTAAGATGCAAAGGATACATCAGTGCAGGTATTAGAGGGAGGATATGAACTGGTGGAACTAATAAGCCTCAAGCCCGATTTCCCCCCCCCCCTCTCTCGCTCTCTCTTTTTACTTTTCAAAAAAATTCCCTCAACTTCCTCATTCCCTCCTTCCCTTTCAGACAATTTATTAGTCAGTCAGCTTATCGTTCAAGGTGTTTGATCAGAGGAATGAGAAGTGCAAATAGACAGAACCCTGTCAGTTTTTTTTAAAAAAAAAAGAGAGAGAACCTCGTGATCACGGCGGGAGCCAGCGTTCAATAAACAGTCATTACAGCTGCGTACAGTCATCGCCTTTGAAAAAATAACAGATAAATGCTACACTCACTCTGTGTGTCTACAGTCGAGTGTGGATGTTTGAGGAGCTGATTAAATGTACACACAGCAAGTTATCCGTTTGTGCTGTAGCTAACTGGAACTGGAGAATACTTGTTTCTGATTGGCTTGTAGGTGTCCAAGTTGTCACTAGCATGCAATGGATCATGGGAGCTGCAGGCCCCTTAATTAACATACATACAGTGTGGGTTATCATATTTACTGGAGCATTGAACATTGCTAATATGCAGAATTTTATAGTGGCTAAAATTAGCAGTGACATTAGCATTACTTAGCAATGTTTCCTGTTATTACATTAACATAAAACACAGGTATGCTCCGTCTTTAACCCTTAATTACAAACATTCGAACATTATGACCATCAAATACATTTTATGTATGTCAACATGCACAAGAAGACTTAGGTTTAGCACAACTCTGTGTGTACTTTAAAGTTTACAACTAAATTACCTCATGATGGCGTCATCGCCATGCAGTGCATTGTGGGATAAATTTGCTCCAAACGTTTATTGATGCACCTTTTGGAGGATGATGCACAAATGGTTAATTTTTGCTGTTTACTATAACACTTGTGTTGTTCTAGATATAAACCCTCAGGTGTTGTTGTTGCAAAAATGTTTAAATTATAAGTAATTATTTTGACTTCTGCTTCTTTGCAAAATTAATCTCAGCATATAATCTATGGATTGCAGGTCAGAGATTGTTGGTATGACGGTTTATAGATCAGCAGACCCGACCTGTGTTTTCATTGTAAAACAATCATAGTATCTCTTTCAGTGTTATTATTTGCCACTAATAACCCTGCTGGACCCTCCTCGTCTCTTCAGCGGAGAGGTTCATGGGCTTCGTGTGCACTTTTACGCAGAGCTCTGCAGTCTTAGAGCAAAGATAAGGAGTGTTCATGAGCTCTAATCTCACAAATATGTGTGATGGCTTAATAATTTTACAATGGTTTTTGCACTCAGGGGAACCAGAAGTGTGTTTTCCTCCAGTTCAGACAGGATAGGTGGCACACAGAGGAAAAAAAAACAATCCAATCCTGCTTGGACTGAAATATTAACAAATTTTTCATCCCAGTTCCCAGGGTGCTGGTTCACACTGCTCTGAAAGAAGTTTTAATTACATTCACGACTGACAGCAGAACGACTAATGAGAATTTTAGGCTCTGTGGATCCTGGCCATTATATTGAGAATTTTTTTTGCTCAGCCAGCTACTCAATCAGCTCAGCTTGTTATATGTGTGAGGGAGTTCCATTCATTTATTCATATATATATATATATATATATATATATATATATATATATATATATATATATATGGGGGTGTTTACATCCTTTAGGCTGCCCTCTGGGTGAAAGCTAATACAGCACTGCCATCAATCTCCCTATTAAAATCCTTCCCAGAGTGCTGCTTGCTGAGTCACATGACTAAAAACCACTTCACCCTAACGCGTATACATTATGTAGAGAAAGGTGTTTAAATACTTGAAATTTATAATGAATTAGTTCAATAATTAACTCACCTTCTCACCACACACACAGCTCCAGGACTTTTCCCTCCCAATAAATCAACAGATTTAGTTGATCCTGCACTGCCGTTACCATGGCAACGCCCTTCCCCCTATCTATGCTGCCATGTAACCACCTTGCACCTCACTGGACCTCGCCTGGAGAAGTTCTTATCAGTTTCTGACTTTGTCGCTCTTCACTAGACACTGAGGTGAGCTGTTCCCAGAAACAGACTAAATGATGCAACCGGCAAACATAAATCAATGAGCTTCTTAGAGGGACACAGAGATCGCCAAGCCAAGCAGGCTGTGTTCTTTTAGCATCTGTCCAGTCTACTTTTCTACACTCAACAAAAATATAAACGCAACACTTTTGTTTTTGCTCCCATGTTTCATGACATGGACTTGAAGATCTAATCTTCATTCCAGATACACAATATTACCATTCCTCTCAAACATTGTTCACAAATCTGTCTAAATGTGTGATAGTGAGCACTTCTGCTTTGCTGAGATAATCCATCCCACCTCACAGGTGTGCCACATCAAGATGCTGATCTGACATCATGATTAGTGCACAGGTGTACCTTAAACTGCCCACAATAAAAGGCCACCCTGAAATGTGCATTTTGTTTCTGCTTTATTGGCGGTCTGGGGACTCAGAACCAGTCAGTATCTGGTGTGACCACCATTTGCCTCATGCAGTGCAACACATCTTCTTCGCATAGAGTTTATCAGATTGTCTATTGTGGCCTGTGGAATGTTGGTCCACTCCTCTTCAATGGCTGTGCGAAGTTGCTGGATATTAGTGGGAACTGGTGCACGCTGTCGTATACGCCGGTCAAGCACATCCCAAACATGTTCAATGGGTGACATGTCCGGTGAGTATGCTGGCTATGCAAGAACTGGGACATTTTCAGCTTCCAAGAATTGTGTACAGATCCTTGCAACATGGGGCCGTGCATTATCTTGCTGAAACATGAGGTGATGTTCATGGATGTATGGCACAACAATGGGCCTCAGGATCTCATCACGGTATCTCTGTGCATTCAAAATGCCATCAATAAAATGCACCTGTGTTCTTCGTCCATAACAGATGCCTGCCCATACCATGACCCCACCACCACAATGGGCCACTCGATCCACAACATTGACATCAGCAAAGCGCTCACCCACACGACGCCACACACGCTGTCTGCCATCTGCCCTGAACAATGTAAACCGAGATTCATCCGTGAAGAGAACACCTCTCCAACGTGCTAGACGCCATCGAATGTGAGCATTTGCCCACTCAAGTCTGTTACGGCGACGATCTGGAGTCAGGTTAAGACCCCGATGAGGACGACGAGCATGCAGTTGAGCTTCCCTGAGACGGTTTCTGACAGTTTGTGCAGAAATTGTTTGGTTTTGCAAACCAATTGTTTCAGCAGCTGTCTGAGTGGCTGGTCTCAGACGATCTCGGAGGTGAACCTGCTGGATGTGGAGGTCCTGGGCTGGTGTGGTTACTCGTGGTCTGCGGTTGTGAGGCCGGTTGGATGTACTGCCATATTCTCTGAAACGCCTTTGGAGACGGCTTATGGTGGAGAAATGAACATTCAATGCACGAGCAACAGATCTGGTTGACATTCCTGCTGTCAGCATGCCAATTGCACGCTCCCTCAATGCTTGTGGCATCTGTGGCATTTTGCTGTGAGACAAAACTGCACATTTCAGGGTGGCCTTTTATTGTGGGCAGTTTGAGGTACACCTGTGCACTAATCATGATGTCAGATCAGCATCTTGATGTGGCACACCTGTGAGGTGGGATGGGTTATCTCAGCAAAGCAGAAGTGCTCACTATCACACATTTAGACAGATTTGTGAACAATGTTTGAGAGGAATGGTAATATTGTGTATCTGGAATGAAGTTTAGATCTTCAAGTCCATCTCATGAAACATGGGAGCAAAAACAAAAGTGTTGCGTTTATATTTTTGTTGAGTGTAGTTTCACACTAGAAACTAAAATGTTTTGCTTTCATTTCTGTAAAATTTCTCCCATCAGCATAAACTAGCTGTCACATATATTGTTTTATACTGAAATGATAAATGACACAAAGACAGTTCGTGTCATTAAACAGGGGCTGGACAATCAGATTTTAGAGAAAAGACTACACCCAACTTAGTTCACCATAAATCTGATTGGTCTGCTTGTCTTGATCAGCAATTGGCCACAAGCAGTTCAAATGAAGTGACTGAAAAACAAACGGAGGGTTCAAACACTCTTTTCCGCTCTTTACTTCTGGCTTGCCATAGCCATATAACTTACAGTGTGCATTCATGGAACGCGTGCCTGCAGCTGAAACTCAGACCTCACCCGGCAACAAGAAACTCTATTTTCTGATTGGCTGATAGGTCTAATTGCAGACATCTGTATGAGCGAGCAGTACACTGTTTGACTCATTTAAAGGACAGTCTATAAGAATGTATTTGTGGTGAAATTAATAATTTTGTTGAATTGTTGAAAAGCGTCAGTCTCACTCTCAATGCGTGAGACTTGAGAGCCCTGCTTAGCAGTGTTTTCAGATTATGACATAAGTGTGAAAAACAGGATGGTTTATTCTTAAAGCATTTTTTGTAGCCTTAAAATACATATGTTTGTATACTAGCAGCTGTAGCATTGACCTTTGACACAACTAATGATGAAACAGTGTTAGCACTCACAACTAGCTATAACAAGTAAAGATGACATTTTTTTCTGATGGAAGATATTTTAGTATAAACTTGCATTATAATAATCATGTTATGACTAATGTGTTACATGTGCATGCTCTCTACTAAGAGACGTGATCATGCTGCTGCCTGATGGCTATAGCAGATCAGTGAAAATCAAATCTCTGTTCTGCATTTGTTTAGTCAGCATGAGTCTGAAAGCAGATTTCCAGAGCTGTGAGAGTTGGCAACGCTGTGATAATGAAGGAGGCTGAGCAAAGGCAGGATGCAATTTGGATGTCAGGTTGGTGGAGATTCCTTTTGTTTCACGTGCACCACAGCTCCCAAATATCACTCGAGTTCTTTCTGTGAATGTGCTGCCATGTCATTCAATTCAAAGTCAGCCATGTCTGAATGACATGAAACCATCATTTCAAAAGCTCGATGAAGCTAAAAATGTTAACCCCCCCTCCTGTCTGAAGCGAAGGATCTATTGTCTGCCACTGTTATCGCTGTAAATTACAGTTGGATCGGCCATGATGTCTGGGTTTAACTATGAAGTTATCTGTTTTATCTCAGCCAGGTACTTGTTTCCTTTATTTCCTCTTACAAATCAATCATCCCACTCTTCAGGTAATCGCCTCCTTTTAGTGTCTGTGCTAATGTGTCCACCTGAGAAGGAGATAGACACTTCGGTTCTAGTTTCAGGCTCCAGTCTGTTCTCTCAGCACAATGGGAACCAAAGAAAAAGAGCTTTTCTTTGCTCTTTTGAATCCTGAGGGCCTCGTCAAACTCCACATGCTCCGAGAGGACACTTCATAAATCACACCGGGCTTACAGCTTCTTTCTAACTGTCAGCCCTTTAAAAGTAAAAAAAAAACTGAAGGTAATGACTTCAAAACAAACCTTATAAACACAAGTGGGTAAAATCAGACTACTCACATATTGAAGAGGTTGAGGCCGATGCGGTAGAGCCGTTTTCTCATGACGTCTGTAGACAGCGTGGGTGATTTACAGCTGGCAGGGTTCTCACAGTGGTAGCGTGGCAGACTCAGGATCATGGCCTGCAGCGCCTCCTTAGATGAGGCTTCCGATGTCGAACGCGCCTCCGTCGACGTGCTGCTGCTGCTCATCTGCTCTGAGCTGTTATCCGCCGTCTCTGAGCTGCATCTCTTCACATCCAGTGGCTCTGCCACAGGAGAGCTCCCCGCGAGGACAGCCTCCTGTGGCTGAGAATGGCCCTGAGGGGGTTCCTTTGAAGGTGGTGGTGGTGGAGCCACCTGCTCTAGGCTTTGAGGAGCAGCCATTTTATCCAAAGGGGTCAGGGGAGGTAGCTCTTCCTCCCCGAGCTCTTCTTCTGTAGGAGGCGGAGCAGGGAATTCAACATCCTGCTCGTCTGCTTCTATATCTATCAACTCCGGGGGTGGTGGGGGCTCTTGAGGTGGTGGTGGAGGATCAAAGGGTTCCGCCAGGGCCTCTGCAGGAGGAGGAGGAGGGGGTTCTTGATAAGGGCCAGGTGGGATGGAGGCCGGTGTAGCATGTGTTGTTGTGATTGTAGTGGATGCACCTTCCTGTTGAGTGCAGCTACCAAGGGTGACGGAGGTGGACGATTCCAGAACTGAGGAGGAAACGCGAAAGTTCTGGCTGTCAATCTGCACCGTCACATCTCGAAATGCCATCATTAGCTTGCTCGCACTCCTCGACAGGTCACTTGGGTCTATGGGGCCTTGAGGAACAGTTGATTCTCCACCACCACCCCCTCCTTCTCCTACCCCCCCTGCTGCAGCAGCCGCCGCCGCCGCTGCACTGAAAGAGTCGGCACTAAACTGATAGGTGCCGCCTTCCTGCAGTGAGCACATGGTCTTCAGGCTCCAGTTGCTGAGTGCATCGTCTATGGACTTGGCCAGTGACTGGACCTGTTCGGTGAATGAGTCTTCCAGGTCGGTGAGGTTGGTCCCGACTGTGGCAGGCAGCGACGGCGAGCGCACCAGGGGGATGCCTGTCAAGTTACAGCCTTCTGCCAGCGCGCGTTCAGCAGAGAAACCCTCTGTGTTCTGCACGCGGACTTTGCGCAGGGAGATGCGTCGTGGCAGACGACTCTCCAGAAGCGAGTTGCGGATCTTCTCGAAGTTTTTGCTGAGCTGGTACTGGCGGAAGGCGGTCTGGATCTTGCAGGCGGCTCGGCGGGAGATCAGGTGGCCGCCGTATTTGTGCTCTAACATTTCGATCTAAGATATGGAAGAAAGAAGGACACAGAGAGAAAATAATAAGCATGTGAAAAAGATTAGATAATAATAATAAGATAAGATAAGATAGAAGACACAGACAACATGAATGAGCACAATTACAGTCCAAAACAGAGAATATCATATATCTTTCCAACAGTCCTTGAATGCATCACGATTTATGGTTCTGTCTGAAACTTAACTTTGAATTACATGTTTTTTTAATCAGTTGAGGCTTTATTGCTGATCGTGCAGTTGCAGTAGAGATGCAGGACTTCATATTGCAGATGAGCCTAGAGTGTCAAAATGTGTTTGGGGTTAAAATTAAATTGTGGGATAATAATAATAATAATAATAATAATAATAATAATAATAATAATAAAATAAGATGAGAGAGGTTCCTGTTTTTTGTAAGCAGTAGGCAAAACTTAAACATTCGGGTGCTCATAATATTCTCATATGATTCAGTTACTTCATGTTTTGCAAGCTGGCCTTGTGCTGTATATATTGAAACTATTGCATTTTTGTCAAAGGCACAGTTTTAAAGCCATGGCTGACTCATGACATTTGGACAAACTGTTCATTTGCTCAACAAATAGAGCTCATAATCTGCGCCAATTCCACAGAGAAGTCCTCCACACAACTTTAGATTGTCTGAAAGTGAACGAGCCCATTAATCTTGCCTGTGAAAAATTGCTCAAATGCTGTGGGAAATAGATAGAGATGTAATATAGCCATCCTCATCTGGCAGCAGCTCAAACACCAGATGAAACCTCTTTGAGTTTCCCAGAACAATCAGGATGTGGGTATCTTTGGAAGTGCCCGGAAAGTGCTTATCTTCTCTCAGTCACTCTAAAAACCCTTTTCATTCAGACCAAATTGATGAATATAATTCTGTTTCTGTGCTGACTTTATTAAGGGTACGAGCGTGTGGGAGATTTGAGCTTTGAATGAACAGCAGTCGTCCAAATAAATACATTAAAAACAGTGTCGCATTTAATTCTAGAAAACATATAAACCCTTAGTCTCTGTTAAGGAGATGACTTCCTGTATTAGGGTGATATGTACACAGGGATTAATCTGTAAAAAAAGACCCTCCCTGTCAGTTGACATGCAGCTGAGTGACTGGTTACTGCATCCAAGAAGGATCAAATTGTGACTTTCAGCCATTAATCTCTTTTGCTTTAGTCCAGGACAAAGTCACCGAACCACCTCACACAGACCTCTGCACTGATAGGCTGTAATGGCTGCCGGGTTTTGCAATTTGTGATAAGTGGTTGGTTCAACAAGATGCAGCCTCTGTCGCTATCATTGGAGGGACGAAATCGCACAGAAAGCTCTTTAGAAAAGTGGAGTGACACTGAAAATCCATCTTATCTACTCAAATTTACATTTCACTGCAGAGCCCCGGTGAGCAGAGGGAAACGTACGGAGAATATTAAGATGCTTTCTGAATAGGATGCCGGCATGCAGCTCTTACTGTATCTGCTGATGGCTACTTCTCTGTAGCTGACTGGTCGCCTGCATTGTTCTGTGCAGCGTGTGCCCATGACAAGGTCTTATCACCATGTCTCTGCACCTGAATCCATTTTTTAGATGTAATATGATTGACCTCATTACACAGAGAGGGGTCCCTCATCAAAACAAATTTTGCAAAGAGTTGCACTGCAGAGGTGCCCTTGATGGGAGAAAGGGCCATCAGCATGGTTGAGTTTGATTAAACGTAGCAGGCGAGCTTGTTTGTTTTGCCTTCTGCGTGAGCCGGGGTCGAGGATGATGAATAAAGCATTTGGGTCACGTTGCGTTCTTTATTAGAGTGTGTATCTGATACACTTTGCCATTCAGAGCGAATTACAGCCAGCGGGGACGAGCGGGGGGACGTGATAGATGGGGGAAGGAAGAGAAGAGTGAGGCTAACAAGAAATCTATTGCAAAGTACAGCCACTCTTCGCTATACACTTTGAACACAATTTGAGCCATTAAGAACAGGTTAATATTTGGCAAATGTGCACATACTCACAAGAAACAGCACATTTGGTCACAATTCAACACATGTATCCTGGATGGCCAGAATGGAACAGATAAATGGATGGCAGCTTTTTATCAGACTTGTATAGCAGGAGAAGATTATGGGAGGAGGTAGACTGGGTCAAGTGGTGTCCACAGAAACCAGGTTTCAACTTTAGCAACTCTGGGATGACCCAGGTGGCAATGGTCATATCACAGGACCTCTGGAATAGTCAGTGGCTTTCCAAGCCAAGACTATTTGACTAGAAACTCGAGACACAAGAGTTGGATGACATGTCCCTTGCCAGATTCTGGACTGTGACTCTGTCCTTGACTTGCTATGCTAACAGTCAATTTATTAAAGCAGAAAAGAGACGCTGTGACATGTCAGGTTCTGCATACTCTAAGTCTGGATTAGTTTTGGTAGCAGTGTGAAGGTGGTGTGGAGGTGGTTTGTCTTTTGCAGTATCCTTAGTATTTGTCATCTTAACATAAAGATGGTTGGGAGCTACAGATTATGTTCCAGTCATCTTCTGGGTAGCTACACTTTAGCTGACCCATTAAATCTGAGACTGTTCACTTCATTGAGTAGCAAGGGAGAAAGTTGCAAATACTCTACTTGTTTTTTTATAAACTTTATCAATTTGCAGTTTGTTTCAAGCCACAAAGTACATTTTTACGTCCGATATTCACTCTGTTTTTGGTATCTACCAACTGCTTAGAAAAATAAATGCTGGTTGTTTCTCCCTAAATGCTCCACTGTGGGAGAGCCAGTCCCTAAATTTGTGTATGTACTCAAACAAAGTGTGCAGCTGATCCTAACCGACAGCTAAACAAACTCAAACTCACTAAAAACACGGTCCAACAACCTGTGATGAATTGCGTGTCAATATGGCTGCAACAACTGCAGTATGAAAATTTGATACTAGCCCACTGCAGCATGTGTAATGCAGACAGACAGCCAAAAGGTGGATGGAAAGAGTGTGGAAATAAAAAAAAGAAAGAAAACAAGCTCAGAGCGCCGAGGAGGAGGAGGCGGAGGAGGAGGTGACATGCAGAAGGAGGTGGTGAGACAGATGACCGAGCCGAGAGTGACACTGCTAAAAATCCTCCCCATTAGCCCACTGTCAGTTCTACCTCTGATCACTTCACTAAGCGCTGATGGAGAGAGAGATTATTCCGGAGACACAGTAGTTTGAGAGAATGGTGATGGCACTGCTCTGTTCCGCCGCTGTCTACAAATCGATTGTGACGTGCAGATCAGCACCATGCTGACCTCATGTTCCCCTCTGAAGGGAAGGCATGTTGCAGAATGTAATGTTCTATTTGAGGTTAAAAAGTGAAACCTAAATACAGCAGAAAGAGGAAAAGAGATAGATAACAGAGGACAAAGGGGATGTGTAAATATTTAGAAAAAGTCAAGGACATTGTCCCTAAACCTCCTCAAGTCAAACAAGTAAGCGAGCAGAAAAAGGTTTAATTTCAGATAACTTAAATAAAAAAACTCAAATTTAAAGTATTTTTGAGCAGCAGCAGCAGCGCGGGCTGACTGTAAGCTTTAGATGCAATGTGGATGCTGGGATATTCAGGTTTGTCTATATATGAAACATTAATACCCAAAGGCTCCGCAAAAAGAATGTGTTGGAAATGTGTCTCAACACTGAAGGTCAAAAGTGCAACACACCATTGTTTATTTTATTTTATTTTATTTTTTAAACGGTGCTTCCAGGAGGCAGCTTTTGCTACTTAGACTCACGTCCCATGATTATTATCGGCTGACTCTATGGTGATATAACCTCTTTGTAAATGTCACCATTATAACCTTCTGCAATGTTAAATCTCCATTAAAAACACTGTGACATTTGCACCTAATTTGTGAAACTAAAATAACAGACAGCAGGCTTGTATATTAAAAGCCTTGTCAACCTGAGAAACGTGACTACATTTAGTTCTGTTATTTGGTCAGTATTTACATAACACAACACTTCAGGAACGTTTGGCCTATTATACATAGGTTTAGGGCGCTAAATCACACAAACTGTGTAATAATATGGGAAATACAACACACCCTCGTGAAAGAAGTGAAAAGGTAATACATCCGCCAGACGGATGGTAGGAGGATGATTGGAAACATATGGAAATGATTGTGTTGACCAGCGTCATTCGATAAAGCTGCAATAGTCTGAGTAAGGAGGTAGCAGGGGGATGGTGGGGGCACATGCAACAAGGTAGATTTTTACAAGGGGTCCATGGTTTAACTCCCCTTGACACCGTAAGCTGTTCCAATCACAGATCCGATCACGTGATTGGAAATCAGGCCCGATTTTGTGGTTTCAGACTTGATCGGACTTTATCACCCGATCAGGTCTCGGATATATATGTATTAGGGCTGTCAACAGTAACGCGTTTCTGCGGATGAATCCAGCATAATGCTTTACAGGGTGACCATCTGGCTTGTAGTGTAGGGCTATGTTCGTTGCTTTGAGTGCAAGAGGTCCTGGGTTCAAGACGGGGATGAGCCGTTTCCTTTGTGAAGTTTACCAGTTTGGACAGAAGTATTATGCGTTACAGCTGGTTTGCCGAAGTATTGCACCTGTGGAAAGGGGCAGTTGATGCGGCTGTGATGAGCAGTCAGCGACACACAGACTTTTGCTTATGCAAACACATACGTGAGCAATAACAGGTACAATTCATTGTAGTAACATTTATATGCGCTGTGACAGTGCGAAGGTAGCACAGATGATCGCAATGATTGAGGTAAAAAAAAAAACCTGATCGGGACATCCCTTGTCACTTACCCAGTGTAAGTTAACTTTAGTCATTTAGCCATAGTCTTAAGTGGATTTGGCATAAAGACTAATAATTAAGGTTTGGAATTAAAAAAGGGGTAAAAGATTTGGGACTAGGGTTTCTGTCACATGGTCGCCATCTTCAACTAACGTCAGGGTGATTCTCCACCCCCACATGTGGCCGGAATAATATGCACACAGGTGCTGTTGAAATATTGACCTCATGTTAACAGGCTGGGTTACAAAAAAGCTAGATTTACTAGTTAAATACCATTTATTTGTCCCTTTAATATAAATCAAACATCAATATTCTGCTAGTCAGGTTTCAGTCCTAAATGTATACAAGGAGACTGAAGTGTATTTAGTGAAACAGTGGATGATCAGATGGAGCAATGCAAAGCTGCCATTATTAGCTTTCATGCTCATGCACAGTGTGTTACAGCACAGAAACATCTGCATGATTAATGAGTAATGATATTATATAACAACAAATCTGGGACACAACTAATGCTGACTGTGTTACAAAATGAGGATGACAATGGCAAAGGCTCGATGTCGTCACAGGCTAGAGATCCGTTTAGCTGATGCATCCTGGTCCAAAGTCATTTAAAGGGCAGTGCTTACTGAGCGGCTGAGTCTGAGGCAAGCCAAACCCAGAATCACTTCTCTGTTAAACAAAACTCCTCTTGATTTGTTCTAGAAAAGAAGTTCTGATCCCCAACCTGGACCTTATTTGATAAGCTGCATGCACTTGCACATTTTAGTGTAATTATGAGTGAATATGAGCCATCAAAAAGCTTGTCAGTGCTGAATGCTTCCCTTTATGGAGATAAATGCCTTTTGATTCATGACACCTCAAGATTAGCAGGAATTACGGAGCAGGAGAAAGGCGTTTAAAGTCAGGTCTTCTCACCTGACACTTCATCACCCCACAAAACAAAAAGCTTTGTATTCTGCGAACACTTCTCTATTTGAGGAGCAAATCCATGGCGACTTTGTTGGTGTTATATAAAAAGGTAAAAGGCACATGGTGGTGTGTTGTTTAATCTGTCACACAGCAGAGTTTAAATTGGTTTAGATCAACTAAAAGATGAAAAACACTGGATAATAACAATCTAAAGGGACCTTTCTGTTTAGTAGTGGGGACTCTGATACATAGCTGTTCTTGAAAATCAGATTTTTCTATAAATTTTAGGCTGGCTACTGTGCTTTTCACTGCATTTCCTGTACTCCTGTACTGATTGGACAGCTCCAATGACCTGACTCCACCCATTATGCATCAGGTCTGATGTAGGTGGTGAAGAAGAGAGATAGCATAAAACCTCTAAAAAGTGTTTCATTGGATGCCAAATGTGCACACGCCCCCCCCCCCCAGCGCAGGATGAGTCATCAACTTGTTTTGCAGGAAATATGAACAGGCTGGTTTTGGTATTATTATGCACTTTTTTGGACATTTTAACCTAACAAAGTAAATGGGGGGGGGTTCTGGAGTTTGAATGATCACGTCAACGTTCAAATACTTTATCGTGAGGTTCTTCCCCCAGCAGATCCAATTACTCTGACATTGATCTGGAGATCCATCAGGGCCCTGCACCTCCCAGCTGTGCCAGACAGAAGATCAATCTAGCTGATCACGTATCTCCAGCCTTGTTGACAGGAGATGGAAGGAAAAGGGGAGACGAAAAGAGCAAAAATAGAGGTGAGAGGGGAACGCAGGTTGTGTGCGGAGATTATAAGAACCACAAGCCTTGATTAGGGAGGAGATGAGCAAGGAAATTAAGTCAAAAGTGAGCGAGAATGGACAGGATTTTCTTTGAATTTAAAAGAATGTAGACACACGGATTTCCTTTCATAGTCTGTGGTTAGAGAAACACTTAACATCAGAGTGACTATGTTTACCAATCGTTCTAGTTCTATTTATTGTCAATAAATCTTTGTTACTAGTCAACAAGTAGCATCTCTCTGTTTTTCTGTTTTCTTCTGTTTTGAGTCGCACCCTGATCCGGAATTTTCACCTCACCACATGAGAGCGCACAGCTAGCTGATTTTTAACAGGCTACATCAAAGCAAATATATGTTCAAACAATGCATATTTATATAATTAGGAGTCCACAAAATTGGCCTCAGATTCTGTCACCTTACCTGCTGGAAGATCCATGGACTGACGAGTGTTGTTTAGATGGACGATGATGAAAATGGATGTTTGATGTTTGATGATTCTTGAAATGGAGATGAATATGTAATGCAGATGTTCCTGATGAACAGCATGATAAGAACACAGACATGAGAACATGAAACCACATAGTCACTTTTCACAGACTTCATCAGATTAACTCGCTGTGATAAGATCAGAGCAGATAACTGTCACATGCTTTTATTTGCCAGCAATAAACAGACAAATTATCAGGCTTTTGATTCATGCATATACAAATGCAACTTTATATTACTCTGGTGTGTGTGTGTGTGTGTGTGTGTGTAAAGTAATACAGAGCTCTAAACTTAATGACTGTTGCTGTATTCTATATAAAAAAAATAAGGAAAACAAACCTGCATATGTTCAAAAAAACATTCTCCCACAGTTCAGCTTTGGTGAAGGACGTGAAATGAAGTGATAATGATGATGATGGTTAATGATAATGATGACAATGATGCAGTTCTGCCAGTCCAACAAGCGCCAACAAAAATCAATATGGCCGACAAACAAATACAAATCTAGCTTCACCCAGAAAGCTCAATGTCCTCCTCAGACAGAAAAAAACCTAAACACCACACACATGTCAGACCACAAAGACGTACAAGACACACAAGCCAAGTAACTGTGCCTTCCGCCCCCACCCCCACCCCCCCCCACCCAGAACATCACACAACCCTTAACACCCCGATCCCAACAGAACCCTACCTGCTTATTTTTGAGGTCAAGCGAGAGTTCATAGTCAGAGGTGGAGGAGTGTGAGCTGGCCCCGTTGCGCTGCACCCTCAAAGGCGAGGCTGTGTGGTGCAGACTGGCTCTCCTCCCTGCACCACCTCCTTTAGCTCCTCCCCCTTCCTCGTCCTCCTCTTCTTCCTGTGCTGCCTCTCCCTCACATCGCCCGGCCTGTACCTCTTCTCCCTCTTGCTGTCTCTGTGCCTCCACAACTTCTTCTGACTTGTCATTCTTCGTCTCCTCCCCTGTCTGCTCCTCTCTGCAAGGTGAAGGGGCTTTAGGGGCCTCCTGCTCCGGCTGCTGCGGCGGCGCCTCACTCGGAGCCTCGACTTGTGGCTCAGGCTCCGGTGCGGGCTGTGGTTCCGGTTTGGGTTCTGGTTGAGGTTTGACTTCAGGCTGCGTTTGGGGCTCAGACTGGGGTTGTGGCGGCTGAGTCTGTGGCTGAGTCTCTTGCTGCTGGGGCTGTGGTTCAGGTTCGGGTTCAGGTTCTGGTTCTGGTTCTGGTTGTGGCTCAGGCTGTGGCTGTGGTTGTGACTGGGCCTCACTCTGCAGCTCAACCTCTCCTCCCTTCCCTTCCTCCCCCATAGACGACTCTGGAGAAAGGTCATCGCTGCAGAAAGGAGGAGAAAACGCAGAGTGAGGTTGCTGCTGCATCCGTGGTGAGCTCTGACCTCTTCTTCAGGATGCCTGCGTTAGTGGCAAGAAGTTGACCCTTTGTTTTGTGTATGATCACTCACTCTGCTACCAACTTTGTGCAGGGCCAGTTCATCTGTCTACCTGCTGTTAATCAATGCCTCTCTTGTCTGTCTAGACACTGACAGACAATGAAAAACCAACAGAATATACAGCACAGAGCAGCTAACAAAATCTCTGTGTACAAGAAAAGAAAGCGATTATTTATCACAGCAACATTTTCAGAAGAAAAGAATGTGAAAAAACAAGATAGTTGACAGCCAATAGTGACACACGCCTACACACACAGAGACATGGGGGACAGCCATGCAGCTAATACAAATGTCCCTATTTCTTCTGGACTATATGTGTGTGAATGGTTGCCGGTATGAGTGTTAGGGTGGGAAGTGGTAGCTTAATAACAACAAGAAGTGCAACACAGACGCTTAGCCTGTCCTATTAGGAGAGTGAAATCTTCACGGCCAATCATCCTTTGAGCAGGTTTTAATCCTTGTTAGCAAAAAACATTACTGCTGACACATTTGCAGGTAGATCTGCTTGCTGTGTGTCAGTGTGAAATAAATTGGTCATCTCTCTAGTCCATAAGGGTCTGACATGTTGTACACACTACTACTTTTTGAGTGGTGACCTCCATGGCTGAAAAATGTAGCCCTTTGCGGAAGCATCAATAACTGCAGTTCCCCTCTGTGACCTCTGGAGGTCAAACCCCATAGACCTCAATGCTAAACTCTACAGCAGAAATAACATGTTTACAGCCTGGTATGTTTATTTATTTGTTTCTTTATTTATTTTAACTCGATAATTTACTTTTTCAAGACCTTTAGAACAAAACCTTAAAGCTACATGCAAAATGTTTGTCTCCCCCTAGTGGCAGTGAGATTAATAACATACAAACACTATTGGCATATCTCCAACAGGTTAACTCTCTTGGTTACAGAATATAGTTAACTCTTCATAGATCCAACACTATGGTTGGCCCTGGTATTTCTGAGTAATCTCAGAAATATTACTGATTCGAGCAAAGCAAGCTAGCTCACTAACAAGCTATATGGTATCAACAACAGTTATAATCATATCTTCAAAGGTCCCAGTATTTGCTGAGACTTAGAACCTTAGATTCTCATTTAAATCTGACATTAGTCATAAAAGTCAGAGGTTAATAACAATGTGTATATATATTTTTAATATTTAATAAGTCTTTCAGTTTTGATATAGGGGCCCATTTGTGCCAGATCTACACACAAACTGTCAGCAGACTAACTCAGATTAAGAGTTTTTCCCCCTCTTGTTGGCAATAAGAGTGAGCATAAAATGCAGGCTGTCATGCGGAGTCGTGCCATGGTGAACTTGAACTTACAAGAGAGAGTAATGTGACCTCCTTGCAGCCTTATAAGGGCTCGTATTACAGAAATGTGTGTATCTATATGTTTTATATTACTGGTTCTCATCCATAGTGTGTTTTTTTCCTTCAATCTTCCAAAAAGATCGAAGCAGATTTGGGTGCAGCAGAATCCCAGCCTGCACAGGCACGCTCACGTCTTATTTTCATCACACATGGCAGCGCATATGCTGGAGGAGCAAGTATCCTTAGCGAGGATCTGGCTGGGGCTGCTTCTTTTAAAATAGAGCTTATATGAGTAATAAATAATGAATGGAGAAATAAAGTCACTCCGCTGCAGGTGAGCCTTTTCTTGTGCAAAAAATAGAACCTGCCTGAGAAAAAAGAGGAGGATTCTTTTAGAAGAGTGGTTCTTTTGCTTACAATGTTTTGCGCTCGTTGTTATGGATCTAAATGTAGTCGTTCCTATTTTGCGTGGTTATGCTGAGAGGTGCGTGTCTGTATTTGTGGCTAACATTTGCTTATGGCAGCCGCTGCAGTGTTTTATGATGAAGACAGGCTGATATTTATGAGTGCATCGCCTCGAAAGTTATTTTAAATAAGCCAGGTTCTCTCTCTGTTACCCACGTCCTGCGCATATCAACTTTACTTATCTTCATCCCTTTCATCCATTTTCTCAAGCTTGCTGTCATCCTCTTTCAAACCATTGCACACACACTCACACACACACACACAGAGATAGTCCTCTTGCCGCTCCGTCCTCCACCAGGTAAGGAGATTGAGCGGTTCCAGGCGTCAACGTGACTGACGAGGCGGATACGAGCCGGGGATGCTGCCTCCTTCTCTCTCCTCTCAATTTTCCATACGTCAGTGTTGAAGACAGATGAGCACAGTGGCCTCCATAGTTTCCGTTCAGAATATAATTACAGTGTCCGCTGACGTGTCCTGCTTTCCCTGTCACCAAGGCTAACAGACTATAATGTGGCATGAGTTCAGACCTGTCTGTGGATGGTACAGGCCATCCACTGCAGTGCATTCTGGTGAAATGTCTCATATAGAACCCTATATAAAGTTAAACCAGCTCCATCCATGATAACTGTATCACTGTGATGCTGACACCAGTATCTCTGCTTCTCTGTCCCAAAAAAAGCCAGCTTTGCTCAATTTTTTGGGCCCCAGCAAAGAAACTTAAAGAAAATGCTTTTTAGAAATTCTCTCTATTGACATCCATTATTCCTGAAAGGGGGTGATACAGGCACCAAAGAAAGAAATCCAACAAAGAGGGATCATGCACTTCCAAGGACAGCAGTACAGCTCATGAAGGAGAAGTGCATATGTAAATAAGTAAATATGGTAGACTCTTATGGGGAGGTCTTGCATTTTGATTGCTCTTTCTTTGCTGTTGGACCCAAGCAATTTAAAAACAGAAGCTGTTAAAGTAAAATCTATGATGAAAATTAAGACGTCCAATCACTTGAAAGAAAAATAAAGTTAGGAATAATGCCCATAATCTCAAAATATTGTAGATTGTTAATACTTTCGTTTCACACACACAAGAAGTAAACTTTCATGAAAAAGGCAAAAACCACTTGCTGACTACAACCATCTGTTGCACTGTGCATGAAAGGTGGAAGGAAGGCGGCCATATTTATGCAGGAGGGGGGCCCTGATTACTCCGGCCGCTGCGGGGATCCTTCGACTTTCATTAACCTTGATCGTGTAGCTTCTGCTGCATCATCACCATGGGGTACAGATGTGTTATCAGGCCGCGCGACCGGTGGGGTTCAAAGGGTCTATCCTCAGGTGGACCGCAGCCAAAGATTTGCTGAAGAGGGCATTATGTGACGCAAAAAAAAAACCACATCAGCGGAAGCCGTGGCAAATGAGATCCCTGAAGAAGCTCCTCTCTGCTGTTACTGCTTCCAATCTGAGGCATGGATTTGATGTTTGTTTCCCATATAGAAGAATGATTTATGTGTATTGAGTGAGCATTTATTTCAAGCTTCTAAGCAGGAATCTGTTGTCACTTTATGCTGAATTCCTCCCTGCCTCCCATCAGTGTTCCTCATACAGCTCATAGAGAATTAATCAGTTCATCAGGCAGAACACAAGGGCAAACTGAGGTGCTGAAGCCTCTGCATAAATAAGCATATTTCTTCCAATGCATGGAGAAGGTAACGTATGGGGTGATCTTGCTGAATGCATCGCTCGGGTGTATTTGAAATTCAACACTGTCACTGCAAGCAGGGTAAAATCACGATTTAGGCCCCGTTCACACTGGAGAAAGTCAATCCAGCTAGAGTAGGATTGAATCTGGATAGCCTTTCAGCTGGATACGTTCAGATCTATTTTCAAATCTGGCTATCACACTCTGTGCTCAATCCAGCTTAACCCGGCTTGTTTGTTGTCCTCCAAACCGCTTGGTGGCGCCTCGTAATATACAGTCCGTTCAGGATGCGGCAGGACCGCGTGCGCCATGCGTTTTTTCCTGTGTCACTTGTTGTTCTTTCGTTTGATTTCCCCAGTGTGAATAGTGCCACGACAGAGAATTCAGGAGGCCGCAGAGGAGACGACGTCAGATGCTGTTTGCATGACTTCTTTATTGTGTTAATATTATGATGCTGATTTAAAACCACTGTCCTGATACTCTTCATCTATCACCTCGGGTTTGCACTGCTGCTGTCCCTTTTGCATATCATTTTCATTCCGCCTTATTTAAGACGCTCTCGCCCCTGATAAAGAAACAGCAGCTATTAAAAATGTACAAAGTCAGCTTCCAGCAAATTAGCATCAAAAAGGCCATGGTCCTCTCTAATCAGCGGGTCAAGCTGAGTCATTCCTTTACGCTGTTTGTCAAAGAGCACATCATTCTCTCCCACCCTTAATCTATGACCTAACCTCTCTGCTAGCCGTCCTGTGAACATGTATTTACATGCACATTCCACTGCTCCTCTCTCCCTTTGTGTCACTTAGGCCAGTGCCGCCGGTCAGGGCTGTGAGTGGGAGACCTTGAGTGTGAGTGTAAGGAGAGTCATCTGTCTGCTGGGAGATGTGCCGTGACAGTGCATTCGCTGATGATGTGTGTGTTGCATTGGGAATGAGAAAACGGGGGCAAACTTTAAAGGGTGACAAAGCTCAATTCAATTTTATGACAGAAATTGCTGTCAGAACAAGCCACAGTGAATAATACTGATAAGAAAGCATGGCAATTTTTCAGGGGAAGGTCAGTCTTTGGACTCAGGGAACTTGAGAAAGTGAGAAAATAATCTTTTGGTGTAGTTTTCAACTAATTCTGGCAAGGAATGTCACACTCACGTGTGTGCCCTGTGAGTCGGCTACAACATTATACCATGATATATTTAAGCTATAGAAACCTGTGACAGAAATACAAGCATGCTAATGTCCATTAGCCTTTGACGAATCCATAGTTTTACATTTGGAACTCAAACTGTCCACTGTCGACCAACAGAGAGGCCAGCATCGCCCTCCCCAGAGCTATGCTAATAGCTAACTAAAAATAGGACAGTTTGTTTGGCTTTCATTTTTTTTAAATATAAATCATTTTTCTCAAATGATTCACTAATGATTAATCTCTTCTAATGTGTTAATGATCGCTGCATGGGAATTGTACTATTAAAATCACATTTCCTCATTGTGTATGTGGGCTAGGGTGCAGCGCACAAAGTGTAATAACGAATAAAAGCTGAGAAATAAAATCAAATATGAATGATTTCTCTGGAATCAAGGACATCCATCTGGTCGCACTTCATCAACAGATAACACACTGTATATCTTGTCTATATCTTAAAGTGTGTATTCTCAATGATCAAGGTCAAACTGAGACATCACACACACACACACACACACACACACACACACACACACACACACTTCTGCAGCACCACAGCTCCCATAAGAGCCGCCCTCTTGTTTCAAAGTCCAAAAAAGGGACTGAGAAAGCTTTTCACATGCTTTCTGCATATTGTGTAATCTCCGGAGAGCCAGCAGCACATTCCTGGTCATGCTGACAGAAGCTTTAGTGTGGTTAACAAATATAGCCATGACATGTTTAAATCATGAGCTGAGAACTGAAAGAGTCACATGTTTTAGTATTTGTGCTGTTTTTTTATTATTAGCCAGGGGGGAAAGAAGAAGTCTGAGCATGTGTAAAGCACAAAAGGGGAAAGGTCATTTAAAGCAATTAGAAATCATACAGCAAAGCTTTCTCTTGTTCAGAAGGCTTTTATTTAATGGATGATACATGCTGCGACGACAAGCTAGGCTAAATCTACACAACAGGATTCACCTTGAGCAGACACACAGTGATGCATTGTGGGTGGGCTCCTCTCTTTACTTTCTGCTCGCCTCATGTGATCAGTCTCGAGGTGATGGATTGATTATGGAGATGCCAATCAATACTGCGCTCGCTTCAGTGGGAGGACATACAGTATAGCTTGTAAATAGCGCTGTTTATGATGAGAAGAAGCGAAGAAACCGTGTGATAAAGTGAAGTCTGTACTTTTATATGTAATCTATACATTCTGAGCCTCTGAGAAGCAGAGAATCGGCCTTTAGCCATCGTTAAAATCCCGAGCAGGTCGCCTGGTTCTTTCATGGAGGGCTGCTGATCGGTATCACAGTATGAGCAGGCTGAGGTGAGAATACAAAACGAGGTGCAGCAGACACAGCTTGTTGCCTCCCACTGTACAAAATGTAGGCTTGTTATTTATCATGTTGAATGTTAAGACTGAGTAAGGATGTTCCTACTGGTACCTACACTGTCTAAGTATATATATATTTATATATATTTAGATACACAGAGAGAGTAAGAGAGACTGGTGTAACCACAGGCATCCCTATGCATTGTCAATCAAACATCTTTCCAGCAACAACAGAGTGCTGGGTATAAAAACAGGTTGGGCTCTTGTAAAATGCAATAACGGGATTTCAAATTGAATCAATTCAAAAGCCATAGCTGTGGGTAAAATGGAGAGAGAGTCAGTAAAAGAAGCAGAGAAAGAGAGAGAGAGTGGAAACAGCACAGATACATATAGGGATAAGGATATTGTGTTGTTATAGGTTGTAGGTGAGTTAATATTTTTAAATGTCCAATTTTACAGCCTTGGTAGAGAATGTTTTGCTTTGTTACAGTCACATGTAATTTTTATTTAACTGACCTATTCATATAAGCTTAATATTATTCATAGATAATCCTAATTTTAACATAAAAGTGACCTTTAACTCACTTTTACAGACCGATGTAGCCAACATTTGCTAGTTAGCACTAAGGCTAATCGATGATTTTAATTGTTGGCAGATTTTTGGACAAGCCAAATTTAAACTTATGTTGCTACAAGAAAGTTTATAAGCATAATATCTAAAACATAATATCTTCATCCTCTAGTGCACATAAATGTCTCCACCAATGTAACTTTTTAGTGGTGATGGAGGAAAACCCAAGCCAAACTTCACCCTGAATGTACTGAGATAATTCACTCTGAAAGAAAGCTGCCAGACATGCTTAAACACACGCTGGCATAAAAACAACATGCTGAGGTGTGTCTCCGACAGCCTGATGTGATAATCGGTTGCCTGTTGCTGCCAATTGCACACTTGCCTCCCAACGTGGGAAAAAATGTCTGTATATAGAACAGTTGTCAGGAATACAGGACGAGCTGATTGGATGCACAAGTCACTCCGAGCCCAAAAGGCTAAAAAGCCACGTCATGACTCATTGCTGTCAGAATCCAGAGCTGAAAGTCATTTTAGGATTTTGTCACATGAAGCCCAAAAGCATCCAACGTATGATTCTTAGAGCATGAAGACTCGTCACTTTCAACACTACCCTGTGAGTGATGACAAGAAACCGCGCAGCTTGTTTGTTGCTAACGCAACGTGGCTGTGCAGTGTACAGTACAGAGCTCCCTTCAGACTGTCGTTGTCCTTCTCTGATGTTTATTCTCCTGCCTTTTTATTTACATCTTGTTACACATGATAATCACAATGCTATTTTTATACCTCGTGGCAAAAGCAGCTTTTTAGAGGCAGAAAGAAAAAGGATGCGTTCAAGAACGACAATGCCTGGAGAAAAAGATTCAGCTGCCGCTTCGCCTCGCTGTTAGCGGAACAAACAATGGAGCCGTTCCCCCACCCTGGCGATTTCACAAACTAATTGCCTATTATGTGGCTCGTCATGGGGAAATAACTTTTTTTTCTTCACATATTTGAAAATATCCTACAGCAGTATTCAGATGCACAAATTTTATATTTTAAATTCCGCTTGGGTTCAATATTTCAGGGATCACATGAGAATGTGATGATGCTTGGAAAATATTGGCTATAGCTAAAAAAAATCTATTGTTCAAATATATAAAAGATATTAAACAAAACTTCACTGCTCTGTGAGCTATTGTTGGGATATTGATTCAACTTCTCTGACTGGAAATACTGCAGTTATGAAAAGATTCCCATAAAGACAAAAGAAAGTAAACACCAAAGGAGCTGGGAGCTGAGTAAGATATTTAAGTCATGAATACTGAGCTAAAATAAACGCAGATATGGCTTGTCTCTTCCAGTATTGTGATAATCTCCTGCGGGTAAAGGAGTAATATCTTATTATAAGTGTCAGATGATTCAGTACAGTATTGGATTCATTCGAATTCACCGCGTGGCATCTGTGATCAAAGTGCAGGTTGTCAGCCGCACTTTGACAAATCCAGTTTCATGTTGTAGTGAACAAAAGAGCTTAAAGAGCAACTGCTGTGAAGTGAATAAATGACTGTCCCAGCCTTTTTATGAAGTGTAAATAAAGGCAGATCATCTAAGCTAACTAGCTTTTATTTCATTATCAAGAAAAGGACAAACTTGGGTTGGAAATGTTGGGATGTAAACATGGGAGGACCCAGAGATGAACTACAAAATGGCAGAGGGGGAGTTGTCAGACCACAGGACTCAAATGTGCTGATAAATCCAGACTTCCTCTACATCCAGGGAGGGAAAGGGGGAATTTATGTTAGTCGCTGAGAGTGGCTGTGTTGCTGCAGAATGGGACAGCAGAAGGATGAAGCCCTTTCAGGAGTGGAAGGGACATATTCGCAAACTGCAGGAAAACAGCTCAAAGATACAGTATGTCACGGCAAATGAAAATGTTCCATGTGGTTGGGCGGCATCAGGCGGAATCTTACTGTGAGGAATTTCCTGACTTTCACTAAATTTTAGGATAAAGATGAGTTCTGGGAGGATCATCAATACAAATTGCCTGAGAGATTATAGCTAGAACAGACAAGTGCGAGGTATGGAAATACACCTGTTTGACTGAAAGTGAATAGAGGCAGACTGAGGACTGGAAGGCTCAGCTGCAGTGGTATGCTGGAAGATGTGGACAGATAGAGGCAGAACCAGTGAGATTGCTTTATAAAGCTTACTGCACTACCACCACTGCATTCATTCATCCCTGTTTATTTTGTTGCCATTCCCACCTGCTGATCACCTGATTGGTCACCTGACACACCTGCATCCACTTCAGATATATATGGAAGCAGCTCACACTCATTAGCTGTGTCTCATTTCAGGGTCTGCATCCTTCGGAGTAGCATTTTAAGGCCGCTTACGTCACAAAGCTGCGCGAAGGCTGTCCCAATTCGCCAAAAGTCGAAGGGTCCTTCAAATCCGTCCTCCAAATGCGTCCTCCTTTTGCCTGAATTTGGAGGATGCATCGCTACCATCCTTCGTGGCCTTAAATATCCCACAATGCTTTGCGGACCTACTTTTTGTCCAATAGTACAATGACGGATCAAGCGAGCGGCAGCGGCAGGAGTACCGAATTTACATTTAAATGTAAGTAAAGAGCAGTAGTTCGAGAGTTTTAAAATGCTAGTAGTGACAGCAGCATTAAAAAAATGAGTTTTATATTTACAAACATGACGTCCTGTTGATACGAGGCGCTGTAAACTAAATGCTTTGATTGGATGTTGTTTCTTGTTGTTTACTGTAGTATAGTATAAAGTATAGTTCACGTGAGGAGCAATATTATGGTTATTATATCAAACGGTCATTCTGCCTGTTGGCATTTTGTTGTAGGAGGAGCAGAGGGAAACAGATGAAACCTGACAATTGATAACGGAGGAGATGAGGCTGGAGAGGGAGGAAGAGAGAGGGAGAGAGAGAGAGGAGAGAGGGAGAGAGAGAGAGGGGGAGAGAGAGGGAGAGAGAGAGAGAGAGAGGGAGAGCAGAGAAAGAACGGACAGACCTCAGCTCATTGAGAGGATGGTGGACAGCAGTGATTTTTATGTTCTGTGTTATTTAAATGTTACTTATTAAATTGTATATTAAATTGTTCTTGTCTTTGTGTTCTTAAACTCTTCTAACCTTGTTACATTATGTGTTTTCACCTATTTATAATTTAAGTAAACTTTTGAACAACTCCTCAATAAATCATTTATTGTTCTGTTATGTACAATATTTACAAAGACACAGTTTGAACATTTCTAACTATTTACCAGTGGGCATGAAAATGTACAGTTTATTATTTATAAAGATCAGCAGAAAATACTATTCACAAAGAACATATATATATATATATATATATATATATATATATATATATATATATATATATATATATATATATATATATATATATATATATATATATATATATATATGTTTGGCTGAGCAGGAGTCCTTGGTGGTGCTGGACTGGATGATGCCACGGTGAAGATCTTGGAGTCCTCTGGCTGTGAGTGGGACATCATCTTGGGGAGGGGGGTGCCTGTCTTCTCTGTCCACCACATCGTCCATCAGGGTTTGCAGAGCTGACGATCGGCAGCTGCCATGTAACTAAAGATGTCTTTAAAAAGGGCAAAAATAAAATAATAACTTCAACAGAGCGGCTTCCAAAACAGCTTAAAATATGAATAGCTATAAAATATGTATCCTCACCCTCCAAAGGTGATGATGGTCAGTACACCTCCTCCAGGACAGACAGCTGGTCCTGCAGGGAGCACCACTCTCCTCCACCCAGCAGTAATTCTCTGGTGTAGTGACAGACCTGATGCTTAATGACACATTAGAGCAGTGGTTTCAGGGTTATTTGCAGGGTTCTTACACATTTAGCTATTTAATTTAAAGTATTAAAATTACAAACAGACCCTGTATCAAGTCTTACAATTGAATAACATATAAATTACATTTAATCATATTTGTCTATCTACTGGTTATATATCTAGCGTTTGCTCAGTAACTGGTATATTAATTATGATCAATAATATGGTTAAACAGCAGCTTACCGTCACCTCCCCACTGCGCAGGCTGAAGAAAATGAGCCGTCACCGGTTTTGCTGCCACTGGAGCCGCCTCTCCTCTTCCTCCAACAACAAATAAATATATTAAAAAATTCCAAATGTCTAAATCCACACTGTTGTCCCGCTTGTTGTGTAGTCCGTGTTGTGTCGCTGTCGCTGCTTTTGTTTTTCCCGGGGCAAAATTTATGACGTCGCGCCACAATCGGGCTGATCCTCCGGAGGATCCTCAGGAGGACGCGGCCTCCTGAGACCCGAAGGATGCAGACCCTGAAATGAGACACAGCTATTCTGTCTTTGTGTCTCACCCATTATTATACACTTCAACGTTATACATTAGATAGCTTACAAATGTACAGCTGTACTATTTGTCACACACATGGTGTGGCCTGTTGTAGTGATGTGCTGTTTGTGAATGTTTTGTTCAATATGAACTAATATTAATATATTATTATATATTAATATATTATATGTTCAATATAATATATTTAGATGACTCAGTAGTAATGAGTCATCTCAGTGAGTGATTCGTTCACTTCTCTCGCCACACGGCAGGCTGCCTCATAAGCTCATTCGACAGCACAGGAAACCAAAATGATTAGTTTACGACTCGTTCGTCCTCGGGTCCTCGTTCATTCGTCATGTGACAGCCAGGCCGCTCAGGCTGTCATTGAACTGCTTCAGGTGACAGGCTGCTCTGGCTGCACAGATTTGTTCATCGTCGACAGCTACCTAGTCACTGCCCCACTGTTAAACAACAATGGTAGGGAGGATGCAGGACAGAAGTCAATTTGTTGTGGTGTGTATTTGCTCTCCTAGGTTTTTACATGCTTTGAATTGCTTGTGGGAGTTGTGTATTATACACTCAACAAAAATATAAACGCAACACTTTTGTTTTTGCTCCCATGTTTCATGAGATGGACTTGAAGATCTAAACTTCATTCCAGATACACAATATTACCATTCCTCTCAAACATTGTTCACAAATCTGTCTAAATGTGTGATAGTGAGCACTTCTGCTTTGCTGAGATAATCCATCCCACCTCACAGGTGTGCCACATCAAGATGCTGATCTGACATCATGATTAGTGCACAGGTGTACCTTAAACTGCCCACAATAAAAGGCCACCCTGAAATGTGCATTTTGTTTCTGCTTTATTGGCGGTCTGGGGACTCAGAACCAGTCAGTATCTGGTGTGACCACCATTTGCCTCATGCAGTGCAACACATCTTCTTCGCATAGAGTTTATCAGATTGTCTATTGTGGCCTGTGGAATGTTGGTCCACTCCTCTTCAATGGCTGTGTGAAGTTGCTGGATATTAGTGGGAACTGGTGCACGCTGTCGTATACGCCAGTCAAGCACATCCCAAACATGTTCAATGGGTGACATGTCCAGTGAGTATGCTGGCTATGCAAGAACTGAGACATTTTCAGCTTCCAAGAATGGTGTACAGATCCTTGCAACATGGGGCCGTGCATTATCTTGCTGAAACATGAGGTGATGTTCATGGATGTATGGCACAACAATGGGCCTCAGGATCTCATCACGGTATCTCTGTGCATTCAAAATGCCATCAATAAAATGCACCTGTGTTCTTCGTCCATAACAGATGCCTGCCCATACCATGACCCCACCACCACCATGGGCCACTCGATCCACAACATTGACATCAGCAAAGCGCTCACCCACACGACGCCACACACGCTGTCTGCCATCTGCCCTGAACAATGTAAACCGAGATTCATCCGTGAAGAGAACACCTCTCCAACGTGCTAGACGCCATCGAATGTGAGCATTTGCCCACTCAAGTCTGTTACGGCGACGATCTGGAGTCAGGTTAAGACCCCGATGAGGACGACGAGCATGCAGTTGAGCTTCCCTGAGACGGTTTCTGACAGTTTGTGCAGAAATTGTTTGGTTATGCAAACCAATTGTTTCAGCAGCTGTCTGAGTGGCTGGTCTCAGACGATCTCGGAGGTGAACCTGCTGGATGTGGAGGTCCTGGGCTGGTGTGGTTACTCGTGGTCTGCGGTTGTGAGGCCGGTTGGATGTACTGCTATATTCTCTGAAACGCCTTTGGAGACGGCTTATGGTGGAGAAATGAACATTCAATGCACGAGCAACAGATCTGGTTGACATTCCTGCTGTCAGCATGCCAATTGCACGCTCCCTCAATGCTTGTGGCATCTGTGGCATTTTGCTGTGAGACAAAACTGCACATTTCAGGGTGGCCTTTTATTGTGGGCAGTTTGAGGTACACCTGTGCACTAATCATGATGTCAGATCAGCATCTTGATGTGGCACACCTGTGAGGTGGGATGGATTATCTCAGCAAAGCAGAAGTGCTCACTATCACACATTTAGACAGATTTGTGAACAATGTTTGAGAGGAATGGTAATATTGTGTATCTGGAATGAAGTTTAGATCTTCAAGTCCATCTCATGAAACATGGGAGCAAAAACAAAAGTGTTGCGTTTATATTTTTGTTGAGTGTACTTTGTCAGATGAAGCAAACCATGTTGCCTTCAGTATTTAGTGTTTGAGAACCGCAGCCTTTTCAAGAGGGATACAGCGCTACCTGCTGTAAAAATGAATGAAATGACTCACAAGGAGATTCATTCAATTTAGTGTTCGAGAGTAAAAGTTTTGAGTCAGTAAAAAGAGTCGCCAACACTAGCCTGTTGGTTAATATGAATGGTACCTCTTATTTTTGCCGTTGTAGTTATGTACTGGAAGTATAAATTTCTTACAAGCTAACATGCTAACTCAGTTGGGCAATTGGAATCCTGTGGGTTTATCAGAGCTGCTAACAAGGCTGATGATTTGAAGCAGTAATTTAGTAAATTTCATGAGAAAAAAAGATACAACTATTTCATTGGACAACTAAATTAGTCCATACCCTACAGGAAATTACAAACACTAAGAATAATATCAACATTTTTATAGTGCAAAAAGCATCATATAAACCACATCCAATTGAATTTGATGAAGCTGATTCCACTTTAAGCCTGCGTGGTCATCCTGGCCTTGACTCTTCTGGATTTATTCTGCTAGTGGCTGGCAGTGATGACACAAACTCGTTCAATAATGTCAAAATCATACTTTTGCAGTTTTGTGTGCAGATAAGGCCAACACAAAGTGATAAACAAGTCTTCATGAAACAAAGTGTGTTATAATACTCTGATATAGTTTATGGCATTCATATTGCAGCACTGTGATGCTATGATGCTAAGCTAATGTTTGTTTAAAAAAAATTAAACACTTTGCTTCACCTTCAATAACCTTTTAAATGATCACTCAAACTCAAACTCATATTTTCCTGACAGTGCAGCAAGTGCAAACAAAAACACTGTTAGCGTGAAAGCTATCCTGTAAAGAGATAAAGGGACAAGACAGCACATTTGGCATCTGATAAAACACACTGTAAGTGCATTACACCAGAGTGGGCATGATGCTCACACACACACACACACACATACACACACACTCGTACACACAACAGACTCAGCACAGCCGGGTACTTAATGCAGCCAAACACAGTTGGGACTCAGGGCTTGTCAAACAATAATACAGAGGGACCATGAGACAAACAGGCACACATATCCCATAAATACAATACTTGTTCAGTGTATTATAACATACACACTAACTCTCTACAGCCTTATAAAGCCACACACAGGAATAAAACAATAATAAAGCTGACAACAGAGGCAGCCACATAAACTGCAGTTCCACAAGTGGCCACTTGACTCCAAAAGGAGTCGTTCCCCTCAAACCTCAATGGTAGAAATAAACGTGTTTATGTGTCTGTAGAGTTAATTTACAGACACAAATGTTCCTTTATTTGTCTTCCTATACAGTTTATTTGTTGGTGGCACTTGGTGCTACACAAAAACAATACAAATGGAGCTGAGGCAGGAGAGGCATGGCCTGGCATCAGGCACACACTCTGTGGCACGTTCTCCATTATCTTTCACTGATCTAAGACACACACACACACACACACACACACTCCAAAACAGTCTCCCCTCATCGGTGAAATTGCTTTCAAGGGAACAGTATAAGAAAAAAAATGTTTCGCTCTGTTCATTTTAAGGAAAATAAATGCCGACTGTGGCTGGTGTTATGTTTCCATTGACTCTACAGAGAGTGTTGAGATGCTATCCCGTCACCGGGCCGATAAGACGAGGGGGGAAATTCAATTACACCTCAGTGAAATGTGAAAGGTTTTTCCTCCAGAGTGAGAGTCTGTCTGCGGCCATCACATTTAATCTGACAACGTTCCTCTCTAAAGGTGATGTGAGGTGAGTGACCAGGCTGCAAGTAACTCTGTGTCAAAATGGGCTTAGCACGCTTTTTTACAGAGGTGAACTAATGGTGCGTTTTATGGGTTACCAAGTGGGGTGAATTGAAAAAACAGCTCGACTGCAACACTCAGACTGCAAGAATGTCCCTTGATGAGAAGCTACCTTTAACCTTTTATGGTACAATTAGTGAAAAAACTTGTTCTCACTAGCCCACCTAGTGGTAAAAAGTGGTATAACACAACGTTTTTGTTTTGTTTTTAAAGTTTTCTTCATCTTGAGTCATTTGAGGATAAAAGTGAACCAATACTGCTGGTTCACACTTTTTTCCTTTCTTTTTTTTAAACAAGTAACTCCTTTGGCCGCCCATCACCACTTCAAAACTAGTCCAGAGCTGACAGGCTATGACACATCCTGATACACACTGCAAGGATGACTCAACACCGCCATCTCTTCCACCAAAAGAAAGAAAATAACACTGTTAAAGTCATGGTAACAGATGCAGTGAACAGAGAACACTTTTTATCAGCAGGGTGCCTCATATCAAAAATATACCTTCTTTATATCTGTCCTTCTGATCATAATTGGACTGATATATTCCTCCTTTTCTAATATTTGTCTCAGATAAGTGAAACAGAATAACAGTTATTTAAAGAAGATGGCTGAACAGATAACAAGCTGTCTACATTATTAAATCTCATCTTCATTCTCTTATCTGACCCCCTCTTTCCTTCCTTGTCAGCCACGTCTCTCATTACAGTGAGCGAGGCAACAGCAGAGCAGGTAGCCTTGTCAGCAGTTTTCCACGTCCTTTCCTCCTCCTCCTGCTTTCTGCTCATTTCCTTGTTGATGTACCATCACGAGGCTGTCACCGAGCTGTCAAGGACAAGGACTCTACCCAGTGATGTATGCGGAACCCGACAGTGTCATGCACACATGCAGGACACCTAACGTCCCTTCACAGAGTACATGGGGGAACAACCTGTACCCCGCTAGATCAATACCTTGTTCAGTGTGTGTGTGTGAATGAGAGGATAACTAAGACATTTCCTGTTCTTCTTTTTAAAAAGCTATCTCTGTTTGAAGATGACACTTTTAAGAACTGGGAAGTAGTTGTAAAATTTCAATTCAAACTCCACCACAAGTCAAAAGAGTATGGAGAACACCCCCAACCCCATAAATAGACCTATGTGAGCTTCACTACTCCCTTTTCCGGTTCATTGAAAAGACAACCATTAGCATTAGCTGCTAATGCTAATTCGAATACTCCTGTTTGCAGAATCCATGCGCTGTCAGACAAATTCAAAGGTTGGATGATAAATCAGATTCTGCTGTAGAACATTTTAGTATGAAATGTTGCTGTCTCTGCAGAATGAAGCAGCTTGTTAAATTTTCCTCCATCTGAACCCACAGGAGATTTACAGCTCTCTCTGCCCTCTCTGATACCTCTGGGGATGACGGGCGGAACAGCTGAGGGCACCAGATGCCTTATTTTAGGTTGGGGCGGGGGGTGGGGGGTAGTTGTGTTTTTTGGGGTGACGATGTGGACCGTCCGCATTTACAAGTGATGGGCAATAAACCTAAACTAAGACTGCAGCCAATGACTTCTTTACAGTTTAACAGGAAGATATTTTCAGATGGCCATAAGCAAAGTCCAGGACACAATGTGCAGACAGCATGTGGACAGACAGATGCCTCTGACTGCTTCTCATTAGCATCTCCTGCTGGTCAGGGGAGGGGGAGATATTTTGGCCATTGCAGGCTGAAGCCATACAGAGAAAGCAGATACTCATCCCTGGACATATGCTTTTTTTGGCTCACACTGCCTCTTGCATACACAAACAGTCACCTACACACAGGGGACATTTTATCACAGCGCAGTCAGGCAGGGGTTGAGCTATTGACCAGTCTGCAGAATGGGACTGTGGGTATTCTAGGACCCCTGAGATGATGGGGACTAATAAGATGGCAGACCATTAAAGAGGGAGAAAAGGAACAAAAAAGGGAGAAGGGGAAGGCATTAGCACCACCATGGCACACTGTGGGTGTGAGGTATCAATGAGACAGCGAGAAAGGGAAAGGTGCTAAGGTCCACAAGCCCATATATCACAAAGCTCTGCCAGTGTACTCAAAATCTTATTATCTGAAATCATACGAGCTGGTTGCAGCCAGAATACAGCATTCATCTGAGGCTGGGGAATCAAAAGATCTGTATTCAGGATGAGAACAAAGAGTACCATAATCGTAATAGAAATTCAGCTGGTAATGATCGGCTCATTTTCCCTGAAAAATGGAAAACATTAAGGAAAAGTATGCATTTATTGTTTTATTTCTTGCAGTGACACTGCCAGCAGTGAATGGGTATTACTGCATAATAAGCCATCCTGCAGCATATTTCAGCAGAGGGTATTGTAGCCGCAGTAGCTGTGCCTCGGGCAATTGTGCAAGTAAGCCAGTTCCTAGAAATGACCGAAAGCACTGTTTAACATGTGGTATGAAACACAAGTTAGACATGTATTTGGCCTTTTTATGTGTTTTTCACAGTCTAAAACTAAAGCAAGGAGCCTGCTGTAAATCAAGAACATTGAAAGAAATTTTAAGGTATACGCATGTATGTATACGGTTTTAAATTTGGAGTCAGAGCTGAACAAAACCCAGTCATGTTGAATGAGCTTTGATTACATCGGATCAAATCGCTAGTCAGACTGTAAGCAATGTGGTTACAGCACAGCCTGAAAAACTGGCACAGATGCATCTACAGATTGTAGTATACAGTCAGATCCAGAAACTTGCCTTTAGACCTGGTAAGGGCTTGCACTTGGCAAGGTTTGGCTTGGATTCAGGTGGTCGTTACACAGATGGTGTATTAGGGACCTGGCATGACAAATTCAGCCATGATTAAAGATGAAAGACAAAATAAATCTTAATACCATGTGAAATCAAAACACCTCTTTAAACATATTACATTATTATCAACATTGCGCCTCTCACAGCCATTTATATGTGTCAAAGAAGACCTAAGCACCAGGTCCTGACATTTATACAGCAGGCTCAAACTTGAAAGACTGCACACACACACACACAACAGCTGGTGTACACATAAGAGAAGCTGCAGCAACTTCATCAAAATGTTGTGCTTTTATTAAATCTCCTCTGCAATAAAAACCCAGCACTTGCTTCACAGCACTGAGATAAGCCACAGAACAGAGAGAGAGGGGAAGAAGAAACTCTCAGATCAGAGCATCACCACCACACCGCTGTTCTCTCCTGAAGGAAGCAATCTGCAGAAAATGCAGTCACAAAAACTGTTGTCTCATCACATGTTAAAAAAAAAAAACAAATGCAGCCAGTGACATCTGTGATCCCGCTGCTGAAAATGAGCCGATCCGGGGGCCTCTGTTCTGCATTAGCTGTTTTGCATAAAGCAGGCCTTTAGGGCAAAAATAAATGAGTCGGAGCATCACTTTAATTAGAAATTACTCCAAGCACTCGCACTCTTTAAAGCTCCTTTCATTCATTCACAAAGCTGTATTTCAATTTTCAAGTGAATTTAGGCTACTTGAGTCCCAGAGGATGTGTTTAAAGAGGAATAAGCTAAAACAAAAACCAACAGCTGAATGGATGGAACCCTGAGGATAATGACACTGAGCGCACTCTCCTGATTGGCTGAGAGGCCGAGCCAATAGGAAGACGACAACAGAGAGACATAAGGCTTAGTGCAACTATTACAATGACGGAGATTTAATCCAGGCAGTATCAGGATGTTGTGTGGTATGTTTCTGCTGTGGCTTCTGTTCCCATGACAACAGAAAACAGCAAGCCGACAAGGTCACTTTCTCCAGCTGAGGCAGCATGGAAGCACGACTACGGCGTGCAACAGAGAGAGAGCGAGAGAGAGTGAGGACAGATATTAACTCACAGCATGAGGTGAAGGAGCGCCATCCAGGATATCACGTGTGAAATTTAGTTTGCAGCTGCACAGGTTAGACTAATGCTGCCACAGGGAGGACAACAGCAGTGATGTACAAGTACAGTGTAAGTCTGTGTATGTGTGAGTGTGTAAGAGAGAAACACACACCTTGGAAGCAAAAGCAAAAAAAAAAGCTTGGGGTACACTTTTCTAACATGTCCTCCTTGAACGTCCTCCAACACAAAGGATCAATCATTCCATCAGTTCTTCTATCTGCCTCAATGCATCATGGTCGGTGTAGTCCCTGCCCAGTGTCCTCACGCCCCCACCACCCACAGAACCTGGATTTGTCTCTGCCCAAAGTGACAAAGCATTTTTCCAGCTGTGTCCTCACTCATCCAACATCACCTTTCCTTTTGGCAGACGACTAATTAGCACAGTTTATTATTAATTCCCGTGATTCATTACAGAAAAGAGGCGTCTTGGTGAGACGACACAGCTGCCACATTCAGAGGTGAATTGATTTTCTGCAGAAAACACTGTGATTCTCCCAAAGGTGTCAGCTTCTCCTTAACTCCTCCCAGAGTTTGTTTTATCCCTATTTATGATCACAGGTCATTTTGAGGTGCAGATGAAAAATGACGATGTGAGCCTCTTAAATCTGGCATTGACCCAAATGTGTTGTACTTATTTTTGTATTTCTCTAAGGTCATGCGGTTTAGCAGGAGCTACTCCTTTTAGCAGTCTTTATAGTCTACCATAAAAGGTAAGGTTGTAAATCGTAATTACTCAATTAGGTTCATAAAAGGAGATCACTGCTAATTAACCCTGATTAGACAGGTCTAAATTTACCTACAAATCACACTTTTACCGCTCAAAAACCACCCGTGACCCCCAGATAAACTTCATAAACAAAGTTGATGTGTTCATCAGGAGCAAACTTCATGAAGTCGCTACCTAATTTCCTCTCTGACAAGGCAGATTGTGTGAGATAATTAGCATAGGATACCTCATTAAAGCTTGGTGTGCGTGAGTCGCTTGTCTGAGGCGCTGCAGGAGAGCTAATTTAAAGGGTCTTTAGTCTGTGAGTAATGCGTCAGTGTTTCTATGAGATGATTGGGGGGGGGGTCGCCAAAAGGCTCAACGCCCGTGCCAGAAATATGTGCCTTCACCTGCCAAAGGATGACTTGCCGGCTTATATTTAACTCTGTGACCAAAAGAATGTTTACTATTCCATTAACGTCATCATCATCATGGGCCGGCGATGACTCACAAGGATCATTTTGCTTGAGCTGTGTCATGTTACTATAAAAGCAAGCTGACTTGTAGTGTTTGTTACATATGTTGTGAACTAACTTACACCTACACAACTTGGTGGCTGACATGTGTGTCCTTTAGTAGTTAATGCAGCTGTTGATACTGTAGGTCATATTTAATCACCTGTGGTACCACATGGTTCAATTTTAGGTCCTGTTTTAATTTATATTCACATGCTCCCCAAAATTATCTCCACTGCATGTGCACAAGACTAACTTGAGTGATTCTGTTGTGTTTGCACTGAATTCCTGCCTTTGTTTTTTAAAAGCTTCACACGGCTTATTGTCTGCAGAGACATGTATATTAAATTACAGGATGTAACCACATCTGCATGTCTGAACTTCTGCTACCTTCCTGCAAACCCTCCATTCACACCACAGATGATTGATCCGAATCAATATCTTTTGTATAGAATTTGGAAATTCAGTGACAAACCAAGAGCTCCTCAGCTTTTTGGTACTCTCCAGCCGGGTGTTGGGACACCCTGCTGTTAGTCAACAGTGGGGCTGATTATTAGCAAGCTAATATTCTTTCCTGTGTGAGAGTACAATGTGAATAGAATTACATGGAAAACTGAACATGACCGGTTAATATTTCAAAGTCAGAGTGACATTCTGTTGGAAATATTGAAGTTATATCAAAATCAGTCTTTCATTTTTCTGTTCTGTACTATAATTTATCTGGAGATGAATATGTGAATTTTCAAGAAATAATTTGATTTCATGTCAAGCTCTGAAATGTCTTTGTATTCAGCATCTTTGAACTCTTTCTCTGGGTCATTTCTGCTGCGTCGTGCCAAGGAAACAACCAAAAACAACAACAAAACCCAAGTTAACAATGCTGTGTGTCTGCTGCTTGTCCTATACATGTCATTTTGACAACATTTAAGTTTCTATCATATGCAAAAAAGAAAAAACAATATCTGGAGCCAGATTCATTATAAAAGTTAAATCAAGCTCTTTAAAATAAAGATTTTACACAATAGATAAGATTTCAAGAAAATATCACCCATTGTTAAAAAATTAAAGCAGGGGTCTTCAACCTTTTTGTTGTTTCACAAAAAGCAGTGTTAGTTTAGATGTCTGAGAGTTGTTCTAAAAGTGACCTTATACACATAAAAACACAGCTATTATTTAAAATTGTAATAAATTACCCTGGCGCTTGACTACCAGGCATCTCTCTCTTTGCCTGTCATTATTTATAGTTCTTCTGCTGTGGCTTTCTCAGTGCTAGAATATTCAACTAATACCATTTCCTTCCATTTATTAGGTTTCAAGGGCTCTGTGTGTCTGTGTGTGTGTTGACCGCAGCACTTCTCGGTTTTTGCTGCAGAGCAGAAAGTTAAACCCGAGGTCTCTTATGGAACTGTAAAAGTAACAATAGAGCTCCCGAGTGCAGGTTTAGCACAGCACAGCAGACAGTGGCTCACAGTGCTAATTGAAAGGCTGTGGCCATCCCGCACCATCAGCTGCTTCCATGTGTGATTATAGATCTGACTGTGTGACCCCCAAATACAAAACCCCTGCAGTATCTAAACCCTCTGATGCCTCCTTAAAGTCTAGCAAGAGTGACCGCGCTGTCATGGTAAGCTTCCAGCCTCCTCAGGGTCCTCATTATCTGTGACAGTAAAATCCTCACTTCCTATTCGTTACATATTTAAATGTTCCCGCATACACCATGATAATAACACCTGCTTATTTCCTGGATTGGATAAAGCTCCTCAGGTGTGGACAGATGCAATATCAGCTTCCAGTCAATACTCACTGATGCCCTTTTCTAAACTGACCTCTCAGACACACCGACGTAATTCAGACAAGTATGGATGAAATGAAACGTCCATGATTACACCGTGTGTGTTGGGCCTTATTACATCCTGAAAATCCTTTTTTTAAATCTGTTAACAAGTTCTGCTTTGGGTTGGAGTACACTGATTATTTTCATATATTTTTCACAGCACTTACCGGTATATCAATGTTCAGGCTCCTTCTCTCAATCATAACTTAGTTCAGTCTGACACTGATATTTTTTAATTAGGTGTGACTGACACTGTCTGAGGAGGCCAGAGCGAGGATAAAACATAGACCTGACACAGTCACCAGACATAAATATAATACATCCAGTGGTTTCAAGTGCTTTTTCTTGATCATGATATAACAAATATCAAATTTAGTACACACAGTCACTTAGATAAAGGCTAGAATTTGGAGGTCAAAGGTCACTGTGGTTGTAAATCAAGAATTTATATTAAAAAATACTGCACAGTCTGTGACTATATTCATGAGTCTGAACAGACATTTATGTAAATTGTATTTAGTGTATGCATACAGCCTTGAGATAGTAAATCCAATTGTATCTAATATTTATAATTGCCAAACATTTCCCCTTATGTCAGTGCTGTCTGTTCCTGTTATGTGGCTTATTGAGCCGTTTTTTTCTTTTCTTTTCTTTTTTTTGGATATTTGCAACCCTGGGTTCACGCTGGGCACATCTGTGCCCTATAAGCGATGATGTAATGTCAATATAGTAATGTGACTCATGTGGGCTTTTATTTTGAAAAGCAAACGAAATTGTGACTGCTGTGTCTGATTTCCTGCCCGATCAAACCATTGAGTTTGTGGTTTGGCTCGGCCTTTGTGTGACACGCACTGATAATAATAGCAGCTATAGTGCAGCAAGATCATGGCGCAAATACCGGCCAAAGGGGGTGAGACTCCCAAATTTCAATATAATATTTGAATTCAATATGATCCTTCTTCTTATCCTCCACAGAAATGTATACTCACATAAATAATATAAGACATAAAAGGGTGAAAAACAGAACAAAAACATCAATAAAACAAGCTCAGGTTGAGTAAAGGTGACAGTCTATCATTATGTATGTCTCCTTCTCTTATGCACAGTGTTGTGTGTTTAACTTGCAGTATTTAATTATCAGCTGTATGCCATGTGTACACACACTGGCACACACACACACACACACACATATAGACAGGGAGCTACAGTATGTTCTGATCACTGCCAAGCCAAAGCATGCAACATGATAAGAACTGTTTTTTTTTCACATGAACACAGATGCATTACATGTGTCAACAAAGAGGCTCACATTTTTCCAGCATGTGAAAGACCCTACAATACACAAATCAATGCATTATGGTGGTACATATTTGAAACTTTTAGTTACATATTCATATTGAAAACTTAATGTGACCACAGTGAGGAGACAAGCCCGAATGAAGTGAGCATGGATGACGATGGATGCAATGAGGTGTAGGGTGCTGTGTGGAGTCATGTCGCCGTGATGTGCTGATGAACGAATCACTGACAACAATGCGGAAATACAGAAATCAACAACAACAGAATACAGCTTTCGAAAAATAGGTAAAGACGCAACAGGAAAAGGGGGAAAAAAAAGGACAAAAACCACAAGCTGCTTTCTGTCTCGGCCCCAGAGAGTCCTGCCTTGAAGTGGTTTGCTTCAGAGGTTATAGCTGTTGTGCACTTGGTTTAGCTAATGGTCCCTAAGCACAAACCAATCACAAAACGTTCAGTCAAGCAAAGCTGCTGATCGATTCTTGTCTTTCTTTTTTTTTCTTTTTATAAAATTTCCCCTCAAGCTCTGATTTTGATGTGAGTGTAGTTTTAACAACATGACTAACTCTGCTTGTATTCAAGGCATGCTGGGACTTGTGTGACAACAGATACCCCTCAGAGACCTGGGCTTTTGAGCTCCCACCTTCTACTACTTCTCAGTCTATCTATGCAGCCTCTGTGGTGTTTTTAAAGTGTCGCTGCTCACCCTGGTCTGCTGCCTCCCACCACTTATTGTGTCCTGGGACCTGCGGGGGCCGTGTGTTGCCATCAAAAACATGGCCCTTTGTTTTTCCCGACAGTACGGCAAAGCAATGCTGTGAAACGTGCCATCCACAACAAACAAACCGTTCTAGGGGCGGATGGCTTAATTGCTATTGATGGCTTGGCTAGATGAATGCCATCATTTTCAGAGTGAGTAAATAAAAGCATGAGAAATTTAGTCCTGTCAATTGTGCTCAAAAGGGTGTGAGACAATACCTCGCCAAAGCCGTTCATTATTGCTTTTTGTTCTTGCTACTCGCTTTCTATATTTTGTTGACTGCTTATTATCGCTCCCTTGAGGCCTCCTAGCCTGCTAATAGTCAAACAGAAATACAGTTATTACCAGCAGCTAATTATTAGTTGCTCTATTTCTCGCATTTCCTGGGACGGGACGGGACGGGACGGGGGGGACTAACATCAGAGCTCTTTTATTGCAAATCCAAATATTCTAGTATGATGGCAGCATCAGCTTTGACAGAGCACTAATCTGCATCATCATCATCATCCTCATTCTTTAATTACTAAACTAATGTAATATTTTCCCCAACTTTTGATGTCATTGCTCTTTGTCACTCAACCTAAAACCTGTGCTGTCATCACAGTGTTGGTAACCTGAAGCATTTACAACCACTTCAACTTTAGACACCACTGCTGGGGCAGCTGTGTTGTGACTACAGGGAAGCTACTGCAGCACTGCTACTAACAGAATGCATGACACGTGGCTGCAATTAAAATATTTTATATTTTATAATTTACAGAAAATAAATATACTGCTCAAAGTAAGCAAATAAGTAGAAAAGAAAGTATTTGTGCAGATGTTAGAAGGAATGCGGTTGTCTTACCTGGGGACACAAGCAGTCGAGGTCTCCCCCTCGGGGGCCTCAGGGGCTGGGCAGCAGAACTGGTGGAGCACTGTTTGGTTACTGTGGGATAGAAGAGTAAAAGAAAGAGAAAGTCTAGTAATGTCTAGTACTGCAAGCCTTTAGTGAGGCTTCATACCGCATTCTCTGTGTGCAGATGAATCGAAGCTGACCATTTCAGCACAACGGACAGAGACAGACCTGTCTGACTGTACAGTAAGGTCTGTCTCTGTCTGTGGTGCTGAAATGGTCAGCTCTGATTTTGTCTGACTGTAGGAAAGTGGGAATCAAAAAAATTTTTTTTGATCAAAAATCTGTCACATTATTTGTTTTTGATCATCACAGTTAGTCTTAATAGACTTAAGGGGTATGAACTATCAAGAGGCAGCAGAGATGTATGGTTGTGTTTTTCCCACTTTTCTACAGTCAGACACTGATAAATGTCTAAGTCTGTTTGAGGAAGCTGAAGTTGTAAAAAATGTGAAAAATCTTAACATAACAGTTATGCCTTTAAACTTTCTCGGACTGCTAAGATGATTACTTTTCTACCTATATAGTCTGATTAATCATTTCAGCCTCACCGGCCATGAACTGACTGTGTTAAAGTGCCTTTATTGCAAAATTACGGCAATTTATGAAAACATCATATTTTAATCTTGTGAGAAATATTTACAAGCTTGTGAAAGAGTCAGGCAGCAACTCCCCTAATGAAGCTTCAAAGCACTTTTTAAAGCCGTTCACTCCATTTTACTGGAGCTTGCTGATATACAGTCACAGGTGAAGGTGATACTGATGTGCAGCAAGAAAAAGAGCAAGGATATAAAAGTTGAATGTACATGTGAGAGAGCCAGGAGTGCTTTTGCTGTCCTCTCCCCCTCTCTTTCATTTTTCACATTTTTGATTTTCAGCCTTCATCCATCCTCAGCCATCAATATCCCCCCAGATTTTTCTTCTGCCACTTTTACACTGATTTTCCATCGCTCTAAGCTGCCCCCCATCCCCCTCTACTCTGCCATCTTTGGGGTCCTACAGACATGGTACGTTGTGCTAAAGAGGAATTTGCTCAGTTATTCTTACTGTCAGAGGATGTAGCCTGTGAAAAAGTGCAGCAGCTTTCTATTTGCCCTGGACTCAGAGCATGACGACAAAGACAGAAAAAAAGCAAGGCCAGCAGTCCCAGTAGCAACAATCACTGACAGAGAACAGTGCTTCCATCTGTTCCTCCTGTGAAGTGCACCACGTAACACATAGCGTCATGGAAAATACAAAGTTAGATTTTTTTTTAGATCTAAAAATGGCTCGCCCAATGAAGCGCAGATTGTTTAGATTGTTTAGCATCTTTTTTTAAGAGCGCTTAAAAGGCCGTTTGACAGCAACAATAGGCGTACAGGGGAGTATGACAGCGAATTAATTTCCATTGTCAATGGCTCCTCTAATTGTGTCGCCTTAACGACCATGACATAGCCGTAGCCATTTTTAATAGGTCCAGAACACAGGCTGCCTCTGAGGGGGACGCAGATTAGTGAGAGCGCTGGGACAGCAGAGATAAACGTGTGTGTGTGTTCTGCAGGTGAAAAATCAGCTGTGTAGTAATTTGATTCACTTGCTGAAAATTTACAGCAAACGATTCCAAAAAATCTGTTGGGAGCCCAGCACACAAGATGTCTGCAGTGTCATGGATCCTTGCTGCGCCTGCATATATATTCTGAATTGCTTTCACTTCAGGTGATTACACTGATTTGTATTCTTGCAGAGAGACACCTGAAAACATTTAACACACACATTAATGTATCTCTTTTGGGATTTTACCTGCGCCTGGCTTCTTATCTATTTATGGGGAGTCAGAAGAAAAACAAGTACTCTTGAATTATTATCAAAGATTTGGACGGGTTTTCTAAAATATGTACAAAAAAAAAAAATTTCTCAACATCGTTTTTTTAAAGTTTGCATGACAACTTCCTGTATCACCAAGCAGGAAGTAACATGATGTAAAATCACCTGAAGGCCACAGGTGGCTGGTTAGCTCTTAGCCTAAGCAGTGCACAGAACCTGCTACCATCTTGTTGCCATGCCACAGAAGAGCATTGTGTGTAAGCTGAACTCTTTCCGTCTTTAGGCAGATCAATGATGTGTGTTAATGAAACTTTTGTGCTGCTTTTGAGGTGCTGGTATTTAGTGATATATAGCCTTTAGGCACAATGTTTGAATATATGATAGTTTAATGTATAACAGGGCAAAGCTGACGTGCTTATTATATTTTATTTTATTTTCACATCTTCATGCAGTTTGTGTCAAAATGTGGAGTCTTCATGCTGGAGTTCAACTAGCTAAAGAAGGGGGGCTGCTACACTAGAGGTGCTTTTAGGTAGGTAAAGGATTGAAAGGTGGTGGGTTACATGCTTGAACTAGTCTGTCCTGTATAACACTATAAATCTTAAAACATAGAGTAGTAGACAGAGTAGTAGAAGCAGCCCTTTTAAAAATAAAAGCAAAAACCATGTCATTTTGTGCCATATTAATAATATCAGTCACTGGTACCAGCTAATAGCAGCTTAGCTTAGCATTGTATCAAAGGTAGGGCCTGGACTGTTGGATCCAGTGGTGTGTGAGAGTAAAGTATCTGCTTAGGTGGTGAAAACTGCATCATGCATCATTAGTGTTTGCAGTGTAATTGACCCTTGTGTTGATCGACTCACTTACTGTGTAGGTGATGTACAGACGCAGTCATATCAGTGGTATCCACAGAGTCAAACTGACCCGAGGATGCTCTGAGTCACTGATTTTACCACATTTTGGATCACGGGAAAGTGATGTGGGATGGAGAGAGCCATGAAGTCTTTTAATCTTTTCAAACACCTTCCCTTTTATTCATCCTAACCATCTTTCTCTCTCCGCTTTGATCTCTGGCACCTCAGAATCTTCTCTCCATTTGCTTTGCTTAGTTTTACTATCACCTCCACTCCAAAAAACAGTTTTTTATAACCTTTTTTGGTTAATGAGGAGACCTTTAAAGCTGCAACTGTGCTACAGAAATAGCAACTATCATGTCATATATCATGAATGTGTTCATACTGAAAACAGCTTTTTTTCTGATATGTGAACACCAGGATGTATAATTTTGTGACGACTCAGCCCTGTGTTCAGGCTTGCACAAACATTTCCTCTACAAGGCAAATTCTCCACGCTTTGAAATTATTTAATTCGCACACACAGACACACACACACACTCGTGCTGTTTGATCAATGCGAGTGAAGATTAAACTGAACTTGCATGACCTCATTTCTGATCTTCCACACCACTGACTCAGTTCCCCTCATGGCCTAAGCCCATTAATACCACCTATAAAAAATCTATAAGCTTTGATAAGCTCGCTCACACACACACTCACTGCACGCGTGTAAGGGAGAGTGTAATTTATCGCTGGGTGGTTTCATTGTATTTTTGTTTTAACTTCTGGTGTCTAATGTGTTTGTCGATGCACTCCTCCTAGTGTAGAATTCAGCTACACTGTGTCAATAGCAGCTCTGCAGCTCAGTCATCTCAGCTCCAGGCAGGAACACATCCATGTGTGCTGAAATGATACACCTGGAGGACAGAGGTGCTGAGGAAGGGAGATAGAAGTTTGGGGGTTCGCTTAAAAGCTGTCAGAATATGCAAAGAGGAGGCTGGGTGGATGGGCAGTCTCGGTCCATACATGATAGCTAACGCGTTCTAGTCAATTTTCAATATGGCAGCTCGATGACAGTGCTTTACTGGCAGGTACTGATGCCACGAAACTGTGGACAGTTGCTCCTTTTGAGGCAGCAAGTCATATTGTAGAGGAGGCGGGCTATGCGCCTGTCTGCTATCAACCACTCCCTCTTACAGGCGAGAGCAAAATAATATGATTGACTGGGAGTGTGTGAATGTCAGATTTCAGCTAATAAGTTGAGTCTATATCGTACCATGTCGTGGACACTGTTGCTCTGTTGTGTCTTCCTTTTATGCCATTCTATTTCTTTTTGTTTACTCTGCATACTCCAGATGACGGTAGCTAAGGGTTTGGAGCAGTTACTGTTGCTGAAATTCCACAGAAAAGATGGACATCTTTCTGGAGTGTAGACTTTGTGTTGCTTTTGGATGAGGAAATGCCTTTATCAGTTTTCTCAGATGTTGATTTATTAACTGTGTCTTTCTACCACATACAATGCAGTGATTCCATCCATTCCCAGGAAGTTTGCACATACTCACAGCAAGAACAAAGGGCTGTCAACCAGTCCCCCTCCAGCAGTTTCATAGTTGTTAGCCAGTCGTTAGACACACCTGGCCCAGTCAGCCAGAACATCACAGGTAATCACAGGTAATTATGGAAACATTTAGTGCTATTGTTTTTTTTAGTTTTACCCAGACCCACCCACTGAGGTCTGCAACCACATATAAACCATGTTTCCCACCAAACAGTTAGAACTGATGAAGCTGCTTGGATGAGCAGCGAAACGTCTTCAAGAAAACTCTACAAGTCCAGACGCCTTGCTTCAATCTTCTCTATGTATGATGACCTGGATGACTGAGCATCTTCATCAACAAACAAACTGTGTTTAGCTTCAAAAATTCTATCTGATCAGTTTAGCTTCTAAAACATGGAAACTTAGCCAAAAAGACTAAACACAGTAGCTGTAATGTACACTGCCACAACATGTAGTCACATTCTCGAGGATGTACACATTAGATGTTAATAGGCTACAGCTAACATCATACAAATTACAAAGCAGAGCTCAGGAATCATAACTACTACTACATTTGGTACACAGCATTCTTCTATCTGAACACTCTGCATGTTCTTTGACCACAGAATACTGTATAGCTATGTAAACTGTAGCTGTTTTGACTTGGCCTGAAAAATGACTCTCTTGTTTTTCAATTATGGATTGGCTATTTAATTTTCACACATCATTTCCCAGCAGATAAAAACTGTTGTAAACATGATTGCTGATTAAAAAAAAAAATAATGTGCATTATTATTATTATTATTATCTATCCTGCTGCTGCAGACAGACAGAGTTGCCCTATAATATGAGGCTTTTCACTGTGTATGGCTTTGTTTATAAAGATATGTTGTGTTTGCACGATAAAGAGAGAGACATACAAATGGAAAACCAAGCAGCTCCACTGGCCAATCCACACAAAAGAAACTATCAGCACATAGATCACCTCAGGTCTTAAGATTCATTTGCCTAATATATTATGTGCATTTCAAAAGTCAGCTCATCTGGTGGGAGTATTATTGGAAGCACTTTGATCACGTTAAATCAAAAAAAGAGACTCAAAATGTTTTTGACATACTTCACTTCCATTTGGCAAATTGGCAGTCGCTGTAAGTGCTAGTTTATCACTGTGTTTTACAGGCTAAAAGTGTGTAAGGCTCACGGAGGGGGATAAATTCATATGGCAGCGGCACATCTTTGTGAGGTGAGAACGATGCATTAAAGAAAGATGTGTGCAAGATCTCTGAACACCTCTTTACACTCATTTTTCTGCCCTGAAACCAGGCGATATAAATTCTTTTACACACACATGGCGAATTAAAAACAAAAGCCTCTCTGAAAGGTTTACGTCAGCACGGACGACTCTCTGGCTGTCCCAAGCGGCTTAGCTCGCCCTCTGTAAACGAAACGGAGAGAGCTGGAGATGGACGAGAGAGCAGCATGGCTGAATTTCCCAAGAGGAAGCAGAGGGTAAAATAAATAAAAAATCATTCCTGCAGTCTGCCAGTGTCAGGAAAGCTGGAACATTCTCACTGTGGCCTATTTGATTAGACAGTAAATATGAAACCAGATCAGTCCGAAGAGTTTTTGCTGCATTATGTCTGTTAGGTAGGGTAGGAGATTTCATTCTGATGCACTTTTTTAAAATTAGTGTAACTTCTCTTTACAGTCTGATAGCAACCGATTAGTTCGGCAGTTTCACATTAAAACGGAGAATATGAATTATCTGTGGAAGATATAAAACGCTAAAAACATCAGACAATCCTCCGAGGCGCCCCTACACGTTGTATTGGCTGGTTGTCACTCTCTTCCTGCTCTGCGCGCACCAGAGAGGTACGTGAACTCGATGCACGTGAACGCCAAGTTAAACACCGGATCGGCGCATAATGGCGGATGGCAGAGATGCTACCAGCGAGTGGGAAAAGAAACACTGTTTTTGGAAACGCCACCACCGGAAAACGGCTTGATGCAGAAAGATGTGAGACAAGAGTGGTTATCAACACGACTTTGCAGCGCTGGCTAAGACTGAGAGAGCAGAAGCGGCTACAGATTTCTGCTGTGGTGGGCACGGTTCATCCGTACAGGTAGGCAGCTTTCACCAGGCTAAGTTTGCTAACGTGATGCTAGCATGATGCTAACAGACTCTGATCGGCAGATTTCTGTGTTTCAAATCAAGTTTTATTCCATTTACTGGTTTTTCCGAGCTTCTCTCTGATGATCAGACAAACTTGGTGTGGATACAAAGACTTTGTTTTTGTCGATGGTCATTATCATGGTCACATCAGTGTTGCTAAACTTGCTACGTGTCTCTGTGTTGTTGTTGTTGTAGCTGCGTCCTCAGCTCTGCTGAGGGAGAGCAGAGCAGCATCTTCTGTCATAGACCTGCTGCTGTTATCATTGTTCAGTTTACTGCTGCACTCTTTATGTCTTGCTGTAATTACTGTACATTGTGTAATTGTGATATTCTCTCCACAGCTCTGTGATCTTATGACCAGACGCTGCACCAGACCAGACCACACCTGCCTGAGGACAGCACGTGATAATAATAATCACTGATTTTGTTCATATATATATATATATGTAATGTATTTTATTTAAATCCAAATACAGTAAACTGTTGCCAACATATCTGGTTTTCATTGTTTGTGCAGCTTTTTAAAATAACAAAGATTGAATATTTTCTGTAATAGACAACAAACACAGTTACAGTTTTTCAGTGAAGATATTTATTCTCATGTATGATCAACAAAAAAGAACAGAAGCACCAAACATGTTAGAACCTGAAGAAATAACAGGCCAGCTCTAGGTGTGGGACGCCTCCCTGCTACACAGGCCTGTGTGTGTCAGCATGAGGATGCACCAGTCACCAGGTTGTCCACAGCATCATCATCAAACAACAGCTGGCTGCACCTGCTGCAGGAGGACCATGGTGAGGAGGTCAGATGTCAGGCTTGGTTCAGATGGAGCTCCAGCAGCTGATGGGTCTGCTCCAGGCTCAGGATTTGAATTCTGACCTGTCAATCAGTAAACAATAAACATTTATATACTGTCAATAAACAGAGTTTTACCATCCTTGAACAGGTCTTGCATATCATTGGTGTTCAGACTAAGGTAGAGCAGGTAGGTGTCTGGTGATGTGAGCTAGCTGAATATCTGTAGGGAGCAGACTGCTCTGTAAACAACATAAACACCAGAGGAAATGTAGTGAAGAGTCATATATTCAATGCTAACTGGCTGTGTAGCATCACCACCCTTGTTGATAAGCTTAACAGGAATTCATCCATAACATAAACTGACTGCGTAGGAACACACTGCGCTGAGCATTCAAAGCAAAGACGGTGTAGCATCATGGCTAACATGGCAACTATAGCTTTACATGACTGCTGTGGCTAGTTGGCCTGCAACACCGCACTCATTATTATATAAATAGTATTACGCACTGTTTTCATACACTAACATTTTCGCTTGGCAGATCTAGCTTGCAATAACTGCCACATTTGTTGTTTATATTTGTTATGATGATGTTACGTGTTTTTTACCTGTGAATGAGATCCGGCTGATGCAGGTCACGGTGCTCGACCACAGTCGTCTTCTGTGAACACATACTGCGCGTCCCTGTGATTAGGAGGCGTGGCTTCAGGGTGGGCTCAGAGAGGAGGAGGCGGGAGTGTATTTTCAAATTCTGGCTGTTACTGAGTTTTCAAGATCTCCTACCCTACCTTTAAGAGACAAGCCTTCACCTTGAAATCACAGTCAGAACACCTAAACCGGTGGAAACTTTAGAGCAAAACAGACCTGGGCTTGTTTAAAATTTTTATTTGAATATATGCTATATTCCAGAGCCAATATCAACAGTGAGGCGTTGGTTTGTGGATATTTTCAGCCACTACATGTACAAGAAAAATTATACACCCTCTAAAATATCAACAGTAAATGTCAGGTTTTGATGTCAACCCGCAGAAATCAAAGACGTTTTCTAGGCTCTCAACATTTCCCGTTCTTTTTCATCTCAGCTCCCAACTGTTGGTCCCCCCTTCAATAAAACTTTAAGAGGAGCATTTTGATGAAGGAGGAGGTAAAAACCAGCCGAGAATGATGGATCTGATGCCAGATTTGTCATTTACTGAGCTAGCAAGTAACTACTAGACTGAATTTCGTCCAGCGGCTAAATAAAGACGGCCACCTGTGTGTTTTTGAGTTGTGGCTCAGCCATCCTGCCAGTGCCCGACTTTGCCCGACTTACTCAGCTAAACCAAAAAGGTGGCATGTGACGTCTAGGCATTTGGTGCTTAATGTTTCCAGCCCTGGATTGATCCACTTTATTTTTTGCTAATTCCCATGAGACATCACGACTCATTAAATCATTTATGTACCAATCCATCTGGCCAGGCTTGGTTCTATTTGCTTGTGGCTTGTGGTGGTTTGGACCAATGAGTGTCCTCTGAGGCAGTGCTGCAGGCATGGCTGTGTTTTAGCTTGGAATCGGACCTGCTAACTAATGCTTTGTAACCTTGAGAGATCCTCAGCAGCTTGTTTTGTTTCCTCTTCAGTGCTCTCTCACTGCGTCACATGATTCATGGATGTCATCTGTTAGCTTGTAAAACATGTTGACTGCTTCATCCAGTCACCTGCTAAGTGTTCTTTAAAAACTCCTGTCTTTTTCAAACAGTTTACTGGGCCAGATGGTTCTGCATCATTATTAATTAATTCAGAAGGCAATGTTTTTAAGTTCTGAGTGCTGCAAAAAGATTGCCCCTATAATGAAAGAAAAGCATCACCAACAAAAACCTAACACCGAAATATACTCAGCCATTCGTTCTCCTACAAAAGCAGCAGTTTCTCCAACTGTTTTCATCTCATCTCCAGCTGGTCTGCCACTATCGAGTGGTTTTAACGGCTCATATCGAGCATCAAGCTACACTGTGTTGCTGCAGGGCCATCTGCTGAAAACTTGGCAGTGGGTCAGATTTCACAGATATATTCCATGCTTCACGCTAATGCTTGACAGCTATCAAACTGACATGGCTGTCATATATCAGCCAGGGTTCGGGCTGATGAGGGAAATCTACCAGCAACAGTATTTATACATTTTGTGATGGGAGTCATTTCAAGTGAATGATGAATGGAGGCGTGAGGACAAAAGAGAAGAAGATTCTTTATCCACTTTATCCCCTAGTTCCCACACGTATGACTCATTCAAATCCTGATTATCTTGTTGGCTTGTTTTAGTGTTTGGTTAAAACCTTTGGTGACATCACTGATAGGCATCAGCTCCTCCCCATAGTGCTGCATACCTGATGATGTAAGCCTGCGTGGCGTCAAAGGATCGACAGACGGTCAGTAGTGATGTAACCACAGTGCAAAGAAAGGACAAGGTGCTTTTGGGGTCATATAAATGTGAAGACAATCTATTCTGTAGCAGAACAAAACGCTTATATAAAGCGACAACCTGGCAGCAGGACACATGCAGACTTGTGGTTTCTACCTGACGCTTCAACCAAGCATTTAATAAAAGGTAATGAAGCTTGTGCAGTGCATCAAAGCACACCTACACAAGTATGTACATTGAGGACATGTATAAAAGCGAGGGGTTAATTAATTGGATAAAATATGTCTCCATAAATGTGAATAATGCAAGTGAGTAAATTAGTTCTATTTGTGTGTTTTGAGGTGTGTGATCTATTGAGAAGACGTGCAGTGCCTGTTCTGATCAGCTCTGCAGTGCCCTGCAGTCTTAGGTGGATGGCGTTAGTCTGGGTCGTAAAGTTAACCATACCTGACATTTCCTAAGGCGAGTGTGTGTGTGTGAGTATACAATGCTACATCGGGCATGGAGATTAAGGTGGAGAGAGAGAGCAATCGCCAACAAATGAACTGCAATAACAGTCAGGTTACACTAAGTAAAAATGACAGCATGTATAAATATACTTTGCTGCTGAAATACAATATACAGCCTGTAATCTATAAATAATGGTTGTATTTTTTCAGTCCATGAAGCTATAAGTTAACTTGCAAAGTTAAAGATTAAAATGAACCTCACAACAGCTCAGCCCACTACGTTCTCCAAGTCTTAAGTTGCCAGACCCCTAATTTTCAATTCAATTGTTCTGCAGAATGACACCTGGGCCCATTGTTCCCTAGTTCATAATAGTTTCCCAAGGTCTTACAGTGTGTTCCCTGGGTCCTATGTAGCCAAAGTCTTATGTTACCTGGATTCTAAGGGTCCCAAGTTCCCTATGTCTGACAGAATGTTGCACATTCCTATGATCCCAAGGTCCTAACTTCTTAGGATGAACAGTTCACGCCGTTTAGCAGGTCATAAGTGCACTGTGTAATAATTTTGCATTGTCCTACTGTATTTTTTTGGGGGGTTCTATGTAAGCCAAGTCCTGGGTCAAATGTTTCTGTGATCAAAACTTCCTAGGGTAACAAGGATCCCAAAGAAAAACTACAATATTGTATGTGATTGTGTTAATATAGAAGTGTAGCCCATGTTGACCATACAGAGGCAGAAAAATCACACATAATTAGATACTTTGCTCAAATTGTTCAGCTCTAACACAAGCCCATATTTTCACTGCTTGCCTAACCCTCTTTAGACACACACACACGGATGCACACGGGTACACATTGTGCAAAACAATTACGATTGTCTGTTAAGGGATTTTCAGGGGCTAAGCTCTCAGGAGGCGACAGATGGGTGGATGTTTTTCATAGCTCCACTGTTCCTTCTTTCAAAGAACCTTCAGTCAAAAAGCTCACCAGCCACTGAGAGTCACATCACAGCACTGCCGTCACTGCTCTGAGGAAACTTCAACATCTTAGCACAGCTGCTGAATGGCAAACACCAGAAAAAAAGAAGTACAATCATCAAGAAAGTTCTGAGTGTTAATATATGGTCAACACATCTGTTTTCTTCCAACACTGCATACGATAGCAGCTGCTAATTGCAAGCTAATGGCACATCGCGAGCGGAAAGATAAATGGGTTGTAATGAATTACAGGGCAATTAAATGGAGGGAAAAAAGCAAGAGGTGTATCAGTGAGACTCTAATTATGTGTGCACATCACTTTTTGTGCTTCCACATTGTCAAACTGCAACAAAAAATGGCAGCAGTAGTTAGAAGTAGATTTTAAAAAAGTGTTTATCTCAGTTTTTAATAACACATGTTATCTTTCCATCACAGCGGCTGTGCAGATTTGAAAAAGCTTTGGAAAGCTTTCGTTATTTTCTGACATTATCTGTTTACAATATGCACTCAGATTGAGTGACACCAGATGACAACACCGGTGGCATTTCCATTTGCGACCAGAACTCTGAAATATGTAGATTGCATACTAATGATACACACACACACAGTGATGATTGCTCATTAAGCCTGCTGTTCATTTGCATGGAAAAGAAATGAAATGCATCCATCAGATGTGTGAATAATTTACCTCCAACCATGAAGGAGGCGACTCTCAGTGCAGCTAGCACACCATGACTAACAAAAAACCACATCAGGAATTCTACACATCCTCCGTAATGTTTACTTATAAAAAGATTATGTCATCTGGATGTGTCAAGGACGACAAGATCTGTCTGTCTTTCAGTGAGTCGGCATGTTGCCCGGGTAACAGTTGGGAGCCACGTTTAGAAAATATCCTGGTTGAGCCAAAGTTTGTCATTTTGATTGATTGGGAATCAAAGAGGCAGGGGACGCTGTGCTGAGGAAAGTAGGACAACATTTGGACTCCTCGGCCCTGCAGGGTTTCTGTCCCTGCCTCGTCTTTTCATCCCTCCACTTATTTGTCCTGTCTGTCATTCTGTCTTTACATCTATGTAATGCTGCTCTACATGATCCTACTCCTCTATCTAGCAACGACTTAAAGGTGCATCAATCTGAACTGACACATATAATAACCTAACTGGTAATCACATGTATTTTGTCATCTTAGGTAACTGTGCTAACTGATTGACTAATAGCGGTGCTCTGGTTGTTTATTTAATCAAGAAGTTGTTTCATGTTCAGTACTTTGACAATTGAAGAAGTCGTTTAAATACGTCATGATCAAGTAAGTAGCTATGCAGGTACTAGTTACCATTGTGGCCAAGAAAAGGTTCTGGTGGGAGGAGTTGTTCTCAAAGTGACCCTATCTAGTACCCGTTCCTAGACAAAACCATGATTTGTTTAAGATGAGACAGGGACCACTATCTCCAGGGAGAAAGGTACTTGGGTTAATGCTGCTGTGAACTATTCGTACATACCAAAACCTCACCAAAACACTGGATTACATAAGGGAACAGCCCTCCATGTTTTGAAATCATGTGTCATGTAACAATCCTCTATGTTATTTTCTCTTCAACCATCATCTTGTTTGAGGGGTCACTGAGATCAACCAATTGTCCTATATAGGAAGATATTGCTGATGTCAGGTGAATCAATCCACAGTAAGGTCTGGACCAAGGCAAGGTTTTTGTGCTGTGTTTCTCCTGTGAGACTTAAAAACAGGCATGCCTAAGATTTAACAACTGGATGGTTGGAGTCCTATAGGGCAATTTGTGGGGAGTGTCAACCCCCAAAAAATGTGTATGGTGGTTAAACTTAATGGGAGCGAGGAATGTTAGGACCAGATTTTTAGTGAGAGTTGGAGCATTTTCTTTAAAATGGTTTATTTTGTGCCATTTGCAGAGCAGCACTATTATTTCAATATTCAAACAGAAATGGTTATAATTAAACTGGCTCAACCAATACCAATACAGACCAAAATAATTTCCAATGATCCAAAGTCTAAGCAAGGTTACACTCCAGCTTAGCAGACTCACACACCCCAGTGTAAAAGCCCATAGATCCATTATCCCACAGATCTAATTTTTCACAAGCTTTTAACACTACCACACAGAAAACAAAACAATCCTGAATATATACACACACACATGAATGCACACGGTTGCATTATAGACTGTCTTTGTCCTTGCTCAACTTGTGCATGAAAACAGCTAATATTCTACCAGGGAGTCAGGAATTACCCAGCAGCTACATCCTCAGAGAAATAAAGCAATTTAAAAGCACTACGCACCAAATGTGATATTTATGATTTGGATTCCAGCTGCAGCAGCAGCAGCAGCCCTGTCATAACCGAACAGACGTGATTCCCATTCAGAGAGAGGGGAGGGGAAGCAGAGTAACAAGGAGGATAGTCCACCTATCTACCAAGTAATGGTAAGAAGAGAAAAACGGCTGAGAGAGGCCCAGAAAATACCAGCGAGTCAAATCCAGCTCGAGACAAACATGCAGAGAAGCAGTGATGAATTTGCAGTTTTCTCTTTTTTAGCATCTTTCAGCTCGTTGTTTTGGGCATTCAGATGAGCAATGCTTTGGTTCACTCACCATTCTCAATAATTTTATCTCCAGTTCAAACAACTTCAAATCATCCCTGTGTAGCTACCCTATAGCTAGCTATCTTATCCTGGTTTGGTAGGTTGATGCAGGCTGTGAGTGTGGGTCAACAACAGTCATTTATTAGATACAAATTTACCAGCGATAGCAGCTCCAGTCCTCCCTCGGGCCACCTTTTAGTTTCCAGTAGATTTGAATAGAAACAGAGCACTGCCAAGACGTCAACATCAAGTCTAGCTTCACAATTGAAGTATTGTACCAACAGATCGAGGCTAACATGGCTGCAAAGGGTTATCTCAGCTGGTGGAGGCTGAGCTGGCAGAGCTCCAGGCTCATTGATCTGAGAGCACCAGAACAAGGAGACACTGCAGCATCCAGCAGGCACTCAGCAGGGCGTCTTTGTAATGTATGCAACAATGTATGCGTGTGTGCGCGTGAGCTCTCTTAGTGTTATTGCAAGAAGATGGTCACAGGCAGGAAATGGAATAAGAGACGGCATATAATTCTGCTATCCAGTTGGTGCAGAGCCAGTAGGAGGAAAACGAGGGCATGGCGAGTGCAGAGGGAGTCGCAACCAATGCAGAAAAACATGCGGGCTGCCAGGTGGCATGAGGCGTGTTAGGGTTTGTGTGCATTAGCGAGGGCTTTGTGTGTAAGAGCAAGAGCTTAATATATCTGTGAGAGTGTGTGGGAGGTGGGGAAGCAGCAGAGAAGCACCTGGAGCTACATGAAATCCCAGAGACTTCCACCTCAGGCAACAGGATCGCTGCCCATCAGACCTAAGCTGTCACTCCCTCGTGAACACACACTTTAACGGATAACACACACACACACACTTGGCAGCCCATGCACAGATCAGCAAAGGACAGGGTGGGCTGAAGGCCCCAGTCCAGTCAGGAGGTAGGTTAACCATCAGAGCCTGATGGTTGTAGAGGGTGGGTCTGAATACTGATTTGGACTGCAGAGGTGGCTCGTGTAGCATAAGCTGCTGATTACAGGGAGGAAGGGGAGAGAAGGGAGGACATTTAAAGAGTCTGGAAAGACAAGACGAAGGACAGGCAAGGAGTAACGAGGTAGGTGGACAAAGGTCTCTTTTGCAGGCAGAGAACAAGGCGTCAAAGATTGGAAGAAGATAAGGACAATGGAAGCTGGGAGAGTGGGAGGCGCAGTTGACAGCGTGAGGAGGAAGAAAGAGGAGTCGACAGTAAAGCTGAAGGCTTCCTTCAGATCACACGGGCCCCATAAGAATCCTCCTCAGACTGAGTAACACAAATGCAACACTTCAAACTACCCATGTGAGAAGTTGGAGCTCACACCAGAAACAACTGTTCCGAGCTTTGGAACATTTGATTTGCATTCTTCAAATTATGGAGGAGATGAGGAATGCAGGAGCATTAAATTTTTCATTTAGAGCTTTTCAAATGAATTTTCTGCGTTGCTTTTAATCAAATAAAAAGTCATAGCTGAGCAGGGAAAATAGTGCTTAAGCTGGAAATCCAATAGTCAGGGAATAGTTGTTTACTTTAGTGTTTAACTTATAACTCTAAATGTATTCGTTTTTTAAAGTTTGATAATCTGCCTTTTATAAATACATATCTACAGTCTATTTAAAAGTTATATCACACCTCTAGTAGAAAGTCATCTATTTTACAGCCAGAGCAAAGATGCTAAACTTCAGCATGTATGTACACATTTGTGAGGGTGTGTGCAGTAAATGCACAACAATATGAAAATTGATGCTAAATCTGTAGAGCGCCTGCATGAATTGGTCCACGGTTACATGAAGATAACCTTGTGTGCAGAGAGATTTTGTGCAAGAAGATAGTTAGCCCTAGATAGTTAGCTTGAGACAGACAAGCACAGCTAAGTGTCCATGGTGTCTGTAAGGAAGAATAATACTGATCTCAGATGTGAACACTGCTGTCTGTACACTTAATATCGAGCTTCCCCTAGCAGCCAGCTAACTTGACTTTGAGTAAATACTGCAAAAAGAAGGTAAAGGTTAGCTTGACTCTTCTTTTTAGGGTGTGACAGATTTCCCACATCATTCAGATTTCTCAGCAGAGGATACTTGTTGAATGGTTCTGTATCTGCTCCATTACTTCAGCGAAACTAAGCAGCAGTCCTGCAGCTATGAACGGCACGGACAAGTGTATTGACACGACTTATTAGTAAAGTTTAATAGAAATGTCTGCTGACTCATCAACTTGTCTGACCAGGATCAATGCAGTGAGTGAAAAATAACACGTCTCCTGTATGTCATGTATCACTGATCCATCGGGGACGAGACGAGTGTACAGCGCGCCTCCCTCTCCTCATCTCTGTCTCATTGTTCATCATTCTGCAGAACTGTCGGGGGCCTGGCTGGTAAATCAGCAACAAGCCTACTTACTGAATCCCCCTGTGACATTTATTTTGTACGACTCGTATCGCGTTGCTGTATCTGAACACTGCTGTGTGTGTGTGTTTTTTTTCTAAATATATACTATCCCTGACCCACACTATTTGGGAATTATAACTTAATGGCACGATGAATCAATCTGGATTAACAGAAACAATGCAAATGCAGCCGAGTGGAACAGATAGGGGTTCAGCGCAGTGTGGTGTGTTGCTGTGGCAGAAGCATTTCATGTGACCTTGATAGTGGCAAGCGAATAGCATGTGCTGAAGCATTTACAGCACAGCGCCTATAGAGAGTCAAAGTTGATATATTTTGCTGAATTGACAGAGAGGTAGTGGGACTGATGCCTCTTAGAAAACATGTGAGACTTAAATGAATGCAGTGAAACACAAAAGAAGGTCCTGGGTGCAGTTATTTTAAACCTGGGACTACTTAATATGCAAAAAAATGTTTTTGTTGTGCTTTTGTTTGCTCTGTTTCAGGATTCTAAAATGTGATTTTAGTCCAGCTCTGCAAAAAATAGGTTGTTTGTATTTTGGTCCTTAGTTTTGTGTGAGACACGGACTATTCATCTATACATGACCAAAGCCTTTAAACCTGTACAGTAACCTATATGTCTTAGAGTGTCTGTGTTAGACTCCAGATATTAGTCTGATCCGGAATCTGTGTCTGTGTATTTGTGGGTTTGTCTGCAAAAGAAAAATGGGAATAACTGTAATGTGCAGATATTATGACAGCTTAATGTCTCATATAATCTAATAACTGAGAGATAGCAAGAGAGAAATGTATTGAAGTGTAAGAACAGTCTAGTCATTTTTGTCTCTAAATCTCAAAATAAGGATCATTTTTGTGTTATCAAATAAAGAAAATAAGTAAATATTCATATTTTCTGTTTTATCAGCTTTAAATTTAACGTTGGAGCCAAAAACTTGAAATGAAATAATCACAACAAACCCACAGAAACATTTAAATTTCACTCTCAGCCGCTATCCTCTTCCTCACAGGTGTATTTCTGCAGCATGGCGTCTCTCAGCTTGTGTCTTAATGAGGAACAGACTGTTGCAATCTTCAGTGTAGGTGTGTTTGAAACCAAAGTGCTGACATGTGTTCTCCAAGTGGATGATATGCCTTCAGGAGTTAAGATAGTGTGTGTGTGTTTACAATGTCACCACGCTCACCTGGCAACCTGTGAAAGTGCTACCTCAGCTGAGCCTAAAACCAGACGCTCATCACACGTTCGGACAGTGAGCTGTGCTGTGACCTCACCAGGACGTAGTCTGGTCCCACAGGTTAAAAAAAAAACAAACACTTAATCCCTGCAACTCAGTCTACCTGGTGCAGGATTAACAAACTGCTGCTGTTTAAGTGGCAGCCTGTGTACTCACAAATCAATATCCATTAAGCATTCAATTGATTAAACAGGGCAACGGCTGTGAGTGAATGATGTCAAACCTACAGGAGGAGCTTGAATTACCTGTCAGAATATTAGGCCCTAATTTAATTAAAGTGTGATCCAGCACTCGCAGGATAAATCTGGTTAATAAAAAATGTTTTGAAATCTTCAGCTGACCTGGGTGATGACAGGCATTGACGTGACATGTCTACTGACGGCCCTCCAGGACAGAACGTTGTTTTTCTGGACAAACCCTTGACTATATTTAGGCTAGAAAAAAAGCTGGCAGTGTAGTAGCTGCAGAAATTAATGGGGTCACTGCATGCGATGTGAATTATTTCACTTGGATTAAAAAATGTATTTAAATTTAAGGTCATTGGAGGATTGAAGGAATGTGGGCATATGGCTGCATGGGATTATTATTATTATTATTATTAGTGTTGTCATTATATGAGGAGTCCTCCGTGCACACAGCATGAAAGCTACTTACTCTGCTTTCCTGGCCAGTCCCACGGAGCGGCAGAGAGCGGTGGGAGTCTGCGGAACGAGCGACTTGCAGCAGGGGCTCCTCTTGTCCTCCTCCCCGGAGTCAGGGCTGGCTTGGCTCGTTTTGGGCGACTGGGGAGAGGTGGGGACAAGCTGCAGCTGCTGTGGGTGGTGGGTAGACGGCGCAGGAGGAGTCGGGTGCTGCTGCTGCTGATGTTGCTGCTGCTGCTGCTGAGGCTGGGCCGACAGACCGGTAATCTGCTGCTGCTGCGGCTGCTGTGGCGGAGGCGGCTGCTGCTGCTGCGTCTGCTGGCCGAGATGAGCTTTGTTGCTCCCCGGGTGCTGATGGAGGTGGGCCGGTGCCTGGGGACTGGCGCTGCGGTGAGTCGGGTGGTGGTGGTGGTGGTGGTGATGCTGCTGCTGAACGGGCTGCTGGACGTAGTGATGGGGGTCCCGCAACTGTCGGTTCTCTCCGATCAGGTCCTCCACCTTTCGCTCGAGTTCGTCGATGCGTTGGCGCTGGGTCTGGATCAGGCTTTGCTGGTTCTGGACGATGGTGGTGAGCTCCTTCAGGTACAGAACGGCTTTCATTGGATTATCAAGCAGGCTCTCCATCACTGAGTGTGGCTGTGGCCGTGTGCCCGGCTATGTTGGCTTCTTCTTCTGCTGCTGCTGGCGCTCTGATCCGTCGATGGGGCCTCTGAGCAGTGCGTAACCTGGATGCTGTGGCGGCAGTCTGACGCCTCTACGCTCTGGTGAGGTTAGGTAGTCTCTCTCTCTCTCTCTCTCTCTCTCTCTCTGTCTCTCTGTGGTGCTGATGCAAGGAGAGGGATCAGCATCAGCAGAGTGTGGAGGCGGGGCCATAGTGGACCAGTGATGTCAACACAAAGGCCAAAAAAATGAAACCGTTTTGCACGTTTCACTTTAAATTCAAACAAATCATCATATTCACAGAGGAAAAGGCAAATATTATAGTCTTGATATAAAATGAACAAAAATGAAAAAAAAAACCTTTGTATAACTGTATTATATGTTTTGATGTACAGCTTTGTTCCACCTAACTCTGCTTGTCACTGCAGCCCCTAACTAATGAGCAGGTCAGCTCCTCTCTCATCTAACAGTTTTGTATGTTTACATCATGCTGTATTGTGTTATTATGTTGCATGTTTCGGTGTTTCTGTCCGACACTAATATACCACATTGCCACTGCTTAGCATAATCTCAGTTGATTCAACTTCAGCTGTTTTACAGTGTTGAACTATAACTTAATCCCACAGAGATGTATCACTCTGCCTGCCATCATTGTTTCATTCAGGCTCCATTTTAGTAAATCCAGCATTATTTATCACAGTAAGAGCAGGAAGATGTTTCAAAAGCCAGGACGTGAGGCTCACTACTCTGTATGGATGTGTGAGGTCGTTTTGTGACATAGCACTGTGGTTTTTTTTTTTTTTTTGGAGTGGTGTGTTCGTCTGCACGGTTGGAGAATATACTATGTTTCCCACTTAGCAGCACAGTATGACAATGATTTGATGAATAATGGATCTTTGTTTATATAGTTTATATTCAATGTTTACCTGCAAACAAATCTTCTGTCTTTGTGGAGATTGTGCAGTATTATGTGAGTTTTTTTTCCAAATTGGATCCAGTAAATGAGGCTACTCTTCAGTCTGTGCCTCAGCATGTCTGACGTTACCAAAAGGGAAATAAAAAACAAGTCAAGCAGACAGTTAGCATGCAGGCAGAGCGAGGAAGGGAAATGGGTTTTAGGCTCGCAGAGATGATCCCTCCTGATAAAAGTGATATCTCACTGAGTACACGGCTCTTATTGCATAAAAAAAGAAAATGTGCACAATTTATACTTCTTGCTTATTCACTCAGTTTTCAGTATTTTCTTTGATGAATCTATTGTTAAAAGTTTTATCTAACCTACTAAAATCAGGTGGGAGAAAATCTCTGACCTTGAGTGAAATATTAGGACCACAGCAGAGAGCCAGTGTGGGTGCAGCCAGGTCCTTCCTTCCATATGGCTGCTTTACAAGCTGCATGAAGTGAAAAATGGCCAGCACAGCAGAGCAGCGACGCACACAGCTGCACAGAGCCAAGAATGAGTTTTGCAGTGGGATTGTACAAAAAAAAACTATAGTGCCAGCAGTGACTTTGGAGCAAGGCCGACATTTTACTTATTATGGACTGTCTGTGCTGGAAGAGGCGCTTATACCCACCTTTAACACCAATTATCTCATAGAGGAGTCCGAGGTCTGAGGGGGTCACGCATCCTTGATCTGAAACGACAAGGACGGGGCGCACGCAATGTGTGATATAATCGAGTCAGTGTGAGGAGATGAGAAGTTAAAAATAAAGCCAGGTTAAGGTAAACATCGTTTAATTCTGTCACGTAGATTTTACAATACAGCTATACACCTTCACCCAGAAATAATTATTTTCTCCTGAAACAGATGTAAGAAGATTAGGGCCAAAGAATAAATAATATATATATATTTACTTCCTTTTAAATGTCAAAATCTAGGGGAAAACTGAGATCAGAATTCTCAGAAAATGTGCATTTTAATCACAGAATTCTTCTCTTTCTTCTTAATATGTAACAATTTTGAACTCCATGTCAAGAAATCACAAATTGTCATAAATATATATGAATGTTGACGTCTCTTTGATTGATTAGTGTAAGCCAGTAATCAGAGAAATACATTTAAAATCTCTCCTGTGGCTGCAACAAGCTTTGTCTGTGTTTTTTGCCATGTTTGTGGTTACCATGGTGACCGTGCATACACTTATCCCTTCAACCACAGCAGGGTGCATATAGCTACATAAACACCACTTGTTGACCAACAACCACTATTTTCCTAACAACCTAAAACAGACGTTTCATATATGACAGTGGAAAGTAACATAACTTTTAATTTCCAAGCAGTGTCGTTTTCCTCAGAGTGCTGTTATAGCTCAGGTTCGCTGCTTCGTTGAAAATACAGACACAGGACTGAGTACGTTGTTGAAACAGAAAGCTGTCTGTGTGGGACAAACAAGGACTGCTGTTTTTCTGTTTTTGTTTTGAATAGCCAGAGCACTCAGCACATACATGCATATTTCAAAAGTTTCCCCTTGAAGTAATGTCTCCTTTTCATTCTCTCTTTCACATTTCTCACTTCTCAGTTCCCTATTCTTCGGTCTCCACACTTCTTCAGCTGTTTTTCAGGGCAGTGTTTCTCATTAATATTGATAAATGGCTTGTTCTTCTGTCAGAATATGAGAGATTTTATGCCTTAAGATGACTTATAAGTTATGTGTCACCATCCCGTTGGCATGAAGTTTAAAAACACATTAAAAAGGGAAAGATTCATCAAAATGAAGCTGTCACTGTCTCCTTTTGCACTTCATGTAGTACAGATGCAAAACCTGACGGAGTCCAGAAACGTGTTTTCAAGGACTTTGGAGCATTAAGAGCTGAGATAAGAGTACATGACACGATAAAGTCATTAACGTCAAGTTGAGATTAATTATGTGCAACGATACATCTCATTAGTGACACTTCACAATGGCTCAAGTTGAGATGAGCAAGTCAGCAAGTCATTGACACTATGAGCATCTGGTAGGAACAGCACTTAAAGCAGCAACAAGGTTTGTTTAGTACTCACACCGTCTGCGTGTGCTGTTTAGCAGGTAGCATGTTAACAATTTGACCAAAATCTCGGCATTCTGTTGTTGGAAAAAACTGTTAATAAAACAGTTTATTAGGTTAGATTTGCTGCATTTATTGATTATATACCACATCAGTCCAATATTTTTTAAAAATGACAAAACATTACCACACTGTTGGAGTGCAGGAAATACTACAGAGTTTCTGTATAATGTACACTGCTGAAGGTAGTCCAAGTTGAATCCATTATTCTTCATCGATTCCTCCTTGTATCTCCACCCCAAAGACAGAGTGGAGATAAAACGAGTAACAGAGGCAGCTTTAAGCTGTGATCCAAGTTACACAGAGGTTATAAAAACAGGGCTGCGACTATATCCCTTATGTTATTGTAATTCTTCATTTATAGTGTTAGAGGTTTCTGAACCTATTTCAGACAGTAATGGCTTACACAGATGTTTGGACGGTACAGTCTGAGCACAGTTCATACTTCTATCAGCATCACTGTTAATAATAATGTGAGTGTGCCTGCTGCTCTGAGGAGACCTGAGGCTGTAAAGGATTAGCCAAACAACTTTTTCTTCTTTGTGTTTTGATTCCAGCAACTAGATTTAGTTTCCAGTGTGCAATAAAGTTTCAACTATATATCTCTGTATGTATTTGTAGCCCCTTTGCAAGATCCCACCTGATTAAAGCAAGGATAATCTTTAATGGCTGCATCTTGTTGACCTCTGGCCAGCTTTGGTGGCCAAAACCAATACCTATCAGCCCCCTCTGCCTTCAGAAGAGATCAATAATGAGAAAGGAGCAGGGCCACGGAGACCTGCTTAAAATTAACTCAAACCATCAGAGGTGATAGGAGGGAAAGTGTGGACAGTGCAGGCCTGGATGCATACATTTGGAAAAAAATGTTATTGAGGATCCCGAACACGCCGACAATGTAAATGTAGAGATGTTCAAAGAGTCCATTTAAAGGTGTATTAATACTGCATGCTGCAACCGAGGAAAACTCTGCAGCTCCTGCCCACACTGAGATTTATTATGGTGAGGCAGACCAAAGCGCAACGCGGGTGGGCAAGACCGAACCTTACCTGAGGTGAACCGCAGCTGAAGGTGATGAAAGAGCCCTGAAACAGCTTTAAGGAAACACAGAAAACTCTCTGCCTGCTGTCTGTCTAATGTGCCCTCAGTGACACCATATGAAACGTTCAGGAAACATCTGTTAAAGGCTCGTTGTTTTAAAAAGCAATTTCTTATCCTGAATTGCATCAAATGTAGGATTGTTTGTGTAATATATTAGAAATTAATGAAATAAGCAACATGGTCAAAAGAATAACAGGTCCTGCGTTATTTCAAAGTGTGGTGCAGAGATGTCTATGGATGTTAGCATGCTAACCAGTTAGCACCAGACACCAAATGCCAGTTTGTGTCACTAGTGAGTCGATAAATCGTACGTTTCCCACATGTGCTGTAAACGTCTAAGAAAATCAGCTAAGACATAAACAGTGACATCATCTGTATAGAAACACATTTCTGTACTTGCAGTACCGCAGAAAGCCAAGTCAGTATCTGGCTTATTAGCCGACTTGTACTCTTAGTTGAAGTGATGAAAATTCAAGCCCTCCGCCTTTTAGCTGGTTCAAATGGATTAGCAGCGAATAACAAATCTACATGGTTTGCTTTCCAGCTGTTTCCATTTGCCGCCTGTGAACGTTTCACTGAGGTTGTAAAGAGATTCACCTCTCAGTCCAAATCCAATTAACACTTTTTGATGGAGGGGAGCATATTGCAGTGTGTGTGTGTGTGTTTAAACCCTTGAATTCAGCAGTTTAATGCTATTTTAAAGCTTCTTTTCTGTGTCATTACCTCCAAATATAGACTATTCTCGTTCAGGGAAGAAACAGGATTTGTCTCAAGCTGCTTATTTGTCACATCATTGCAGAGAGCTATGAAGGTATGGTCTCTGGTGAATGTTGCAGAAGCCCACAGGTCAGATCAATGGGCTCCACATGAGAGAGAAAACATGCAGGGAAATGCTTATCAAAACATTGATTAAATCTTATTGTCATGGTAACAGCGGCACCATATCACCTCTAATGTGATGTCTTTATATGTACTCTTCACATTTCCATGTCACATGTAGTTGTACATGCTCATTTTTTTCATTGGTGTCGTCACCCACAGGTTTCTGAAGAACTGTTTTGAGTCCTAGTTGAAGGGTCAGAAGAGGTAAAGAGGTGGAGCGTGAGTGAAGCTGAAGGCAGTCAATGAAGGAGAAAGCATGTGCCTTATCTAAGATCATGGAGGAATTTAATCATCCATCTATATAATAGGGCTAAACTTTGTAGTCATTCCACATTTGGATCTGAGTGACCTTAGTTGTGATGGCCCAGACAAATCAACCAGCCATCAGTAGAAGGGTCCCACCAGTGAGACGGGTCCTGCTCAAGGTCCTGCCCTGGCTTTCTGTAAAGCACCTATAGAGACTAAGATGCTATGCAAATAAAATAGAATGGTTTTTTAACCAGTGAGAGTAGTAAAAAGTGCATCGGCCTCATATGGTATGTTGATTCATGTCATTAAATCAGAAAAATATGAGTCTTTGGTTTACGTCTGAAAGACCTTTAACCCAACATGTGAAACTGTCAGGTTTACTTCCCCCCATTAATGCTGCTAGAGGTGGGGGCAGCAAATACATCCCAGATATACAAATGCAATATATGCTTGAACCAGCATGAGCTGTATATGTATATTATTGTGCTGACATGATACATGACTGCTTGCACACATATACAACATTAAGAAGTAAGCCTGGAGCTCCTGTAGTCATGGGGCGGCCTGTCTAATCAACAGGCCACCCCCACCCACACCTCCTCAGTCCCTGCAGCAATAAATACTGCTCCTGCTGTATGCTGAAGATTAATGGCATCAATCACACTTCCTCATCACACACACACACACATTGTAATCTGCTTCAGCATTTTCTTTGCACACATTTTTCTTTGAGTGAAATGGTCTGCTTAAAGCCATGCAGCAGTCATTATTTTTTGTGTGGATTTCTATATTAGAGTTCTTTTGTAAGTATGGCTACACTGTCTTCAATGTTAATAAACATATAATATGTTCAGAGCAGTATATTTATCAAAGCAATTGTGGGCTGCCACCAAGTGGTGCTGATGATCCAGTGCAAGTAAAGCTAAGATCTGAGTCACATAGGATACTGTATGAGATTATAAGTATGCACTTATAATAAGGTTAAATTATAGCATTTATACTAATAATCATTTAACAAAATATGAAAATCAAAGCAGTTGCTATCCAGTGTTATAGCAGTTGCTATCCAGTGTACAATTTATTGTTATAAAATATACTTCTTAATTGAAAAAGGCATGAAAACAAAAATATACTTTAAAAAATAGTTAAACATATGCTGAACTTTAGCATACATTTATGTTTCTAATACAGTGAAATGTCCTTTTTCCATAGCAGCCCTCTGTGGGCCTGACTTGGCCCTCATGCTGTGTGTTGATCATTGCTGCCATAGAGCAATGACTAATACCAACAGCGCTGCCACATCAGGCCACTCTAACGTGTTTGTCATCTCAACAGGTTTCACTGAAGACTCCGGCGCTGTGACCTTTGTATTTAACACCACCATCATGTGCTGTTGACATGAATGCACTCCTCTCTGAAAAGCTTGTTCCGTATGAAGGTACCTCTCATCAGTGACTATATATAAGAGGTCAGTATACATTCTGCAGCCAGACCTGGGATGCTTTTCATTATCAGTGTGAGGCCAAGGGCAGAGGAGCTTATATAACAGCCTTTCAACATACATACAGATCTCAGCACAACACATGCAGCTGGTGTAGATTGATGACAGGGACAGACTGAGGACGTGTGACTTTTCATCATCCATATATCACACAATCACCGCACATTGTTATCCCGCTTATTGTCTGAGGACATGTGTCTGTGCTAAATGTGTTTAAACAGATGCAGGCCTTTACATAAACATACCCTGCAGTCTGCTTCTTGAGTAGCTATTGTTGGTCATTACTGTCATACTCCAAATAACGGTGGCTGGAGGTCAGCAGCCAGTCAACCCAATGACACACACAGGAGAAGCACAGGAATGCACACAATGTGCAGCACAAATGGTGTCATTTCTCAGGTTTTGCTTTCCAAGGCTTGGATTTATATCAAGGCTAAAAATAATCCAGTTCCAGGTGTTTCTGGAGTTTTATGGTGACTCGTCAGGAGGGATCTAAAAGTTCATTATTTATCAGACACTTAAAGGTGGAGACTAGCTTTGTTTTTGAGTTCTGTCAGCTCATTCATCCAATCTGTACAATGACCTAAACTGGAAAACAAAAGACAAATAGCCTTATACCTGAAGACACAAGTCTTCAGGTAGCGTTAACTTTTTCAGTTTTTATGTGTTCTGAAACTGTGTTACTGGTGTTTGGATTTAGACTTTAATAAAATCATTAAAATATTTGCTGATTTGTAAATATCTATCAAAAATACATCATTCCTGTGGCACACTGTTGTCAACAGGGAAGCTAGCTATACTAGCTTAACATGTTAAACAGCCATGAGGAATGCTTTGACTGGACACACTGCCTATCATAAAACATTATGTTATGTTTATGCTTAGTAGAAACTTGTGATCCTATTGCCTGATGTCATCTGACAATGGGACCAATGCAGACACCAAAGTCCATGTTAGAAGGTGAGGGTACGTACAATGCAGCAGACCTTTACTCAGGAGTGCAAGGTTTCAAGTTTTCCTTGGCACTGCATGAGTTAAGTTTTCATAAAAAAAACCCTACTGGTTAAGGTTTGGTATTAACGAGTCCCTGCCCTTATGAGCATATAGTGATTCTGCAGCAGAAATCTGGACAGATGTTCTGTTTACCTTGTGAGGAGGGGCTGGCGAAGTTAGTCTATCCCCACAGTGCAGGATGAGTAATAAAATTTAAGTGATTAAAATGTATATAAAACATCTCCTCGACATTGTTGTGCCAGATACTGCTGTCATAAAGATCATATAAAAAGCTTTTTGGTTTCATGGAGACTTTAAATAACTCTTTCACTTTAATAGCCGTGTCTGCCAGATCTATTTAAGCCTTATGGAGTTCAATATATGTCAATAACACCTGTTGTCCCCCCTCCCTCCCTCCCTCTTTGCTTTTTTAATCCATCATCAGCTAAGCTGCTTCCCGTCCTCTTACATGCCTCACATAAACCCACCGCTGCCAATGAAATGAAACATGATAAAGTCAAGTACACAAATGGAACATCAAAGAATCAAACTATTTATATATCCACTTCTTTAATTGTCTTAAGGTGTAATAATGAAACAAAAATATTTTGGTAATAATAATAATAAAAAAAAACAATGCATCTACTACTCATCCTACATTTTAAGTGCTTTGAGTCACACTGGGGTCAAACAGTAACCTCTGCCTGAGCTTTCTTTACTAGCAGCATCTCACTGTGCTGCGCTGCCTGTGTCGAACATCTTCTTACGGCCCTCCATGCCTGACATGGCCTCTACATTCTTACGCCAGTCGCCCACCTCGCTGGTAAGCACCTGGGAATGAAGAGCAGAATGAAGTGTTGATGTCTGTGGCTTTTAAGCACAGTTTCTGTGAGAACAATCGGACAAACACTCAGCACCTTATCCTGTTTGACGTCTTCTTTCTTCACAGACTTGAGGTTGGCCCTGAGGTCCATGGAGCCCTTGTGTTTGGAGCCCAGGAGAGCTCTCATCATCTCGTCGGCTGACACCCTCACCTTCCTCAAAGCAGGTTTTTTGAACTTGCCTCCAAGGTCCTGAACCTTCAGTTTCAGCTCATGGATCTTAAATGATATCACACCAAATATATGGAACAGCCACTGATGGTAAGTTCTGCATTTTTGTGTTTATAGAGAGACTTACATCTTTGTTGTGCTTGTTCACTTTGGATTCACAGTCATATCTCTCCTCATCCACAATGTCGATTTTTGCATGAAGCTGTTTGCATAGTTTCTAAATAGAAAATGTTTTAAATGGTAAATATGCAAAATATGTTCTTGCATAAAAAAACCGTTATCTTTAAGTCTTACTTGTAACTCATCCATTGGCAAACCAGACAGTTGCAGAGGAGGCAGCTTATCTCCCAAATATCGCACTTTCTCCTCTTCTCTGTCCTGCGTCTCTTTTTGCAAATCGTCAGTGGCTCTTTGGAGGAGAAGGATCTGATTGGACAAAACAGACATCAATCAAACAAGTCACAATAGGAAAAACAGAAGAAAGATGAAAATCTGGTATCTATAAAACAGACTTTTAGGTATTTAGGTGAGTATTTTGGGTTATAACCAATTGGCAAATGTGTCATGTGCAGTCTGTAATTTGTTGCTTGGCAACCCAGTTACTGAGCTAATTAATGCTAACAGAGAGAACTAGTATGTGTAAATGAAGACTTGTTGGTCAGAGTGATAATGCAGACATTAAAAAGAAAAACTGTAGAATTTTCCAGTAGAAACGTTAAACGTTACAGTCAAAATGTTAGCCGTTAATAATGGTTTGTTCGTGTGTTTATTGCAGGTTTACAACCTAAACGTTTCTAATAGATCTAACACCACTAATGGTTCACCTAAACGTTTCTAAACGTAACTAATAGTTCAGCTAAAGGTTACTAAAAGTTCCTGAAAGTTCATAATAGACCACTGAAAGTTCCTAATGGTCCTAAGAGTCACTAAATGTTCAGTTGGAAGTTCGTCCAGCTCAAAGCAAAAACCTTCTATACCAACACCAGGCTGGAGCCTCCTAGAAACATGGCTAAGCAGGTAGCTTCCTGGGTAGCAGACAGTTAACCAGCAAAGATTAAGCTACACTACAAACATGTAGGATAATATATACAGTATAATAAGGCTACAGGCTGATCTAGCTAGCTTGTTGGCTAGGTAGCAGTTTGACAAGCAGTAAACAAAATAAACAACATCTATAGTGCAGTAAACAGCATTCATGTTTCAATGAAAAAAGTATAATATATATATTATTTATTATATATAAAGTTTGTGTCTTAAAAGTTAAATTGTGGTTACAGCATGTACTCACTTTGAGGGAGAGTTTGCGAGAAGCAGAAATCTTGCATTTTGGCTGTAAAAAAATATATTATATGTCACAACAAATGACCACAAATCAAATTAATAACTGTAAATATATTTAGGTTTGTATTGACATTGGAAAAGTAAGCAATCAAAAGGTTTGTGTTATTTAAAGGAGTGACTGCTCAGCAGTACTATATAAGGGTAGCAGTATAGCCCTGTGAGCGTCAAACTTGACACATGAAAAGATAAAGCTTTATTATTAGGATGAAGTCAAGGGGAAGGCTCTCAGGGATGCTGATAACAATTCTGACAGATAACCAGTGCCAGATCGTGGCCATGTGCATAAGGACAATGTGTCCCCTCTCCATGCATGGAGGATTAGCACTGTGGAATATAGCCTCCTTACCTTATCCCCTTTGGGATTCATGGCTGTGGGTCTGCCTGAAACAACACAATGAAAAGAATGATACTACAGGCTGTCACAGGTTTATATTCTTATGAACACAAACATGAGTTTTCTTACCTTACAGCCACTAAAAGACACATGAGAGAAACAGAGATGTGTGTTAGTGAAGATCTAGACTAAGTTGTAATGTGACAACATCCTCTGACAAAAGGACGAGAACTGTTTCCTCCACTACATGCAGCATCACCACAGTTTCTGTTTGCAGCTTAACTAACAGCTGATTATGTTAACAGTAAATACTGAAAATTAGGCATTCAGATGCAGACCTAAAATGTAACACTTCATACACAGATGATAGTCCAGTTAAATCAAGTTAATAGAAATACTCAATGATCTACCAGAACCAGAGCAAAATCCCCAAAAAAACATCTGTCACACTACTATTAATACTTGTTATAAACGTGTCGTTTTACCTGAGAGCAGCGTCTGCAGAGGTGTAGAGAATCAAATAGCAGCTACTGAAGACAATAGGCGGCTTTTTATGTGAGGAGGGGCAGGCGAGCGGACAGCAGATATAACGTCTGGTCCCGAGAATGTGCTGGCATGAAGCCAAGCATGAAATACCACCTCCCCTGACACTCTGACAACAAAAGGGAAGTGTATTAATACATTGTGAGCTTTGCCTTAATGGCATTGTCATGATATCGCTACTTACTGCATGCAATTATGTTACTTTTTATTTATAGTCGGTATGTGTTTTCAATAATGCTAAACTACACTCTAATATTGAGGCCAAGAAAATAATATCATTGCAATATATGTGGACATTTTGGGTGAAAAATAATATATATACATATATAGCCCACTCTGCTATAAGTGATAATGACACAGTGGATGATTATAACACAGTCAAAATCCCCTCATGGATAACAAAAGCACACAATCATAGTCTAAGAATAGGATGATCTCCTTTCCATTTGAGGCTGTTTTTAAGTGTGGTGACACTGTCAGGAAGTCACTCACCTCTGTTAATCAACATATAACATTCAAAATATAAGGTCAATAATATTGCTGAGATTACCCCATTAAAGCATCCTTGTAATACTGATTAATACAATACTGATGATTAAAATCATTTTTATTGAGATCTGGGTAAATCTGACTCTGACTTCAATGAAAGAGTTAATTATAATGCTTTGTTTTTGTCCTTTATCTGACAAATATCAAATGTCCTAGCCTTAAACAGAGAAAGTAAATAGAAGGTAGATCCATAACCCCACCCTGTGGAACTCCACAAACGGTTAATCTGTAGTTCAAGATATAATAAATAAGTGGCTAGATGAGGAGCTCCAGTTTATATTATGACCAATAATGCCACATTTGATGTGCTATGATTATGCACCACTTTTTAATGGCCTCACGGTGTCCTGTGGGCTTTCTGTGTGTTTTTTGCTTGCTGTCAACAATTCCTTGGCAGGACTTTATAAAGATTTCATAGCCCAAGTGCTAATCTTGACCTGAGCTCTAACACTTCTTGCAAATCACTTAGCCGCATAAGCATCTCATCTTTCCAGTGGCTTATACTGGAATAAAGCTGATGCAAGCACTAAGATATTTTCTGTAAACTGAGCATTAGCTACAAGGACAAGCGTCTATGCTGAACCTTTGCTCTCTTAAAGTTTTCGGGGATTCTCTGAGATTAGAAAAATGAATGAGAAGATTTAAGTGATGTGTTGGGCCTGTCCTTGGTTTACCTGTCAGAGAAAGCTGTTGTTGTATTTTGGTTATTCAGCTTGGGTTCCACCACCTTAGGGTGCTGCAGGGTGAAATAGCATGCGGTGCTGCTTTCAGCTTCTGCACAACAGATATAGGTAGACAATACCTCAATGAGCAATGAGAGGCAATAAAAAGGAGGAAGACACTGGGGACAACAAATGTCATCATTTTTTTCCCTCAGTGATCCTTAGCAGGTGGGAGCGCTATTCCTGATGCAACCCAACTCCCCTCTGTTTCCATACAGACACATACACCCCAAAAGAAAAAAACAGGGAGGCTCTGGCACTGGCAGACTGCTTGTAACACACTTTCTACTGTTGCTACTTTCATGAATAGGAAGGTATCCTTTGGGATGGAAACAAAGGAACTACTGTCTGTTGTGTGATGCTGTTTTTCACCTGCAGTTTTGTCAGTTGTCTGCTATAAAAATTCTGCCCAGGAAGGATGAATGTCTTCTTAAAATAAATAAATAAGTAGAATTAAAACAATCAATAGCTAGGGCCAAACACAAAATCACACTACAGGGTGACACATTTTCAATGATCCATTATTTAGGTAGATTATATTTAACAGAAAAGTATTTGTGTAATTACTTTTACTGCCAGAAGGGGGAGACAAACACTATGGACCATAACTTTAAAGGTGTCTAACCATTGACTATATGACATAGGATTTCCACAAATCCTCACCCTGTTCTGGATCTTGTGCAGACCTCCACAGTGGCACCTCTGCTTGGGCACAGGGCACAGAGAACAGCTGACACACCACTTTAGCCAAGAGACCTGCCATGGCATCCCTCTGCCCGCTGCTCCAACCTTGACTCTGCCCTCCGGAGATTCCCAGCAGAGTGCCCACATTTCTCAGCTACTCTCACTACTATCAGCCAGCATGCACTCTTTTTTTATAACTGCTCATTTAATCATCTATCTTTTTCCTCGTTTAGTTCATTTTTGTCACCTGCATCCAGAAAAAATGGGGTGAATATTATATTTATTAGTTTACATTTAAGCACATGGGTTGAACATTTTGTCCACTAGAGGTCAGCAGAGCGCTATTTTACACTGCGGGCCACTGCAACTGCACATGATCCAGACAATAAGAGCATAAAATCAATTTTACTACTGTGAGAGTTTGTTCTTTTTTCAAATAAAAATACAAATAATCTAAATAATCTGGATTAACACAACATAATCTGACCGACAGCTGCAGCAGGCAAGACCTTTCTCAATCATCTGAAATCTGTTTTTTTCATCAATACCAACAGAGTCCAGCAGGTGGCGGCAGAACCTCACAGCACAGACCTCAGCGCTTCCTGCAGCAGCCAGCCAAATCCTCAGGAATGAAAACAGGATTTTAAGGTAAGACCTTCAAAATAACAAAACATTTTGGAGTAGTTTAATAATTTAAAGTGATAAGTTCCATGGAAAGTATAAAAAAAAACAATAAAAGAAGAGATAAAAAGATAAGAGTAGCCTATAAAATAATTATTACTGTTAAAAAAACATAGACAAGCAGAAAGTCTGGAAGTGCAACTGGAAACATACAAAATGTTTCAACTCATTTGTTTTACCAGCTCTGACTCTGTGTGTGTGTGAAGTAGGTTGTTGTTGTTTTTAGCTAGTTGTAGCATTGCTATGCTAAGGTTTACTTTAAAAAAACTATTTACAATATATTAATATGATTTATATATAATATAATATAGATTCATAGACAAATGTAGCCAGTGTAAATGTAATTGTGCTGACGTTCACCAAAAGGCTCAAACAAAATGGCAAAAATAATGCTAAGAGCATGTGACCGGGCAGTGTCGTTTTATTTTGACAGCGTCTTCCGGTGTCTTCCATGCAGTATAAGTGGCCTTGACGCGCCTCCTTTCTGCACAAGAAGCACTTTGTCTCGGCGAAGGGGGGTGTTGACAGGAGAAAGGGGGGGAGGTGGCGGGAGACTAAATTGGACTGGCCCGGTTTACTAACACCGCAGATCCTGCAGCAGGACACAGGCCCAAGAGGAGAGCACTGGAGGGCGGGAGAGAGGGCTCCAGGTGGACGACGGACTCAATCCCGTTTCGGATTTGGGATGCGGCGGGACACCGGGGGTCTGGATGAGCCCGCATGATTCCCCACAAGACCGCAGGGTGCGATGATGGTGGTGATGCACCGAGAGCAGAGCAGCGAATTCCAGGAGAGCCCGACACACTGCACCACCGCCGCCACTACCATCACCCCACAGCCGAGCCGCTGCAGGGATAGACGCCTTTCTCCATCCAACCCAAGACCAGATTTCCAGACCGATGCTTGAGCCAAACAGCCGGGTAACAGACTACCTTGCAGGCTCCATTCATACCCCACCTCGCCTGTGGGATGCGACAGGGATTTGCGGCCAGCAGCTTTGAACAGAGCCTGCCTTTCACACCAGCGGGTTCCATGTGCGTGCGCCGGCTTCTGTAAGAGTTCCAAGAAGAAGAAGAAGAAGAAGAAGACGGGGACAATGTTAGTGCGATGCTACCGGGCCAAACTGTCGGTGTGGGCCGCTCTGTGCGTGCTGGTGCTCTGCTGGTTTTACGTTTACCCCGTCTACAGACTCCCCCGAGATAAAGACATAGTGGAGGAGGTGCTGAGGCAGGGGGATGAGTGGCAGAGGAACCAGACGGGCATCGATCTGTACAGGTTTGAGTCAGATTTCTGTCTTCTGGTTTTCATCTGCGTGGAGCCATATGCTCTGCAGCTAACTAGAATACCTTTATTTATACAGACAAGCAAATAAAATGAGTACAATAATAGTACAGTAAAAACACACTAATAAGAAGATAAAATATCAAAACAGTGAATAAAATGTGTAGCATTATAATTAAATAAGGTACTGATTGGCAGCAAAAACACCACTTAAGTCAGATATATAGAAGGAATATCCCCTTGCTGTTGAGTTGAGGAAATGACCCTTTGACCTGCTTTGTCTCTACATAAAGCCTCTGTATGATGACATTATAATTCACACTTCAGCTTTGATAAAAAATCAGCATCTGAGGGAGCGTTTCGGTGGTTTCTTCTTGTACACTCTTTGAGTCTTATTTAAATCTTATTCACAGGAGAATGGGACAGTTCTCAGAGGCAAAGCCGATTAGGCTAATCAGAGAAAAGTGACACCTGCAGAGCAGCAGGCAGAAACTCACAGCTCCTTTCACACATCTTTGGTTTTGTTTAACAAGTTCTTTAATGTTGGCATATATTCATAGAATATTTCCCTCTGATGACTTATTTATAAATGTAGCCACCATGTTTCTTTTCCTGTCTTATAATTACCATTTTGTTCAGGCCACCTCAGTTAAAAAATCATCAATCCCAGCTGTCCTGCTGTGTCTGATGATGTCATCCTCTGTGCAGGAAGTTGCTGACAGAATGCTGCGATCCGAAGCGGATGTTTGCGGTGACCAAGGAGAACTCGCCGATGGGCAAGGTCCTGTGGTACGATGGCGAGATTTACCACTCGCACACGGTCAACAATGACACCTACCCGCTGTTTGTACAGGTACATTAACATTATTGCTATTAACCAGCTATCTAGCTGTTACCACATCTTCATCCTCTTATTCCCATGCTAGTAACTTAGATATCTAACTTGTGTATAAGGAAGCAGTTTTTACAACTGTTTCATTGCATTTTTTCTGGTTTAAAGACCCATCATTCATCATTGTATAGCTCTTGCATTAGTTTCAGTTGTTGTTAGAGCCACTTTGCATAGCATAGTGTGCATGGTAGGGTACTCAGTAATTGAGCATGGTCGGAACATTATAGTAGGATGTGGTTAAAGGTAGAAAGGAGAAACTTCTGTTAAGATAATATACGTCTCCTTTCCACTGCTGTGGTCCAGTGTGCTGCTAAAAAACATTCAAAGATGATTCTTGTTCAGCTAGCTGCTAACAGATTTTCAGTAGGTATTGTGGTCATATTGGTATCTTAATGTAGTTCAAATAGTAAATTCACATTTGGGTCATAGGTTCAATCACCATTGATTTGACATTTAGCTAAATAAGAAACCTTGAAGACAGCTGTGAATTTTATTGTTTTATTTTTGCTTTGTTGTATTTGAGAGCCGGACACTTATGTGCAATTCCCGGCACATGACTTTGCAACATCTGTGTTCTTTAGAAGTGCCAGATAACAGACATTGGGGATCATTGTTGATGAACGGAGGAGGGGAGACATCCTTCAAAGGGCAGAGGAGTATTTTTATAGTGATCTCAGTGTGAGGGGAGTCAATAGTAAGATGAGGGATTGTGGGAGGTGGAGCAAGTAAGAACAAGATGCTATGAACACAGTGTATCTGCTGTCCACTTTCATTTTTGTTACTTTTTTTGTCACCGCCTTATCAGCTAGCTTTCAGTAGGGATGGGAAATGGCTCTGCATGAGTTGTATAGAGTAATGGTTCTTGTCTGTTTGATGTTTATATTTTCTTATCTATGCTAAGGGCATTTTAACTATGGGTAAAATCTGGAGGAGGGATGAGATCCAATGTTATTTCCCCTATTTTCCATCACATGATGTATCCCAGTCCTGAAGTTTGTATTTACGCACCCGTGCATTTATATATATATGTACCCAGATAAGAACTGCAGGTCTATTTTTATGCTTCTGTGTGTGGGTGTGCGCCTGCATCCGGATGAGGACGTTTGTATGTGTCCGTGCCTAGAAACAGGACAAAATGAGAACGTCAAAAAAAAAGAAGGGGTAAGTGCTGTTGCCATGGTAATTGTATCCAGGGGCAGTAGGTCTCAATAATAATTACGGAATCTGAGGCCGCACAGATTTGCAGTCTAATGTCCTGTTTTGTAAATGTGATGAATATCTGACCCTAATTTGCAGGCGTTAGCTGAGCATGTTCATTCATGTTGGTTTGGTTGGGGGGAGGGGGTGAATAAATAAAGAGACATGAGAATATGAAGAGTGGCCAAGCCAGACCATGGGTGTGTGAGCGCACAAACATACACCAGCAGGTTTAAAACCAGATCCTTTTATTATACAGATTTTTGTAACATTTGCAGACCTCCCTAGTAACACGTCTTTTAAAAAAGCAATAGGTGTTTTTCCACTGCAAAAACATACCGGTGCAAAGCTTTACAGGAACTTTCAAATTACTAACAGTAACCTTTTCTCCCCTGTAATCAGTCCTTAAAAGTCTGACCAGAGATGTTTCTTGTTTGTTTTCAGTTCTCCCAAAATGTGCAGAGGTGCAGGAAACCATTTCATGACCCATCAGTTCATGCAGTTGTTTTGATTTATGAATTTACAGATTTTTTTTTGGTGGTGCAAGAATCTATGTAGCTTCAGGGTTATTGTGTACAGTGAACATTACTAAATATAATAACAGTTCAAACACATACCGATAGAGTTTGTATTAAATGCATGTCTGCATTAAGTCCACAGATGATTTGGTTCTTGCGATGATTCAGCTGAAGTGACCCATATATCTGATGAAGCATTTCCCTTTGTTTTTGTGATTACATGCGGTTACATTACGCTTTCTGTTTTGCATCACTACAGTCACTGTAATGTAGCTGGTAGTTATTTTTCTCTCCCTGACTCTAGTGCATCCCTCTGCCCAAGGTTATGGCACCACTCTGCTGCTGCTGCTGCACTGTACGACTGTCTCTCCGTCTAATGCTTCCATCGGCCTATTTTTAGTACCACCATTGCACTTCCCCTACAAGCCTAGATTGTGGGTAGTTATGTGTTTGCCAGAAAGAAGGAAACTGGTTGTTAGATGGGATGGACGAAGTTCAGACTCACTTATATAAGCACTCAGTCTGCTCAACTACCAGTGCTGTGATTGCAGGTCTGTACATAGAGACAGCCAGCCATGCTACACCAAGGCTGGCATCAGCAACCGTATTTGGGCATCTGCCAAGGAAAGTGCCAATTAGAGCTTTGAAGGTTAATTGCTGGGTTTTTTCAATGGCTCAAACAGAGCATATATATATATATATATATATACGCACAGCACAGTGGAGCGATTCTTTAACAACATACGGAACAGAAATCAAATAAAGGTCTACTATCTCATTATCTCATGAACGAACAGTTTAATAACTTTCCGAAGCAGCTGGTCCTTCTGTTACTATACACAGTGTCCCCATTATATGTTTTTGCCCAACTTTCTGGTTGCCCTCCCCTACTTTATGTGTGCTGTTAGCAGGGTATTGTCCTCTGACTCAACCCCCTGTCACGGTCCAAAAGAGACCCCGAGGTAATGTGTGTGTGTGTGTATGTGTTCATTCTCAAGTAGCGAATGCACTCCAAGGGGAATAATGAGCACAATTGTTTCCGCTGTCTCGCTTAATCCTGACCTGCGACTTAAATGCAGACAAGGCATAGAGAAGCAACATTTTTGGGTCTTTGCCATGTGAAGTGTGGTGCTTCAGTGTCCTCTGCAGCAGCTTTAATACACACAGGCTTCAATTCAGATAATGACAAGGCAGTCACACACAACCAAGGATACTGGGCGTGAGTCTGTAGTTACTGTATGATTATATGGAAGGATTGTACTGGTTCTGGTACTAGTTGGAATAATTGTTGTATTTGTAGTACATTTTTTTTAATCCTTTGTGACAGTGCTATGGTATTAATATCCAACTGTGAAAGCGATCATATTGTAGCGGTGACCTGTGGGGATCCACTGTGAGGCCTTTGCTTGAACCAATGCAAAGGTAATTCAATAACATTTGTTGGCTACTTAATATTTTCTTCCTAAAGAGGAAGATATGAATCAGTAGCCTTTGGGGCTGAGAAATGGAACCAAGAATCCCAATTACCTAAATGGCTGTTTCTCTAATGGCCACTTGATGGTGGCCTTAATAGCTGGTCCATTCCCCCTAGACCCTCTATGTGAAAATATCTGACTGTACGGCACACGACTCACAGATCTCAAGGCCTGAAATTATGTATGATTAAGGCGTGGCTGCTTCGAGAATTAGCTGGGAGTTAGGTGGAGACAGGTGCTGCCCAGAGCCCAGCAAGCTTCCTAAGTCCTCTTTGTATACAGTCTGTGAGAAAATATTTCCTGTAGATGATTTCAGACTTGTTTATTGTTGTGTCAAGACATTTTTCAAGTTCCAGCCTTTATTGAAATGCTCTTCACTGAGGAGAATTACATGCTAACCGGAGCTATGATAGTACCACACACAAACGGACAAAACACAGATATAAATAAAACAATTAGTGTCACACAGACTCAGTGAAACAGCGTCTGTGTGACCTCAGCCTGCTGTTTGCAACGTCTTTATCTTCCTCACTGCCTGGTCTTTCAGTGCCCCAGGCTGTGTAGGGGAAATTAGCACCAGGCCTAGGGTCATTTAGGGTGACTTCTGCTTAGAGCTTCATGTGTTCATGTCAACATGTTTTCCTTTGCACAGGACAATCCTCTGCAGCTGCCCCTCAAGAAGTGTGCAGTGGTGGGCAATGGCGGCATTCTCAGGCACAGCAAGTGTGGACGGGACATTGATCGGGCTGACTTCATCATGCGGTGAGAAAAACGAGAGGAGGCCTCTGTGGGTCTGCGAGCATAAATGTAACTGCTTCGCTGCTCCTTCAAATTTGAATCAGCCGAGCCGAGAGAGCAGCCAAACACCATCAGCCATCAGCGGTAATGAGAGCTGGTGTCGACTGTAGCCAAGAGAGGAGGACATACATAGAAAAATGGGCCATGCTGAGGTCAGGAGAGAAAAGAGGTGAAGCATGAATAAGCAAATAAAGATAGAGGAAGGAAGATGAGCAGAGACGTTTAACACAAGTTATTTGCCGGAAGTGTGCTATCTCACACCTTAGGCTGGGGGGGGGGAGTAGCACATAGGACATTATGTTCGATGTAAGTGAGTTCAAGTCAAGTCTAGATGGACAGTTTAAACCTGATAATTTTTTTTGCATTAGCTTTTGCCGTGTCTGGTTATCAGTTTTACTGATTCTTGCCAAACTATGACTCAGCAATTTAGGTCTACATTACCAACCACCAATTAACAGTGTTAGCGGTTGTTTTGTAGCCCCAAACCAGTATTAGTTTATGTATAATAAAATGGATGAGAAGCCGGAGGTGATTATAATGTGTTTTATCTTCATTCAGGTGTAACCTCCCACCACTCTCAAAGGAATACGTGGAGGATGTGGGAACCAGAACTCATTTGGTTACAGCCAACCCCAGCATCATCGAGAAAAGGTAACCAGGCAACGCAAAGCAAAGGGTTAAAAAAGAGTTTCTCCTGGAAATGTTTTAATGAAGGGCCATATCTGCATCTGTCTTTTTTTTACTCAGATTTCAGAACCTTCTGTGGTCCAGAAAAGCTTTTGTAGAGAACATGAAGGCCTACGGCTCCAGCTACATCTACATGCCAGCGTTCTCCATGAAGCCTGGCACCAACCCGTCGCTACGGGCATACTACGCACTGGCAGACACCTCTTCTAACCTCACCATGCTTTTTGCCAACCCTGAATTCCTGCGCACAGTGGGTAAATTCTGGAAAGCCCGCGGTGTGCACGCCAGGCGCCTCTCCACGGGGCTCTTCCTTGTCAGCTTAGCCCTGGGGCTGTGCGAGGAAGTGACGGCCTACGGCTTTTGGCCATTCTCCGTCGGCCTGGACGAGCAGCCGGTCAGCCACCATTACTATGACAACATTCTGCCCTATAAATGGTTCCATGCCATGCCGGAGGAGTTTGTCCAGCTTTGGCACCTTCACAAAAGCGGCACGCTCCGCATGAGGGTGGGACACTGCCCACCTCAGGAGGGAGGGAGATAAGGCTCTTGGAGCAGCTAAGAGAAGTTTCTTGGAAGCCGATGAAGATCATATTTGGGTTGTAAAGTGGTCCACACTCACACTTCTGCTGCCCCCACAGCTAATTCCTTATTATCATAAGAATGTCCTACACTCAAAACAACATTATCAGGGACAGTGCGCACACACCAACACACACACACAGTGTAAAGTACTCATACATTCCCTCTACTTGCCATATCGCTACCTTTGTTTTTGTGTGTGCATGCATGTGTGTTTTTACAGACAAACATCAGCTGGGACTAAGAAATGTAAAGGGGATCAGAATCAGAATCAGAATCAGAAATACTTTATTGATCCCCGGGGGGAAATTGTTTTCGTTCCAGGTGCTCCATGTATACTCAAAAAAGACAGAAATACAAATAAGGTAAAGTAGTGAGCGTAAAAAATAAAAAATATAAGATAAAAACCTAATAAATTCTAAACATTAATGTACATTCAAGTCAAATCCTGGAAAGTGAAGACTAAAGTCATATATAATACAACTTGTACCATGTGCAGTAAAGTCTTGTCTGAATAAATCCAATATGGATAAGATTACAAGACAGTGTGTTCTGATCTCAGAGGGAGGTGTTGTACAGTTTGATGGCCACAGGAAGGAAGGACCTCCTGTGGCGCTCAGTGGTGCATTTAGGAGGGATCAGTCTGGCACTGAACGTACTCCTGCACTTACACATCTTCAGATGGAAGATGTGTATGCTGACTGCTGTATCTGACTGACATATGGGGCAGCTGGACCAAACCCCCCTCTGGGTCTTTGTTAAGTAGAAACAGACAGAAAGCGAAGGGCCAGGGGTGGGGGTGGGGTTGAGGGCTGGGGTAGGGGTAGGGGTGGGACCATAAAAGACACTGAAATCTGGCGAAATGCTGGAAACAGGGCAGAGACAATGGTGTCCTGGTACCTACCTTAAATGGAAGGGGGGGGGGGTAAAAGGAGTGAGCTGGCTGGAATGAAAGGATTCTCCTCTGCTTTTCTTCAGCTAAGCGCTTTGATTGGCATTCTGCAGTGACCAATACAGCTTTAGTTCAAGCAGGAGCCATTAGATTGAGTCTTAACTATAACATCCTCTAGAATGTTTAGCCAAGTTGCATTTTTTAACCCTTTACCAAAAAGGGAAAATGAGTGCACCCAGCTGTTTTTTTTTGTTTTCAGGAATAATGTGACTTCTGCTGTAAAATTGTCAAGGGAGAGAACATTTGCATAGGTACCTCACATTTTACTCCACTGACACTTTGGTACAATTCAATCCGAAGCAGCCATTTCTGTTTCTTCATCATCATCTTCTTCTTCATAAAAGAGGGGCTGCTCTTGGAAGTCATCTCTTGGTAACTGTACTATACTTGTCAAGTGCCAAGCCAAGGGAACAGGGGTTTCTTTGATATGCAGTCTTGCGCTGTTCTCGTGCTCGGAAGTAGTGAGACACTGATATAATGAGAGTTAGTGACAGAAAAAAAACTCCATGTCACAAAGTGGCAGTTTCTTTGTTTGTTTGTTTTTTTGTTAGATGTTGGACATCTTTTAGAATAATTTGTGATTTATTATTATTAATGTTATTGTTGCACAGGAATATCTGAGCCTCCATCATGTGCTTTTTTGTTTTTATTTAGTTTTTTTTTAATTTGCACAAGGGAAGCTCGTTCATGATGTTAGAAGCCACGACATACAGATGTGGGAGTTTTTTGTACTTTGTACTAGATTTGCAATGTCTTTAAAAAAAATGTATGCAACCATGTGCCATACAAGGATGACTGCATGGATAACGCATGGAGTGTGTACCACAATCCTCCTCAGCCTCAAGATAAAAAAAAGAAACATGTCCGTAGGGTTAGTGCTTTATCCACTCTGGCTATTAAAGGGACAGTTAACCCTGAAATGAAATGTTGCTGTACTTTTTATTTAAATGAGTTACAGTTTGGAGGAATATGTGTAATGTTTCTTTCCAAAAATCATCTCATGTAAGGAAATCCACATGCTTTGTGGTGGGAAATATTCAATATGTATTTACTATCACTAATACAGAAGGATCCATTATATTTAACAGAAGGCCTATATTCATTAAAAACCTCTGTACCTCACGCCGTTAGTATACAGCAACATGATGTGTGATTTTAGGGTTAACTATCCATTTAAACTGAGCAAGGTTGAGTGCCTTTAAGATGGCGAATGGACTCATTCAAATAATTTTTCTATTGCTGATCATCTGTGATTGACTTTGGCTCTGTGTTGGACAAATATGCTGACCCGTCACATTATGTAAAAATGTCTTTAAAGTGTATCGCACGCAGTTGGGCCAAGTTGGTTTCACAGAAGTGAAACAAAATCCAGTTATGTTTAGTCCGAATGCACATGTAGCTCTTCAAGACTTTAGGGTTGTTCATTTGATGTGATGTTTCTTATTTGCACCTTTATTATTTTTAGATTTTTTTGCCTCCTGCCCAGTATTGTGAATGAATGAGATGTGAATTTTAGGTAAGCATGATCATTTTTAAATGTGTATGTGCTTTTTGGTACACAGATAGATTTGTATCTATTTTCATTATGTTGTGATTCATACCCCTGATTCCGTATGATCTGAGAGAAAAGATCCACCTCAAAGCTGAAGTTTCATATTTAAACAGGTGATGTAAATATTGGTCTGTTAGCAAAATGCCCAATTATAGTTAGTCATCCTCTAAAATCACATTCAGAAACTGAGCTCTAGTCCAAATAAACTGCTGTCACAGGTCACTCATCTAGCACGTAAGAACATACATTGTAAAAGCATCATCGACGATGATGGCAGCATATCATTATTAATTAACTTCTTTTAAAAAATTAAAATCACAGCTGTCTGCAGGGAGTAGGCATAAAAACTGACAAATCAATAAATCTGAAGGTGTCTGTATGTATTTGTCAGTGTCTCTGTCTAATATGTGAAAAATAATGATGATGAGAATAATTTAACCTGTTGAAGATTATCATAAAGTGCTGCAGTTGTTTTCTTCTCATCATTTTTTACAGTGTTTTCTGCTTTGTGGATTGTAATGAGTGTTTTTTAAGAGTACTTGTTATTACACAGGCCATGTTAATTGGAAAAGCTACAGAAGATGTAAGTGTGCTGATGGTAAACTCATGAGGTGTTTTTAGGCTAACAACATTATATGCTAAGATTAGCCTTTTTCTGGTGCCAATTGTTTTTAGGCTTTAAAAATCATATAAATCTTGTGAAAGTTGCTTTTTTAGAACTTTTCTGCTAAAAAAAAGGAACAAACTCCAATGGCAAGTTTAGAGTTATCTTTAGCTTTCTAACATGGGAACCAAGCTGTCGCTAACTTAAGATTTTAAAAAAAAAAAAGTGGCATTAATGTTCTTATCTTGCTTTTGGCAGGAACGTAAGTACGGGTATTTCCTAAATTGTCAAACCATTTCTCTAAAGCTGTCATCATCTCTGTAACGTTTGTGAAACAAGGAGAGATCAAAATTGGGGGTACACACAAAGGCAATATTGTTGTCCTCTTTTTAGTCCTGTCCCTGCAAAACATTTTTCAATCACTGGTTTGTGTGGCTGCAGGATGACCAATCAGTTACCGAGCCTGGTCATGGTGAAGTCACATGTTTGATCCCTGTGGCAGCGTCTGATCAGCTACAGTGTCCCAAGTGATAATAATGTATGACCTGCCGCTGTGGGTGAGCATTATACTATTAGCTCTGTAGCTACATCCACCCTCATGATGATAATGTTTTGCTCCCGCTACCACGGAAACGTGTGATGTCATAGTTTCGGTTTAACACTGCGGAATAAATGTAGTTCCTTCAGGTCTTCCGTTACGGCTTCACCCACAGCGTGAGGGGCAAACTATAGTGTACTTATTAAACACAGCAGCTCAAATAGATCAATAAAAACAATTGATTATCTACTCAAAGGACCAAATGTGTAGTGCTCTCTAGAGGTAATGTTGTAAATTACAATTAACAGCTTCTATCTTCCAAACATGAAGGACAACAGTTTGCTTGTTCTAGGCTTGTTTGAATCACATGCCCAAAAAATAGTTACAAAACAAATAACATGACGTGAACCTACTCTAACATTCATCGACAACATGTTCAAAAATACTACTAATCATGTGTCGATACAGTTTGACCCACATATTTAAAGTAAAGCCTCCTTTTACTTTATTTGAATGGACATGTACATGTGCTTTATTTGCCTTGACTGACTGAATTTGATACGTAAACATGACAAAGAGAAAATGTTTTTGAAGGCATTGCTGCCTTGTGCCATGTCCTCCGCTCATTCATGTCATCTGATGTGAATGACCCCGCCTGAGCATGTTGAAAATAAAATAGAACTGCTGTTTAAAGTGGATTCAATCATTTGTATGTATCACCTGAATCAAAATGTGAAGAAAAAAGAAATAAACAACCACATCCATATACAAGGTGAACTCTGGAATCCAATAAAGGAAAATGATAAATGCTCTCCCAGCATAGTTTTCTTTGGGGTTGTTGTGTGGTGCCAGATGTTACACAAGATTCTGTTCATTTGTGGATGACAAATGTTGTTTTGCAGCCACTTGCGAAGCAGCTGTGGCCAAAAATGAAGGAAGGTGTTGGTTTGTGATCTTTGAGATGTGAAATATTTCCCCCCTCACTCTTCTCTCTTCTCTTTGTGTGGGTGCACAGGAATTTGGCTGCCTTTATAGTTTGCTCAGTGGTTCTGAATATTGCCGCTCCTGGGTAAAGGCATCCGTAAAAACCTCTGCTTGCCACAGGCCAGTCTGTACGGCCGTACAGACTGGCCTGTGTTTTTTTCAGGAAGATGTGTCTGCGCAGCTTTCTCCCAGGCCTCTGTTCAGCCTCATGTGTGCTCTGTTTATGATAAAGGCCATTTGGCAATTTGTCTATCTGGTGTGGAGAGATAGGAGAGAGGATGGAGCATATTAAGGATGATAATAATAATCAGGCGTGTGCATGCACTCTCTCACACACATACACACTCAGGGGCTGGAACCATTCAACCTTGAGGAAATTTTGCTGTTTTTAGCCACACACGCTTCAGGGTTGAAATATTGTCCTCCGGTCTGGTCCTCTGCTTTGGTCCAAACTGAAATATATCAGATAGAATTATGACTTTGTCATGATATGTTGGACATTTAAAGGACAGTGATAAAAAGTGCAATTCCTCCAGCGGCCACTTGAGGCTGGCAATTCCTAATAAGGCATAAAGCTGTATATAATTAAGGACATTCCCACTTTAAGTTTCATTGTTAGCTGTTCACTCAAGACTCATCAGCTGCTGCTAATGGCGACCACGCTTCTTTATATGCAGTCTATGGGTTAATATTAAACCCCTTACTAACATCATGTTGTCTTGTTAGCATGTTAGCAAAACTGCACTCTTCCTTCTTTCATCCATCCATTTACTGAACCCGCTCTATCCTGCAGTGCAGGGTTAGGGGGGCTGGAGCCTATCCCAGCTATGGGTGTGAGGTGGGGTACACCTTGGACAGGTCACCAGTCCATCACAGGGCAACATGCAGACAAACAACCATTCCCACTCACACTCACACCTATGGGAAGGTTAGAGTGACCAATTAAGCTGGAGTATCCGGAGAAAACCCAAACAAGCAAAGGGAGAACATGCAAACTCCACACAGAAAGGCCTCAGTCAGAATCCAACCAGGAACCTTGTTGCTGTGCTGTGCCCCTCTTCCTTCTTTTTTTTTTATCACTAATCTTTGTTGTTGTGGTTATATTAGGTTAGAGCCATGAACATTATACTTTATTATTATATCTCTACTGGAACTTTGAACAGATCATTATTAAGTTTATGTTACATTTTCAGTTACATTTGTAATAGTTTCAAATCCAGGACGAGCTGTGGGTCAGTCCGTCAACACACATCTCACTTTTTTTTCCTACTTCCTGAAAGTAAAACCTGCCCATAAAAAGTAGAAAATGTTCTGGGAGGGATTAACAAACTCTCTATCTCTCTCTCTCACACACACACTCACACTCTGACTATTTTGGCTTATAACAGCAACACTTGGACACAGCCAAGTGTTTTTGCTTTTCAACAACATGCACCTCAGTTTCACTCAAGATGCTGGTAGATCCAGCTCAGGAATCTAAAAATACATCCTCACAGAAACCTTGAGCCAAATGACGTGCCATTTAATGAGCTAAGAGGGATTATGTGTTTTTGTTCTGTTACTTTGAATATACAAATAGTTTCCCCTGTAATTATAGAGCCACTATGTAGACTCACACACTACTGTTTTGGTCATTGGACAGAAACTGTAATCACTACTTTGGACACACAGATCAGCCGTGTTTAAGTCTTTAATGAAAGACTAAACAGTACAGAGTGGCTGTCTGGATACATCTTGTTTTTAGTTGCTTTTAGTTACACACAGCAGCCATTATTGTGCAAGTGATGCCCAGATTTTATTGTTACCTTGAGGAAGAAGTTGACCTGTGGATATGAGCTTTATCTGCCTGTCATCATCAGAAAAGCATTATATGTGGCTGATATTTCTTTTTTTGCAAAAGATGGGGCAGGACTTGTTGCCATGGTCACTGAAAATGGCAGAGGGGAACCCCTAATCCATTTTTTGAGAGTTAAACTTAACAAGTAGTGTTTATTAACCCTAACCCTACCATGAGTGAAACACCCATCCTTCCTCTTTGCACGTTTTCAGTGATGTTCTGATTCAGCATAAACAGAACCATATGGTTTTTGCAGGATGTGTTGAGCGTTGTCCTGGTGGTAAAGATCTTCACTCATGTCAGTCTTACCATGCTGAATCTTCTGGATTTTCTCCTGTAGCTGTTTGGGATTGGTGTTTAGCCTTTTTCCAGGTTATCCAACACTAAAACCTCCTTTGTTTCCCAGAAAATAGAGAACTGCATGCAGGCCTCAGATTTTCTTTCAGAGGCACAGACTGGTGTTTCTGCTGTGTTGGTTGTTCTTTGGTCTCCATTTGGAAGTGACTCACTGGCCCAAGTCTCACCCATGGTTACAAACCTTTGAAGAAAATCTCTCAGGATCTGCAAATCTGCTTCTCCTTAGACCCTAGGACTTCCCAGCCCCAGTCAGCTGTCACCTTGATATTTTGACCCTGTCTTTTGCAGATGCAACAACATTCCCAGGCCCAAGACAGAAACAAATACCTAACAGAGATGATCAGATAACTCTTTCAGCAACACCCTTCCATGGATAGTTGCCCAATCAATCAGTAGATTTTCAGGTGGACATGATCCAAACAACGCCATCCCTACCAAAAGTTCCTGAAATGCTCCAAAGCCGCATATGTTCTTGTTAATAATATAAAACACTCAGCTTCAAATGTCCTGCTGTGGGATGTGTAAATGCATACATTAGAACTGATCAATAGTTTCATGCACTTACATTAGGAACATTAGGGCAGAGCAGGATGCTGCTATGTATGTTATGAAAGACACAGACCTTTTCTTGCAATTACAGTACCATCTTCTTCTACTGTATTACTACTAGTACTACTACTACTGTGTTATATAAACATGTTTAATTGACATGGCAGCAGCCTTTCAGAGACAGGAAAACAATAAATATTGATGCTGCTCCTGCTCTTTGAGAGGCAGCAAACAGGCTTTCTACATCAGACATGGACCTTTTCATGTACACACACTGCAGCTGGTCCACATTTTTTTCCCTTTCTAGTTTAATTCCAAACACAAGAAAAAAATTTGCAAACACAACATAGACGGACCAACCCTCTGTGACGCTGCACTTAAGTACCAGTTTGTAATAATTTGTTTACTTTGGGTTCTAAACCAGAGCATCTGTTTGAATTTTGTGGTGTCTGCAGCTTTAAATGCAGAATGTCTATGGACATTTTTGCCACCCTCAAGTGGCCATTTGAGGAATTGCAGTTAGCGTCCATGGTATCCACAGCATTTAGCACACAGTCTTAGTTGGTGGCTATGCTTCAGTTCACAAATGCAGATGAATGTACAGTCATGGAGCTTAAGTGACAAAGGTTTTCCTCCTCTCTCATCCTCCTCTTTAACAGATTGAAGAGTGATATTTATAGTCAATAAACAGAGAGTGGGATGACACAGGCAAACAGTGTTTGTCACTGTGACACCTCAATGTTCTCAGCTTATGTAAATTCAGCCCTCTCAGTGCACACCAGTATCACAAGCAAGTGTTTATAAGGCAACTGACATAAGATTACCATATATAACCATTAATATAATTTTTGGTTCCATTTTTTATTCTCCTTCATGTATGTTTAATATTCTCTGTTGATATGGGGCTGTGATTTATGCCCTCTGCATGCACAATGACCCCTGCCTGGTCTCTGTAAATGGACAGGGAGGAGGAGGAAGAGGAAGAGGTGAGGGGCACAAATCCAAAGAGAGGCCTCTGGGACATGCAAACGCAAACATGTTTCCCCAGCGGCGCCTGATGTCAGCTCTCATTACATCCAGCAGCAGGCCCCCTGGGCCAATTACTACACGGGGCTGCACTCCTATAAGCTATAGGATTGGCCCGTCAGCAGTCCCCGCCTCCCTGGTGTAGACATTATGGATGAATGATAAGAGAGACTGGTGGACGGTGTGCAGGAATGTTTCAATTAGTGAAAGCAGAAGTGAATACAACCTTTTACATGTTCAAAAAAAACACAGCACGTTCTATAATAGCAAATGTTCATAAATAATGAAAAGGTTCCCTTCAAGTTAACTTTTGTGAAATATAAAATGTTTCTAGACACAAACGTGACATACTATAAACAGGGAAAAAGAGAAGAGCTGTCATCTTTCTCTCTCCCTGGTGGTAGGCCATTTCCCCCCTCCATCTAATCCATAATGTATCACATTAGCCAACAGGGAAGAAGGGAAACAGGGAGCCTCTGGGATGTTTTCCAAAGTATGGAGGGCCATTTGGAAATGGCCCATTTGAAGTGGTCCATCTGAATGGACTAGATGGAAATGAGATTTAAGGGCTGCATTATAACTTGAGCCGCTTTAGAAATTATCTGATTTAGAGGCAATTTTTCAATTTTCATTTTTTTTAATAACTCACTTGTTTTGATTATATTCAGACTTAAAATCATGCATAATTATGGGTATTGCCGCTTTGAGTGACAGGCGATTGCTGTATCACAGCGTGAGTTTCCTGCTTCCGCGATCGCCCAACCTCCTCAACTCCGCTTGTGCTCCCCCTCTTTGTCCGTATTTGGAGTTTTGGCGGACTGTGATGCTGCCAACATGCGGCGGTACATGTGTTTTCTCTGTGAGATTTTATGGATTTATTTAGGCTTTTATTTATTGTTTTTCATCTCTTCTTGTGTCTGTGCTGCTCTGCCCTCATCTGTGTCTTGTTTCCTTATTACTCCTCAGTGAATTTATAGTACCAATTACTTCCCTTATGAAGGTTTCTGTATGTTGATCTTCCCCCGTGCTGCTCCTCTTGTTTTCTTATGTCTGCATTTTAGATTCCTCTTCCTTTTCCTTTTCCTTTTCCCTGTTTTGTAATTCTGAAGGTCAGAGCGTGGACAGTTTATTCAGAGGCAGCTGGCTAAAAAGATAGACAAATGGAGATTGCCTCTGCAGCACTTAGGTTGCTCTGTCCTTCTGGCTCGGTGTGAGTGTGGGCAGACACAAGAGAGACATTTACTAATTTGATTAAAGTGGAGGGAACCAATGTGGTTAAAAGCATTCATAATTCAAATTTATCCAATGACTAACATATAAATGCAGCCATCCATCTGAACTCTTTATGGCTAATCAATGTGTAGCATTCAAAGTTGGAGCGAGCAGAGGGAGGAGAATAACTGCAGGTTCCCTTCCGTCTGCACATAAACTCTGAGCTGCTCCGTGTTTTACGTGCCATCAGTTTGATGTCTTGTTACCGCAACCAGAGGCTCTTTGCAGTGATACTGCAACCGCAACTGCAACATAATTTCATAATAAACAGGTGCAGAGGAGGCCTACTCATATATAAAATGATGCTCTTGTTAGAACTTCATGCACCTTTTAGCAAGTAGATTAATCCAAAGCTTGCCTATTAAGCTACAACAACAGCTGGGAAAGGCATGAACCGTGTAAAGCCAGGCATGCACTGGTCCGATTTTAACCTAAATTCAACCCGAGTTGTATGATTTTTTTTCAGCTTTGTCATGCATCTTTAGAGGGGCTCACGAGAAGTGATTAATGTCGCACGAACAGGCAATCGGATGATCGGTTGAATTTCTGACGTGTTTGAATTTTTTGTTTTCTCCCTCTGCGCATGCGTTGGTCGAACGTAAGTGCGCCTACAGGAAATTTGTTAGATATGATAACAAACTTGGCGACAACTACCCGGCGTTGGATGGAAGTGATGGAGGCTAGGTTTGTGGAGCTGTGGCAGCAACATGCAACAGACTGACTGACTTGAAGAAGAATCCACAGTTCTGGGTTTGACATTTAATTTCATATTCAGTGTGATCATGTGATCATGTGATCACGTGAGTGTGTGAGTAGTGTGGTCGCAGCTGACCATTGCACCTTACAAAACATCCCGACAACTGCGGCACATGTTAAAGCATTTTGTTTTTATGCCTTATCTTTGAAAAACTCATCCAATCAAATGCTTTTCCCTCCCCACTAAACGAGTAAACATTTTCTCTACAGGAAATACCTCAGTATGCAGGAAATAGCACTCCCTAGTCAAGCTACAGCTAAAAAAATCATTAAATTTTAGAGGAGTGTCTCTCACAAACACAAAAATGGTACTTTAACGTGGCTACTGAGTCATCACAGCTGGCTTCCCTGCTACTGGTGCTTGTGCACATACTTGCCTGTATGCAATTTGCGTGGATTGATTATTCCTTCTTCCCTGCAATTTTTCTTTTCTGTTCCTCTTCCACCCCTTCACCATCCTCCCCCTTCAATAAATTACTGTCGCTGATAATGTAATCATAGTTATCGACTGAAGACCTCTTCCCACACAAGCTGCCGTGACTCATGTTGCCTTTGGAGGCAGAGTTTTGGAGAATATTGGCGAGTGGGTAGAAAGATGAGTAGGTGGGAGAGCAGGCAGGGCGTCTGCATCTGAGGAGCTTTGTTCATAATTTATTGGTTTCTCCAGCCTGCCCTCTCCTTCTTTTCTGTCATCTTCTGTGGAAGGAGCTGTTGTGAATAAGCTCACCAATGTGTGTTTGCGAGTGTGTTTGTGTGCAGAGGTTTTGGTCCTGTGGGCGCTAGTCAGGTCTGTTCCAGGATATTTATAGCTCTCATTAGCCACATCCCACTAGAGCCAGGGTCACAGCCAAGTGAGGTGAACAGGAAGACTTACATTTGTCTCACACCAGTACTTTGCAATGGACTGCACACACACAAACACACACTGGCACCTGATGTGAGGCTACCGACATCAGATGAGAATGTACCACAAATTATGCGTTAGCATCCACGTCCTCTAACAGCTGAAATCATTCCCCTAGAATTCCTTTCAGCAGAAAATCTCCCATATTTTAAGCCTGTTTGGCATGTCAGCAGATGCACACATAAATGTGCTGTCTGAGCTGATCATCTGTTCAATCTGTCTGCTGTGAGAGTTCCCAGCATGCATTGGTGCAGCAGGTGGTCAGTGGGTGTAGGGACTGGGTGGGGGGGTTGAATAAAGTGAAGTGTGGAGTGAGACGGACACAAAGTGTGCTGATGATGATGTCCCCCTTCTTTTAGAGTGATGGATGGGAGATATTCTCCTGTGCTGTTCATTCTGTTGGCATGGCAACAAGTATCAAACCCGACAGAGCGAGCCCTTTTCATTGGATACATGTTGGTCCTGGAGTCCTGGAGCAATAATAAAAAATAAATCAATAAACAAGGTTTGTGCAGATTAGTGCGGCAAATAAGATTCTGTTTTTCATCATGCATTAAGTTTTATGAATGTGGTGGTACATACAGACTAATGTGCTGGACTTGAGAACTCCCCATGAGTCACTCAGCCAGTTGCTATGACATAAGATGAAAATTGCTGACCTACACTTCCACTCTAGCATCACCTATAAATCATTCATTCTGATATCCAGGTGACCTTTCTTATGTGTGGATGAACAGAGTGGCTGCAGGCAACACGAGACCAGAGAAGGTGGATTTTTATCCTCTCAATGAGAAAGTGATTTGTGTGTGGAGTGTGTGTGTGTGTGTGGTCATTTGATTTATCAGGTTGCATTTTCACGGCACTCAAGGTCATCCAGCAAGTTGCAGAATGTCCAGTCAAACTTCAAGCGCCAACAGTCGTACTGTGTCTCAGACACATATTCAGAATTATTCAAATGACACATGCTTGACGCTTGTATTTCTGGGCATTTTAACAGTGTATCATCTCGCTTTCAATTTCCCCTTCTATCTCTCTGTTCCTCTCTGTCTCTCCAGAGAGCCACTGCACTGCGGAAGAAACTTGAACTGTGCCCAGATTGTGTGAATATCACACACACACACACACACACTGTCACAGCTCTGCACACAGACCAACCCACACACACTTGCGCTACAAGCTGCCTATCACTCCAACACGGTCTCCACCTACATTTACACAATAACAAGTTGGACCTCCACAAAGTCGTCCTCAGCAGCAATCCATTGACATGTACAGCAATACTACTGACATTAGCCTGAATAACTGAGATCTACAAACAAGTCATAGCCAATATAAACAACCTGGTCTGAGGACAGCCTAGCTTCAGAGTAAGATGTGGAGTGTGCAATGAACCAGCTTTTTTTTTTTGCAGTGTGTAATAATACACAGCCTAAAGTGTAAAGTGACACAACATGTCAACATGTTTTAAATGACTGTTGACATATATTCTCCCCATTGAACATGCAGGAATGTGCTTGTGAGAGTGAGAATATTTGTATTTGTGTATTTGTAGCTGCTGCAGGTGTCTCATCTGCCAGCAGGACTCTTTGCAGCCCTAGAAAACAGGAACTATCACCTTGATCAGGCCTCATTGTTTCACTTTACTAGTGAGACTTTCATCTCTGGTCTTTTCTCACGCAGACTTATCAATCACTTCTTGTCCTTTTATCTCATTTAAAAAGAGCTACGATACAGAAACAATTTTACATTCCTGATATCTGTCAGATTGTCCTTATCTGTAAAAAAAAAGAAAAGAAGTGATGCTGGCAAACAGAGAGTATTATTTTTTTCACTTTTCTGTGGTATTTTCTAAACTTACATTTTCATTTCACTGCTTGTTTTGTTTAAATTTAGATTGTTTGTGTTGAGTCAGCTCTTATAAGCCATTGCCCCATAAAAACTCACAACCAGACCTACTGATCCACACCACAGACCTTCAGCCACACACATTCACACCACCTCTTGCTGACATCATCAGCACTATTTTAGTCTTCATCCAACATAGAAATCCTCATTGTGTGAAACTGAATCTGTTTATGTGGCATCGGGCTCCCCATATTATGCTGAAAATCTTAGGCAATTCTTGTTTAGATTACTTTGGAATGTGGAACCTCAAAGCTTTAATGAAAGCAGAGAAAACAGACAAAACCCCAGATGAATAAAAAAGGAACATGTACATAAATGGGGAAGTATGTGAGCAAAGCCACTGAACCTTGAGCAGGGTTTTAGGGTCAGATCATGTATAAACTGAGGGGAACAAAAACAGAAAAAAATCCCTCTAAAAAGGAGACACGTTGACTGTAAACACAATAAATATACTTTATAAATCCCCTGTCTGATATTGTGGCTGAATCAGCTACAGAATGATTAAGTCTCAACATCTGGCTGAAAGCTCACTGGACACTTTGAACAACAGAGGATAACACTTCATGAGAGTCCAAAAGAGTGTCTGTACCTATGACACAATAAGGGCTGTGTAATTTAAAGCAGCCCTCTGCTGGCCTTCAGAAGAATCTTTGTGCCAAGAAGCATTTAATGTTGGAGGCTGACATCTAGTGGTAGATAAGTAAATTCACTATTGAAGAATTTAATTGTCCTTAATAATCAAGCTTTGCGTTATTTTTTATTAATTAAAATAAAGTTGCATAATTTAATTATTGTTATTATTATGAGTTATATTATAAGTGGTAGTAGTAGGCCTAGTAGTATGGCGGATATATAATAATTATAAATAAATACATAAATTATATAATAATTCACCGGCTACGTGATTATAAAATTGGTGACCTGTTTGTCTTTTACACTTTTTACTTATTATGCCCTGTTTCTTTGATATGGGTTGCATTGGGTGGAAAATGAAAAAAAATAAATAAAACAAATTCAAGAATTTATTTCATTTATCAATTTGTTTCTGTCTTTTTGATGTTTTATTTGTCCCTGAGTTCAATTTTATGATTTTTTTTTATTATTTATTCACTCGTGAAATGTTTTGTATGTGTCATTCCACACCAGCAGGTGGCAGCACCTGTTTTTTTCACCCCTTTGCTATCCTGGCGCAAAGGATTGTGGGTGCTGCCGCTCATAAAGGCTACGTGACTGATACGTTTTCACGTACTTCGTCAAGAAGTTGGCTGCTTGACGTGACGAGTAGTGGGAACTGCGACGTTTGCAACAAAGTATTTGATCTTTTTTGTTGCGGTATAAAGACGATCTTGCTACTTTGTTTTTACAACAAAACAAAGTTTTTTCTTTTCTCTACAATTTTTTTTTAATCCGGAGTGACTGAAACAGTCGACATTTTTTCTTCTCCATTTACTCTTTTGCTCGGAAATGTGTTTTGAAACAATGGATGCTAGAATCAAGCACATGAAGAACGACTGTCTGAGAAAAACCACGAAACCAGCTTCTGCTTTGAGATGGAGACTCCTCCGTGTGTCCGCCGAGGAGGCCTTGAAGCAGTGCGGAGCCGCCGCCCTGAGGAGGGCGACTATCCGTAAATACCTCCGGCGGGAACAGAAGCGGCTACAGCTGGCTAAACTGGCCGAAAAGTTGGCAGAGGTAAAAGACAACGAGAAGTCCATGTTAGCGGAAAGGCCCGCTGCGGCCTGTACGCACCGCAGTCTACCAGGAGCAATGGCGCCGGAGAACACCACGCAGTATCTGATGAGTAATGTGTATGAAGACATGAAGACGGACGACGTGGAGTCGGTTCCTGTTTTACAGTATTCACATCTGTACGATGAATGCCTTTCCCCCAGAAGCGTGTACTCTGCGCTGGACTCTGGCTACGAGAGCTGCCTTGCTTTCCAGCAGCGGGACTTTGATGAAGTGTGTGGTCTGTCCTGGTAACCGGATTGAACTGGTCTACGTGGCCTGGATCCTCTCCAGCTCTTGACTTTTCATTTAAAGACATATAAAAGGTGTGAATATTGTGAATACTTGGCATGAGTGTTGTGTGAATCTTATGTCTGGAAAAACCCAAATCGTGTAATGTGTCGCATGATTCATGGTTGGGCTTTATTTGTCCCACAGCGGCGCTTTGGGACGCTGCCCTGCCCGTCGCGTAGGGGGCGCTCCTGAGCTGCGTGGCGCCGCCCGAGAGGAACCGCAGGCTCCTCAGCTCCGGTCCGGCTTGGCCTGGACGCGGATTGTGAAGTCCAGGTAAACCCGGGCAGGTATTTAGTTGCACTGTATTGTCACTGAAGGCAAAGTGGATTAGAGGGGAGAGAAAGTGCTTTCCACAGTCACAGTGTTGTCTGAGCGTTTTCCAGGTGACCCCTGTCAGGACACACGGCCCGGCTGTGGGAGGAGCAGGAGAACGAGGAGGTCGGTCTGCACATGACTGACATAAGGTGACACTTGAAGCCTAACAGTTGTCTTGTGTACATATAAAGGTTTAAGTTATGTTAAAATGTGGGGATTGTTATAATCATGGTATATTTTGTGAAATGAGTAGAATTTGTTCAATAAATGCTTTATTATGTGGATAACTGACATTTGTTTTGTCTTTCATTATAAGACTGGTGTATATATGGTACATATTACCCCTTATGACTAATAAAAGGGCTAAAGTCCTAATGTGTGACAACAATAGTCTATCTATATATATATGTTGTGAAATGAGTATTGCTTTGTAATGATAGAAACATGCCATTTTTGTGTTGAAAAATTTCAGTGCAATTTTGAGTCCACACTTTGATGAAATGGTTATATCATATTTTTCCCAGGTTAGTTCCTGCAGGTGGCGATAATGCACTTTCACCGTTGGTTGCCACCTGCATTAAACAAACGAAGAAAAGTTTTTTAAATACAGGAAGAGATCCCTCAAAGGCGGGAAAATCGATCAAAAATCAAAGTCACCGAGACACTAAGCCGTTTTTTTTTTCTCTGCGTTAACTTCGCTATTTCAGGCGGTCTAACCGAGGCAACTGGACCTGTTCGGCTATGTCGGCGTTTCGCTACTCACCCAAGATGCTTAATCAACGCAAAATGGTCGAATCCGAATCCGGGCAGATGAAAACCAACGGTTCTAGGGAAGTAACGCCACCGCAAACTGGGCCTTCTCCCTCCGAAAGAAGAGTCCTTGGTGATTCCAATGTAAACACCGCGAAGAGGGGAATCGGGGGTGCAAGATTGATTTATAAAACGCGACGCAAGAGAGATGATTCGGTACGAGTAATGGCGCCAAAGAATACAACTCAATACCTCCTGAGTATCGTTTACGATGACATGGAGCTCGACACCGATGCGGTAGCGTGTGGTTCGTTCGATTCTAATCTGAAACGTGACGATCTCTCACCTCGGAGTGTGTACGCGCTGCTCGATCAGGGCTACGAGGGCTCGCTTGCCTTTCAGCACCAGGACTTCGAAGAGGTGTGGAACCAGGCCGGAGCCGAATGAAACCGCACCACCGGGGGTAGGCATATGCCAGGGGTCGGTAACCTGCGGCTCCGGAGCCGCATGAGGGTCGTTCATCTCTCTGTTGTGGCTCCCAGGCAGCGAGCTCTTTTTTGGAAAACAAATGTGAATAAATCATGCTTGTTTGATTTGAATGTATTTTGTTTTATTCATTTAGTTTTTTCATAGTAATAGTTGGAGATTGAGATGCTCTTGTGATATTAAAGTAAAACACCGCACAAACTTGCGCTCGATAGCCTACGTGGAATGACATTCCTGACACTTGTATGAACATGGAAAAGTTTGCATTTGGAGTCCTGTCGATACTTATACTCATGCGAGCTGGTGATGTCCATCATGAACTACAGTAAAATTAAAAACACCGCTCAAGCATCACAGAGAGCTCGCAGTCATTCATGAAAATCAAAGTGACGTCTTACAGCACTGAAATGGATACGATTCGCTGTGCAGTGAAGTTCAAGAGCAGAGATCGCATTAACCAGGCGAAAGAAATAATTAAACAAGCTATTATTTTGAAAATACATATTTTTCTGTCGGACCCTGAACTAACATGTTTCATATTAAGGTTGACTACTGTAGCCTATGGCATAGAGGAAATGAATGACGGCACACAAAATAACATAGACTGGCATTTTTTGTTCAGATAAATTGTATCTATATCTATTTATATCTATCTATCTATATATAGATGAATATTACCTTCACTTTAGTGGTCAAATAGGTGTAGATTACTAATTAGGGGTTTGTGGCTCCAAGTGTGCTCTATTCAGTGCTCTATTTAATGCTGAAGGTTGCCGACCCCGGGGCCAACTACAATTGAATTATTTCGGCGCTTTTTACTTATACCCGAAGTTATGGAAAACTATTAAATAGCATACTCTTCTGGGTACTGGTACTACTTATACTTTTTTAGAATATCGAGCGTTTGCCAACATTTTCAGCCCAGTGGAATAAATAGGTTTTTATTAACCTTTTTGTCTTCAGGAAATGAACCGGTCTACGCCTGTCTGTGTCACCAAATGAGCAGAGACAGGTCGGTGTTCTGATAGCGATATATCAACTCCAGGCTTGTCTAATGTCCTTTGTTATTCACCTCAAATAAAGAAAACGAAACAAATATAAGCTCTCCATAGTGCTGGCCAGCAATGAAAAATAAAGGAACGCAGAGCTTTCCTGCATGAGCGAGTACAAAACGAAGGAAATAGTTCTGCCTATAGTTTTCCCAATCGTCCAGGAGGTGGTGCTGAACTCCCCGCCCACCATACCAATAGACTGGCTTTAATCTTAGAGTGGTCGCAGCACTATAATGCACGCACTAATGGGGCAGCATGTCAAATGTATGTAAAATTAAGCTTGTTGAGCAGAAATGATTCAATTTGCTCACATATTGACAAATGTATGGCCAAAATAAACAGAAAAATTACTCTCAGAGGACAAAAATGTCCCGAACAGTGCATAAGGGTTAATGAATAATGTTTTATCTGTGGTAGGCTAATAGCTCAGCTAATCCACCTGCTATACATAGCATGAACTTGTACGAGTATGAGACTACGATATATTGAGAAATTACGAAAATTATGCTATATTGAGAAAAACGGCACCTGAAAAATTCTTCCTATTTTTGTGACAGTCATGTCGTCCTCCCTGACTGTCAGCCTGTTTGGACATCTGAATAAGACATAACTTTCCACCAGGGCTCAATGATTACTACTTGTTGTGCGATCTGTCACAATTCCATCATGGAAAGAGTACAGGGCAGCTGTAGAAGCATCTAGTCAGTTTTTCCTACACTGCGCATGTTTGTGCGGAGCCAAGAGTTCCGGGTTGAGGTAGGTAACGTGTGTGGACATGAGCTCTGCTAGCAATGAGATATTTTTGTTCTTTTCATTGTAAATGTTGAATACCCAAATGTGGTATGCAAACGTTCTCTAAGGCACCGCTGACCAGAGTGTGCAATGTTATTTCTCTTTGTGTTGTGTACTGCGTTGTGGGGGAATCGCTAGCTTAATGCTATGATCGCAGCTAATTTCTGGTTTTGTATTGTAGTGTGTGTTCGGCACGGCACCAGGCCATTTCTGTGTGTGTTCTTGAGAGGTTGTGCTCCTGCTTCCAGGCACTTATTGTTATTTGTTATATTTTATTGTTAATTCTGTCGTCAGTATCTTCTGCCAACTCACTGAGACCGGTCGCCATTTTTTTGTCTGTGTCACCAAATGAGCAGAGACAGGTCAGTGTTCTGATAGAGATATATCAACTTCAGACTTTTCTAAAATATTCTGGACTGAAGCAACATCTACTCATCACAACATAAACAACAGTTAATACACACTTAGAAAATTCAATATTTGTCCAAAGAAAAGAAAATGTCCTTTGTTAGTAATCCCAAGTACAAGTTCTCCACAGTGAAATAGTGGTCGCCAGCAATGCAAAAATAAAGAAATGTAGAGCTCTGAGCTGGTGCTCAGGTGATGTCCTGTCTCTTAGCAGGCCTAATGGGCATCATAATAATTAAAAAAAACAAAAAAACAATACTTTTGAACTTTAAGATTAAGATTTACTTTATTAATCCCAGTGGGGAAATTAAGTTGTAGTAGCATATCAAATATCAATTCAATATCAATTTCCTCCGTGTTTCTTCATCCTCCCATCTTCCTCAGGTTTGGTTTTGTTTTTGACCTCCTTTCTTTTGTGTTTATTTGTACTTTTGTCTTTTGCATTTTTGACTGGCACTGTTTTTCAGTAGCCCTCCTTTTGTTCTCCCGCTTCTCTGGTCTTTGTAGTAGTTAGCTTTGAATAAAGCTCCCTTTGTTGAACTTTATTTTTTGTCTGTGCCTGGGTCCTGTTAAAAACATACATCTCACATAACAGGTTGAGCATTACAAAAACATCCGCTTAACCTAGCCCAGACGGTGTCATACGCACAGCCATCCCTCTAGCAACATACATTAAACCTTTGTTCTGGACACCTCTTGTAACATCTTTTCTCTTTTTTCCATATTAAACAAGTTGTTATTGGGATGATGTTCCATTATAAAAGAAAAGAGGGGGAAAAAACAGCAAAGAAAACTAGTTATATAAGGATAATACCAGTCATTGGTTATACATTTATTTTTTCTTACACATGCATGAAATATATTGGTATGGAATATGCTCATGAATAAGGTCCAGAATGGATATAGCATATTACTATTTTATTTTTGGTCAATAGAGATGCTTGAGTGTATATAGAGATGTGTAAGGTTTGTTGCACTAAGGGATATACTACCATCTCATCATATAACATCCTTACACAGCATAGTCCTTCAGATAGTCAGGCCTTTTAACCTGACGACCTGACCTTGTAGTAACAGAGGTCCTATCTCCACACTGCCATTACCACAGTTTGTGTGTTGGTCATAGTTGCAGCAGATGGAGCAGGTGGGCTGTGGTTAAGTCTGAGATGCCGACGGTTTCTCCTCAGGACACCACCAGACTCGAGCTTCACCTCAAATGACCTTGGACCCACCGGCTTGATCACTTTAGCCACTTTCCAGGTTTTACATGGCTCAAATGGTTGCACTCTTAAGCTGTCCCCAGACATGAGACAGTCCAAATCCTTTGCAGTGCGGTTGTAGTATTTTTCCTGTCTTTTCCTGTTTTTAATTATTCCTTGTTTGTCGTTTATCACCCTGGGCTCCAGCAGAGTCTCTATTGAGGAAAGAAGTGTCCGGGTCCTCCTACATAAAAGTCTTTGTGCTGGACTTGTGCTAAGACCCTGACTCGGTGTGTTGCGGTGGTCGAGAATAGCCAATTATGGATCCTGTCCTGCAGTTGCAGCTTTTTGCATGAGGCGTTTCTCTGTATTCACAGCTGACTCTGCCTTTCCATTGCTCTGTGGGTATCCAGGTGATGTTCTGTGCTCAAATTCCCACTTTTGACTAAGATTAATATTAAGATTAAGAAGAAATTAAGAATAATTTTATTAGTCCCACAATGGGGAAATTGCGTTTTTGCAACAGCAGATACAGAAAGCAAAACATAATGGAATGGAATATCCTCTTTTTGTGGAGTAAGCGCTCTGCTTCCAAAGGCCTCAGGGCTGCGCCTAGTCCTGTCTTTGAGGCATCACATTGCAGAGTTAACTCATCATTTTGATCGTAGTATTTAAGCAATGGTGTGTTTGTTATCTGTTCTTTCAATCCTCTAATTGCATTTTCATGCACCTCAGGCCATTCCCACATATTGTTCTTGTGTGTCAGTTGTCTCAAGGCTTCACAGTCATCTGAAAGATGATCACAAAACATTGACAAGTAGTTCAGCATACCTACAAATCTCTAGACTGCCTTAACATCTCTGGGTCTTGGCAGTTCTTTTATTGCCTGTACTTTCTCCAGGTCAATGAGGAGACCTTCTGCTGTCAGTAGGTATAGATAGCTTGACTCCTCGTCTAACCTGACATGTGAAAATCCATGTTTCACGTCACAAACTGTGAATACCTTTGCTTTCGAGAGTTCTGGCAGGCTGTCATCAATAGAGGGTAGAGGATAATGACACCTTTTTAGTGCTTTGTTCAATGGTTTGGGGTCTATGCAGATCCTCATTTTCCCATTAGGCTTTGTCACAGAAATCATACTAGAACATTTTTTGACAATGCTATCCATTGCTAAAATGTTCTCATACTGCACCTTGATTAACTTCATCGCCTCACTTGACTTCCTGCCCTGTACAGTTTATCATTTCTTGGATTTCTTAGTTTTACTTTGTACCTCCCTAGTGGTTTTAGTTTGCTCTTGTTGTACATGACAAGTACATGACTTTTTCTGTCTTTCCAAGTTGAATATTTGGATTCAACAGTTGTACAGGGATTACATTACATTTTAGCACCACAATCGATTTGAAAGTCTACAAGTCCCTACAAGCAGGGTTGTTTAACAGCATCCCTGCAAAGAGCTGTTGGCTTTTGCTGGGCACCTCCTCCATATGGTTTATGGTCTCTTGTTTTTCACTTACTGCTGTTATTGTCATGATGTCCTCACATGTATCACTTGACTCTGAGACTGTGTGAATTGGTCCGCTTTTCTTTGTTTTCTCAGGTTTTGATTTGCATTTCACAGCAAAATGGTTTTCTTTTCCACATTTATTACACTTTTTTCCATATGCTGGACATTTGTGTTTGTTCTTCTCATGTGTATGGCCACAAAAGTTGCAGTTAATCTCTTCCGTTTTGTCTCTTCTTGAACTCCTTTTTATTGCATGTATTTCCTCCACTGTCTTTCCCTGTTTTGTTTTGATATTTTCTCTCGACAGTTCTGATGCTCTGCAAATTTGCAAACATTTATCCAGTATTAAGTTCACTTCCCTTAACAGTCTTTCTCTCATGGCAGAGCTATTTGTACCACACACGATGCAGTCTCTTAGTGAATCCTTTATATCTCCAAAGTTGCACGTACTGGCCAAAACTCTTAAATCTGTAACATATCTGTCACTATTCTCATCCAGTCCTTGATTTCTGATGGAAAAACTTGTACCTCTCCTCAGTTTTGAATTACAATGTTCATCAAACAGCGCCATCATAGAACCTGCTGTCCTCCTGACTGTCAGTGACAGTGTATCCAGCAGTTTCCTGTCCCTGCCCGTCCTCACTACATTCTACAAAGAGCATTCTGACCAGCTGCATCAACTCCTGTGACTGCAGAGTGCTGAGGACAGCAGAGAAGATCTCTAGCACTTCTCCCCTCCATTCAGGACGTTGCACCGAAAACATCATCAGAGACTCCAAACACTCCACCCGCTACATACTGTTGTCTGGGCTGGCGTCTGGGAAGTTGTTTTGCAGCATTTGATGCAGGACCTCCAGGTTCTGTGACAGTGCTTCCCCTGCTGAACTCTTAAATAGACATTTGCCCACTATCTACTACATCAGTATGCACTACTGACACACTTTACACTTCTTGTGCACAAGGGGCACTGTCACTCTAAACTCTGAGTCTGAACAATTGTTGTGGGCAATATGGTTCTCAGTTTCTATTATTCTGTATCTTTCACATATTGGTAATTAGCTGTTAAAAAATTACCAAATTGCGCTATACTGTTAATATTACCAAATACTCAGTAGTCAGTTTTACACTGAAGCCTTTAAACATGGACCCCAACTTGGAATGTGAATCAATAATAATAATGATAGCTTTTTGTCCCATGGCTGTTAAAGGTAGGGTAGGAGATTTTGAAAACTCGGTGAGTCAACCAGATTTTTAAAGTAAACACACGCCCCTTTCTCTCGGAGCTCACCCCGAAGCCACGCCTCCAATCACATGGACGCACATTACCTAAAGACGTGCCGCAGTCTGTGACTTCAACCATCATGCACGTACCTCTCTGGTGCGTGCAGGGCAGAAAGAGAGTGACAACCAGCCAATACTCTGTGCAGGGTCGTCCCGGAGGATTGGCTGATGTTTTTAGCGTTTTATAGCTTCCACAGATGATTCATATTCTTTTAATGCGAAACTGCCGAACTAATTGGTTGCTATCGGATTGCAAAGAAAAGTTACACTAATTTAACAAAAAGTGCATCAGAATAAAATCTCCTACCCTACCTTTAAGGATGCAACTAAATCTTCCTGATATTTCTTAGGCCCACCACATGGAGGCAGTAGTGGACAACAAATCTGTGCAGAGCAGAGTTGAGAGAGACATGTTCAGGTCAGTCAGAGCTGTTGCCAGAGCAAGAGGTGTTGATTATTGGTGGTCCACATTTAGATCACGTCACATGGCATTTGTTTCAGCGAGGAAGAACACATGTGTTAGATGAAGCCTTATGGCTGCAGGGACAAATGACTCGAGTTACAGCAGTGCAGACTGAAATCTTTCATAGTCCAAAGAGAACCTCCTTCTTTTGTTTTAATTTGTGTGATTTACTGTAAGTTAATCTACATCTGATATGAATGTTTTTTTCTAATGGAGAAACTATTCTGAAGCGTTTGAAGAGCTCTGAAAACAGCACTCTGAGAGTTCTATGTCTTTTTAAGGGAGAAAAATCATCTGGGAAAGGGTTTCAGGGTCGTTATCTTGATCCTGTCTGCCTGATGCAGAGGCTGATAGCTTTGAGAAATGGCTACAGTTGTTGCTGCAGAGTGACGCATCGGCTTCATCGCTGCTGGGCCAGGTCCTGAGTTCAGTAGCTGTCAGTCTCAGGAGCTCAATCTGCAGTGCAACTGCCAACTGTGATGGTCAGCAATTACACCTAGGTGCACTCTGTGTGTGTGCATGTGTGTTTATATATATACTGTTTGTGTGTGGGCAGAGACAGGACTGCTGCTGGCTGATTAATGAACACTCCTTTGGGCTGTCACAGCATTGATCTACTGGTGATTGGTGCAATACAGGTCCACATATTAGCTCAAACTCAACTCATGTCCCAAACAACAGTTTACTCTCTCTGAAACTTTTAGTTTGAGTGTTGAGTGTGAATATTTCCATCTTTTTTTTACTGATTTGAGAGGTGTAAACCCTATTTTTATTTCCCAAAAACTGTCTACTTAACTGTACCACCAATGTTCCACAGAAAAAAATCAGATAAAACAAGTGTAAGTGCAGCTGCTGGGCTCTTTTACAGAGAGCTTCCATGCGCTTTAGGGGTTAGGTCACAAATAAGAAACCATCAACTATTTACTTGCACTTTCAAATATATATATGCTAATACAAGTACGCCAAATGTTTGTGTCCCTGTTTTATACTTAATCTTTGTGAACATTACTTTTTCCTTTTTTTTAATGCACAGTTAGGTATAAAGAATTAAAACTTAACTCGATCAGGTTCAGACCTTTCAGACTTTCATGGCTAGCAATGATACCATATATTGTTGATGAAGATTCTCAGTCATCCAGGTCATCATACGTAGAGAAGATTGAAGCAAGGCGTCTGGAGATCTGGAACATCTCCATTCCATATGTGTCAGGAGTATCAGAGAAACTCCGCAGGATCTTCAACAACCATGACATCCCGGTCCATTTCAAACCTATGACAACACTGAGACAGAGACTGGTTCACCCGAAGGATAAGATTCCCAGGGAGAAACACAGCAATGTGATATATGCAGTCCAGTGCAGTGAGGAATGCTCTGATCTGTACATTGGAGAAACTAAACAACCACTCCACAGAAGAATGGCTCAGCACAGGAGAGCCACCTCCTCAGGACAAGACTCAGCTGTTCACCTCCACCTCAAAGAGAAAGGACACTCCTTTGAGGACAACAACGTCCACATTTTAGACAGGGAGGAAAGGTGGTATGAAAGAGGAGTCAAGGAAGCCATCTATGTTAAGCTGGAAAAACCTTCCCTTAACAGAGGTGGTGGCCTCAGACATCATCTTTCTACCACATACAATGCAGTGATTCCATCCATTCCCAGGAAGTTTGCACATACTCACAGTAAGAACAAAGGGCTGTCAACCAGTCCCCCTCCGGCAGTTTCATAGTCGTTAGCCAGTCGTTAGACACACCTGGCCCAGTCAGCCAGAACATCACAGGTAAGTATGGAAACATTTAGTGCTATTGTTTGTAAGTTTTTTAAGTTTTTACCCAGACCCACCCACATAGGTCTGTAACCACATATAAACCATGTTTCCCACCAAACAGTTAGAACTGATGAAGCTGCTTGGATGAGCAGCGAAACGTCTTCTAGAAAACTCTACAAGTCCAGACGCCTTGCTTCAATCTTCTCTACATACCATATATTGTAGATGTGACCACAGGAGGTGCAGGATTTGTCCCATTTTTTTTTTAGGTATTATATCTGATATAAATTTTAATGAATGTTTGAATTTGGGATACACCACCCATTCTTCTTCTTCACCTCAGCAGAGAAACTCACTCCAGGGACAAAGTTTGTCCACTCTGGCTTCCCTGAAGAAAAAAGGGCAACCAGCCAAGAGCTGGGATTTGGCTCTGACAGGACTTTGGACACAGCCTCCCTTTTAATTGGAGGTGTTAAAAGAATCTGGTGTGCGAGTGGATGTGTTTGTGAGTGTGTGTGAGTTTGAGCTCTGCTTAAAAGTGTGAAAACGCATCACGGATAAATGTCAAGCTACAGTATGTGTGGAAGGGAATTAAGAGGTAATCTTCATCCACCAAGTCTTCCCTACGTGGCCCCACACGGTGACAAGTTATTGAGCTGACAAGCACCGATGACTATCTGTGTTTGTGCTGACGTACATTTTGGTGTATGGAAATACATCAGGGGAATCAGATTAGAAAAGTTCCTCACATGAATCAAAACAAAGGAAGCAGCAGTCATTTGAACACTCCCATGAGAAGGAATTCTGGTTCAGATCCTTTGTTGAGAGAAGTGACTAAATATTTCTCTGTTATTTTACTCTCAAGGGTGGAACTTCAAAGTGATTTCTAGCTTGAATTTGGGGAGTGGTGGGGGTGGGTGTAGGTGAGTAATCAGCATGCTGAAAGATTTGCATTAAGAGCACATCCTTGTCATGTAAACACTGGTGAAAATGGGCGTCAATAGGCTTAACACCCACTGTGATTTGAATATGTTTAGCCTTGCTGTCCACAATATCCAGGGACACATTCAATAATGGTTTCAGTGTGATATTATGACTATTAACCTACTTTCAATATATTCAATAGATCCCTCAGAAAGCTTTTTACTGGATTTCTCTGCACAGCAGGTGGCAGTAGACACAATGTTTGTCATTATTAAAGAATATAAAATGATGAGACTCATTCATACCTTCATTATCCTCAGTATAACAACTCATTTAAAACTGTCTCCACACACATATTTTTAGGAGCGTCCTTAAAGGTTAAAAAAAATAAAAAAAAAGCTTAAACATGTCGACACGTTTAGACTAACATATTTTGCTTTTTTTGGAGCCTGAAAACATAATTTTTTTGTTATTTATTAGGTGCATTAAGGCACATAGGGACAGCAAACATCCAGACACAGATCAGCAAAGGGCATGAGGTGGAGGCCATGTCTTGTTCTCTTTGACCTTCACAGTAAAACGCAGAGGGACGTTCAGGTGGTCATATTAACCTGCTCAGGGTGACCACACACAGTCACGCACAAACACTCCTCTGAAATGCCCTCAGGACACAGTAGACTGTGTCCTGCAGTATGACAGCACGTAGAAGCACTCAAGTGGTGTGACCGCATCTTAAAAAGAAAGACATCACATGCAGGTGGAAGGATTTTGTCCTTTCTGATTAAAAGCCTGAGGATATCACACGTTTAACTTCATTTTCCAAAAGGTTACCGGCAATATTCATTTAAAGGCGTTTTATTTTTAGCTAAAATGGTCAAAGATCAACTGAATTTATTAACAGTATAGTTGCGGCAATATCACTACCACTGAGTAATACCACAAGATGGGACAGTTAGTCAAACACATGTATAGCTTTATGAGTGGAAAAAGAAGCAGTGCTGCCAGGAGTGATGTTTTTGATTTATACAGTCTATTTTTCCTGACAATCATATTGATGGACATTGAATTTACTGCTAACACAGCAATAGATTACCCTCTTTTTTAAATTGACAATGGGAGAGCAGCATTAGCAGGAGAGCTTTCCGGCTAGCATGTGCTCTTAGCTTTCCTTCCTCACACACATTCCACTTCTTCTTCTTCTTCCTCCTAGCTTAGCCTGTTTTTTTCTTTTGGTTGTCTTCACTGTCACCATCTTTTTCGTGCCAGAACTGAGAATATTTGGACAAGGGGAAGTCTATTTTACTATAAATATGAACATAATTTATGCAACATAAATGAAGTGCACTTGAAACTAGCAATGTGTACAATTTCTGGCCTTATTTTCCAGCATTACCAACTAATATTTAACCAGATGTAGCGGTTAATATTGCCTTCCTGTAAGCTAATGGCCTATGTTAATGTTTCTCATGTGAGTTAAGTGCTTCATTGTTCTTCACTGTAGCTGTGACTTTTATTCATCATTTGGCATGAATGCTTTTTTTTCTTGGAATATCCACATTCACACCTGAAAGGTGCCATGCCAGGTGATCAGGGGTTAAAGGTCATACTCAGAGGCTGATGTTTTCCAGTTTTTTTTAGCCATTATTTATGTATTTAAATTGTGACCTTAAAAGAAACCGACCTCTTCTTTCATACCAAAGCACACCCAGACAAGCACACACAGAAAGAAGATAAAATAGGGCAAGGAGAAGTGGGCACTGACGTTACCCTGCGAATCCTTGGGGAATTAACCCCTCTGCAATACTGTCTCATTAGTAAAAATGGTCTGAGGCGAGGAACTAAGGGATGTTTGTGCCACATCTATTTCAATCCTCAGCTCCCCCCGCTTTGCTTTGCCTCTCTGCAGAGACTAGAGTAGAGGACGTTAATAGCCATTGACCCAGCAGTTTCAGGGAAACGGACAGGTATAAAAGCGTGTGACACTGACACTGTGTCCAGGGGTAGAATTTGCCACATGCAGCGACAGTCCTCTAACTATGTCAAGGACAGAAGCAGACAAACCTGGTGTACAGCCAGAGAGTGAGGGGGGACCTGATTCAATTCAATTGCGGACCTCCGAGTGAGGAACCAATATTACTCTGAAAAGTAAATAATACTCTGCTGTTTGCTGTACAAGCAGAGCTCTGGCCTCTTGTATTTTACTCATCTTTCTGGGCTTCTTCACTGGTACTCTTGTAAATACCAAGACTCTTTGTAAAGCACACATGAGGAAAGGCAGGATGTACACAAGCTCTGTAGCCCGGCTGCTGGATTCTCATGTCAGTCACATTCTAGTATGTGATAGGTAGATAAAGGGATAGAGGAGGGGCCTCATAATGTATCCGGATATAGTTCATGCTGTTGTCTCTTGTCCATGTCAGCTGTCATTTTCTGCCTGACTGACTGTCAGACTTTGACACCTCTTTGACGTCCTTTACTAAGACTGGCTCTGTGTAAGGCTCTAACATGAGGTCAATATTTGACCACCTCCTCCTTACTCTGACTTATGCAGCTCCATGTTTAGATGTTAAGATCATATGGTCTATTAATGTAAACCTAACATAATGTCGTATATCAGGCAATACGTCCATCTTCTCCATCAACAGAAATGTAACCATGTTGTATCTTGCAGGCCTATAATTGATCAAATGTGGCAGTTTTTGTGAGGATGTATCGGGTGTGAAACATGACTATATGCATCAGTGTCACATTCTATGCAACCTCCTCCATTGATGACACATACATTAGAAAGCTTCCTCTGAAAAACTGGCAGAACTGGCTTGGTTTCTCACATCGGTCTTAGTCAAACCTTGTAGCTCCAGTACATTTCAGAAGCTTTAAAGTTTAGTTTTGAGCCCTGTCTCTTGACATGTGGGGGGAATTGGACTGTAAAATGCAAGACATGCCAATCAGGTGTCATGATCCTCCTCAAATTGGATGTAAAATCACAGCTGAGCTGGCTCATGCAAAGGAGACTTCTAAAATTATTCGAAGGTGACCATTTGAAGCTAAAATCAGGTCAAACTGTGCTACTGCCCCAGACAGCCTGGGACAAATAAAAAAAAGAACAGTCTCAGAACACTCAGCACCTCTGTCTCCTTGAAGACTGTGTCAGATGAGTCTATACATGGAAGGCTGTAGGTTTAGAATGTCTTTATGCTGTTGGACTTTCTCATTCTGACGGATAAAAATGTAACATTTGTTGTTGGTTATTGCCCAATGGAAAGGTGTTTAAATTGAAAATGTTTTAGTTATATCTTACCTGTTTGGACTGTAATGCCTTGCAGGAGGGGAAGAGCCAGCAGAGACATCAGCCTTTGTGTTTCTCTTTAAGCATGCTAGCTCTGTTTGACCAGCGCAGCTGAGAGGATGTGTCTCTGTTTCTGTCACTGCAGAGGCAGCTGTGTCATTGTCGGATATTGTTGAGGGCAACAGAATGTAAACAACAGATGGCTGAGTTAGTACCTGAACAGCATGACAACTCCAACTATTCAGTGTTCAGCTCCGAATGTAGATACAGTCAGTGAGCAGCGATCAACTGGCATGAAATATACCCAGCTTCACATGGGACTAATTATGGGTTGCTGTCTGGATTGTGGTCTGTGTCCCACTGTGGCACCTTTAAACTCTGAATTCTTCAAGCTTGTCCAACAAAGCAGAAAATTAGAATAAGTAAAAATAAAGAAAAAGCTGTGCAGTTTCTTTTTATAAAGGACTAGTTTGTAGGATCAGTGCCATATACTGGTTAGGTATCATACTGTAAGTATGAATGCAGCTTTTTTCCATGTAGTCTAACCTAAGACTTGAATGTTAAAATGTGACAGATGCTCTTTAAAGCAAGCGCTTGGTTTGTCTATTCTGAGTGGCCACGGAAACATCCATCCATTATCTGATCCTGCTCTATCCTGCAGTGCTGGGTCACAGGGGGCTGGAGCCTATCCCAGCTATCTATGGGTGAGAGGCGGGGTACACCCTGGACAGGTCACCAGTCCATCACAGGGCAACATGCAGACAAACAACCATTCACACTCACACTTATGGGCAATTTAGAGTGACCAATTAACCTAACAAGCACATCTTAAAAATGTGGGAGGAAGCCGGAGAAAACCCACATACCATATATTAAGATATGTGCTAGGTAGTTAGCATGCAAACATACACATCTGTTGTTATGTAAGGTATCTTAAAAAAAGTCATGATAATGTGGTGTCCCTGTGGGTAAATCATGTTCTCAAAGTTTGTCCTCTTTACTCTTTAAAGAACCCTGATAAGTATTCTGCTGTGATTGCAGTGAGTGACTTGTGGTGAAAAACACCTGTTTGTGAGGCACTTGAGCAGATTCCTCCTGCCAGGCGCTGCTTTGTTCTGATTCTGTTGTGTGGCTGGGTAAAAATGAGGTGTAATAAGCTTGAGTCAATACAGAGCTGTGAGGTTTGGCAGGAGCTAAATAAGATGGAGGGGGATCGATATGACGAGAGAGCCAGGGACGATATGAGCCTGCCCCTCCACCCCGCCCACTCGTCACCTGCTGCAGTGTATGAAGCCTGTCAGCTATTTTGTCACCCACTGTACACAAACACACACACACAGGAGTGCAATCACAGAAATGCAGTGTCTCTCTTTCACACACATCATCCTCTCCACTACAGAGCTGACTTTTGTTTCAAAGCATGTGTTGGTGTTAAGGTGTGCAAATGCACACGACACGTGGAAATGTCTATTCATAAACATGGGCTGACAAATTACGTGTGGATGCAATCAATGCGTGCTTATAGATTTTTTTAGCGTAACAACTGTCCAAACAAATAGAAAACCACAGCACAGACTTGTGGAAGAAGACACAAGCCTCAAGGACAAAAGCTGTGGAATCGATCATGCTTATTCTGCCTCGAGAGTGCAAGGAAGGGAAAAAAAGGAGAAGAAGAAAATTGATTTTTGTTAAATTCTCTGCAGTGAAGGATGACTCACACTGTCTTGCCACCTCAAGATGATGTGTGAGAAAAAATGGGAAAGTGACAGAACAGCAGCATACAAACAATTTATCCTGCACTCTGTGGATGAAGATGGACCTTCATCACCCAAAGATTTTATGCCATTAGCTGAGAACAGCTCCATTTATCTGCACTGCGTCTTTCAGTGGGCCTGCAGCTGTTTATGAGACAGCATACATCTTACCCCCTCAGAGGCATTTTCACCCTCAGTGCCGTTCCTGTCAAAGACCGTCCACTCTGCCTGTCTCTCTCTCTCTTGATGCCTAGATCTAAATTTGTTCTGTTCTATCTCGAGACTTTTGAGATTCCCTGAACTCTCCCAGAAGAAATGTGTCAGCTTGTCATTTTGGATCTCTCTCAGAATCAGTCATACATGCCTGTGCAGCCGGCGCACTCGGCTCAACACAATCGCAAACATTACATTATGTATCTAACAAATCGTGTGTCCACTCAGGCAGAAGATAATGCTGAAGCACTGAAACAACGAATGACAGGGAAACAGCCCAGGGACTGTATGTACAGTGCTTTGTCTCCTCGGGCAGCTGGGTGGTGTATAACTGAATGTACAGCAGTCATTTCAGCTTTACAAACATTTGATGCTTTTCTGACTCTGTGTGGTTCAGACGCAACGAGGTCTCACTGAGCTTTAATCTGAAAATACAACGCATTGTAAAAATTAAAGCTGCAGTCTAGAACTTCTGTCTCCCCCTTCTGGCAGGGAGAGTTATTACAGAAGCAAAGTTGCATCAATGCTTCTGTCCTCAGAAACTAGCTGCTGTAGCCTAATCAACCCATATCTGTCACTATGATAGCTCCAGTTTCACCTCTACCAGTTCAGTAAAGTACCTGTCTAGTCTGTCTGAGGTCTGACTAGTCACTACACTGACTCGCTGTCCCATCTTGTACTAAAAGTGGTATTATATGCTCTATAGCAGGCATTTCTCCACTTGCTGGTGTTATTTTTTAGTAAAAGTGTGTTAAATTCACCACTGGTATAATAAAATCAATGTTTGGTTCCAGGCTGTAAGACATTTATGATTTCCCCCTTATAATCAGTAACAGGTTTGCTGGCTGGAGTTATTCTGGGTGGATTCTGGCTGTTTAGATTATGTGTTTCCTTTTGCCATTTGGTCAGATTAGGTTCAGACAGTTTACACTGCTCATTGTTTGAGTGAAATGTCATGTGAGTGAAAGATCGCTGATTCACTTGCTCGACACAAACCCCTCAACGCTGAGCTTTAATCAGCTACACAATGCCTGTTTATTGAAGTCTAAACATATTAAGAAACGTGATGATAGTTTACACATTTTCAACTTCATGTTTAGATTTCATTTACAATCAATCTGAATCATTTAGGCCAAAGTGGCTTTTTCTCCACCCCTCTGCTAGAATACATTGTTCTTTGCTGCCTATGTGTTGTAGCAATCCCCTCTCACATCCCACCAGTCTGTTTCCCTTGACAACCATTATCTACTGTTCATAATTATGCAAATGATATGGATCTCCGGGCCTAATAGACACTCATAAACAACCAACCCCTTCAGTTATCCCTGTGTTTGTCTATCTAAAGTGGCTATGATTATCGTTTGAGGTGGAGGTGTGAGTTTAATTGAATGTCACGACTCATTTCTTTCTCCATATTTGCAAAAGGTCATTTTTTAAACGAACATGATTGTACACATGGGCATGTGGGTATGTAACTACTGCAAATAGATTTACATTTTTTACTTTTAATTCCTATAGTCTCGATCTGAATCCGTTCTTGTTGGTTGTGTTTCTGCAGCTTCTACTGTAAGTGAAGTCATTTTTGTTCCTTCAGTGTAAAATACTTTAAATCAACCAACCACCCAAACTGTTTTTTTTCCATTCCAAATTCCATTTCCAAGCAGAACAAACAGCTCTTTCTTTGCTTCCATTTTTCCCCTCATTCGTCCATCAGAGTAATTGCCCTCCTTCCAGGAATAGAAAGGAGCTGCCACAGTCTGTCAAAGAGCTGGTGGTTAAAACGTCCTTCAGGAGGCCATTCAGCAGACACTCTGGAGTTTAGGTTGTTTTTCAACAGTTTGAAGTTGTTCACACCTCAAAATATGTTTGCACTGTCATTGAACTGACCATAAGTAGGCTCAAAGTGCACATCAATGAGGGACCTTTTTCATGTTATTGATTGATAAGATTATGGTCTAAGGCAGGTTAGCTAATTATACAGAAGGTCAATCACTTTTTTGTGGTGTTTCCATTTAAGGTGAGTCAAATGGCCCAAATGGCCATCTTCTTGTCAACAGAAGTAGACAATTCTTACATCATGGTGAAGACAGGAAACAATAGAGAGACAGGCTGAAAATGACCCCCATCTTTTAAGGCAGGTCACAAATCTTAGCATGTCCGCATGCTAGATTCTCAAAGTCCTGAGGAGAACATACCAATAGATAATATGTAAATTATGAGGAAGATTTCTGCACCAATCTGGGACCATAGATTTGAGACTTGGATGATGGGGTTAGAGGTTTCTGCTCTCACTTATTTAAATAGCTTCATGAAGACTTATGTCCGGTCTGCGCCCCTCCAAAGAATGCCGTCTGGCAATGCCACCACCGTGAACCCGGCTATTTTCATTGTTAGTGTGCCAATAGCGGATTGACCTACCACGCACTTTCAGAGCAGGAGCATCCCTGTCCATCTTTAAGAATCTCTTGAAAACCCGTCTCTACTGTGAATCCCTCCTCTCTTTATAATTCAAATGGTCACCACTTCAAACCACTGTGTAGTTCCCTTTTCCTGCTACCTCTGCACTTCTGGCATTTCCTTCCTCCTTTTTCTCACATCTTAATTACAGTGCTACTAGGATTTACCCTTGGCAGTTCAGTGCATGTCAAGCTACTAGTAATTTATTGGTGTATTCATAGTTTGTTTTTAATTGTTCTAAAATTGTTTTTATTATTGTCTCTATTATTCTTTTGAATTCCATCCTTGTAAATTGCTTTGTATTATTGCTGCTCTCTCCTTTCTAGGATGCAGAGTGATGCTGGTAGATCAAAAACATTTAGAGGAGCACTCCTCCAGCTGTGCAATCCTCCAGACCACAAGTCCACAGTGGTCCACAGTGGTCCCAGTGGTCATAGCTGCCATGCAGGAAGTCATCCACTATCCATGCTCACCTGATTTGACAAGATTAGACACCTGCTCTTTTCCCAAAGGTAAAGAAGGAGCTCAGTTCTCGTCACACTGACAGTGATGATGATGTCATCCAAACCAAAATACCACTCAGTCCTTAAATATCTCAGTCAGGTGGAGGAATCAGCGGTTGTTTCGCCCTCTTTGCCGTGCAGACAGCTGTGACTCACTCTAATTAAGTCCAGCTTTGGTTCTGAAAATTCAGTCAGATTCATTTATCATCTAAAAGCATTTTTAAGCTGCAGCAATGACACCTCACTCTCAGCAGTAGCAGCCTTGAAAGTGTTTTCTCTCTCTGCTGCCCATGATTTATAAATTAGAAGAAATATGTGAAATTTAGTCCTGTTTTTTTCTATGTTCTCCTCCTTTTCTTTTTTTTACTTATTCAGTCTGTCACTATGTTTTAATGGCAGCCCAGTTCACTGCAGGCAACGCAGCATTTCTCACTAAGTGATGTAAAAACACTGGACGGATGATACGGTCCCGTGCGGCTCCGGTCAGACTCGCTCTGTTTTATTTGCACTAATTGCCTTCAGTTGACATTTATTTGCAATGTCCCTTTTAACTTTTAGCATAGTGTGTGTGGTGGTTGGAGGGCAGAGGTAGAGCACACACACACATGCACATGTTGCATAAGCCTGTGATGGAAAGAAGCCTTCAGCCTCACCCTCTCTGTAAATTATCTCATCTCTGTCATTAGCCAATCTTGTGAGTCTGCCTCCCTGCCAGGCTTGCTGCTAAAATGCTAATGAGGCCTGTGCACTGCAATTACAAATACACACACACACACAAATGCAAAAACACACACCTCTCGCTGTCGCCCATTAGGAGGGGGGCATAACAGCCTCCGCGACTTAAATCGATGAGCAGACTTCACTAGGCTATATTAATCTGAGACATTATATTAGTCCAATTAAAATCTAATTAAGAGCATTTGCTTTAGCTGCTTGAGAGGGAAGCAGATGGGACCAAGACTGAGAGGGGGAATGTGGATGTCACTCGGTCAGTCCGGTTGGATTGGGACTTAATAGACTTTTAATGGCTTGGGTGAAATATCAAATGTCCCTGTGACGTGTGATCCTTTCAGGTACTTTCAGCAGCACTGGCTCTGCAAACAGAGGGCATCACCTTGAGGGAGATGTCACTGGTTTGCTTTTCTTTGAGTGTTTTCACAGTTTTTATTGTTCATGCTTGGAAGTGGTGAACCTCATTAGAGCCTACAAAGTGATGTAAGTCTCAGGATCTGCCTTAAAAATGACAAAATGGTCCAGGATTGTTTTATGCATTATGAGTAACTAGGAACAAGAAAAAACAAAAAAAATACAGCATCTGTATACACAAATGAACTATCTCTCTGGTTCATATTTCATGTTGTATAAAGAGCCAGATCAATGTATTATTTTTGCAACATGCATGCACAGATTTTATTCCTATAAACCTTATGATTTTCATAAAGTTATGTGTTATTTCATTGTTTTTGACATTCTTGCAGTTTTGGTGGCTCAGACAGAGACAGAGAGAGAGAGAGAGAAAGAGAGAGACAAATTACATGTGACACAGGTCCTAGTCTGGAATCAAACTGAGGACGTCACAGCCACATGATAGGCGCCTTTAGCCAGCCGAACCACCCACACAGGGATTATTGTAGAAAAAAAATTAGATGTGGAGACACTAAAATATGTAGTTCAACGTGGCTGGGGATGGTGGCTCACTTAATTTATGCTGATTAATCTGCTGGGCTTGGAAACACATTCCTCCCAATGCTGTATGATGCTGGCTTTGTGAAACAGCAGGATGCTTCTTAATATCATGTTACATTTCTCAGGGATTTGTGTCTTTTTATACTGTGCATGTAGGAATAAATAGACAAAGAGGATGTCAAGTCAGGCAAACAGAACAGGGTGGGGGTGGTGGTGGTTTGTTTGTATGCTGTTGCCAGGTAGAGCTCCACAGGGATTTGGTTATGAGTGTGTGTGTGCATGTATGTGTGTATTTTGGAGAAATTACTATGGGAGGCTGTATATTTACCCCTGCATGGCAAAAAATCAGTTTGTTGACTGTGTGGAAAATCAATGACATACCTATCTCTCCCTCTGCAGAGCCCAGAGGCGGAGGCACACAGGCCACATGGTGGCGCTCTCACTCAACATCTCCACTGCACATCCCTGACACTCCTGTTCCTGTTCTCACCTGATTGCCTTCCACTTGTCTTTACCACTATATCTCTCATGTCCTCTCTGTTTTCTCTCTTCTGTTGACAGAGGCTGAATGTCACACCATCTGCCACAGCATGTTGCTACACTGGACTCTATGAGAATAAGTGTTTTATCGGTGCTACTCCTGGCATGGATTGTAGCCTGGCCTGCCTGGTCCACCTTAAAAACAAACAAACAAACACTGTAAGAGCACATTAAGGATTTACTAGTATGGTTTCAGCCAAACTGATGGAGTGAATTGGATGTGGGTGGAGAGAGAGAGAGAGAGAGAGAGAGAGAGAGAGGAAACAGAGGAGTTGGTTAATTCTGTCTGAGCTGAAAGCCTCAGCCCCCAAGTCAGAACATGGGGGCTTGTCTCTTCTAGTTCCAGAAAGCGCAGTGAAATGCCCTGTGGAGGAGACGCATGGGCAGCAAGCAAAAGGAAAGTCAGTGTGATCAGCACTCACATGCCTGTGTCAGGGGCAGGGGTTTATTTTAATAAGCGTATTCAAATGTGTTTGGTCGTGTGCAGCAGTAAGAGAAGGGGTGCAGATTGGCTCTGATTAAACTCACAAACACACATAGCCTACACACAAGGTTATTTTTAGCCACTGTCGCACTCTTCGCTCAACCCCTGTGCTCTGTCTCTCTCACAAAGACCCCCTCCCCCTCTTCCTCCTCCTCCTCCTCCTCCTCTTCCAACAGCAAACCAGAAGGACAGCAGTTCATCAGCTACTTCTTTGATTTATTTTTTTGGAAACATTGTTTTGTCACAAGGATGAGGTGTTCATGCAAGTTCATACACATCTCATTTTCTTCCTCCTCACAAGCACACACTCACTAAAGACGTAGAAATATGTGTATCTTTCAGAGCAACTTTCATTGTTGTGAACATGGCTGTTGACCAGTTACCAGTAAAATATCAGTTTGCTCATTCCCACATCATATCTGCATATTTTCACCTTGTACAATATTGATCGACTTTGTTTGTAATGCAAACTTATGGCTGATGCTGAAATCTCCCCACAGTGCAGCAAATGAGGCAATTTCTATTTTGGTAAATGCCCTCACCTTCCTCATGTAACATGATGTAGATTGTCGATAAGAAATTGCATCTAGACATGTCTGTGGGATCAATGTGCTCTTGTTGCTCTGATTGATCGGGTCTTCAGTATTACTAAAATAACTGGTCTCACAGCTTTATCGCCAGCATGGCTCATTTGTCACATGGTCAGACACACATAGGCAAATATACATTTAGACAAAAACAAACTGTCATGGGTTAATTAATCATCAATGTTGTGCTGTGCAATTAATTAGAATTGTGCATAGCCGAAGATATCTTCCATTGGATTTTATTTTTTAATAAATATTTACGTATATTAGATTAGAGAAATTAGATTTATCAAATAAATTACTCAAACAGGAAATAATGACCACACCAGGCTAAATAAAAGGAAACCTGCTCCACCAGCTCCAGGGCGGATTAACCCTCAAGCTGCCACCTCTCCATCAGTTGATTGATGATGAAGCTCTGTCACCTGTGTGGAAGTTACCCTCCATATACAAGTTGCTGGGATTTATGGGTGCAAAAGCAATAAATTAACCTCTGTTTAATTTAGCGTGTGGATAGAATTAATTAACGTGTCATTTTATTAGCTTAGCTGACAACCCCGGGACTCTAGCTGTTAGCCCTAGCATACATCCTTTTCCTGTTTACATTTGCTGAGTGACTGAGCCCATCGGCGTCGCCGCAACATAAGGTAAGTTATGTGAAAACATTTTAGTCCACTGAAGACTCTTGTGGCTTTGTCAGCAGTAGAATAATGCAATGGATACAGGTTGCATGACTTTTATGTGAAATGTTTGTGTCACCAATGGTCGCCGCCATCTTTGATGATTCACCCAACTGTAAACAAACACCACAGACATCAACTTCTTTATTTTATGTTTTTACACTTATGATAACTAGCAGTCCGACGAATTAAACACAGACAAAAACTATTAAGTAAGTATTAACTATTAAGTTGTGGCCCATAATATGATATTTATGTTCTAGATTTGACTGTGATTTATGTCTATATTAAGACATAAAACATATGTGAGGGAATAAAACAAAATATTCATATTAACAATAATATAGTTGGTAATAATATTGTTGTTAATATATAATTTTCAATGGATTTTATAGAAAACAAAAACATTCAAAAAAATGTGCAAAGATGCAAAGTTGGGACATAAAGATATCCTAAAGTAATGTGACTTGCTATATTAAAGGTCGGGTAGATTTCATTCTGATGCACTTTTTGTTAAATTAGTGTAACTTCTCTTTACAATCCGATAGCAACCAATTAGTTAGGCAGTTTCGCTTTAAAACAAAGAATATTAATCATCTGTGGAAGATATAAAACGCTAAAAACATCAGCCAATCCTACGAGGCGCCCCTGCGCGGAATATTGGCTGGTTGTCACTCTCTTTCTGCTCTGCGCGCACCAGAGAGGTACGTGCATGATGGCCGAAGTCACAGACTGGTTGGGAGGTGTGGCTTCGGGGTGAGCTCCAAGAGAAAGGGGTGTGTGTTTACTTTCAAAATCTGGCTGACTCACTGAGTTTTCAAAATCTCCTACCCTACCTTTAAGTGGAAAACATATTACCCCACTGATACGTTGGCTTGCTGATAGTGGTTAGTATTAACTTAAATTCAGATTTATTTATTAACAGAAAATGTTGAAAAAGCAGTTTTAATCTATTTACATCTGGTGTTATCACATGCTTCGACTTTGGCACTTTTGGTTACAATCCTCTGAGAACTGTCTGCAGCACATAGAGCAGTTGAGCTCCTGCGATGATGTGTAGAAATACTTCGGTTCCTTTTTCCATTCTTTTTCTCTGGCATTACAGCTCATCTGCTGATCTGAAGATCATTATTTTTTTACATTTATAGTTAATATTTGCCTCAATTATTAAGGTTCCAGGAAGCAGGCCAAGAGCAAAGCAAATCTGGATTTTCTTAATATACAATAGTAAATACCTAATATAATAATACAAACGTATTGTACTTTTCCAGAAAAGAGAATTTTCTGAACAAAAGCAAAAATGTTTTCTTGGATTTATAATGCTTATCATTATTATTGTTATTTATAGGCCCCCCTAACCCTAAGCCTAATCCCCTAAAGAAGAGACAATGGGGCATGAGAAAAAGGAACCTACCTAATCTTAGGTGCAACTAGGTTTCAATCCTAGTACTTGTATGCTATATTTAAGCTGATATGCTTCTCGCGTCTTCCTATGAAATACCACCTTGCTTTGAAAAGTGTTTTTATCACTTGAGTTCCACTTTACCTGCAGGGTTGCAGTGAGCTGTAAAATGTGTGTTGCAGGGTGTTATATGTTTACAATAATTTTCTTAGCTTTCACCAGCTTAAAGGGAAAAATCTTTTAATTTCTAGGGAGTCTATTATTTGTGCTTGCCTGAAGGGAACACATTGGCACATTTATTTATTTGCTTGGCAACCTTAAAAATGTTTGCAAAAGGGACTTTGGCATTAGTTTACTTTAAAAAATCCTCTTTGTGGTTAATGCCAACAGCAGCAGAGGCAGACAGAGGATCAGAGTGGTTGGAAATTAGTACCATATTCTGTCAGACTGTTTTGCCTTAGTGGTGCTCTGTTTGTTTTTCCCTCCGTCATGGGTGTGGTCTTTATTGATGATGTGCATTGTGCTGTAGGTGGTAATAAAGTGTCAACTTATCAAACAGCTATTATACACACTCAGGTTGTCAATAGTGTGCTACAAGTCTGCTCAGGTGAAACTCCTTGACCTTTGCTACACCTATGACCATGCACATTTATGCCACGTTGTAGAAAGCTGAACCAGTCCTCTGTCGTTGTACTGCACTTTTCTCACTCAAGCAGAAATGCACACAAACACTCCACCACTCTCCCTCTTGCAGTCATTATTTGTTGTACATTTCAGGCTGCTTCCAAGAGAGCATTATAATATACAATAAAATGTGAACCCTGACTCAGGGTGAACTATTATGCTTGAAATAATATTTTTTTTCTGTACTGAGATTGGGAATTATTTTTATTTTTTTCCTCTGATGTTTTTCAGATTATGACTGAAAATGGATATTTCAAAGTTTGTCAAGGCTTCAGAGTCCTTTTAGCACAGCATTCCTATTTTTTGATACACTGACTTGATTGTCAAATTGCTGAAGTAACTTTTTTAGTCAATCCCTTTATGTAAGAGAAAAAGCTCTGGAACACAAAGCATATCTTGTTGTGTTCCCATATTTACATAGGAGAGACTATGTCCTCCTAAAAACACAAACACAACTATCATCTGGTTAATTTTACAGCCACATTAAATAAATTCTCCATACTTCCCTCTGTTTTCCTACAGACTTCAGTGGCTTGAGATAACTTCAGTGGTAACACATTAATCGAAGTCTCTTAGCATTTATATGGGGTTAGAGCTGTGATAGTGTTTAACCGGCTTGGGAGTGACACTGATAAAGCTGTGTGATTTAAGGATTAAGTAAATGAGTGTATTTTAGAGCAAAGAGGGTGGCCTGCAAATACCACTTAGTTTCCCAAAACTCTAGAAATCATGATGGTAATGATGGTTCAAAATCATCTCAGAGGTCTTCATTATAATGCCATAATCTACAATTTCTCAGCATTGACATGCTGGTTCTAACAGTTGTGTGTGAGAAGTACATCCCGTCTCCCGGTGTTTAATGTGTGTGTTGAGCCACTGTAACGCTGTGATCAATACTGGGTTAATTTTTATCGCCACCTTTTGGACAGACACTCTCTGTGCGCCGTGTTTCTCCTTCCAGGAGCTGTTTGCCAGCTGCTCATTTAAACTGTCCATCGTCATTGTACTTCCTCCTTCTGTCTGTGTGTTCTGCACCTGAAGAAGCTCTTGTGCTTCTCCACATTAATCACGCCCATTAAATTCTGAACAATTACAGAATTGTTCTCGCACAGCACTGAGAGAAAAAGTTCTGCCCGGGCCATGTGTCTGCGAGAGCTGCAGAACAGGTGCTCCGAGAGAAAAATGACGTCATTTTGTGGGCGGAACGTTGGCAGCAAGGAGCGAGTTCTCTGTTCTCGTGGAGTATGGATCCAGCTTTAGAGAGGGACTTCAGCATTCTTACATGAAGTGCAGCCTCACCACTAGATGTCACTAAACCCTACACAGTGGTCCTTTAAGTGACACAAAGTAATACTTTATTTATTAGTCAACATATCAACATTTTGGGTGTTTTTGTCAATTTACTAGAACTGCATTGGTTAAAAAGAAAGGTTAAAAAAATAGACTGTAAATAAAATATACTGTAATGTATCTAACATCCAGTACACAGACAGGCTACTACTGTAACATACTGTCAAAGGCTGGTGGCAAGAAGCTAATTTTACTGTTTGGTGAATGTCTCCCTCCTATCATCAGACTAACACACACACATACCAACATCCTTAGGGAGTCAGTTCTAAGTTTGGGTGCTGCTAAGTCTTGCCAGGAAACCCTATACCCCTCATTGTCCCCAGGACACGAGCACTTCACATATGACATTTGAAGATGGTGCTACAAGAGGGTTGGTGATGTCAGTATAGACATCAGCACCACATATGTGCTGACACGCTGATTCTGCGTGTGTCTGTCTTAATTAAATGTTTACTGTAATTAACGAGTGTGAAGCTAAACATGTTAGGTGGGAGGTGTTTGCCGCTGCAGGGTTCAGGAAGAGATTCAATGGGTTAGGAGTACCTCAGAGTGATCTCGTACTTTACTGACTGTCTAGGGGAAGGTTGACATGGTTGGCTGCATGGAGGGTGACATTTGTCCAAAATAACCATTGGCCATTGTGCTGTATCCTGAGGGTGTCGCCAGGTGATGCCGCTTCTGATCTGCCCTTGTCAACAAAAACTTCAAAGGTCACATCAGCAGTTGTTAAAACCTGAATGTTCGAGGTCGGCCAAAGGTCAGACAAGTGTTTAAACATTGCATTTAAACAGAGCATTTCAGCTATGCAAACAAATTTGTAAGATGATATTGTTTTATGCTAATTCTAGCAAATTATATTAGATTAAAAGACCACAAAGGGCTTGAACTTGGCTGCCCCCTTGTATTTTGATAGTATCTTTTTGCCTGCATACTATTATGGGAATTGGGGAATTTATGTAAACACACCTCTGTTGACCTCTTGGCCACAAAGCCAAAATGAATAAACATGAGAATTCTGTTAGAACACAGGGGCAATGTAGCACACTGCATCAGCTCTGTCTGCATCCCGGAAAGCTGGCCAAATGTTCCCCACCAGTGTTACGCTGCATTCAATGGTGACTGGAATTATTGTAATCACCAAAATAATAAGCACCAGAAATCGTATTTCTTTGGTAGTTGAAGTAATTGTCATCCAGCACGTTGTTACAACAGTATGTATGAGTAGCTAGTGATGTCACGAGTTGATACTACATTCTATACCTTTTTAGGTATAGCTTCCCTATCTGTAGCCTTAGCCAGCTTTTATTGTGTAAAACGACATGTATGCATGTTTCTCTGCACTTCTACATGTCTGTTAGTAAGCATGTATTTGTTATAGAAAGACAAATCAAACCTAGGGCCAGGCTTTGTAATCAGAGGTTGAAAATGACATAATTTAAATGTCCCACTTTCCCTAAGGTACTTTGAAATCAGCATTATTCCTCGCTGCTCCTTTGTACACAAACCAGCGAAATACTTCTCTCTCTTATCTCAGTAGTGAGATTAACAGCACCGTGCTCTGTTGGCTCCACATAATCTTACCTCACAGTGTTTCAGGTTTCTTGCTAATTGACAAAAATAGATGCCTAATAATAAATTGCAGGCATTATGCAACTGTAATTAAGCCCAAAGGTGAAAAATGTGAGGCTTAAGCTCATGATGTAGGCTTAGTTTGTAATGAGTGTGTTATTTATGAGGTGCGCTCACACAAAGAGTTATGACAACACAAAAAGCTGCATACGCAGAAGACCTGTAGGCATTATATATGCAGTGATAGATGTGTAAAACACTCTATAAGTACATATAAGGTCAATAGCATGAAAGTCTGCTACAATTTAATTTGCATTAGTAATTAATATCCTATGGTATGTTTGACATTGGGGCCATTGCAGTTAAATTAAAAAACAAAATAGAAACGGTGGGTGTGATATTCTAGAAAAAGGTTACATTTATGAGAACAGTGGATGACTTAATGAATGTAGATTTTGTATATTGTAAACAGACCTTGCAAAGTGCAGTGAGTTCTTTGTTTTGTAAATTCAAGATGGCTCCTTTATTGGTGCCAGTATAAGTCAGTTGTTATTACTCCCAAGAACTCACCTAAAAAGTGACAGACCTGGTCCTGATGTGTTTTTTGTGTTAGGGAAAAGACACATTTTATAACAAGCTTTATTACTATGTTCTCAGCTCAAACTTGACTTTTGTTTTTCTGGTGAGAACAGGCTGACTTTCCCACCCCTTTCTCTGCACCCCCCTCTTCCACCCCTTTTCTGCTTTTTAACGTTGTATGAAATGGCACATGACTGGATAAAAAAATTATTAAGGAGATAATGTGATACCATATAAACAATTCATTTTAAATCGATGGAGTTTGGTTAGTATGTTTCTACATCAAGATTACATTGATCCGCAGTTTTGTTAATGAAGCGGCGCATCATCCTGCTTAACTGACACCAAGCAACCTGATGTTAATTAGATATGAGCTATTAGTTCATTAATAACAAACCAGCGCCAGCAGAATGCTCAAAAATCTATTTTAATCATTATGTTCGGAGAACATTCATATTAATATGCATATCCATATGTGATTTTATTAGTCACAGTAGATGCACACTAACAAACACTTAAGATTTCAATTTACTGTACTGTGCTGTGTTGTGGGTGAAAAATGTTCGCGTTGGCTCCCTCGCATTTATTACCTTCATCTCCAGCAGCTGTTACATTTTCAGTAATGAGCTGTTGCTCATGATTGGGAGCAGCTTTTATTTAAAACTAAGAGATGCACATTTCTCATACTGTAAATAAACATATTCATAAACCAGTTTTCAGAAAATCAGTTTCTAAATTGTTTTTTATAATTATAAAATAAAAAATTTGTAATTAAATGTTAAAATTCCACTTATGTTCTCTCTTACCTTTACTTGAATGGGGTGTTTAATAGGACTGATGTTGTGATTGTAACCCTTTTTCTGTTTTGTGTGTTCTGTGTTGAATCACTGTATGTGGTCATCAGTAGGGGCTGATGAGTGCTCTGTGTGAGTCTCCTGTCGCTTAAGGCCTAGGAGTCTAAATGAGTGTTTAGAGGTGGAGGCATGGTGCACTTTGCTATTGATAGAACCACCAATACACTTAAATGCTTACTGAGGCTCTTGTGTATGTCTGTCTAATTCTTTGTTTGCCTGATGACAGAAAACAATGCCCCCTATAATCACTGATCAATTTGTGTTTACTAGAAAAATGGAGGCAGAAAATACAGCTTTTCAAATGATACTTCGTCACATACCAGGCATGTGCAGCTGTCAGTCAGTGCTGTGCTGCCCTGAGAGTGTTCTCGTTACCATGGAAACTGTACACTTATTTGAATGGCCCATTCCTGCAAATTCTTGCAATGCAATATTTCTATTATTATTTTGTTGCTTGGTACCAGTGATTTTTTTTCAGTTGCATCAGAGTTTTGATGTCACCAACTTGACTTCTAGGCAGTTGTTTCATTATAACCACAAACAATTTTTAACAAGTCACGACTGGAAAAAGTACCTGACACTAAAGGAGGCGACGAGGGAATATTTGTTTTTTAAAGAGATTGGAATTGTTTGTGAATGGCCTGCGCCACCACCAAAATCAACAAATCACCCAGTCTGTCATTTTGCAATATATCTGTGGCATATTTCAACACTGTAGAGGGGGAAATTAATTGCAGTTGTTGCACGTAAGATTATTGCAGTTTGCTTTGTCTTCATCTGCAAGTAAACACACACACATCAATATAAAACATTGATATAACTGTATAACACAACACAACAGCTGACTCTTTAAATAAATGTTGACTCTCAGTGTTTTTTCCATAAACTCTCGTTTGTAGAACGTCACGTCCTTCGGCACGTCCGCTTATGAATTTCCAATGCTGACGACAGACGCTTTGTAAAATCCTTTTCAAGGCAGACGTATATGCTGCGACTTAACACTCATAGCTGGCTAAATGCCCTTGAAAGAGAAAAAAGTCGATGTTAATTTGACTTCACATAGGAGATAGTCACCTGGATTCACCCGGGCAATTGAAAGTAACAACCCACAAAAGCTGCGTTCCCTTCAAAGCAGGCTGTGTTGCATTAGGGCTGAAGCTTTACAAAGACCTCCATTGAAAAGGCAGTGCATAATCGAGTGACGGCAGCAGAAAAAAAAATAGCTCACTTTATTATTTGCCAAGGTAGCATCTTTTCATCAAGGAAGAGAGGCAGAATGCCCTCCAGAGAGTCAGAAATAAAGTGCTGCTCAGTCTTTATTAAGAAAATGGCATCCTTTTTTTCTTTGAATGCCAGGGTCATAATAAAGCGCAGTTCAAATAAATGTGACAAGCTCGATTTACTGTCCCAAATTCAGACATATGGTGTTCTCAAAAGGTATAAAATCCCTTATGCTTATAAGCCTGTTTTGGCGTCATATTTTTCTTTGCAGGAAATCTTTGGCCTCCCTTTGGAATGTGATTTCAAACATCCTGCTGAAGGCTTCTCACAAGCGAGGCATTACTTTCAGGCTGGTGCTTTCTTTTCTGTGTTCCGATATGGCGTAACTGTGACATGGAAGGGCAAAATCAATGGACATTGTGCTTGATGGCTTAAAACCCATTGCGGCCAAAACAAAACCAACATTCTGTTCATCGGCCAGCTCCCAAATCAATTTAATGCTGTCTACCCTGTAATTCGAATGCCGGCTTCATTGAATATTCCATGCTATCTGTCAGGAAACAAATGCCTCTCTGAAGGAAACATCCCGCTTTTATCCACAGGCATTATCTCTTGTGCACATTCAGTACATGCTACACACAGTTGATCTTTTCAGTTTGCGTGTGCATTCTGCACATTTGAAGGGGATCCAGACTCATCAAAGACACAAAAGAGAACAGTTTCAGCTTTGACGGAGGTGACAAAATTCCCACTATTCAGACAGCAATAAGCACTTACCCCTTATTTCACGTTTTAATCATATTCCTCATTACCATATGCAAATGAGCTGCGTGTATTAACATCTGGGGTGGCTAATGACTGGGCTGTTTGGAAAGATTGGGTTGGATTGAGTTCACAGCGTTTCATTTGCTCGAGCTTCTCTGGGATTCAGTCAGTGGAGTCCAGGAGGAGCGTTATCAGAGAGGATTGATTTTAGTTTTAGGATAAACATGATAACTTTCTCGTACTACTCTGAGAAATCCAAAAGTGTAGTGAATAATATCACCATAATGCACTCATCCTCAGTGAAAGCAAGGCAGGATTGAATCAGCTTAAACAGATTTGGGTGTCAGAATCAGTCCTTGGCAATAAGCTGGATATCTTTTCACACTGTGAATTGTGATAGAAGAATACTGTCTGTAGGTAGTCCACCACATTGATCCACACTGAAATTTAACAGCAATCATATCAATTGTTTGAAATTCCGTAGGAACATTTACTGTATAGTGCCCATTTAGGTGATCTTCCAACAATAATAGCAAATAGCTTTAATATGGATATGCTCTATCCAACAGTTGACTTTAAATCTGAAAGTTAATATAGATTATTCCTATCTTATATTGCATATAAAAACATGTATGTGTTATTTACAGCTGTACTGTACTGGGTTTGATAAAAAGATAGTGACCCCCGCTTCCTGGGAAAAGTGCAGATTAGGGGCATTATAGTCGACCTGAACGATCACACGTAGTTTTTTGAAGCATTGGCAGACAACCTAATGGGTCATTTATTTTTGAGGATGTGTTGGATGTAATCTGCATGAAACACTTGTTCTGCATGTGATGCAATGCACACATGCAATCTGAGGTGATTTCAGAAGTGTTACATCATGCGTCTACGTCGATGGGAAGGCTAGGTTTTGTTGCTGGCTTGCAAACCTCCTCGCTGCTTCTATCAGTTGAGGAAGGTGTGGACGTGAGATTCTAGTATGCTCAACAAGATGGTCGGGCATGTGGCCACAGAGGTGGGGGGGGGGCAAAGCCCTTTAAACTGCCGGCCTCGTGACCCACAAGGCATCCAGATTATGTGCCACTTCACCCAAACAAACCTTTAAGCTTTGGGAAGCTGGAACCAAAAATATTTTACTGCACAGAGGCACTTACTATTAGGTACATGTCAGGTTAAGATTCTCTCCATTCTCTCCATTCAGTCCCTGAAGGTCAGGACATCCAGCTGAGTCTATGTACCGTTAAAATCCTTAAATAAAAAAACTCAGCACTGTAGCACCTTTTACCTAATACCTATTGTTAATGTACCTATTTCTGACAGATATTCAAAAGCCTCTTAAGGGCTCTAAAGGCATAGTCGCTCTCTTTTTGTGAATCCACAAGTTAAAATTTGCATGTGTCTGCTCTGGCAATACAGACATTGTTTTAAACTCAATGCAGCTCTGCAGTACTTAAAGTGTGTCTCAAATAATATTTCCCATTCCTGTTGTTTTTAGTAACTTATGAATGGAAAGAGATTAACATTAGCTTTCTGCCACTCTCTGCAGTGCACCATTTAAGTCAGAAACATTACAGATTTACTGTGAACAATTTCATCTCAGAGCTACAATCAGTGCTTCTGAGGACTGGCGAGCACTGGCCATCGTAACCCAGTCAAAGTCACACTCTGCTGAATGTCACCGTCTGTGTTCATTTGCTCTATTTTCTACACAGAGCATCCACCAAGGGAGTTGCTCCACATTTTATTCTTAGCATTTATTCTCTCCAGGCCCCACCAATGATGTTCTTGATGTGAAAATACCAAAGGTTCACGGTTCATCTGTCACACATATCGACCCCAGACCACCCACTATCTATCCCCCCACCTCCACTTTAATGTCAGTGGACTCCAAATTCCCCTGTGCACAGAAAATGCATGGTTGTCCCACATGTACAGTATAGTCATGCACACACAGAAACCATGCTGTGTGTGGCTGAATTACACCTACACTGGTTTCCTTCTCCGTCTTCCTTATACAAACACACACTTGATTCACCCCATGACGTGTGCTGCAGGCCTCTGAAGTGAGTCCATGCTAAGAAAAGCCACTGCAGCCATCGATTGCTCCGATCTATTTCTCTTTCTAGCTCATCCCCACCACAGAGTGCACCGCTATTTCCTTCACAGTGTCGTGGTGACATGTAAAGGCACATGTGGCGTGGCTGAGGTTGTGTGTTCTAGACAGATTACCAGTCCTGAAATAGATCAACCTTTTTGTCTTTCTGTGCACCATTACCCCTTCATTCCCATTTATCTGCTGTATCTCACTGTCATTGTGTTATGTTGTTGTGATATTTAAATAAGATAAATAACGCCCATGCTGGATTAGATTGTGTATTAGATTGTATTAGATTGTGTGGAAGTATGGATTTGTATCAAAGGTCACCACTGTCTTATGTCTCCTAAGGATTAGATGCAGCATAGTAAGTCTGTAGGGACAACACAGGGGGCGGGGAGCACTGTAGATTTGACCCAGACAGTTTTTTTTTATACATATATTGGCTCCACAGCACACTTGTATCTGCCTCTGTGTAGTACAACCAAAGGTCATGTAAAATAGATAGTTAAATCTGGTGAAAATGTTTTAAAAAAATCATGTAAAAATGATTTCATCCTCCCACATGTATTACATCAACAGCCCATCACAATATTCTGCTTGAAATAGACACTTCTTGTGCCTCTTTGAGTTAAGTTTAAAGCACTCACAACTCCAGGTGCTGCAGGCAATAGCTCCACATGATATGAAAAAAAAATTGCGATGTGCAATGTTGCATTGACAATATGACTTAAATAAGTAAATATTGTCTACCCATGTTTTCTTCTCTCTTCTCTCCTTCCTTAGCCATCTTGCATACTAACCTCATCACCAATGAAGTAATCTGGTTTGTTCTGGCTTTATCTAACGGGGTGGGATGTGAATGCATGGTATGTGTAAGCAGCATCAGTTCATTGTGATACAGGCTGTCTAACAATACCTTTTGTTGTACACGTCATGCCATGATGAAAAGAACACAACAAGCAATAGTAGAAGAAGACAAATAATGATAAATATGTTATGCTTCTGCATAGTGTTTTTGTATTACTTTTGTAATAATTCTGTAGTTTAGTTGATGCTGGCTTCAATATGTAATGGCACTGTGATGGAATATGGCATTGCTTATTGGTCCAACCTTTGTCCCTGTGCTTTCAAGTAGTTATTTTGCCTTATATTAGTGTCTGTAAATGCAAAGAAAGAGTTAAAATATAGATTTAATTATTATTACTACTATAAAGTTAGGAGTTTACTTTTCTGTTTCTAAGCAGCTTACATTTTTATAAAGATTTACTACATTCACAGAGAATTATTCAGGGCTACTTGCAAAAGTTTGGGTTGCTCAATGTCATGTCACGCATATTTTTTAAAATCTTTATTTCAATGTCCTTCTTGCAGAAAAGGACCACAAATTGTCCTCAGGAAGTCACAGTTACAGTCTATGCCACTGGTCCACAGGGAGGCCGCTATATTTAACCCATCCGAAGTTGTGAAATTTGTTTATCACCTTATGATCCGTCTCGGGGAGAATGGTTAGAAAAAAGAAAATGGTGAAGGGAATGGAGAGAGAAAGTGTCTCGGTTGGAGAGGCAGAAAAATCGAGATGGGAACAGAGTTGAAGCTGAAGTGCTTGGCGCTCTTGACAGTGGGTATTGTCAACTTGGAGACACGTCTCCGTTTCACTCCCCCCGCCACCACCACCACCATCACCACTACCACTACATCCAGGAAAACTAATTACCAGTACGTCAGATCTCTAGCTCGGCTACACCGACTGCCTTAGCTAATGTGACACCCTGCCTCCGTTTGCAGAACAATGCAGGAGACATGTCACATCCTGGCAGAATACACGTGTGAAAGGAAAGCACTGCCTATCACGCTCATTCAGACACAGCTTGGAGAGGAATTCAGTTTCATGGCGTGACATTTAATTGAGTCAAAACTTGCACTCTCACCCTTTTGTTCACTGACTGCCATCCTGAAAGTAGAGAGTGAAGAGATTGTCTTATGTAATACTAAAATGGATGTGCAAGTAACAGTCTCTCTCTCTCTCTCTCTCTGAGATGAAATGCCAAGGTAAAAGGGGTCGGTGACTCACGTTGCTGCTTTGAGGTTAAATTTACTTTACTTTACACCCATGATTATGAAATGCAATTTCATCAAGTAAAACTGAGGACACTCATAATGCTGCTTTGATTCACTAAATTATTTAATCCACTGCAAAAGCCACCGTGCGCACACACACACACACACACACACACACACACACACACAATAATATCTAAGCAACAGGAAAAATAAACAACAACTATGAATGCACCTTATTTGGCATCACCTGAGATGTTCTTTCAGTCTAGCATTCTACTCATGTTTTTGTGTTGTTGATATGGGTAAAAAGAAATACTTTATGTTTTTGTTTATGCTAATCACCAGTAAAACTAAAGAGTCAGCCATTGATAAACATGTGTGATCCTATCAAATATGAAGTGGATAAATAAATACTAGCCGATTTGTTTTGATGATTGTTTGTTTACTTGATATTTGTGCTTATTTATTCCCCTGCTTGTGCCAGGAAAACAAATTCTTGTGTTTATTTAGTAACATTTTGTTTTGTGACTGTTTTAAATGCCCTTTTAGTCTGCTGCATACTCAATGTGAAGAATTGGTCAACATTTTAGTGAAAATTAAATGCTGGCATTTCTCTTTTAGGTTATTGAAAATCAAAAATACACTGCTAGTGCAGTTTATTATTGGGTAATGAAGAAATTGTTAAAAATATGGGAGGAAATAATTCTCATTACCGTTTGCAGTGTCACTAGGTTGATCAGAATATACATCCTTTGGGCAGCATTGCTATTTAAATTAAAACCTGTCCTGTCTAAACTGTCTGCATCACTATAATTGTCAATGTGATTAATTATGTATGACATGGAAAAATAATTTCCCTGTACACTGACACTGTCATGTGGCTCCATGTGTGAAAAGGTGACCATGACAAATTGTTTTGTTTCCAATCTACTGTATATACCGTGTAAGTTCACAAAGGTCTGACCCGCGTGATGAAACCTTCTGTCACTGGGCGAGTGTGGGTGGTGTCAGTTTTAAGCATATCATCTGTCAACACACACATGCTGTAGAAACACACATACACACACACAAACACACAGCACTTCTCTGTACTCCTTTTGGCATCCAAGGCCAGGGGATAATAGTGTCACTGTGTGTAAGGTTTGCATGCGTGCGTATGGGTTTGTGTGCGCTCTAAACCTGCCTCCAGGCTGCATGAGCGTGTGTTTTCGTGCTGCGTTTTGTGTGTGTGTATGTGTGTGTGTGTGCTGTTGGCAAGGGAGACAGCCAGACACATGGCACATGGCAAGTGTGTAAGCAAGTCTCAGAAACACCTGAGCCCCAGTGTTTGTGTATCTATGTGTGTAGATGTGTGTGTAGGTGGGTTTCCATATTGAGGGGTGATCTCCTCACCACAGCACCTGTCACCGGGTGGTGATGGTCAATCCAGTTATTCTTACCAGCTTCACTCTAATTGGTCATTAGTGTCCTGTCAATTCATTGTATTGGGAATCCTCTGTAGAAATCTGCTTGTTTGCAGGTTTGGCTGGTCTTCACAGCTCCTTTGTACACTTATTTCTGTTTGCTGCAGTCCTCTGCAGTGCAGCATCAATTCAGTGTTAGGGTTTTGTAATTATCTTGTTTTCTACAGATGTACCTTCATTGTGTTTGCTGAGTTCCGATGTAATTCATCCATGACAGGAGAGTTAATAGGTAACAAAGGTGAAGAACAGGGATGCATTCCTCGTGTAGTGTATTATAGACCTATAACTGTTCACTGCCTTCATTACAGTTAATCAGGTGTTTCCATGGTCTGTAGCATGGCAGCAATAGGAAACAGTTTCCACTGCTGATGTTTTTCTTATAAGGACGGGCTGCAAAAATTGGCTTCTTCACACAAATGTCTGATAGAAGGATGAGGAAATGCCTCTTCCTCATCTGGTAATCCATCATTGATTGATTGATTGATAGTCGCTGCACCATAATGGTTTCCTATGCTAGTCATAATGCTAGTCATTATGTAAAGACCCTCGCTGGAAATTAGTCATTGGAAACATATAGGCCATACAGGACAGTCACACAAGTGAACAGTAAGTCGACTGTTTGGCAGATTCATACCACCCTGAGGTGGTCATTATGACTTTGTTTCGCTGACTCGGCGTTACGTCCTGAGGTTCTTGTTTTACGTGTCCTCGCTACAGCAAATTCTTAACAAATGTGATGAAATATCAGCCAAAGTGGTACAAAGTGAACTTTTTTTCTTTTCTTTTTTTTAGCAGTAATATTTAATGCCAGCCCTCAGACTCTTTTCATTTCACTTTTGATGGAATGATTGTCATTCTGTCTGCTTCCTACGCATGACTGACATGCTAATTTTATACACTTAACAACAGTTAGAACATTGAAATTGAAACTGTCTTTGCAGATTGATAGTTTCTGTGTATTTGACTGAAATATGTATTTATTGTGAACTCCTTAAAATATCATCATCTGCTTTGATACAGAGGGCAGCTTGCATGCTGCTGTGCATAAACCAGCTCTGAATTCTAAGAATAGACCTTAAAACCCTCCTCTGCTAAACCGGAAGCCTCTATATTTAACTCATCTAAGTCTGGTTACCATGACAAATGAGGGACATGCATCCCATATTGCATTACGAGGGCACTATTATAGACTCCCATCTGGCCTAAAATTGGTTTCACGATCAGATCAATAGATTGTAGACCTGGGAAGGTCATCAGTATCTTTGCTATCAAACAGCGATGCAGCCATAAAGCTCTGCTGCATTATTCATTCTTGGATGTTAGCTGTAGCTTCAGTATCCAACAGGATTTGTCTGTCCCATGCCTGCTGATGCAATTCCAGTTCTTATGGGCCTCTGTAATTCACCTCATCACATTTGACACCTACACAACAGAAAGGCATCACAGAAATGGTTTAAAAAATTAAAAAAAATTTTTTTAGGTCAGCTTATTCATGGTCACCGCTAAAGATCTGCCCCAGGAACGAAGGCACACGCTGCAGTCACAATACGCGTGGGCTTGTGTGTTAATGTGTGTGTCATATTATTTCTAGTGTTTTGAAGGCTATAAATATTCTGCTAATATTCCTCTGTGCCTCAGGCTGCTGAATGAATGCAGATCCAGCCAAATGTTCAGTATTCTGGCAGCTTTGCTCATGATGTCTGCCCTGAACTTTAGAGGACTTCTGCAAGACTAGCGCTAAATATGCATAGAGACTTTGATGTACTGCACGAGAAAGAAAGTATTCAGCTCTAAAGTCATCATCATCAGCGGTACTATATGCTTTAATGTCAGTGTGTTATTCCACATTGTGTTAATGTGTCTTTATCACTAATGCATTAAGGTCTGAGTAGGATTTTAATGCTCAAGTCAATTTTTACTTCATGTTTTTGCCTTGATTCCATTATAAATACTGGAAAAATCTAAAGATTAAATGAGGGTGAAAGTAATTTTTACCTTTAGTAAATAGTAGCTGGTAGCTGGTACTCCTAAATAATTTCTTTTCAGATTTATTTTTGTATTTTCCTGATTAATAGTTTTGATTAAAATGGAATGAAACAGCTTTCATCACTGTTTTCTATAGAGGTTTGATATTTTAGACCCGTTTTGACAGCACTGAATAAAAAGGGAATTTGCATTTATTGGATGGCTTTTATTTACTGATGGAAAAATTAGCCATGCATTGTAACACAGAGGATGCAGTACAGTGAGGTGCCTTTAGAATTCTTTAATAATAATCATATTTTCCCTTGTAATTCTCTGGGGGGGGGGGGGGGGGGGGGGGGGGGGGGGGGCTGTCTGTGTGCTTTGACCCTTATTTATTTGTGTCAGCATCACTGTAGGTCTGGTTTCACAGGAGCATCACATGTTGAATGCCACCATAAAACTGCCTTTTACTGCTTATTTATGGCACTATCTGAACAAATAGGGCCCTGGTTTGTTAAATAATTCCCCTTCTTGGTGGTCAGACATGGTCTCTGTGGTGGTTGCACAGCTGTCATCATTCATTTTCTTTTGGAGGAGAGTAAAGTGACACAATCAGTAAAAACCCAGGCGGTGTTACCCTCAGGCTTATGATAATATAAAGCAGGCTTGATGTTTTACCACACAAGCGTTTGCATGAGTCTGTTGATGTGGAAGGACTTAATAGAAACTTGTTGCAGTCTGGGAGACAAATATTTGTATTTTAATAGCCTGGTACACGTGGTATGTGTTATTATATCGGGTCTCACTTATGCAACGCTTCTCTCATATAATACCAAATGACATTTACTCTTACAGATCAGAACAAATCTTGAACGTCCTTGAGTCTTGTACAGGTTTCCAGTGTGATTTGTGATAAGATTAAAAGAACTCCGTCTTTCTCTGATTCTGCTCAGACCCAGGGAGATAAAGAGCAGCGTTTCAGATCATCAGGCTGTCAGATAGGAGCCATGGTGGAGAACGAATTCAAGACAACTCCTGGTGTGCAGGAGGGATGATAAAAACATCACTGCAGGGGAGAGACAGTGGGTGGCTGTGGTGTGAATGTGTATGTGTATGTGTGTGTGTGTGAAGGTAAGAGGAGCAACACAAAACATGTACTGGGATTACAGTAATCTGAGTATATTAAAACGGTCACTGTAAAAATGTCAAAAATATTGGATCAAAGAGACACATTTGACTGGTAGATTATGATTGTGTGTAATATTGTGATTGTGCGTAGTTTGCTGTAATTTAAGATGATAACTATGCAATGCAAATGAGTCCACAATTGAAGTACATTGTTCATTTAGCATCATATTCCATGTATTTTGGAGACAAAGTAATTGAGAGAAATCAGATTATGTTAGATCAACACAAAGGATTATATTGCTGGGTCAAATCTCAAGCGGGTGCTCAGTAATCCATAACAGATTACATTTTAAAAGGAGCCTGTACCATGCGCGGATGGACGTGTGGCAGGGATTGGAAACAGTTTGGAAATGAGAGGCCCTGTCAGTGGGGCTGCAGGAGAAGATGATAAAAATTGGTTCTGACTGTGCTCAGTTCTCACATCCACCTCCTGCCCAGCGTCTGCATCTACTTGACCACTATGAGTGTACAGGTACAGAGTAAGCGATGGGGAAGCAAACAGGGTGTGAGGAAGAAAAATCATGAGTCAGAGGGAGATAAGAGGAGGATGCACGCAATACAGTACATTTTCAGCAACATACACACACATCTATGATGTTGAGCTGCTTCAAAATCTTTTTGTTTAATTTCTCACTAGCAGTTTGGCTGCAAAACCGTGGAAACTAGCATCCCTGAGGTCAAGGTAAAACTGAAATCATTTTTATCTTGCTGTAGATGTCGTAAGCTGTTCCCCTTGACTCATTTATGAATCAGTTCAGGCTAAATATGATGCAGCAAAGAATCACATAATACTTGTACTTCTTCTCTTCTAAAGTAAATATAACCCCTGCAGTATACAAGAAAAGGCACTGACATAATAATACCCCACTTTGGCAGATATCGCAGCTTGCAAACACCTTTTGTTGCCAGCTAAGAGTCTTTCTGTTCCTGATTTGGGAATTTTCACACTCTTCCTTGCAGATCACTTCAAGTTGTGAGGTATTTTTAGGGTGTCATCTGCATTCAGAGTGCTAAAGAGATCTGTTTGTCTCAGTCTACGGAGGATCGAAGGTGTCAAAAAACAGATTGACTCTGTATGAATGAATACTAAGCATCATATTAAGACAAATATATATTCATGAATCAATTTATGTCACATTTCTGTTTTGCTTTGTTTCTATTTTTTATTTTAAATTTTGTGATTTTATGTTTATAGTGTGTTACATAGATTTTCAATAGGAACTTTTAATGCTTTGCCATAAAAACTGGCAAAAAGGTTTTTCTGCCATGTTTTTGGCCATGGTGACAAGTCCGATCTTAAGCAACTCATTTAACATATATTTGCATGATCTCCGTATGTGCTCAAATAAACTACTACTTTCATTTTCATGCTGGTCTTTTACTATCTTTTTATATTTATTAGAACTGTACTGCGTCTGTGGACATGTTGGCACAGTGTTGATTTATTTTCATCACCATTTTGTTTTAATTTTCACATTTATTTTTAATATATCCCCATTTACCCCTATGTAATCTCAACTCCCTCTCTGCACATCCTTCTCATGCATCTGACCATTTGTTTTCACTTTTCCAAAACCAAGAGCCACAAGAGAAACATGCTTAAAAACATATTTGACTTAATTATGTCACTGTGCTACTGTCCAATCCAATTTTAGCTCCATGAATATGTGAGTCATACAACAGCATTTCACGGATTCAGGATTACATGCTGCAGTGTCACCAAAAAGCACATCAGTGTTAAATTCTGAAACGAGGCCACACTGGTTGCTTCCCTGTTTAAGACTACCCACTGATGGAAGGAGCAGTATGTGTCTCCTCAGTGTAAAACCTGGGCCAAAATCATCACATAGTGACATGGCGATATTCTGCTATTATTTTCAGTTAACATACACACACAGTTCATAAAATGTTGCACCGTGTAAAGCAAAGCATTGGAGAGGCAGAGTGGGCTGCACGTCTGAGTGCATTTGTGAGTTTGTTCGTGCATGTTCTGGCTGCCTGTGTGTTTCTGCGGATTGCTCTCATGATGCTGATGCAAGTTTGCAAAGATTGTGGGCAGTTTGTGACTTAATGCGGTTTTCACATTTGATTACAATCACATCACACTTCCCCTTCAAGGATAATACTTGGCTCTGCATCCACTTTCTCTGCACACACATGCACACAACCACACATGCATGTCCAGATCTACTGTACATGTAAATTTCAACCACTGAATAAGAAAAAAAAGCTTGAGGTCACTTCTATTGAGTGTGAGTTTTTTGATTAGTAATTACAGGCATCTGGTCATTGTTTGTTTATCTTCACCTTGTCAATGTGTGATAGTGGAGCAGCTCCAGAGGTTCCTGGCAGATAGAAGTATCTAATCTTTCTGGACAGAAGAGAACTGCTGTGAATGTTTCAGTGGTCACTGTGTTTGAAAGTTGCTAATGCTGGATGTTGTTGTAGTGTGATGATTCATAAAACGATCAAGTTTTTGTTTCACCCTATGGCTATGTTTATACTGTAGAGCCAGCTAAATTCAAGCTCTGCTCTAGTCAAGTGCTAAATGCTAATGGTTGCACCCACTCGCATATGCAATTGCTCTGTCAGTTATATGCACTGAGTGCTTTGCTTAAAGCAGCATCCTTAGTGATGACAAAAGAATGCTATATGTGAATCTGTGTTGATTTAGCTCTAACTGATGAATAAATCCTTGTCTTTTTGTCTTCAAATGGTACAGTGCATTTAAAGCACATGTAGTTCTTGTAGTCACCACATCTGGTGTATATTCATTGTGTTAATGTCAGTCCCAGAGGCTTGATCTTTAGGCCAGCAGTTCTGGGGACTCCCTGAGGTTAACCAGGGTTTGTGTGCAACCACAAAGAATACTGTCTGGTTATTAGATGTATCCTATTGATTCCAATTTTAAATTTTTCACAGTGAAAAAAAATCTCAACAACTGTTATAATAATAATTCCTTTAAATTCAGCAGCGCCATTTTGTCAGATTTGTATAAAATAATATACTTTAGGCATGGGTGGGTATTCTGTCATAAACAATAGAAATCTGTAGGGATGGTCGATATAATCAGTAAGTCATCAGTATTAGCAGATACTGGCCTTAAAATGAAATATCGGCCATGGACCAATAAGATGGAGATATCAAATGTATTTTATTTTCACAGTCTCGTCTCTTGTAGGGTGGTCTTTCTATTTTGAATTTGCAGGTTTTATGGCATCTGCACAACTAATGATTAGATCACACACTGTAATCAGGCCACTTCTGCTTCTATCCATAACTCCCTGCAAAATAATTAATGGATCCATTAGCCTCAGCTGTAAGCAAATATTAACATAGGAAGCATTGTACATATTTTATAAGCAATTATGTCTGAGTGCGACTAAATATTTTAAGTTTGTTGCAAATTCTTCTGAGAAGTTTTGTACTAAGCTGCAGGCTGCAGTTTACTGGCACTCAACTTTTACTACTCACCCTCTGACTCTTTGGCAAAAGCTGTGTTAAAAATCCACAAATCTAGGCAACAAACGACCTCCTGACCTGAAGTCCTGTGTCAGCGCCGCTTGAACAAGTGAACAGCATCACTGCTCTTGTGTTTCACTTTAACTCACCGTGATGTTTCATCTTTGTGGAAAAATCTTGGCTAATCAACAGGAGGTGATGGTACAGATTAAATGAAATCATGGCAGAGCAGACTGTCAATTTGTGCACTGAAGAGGACACACACACACACCGACTGCAATGACGACCCTGCAGGGGAACACTGTGACAGGTGTTCTTTATGGCTACGGGGGTGAGTCATTATGGGGTTCTTTTCGCTCACCTGATCCTGCACGTGATGATATGTGATACACATCTGATGTGCATGCAGTGATGTAAATATGCAATATGCAAATACATGCACATGTTCTGTGCGCACACAGAATCACATTTGCACACATGCTATGCTTCGATCAATTATGTGTGCAGTGCGGCAAGATGCACATTATAACGCGCAGCAAGTGGGGCATGTGAATATGCTTGTGTAGCTTTGTTTCATAATACACACACACATACACATACACACATTTACTTTTCCTGCAAGCCTTCAAATTGATTTATCAATTTGATGTTCTGGATGTGTGAGCTTAAACTGGCCCTTGGAACTTTAGGCCACAAACACACATATATGGCTGAACACACACATATAAGTATGAATTAAGCCTAACGTGAAATTTCAGCATGTGACCAATTGTATCAAACTTGCCACTGCAGACACTGAGAAGCAATTAGACACACACCCATCCCTTGCACTCACCACACCCCCGTCTCTAGGCTCCAAATGTCAGCCTCATCAGCTCAATTATCCTCCAGCTTAAACAACATCCTTACATAACCCATTTAGGTTTTTGCTGGTAGCGGGGGGGTGGCTTCCATTGCCACCCAAATGACTGTTTCTGTGGTTTCTTGCACACATTTTAATTAGACTGTGTTATACTAATTACATGCATTTTTATATTATTTGCTCATTTTGAGTCATAGCATCCTCCTAAAGATCCTTTAGAGGTTACACTCAGTGGAGCCTGTTGACTTTGCATATGTTTCTCTGTATGCATCATCAGTCCAAAGGTCACCGAATAACTGGATCATTCCTGTGAATACATAATTGGTTTATTCATGAACTTCCTTAAATAGCTACTTGTCCTGTCACTCATACAATTTTCATTCACATTTCCTCCCGCTCACTGTATTTCCATTCTCTACTGAGTGTAGAATTTTATTTATGGATCAGCATTTATGGAGAATAGATTCACTTTGATGAGGCAAAGCTCCACTGGAGAAGACTTATGATCTATTTTTGTGCTGTAGCACATGGGACTCACGTGCCTGGTAATAAAACGCCCTTGATGTGTGCCCTTTGTCTCACAGAGGGAGAAAAAGCTGCACATGCATACATAACGGGGGGTGGAAACTATTTTCAGATTACTTTTTTTTTTTTTTTTGCTTTTGACTGCGATTCATTTGCCTGCTGGTGGAAAATAGATGTGAATCACTCACCATGGCTGCTCTCCAACATCCATTCACTCTCTACACTCTCCATTCTACTACCCTGATTTGCTGTCACTCTGTTGTTAAGTAATTCTTACTCTCATTTTACCTTTTGATTTGTTGCCCTTCTTTTTTAAATCACTGCTCCTGAATGTATTATAGGAGGCATTATCCTAAATTCTGAATATTATTGGTCTCCCTCCTTGCCTCACTCACGCACTGAGTAGCTTCTGTGATGTAATTGTCTATGAGAGTCATGTCACTAGAGCTGAGCAGGAGATTAGAGACAGAAATTGAGTGGAGTGCCGACAGGAAAGCGAGGGGCAGGAAAAAGGGTTCTCACCGCTGCCTGTAATGTTTTTAGAACTGCGCGTCATCCTCTTTTCAAATCAGTCTCTCAGTAAGTCTCTTAAGTTGTATTTTTGTTACGGCTACACTGTAAAATTGGTGCCAAGTATTCGTATGTGTTGCACAATATCAAAAGAGTTTGATCCATGACACCAAAGGAATAAATCTGTATTTTGGAAATACACTTAGGTGTTGCAGTGGTTGGCATTGCCACCTTTTCAGATGTGGCTAAGGCCTTTTCTGTGTGAGGAGTTAGCACATTCTCCTTGTGCCTGTGTATCTCTCTGGTTTCCTTCTACGTACCAAAGACATGCATGTTGTTAACTGGGCACTCTAAATTGGCTATAGGTGTGAGTGTGTCTCTCTGTGTGTTAGGCCTGCAAAAGACTTGCAACCTCTCTAGTTCGTACCTGCCTCGTGCCAATTGTCATGGCTGGGATTGCTCCTGCCCCCCGTAACCCTGTAGTACATGACAAAGTACATTAAGAAAATGGCTGGATGGAAATACAGTTACAAAAATGGCATGTTTTGAGTCTAGATCAGTGATTTCTGTAGGTGTTCTACCTGAAAAGGGGCACATCATTACAGGGACCAACTACATGGATAGGACATTGACAAGAGGAGTGCCCTACCACCAGAACAACACACCAGCCCTTAAGAACATAGTGGTGATGGCTGCCATCCAGGAATGTAGATTATAACTTGACCAACACCTGCACTGAACACCTGATCATCTTGAAATCACTAGATGAAAAAGGAGCTCATTTGGCGCCTTGTCATTGCTGCAGTGGAACACGTTCTGAAGGTCAGACCACGGACCTCTTCAAATAAGGGACATGTTCACAGATGCGTACAGTATAGAAGTAGAAGCAGCAGTTGTGCGTTTAAAATTTACCGCTGCTGTCTGCGCACAGAGGCACGATGTGCGTACACACAGACACATGCACAGACGAACACACACACAGACACGTGTGCACACATACTCCCACCATCAGACAGAGACCATGTGTTGTTTTGCCCACCATTTCTCATCACATGCTAGTTGGATAGACTGAACTCTATGACCTCGCTAGGCTAAGCTAATGGTACTGCATTTCTTGATGCGCATGTCCAGAACCGAACAGAACACTCGCCCCGATCCGAAACACGTGTACCGAACGGTTGTGATTTTTTTCCTGAACCGTGCCACCCCTAGAAATTAACTATTTAAAAAAGCATTCAGTTTAATACAGTTTAGTTAAGAAAACATTATGAAACAAGAAACAACTCAAATCTATGGACAAAATATAAAAAACAAATGTCAATATTTTGCAGTTTATTCATATTTTGTTGCCTGACGTGTTAAACTGTTGCGTCTTGTCTGCTGTGGCGCTGCCTGAGCTGCTTCAGCTATGACACTTCACAGCCCTTGTAGCATCTTGCTAATGAAACCAGTTAGGTTAAGGAGCTTTAGCTAATCGCAGCATTTTTCGAGGTTTTATTGCTCTCTCCTCTCTCTTCCTAAATGTCTCTCTCTCTCTCTCTCTCGCTCACTTTCTCTCCCATTCCAGTGCTTGGTTTATTGCCCATTTCCAGCTAAATCCACACAACCCTCTGCGCTATTGTAGATAACGCAGCCTTGGCTCGGCACGTCTGGGATCTGTCACTGCCGCATTACAGAATACATAACGTGCAGCTATGACATGAGCCTTGACACCTACTGTAGGCCTGTTTTAATGTGGAGCGTGAGCTACACATGGTTTGTTAGCTTAATTTGGCTAAAGGGAGAAAATGGCTGGGGTTCATTACTGTAGTCAGGTGAAGCCAAACACTGTCCACTCCAATCATCACTGTTTACACTGCAGACACAGTGTGTGTTTAAGAGGCCTGAGACTAGAAGCGGCAGCAGGCAGCATCAACTCTTTTATGGTTTCAACAGAATTTTTGCATAATCATGAGCTTTTGTTTGTTTGTTACCATGAACTGTAATGAAAGCATATTTTAAGACCTTATTCCTCAAACCCTGCTATCCATCATGCCACAGTGAGACAGGGGTTTATCACACTGGAGACTGGAGGTGCTGCCAGCCAGCCTCTTTAACCTTTTTCAGGCTGCAGATAGCATCTCAGATAACCTTAAAAGACAGAGGGAGGGAAGGAGTAGGAGTGAGTGGGAGGGATGAGAAGAGAACAGGAGTAGAGAAGGTAGTAGAGAGATTGTATGTTTCTCTCATTGGTGAAGAAAAGTAGTAAGTGAAGTTTATTTATATCGCACCTTTCTGTCTGGTGTAGGTAGTCAGAGCAAAGTCAATGAATGGCCTTTAGAGAGAGCCAAACAATGTCCCATACAGCCTGTCCATTATGTTGAAATGCTATTTGTGTTTTCTTCCCTTTTCAACCCTCACACCACTATCTTTATTTTCTCTTACTCTTACCCTGTCGATCTATCTGTCTCTCTCACTGCCTCGTCTGTCTCTGTGCCGGACTGATAAGAAAGTACCCGCCCTGTCTCGGAGGAGAAACCATGGAAACATACCAGCCACGTGTTGACATCACAGCATGTTAAATATAACCTCCCGTGCCACACAACTAGTCGTTCTGGCGTTGATCCTCGCCTGGCTATAAATATATGGTTTCCTTCCCATAATTGCAGCTCCGACAGGCTTGTTTGGATGCAGGAAGGAATAGGAAATGCCAGAGAGAACGAAATAAAGAAAGAGAGAGAGTGTGCCTTCTTCTTCCCTCTGTCGGTGCCACACTACCACACTGTGTGTGTGTGTGTGTGTGTGTGTGCGTGTGTGTTTATGCCCTCGTTTGACTCTTTTCTCATTACAGCCCAATCAAGGAGATCGGTAGAGATTGCAGAACTCTTTCAGATAATCTCATTTTGGACAAACAGACTCCTAAAATGACCTTATTTGAAAAAACAGAGTATGCCAACAACATTTTAACATATGGTGAGGTCATGTACATGTCATGCTTAACGAAGCTAACAAAAAATAAACATTGATAAATTACTCAGTGATGTTTTGGCTCTCTGGTCTAATTACTTCAAACAAGATACATACATGTCGATTAGTAGCTTAGCTTAGCATAATCCCTCCACACAGGGAAGCAGCTAGCCTGGTGCTGTGCTGCTGGTGTGGTGTAGTTTGCTTATCAGTGACTTTCTTTTTATCTGCTCTGTTTAATTATTGTTCCATGCCAAGAAATAGATAATAATAATAATAATAATACATTGATGATTGAGTTATTGATATGTTGGTGTTGTATTTCTGTAGTAAAACCGAGTTGGTGGTGATTAACTCATATTTGCCTCATGTGGCCGTGTGAGTTTATGGTAAACAAAGTGACAGCTGGTTCTGGTGTTAAAATTACAGAAGCGTTCTGGCTCATGGAGACTATAGAGACAAAACATAAAGCTACTGTTTACCCTATACCTATTCTGCCAAATTCAATAAACATAGCCTCAAACTGGAGCTGACAGTGTGTGTTTGGTATTGGTATTTGGTATCACTTTACATCCACAGGAATGAAAACAATCAGCCACAAGACATTAGGAGTCGTCTCCACTGTTAATTATGGCTGGTACAGTTTGTGTTCTTTTTGACTGAGAGCATGCAGTATGTGGTTCAAATTATAATATAACATGAACGGCACACAGTATATAACCCCTATTGATTCGTACCATTTCCAAGCTGAATAACCATCATTGATTTACACTATTGATCAAGACTTGCCATTTTATGCCTGAGGTTGTTTTTTTAAGCAGAGTAGTTACGCTGTGTAAACAACGTTAATTATTATCCACTGTAAGGCCTGATGTGAAGCACATTTTTCCAAAAGCACGAGACGTTAAACCAGATCAGCACTGAGGGACTAAATGGGAGTGAAGTGTTTGTTTGAGCCCGTCTTCCTGTCTTTATGTAACTGTCACTGGTGTGCATGGGAGATGTTGGAAGCACAGAGCATTGCATGTTGTGACTCAGTCTCTTAGCAGCCACCTCATCTTCACAACCCCGCGGCTCCCCAGAGGCCGGCGCTGGGCCGACCAATCAGAGGGAGATGCCACAATGACCAAAAGGCCCAAAAGGAAATGGTCTCAGTCTAGGAAATGGATGTGTTTGTGTGTGTGTGTGTGTGTGCGCACTGTATGCGAATTTAATCGTCTCTGAGTGTGAGGTGAGAGGGGAGCTACCTCAGTTTGGTGTGTGTGCATGTGATAGAAAGAGAGAGAGACTAACTGTGCATGTGTCCTTCTCTATCCCATTGTCTTCTAATGCAGTTTAATCTCCCTTAAACCCAGATGATTTGTTAGTTCCCCTACCTTGCCACACACACATGCAAGCACAAACATGCATTTACAATCCGCTTCCTTGTTTATTTCCTGTACTATGACAGCAATGTGACATCCAGGAGTGATGTTTTATAACATTTTGATTCTTTTTTTGCATTTTGGCATTTGTCGTGTGATCTTTGCATATCCACAGAAAACACTGTGTTCAAGTTAGATGTCATGGATTATCATTATCACTGTCCTGACATACTAGATACAGGAGCTATAGCATTTAATCCCATTTGTTATGTGTGATAATTTAATGTTCATCCCTACAACCCTAAACTGCATTAAGCCTTCCTGGTATAGAACAGAAGTCTTTTCAAGGACTAAAGATTTTCATTAAACTGGCTAAACTTCATGTTTATTGTGCATTTTCAGGATGGGGAAAAGCAGATCTATCAGTAGACAGGACTTTCTGTACCTCACATACAGTATAGAATTTCCATTTGCAGCATGTTCATCAATTTTCATTATTTATTCATGGATTCTTGTTTTTACACCATGCTACGTTGTCTCTTGAGGTAATACAGTATTTTTCTTAGCTTGGTACCAAAATACTTCAAAAGTGGCTTTAATAGTTTTCTGCTGACTTGTTTCTCTCCTAAAGTTAGTTAAAAAAATGTACACTCTTCGTAGAAAGGGATCATTTTGACTATCAAAGCAGAATGTGTTCTACTTGAAAACTAATGACGCTACAAAGGCAGCAAGTTGAGCTGTTTTCATGACTCGGAATGATGCAAGGTGTGACCCACAGATGAATACATGTAGCACGAGAGGAGGCTTGGTCTGTGTCTTTCATCCTGGTCTCATTCAGAGGTGAATGAATTAAATTGAAATGGGCCAATTTTTCAGGATATTATATTAATTTTGACTGAGTTGAATAGATTTAAAAGTCATTTGTCTGATAGATGTACTCTTCTGTGCTGAAAAAGAAGATGGTGACTGTCTGTTCTCCTGCATTTCACAGGAGCTGCACATGTGTTTCAGTCAGAAGGCTACGCTCACAAGGACAATTGTGATTATATTTTTTAGTAAAAACATTTTTATAGGGCACTGTTCAAATTCCATTATGCTGTCATTGTGCCTTGATTACGTACTCTTCTCTCTCTGGCTTTGTTATTGCTTCTGCAGTGCACGCAGTAATTTATTACTACAATTCATGATCTATAGTTTCAGATGAAGGGTTCGGACATCATAAATATCTCCTCTAATAAAACATCTCCTGTAGCATATTGGTAAGCAATTATGGGCACTGAGAGAGGTTGACTGTTTGCTAATGCTAGCAAAAATATTAACAAGATGAAAGGAAAAAAATGGTTATTGTTATTATCTTATGTATTTTTAGTTACTACTTTAGTTAGTAGTTTTGTCCACTACATCTCAACAAAACCACATTGTTCAGGGAAAGAAGGAGAAGTGTGTTTGCCCTATAAAAACTGAACTCACAGTGCTGCAGCTCTGAATACTGAATGAACTTTGGATAAACTTTTGAATTCACTTTCACACAGAACATGAAATGTGAATTTGGTCCTCCGTCACTACACAAGGCACATGGACAGTGCCAAACAATTATCCTGTGTGCACAGCAACAAACAGCAATTGCAAAAGACACACAGTCCTTTCAGTTACTATGATTTGTCCCACTGCCTCATGGCCAGGCCTTTAATAAGGTACTTCTTTATTCGTCAAAGTGTTGCATTGGCCCTGATCTCTGCCACCGGTTTGCTCTTTGCAACAAAGAAAGATGAACCGAAGGTAAAAAATTTCCAAATGTCTTGTCATTATCATTCATAAGCTCCCAAACAGTAGTATCTTTTAATATACTCAAATTAACCTTTTCATATGGAGCTTGTGGACATGGCATCCTGCCATCCTGAAAGGTCACAGAGCTGATTCTCTGAAACATTGATTTACTGAGTCCATGTGAACACAGTGACTAAGCTTTGTCATTTTGTCCTCTGTGCTCCTTCGTGTTCTTTGTCTCTGTCCTGAGAAAAGGTGTTGAAGTCTGGGCCTTAATTGTGCTTACTACAATTCTGCCCCAACACAGAATACAGTGGACTTGCAGCCAGACTTACAGTCTGTACTCTATACACAATAAAACCATAAATAGGCATATCATGATTCTGATTTGTGGTTGCTGACCTCCTTTGTCATTTCCTAAACAGTGAAGCATCCAGGACCTTCCCATACTTACGGCTCACATTGCTGAGAGAGATAAGTGACTTCAGAGTCTGAATATAGGTCAGAGGAGAGTAAAAGGAGTGTGGGGGTCAAAGGTGAGGAGCAGGTTTCTCCTCACATCTCCTGTGTGAGTTCCTGAGATTCCTGTCTGCAGAATTTATACCCCTGTTCTATACGACCCTGTTTGGGTTCTCAAGGGACCTGAAAAGCTGGCTGCTGTTCTATTTAGCATTCTTGATCTGCATAGATGATAGTAAAGGACTAGGGCAATGGCAGAGTTCCACCAAATACAAGTCGCTGATGTAAAGCATACACCTGCTTTGTACAGTTTAGTACTGAGGTTTAGGGCTTTTTTTGGCTAAGGTTGGCTATGGGCTACACATTAATCAGAAAGGTACTTTAACTTTCTTAAAAAGCTAATTATTAAGCCTTTAAATATTTCTGAACACATAAATATGACTGTTTTTGTGGAATAACCTCATGATAAGTCTAGCTTTTGTTGTGGACTCCTGATTCAGAATCTCAGAAAAAACCTCCACTGCATTTTAATCCTCATGTGCACATCTCTTATTCTGCAGGCTTGTGCAGTCTTACCTTATTGCCTCAGAGGGATTATCACTTAGGGCACCATGAACTGGGGTGGGGTGGGGGCATTTCCTACTTAGTGTTGACTTAAGCTATTGAGGGCTGTAAATTGGAAAGCAAAATTGCCTTCTGGGGAAATCTTCCATACCATCAAACAGGCTAAACCTAAATTCACTCTCCTTAGATTTTATGTGAATAACACCCTGTGTGTGTAGGCTCCCCATGGTCACATGAATATTAATATAAGGCATTTTTACGTTTGTGTGAAGTCTGCATATTCATTCTCTGTGCTTTTTTTGTGCTCCAGTGTGGTGATATTTATAGAGTTTCTGATTTGCATATGTATGGAAGCTGGGTTTGTCAAATTCCTTTTTTAGCTGCGCTGCATGGAAATTTATTGTGTGTGTGTGCATCCATGTGTCGGTATGGCTGTGTGTAGAATCCGAGCTGCGTTGAACCGACCTATGACCTCTACAGTCATTCACACCTATGGCTACTCACACCCTCCAAGATCTCTGCCCTCTCTGTTTACAGCCATTTTCTTTGAAGTATTAATATGAGAACTTTTACCGCCTAGATGTTAGACCTTTTTTTTTTCCTCAGGAGTAATTTTGAACCCAGTCTGACCCAGTTTGAGCTTCAGAAATGCAGGACAGTGGTTATTAAGAGTTTAGGAGTGAGCTGGATTTGTGAGTATATTTTAACCCAAATAACACACTAAGACTAGTTTTTAGACAGCATGGCTCCTTTTAAGTGCTAGTGGCTATATACTTTGTTTCTGGCCTATTTAGATCCACCTTATTTTGTACGATCTACTTTTAAGAAACAATCCAGAATCTTTTGTCATGCTGTCTTCAAGCACCTTTATTGGAAAAGCTTCTGACACTGCCTATAATGTCTGTATGTTAAACAGTGTTTACTGATCTGATACATGGTTTTGTTTGGGGTCTGAAATTTTTCCAACTTGCAGACAGACTCTAGCTGTGGCTAATTGAAAATCATTTGTCCTTTGCTGCTCTATAACAGCAGTAACCATGGCAGCATAGTGCAACTGTCAGTGTATGCTGCACTGTTTTATAACCATTAGTATGAACCACAGCTAAATGTCCGAAATTTGGACGCTGAAAGGTCCAGCTAATAAAATTCCACTGCACATTTCCTGTTGAATTTATTTATTATTGAAGATTGAATAATATTATAATGATCGATGATCAATGAACAGCTGGAGATTATCTTTTTAAACGCAAATTGTAAGTAAATTGCCATGATCTTGAATGCACCAAAGTAAGAAGAGCTGCTGGCTGTTATAGCTTATTGATGTGTTTTATGCAAATGTGTATACCTGAATTGGGATTCAGCGCAGATCTGCACCTTGAAGCACAAAGTTGGAAAAATTAAGGTGGATTTTATCCTCGCAGGCAGCACCATTCCAGTTTGACTCAGGAATTGCTTGAGAGAACCTTCTTTTTAATTAGACTACACAACAGATCACAGTTCCCTTTCTTTCACTTAACCATCAACAGAAATCCTTACCACACCAGCTTGGACAAATTAACAACTCACTGGGCTGTCATTGATCTCCCTCTGAGGTCCAAACACAAATTAAAACACAATTAATAGAAATCTTTCATGGGTTTCTACTGAAAATGAAACTCTGGTGTATTCCAATGAAAATTCCACCTCACGCCTGCCTGTTGTTTCTGTATTGTGTACATTTTTTGGACTCTCTCACGCACACACCACAAATATCTGGTCGCCAACAAGTCATGGAAAATGAATATTTTGGCGATGCCGGAGTGTAAAGTTGGAAGAAATATCGAAGTGGTAAACAACAATAAGTACTATAATTGATAGCTGGACTGTTTGGTTGTTTATCATTCTGCCCGATGTATTTATCAACATCCTGGTTGTGAAGAATGGAATACATCTGTTTGTGTACATGAGTGACTATAGAGTGAGTTTTTTTTTGGCTGCACCAAAAAGGTGAGGGCTACACATCAGACATGTGACTCAGGTTTTTTTTGTGTGTGTGATGGGGTGACCCACACTGGTTCAAAATATCTGTCAGCTGGGAAGGTGGGAGAGACAGACTGACATTTGTAGCCTAGGGTTTCCCCTCCGTTACCCACTCCACTAGGTGACCTTTCAACTACTGTAATTCCCCGCCTCCCATTACCTTGTTATCCTCTTTTTCCGTCGCATGGTCACGAAGAGGGATTCACCACCACAGCAATTTTTCCCCAAGTAATAAGCAGCCAAAGGGAAACTGGGATTTCCGGGCTAATGCTAGCTCTACAGCTCATGCATGTGGAGATGCACAAAATGTGAGAAAATGCCTCTCTTTTCTCTATTGAACTCAACTCAAAATTATTCAGCCCAAAAGTTAACAGTCTATCTAGCCCAGCTAGCTCAGTCGGTAGAGCATAGACTCTTTATCTCAGGGTCATGGGTTTGAGCCCCATGTTGGGTGCAGAAAGTTTTTATCTCCCGAATATCCCCCTGGATCAATAAAGTAACTTTCTTGACTTGCAGAAAGTCAAAACAAATAAAGTAACCCATCACAGTGGCTGCATTACAAGTTGAATTATAACATCACCTCTTTATTGATATATTCATATGACACAGTAATTGTGGGAGTCATTTACTCCATAAGAAAATTCATTCAGGAAGCAGTGAATTACTTCCTTTTTGGATTACACATAATTTAAAAATGTCCAGCTTAAAAGCGCTGTTGGCTAAATTACATAATGACTTCAGCTGAATTACAGAGACTGTGTTTGTGAATGATAATGGAGGGCAGTGTTGGAAAAAGAGAGGGGCCGCCTGCTCTCTTCCTCTCACTGAGGGGACTTTCCTTGTGGCTGGTGCAGCTGGTTTTCTGACTCGAGTGGCCCTCTTGTCTCTGCCCCTCCATGTCCCCAAGGTCACATGAGTCTCCAACCTCCTGAGATCCAACCTCTAACCTCCAACAACCTGTCATCTCAGGTCGCTATGGAGACATATGTCATCGGGACCAATGTGGCATCTTGACGGTTTATATTTAGCTGCCTGGCCGCAGCCACTGCCAGCTTTGACAGGCTGGAATGGGGTCTAAAGTCAAGCTGCTAATGGGGGAAGTTCTGGGGACATTTAGGGGCTTCCAGAGTGGGGCTTCCCAGCTGTAGTGATATCAAGCCAAGGGTGTCCTAGCAGGAATGTGAATCATCCATCCACATGATCTGTTAATACAACATTATGTCTGCTAGTGTTGGATATATGGAACCTGGAAAGTCCTTCAACAAGTGGACGTGTGGGGATTTTAGCCAGCTATACATGCTGGCAGGTTAGCTTGTAGTTTTGTTTCCACTTCCTCTGATCAAGAAGGTGTTAATATTCAAACCAGAGTGTCAAGACATGCAAAAGTCATTGTGTAGAAGTAGCTCACAGTATGTGAAATAGTTTCATGACTGTTTTCAACCTTTTGGAAAATCCATGTAAAGAGAAATCCTAAATTATTATCCGTCACATATCAGTGAAGGCATATTAATGATATGTTTGTTAGTGAGAGAATGTGCCTTTTCTAGTGAAAAGTCATGTTTATCATTTCCTATCTCTGGTGGCCAAGACTGACAGAGGGAGTGAAATGTTGTTATCTGGTCAGTAGTGTGTTTGTGTCCAGTGCAGCTGCTGTGTACATGAACATTGAAACACATGAATTATTGTACGTCATGTTTGCTCTGTAACACCACTACTTGGTCAAGTGGTATTTCCAAATATTTTTGTTGGATACTTACAAGGTTCTCAGGCGAGTGTGGTTGTCTATACAACAACTGAAAAACACAGTGTGAGGCCTTAAAAGTTATTTTATATAATGCCATATCACACGATTTAACATAGCAAAAATAATAAACTATAAAATTGGAGGAAAATTACAGGATTTGTTGCTTTTCTAATATATGTTATTCACTTAACAGCATCCTTAGCTTTAAGAATTCGAAGTTGGTGTTTTCTTTTTTATTTTTAGGACATTTTTGGTCTTTATTATATCGATGACAGTAAATCTGTAGACAGGAAGTGCTTCCAATCTGCCAAAACCTTGACATACATATAAAGTCTGTGGCTACAGTTTGCAGTTTAAGCTAAATTTTAGTGAAACAGTGCAGCCTTTTATTGTACAGTTTGTTCTTAAAATATCACAGTCAGCTTTAAAAGCCTGGGGGAGTCATTTGTGAAATTCCCACCTCAGAAATGGAGTGAAGAGACACCCGAGTTATATCACATCAGTGAACTTCAAACAGCTGTCCAGGAGGTCACTGTGACACCTCAGCATATTAGCAGCCTAACAAAGGATGGGTTTTTTTTAGAGCACATGGAAACTTTGGCTGTCCACCTCAGGGCTTTGTGCAGAAGTGTCATGGTTTCATGTAGCTGGAATGGCTGGGCGACACGTCGGTACACTCTCTCACAGAGGCATTCAGTCTGACTTGCATACATGCCTCTTTTTGTTCATTCTGTCTCATTCACTTTATCTCTTGTTCAGCACAGAGCCAGAGGTCATGACCTGCCACAACTCAGAACAAAAAAAGATGGAGAGTGAGCCACTGTTATTCTGCTGATGCAGAGTTTTGTGGAGCATTCCTTCTGTGCCTAAGGAATGTCAGGATACTTTCTCTGTTAAGGGAGTTGAAAACAAAGTTGCAGTTTGAAAAAAAAAGAAAGAAAATTAAATTTTTCCATCTAATGGTGGGAGACTCTCCTTTGCCAAGGCTGGACTAAAGTGCTCTGATTTGTGTGTTATCTCCCCCCGGTTACTCAGCTAATGGTCTAGTCCATGCCGACTGATGATGAGTATGGTGATGTCAAAGCAAAGAGCTCAAAGCGGCTTTGGTGGGGTGCAGTGTGGAGGGGGTGGGTGGGGGGATGGGGGTGGGGAAGCTAGAGGTTAAAGAGGTGGCATAGAAAACAATCCACAATAAGAAGTAAAATGCACAGCCATGCCCTAACCCTCACATTAACACATAGGAACACAGGCGGCAAAGCAAACTTGCACACATCCGTCATACTCTGCAGTCACTCCTTCAAAATAACCCAGTGCACAGAGGGATTAAGACACACTCACAGCGGGATGCCAGCGGGAAATCGTCTCACCACAAAAGTAATGATCAGATCAGCACAGCGGTGCTCCTGAGGTGATGACAGGAGGTCACGTGATTGTGTGTGGTGTAGACTGGTCAGGAGCTAGCCATGATGTAATGGACACGCGCATGCCATGGCTCAGCCTTATGCAGTGCAGCATCACCACAAACCTGCGGGTGGATATTCGTCTTTGTGCACCGGGGCAACCTCCTGCACATTGGCTGAATAAACATTCGCGGAGGGATTTCAGAGATTTGGGTTAACAACTGAGGTGCTCTACTGTTGGATGGACTGGTATTTTACTCCCATCATATTAACTATTTTCCTATTGGTCAAAAATTCATGTTTGGAGGGATTTAAAGAAGCTTTAGCTACTGGATGAAACGATTTGAGTGCTCCACTCCCCTGCAGTATTACCACAAGTCTTCTTTAGGGACATGTTGAGTATTGATGTTAAATGAAGTCTTTACTTTCATGGAAAGAGGAGAATGTCAACACAAAGATGTCAGAGTAAGTGGTTCAGCTGACAGGAAGAAGTTCTCAGGAAGCCAGAAAATTATCTCTTTACAAGTTCAACAATGGGAGATCACAGATTCTAAAGAGCCGTCTGGTTATTATTACTAGTGTTTGTTTAAGCAGGCATGCAAGCATCCCCATCAGTGCACTACAATGAGAAGCACTTGCATTGTTCTCATGTATATTCATATCCCCAGTGATTTCTTGCTCTGGAGCAGCATCAATAGGCAAATGCCCTCTTTGCAATTGGCTGAAGTGGAGCTGGAGTTGTATTCATTAGGGTAAACAAGCTGTGCTCCAGAGATAGCACTGAGGCCATTCACCCCACCCTGGCACTGAGCTGATAGTAATACCAGGCTGCACTCACACAGCGACACACAAGCATCATTCAGCTCCTTTGTTTACCTCAATGCATCGCTGCACCACCAGTGGAGTAACACGACTCAAAACAATACAGATGCCCTACAACCTCCCCCGGACTGGATCGCCACCACTGCAGGGTCGCCCCCGGCTGTCATTCTCATTCACACTCTGTGGGATTTTTACCATTGTGTCCAACATTATGCCCTGTCTGTGCTCGTGGCCCTCCCCAAGTAATGACCTCATCTGACAGCACAGCTGCCAGTAGGCAGCAGACTGCTTATGAAATCAGGCCATTCTATCCCTAAAATTCAGGGGTTGTGCAACTGGAGTGGGAGCATAGTGTGCCTGTGTGTAAGTTTGTATTCTGAAATTCTGTGATTATGCAACAGGGGTTGATATTAGAGCTGGGGAAAAAAAAATCAAAAGCAATACTTTTGAGCCGCATTGTGTTATTGAACGACACTTTGTTGTGCACATGCATGCATGTACATACACACGCACACATGCTGTGGCTGTCTCGGACCACTTCTGAATAATAGATACAGAAGTGATGTGTCAAAGTCCTTGGAGTGGCCTGGAAACAGAGAGCAGATTAAATGTGCACCAACCCTGACCTCAGCCAGGCCATGTTACACACCCACACACGTAGTCACATGCATACACTCCCATGTAGTCTGCCATGATGACAGCATTCTCCCACTGACCAGTGAGATAAGCGGCGGTTACCAGAGCAGCTACGTAGCAGAATATCATGATTGTCTGTTTTAAGCTGTGCTTAGGTTACCTTCATTGTTTAACTGAGCTGCATAGTTGGTGGTGGACTAATAATAGTAAAGTTAATTAAAGTAATACGTTGTGAGGAATTTTATGTTTACAAGCTGGTGTATAGGAGTGTTACTTGAAGGGATAGTTCACATTATTTGAAGTGGAGTTGTGTTAGTTTACCATATCAAGATTGCTTATCTATATATTTTATACGTGTCAGTCAGGAATGACTGACAGGTATAAAGTGTAAAGCAGTGTTAGAGATTTGTGCAGACTTCATTCACAACACTTCATTGTCCAATCCTCACACAATCCCTGTTCGTAGGAGCCCAACTATCCCTTTAATGTTATATTGATCCTGTTTTCATTGTCTCAAATCACTCTGCATTGTATATAAAGGGCATTATTAACTCTGAACAATGCATTAATGAAACTAAAATCGTACATCTGGATGCCGCACGCTGTAGTTTCTTGCAATAAGGAACTGAAATATGACTGAAACGGATAAACTTGAATAACTGTAAAGCACAGTGAAGGTGGTTTTGTTTGTTTTTTTGTTTGCTCCTTCCTCAATCGCACCACTATGCGGTAAAGCTGAGAATGTGGTGAATCCCGCCAGCCTGTTGCACCAGGAGGAGCTCGTGTTCTTCATGTTTCTGCTGCTTCTCACCTTTACAGCTGAGAACAAACATGACCTCCTTGTTGATAATTGCACTCTTGAACATGCTCTGCTTTCCAGTGCGTTCAAACTTCTCCTGCTTTTAAAGGTGCAATGAATAATGGAGTGAGCTTAGCGTCATCATTTGTATGGCTAACAATGTTGGCATGTCAAGCCAAGGCACCTGATCCTCTCTTCCAATGACATGATGGAATATGTTAACCGGTGTTAGCTTTCACCAAGTAAGACTGCAATATTGATGAAGAGGGTGAGGCGGTTTTTCCACTGCCTCAACTTTAAGCAGCTCCTCCTCTTGTTGTCGCATCCTGATCATTTGATATAGACGCCGTGCCGGCGGGTAGATGGTCGGCCGTACTGTACAAAGTGGAAAGGAGAAGGAAAGGGAGGAGTAGAGTGTGGTATGCTGCACATTTTCCATCTGTCATGAAAGTAGAGCAGCTCATTATCACTGAGTGCTCTCTACTGAGCTGACCTGAAAAGACAAGAAGTGTGTGTAGGTGTAGGTTTTAGAGAGCGTACATATAGTATTAATGTGTCCCAGCCGTACCTTTCTAACTCAGTATGACTACACTCTTGTATAAGTCGGTGTAAAACAAAGGCTAATGTCTGTACAGCACACTGGAATCAATCATACGGCCTTATTTTTAGGATGAAGAACCATCATTCAAGCAGTGCAGTGCAATTCCAGTGCATTCTGCATCCATCCTTCACCCACAGATAGAGGCATCAAAGTGACATCATTTTTACAATTGAGAAGAAGTTGTTTTCCTCGGCGGCTGTCCTTCACTCCACTTTGATAAATCATCACCCTCAAAAGTGTGAAATGATGTACCGAAGCAAGCAGTAAGGGGTAGGAACGTGAACAGCTTAGTGGTTAAAAGAGAAAATATGTTTTTCAAATTGTTATTACCTCTAATACCTTTGCACGCGACCATTAGGCCTCTTCTGTTTGGTTTTATATATTAACTTGTCCTCTTTTGAAGAAGTGTTTTGTTATGTAAGAAACGTCGTCTCTGGAGGACTGTTTTTCCTCAGACTGCTAGCAGATTAGGTACTTTGGTCTTTTGTGAGGAAAATCTAGCCTGGTACACCTTGTGATGAACTTCTGAAGAGGTTTCTTTGCCTGCTTGTTCTCCAGGGTTTAATGTCCCAGTTGAGAATTCAGAATGTCAATTTGTGACTGTGCTTGAGGGAACAACAGAAGCAGTGGCTCTGATAGAAGAGGGCAGACAGAGGAAGAGAAAGAATAGGAGGCACAGCAGGTAAATAAATCTGGAGAGACCTTGCAGATTGGTAATAAAGCCTCTGAGCCCAAACGTCCATCTGAATAAAAACCTATTTCCAGTTGTTGCTGTTGTTTCCTTCAACCAGCAGCCACACGAGCGGGCATAGTGCTTTGCCAGAAAAGAAAATTGCTGCAGAGCATGTGGGTCTGGATCTGAAAAATTGTTTTCAGAGCAGCAGAATCCAAGGTCCGAGATTGCAAACCTCAGCAAACAATTTGCAGCTCACTGTGAATCCTTCAGCCAGTTTTACCACTTGTGCCTCAGCTGGAATTAACTTCCCTTCCTCGCTCAAGCGTGATGATTGATTTCAAGGTCTGGCTGCATACCTGTCCAAACCATAGTTGGCAAAAGAATCTGTTCTCAATAGCCATTTCATAATTTGTGCTCCCTCAGTCTGACAGAAAGGATACCATAGAGGGCATAATTGATTACCTGCTGTGTCCTTGTTATGTCTACAGCCTTGGAGCTGCAGGGCGCTGGATGTTGTGTCACACTTCTAGCTATAGTGCACGGCTGTCGTGGTTAATCAGAATACAGGCCATAACCTGTGTGATGTCTCAAGCCTGATCCTAAAATGGAAACTGAGGAAGGGCAGGGAGAGGAACTGCTTTGTGAAATAATTTGTCTCACAGCAGCAGCTTAAACTTTAATGTTAAACTCATAAGCAGACACATTAATGTTGTGTTGAAAAAACTAAGACTGCATGTACAAACAGCAAACAAGGCAGGGTTTGTTAGGTTCTATGCCAGTCTTGCTTATTACAAATCATTTTAAACAGCCATGTTGTTGGAAAAATATTTGTGTATTGGAATAAAGTGAGAGGAGGCATGCGTGTGCTCCCTTAACTTCATCATTTGCTTGTTTCTGTGGCTTCTTGGGTCCTGATTCGTAAGCTGAACAACCAAACAGATTGATCTCTCTTGATGATTCAAAATCCTCAGCCCAAAATAAAAACAAAAGGTCAGCCTAGTGCTAACATTATGTGGTGCATCACAAACACTTACGGTACTTTTTAGTACCCACTCAAGTAAATTCCTCTGACAAGAGGCAGAATACTGGCAGCTTCTTCTAACTGTGATGATGAAAACCTTTAAACTTATCCTAGAACTTATTTTAACCCAAAGTATTAGTTTGCCACTTCTCTGACCCATATTGTCCTTTCAATAGTGATATCAGGTCAGCAAAACTTTTAATTGATGGTACATTTAGTTTTATTTTGAGCTGATTGCAGGTTATGGTCTGTATGCTGGTTATGTCACACCTCAGGCAAATGTATTTGTAGGAAGTGCTATAACTCAGCAAGAGGCACATCCTCGTTCAGTTGCAACAGAATTTCCTGGCTTCTCAGCCTAATCCTCATTAATGCTGTCTCTCTTTTATTGCTTTACAATGGCAAAAATAATTAATTCTGGGTCTTTGGCCAAAAGAGTGCAAGGTATCCACTATCTGCAATCCCTTTCACTCATCACGTATCCTACTTGTTCAATTGTTTCCTTCCTTTGCAATAAACAGGCATTAGCTTTTCAAATGGCACCATCAAAGCTTCATCAATGGATGAGTAAATTGTCAAGTAAGCACAATACTGTTCCAGGTTGTCTGGCCTGTCTTGAGCTTATAAACCCTAAAAGACCAAAGGTGACTCAGTGCAAAGTGTGTTCTCCTGCAGATAGGGCTCAGGGATTAGTTGGCTCACACTGCCTTTTTCCTGCTGTGGAATATGTTATGGAGGTTTTAATCAGCTATTTAAACACATTAAATGTAATTGTATTTCTGTTTGGTTTGCTCTCATGTTCAACTGTCGTGGGATGGAAAACTCTACATGACTGCAGATACTTGACCTCGTCCCCTCCCTCTTAGACCTCTAGTTATGAGTGAGACATCTATCTAGAGTTTATTGAAGAAGCCTGTTATATGAGTCCTTTGAACTTTGAACATTATGGAGAGGGGGATGGGATGCAAGTCCAGTCTGAGCCTAAGTGCTAAATAACCTTGTTGTGCTAATACAGTATGTCGATAAGCCTTTAAAAGCTCAAGCTCTAATCGTCAAATCTTATGAAGCATTAAAAATCTACAATGAGCAAAAGATTTGTCTGCTGCGGGCAAGTTAGTGTTGGTTAAGTTTTAATCTATGAGTGGGTGTGTGTCTGCAAAAGGTTAACCCCAATCAGTGTGGAAATAATTCTATGGTGAATCAACTAGACAGCTACAGTATGTCCTCAGCTGACCTAGTTAACCATGTGCATAATATCCCTCTGCTCCAATTGCTGTTGACTCATAGCAGGATGACGATGTCTCCTGTATGTGAGGCCAGCGAGACGCTGAGTCCTAATATATGACTGAACACCATGAACTCATTTAACTTTTCAAACCTCATTTTGCAACTTTGCAGGAGATGCAAAGTTGATCAGTAGAAGTTTCATCAAAGTGCCCTCTTTGACATTTTTTTAGTGACGCTACCTTAAAACTCAGAAGTCAAAGATCATTAGTACACAATATTTATGTTTAACTAACACTAACTATGTAGTGCTGCACACCATCTAACAATGGCATTTTGTTAAAATGACTGCCCACAAGTGTAGGATTTATGCAAATTAAAACAGCCTGTGCAGCTACAGATGGTGTAATATTGTCTCTATGTAATGTGTACTCACATGTATCCTTCTGTAAAGCTATTTATTGTAGTTTAAGACTAAGTAAATCCCTAAAAGACCAGTGCCCAACGTGAGGCTCGAACCCACGACCCTAAGAGTCTCATGCTCTACCGACTGAGCTAGCTAGCACCGTCTGAGGTTTTGTTGTTGTTGTTTTTGGCCATATAAATGTTGTACAAAAAGTGTGGATCAAATAGGTCGACTAACCAACCGATTAGTTAGTTAGCTCTGTTAGGATGAAACTAGAATGCCCAGCTTTGTGGTAGGAATCACTGTTGGCACCCATTTGTATCACCTGGTGGTGATATTGCAGTGGATTGTGCGTGTGCAGCACTGCTGTTGCACAAGGTACTCAAACTGAACTTTGTTGATCTGCCTTTTTTTCTCTTGACTGCACATGAACTCACTAGCTTCCTCTCTGGCTGAAAATGAGCTCTTGAACTCCCACTGAGTCTCCCAGCTTTCCCACATACACACAGACACACACACACAGAAAACATACACTCTGTCCCTGGTAGAATCTCCACTTCCCTCCCTAATTGCCCTGAGGGCTTGCTGGACCTTGGCATTCCACTCACTCAGCACTTGGAGTTTAGCTGTTCGCCTGTGTCAGGGCATGACAGGCTCTCCACACATTGTATGTCCAGGCAGCGATACCACTTTACGGCAACACATTAACACTTATGCCATCCCAGCACACCATGATGAGCTGTGGCACTGAGACAGGTAATGATGTAAGCCTCCTTGCAGTCACTCCAGCCACAGCTGGTTGTTTTGATATCATTTTTCCCTCTCAGTATTTATGGATAGGTGTTGGGTATGTGTAAGGCAATGTTTGCAACTAGACCCAGGGGATGATTTCAACAGGATGAGAAAGGAGCACACAACATGGCTTCCTGCAAGAATTTACTTTAAGGGAATATACACATAGAAGCACTGTTCGTGGAGTTCACTGGGTTTATTTTCTTAGTGCAGATTTTTCCTGGCTGTACCCAGGTATTGAAGGTCTACTAAAGGGCCTTTTATTCCTTGTTATAGTGCAGTTTTGAAATAGAAAACCTATTCACAGATTTTTCTTTTGACCCTGAACAGTTCTGTTCTAATACAGATAATTGAGCATAATTGGCAGCATTAAAGCAGCAGTGTGTGGCCTTGCTTCTGTTTAATCACTGCATATGCATAGGGAACATTAACATATACATAGTTACTGTACAATAGCGGTATGCAGATGAAATACATTATGGAGAAGCATTCAAACATTATTTTACATCATTCGTTCATGTTGCCAAACTTAATGGTTAATGTAGATTTGGCTCTCCCTGATTGGTGGACAACATTTTCACTGATCATGCTACTTAAAATCTTTAAGCCTAAAGTGTTTCATACACTTCTGAGCTTAAAAACAGAGCACACAGGTTTACAGTACGTCTCTTCATTTAAATATTTCTTTCACTGTCATGATGTTTGAGTGGCTGCCCGAGTCTGTTGACTCCTGGTACTTAACACGGACCTCTGTATACACTGCTCCTGTTTAAGTAGCATGCCTGTCAAACATAAGCCCTCTTTTCAGATAAGAATATGATTACACAGGATGTAGAGTGTAGTCACATGGGATCAGGATGCTCTCTGTGTCCTACACTGAACTGCAAAAACATATTTGATGTTGTTGTACCTGATCCTGCATGGTGTACTTTAGGTTTGTGTAGCAGCAAACTTTATAGGGATGAATTAGGTTCTGTCATGTCATGGAGTCTAAAAGGTTGTGGTGATGGCTGTTTGTTCTGTGGTTGGAGTCAGTGGTTGACTGTTGGGATTTATGTGATTTCTCAACATGTTTTGTTTTCTACCAGTTGATTAAATGCTTGGAATAGTTATTTGTTTATGTAATGTTGCATTTGCATTGATTATGCAACTGGTCCTGGTAATGAATTGATTTGGCTGTACATGTGACTCTGAAATGATCACTGAAAAGTTATATTTCATTACAAGCATTTGCATGGAAAGAAGCACATAAACAGGTTTGACACAGCTTTCAGTGGTTCTCCTCCAAGCAGGAGGCGGTTTGATGTTTTATATCTTAAAAATGTCCTTCAACTCCTTCAACTTCCACTAGGCATAATGTGAGACATTGTGGCTGCAAACAATAACCTTCTATGAGTATGATGCAGGTGCATTTCTTCTCTATCTGTCACATACACATGTGTAGTCAGATTAGCTCTAACAAGGCAGTATGATATGATTCAGTATTTTCCCACCACACAAACCTAGATGAAAGTAAAATTTATACAGTGGCTCTACAAAAGTTCTCATACCCCTTGAACTTTTCCACATTTTCTCACATTATGACCACAAACATAAATATATTTTATTGGAATGTTATGTGAAAGACCAACACAAAGTGGCACACAATTATGAAGCAGAAAGAAAATTAAACATGAGTTCATTTTTTTTTTACAATTAAAAAACTGAAAACTGTAGTGTGCAAAAGTATTCAGCCCTTTGCTGCAATTATAGCTGCAAGTCTTTTGGGGTATGTCTCTACCAGCTTTGCACATCTACAGACTGAAATCTTTGCCCATTCTTCGTTGCAAAACAATTCAAACTGAGTCAAATTAGATGGAGAACGTTTGTGAAAAGCAGTTTTCAGATCTTGCCACAGATTCTCGATTGTATTTAGGTCTGGACTTTGACTGGGTCATTCTAACACATTAATATGTCTCATTTTAAACCATTCCACTGTAGCTTTGGCTTTATGTTTAGGGTTGTTGTCCTGTTGGAAGGTGAATCTCCGCCCCAGTATCAAGTGTTTTGCAGACTCCCACAGGTTTTCCTCCAAGATTGCCCTGTATTTGGCTCCATCCATCTTCCCATCAACTCTGACCTGCTTCCCTGTCCCTGCTGAAGAGAAGCAGCCCCAGAGCATGATGCTGCCACCACCATGTTTAACAGTGGGTATGGTGTGTTCAGAGTGATGTGCAGTGTTAGGTTTCTGCCACATATAGCGTTTTGCATTTAGGCCAAAAAGTTCAATTTTGGTCTCATCTGACCAGAGCACCTTCTTCCACATGATTGCTAGGTCACTCACATGGCTTCTTATGGTTTACTTTAACAATGGCTTTCTTAATGCCACTCTTCAATTAAGTCCAGATTTGTGCAGTGCATGACTGATAGTTGTCCCATGGACAGATTCCCCCACCTTAGCTGTAGATCTCTGCAGTTCATCCACAGTCACTATGGGCCTCTTGGCTGTGTCTCTGATCAGTGCTCTCCTTGTTTGGCCTGTTAATTTAGGTGGATGACCATGTCTCAGTAGGTTTGCAGTTGTGCCATACTCCTTCCATTCGCCGATGAAGGACTGAACAGTGGTCTGTGAGATGTTCAAAGCTTGGGAAATCTTTGTATAGCCTAACCCTGCTTTAAATATCACCACAACTTTATTCCTGACCTGTCTGGTGTGTTCCTTGCACTTCATGATGCTGTTTGCGCCCCAATATTCTCTCAACAAACCACAGAGGCCGTCACAGAACAGCTGTATTTGGACTGAGATTAAATTACACATAGGTTGACTGTATCTAGTCATTAGGTCAACATTCGATCAGTCAGAAATCATCAGGCAACTTCTGAAGGCAATTGGATGCACTCAGGGGGCTGAATACTTTTGCACACTGCACCTTTCAGTTTTTTATTTGTAAAAAAAAAAATTAACTCATGTTTAACTTTCTTTCTACGTCACAACTGTATGCCACTTTGTGTTGGTCTTTCACATAACATTCCAATAAAATATATTTATTTTTGTGGGAATAATGTGAGAAAATGTGGAAAAGTTCAAGGGGTATGAATACTTTTGCAAGCCACTGTAAATGCATAGTTTGACCAACGTGCAGAAGATAGATAAAATCGCCCACTTTCTACTGGAAAAGTACAAAGTTGAAACGTGTTGAACATGTTATCAAAGAGGAAACACAACAACAGTTTTAATGCAGGTTCTATCTTGTTTTCTGACCTATTGTACAGTGATGTTGTGAACCTGGGTGTGACAACATTCCCATTCCTAAACTTTGAGATAAGCAAGGCATATAGCATTAGTAGCACCTGCTACAGCATTGCTTTTTATTTTATTTTAAAGATTTAAAGTGTAGTCACGAAAACTGTTAAATGAACTGCAGTGTGTTATGTCATCCAGATAAGTGTGTTTGTTCCATGAACTGTTTGACTAAAGAGATGACGTCGTAGTTTGATACTCATGATTCTCATGATGCCTCGAAAACCATTAGAAGCTAGTCGAGCTGTGGTTTGCACTGTAATCTGCTCTGTGTCTGTGAAAGAGAGAGGGGGGGTGGGGGGGGCAGTCTAATCCTGGTGTGTCTGATGGTGTAGGACTTATCTCTGTGTGTGTGTGTGTGTGTGTGTGTTTCTGTCTGTGTGTTTGTCTATCTGGCTTGTATGTGTGCCCTGTAGTATTCCATACCATGATTGAGTGCAATTCTCACAACACACAAACACACATACACAGGGATCAAACCAGCCAAATGCCTCTATCAAACCCCCTTGCTGCAGTCTACTTTCATCCCTTATCCTGGCATGGCGCTCAGCTTAGCCAAGTCTGTGTGTGTGTGTGTGTGTGTGTTTGTTTCTTTCCCCTATGTGTGTGTCTCACATGTTTCTCCCATCTTTTCTCTCATTCATCACCTCTCTTTGTCTTGCTCCACTTTTCTCACCTCCCAGCATCTCCTCTCCCTTTTATCCTCCTCCTCCTCTTCTTCCTCTCCTCCACACGTTCCTTCACAACAGGATACATGGAGTTAGACAGTGACCTTGCCAGCAGACTTGAGGGTTGTCAAGCTAAGAGTAGGAAAGACAGCATGATAGCTGGGTTAAATTGATTCAATCCTCTATAAAATTGGGCTTATCTTGTAGAGAATAGATGTATCCAGGAGGATGCCCCCATACAGGGAGCTTCTGAATGTAAACAAATGAAAAAAATGGGAATATGGAGTTCCAGCTTAGATAACAGAAAAGCATGATTGCCTACAACTACGAATCCACAGCCTTCATTACCAGTTCTTAAAGCTTCATGGTTGAGTGCATGATTGCGGGGATGTTGATAGGGTGATCAGGTGGGTTACTGTAATTATGCAGATGCACATCATGAATGCAATAAATACGTCAATACATCTGCAGCTCTGGTAGCCATTGGAAATGTATCATAATATATATATAGTTTAGTGATGTGACAGCAATGGGAGTATACTTACACACAATAGGACCCTGATTATTCTGTGTGTAGGCAGTAAAGCTATAATGTTAAAGCTACGTGTTTATATCACAATTATAATAAACAATGATTGTAAATGTGTTAAATTGTTTTAGACTTTTCACACAAATCTGTTTAACTGCTTAATTATATATTTTATCTCTTACTTCAAAATAAAAGCGCATCAACAAAATGAAGATGAAAATAAGTGGTGTGGAATTGGTACATGAAGTTAGATGAAGAGGGCATTTGTAGAGGAAGAGAGTGGCCACAGTTTTTGTTGTTCTGTAATGAACCGGTGTCTAGAACACCAGGAAGGGCAGATGTGGTTAGTTTGTGCCTCAAAGGGAAGAGTAAGTTATTGTAAAAAAATCAAATCATGTCACCTTAAGACCAAAAATGATATGATAATGAATGAATGAAGGAAATGCCCTCGAATGAGCAATGAATGCAATCCGTCAGTGTTGATGGAAAAAAAATCAAGGTTTGCCATTGTTTTATTTTGGAAAATTCCTAAAGGGAAATGTGTTTTTTTTTTCTCTTTTTCCTAAAATAAATTGTCCTTCCCAGGATGTGTTTTTGGTACAAATAACTCACACATATGGCCAGTGGTTTGTTGTCTCCTGGCAAACCTTGACACGGGCTGTGTGAGAAAGAAGCACACTGAGAGAAGAACACACACAAATCCAGTGATGAAATAAAAAAGAGATGAGGGCAGATCGGGTAAATATGCAGAGCCTAACTGACAGGAGTAAGGGTAAACAAATTTGTATGCATGATCGAGAGATGGAGATAGGGAGGCAGATGGAGATAGAGGCAAACTCAATGACATCATTGCAGTCGGTTTGTGTCAGCATGCATGTGTTGAAAGTAGAAGTGAGTGTACTGGAGCGTGTGCTAGGCAGAAGGGAGGGCTGAGAGCGAAGTAGTGACGTATTGTAATCTGGAATACTGAGAAGCCCAGCTGTGCAGAATCTGGGCATAGCAAGGGCTTATGTTACATCATACCAACTCACACACACATGCACAGAAGCACACAAAAAGCACACAGCCTGTCGTGAGTCCTGAGGGAACACAACTGTTACCAGGGAGAGGGAGGTCAGAAGGGTTAATGCACGTTTGTGTATACGCTCTGTGTGCAGTTTCTAGTCGCTGTCTTGATCATGTTTGCTACAAACTGTCCTTGCTTTGCTTCCACACCACCATCCCCAGTCTCTGGCAGCAATTTGCCTATGGGCTAAAATAACTCTCTCGCTTGGTCTGGAAACGCAGTATGTTTCTAATGCACCTCTACCCAAACGAGCTGGAAAATACCTATTTCTAGCTCCATGACCATATTTAGCTGTGACCTCAGGAAAAGGAAATAATTCTACCCATGTCACCCTCCCTTCTTTGCTGGTTATATTTGACCCTCCTGTTACAGCTCCCTTTACCCTGAGCCACTTCTTTGTACTCCTTCTGATAAACATCAAAAGGCTGCTCTCGACAAAATGACTTTTATGGTCCGAAGAGTCTCAGGCACCCCCCCCCCCCCCCCCCCCCCACAGATGAGTGTTAAGATGCAGCCATGTACATAACTATGTCCCCAGTGATTAAGCCATTCAGCAAGTTTGTTCACAAGTTGCATCAGGGCTTGTGTAGCCTCAGGGTCATCACAAAATAAGGTCATCCAGCATTGTTGCATAATTATATGTATGCATCACATATTCAGCACAGGTCTATTATTAGAACATATGTATATAACCCCTGTTGCATTATCTGTCAACCTGATTTATTCATCCCATCCCAATACACCTGGGGGTCATTTATAAGAGCTGACAAAAGGGTAGGAGAAGAGCTTGATCATTTAAGCAGGCTTTGTGATGGATGTTTTACACAGTACTGAGGCCACTGACTGTCTGCGGTGCATTTTCTTTTCCCTTTGTATGATAGGCACAGGGCCATTGTTTGTGACACATCATTAACATGTTTCAGATAAAAGCTGCTATTTTTCAGCAACAGCCTTCCAGAACTGAAGATGGAATGCAAATATACTAAGAACTGCAGTTCCTTGAATGGCCAGTTAATGCTAATGGGAATCCACACAGACCTCCATGGTAAAATGCCAAACTTTACAGCAGAAATAAACATGTTTGAACATGTGTGTAACGTCTGTGGAAACTGACTTGTGTATGGAGCCAGCCACAAGTTGGCCTTTGGAGAAGGTGCAGTTTTTGGCACTTCTGTGTGTTGGCATCCTCTTTTTCAGGCCTGGAGGTTGGTGCTTGGATGTAACATTTATGTTGTAAGATTATTCAAATGTTGGCGTACAGAAGATGTCGCTTTACTGTCCAGCTGACTCATCCAAAATGCTTAAAATGGATTGTCTGTTAGCTGTGTGAGAACGAAGCCATTGGAGTTGCTGTTGTCTGTGTGCACCAGCTATAATGGCACTTATTAGGCTAGAATCTAATAAACAGTTGTCAACCTTCTTTATTCCTATATTGAATGTTTGTGCGTGTTAACAGCTGACCACTCATTTAAACAGTTTCAACCCACTTCAGAGGACCTAAGTGGGCGCTGAGTGCCTGGCGTGGTGCCGGCCTCATGTCACTGCCTCTCTGGCATTGCATCCTGCCTGTTTTCCGTGGTCACCTCCTCCCCCAAGAGTGGGCACGCTGCTGGGAAAGGCCATATGCGTAGGTTGGTGTTGGAGATCTTCGGTTCACACCTGACTTAGTGGTGCCTTTATACTGGGCTTCAGAAACTAATTCTGCAAAAGTACCCTCAGAAAGCAGTATTTTTTGTGAACTGTCACATCTATGGATATCGATTTTCACTGACTGTAGAATCAACCCACTAGTGCTGTTGTTATGAGTTCAAATGCAGGATTCCAGTACCTCAGATGTGTGTGTTACCTTGAAGAACATGTGTAACATAGAAATGAATAGTAAAGTTCCATCTTGCAGGGCCTCAGGTGTGGTGACAAAACCCAGAAAAGGTCAGAATTGTTGAAACTGGAGACTGGATTCATCTTTCCAGAGTGGTTATAGAAAGTCTAGTAGACTCTTTGACCTGTTGCTGTTCATTAGAATTCATCCTTGATCACACTGATCACCAGATATATCAGGATCTACCCAACAGAGACCATTGCAATCTACAGTGGACCAGTAGACTGACCAACAACATGTGATGCCTAAAGCAACAGCACCACTGCATTAGCTAAATAATAGGCATACTGTTCAGCAGTCAATGACTGGCCCTCCACTTTGATGCAATCTGTTCTACATCCTCAATGAATCCACTGCTGTTTCATGGCCTAATGCAAGGTTGTAATCTGCCCCATGAGACCATTAAACTACACAGCACACTGTGTTCCTCCCTACTCTTGAAATTCTGCCTCAAGATCCTGAAATTGTCCCATTTTTGGAACTTTAAGTGAGCAGAGGGAGAGAGGAGGATGAAAGGTGGAGAGTTGATTATTCTGTGGAAGAACACTACATTAGTGGGAGCAGATTATAATAGAGGGTCCTCAAATACTCATTCTTTTCTCAAGAAAGACAATTCCGCCCCCAGGAACAAACTGTACTAAAAGGTTGTGTGTGTGTTTTTATGTATGTGTGCTGCTTACTGGCCTCAACCACCCATCAAACAGGGTTTGTTGATGTCAGCATGTTTGGTGCTGTATCTCTTCTGCAAAACTTCAGCAGGCAATAAGAAGCCAAAGATGGGAATGTTATCCAAAAATGCAACCCATACGCTTTTCTGTGCATTATCAACACTTCCTGTCATTAGCAGGAAGTCTGGATGTGATTGAAATAGATGGGCGCTGGAGTGCTATTGACAAAGACAGAGACAGTAAGGTCATTATTGCTTTGCCCAGAGGGGAGAGACCTCTCCCAGGTCTCTTAAGTGCTTCTCCTACTACTTTACTATCATCAGAACCCTCTTGTCACCGCTGGCCGTCTGAATGATGGGCTTCATCAAAATAAGAGTGGTATTGAGATGTGTCAAAGTCACAGCAGGAGATGCCTGTCACAGTTAGAGGGTTCTGATTGGCCAATGTCATGGAGAATCTAATTCAATGTCCTTGTCAAGCATAAGGGGATCTGAGCAGTTTATCTTTAGTAAACGTAATCTGCCAGGATTCCCTTGTGGAGGACCACGAGGAGACGACTAGCTTAAAAAAAAAGTTTCAGAGTGAGTGCCAGTGAAAGCAACTCTACTCACTCCTCCATTGTAGCATGAGAGCAGCAGCAGTTCATAACTTGAACATTGCCATACGGACACCAAATTTAAACCCATAGTAGACACGCTTGACTGTGTTTGTGCTCGCAGGCTAGCTGTGTGCTCACATACCATAATTAGCGTAATGAGTTATTTATAGCCAGCTGTGGAATTAGCTGTGGAATTGCCAGGCAGCCTCAGGGCTGATTAAGCCACTTGCCAATCAATTATTTATGGCTTCCTGGAGAAGAGTAGCTTGTCCTCTTTTGTATGCAGCACCATGGCAACACAACAGGAAGCAGAAAGCCTGTGGAGAGGAAGTAGACCCTGTGATAGAATCAGCTGTGCCACCCCTGTCTGCACCCTCGCTGTCTCTCTTTCACACACACATGGTGCTCTAATATAAACCACGCTTTTATTAGGAGCCCTCTATGAACTCCCTAGACCCAATAAAAGGTGTTTATGTTCTGCATTTGAGAGAAAATAAATAAATTGGATGGATGAAATTAGATTATTCCCTGTTGGCGAGATAGAGGAACAGACTAAGTGTGGCCATAGAAAATGTGCTTTTCATCTGAGATCAGGTAAACTACCTCTAGATGATAATAAACACAGTTAATGAGGTGCTCAGGGTCATTTCTATTTCACACTTCCTAATTGTTTCAGAAGGGAAAAGTCCCAGGAGGCAATGTAATCCAAGCATTTGTGTTTCATGGAAGCATTTTTCACTGCAAGATTGAAATCTGTAACTCTTTCCTGCCACGTTACAATGCCTTCCTGAATGAATGACTGGCTTGTCAATCAGCCAGCCAAAAAGAGTTTATGGTTATTGTACAGAACAGCTTGCACAATCAGTTCCAGTTACAACAAAAAAAAAGCTGTTCGCTCTGTTTTCCTTCATTCTTCTGTGCATGTGTCTTTACATACTGTATAAGCCCAATGAAAGTGAGTGCAGCCTGTTCTTTTCACCTAATAAAGTAAGCGGACAAAGTCTACCCTCTGCATGTCAGCGAGGGCAGAGTGACGCTTTGAGGCGAATTTCAATCAGTCTGTCTCACTCCTACACAGCTAGTTGGCTTCTGGCTGTGTGGGAGGCCCACAGGACATTGCCACGGGCTGCATCTTCACAGATCTGCCACCCAAATTGAATCTAAAATCCTCTGCAGTTTTTTTTTTCTTTTCCTTATCTACTTTTCTCTGTTTATATAAACCACATCCCTGCAGAAATTGCTCAGCTGAAAGTTTGCAAACTAAATTTGTGAGAAGTTTCTTAGAGAGCAGACAAGAAAAAGCACATTTGTCTTTAAGATTGTACCTCCAAATTTTTTCATCCAAAGCTAGTATCCACTCGGACCGTACGCTGGAAACAAAGATGGATGAACCATGTGTGACATCCCCAATAGGACTTCTGAAGTGTGCTTTTGAAGCTCAGTGTGGTGACTCTGTCTTGCTGTCTTGACTGACTTCACCTCCAAAATTGGGCAAAGCAGGAAAGAGCAGGCCGTTCCAGGCTGTAACAATGTTTATTACTGCAGTACAGTAGGGACAGACTCACTTTGGAATCCATCCTCACGTGGCCATTCAGAGAACTGCAAGGTTTTTTTGCATTTAACTGTCAGCTTAATGTCTGACGTATCCATGGATACATAAAAATAACCTTAGAACCTCTAGAAGAATTATTATCTTTAGAAACTATTATAACAACTGCTTAGCTTAGCTTAGCCTAGCTTTTTTACACATATACAAGCACATGAAAACTACAATATAGACTCTGAACATAAGTCTCTTAACTTGGTGCCGGTCTCAGCACAAACTGAATTAAAACATTATATTTTCATTGTTTTATTTTTATAAAGGCCAATATGCCGCCATCTGGAAATGGTTTATGTATAAAATGTTATGGAATGAGCAAATATGACCCATAAGCCTCTTCCCTTTTACTGTTAACAGAAATAAACTTTCAATGTTAAACACACTGTCATCACAAACTCCCATGTGTATTTTTTATCACTTCCTCCCTCTATTTCTCACTTTCTTTCACACATTTTTTTCCTCACTAAGCAGTATATTCATCGCCACAGTTGTTCTGGAAGGACATCTGTTTGCCCAGAGAGTCATCAATCCCAGCATGCCTGGCTTTTGCCCAACCTTGGGTGGATGTGTCTTTTTCCTACTACCTGCTGTCTGCTTGTTTGCTGACCAGTCGTCACGTTCTCATTTTTGCAGCATTTACAGAGAGGATGTACACAGAGTTTATACACAGATAAACATGTATATCCAGCGTGTTGACACAGATGCACATTTAGATACAATATATTGTTTGTGCTAACAAACCGTGGCAATGCTTTCACTCCAAAAAAAAAGACTTATGGAATGACACGCAGTATAAGTATACAGGACAGCATGCATAGAAAATAATGAACAGTTTCCAAGGCCTGCTGCATTGTATGTGTGTACATATGTGTACACAAAAGAGAGGAGCTTTATCTATCGTAATCATTATCAGAAATGCTTTATTAATCCCTGGGGGAAATTGCCTATCTAAGGACAAACAACTGAGTAATGTTTGCCATCATAGAAAGCTGAAGTAGCTGCTGTTGTGGTAAGCAAAGCAAAAAATGTGAGTATTTGTCATTTTAACCCTTTATTGATCTTCATTTTAGTTATAGATTTATTTTTAGATTGATGTGAATCACTGGTTAAAAAAAAACCTATTATAGTCTTGGTATGTGCACTCTTAAGACCTGCCGCACCTGTCCCAGTCCTTAAGGAGCCTACATAGCTGGCATACAGTAGTAGGCCTGCACCTGTTAGTCTTGTCTGCCGTGTTGCTTTACTGCTGCTCTGCCTACTTTTTGTATTGTTTTTTACTGTAATTTCCAACATCCCTTTTTGATGAGCCATTAATTTGACAATTTGTGAGATAGTTAGCTTGAGAAAAAGGTTAAAACCTCTTGATGATGGAAGGCAGTCAGTAAATGAAACACAACAACAGGTGAAGCTCCTGGGTAGAGACCATTAGAGAGCAGGATTAATGGAAAATCAGAGTTTTATTTTAGCTTAGCGTGGGCCTCTAGACACACATTTGTTTCCTCTCATGTTGCAGATCACATATTATGTTTCAGCTTCTGCCGTTATTTTCTTTACATACTCACCTCCGTTGTGTACATTGTTGCCACACACCTTTCCCTCTAGAGTACACGTATTGCTCGGCCCTTACCCCGTACGTCATGTTTCCATTACTCAATGAAAGGCGACCTGTGTAACATGCAGCCGTTGGGTTTGTTTGTCTTTACTCTTCCTGTTTTCTCATTCCAGTCTTTTATTTTGAAGAGGCATGTATAACAGAGTCAGATTGTAGAATTGGTAATTCAGTCCAAAATGTCTGAAGAAAATCTAATATTTCCCACATACCACATCAAAATGCCTTCTCTAGTCTATCTAACAGCTATAAGATATTCTGTTAATTATCAGTTATCATTAAATGAGGTATCAAATGAAGCGTTGAGCCTCATTATTTATTTTGACCATGTTTGCTTTTCCTCCTAAGTGTGCCTTGCAGGGCTTCACAGGCCATTTCCAGCAATTTAGTCCCAGTTAATTACTAATCAATAACCGCCCAAAAAGCTGCAAAAGTACACACAAAATGTAAACACACTCTCCTTGTTCTGTCCAATTAAATCCATCATAAAGATTCCAAGGCAAGTGTATAATAGGAACACAATATCTTGGCAGTCATTACCCGAGCAGAGGTGGCCTGGTTCTCATTACCTGGAGACCTCGCAGGAGCGACCAGCCACAGACACACACACACACAGATATACTTATAGCTGGCTTCTCACTAATTTGAGACCTGGTTAAAATGTTTTTTGAGTGGAAAATGCTTGGTGTCAGCACAGCAGCTTGTAAAATGTCCCCCGAATTCCTGTATCAGCAGCTTGCAGGCGTGCGCGGAGGGAGGATGAGGGCAGTAGCAGAAATGTATTGCATACTATCAGTGCTGTGTATTCCAGCAGCCACAGTGTGGTCAGACATTTGTGTGTATGTCTGTGTCTTTATTTATTTATTTAGCTTCTGCCCCCAGGCTTTATAAATGTGTTTGCTTCTGTTGATATAGATTTTCTTCTCTGCCCTCCATTAGACGATCACACATGCACACATGCACACACACATACATATTTACCCTCCTTACATTAAAGAAAAAAATACAGGTTAAACAATATTGACTTATTAACTGCTATGGTTAGTTAAACATGAACCAGGCAGCCGCTAGAGACACGTGCTCATACATGTAAAAGGCCACTAATACTTTTACTGTATGCAATGTTCAGTGGCACCACACACACACACACACACACATCTTGTAATGCTTTTGAGGTGGAATGTGAGCAGCCCTGTTCATTGCCTTGGAAACGGCAGGCTGGGCCGTGGAGGTAGCAGCTCCTCTGAGTAATGATGTTATCACTGGAATGGGTTCAGTTCAGGACAGACCCCCACAGACCCACTGTACTGTACATGCTGAAACACACACAGTCATGTTGGCCTGGCTCCTTTTTTCTGTTAGGGTGATATAAAAAATTGAAGTCAGACATTTAAAATAATAAGGATGCCTGTATGTAGATAAGACAGGTCAGAGAGGGAGTCTAAAGGCACATTTACACTGTTTTTCATATATTACCAGCTACATGTCAAATAAAGCTAATCCTGATGGGAAGAAAGTGATTTTAGAATTTGTACTTTTGGAAAATTCTGAAATACTGACACATTATTAAACAGAAATGATCATCTAAACTTTTACTCAAATAATTAGTCAAACCTAGACATGGAGTAGAATTCAGTGGTCAAAGGCCATTGTAATTAATTTTGCCATAATTCATGTATAGAAACACCTTAAAGGTAGGGTAGGAGAGTTACAAGTTACACTAATTTAACAAAAAAGTGCATCAGAATGAAATCTCCTACCCTACCTTTAAGACAAGTTATTCATTTACTTGAACTCAATGAGGCTCAAATAAGGTGCGTACGGGTCAAAGTTCATGATCACTAAACACGTTTTAGTGTAGAATTCACACTCATAATTATAACACATCATGCTAATGTCTGTAAAATGATACTATGTCTAAAAGATTAAAAGTTAAACAAATATTGAACAATGGTACACCTGCTGCACTCTAGCATATCTACACTATCTGTAACATATCACACTCCAGGTGTATGGGTGTGCATTCAGTTAATGAGTTTCTTTTGTCTTCTTTTGACATCTTATTCTTACAACCTGTACATGTTGGAATGAAAAAACAATATTTTCTGTTCCTCCCATTATTCCCTGAGGTTCGCCTCCATCTCCACTCTGTCTGCCCATGGTTTCCTTCCTTCATCTTCCACTCCTCATCCCACAGGTGCGCCCCTGTCATTGCTGCTTCTCGTTTCTCATTTCACCGCAGGGGAGACACATATTGGTGCTTGTTGTGGTCCATTTACCATAAATTCACTCAGTTCAGAATGTAAACTGGAACTGGTGTTTATATACCTCTCTCAGGGACCATACATATCAGATTGTACTGCAACAAAATGATCCCCCTTCCAGCCTTCATCTCTTCTATTTCTCATTGTTACTTTTACATGTTCTTTTTGCAGTACGTTTTTCCAGAAACATACTGTTTTTGTCATAGTGGATGAGTTACATTAACAGAGCCTTGCTTCAGCCTTCCTTCCCTTCTTCCTCCCTTCCTTCTGGTTGTAGTGTCCTTGGCCTCATTGTCGTATAAAAAGTACAGCACGCAGCTAAGTGGATGGTTAATGTTCAGAAAATGGCCTCTAGACTTTGTGCTACTAGATGGATTGCTATAAAACCTTCATGGTACTTAAGACGATGAGCCTCACTGACTGCAGCTGACGTATAGGGGGATGGATCGCTATGAAATACATACACCTTCACGGCACCCTGAGAATGATATAGCTTTATGCTAAACTAGCGTGCTTAGGTAGCTGTGGTGATGACAGAAAGAACATGTGATAGACATTTGGTTCTTCCAAAATATTGGTTTAGTTCATAGTTGTGAGCCTGAATAGAGCCTTTTGAAGCTTAATATGTGCTAGCTACCTGTGACAATGCTGAAATCACTCCAGTGTCTTTTTTTTTTTAAAAAAAAATGATGACATGTATTTTAATTATGTATTTTTGTTCATACGTGCTTCGAGTCGGCACAAGAACACACAGGCAATAATGTCCTGATATTAGGTCCTGATAGGTCACCTATCAGCTAAGTGTATAAACATGTATAAACGTATGATTGCCTGGTTTCACACTTACAAAAATATGTGTGACTTCATACAAACTTTTTTTCAACAGCTTATTATAACTTGTTGACACATATTAATGTCTTGAATGTCCTGTGTGTGTGTATATTTGTGTGTTGAAATGATAATGCTAATGAGCCACAAGCATGTGTCTCAGTTATTTATAAAGTGTTTTGTGCTCAAGGGTATGCAAAGTTCCCTCCCTATCCTGTTACGTTGATGTCCCAGTGAGGACGTAAGACACACTCCTGTTTCTTTCCAGGAGATGACTTCTTCACTTACGTGTGTATATATATATATATATATATATATATAGACAAACATCAATTGTGATTGTCAACAGTTGTACAAGTTTTGTGTGTGTGCTTGCTAGACTGAGACAGAGTTGAAGGGCTGTGAGTGAGTGATGCTACCTTTGATTCTATCACGGGGGTCACATCCTCTCTACAGGCGTGCTGCTTCCTGTTGTGTTGCCATGGCGATGCTGCATACAATAAAAGGATAAGCTTCTATCTTCCTTGAAGCCATAAGCTGTGTTTGTCTTCCACAATCATGCCACATGGAAACAAATACACACACCTCCATAGCCACTCTGAAAGACTGAACACACACACACACACACACACACACACTTGGCTATAAATGTGCAATAGCACACATAACTTTATTACAACACAAGAGGCCATCCAGTTATGGGTTTATATGATCAGTTAAGCCATGCTGGCATGCCAGTTACCTTACTAGAAAATAGGTCACTATATTGAGATACTCACCAATCACATCACTCTGGATTACCAGATGCAGCCACGGCCCCATCAGGACATTAGATATTGAAAATTAACCAGAGGATTTGCTAACAATAAAAACGTTTCTCCTGATGTGTCTGCTGTGACCTGATCAGACGCAGTGCTGCATGCATGATGACATAGTCAATGTGTTCAGCACCCAAAAAATAAATAAATAAATAAAAAATCGCTGCCTGAAAACGTGCGAGTAGAATTCACAGGCAATCTGTTACGGCGCTTTCTCGAAACTTTCAGTCCTGTGGTGTGGTGAACGTGAAAGATTACACAAACCAGATCAAAGACTTCACACAGAAAAATGAATGGTTAATTGTTGTCACTCATCCCAGAGTGGCAGCACACACACGCACACTTTACTTATATGGAACTCCACTACTTACTGTGTCAAATCCATGCATATGGGGGAGGGTAAGTCTGAGGTGGCTGTGCAGGGAGCAGTTAAGCTCAGGGATATTAAGCTACAATGAAATGACCTGTAGGCAGTATCTGTGCGTCTGTAGTGTGCACATGTTTGATTGTCACTGCATAAGCATGCTCATTTACAACATAAGAGCTGCTGTCTTCTTCAATGAATACGTTTCAATAACTACTTTGCTGTTGGACAGAATAGGCCCGTTCCAATTTACAATGTCCACATCTACCCACAATTCAGCTGGTGTTATCTATGGGGCAATCGATCCACGAGTGCCACCGGCGGCGCTTCATCAATCACTGTCAGTTGTTAAACATCCAATCAGAGGGACCTTGCCCATGTCACGTTCAGCCCGATTGATGGAAGAATTTTTCATCCAGCTATGTAATCAGAGAAAAAGGCGTCAAATATCTCTCCAATCAAAATATTTCATATTTTCAGGACCAGACAAGGGCTTTACCTCCGATGAATAGATAATGAAAAAAAATGAATGTGACATATTGGATATTTTAATTTTGCATTTCCTTCATTTTTGTGTCATATATCATGTATTTTAGGCAAAGAAGCAAACCAAGAAAAGTCTGAGGTGTGCATACAATCAGATGCTGCTTACTACGTTCAGTTTTACTGTGTCGCTGTTTTCTCTTAAAATGTGTTTAGTTACAGCATTAATCTAACACCTAATAAGTACTGCACAGAAAGACTAATGCACAAATAACTCATCCGCTGTAGGTGACTATAAAGTAAAGACATGAGTCATGCCAAGCAACAACTAAAACGGCATTAACTGCACACCTGCAAACTTGGTGATGAGTTTTACGAGTGGTTGTCCATCGGGGTGCAGCCACACCATGTCATTACAGAGTTGGAAAATGGATTTGCAGAAATCATTTCCTTGACATGACAGTGAATGTGCAATCTGACGGTGTCAAATGGAGGCGAGATTTCATGACTTTGCATTATCGGAACCACAGCAGAAGATGGAATAGCTGATATACACGGTGCACACGGCACATTCATGGGGAAGGCTGTTGGAATCTCAAGTTGCTTCTACTCTCGTTTCATATTTATTTATCATCTGGTGACCTTTCATTGACTTTCTGAGCATCCTTTTGTGGGACAAAAAAAAAAGTCCATTAAGCGCTCGTTGCCTTATTTTATGTCCTGCCATAACACACACACACACATGTACTTACACAAGATGATTTCTGTTTTGATTGCAATTACATGGGGAAAGTAGAGTGGTGGGAGATGGAAATCACAATCAATCATAGTGTTAGGTATTGATATATTTGCTGCCAACTTTAGCAGTACCTTGTATTTTTCTCAGGATTTCAACCCACGAATTAGAATCAACACTAGCAAACATAGAATACATGGTATTATGCTGATAATTGTGGTGTCTAGACAGTGGATAGAGATTGCATATTATGATAAACTAATCAGCAATCTATTCAAAATTTTAGGCTTCAGATGGGGAACATGTGGAGGTTGTGGTAGTTGGTCCATGTATTTCAAATATTACACTAGCAAGTCCCAGGATCACCAGTCCCACCTCAATAGCTAACACGCTAACCCACAGCAGGAAAAGTTAGAATACAGCGTTCACAGATGAGAGGATGTGATACTACACAATGTTCTCAGATACATGAAGATCAAACGTTTGCTTATAGTTGATGTTTTGTTCAGGGTTGTGTATCTTTTAGTTCAGATAAGTGTCAGTTACATATCTGAGATGTCACAGTCCTCCTCCGCAGCTTCCTTTGCTGAACATCACAGGCTTTTGTGAATGACTGTCCCATTGTTACAGTTAGCTTTTTATCCACCGAGTCATGAATGTATCTGCTTGTTCTCCCTGCCTTAACTTTCCTGATAGTCACACTCGCTCTGTACCAACACCTATTTCTCTCAGACTGACTCGTGATTCATGTGCTCACATGGTATTATGTTGCCAGTGCATGATCGATTTCCTGGCAGATTCATGCCCACACTCCCACAGCCAAAAGCTTTGCCATGTAATCACACAAAGTATGTTGGAAATCCTTTTTACTTTCACACCTAAAGGTTCATCAGCTCTTGGCCCACTCACCAATGACATTACCTCCGCTTTTGTGTTCCTGCAGAAATCAATCGGCAGCCACTTAGAAGTGAGGGGGCTTTAATTAAATAAATGGAGCACATCGTTTGCCGGAGTTGGGGAAGGAGGACGGGGCTGACAAGAGGAAAACGGTGAAGGGATGAAGAGTGTCGGAGGGCAGCACAATCTGTGGTTTTGGCAGCCCACCCTCAGTGAAACCATGATTCAGTCACCCACTAAGACACCCCGACTCCTGCCTGCACGCAGATACGCACATACACAGGCTCTCTTTCTCACAGTCCATCAGGTGTGTGACTAAGCATGCCATTGTCAGTGTGTGTGACTGAGGATGAGCCTCACTAGTTCACTAGTCCCCCACACCCACTCCACACCCTCCCTCCTACACACACGGAGCCATCCCTGTTTTCCATCTGTCACCCTCTACTCAGCAGACAGCAGTGTCGCCTGTCAAAAGTGCTGGTCATTGATTGCTACTGTAAGGTGGGATGGGCCCTGTGGTATTAAATTTCGAATGACTGCAGTAAACTATGAGGCTGGTGTAGGCAGTGGCAGCTGTTTGGGTACAGTGCTTCTTTGGTAAGGGCCAGCTGTCTGTAAGTTCTCAACGTGGACTGTGAGTAGTCTGCTGGATCACAGGCTGAATCAGCCCACCCAGTACTGGTTTATGAAGACTGACCTGCTTCAGCTGAATGCTTCCTTTAAAGGGATGGTACATAGAGTTTTGTAACTACTGAACTTCCAAGTGTGGGTGGCCATAACATTATCAGCTAAAAGTAGTAAAGATATAAAACTAAAGAAAACAGCGACTAAAGCATGTGACTAAAGCATGGCGGAGGAGGAGGAGGCCACCGGAGCCAGGAGCCATGCGCTGTCTCGTTCCAGGCTGGAGTCACTATTGTGCAGCAGCCAGGTTTTTTTTAATGACATTGCACAAGTGTGTATAATGTTACCCAAAAGCTTTGAGTCACACATGGACAGGAGAGCGCTGGTTACAAACTTTACAATGCTAAAAATAAACCAGGAAAACAATCCAAGCCAGCAGGGCCACACGTGCTGCATAGTGTTATCAAATTGACTGTTGGAGTGGCCCCTTTAAAATATCTTTAATTCCACCCTATGGACTAAATATCAGAAGATTTTAAAATATGCAAGAGCACAATTTAAATTGATTTTACATAATTACATAAATGAATTATGATTTAATAACCACTTACATTTTGGATTAAAACCTAAGTTAAATTGTTGAACGTGGGCCACACCTATCTTTTTTGCCACATTCCCTCATAAATGCATCCCTCAAGTGCTAATATGGATTTATCTGAGTACCCACATGTTTGTTTTCAATGCGGCCGTGTCCGGGTGAGCATCATGTTCCGTGGTTTTTGAGAAAGGCTCGTTGGCTGACAACAGGAGAAGGAGGAGGAGAAGGAGGAAAAGGAGGCTAAGGCTGAAGTAAGTCTCTATGTCCCACTGCATCCTCAGGTTACTCACCAGCCTCATCCATTATTACACACCCTCATCCATTATGGATGAGCAGGTACAATGCCACATGGCTCCGGAACCAATGCTCTCAATGCTCTCCCCTTCCACTGCTAACACCACTGCCACCGCCGTCCTGCCAGAAAACCTCCACCACCCTGGAGCTTGAACTATCATCACTTCGGGCTGTGACCTACATAAACAGGGAGCAGGGACGACGTCTCGGGGAGAAGGACGGAATGCTGAGACCAAAACAACCAAAAGTGGAAATGACACACAGCAGGGATTTTTACAAAAAGAGGAAAAATATGTGCTAATGAAAATTGCAGTAATTATTTATTACTCTAAGAACATAACCTCACATTTGTTTTATCTTCCTCGGTGTTCCTGTCCTGGTTGATCGTTTCCATTTCACATCAGCGCATCCACAGTTTATTGCTTACGCAAACAGTCTATCCATAATGATAGCAATTAGCATCTACTAAAACTGGCGCAGTACCTGCTCGCAGCACATCCAGCACTGAGTTCTAGATAATAATACTAATGATGACTTGCAGGCTCTAACCAGAGACTCCTCTCTGTCCCTTTTTTTCCCTTTTATAGCAAGGAGTTCCTCGATGCTACTGCTCTGGGGAATGTATTTAGTCACAGCTCCCCTGCATTTGACAGTCGAGAGGCACTTGTTTGACATTGGGAAGTAAACTGGAAAGAACCCATGTTTCGTTCCAGCCTGGAGCACATCAGCGGTCTTGGCTAATGTTTGCCAACTCGACCTTGAAAACAGTTAGATGTGATGTTATTAAAGGAGTGTATAAAATATATTAAGTTACATTTTTCTCACTTAGACCAGTGAAAACCTGCTATTTCAATCAAGCCTTTCACACACCAGGCCTTTGGAAAGTACTAAAGTTGTTCTGCTGGTTATTTTAGCTTGAGGTTAACTGAGCTATGATATAGTATAAGTTGTGTGGAGGATTTTATGAGCCTAAGCTGACACTAAATCTTATTATGCAGCGACATCCCATAACTTCTCATTTACAGGTCTCATCCCTACAAATGCAGTCAGTGCTCATTAACAGCCATGTGTCCTGCCAAGGTGTCTCTAAGTCACTGAGGACAAGCTTGTCAGATAGATGGCTGAAATATTAATGCAATATATCCCATCCCAGTTCTGGCTCCCTGTGACAACTCTGCCCAATTTTTCCTTTTTATTTTAGGGCGAGGGTGCTGCAGTTCCAGCGTTAGCTCAGAGTTGCCATTACTTATTTGGACTCTGTTCTCATGGAGAGTCTGACTCTTCTGGGTGTTTTTGTAACTGGGCTATTGGAGCTGAAAGTAGGGTAGCCTTAACTAGGTTATGCTAGCAGACTACTCCAACTAGGCTTCATGTTGTCTGGTCACTCTAATGAGGCTAAAGTGTGTTTTAGAAAAAAGAGAACATAACTGTCAAGTTGTCTCAAAGTGTATTTAAATAAACTTTAATGGCATCTTAAAGAAAATACTAATGACAGACTTTCTTTCACTGACTTTTGGATCTAAACATGTTTTACCAGTGTTACATAGGGAAATTAATAGTTACATCATTGTCATGAGTGATGTATTGCCACTGTGTCTCTTCTGTAGCTGAAGCTAACTCTTTCTTAGCCTTGCAGAGGACTTCACACAAGGTCCTCTATCAGGTCACTGCTTTCCCTGTGACAACAGTTATTCAGTGGGAGTTTTAGGCAAAGATGTTTGTAGGATAGGACTTCAGTGATCACTTGGCAACTAGTTCTGTATTGATAAAAACAAACATGTTGGTAGTTGTCTTCAGACTCACCAGTAAATGTATGCTGTTTCATAGGTCCCTGTTTCCATTTGTTAATACTTTATAAAGCTAACTGGCTACTGTTATGCATTTGTAAGACGTGCACATGGATGCCATCAGTCTATCCATGTTGCCATCAGCAAGAATACCAACATGCAAGATGCACTCATATTTAGTGGTGAGTTTGCACATTGCACCTCTTTTTCTAAGTGGGTATAAGATCCTGCAATGGCCACCACTTTGTTTTGGAATTCAAAGATAACAAAGACATCCTGTTACCACGTAGGTGTGCAGGCTCGTTCTAAGGTAACAGAACACAGGGATTCACGTTGATTCATGTTAAAGGTGACTGATGAAAATGTAATATATTGAACCTCTGCTAATTGATCTCCCTAAATCCTACCGGTCCTTTAAGATCTGGATTTTGGTAACAGGTGATACTGCTGTGCAGGACAGACACTGCATCAACACCAAGTGATTTGTATTTCTGCCCTAACATCACAGTTTGATGATTCCAGTATGATTCTGTTTGGTACAAACAGTCTCTGCCTAAAGAGGGAGTTTATCGAAAAGAAGAGTTGATGGAAAAATTCTTCTTCAGCCCTTCAAAATGTCTCACCTTTTATTAATGTAATTTTTCACCCATTTTTTTCCCTTCAGCACTGAATGTGTGTGAGTGGGCCAGTCATCTGCCACAGCAGTATTACTCAGTTCAGCTCACAGGACACTTTCCCGAGTACAAGAAACAAAGGCCAGTCTGTTTCTATGGTTTCTCACATACTGGAGATCTGAGTGGAATTTTACATAGACAAGGCTAATGGATAGACTGCATCCGCCGACATTTAACAAATACCAAGGAGAGGTACGATGATGGAGAGTTCAACTTCAATGCTTCGTGACTGAATGCGAGCCATTCTGCAGATAACATGTTTAGTTGTCACTTGTATCTGTGTGTCGCTCATTAGTGAAATGTGTAGTCATTACATCATTAGAACCAGGAATAACATAGACTTCTGAGAAACATGCACTAACACTGAAACAGTATCTAACACCACACACACTTAGCACAAAGCCCTTCCCTCCTGTAGGTCAAAACAGGAAGGTGACCAAAAGAGCTTTGACAAACATCCCCTCTTTCTCCAGGCTTCTGATGCATCACACCAGGAATGGGTGTTTTTCTGCAGATGAAGCACTGGAAAACTCCTGCCGTGCCCTTCACATGACACACTAACACAGAGGAAAGTTTCCATTTACAATAGGACAGTATGTAAGGCTGTGACTTGACAAGAGCCTGAGGGAGTAAAGGAGCAAAGTTTCTGTTGTTTCTGTTAAATAGCTCAGAGATACTGAAGTTGACAGCAAGCAATAAGAAGAATCTGTAGTAGTGAATTTATGTGAGCCTTATTGCACTCAAGGAACACCTTACCAAGGAACACCTCTGAAGGGGCTCTGTTTCTTCCATGATTGGCAACATCGTGAGCTGGAGCCCTGGATTAACATACTGGATGATTTCTATACTGACAGAAATCCTGTAAAATCCTTGTATTTTCGAATCTTTCAAACTTTCAAACCAACAGACAAGCTGAACAGATACAGTTTATCTTCATCACAGCACAGTCTATTGAAAGGGTCATAGTTATCTAAGCAGCATTGAATACTATAAAGAAAGTAATTATTGAACAGCAAATGAAAATGGTGAAGACCCACGTCCTTTTTCAAACCAGTGCTCACCACCACATGTGTTATGTCTTGGAGAAATTGAGCCGCAGCCTTGTTGAACCTGTAAGTGTGTTCGGTAATTTAATTGCAGGGCACACTGTGTTCTTTTTAAACTTAAATAGACCAAACTGACTTCCTGAATTGCAGTGAACCAGGTCACCATCACAGAGGGCAGAGACTTTTTTGTTGTTTCCTTTGTGTGGGCCCTTTGAAGAGAATGGTGCCCAAACCACAAAGCCAAAGCCATCACATTTCACACATGCTGTACATCATTAGTCATGCAGCTGATATTGCTTCTGGAGATGGACACAGCTTGTTTGCAACCTTAAACTTTTTTTTTCTTTGTCAAGAGGGCAGGTTAAAGTCTCCTTAACATCTTGGCAGTCTTGCTAATCAGTTATTTGTCACTTTAAACCAACAGTAAACAGAGTTATTTATTTATGTCTCAGACTGCCTGAAGCTCCTTCTCTCTGGTCTCTCAATCAGAAATGTAGAATCTAAGTTATAACTGGCTCCGGCTTCATCCTGCCTCTCTGTCGCAGCACAGTGACTGAGTTTTCCCCAGACAGATCCAGGGTAATTGGAACAGTGGATTGAGGGATACACACACGCACACACACACACGAACCCACACAGGTCATTACATTTACCACTAAGCATCTCCATAAGCCCAAGCAGGCATATCTGACATATCCATCTGCTATGCTAGGATCATGCTGGATCTGCCACTCTCTCACTCTCTCTAAATCGGGGTAAGGGGGTGTGCCAGTGGTTATGATGATGGGGACATGGCATGTAATCACGGGGTTGGTCACAGCTTGGTAACTAAGCAGAGCTATGATTTTACCCACATTTACATCGCCTCTGGAGCTACATGTCAAATTGGCTTGGTTTTGTGCAACAAAATGAAAAAGACAGTTGAAATTCTTAAAATCCTTTAATCCTATAAGGATGACTGGCTCTTTATGGATTGTAACTGTTGTTGTCCACATATTCCTGATGTTCTGTGCTTTGTCTGCCTCTTAGTGTATACATCAGTTCAGTAAGACTTTATTTGAAAAACCACCAGAATGCTATTTCCACATTGTTTTGTAGACATGTGTGTCAAAATTTGACAATGTTTGCATTTGTAATATGAAAAAACATTTAGCATCAATACCAAAGTGAAACCAAAAGACCTCATTCAAAATCCCACTGACATTTACAACGGCACTAATAACTACAAATCAAATGTTGCTTGCTTCATGTCTTTACATAAGTACAGTATTTTTTTTAAAGATGATTTGATATTGTTATTAATTCAGTATTAGGAGCATTCACATGAACACCATTCCCCATAGTTGTTTGCAGGCTAGCAGCTTCACAGAAAGCAAGTCCACAAGTGAGTAAGTGGGTCACAGCAAGGTCAGCCATGTCTGTAAAAATAGCAGGACAGAGAAAACTTAAAGCTGTGCAGTATATAAGTCCACAGGTTGCCAATACAAAGTATAAAAAAGCAGGAAGAGAGTCTAGGTGTGTTGTATGGATATGGTTAGTAAATAGTGGCTATTGAGATTGTAGCTGTAGACTTTCCTTAAAGTAAGTCCTATATAGTGCTTTTCTACCTACCAGTATTCAAAGCACTTTACACTGCTTCACATTTACCCTTTTACACAAGCACACACATGCTGTATCTGTGGATGCTCTCATTCATCCAGGTCATACTCGAGTCAACTGGACTCAAGAATTGCTTTTTGAAGACGTTTCGCCACTCCCCCCGAGTGGCTTCTTCAGTTCTACTACTGTTCTAGTTATCAGTTATCTAGGAATCAGTGTTTTTATGTATTCAGGACCTCTGTGGGTGGATCTTACAGGAACTCACATGACTAAGATCCCCGATGTTGGTTAGTGGTCAGTTAATGACCAGAAACTGTGTTCGGGCCTTGTGCAGGACTAGTTAATGGCTCATCGTTAGACGCCACTCCCCACTCGGGGACAATAATTAGGAAGCAACCACCCTGCCACCTCAGCCACGCCCACCTCCTTGCTGTTAGATTTGTAGTGGAGTTTCAGAAAGTGGCAACTGTTAAGAGCAAAACTAAAGCTGTGACACATCAAACGGCTGTCTTTTAATGAGTATAGACTACTGCCACCTGTAGGTGCGGAGGTGTATGTGCCAGCTGACCGCTAGCTGCAACTGTTGAAATATACAGTATGATATGAAGCGACTTTGTAGTTGGTATTTGTCAGTGCTAGTTCTTTAAGTTTGATCTACCAGATAAGAGATTTTGCTAAGTTTGTTGTTTTTTACAACAATAATAAATGAGCAGTTCCCCCACCATATTTTTTAGTTACATTATCAATCTTGAGGACCTTTGTTTTGTTCTATTGATGGCATGCAAGTAGTAAGTGCAGCGGTTGTGGTTGTGGTTTTCTGCAGAAATGTCTTCACAGACATCAAGCTCAAGATAATGTAAATGCACAGACCGTCATATAATTTTAACAGGCTCAGACAATATATATATAGGTGCTTTTACTAAGCAACAGTGTGAAGTAACAGATGTGACTGTTTTTAAAGATGAAGTTGATTTAAGTCTGTCTAACATCACATACTGCCTCTCTATGAAGCCTCTAACCTCCCTCTGCTTCAGACATATGAGTCTACTTTTTCTCTTTGCTCTGAAGGTCAAGGCTATTACCTACTGCAGGGCAAGGTATGTATTTGTGTGGACTTGTGCACACACTCTAATGCTCTTGGGTTTCTTTGCCTTGGGTCCTAGTCTGTAACCCTGCCTCTCCTTCTCCTCCTGCCTTCCTTCCTTCTTTCCCAGGGGAAAAGCCCCCATGCGAAAGGGAAGAAATGGGGTGTAAAGGGCACCAAGTTCCCATTGGATCTCCTCCTCTTTGCCCCATCTGTGCCCAGTCTGTGCCTCTCTGCTTTGGACAAGGCTTAAGGAAACAAGCCCCTCTCTCTCTCTGCACATTCTGTGGGTTAAGGAAAAAAAATCTGATGTGGCACTGTAATTAAGTTGCCATTAATTGTTTTGCCGGGTCCCTTGTGGCAGTGCTCAGACTTTGGGGGAAGAGAAAAGCAGATTTATAGGGCTGATGGGCTCCACGCCTAACTGAACAACTAAGCACAGTGAAAACGATTCTTAATTACTGCCTGTTGCCACTAATTTACCCAGAGTCACCTCTGCCAGAGTGCTAACTAGCTCTCACTGTCAGTCCTTTTATAATTCGTCCTTTCTATCAAATGTTCTCTTCTTATTGTGTATATATAATTTGCAGCAACTTGTTTTCAAAACTGCTGCTCCTGCTGCAATATTCCTGTCTCTTATGTTTTGTTGTGTACTTTCATTCCCATTGGATTCTGATGGCAGCGTTTTCCATGAGCACAGCGCTGAGTCTAAATGTGGAATCTCAGGTGGTTTCTGTGCCTTGGCGGTAATTGAATCAAGACTATTTATATGCCCTACATTTTATGACATGTGAAATGTTCAGTGGGCTGAATGAAATACACTTTCCAGCTCCACCGTGAACAAAGACAAATGTAAATACAGAAGATACCAACGGAAAACAGGCCGCGGAAAACATGTCCTCAAGGGCAGTGGCACAACCTCACCAACACTTTTCTTCTATTGCTCATCTTCACACACACAAGTTTATATTGTTTATGATGGCATAGTATAACCATACACAGACTATTCCGCTCCTTACACGTCATAGTGCGTTGGGTGGGTCGCTGTCCTAACAGTCTGCCCTCAATGGGTACTTGAGGTGAATTATTGTTTGTGAGTGGAAACTTGGCCAGATAATCTGGGCGCTGCTGGCTCAGGGCTGAGTAAGACCACTGTCTCCTTCCTTGTGCAGCTTTTGTTTTACCATCTCTATTTCCAGTTCACACTTATTTGCTGACTCTTCGCCTTTTACAATAACTCCCTGTCTGTGTGCTTTTGCTCCATCTTTCTCTTCCTCTGCTCTCCTTCCCTCCCTCGACTCTTTCTCCCAACAACTCTGGCCTTTATCCTGCAGGCCATTCACCTCTCTGTGGCTGCCCTGGCCAGTGCAGCGCAGTAAATTCCAGGGCTAGCTGGAAACACAAACATGCACAAACTGAGGGCAAGCAGCTCCATCATGGTGATCCCCCCCCCCCTTTACCACCACCTCACCTACAACCACCACCACCTCTCTCAGCTTCCCCTCACACACAAGGAGTCTTTGTCTGTGACTTCACAACGTCTCCCTTCAGATCTTCTTAAACATTTACCTGCATCACAGGTATAATTTGCTTCTTTTGCCAGTCAGCAGACTGGGCATGTTAATCATATAATTGGGGTCTCGTTCAGCAGACATAAACCAGTGTTTGGACCTCGGGAAAATTGTGATTACAGTAATTGTGGCAGACTAATAATGTGTTAGATAAGGAAGGTTTGTTATTACAATGAACGAGGCCCAACCCTAATATAAACTTTGTCTGATTGATATAGCTACTGTCCTGTTTGGGTCTTAGCTAAACCCAGCACAGTGACATTGCAGCAGCATCATACAAGCAGTGGTTGGACTTTTGATTAATCTGCAATTTGGAAAAGTTCTCACACATCATGAGTGTCGATCAGCAGTCTCTCTCTCTCTAAAGTATGCAGCACTATTTTTCCTCTTCCTCTTCAAAAGGAGGAAGCCCCAACGTCCTCCCTCCCCCTTCCCCACCTAGGCCTCCCCTCCACATCTAACCCTTTGACAATGTGCTGAGCCAGTGGAAAATCCAATGTCCGTTAAAGAAACAAAGCAGTGTAGAAAGATCAGTTGACCAAAGGAAGCAATATTCGTACAGCATGTCCTGACTGATAGGGACCTGGTTGTGTAAGTCGACTAATGAGACATCTTCACTTTTTCCACTTGCCCTAGCTCAGGAGATGTGTGATCATCATAGACATTTCCATCACCGTTGTGTGTTTATTTAAAAGAAATGTTTAGGAAATGGCTGATAATCTTTTTCTGTGGCTTATTTTTTTCCATTCCCTTTGGCCTTTCCATTGTGCAAATGTCTTAATCAGTTCACAGCAGCATGCTATCTAAAAATGTGATAAAATGCAGAGTCCACAACTAAGTTCTACTTACTTAGAGCCAGCAGACACATTCATGCAGTGCCAGTTGCTAGACACTCTTCGGACTGAACCTGCAATTATTTGTCAAGCTATCTTGTCTCATGGTGTGTAACGCTCTATACCCCAGTAATTAAAGTTCTATGTTGGGATGAACAACAAACACACACACAGCCACAGCTTTCTTGTTTATTTCCAAACACTTTTCCCTAACTTTTTTTTTTTGTTGCCGTTCCTCTGGGAAACCATGTGTTCTCTTTCAAGCTAAATTAATAACGTGGTTGTTTTGGAGTGTGTTTATAATAAATGCAAAAGTAACCCACAAGGCAACATCCCCTTTTGGGAGAGTTTTGGCGTGCCTCATCATTAATGCTTACTCAGACAGCCTGAGCAACACATTAGCATGCACAAAGGCTAATGACACTTGACATTTACTGTAGTTCACAAGATGCTCCAGAGCATATGGCAAATTTCCACCGAGAAGCTGAGTCAACAGCAAGACTCAACAGCTGTGGGGAAAATGATTGGTTTCCTCAATTTAAAAATTCAACATGGTTTTGTAAGTGTTTGCAGAGATGTAATTTCCTCATGGAGATTTTTTTTGTGACGTTACTGCACTGCTGTCTGTATAGATATGTCTCTTTGAATTTTAATTTACTGCCTCCATTAACCAATCAAAAAACCAAACATCTCCCAGATTGTTGTGTATACAACGAAAACATCCCTTCACCACCTTGCTCACTCCTGCGGTCTCTAAGTGTTTAAATGGATTGAAACAGAGATTAAGTGGTTTCAACTGAACAAACAGGCAGTGATGACACAAGGCAGAATTCCAATATATCTTCTGTTGATTTTCGAATAAACACTGCTTAAATGTCAGGCACAGAATGGAAGGAAAATACTGAATTCTGCTTTAACCTTTTATTCTCATGATCTTGCCTGTTGGCTTAGTGTGAAATGATCTGGTTTGTGCATTTGTATCATGTTTGATTTTGTTTCCACATACTGACTAATCACATTGTGGTCAGGAGTGAGATGAGAGGATTGGGTGATTAGATTAGGTGGCATAAACACAGGAAACAAGAAGGAACACTAGCACGTCCGAGTCGGAAAATCCTATAGCACCTCTTAAGATCACTAAAAAAATGTTTGTTTTGGAGTATTTTATAGAGCTTCTGTCTGAATCCTATCAGATTTTTTTGTTGATGTTTTGCTTATGGCAGCTTTGGTAACACACAACCAACCTACATAATGATTTCTGAGATCAGCTACACATTTTGTAGGGGCCATGATATTCTTTGGGGGAAAGCTGTGAGCCAAAAGGCTGAAACAAAACAAAAGGTCTGTGCTAGGCTAAAAAACAAATGCCACATGCTACGGTCACACTTGGCATTTACTGTGTATTAACTAGCGGTTAATTAATCTTAAAAAGTACTACTTGTTGCATTGATCCGTGTCCTATAACCACAGTGAGTCTCCAGATAAAGAAGGAGGTGCATGATGCATGATGCCTGGACTTATAGCCTGAGAGAGGAGAAGGAGAGAGAGAGAGAGAGAGAGGGAAATGGGCCACATCAGTGTCATGTTAGGGGGACATCTGCTCAGGGTTGGCCAACACAAAGCACTATGGGGCTGTCACTCAGGAAGCCACCAAAACCACTGACAGTCAACTGGAAGAAATGGCACACGTAAAAATAGATCTTGCCTCTGCTTTGGTACTATAGAGTTAGAAGGCCTGTTTGCCAGTGCGAGCTCAGCTGAGGCCTGCATGCGTTACTGTTGGATGTTGGAAGGAAAACATGAGCATCTAAGCACCGCTGTGCTTCAGCTCTATAGTTTGAAGTTTTGGAGCAGAAAATTGACAGCTGAAAAATGCGTGAAGGGTGTGGGGGAGCAGATATACTCAGATATGACTGACTGCAGGATTTTACAGCTTTTTAAAACATTTTAAAATCAGATATCTGCCTTAGTGTGCATGGTCAAATGATCAAATGATTGCACAAGTCAGCTTACATACATCAATGTGTTTCTGCTTCTTTTCTTCCTCTTTCTTTCCAAATCTCTTTTCTCCCCTTGACGTCTGTCTGACTCAGACATTCTGACTTGACATTTTCCATTTTTTAAGTTGCACACCAGCATAAACAGGTTGAACTTTTCCCCTGTTTACAAACCTCAAGCAAGCGATGCTTCTCTGCACTCAGGGCTTTTGTGTTAATGATAAATCCCATTATGTCAAGACAAGCAAGGATATTACACCGAGGTTTGACCTCAGTCAGAGATGTTTTCTGTTTATCATCTACCAACACTGCTCATCTTTTTCTAAAGCTTAACTACATCACCAGGTAATTAAACCTAAGGTAAAATGATTGTTCCTCTGTCTGCGTGCTCGAGGTTGTCACGTTGTGGGGAAAATTGTCTTCAACAATAGCATCCCACATAGGACCCACGTTGGCAACAGACCCAAGATGGCAACCATAGCTGGTTAGACATCCTGTAGATTTTTTATTGTGATGTTGTGTGTTTTCATTGCATTGTGTGCGTTTTTTTGTGCAAATATTTTTCTTACAAAAAAAACTGTTTAGTTATTCTCCACATTTTTTTAACAAAAGGGGGGTAAAATAGTTGATGCATGCTTAGTTCACATTAATTAATTTGCTTTAAAAAAATGGACAACACCCCCAGTATCTATGACACTTATGGGCTGTTTCATCACATCACAGATGAAATGTAGAGATGGACTGGAGCTCACATTGTATGGAAGCAGTGCTGCATTCACTGACAGTTGGCACCAGATGTAAGGAGGCTGATCATGATGTGTGTGACTCCTCCACAGGACTGAGGAATCACAAAGAATACAGCCATTGAATCCGGAGAAGAAGAAGAAGAAGAAAAAACGCACTACGTCATGGAAAGAATGACGTCAGGTTTGATTAGGCGCCGAGGGAAGAGCAGTGCGTGTGTGTGTGTTTGTGTGTGCGTGCGTGTGTGTCTTGGTGGAGTTGACACACGCACACACACTCAGAGAGAGAGAGAGAGAGAGAGAGAGAGAGAGACGGTGCATTGAGGCTCCTGCGCGTACTTTTTTGCAGGCTGCATCATATGATGGTGGGGAAAACTGTTGAATAATCCTGTTATTATAAAGCGACACGGGAGCAAAGAGGGAGTACTAGGGGATCATGACGTAACCGTTTCCATAGGCGACTGATATGCTGGCTAAGCCAATGGGAATCCACACCAGCGGTCCATACCCATCCTCCTTTTGACGTGCATCACATGTCCCCGGCGGTGTTGTGATAGAAGGGAACAGGGCGAGGCGAGATTATTCACCTCGGTGCACTTCCGCCTTCGCCACAATCAACGTTAGAGACGTATGTGGGACCACTGTATTCTGTAGACAGCTGTGTCCCTCGCAATATGTCCAAGATGTCTTTCATTATTTTTCTACAGTTAGACGGACATTTATTGCTTACATAAAAAAGTAGACTGCCCTTGATTAATAAAAACCATATTTGTCACAAAATTCCCCGTGCAGCTCATTGGACGGTGTGTTGTGGAAATACTATGACAGTGTTAGGCGTTTTCAGAGCGATGTACGCATGTGTCATGTCGTTTCCGTTCTAGTGGACACGGTCTTCCGTTAAGGCTGTAGTTGGTTGGGAACTATCTTGACAGTCGAAGCTGGAGCCTTTGGTTGTGGTTGTGACAGCGCAGTGGGCGGGATTTCACCTCAGATCAGGGGAGAGAGTCTAGTCTTTGGTGAGACTGAGGGGGAGTTAAGGAGAGAAAGGGACCTGGGGTGCTCTTCGGAGAACGGAGTAAGTATATTTGTGGCTTATATATCCCCCTTTCTACCGCAACTAAACACCCTAAGACAGCAGCAGCTTTTAAGTGTTTTTTGGACATTGCATTTAAAACCCTGACCGGTTAAATCATCATTTTTTATGTGTACAATGATCAACGAGGGCCAGACACTGGTAGGTAGCTGCCTTTAGTAGTTAGCTGTACACCAAGCTAACGTTAAATATAACATTATATCTAACCAGCCATCCGCAACGTTAAGCTAGCGTTAACATGAACGCAAAGCTAACATTAGCTAACATTATATCTGGAATATAAATTGACATTGGGCGTCTCGTTTTTCAACACAGGTAGCTAATCAGCCAGGATGCTGTCAGATTTCCTTGCTTGTGCTTAGTTTGTTCAGACTTCTGCATTGCTCTTGGCTAAGTTTGTCCACTTGTCAGTGTGTTAGAAGTCCTTTTTGTGCTTTTCCCTTTTTTACAATCTTTAAAAGCTAACGCATGGGAGCTAGTTGGCTAACTGCTAGCCTGGGACGATGTTTTATAACTGTTGGACAGCAGATTGACGGTTTTCACGTCGAGGCTCATCACAGAGTGTCCCTGCCAGCTCATATCGCAGCGTGAAAGTTACCTGTATTTCATACCGAGTTACATATATGGGCTGTCATTCAGCCTCGTTTCCAGTTCTTTACGTGCAGATTGATTGTGTCAGTGAGCTAACATTAGTGTGGTGATAGCACTTAATGGCCTCGGACGGTGTTCTGTGCTCCACGCGTTGCGGCTGCTCACGCGGACACCTCGGGGAGCAGAGAGGCACACCGAAGTCCTCCCGGCTGTCTGTCACCACAAAGTGGACGCTCTAAACCTGTTTCCGTACTGAACCAACAACGTTTCTGGAATCGCTGTCAAAGCTAGAAACCCATTCATAGGAATATTGTATCATTTGCCGGCGTCATGTTGAATTCTGTCATGCCTTACCGGATCCTGAACTCATCATTTGCCCGAAACGTGTCGATGTTTCAACCAGACCCATTAGGAAGACATTCGAAACACACTCAGGCTGCCTGCCGGACTTAAATGTCACTGTAATGTGTAAAACATTAAACGGGAAACAACAGGAAAGAACCTGCCACTTCTGGCATTGAAGCTATTAAAGCTACTAAAAACAGTATCGCAGCATGTCGCTTTTATCTCGTATTTCTTGAGCTCTGCAATCATTGCAAGATAACAACACTATTTAAGCTTGTCGAACTGTGTATTAAGGCTCTCAGCCTGCTAGTGTCCAGGTTGATGTGTGTGTGTGTGTGTGTGTGTGTGTGTGTGTGTGTGTGTGTGTGTGTGTGTGTGTGTGTGTGTGTGTGTGTGTGGCCGGCCACAGCCACCTTTGGGTGTCTAGTTGAAGGGATCGCTCCTTATCCAATTAAACAGCACCCGGCTTGCTGCAGCGCCAGCGGTGTCTTCCTCTGTTTGTACAATGACTTGTGATCCTACACTAGATTGCAAGTGCTATTGCAATTATGCTATAAATATAATTGCAGGTACAACTTAGCATATGCCTTAAGACTGTGATTCAAGGTGTGTCAGGTCACCTTAGTGTGGAGTAGTTATCTGCGCACTTATTACATAATGGCAGCAAAGCAATTCCATGTGCAGATATATAGACAGATTTTGCTGCAGAGTATATGCAAGATGTAATGCTGCAAGGGGTTAAGTTCCAGTTTGGAGGAGTAGGATGTCCTATTTTCTGATTCTAATTTTTTTTTTTGCATTAGCTTTTTTACTCACTGAATGGAAATTTTGTTTATTGATTCAAATAAATCATCAGTAACACAATCTGTGGCTGTGTCTGAGCCCTTTGAACTCAGACTGTTGCTGTCACTCAAGAATGACAAAAATATCCTTTCTTTTTCCTTGCTATAACCTTCTCTACGTGCCCTGACTTACCAATATGAGTCAGTAGTTGTTGCACATGTTTTGGAAAATTATGTCGCATAGGCACTTGTCCTTCTTGGTTGTCAGCTGAGTTATGTTTTCCTTTATATCTCTAAACTAGATTTTCAAGACTGCAATGCTAGGTTTGTACCCTGCATATTAGCTGCATTAGCCATGCTGAAAGAAAGTGCGACTCCTGCTTATCTGACATCATAGCTTGCAGTTGAAGTATTTGCTTCTCATGGTGCAGGACTTTTAAGAAGCAACTGCGGAGTAACGTAGTATACATGGAGTATATTTCCTTCCAGGCAGTTAACACTTGTCAAGTCTCTCCCTTAACTGATCATGGATGAGTTCCGCTCACAGCTGCCTGACGTGTACTTACTTCATCGTCATGCTTTGCGCTCAAGATAAATACAAACACAGCCTCAAAAAAAGAAAAAAAAAATACAATTACTAATGCTGTTCCTCAGCTCACTTGCATGTCCTCAGTCAAATGTTTATGAAATACTATTTCATTAAACAGACTATTGTAGGTCTCTGAGGTGACATTGAGCCACAAGTAAACCGACATGGAAAGCTAAATATAGTCTGGTTTGTACCATTACGTACAATGTGTTTATGTTACTATTTACATATAATGGGGTTCTGCTTATCTTTTTTCTGTGTGGTTAGAAAAGGCAAGGTTATTCCAAGCAGAGGTTTTAGGTTACATGGTATTGAGTCATCGGTTACTACTCATTCATTCAAATCTTGCCTAACTCAGCGGTAGAAAGGAACCACACAGGCATGACTGTGGTTAACTGCTTTTATCTGTGTAATTGCCCAGTGCTGTGATTAAAAAATGTCAAAAGTAATTAATATATATACTTTTAATACTCAGGGTAGGCTGAACAACTGAGCATGTCCAGGTCATTCTTTATAGTAACATGTAGATGGCAAAGTATGAAATTGATGACAAAGTAAAAAGTAAGTAAAACTGTGTTCTCTCCTTGTCTTGTTTGTCAAAAATCTGTCATGCTTAAGTTAAAATGTATAAAAAAGAAATGACTGGGTCAGCATAGTGAGACCTCAGGCTGCAAAGCTACCATGTAGCATAACAAAAAACAGAGAGCTTCTCTCCCTTTCAAAGTGGCTTTATGAAAGATGCAGCATTTTGGAATAGTTTCTGTCTTATGGAGTCACGGTTCGGTGAAGTCCATCCTACTGGTCTTCTAATCTATAAAGTGGAAAATATGATTACTTTTCACTGCAGAGTAAATGATCCCAAAATGTGCTTAGCAGACTAAGAGGTTGTTTTATTGAACATTTAGTCAATGTGAAGGGGAAAAGGGAAGGGAAAAGGATTGACAGTCAGAATTCTTCCCAAACGGCAAGGTACCCCTACAGATATACTTAGAAATTCTTTTTTATGATGTGAGGTTGTAATGACCTGAAAAAAACACTGGATTCTGTCAGCATCACATGACACCTTTCCTTGTGTATGAATTATTGTATTTTGTTGATTCTAAATCAAGTAACAAAGAAAATTTTTCAGAGAACCAGGAATGAAATCATTTTTGACAGGTCCTTTTCATGAGCATATTTTTAAAAAGTAATTAGAAGCACTCTAGAGCAACCTACTGGTCTTTCTTAACATGTCAAATGTCAGCATGCTACATATTTTAATGCACTTTGTGAAATCAAGAATTGATGGCTACTTGTGTTATGATGCCAAAGGCAAGTGTCCATATTAGTGTGCACTATTTTGGAATGTATTTTTCATTTATTATTCTTCATATTACTCAAAGTACTAATCTTAAACCCAGGGTTTTTTTTTTAAAAAGGTTTATTTCAGAGACCCCTTAAATGTTTATCTATACATAAAGTAAGTGGAGCTGGAGAGGAAGAGCGTGTTGGTAATGACACCTCTGACTGTGCATCCTCACCAACTGGCAGCCTGACAGGCGTTTGAGAGCCGTGTAGAGGTTCCAGTCTGTGGGGTGAAAGTAGCACTCCCAGCTGCAAGCCACGCAGCACAAGGATGGCTGGGTGTCTCTGCTTTGTACCCTCCACATTTACATGGCCTGACCCAGTTCAGCAACGGCTAGCAGTGGGGGGAGGGGGCAGTCTGGGGGAAGCTAAAAATACCACCTCTCGCATTAGGCAGCTCCATTGCAGAGGGATCCCTAGAATTGCTATCCTCGACTTGCATCGAGTTGTTGGCACGTAGAGGTGTTTGAACTGCCAGAGGGTTTCCTTAGCGTGGAAACAAAGACATGTGTACTTGTGAGATGTCCACCACTGTTGTCCTCTCTACTTGTTTCCACTTGCCACAGCCTTCTGGGTGGAGAGTGCATCTAATGTGCGATAGCAGCCTTAAATAGCTTGGGTAGAGCAGAGACTTAAAAGTATTTAGTCTATGGGTGAAGCAGGCACACATTCCTGCTGAGCTGTGGCTTTGCTGCTGTTGTGTGGAAAGGGTTAACCTTAGCGTCTGTCATTCAACCATACCATGCCAGCTGTTGGCTTGGAGATCCAATCACAATGATTTTCCACTGTTGTGACATGTGACCTGCTTCGCAACCCGAAACTGACGCAGCGCAGCAAATGTTGGCACTTCCTTCATGTTGGCGTTGTTGCTGGTCATCGGGGTTAGGCGGTGTGAATGTCAGAGGCACTCTTAGAGTAAGACATGCAGGATATGGAACTAGAGAAGGCAAAAAATTACATTCAAAACTATAGGCTGCTGCTGCTTTTGTACTTGGGTTACCCTAAGGCGAGTGTCAGTTAAAATGACTAATGTTAATGCTACATGTTAATGCAGGGTCGAAGTGACCCTTTATCCAAAACCCCCAGTGAAATTAAATTGTGGTAGACAAATAATTATTGTTGTGTCATAAATTAAATCTGTTTGCCAAATAAGTAGTTTTGTGTAAAATTGCTGAAAATCATATGCAGGTTAGATATTCAAAGGGAAATGTCCATGTTGGTGTTGGTGATGTGCATTGTGTGAGATGAAGTTGTTACCAAAAAGAGGCCTTGGACTTTGGAATTCAGCAAAATCATTGGCAAGTCAACATGTTGGGAAGACCCTTTATCTGTGGTCAGTACAGCAAACTTTGTATTTTGGCCTAAAAAAGGATTTTCTCACAAACTCTCCTACCTCAGTGCTACCACTGGCCTTGCAATTATGCTTTGTAATAAATAATAAAGCCTGTCCTGTTTTTCCATGGCAGATGGCTGCAAATAGAATCTCAACATGTGACAGAATAGTTTCCAAGAATCTCAATGGAATAAGCTGCAAGTATTCATTTGTGCAGTAATGAAGGCTACATTTTCTCCCCTTCTACATGTGTGCGTCCCAGTTTAAAGTTCAGACATTCAAGTTTAAGATGTTAGTTTAGAGTTTGAAATCCTGTTTAGTTTAAAACAAATGATGCTGTTATCTTTAGCATCCACAAAGTGAGAAAGGTGAGAGAAAAGCCCCTCCAGCTTGGAGATAACTACGGCATTGTTTCCAGACAAGTCCCTGTCTGGCTGCACTGCCTGCCGCCTTTCTTTTTTGGATCAGATGGATGAGTCCAGGTTCCCTGTGCAGTGCGGATTATAGTGCGACATGGCTTTCCACCTGGACGTACAGTATGTGTTCATTGTCTCACAAAATTGTTTCAGGGAAGAAATCAAGCCGATCATGTAGAATCTTTGCAATATATTGAGTTTTTGTCCCTGGTGGTTCTAAGAAATTTGACCAGTCCACCTTGAAAAAAAGATTGTCACTTGCTTTGCTTAAGCCTCTGTAATCATATTGTGATGCTGCACAGCTTGTCTGATCTGCTCTGAGTAAGAAATTTCTATCAAACTGGTTGACATGAATGAATCAGCCCTATTGTATTAGACTGATTAAAGCTGAATGTACTCTCCCATGTAGAGCACCATGGCGCTCCCTCATTCCACAGATAGTCTTAATTAGATTAAACAGAAGGCTTTTCCTGAGGTAATCAGTCAGTTGGACCTTGCTCACTATGTTACCCCACCAGTTACGCTGCAGGGAGGCTGGGGGGCTTATTTCTGACTATGTTTAGTTTTTTCTTTCCAGTGACAGAACTACTTTATGTCATCTGTGATACAGCTGCGATAATATTTGACTGTAATGATTTATTTAACACCTGGTAATATTGAAAGAGGAAACGGCTGGCATTTCTTATGCAGGGCATAATAAATATCATAATTTCTGATGATTTAAGTCACTCAGGGAGGGCTGTGGATGAAATCAAATCAAATATGTCCTCTTTAGGGGCATCAAAAATTCCTCTATGTAGGAACATTATCATAAAATAATGATTTTGTTTATCAGCAGTTATTTTTCTGTAATGAGGGACTGCAGAAGAGACAGTCTAGTTATGTCCCCTACTGGGCTTATGCATAAGTAGGCGACCAGCTACTAGCCAGCAAATAATTTTGATTAGTGATCAAGCTTACATACATCCTCTAACCAGTCTATAGCATTTACCTCAAACTATGCAGTAAATAAATGCAGTCCAACACAGTGAGTCAGATGAAATCCAACACAGGCAATAAAGCCGAAAATACTATTGGAAGGTCATTGCTGTAAAACGGCAGCAAAGAGTGTTGAGTGTGTTAACACAGCAGCAGGGAAAGGAGTACCTCCACATTCTCAGCAGGACAAACAGCACAGTGGTTTACTAAAGGCTAATAAGTCTATGCACATACTTTGATAAGGAACAGAACACATTACTAGACAAGATTTATTCAAATGACAAAATTATGATTATTTTATAACAACTCAAGTACAGCTAATCACAGTCTCTTGGCAATTGGCTGTAAGCGTGTCTCCTAATAACTACTTGTCTCAGCAGCCAAGTGGTTTGTCTGAAGGCCTCCAGTTTTCCTTTTGATGCAGATGTGATTTTTATTTTAAAAGTGTAATGTGCAGTACCTATATGTTATAAAGCCTAAAAAGGATGCCTGGCTTATACACAGCACAGTCCTCCTACAGACATGTGTGCAATGAAATAAGAAAAACATGTATGTGTACAGACCTTTGCATTTTCTGCCAACAGAATGTCAAAGTACAGAAATGTAACCTTGAAGCATTGCTGATAATTTGCTTCTCTCTTAGCTATGCTGTGTCCTCCCAAAGTGAATTTAAATTGTCATAATTATCAAAAGAGTGAGTCTGTAACGAAGATTTCTTCGATGGTTTACTAAAATATCATTCACTCAGCATGAGTGTGATATTGATAAATGTACCCTGCTGCACATGAAATGACACTCGGTGGTGTCACTATTGACATTTTTTTTTGCTTTTGCCCTTCTCTTTCAGATCTGCATTCATGGTGATCTCCGGCTCTGTGGGTGATCCTCAGTCACCATGAAAGACTAGGAACTCAGCTCTCCAAGGGAAATGGCTTATTTTGTAATATCCCTACCCTGCTACCTGGCATATGTCTCCAGCTGCCTGTGAAGGGCCTGTCAGATGTTTATGGGAACTATCACTGTGTTCGCACTCTTGAGGATATAAGGACTTTTTTCCCGGACCACACTTTTTCCCCTCCCCGTTTTAAAAGAAAAAAAAGAAATCCCCACTGTCGAGTCAAAGCAGCTAGCGCTTTGCAACGAGACTGGGGAAGCAGCAAGAAAATGGCGAACAACTCGTATAGTGGGGTGAAGAACTCCATGGTGGAAGCCAACCATGATGGAGAGTTTGGCTGCACGCTCAAAGACCTGCGCTCCTTAATGGAACTGAGAGGCGCTGAGGCAATAAGCAAAATTGGGGAAACTTACGGGGATATTCAAGGACTCTGCAACCGGTTAAAAACATCACCTATAGATGGTACAGTGAAGCTTTTACTCCAAATCTTGTTTAGTTGGATCAAATGCAGGGTTTCCTCACAGTAGTGCTAGTAGTGAGCGCCGCTGGAATTATATTGTGCTACACATAGTTTAGGAGGCGTGTCATTGGCTGTGTCATCCACATTATGGATACCTTGACATCACTTCCTTGGAAAAACTCATATGCTAGACAGGTGGCCAGGCAGGCTGGCTCTGACCTGGGCCAATCCTGCTCTATTTCAAGGCCTGTGGATATGTCCCTCACACCCTCCCTCTCTCCCTTTTCACCTCTGTGTCTGCGTGTGTGCATGTCTATGTGTGTCGGCTTCAGACAGACCAGCTGTTTGCCTGGGCACAGTACCAGTCTGAAGGCAGGTCAATGTCCCACATGTGGCAGACAAAACAGGAGACTGTAATGCTGGTTGTAGTTATGCCTTGAACATCTTAGCAAAGGCATGAATTTATGCCACACTTTTGTCAGATTTATAATACAACACTAGAACAATGCTGAGAAACCTGTCAAATTCCCATTAAGGACACAGTAGAGCTCTACTGGTGTGTTTTTACTGCATTTATCTTTTTTGTTTTTCTACTACTCTTTCTCCTGGTTCGGTTTGTCTCTCTATAGACAGTCTGCCTAATCGCCAGTATGACCTTGACTGAACTCTTATGGGAGGGGATTTTCAGTTTGATCCCAGATTAAAACGGCACCACATATTCACTGTAACAGCAACAGTACTCTGTATGCAGTGTCTCAAAGCAAGGAAATATTTTTCCTGGGCTTCATCAAAGTAAAAGGAATGTGATAAATACTACGCTTTACAACAGTGCAAAGCGTCTTGTGTTGTAGCCAGAGTCATTACCTTGCTGTTTAATTCTTGACCTTTCGTTTATTGACATTATGGTAAGTGGTACACCATGCAGTCTCCTGCTGCCTTCACTGTTCTGTAAGCTAACAGACTGCTGTCTGAGGAGACACCAGGGAGTAGGGATTTAGCTGAGGAGAGAGCAAGAGTTGTCTAAACATGCATGTGGCTGTGTCAAGCTGGTGAAGACCTAGCACACGCTGCTAAAAAGAAGAATGTAGTTGGTCAGGGCATAATGCAGTATTTGTATGAATAGTAACAGAATACTGTAAGCCAGTTAGCCTGTGACTATATGTCAGCAGAATTTTTATTCTGATTACCATGCATGATTATAGGAATAAATTATCTATATTTTAACAGGTTCAAATGGTACAGATATGTTACTTCCATGCTAAGCAGCTTGCTAAAAAGCTTGCTTTTAGAAATATTACTCATTCAGTTATTTGTGCACTGATAAGCTTGACTAGCTCCACATTTGGTTTCCTCTCCCAGCAGGTGCCCGTTCCACTTGGTGTGCAGCCACTGAGTTTTGATGCTTAAGACTTTCAATCAGCTCATTCGTCACTGGCTTGGGAAATTAAGCCATCATTTAAGATTACAGGAGCCTGACAATTGGAAAGGGATTTCTAATTAGTTGGTTGGTCATTTCTCAAACCTCTTAAGCCAATCCTTTACTAATCCTCTACATTTCCAAGCCTTTTTTTCATCATCCAAAGAAGTTTGATTGAACTTTCTTGTTGGCACTGTGGATGAAGGCATCAAGCTAATTTAACTAGTTTGGACTATCTAAGGCTTAAAATCCTGTTTAGGATATCACCAAAGAGCTCCCTATTCAGTTAGATTTTATTCCACTGTGCTTCAAATTGTTTTATTACCTTACAATGGTTTTTAAGCTGTGAGCTCACAGCGAGCACTGCCAAATGCCTATTCAACTGTTACCTGTATGTATTTGACAAATGTGAACTATTAACCCAGTCACAGAGCTAAAATAAAAGTTGAGGGGCATTTAACGCAGGTAGAAGAGATCAAATCTAACAGCTAGATGCTCCCTTTTTTGATTTTCTTCTCAGCGATGAGCATCCCTGTGTGTATGGCAGCAGTGCTGACAGTAGTTGGCGGGGTGTTGGTGTAAGCGCTCACTTCCAGATTTTGCATACTGTTTTCTTACTGAAACTTTCTGCTTCAGTGAAAAATTACAGTACAAAAGTAGCAGTGCCTAAGTTTTGCCTCTGTCTCCTGTGACAGTCAGATATCTAATTATCAATTATATTCAAAGTTGATCTTCTCCATGTTAACACTTCTAAATCAGTTTACTCATCATAGAAAGTACTTTGAGGTTTGAAAACAATGATGTATTGTTCTCTGCTGTGTTTGTGGGAGCTTCGTCAAGACTGAGAAAACAATGTTAGTGAATTCACGGGAGTTACAATGGTTTTGATATGACACATTGGTTATTGGAAGTCCTGGACATTTCCCAGACAGAGAAGTGTCCTGTTGGAATGTTAGAGTGGGGGTGAAAGTATTAATATTGTTAACTGCAGTCACTAACAAAGCAGTAATTATTTCCTCTTAATTAATTCCTTTATTTTCTCTGTGTAATGAGACTTATCAAATGGACATGGCCACTTCCGATCAGTATTATTGGAAACCCCTCTTTCTCCCTTTCAGTTCTATTCCCTGTTCATTGCTGTTTTAGTGTAGTCAAATATTTGGGTCCTAGCCTATCGATCTAATTGACTGCAGGCTGAGAGGCTTCTGCAACTGCACTGTAATCATAAAAGTTGACAGGTTCTTTGTATTTGTCATCCTAGACACCACATCCCCTCTTTCAAATGCGAAGGTTGAGATTGTTAAATGGTGGTTTATATATCACAGGCCTGACATAGCTCATGTTCTTGTCTGAATTCTTAACAACAGAGAGAGGATAAGGCTGTGGACAGATCCTGCTTGTGTTGGTGGAGCTATTCAGAGAGAGTTGGCGACGTATGCTGATCTACTTTTAGTAATCTCTGCTTTGAAAGTTGTGGGCACAGGCGGTTTCTTGTATTTCCTTGTATTTTGTTATTCACAACTGCAAGGAAGGGGGTCATGGGTTGTCGTAGTTCTTACCACTTTGGACATTTCAGAATCTTAATCTGCAAATTAGATTACAGTTTAAACCCAATTTGTATTTTATTGGCACCAGTTTGACTAATCAATGATTTACTAGCCAGGTTTTTAGTGTTTGTTTGTCCTGGTGTGTCTAGGTAGAAATTACGGTTGGATTGGATTATGGTTCAGAAACAAGACGGTACACTCTAAAACACTCATCTCTTGAGGACGCTCAAAGCAGGTCCTAAGTCTGTTGCTGGCTGTGTGAGTGGCTTTAGCTTCATTCCAAAAATATTCTCTGTGTATCAGTTGCAAACCAGTGGTTACTATAATCTACGGTATAAACCAATTTACATGATAAAGGGTAATGCTGTAAATTGAAAGTCCCATAATCCTGTTATCCTATTTAGACACAGAGTACATGACCATTATATGTACAGACTGATGAGTAATCTTTAAGTCGGGTAACTTTATTTTTTATGTGTTGCAAAGTTGACTGAGGAATTTATGCAAATATCCAGTCATCAGTGCACAGGACTCGATTAATTCTTGCATTTTGTTTTCTTCCTGTGGCCTGTTTGGTACGTGAAAATGTGCATAGTATTTTTGACGACGTTTGGATTTTTGTGTGCAGCAAGGACAATCTCATTGTACTCAACAGTGTGCTGGCACTTATCTGTCCACACATTGTTAGGTGAAGGCTGTAAAAGAAAAATCATAGCCCCATTTCGTTTAATTGTGGCGGGCTCGGAGTGAAGGTTTGCCTTGACCCTGTCAGTGGGGACTAAAATGACAGTGCTCAGATGGGTTACCTGGGGACAAGTGTCCAAATTAAATGGTTAATGATTAGCCCCTTGACTTGAGACCCACTCTGGGTGCTAAAAGGATGTGAAGGGCCAAGGCCAACCATATTTTGTGTTTGTGTATCCATCAGAGAGTTGACACCATGATCGTCCTCTGTCACTTGTATTTATTGCTCTAATACAAAAGGAAAATGCAGTGTAAAATTGAGTGGGGTATTAGCTGTCAGCATGTTTTCATTAGAGGCATAGAAAATTAAAGGGATGGTGAGAGACAGCCAGGGAGCAGCAACAGACAGCTTTGCCTGATAAACCCCATAGCTTTTTTTAATGTGCTGTGCCAGTGAGTCATCATTATTCTCACCTCCCATTTAGAAAAGTATGTTGGTGTTAGGTTGTAATGTCAATTAACCATATACCTTGTGAGACAGGATTATCTTTTCCTAATATAAGCTTTTTATTGACACGATTAAACTGAGCAGTGGTAGGGATGTGAAAGATGAAACACAGGCCACATTTAATTAAATTGGATCTAAAAACATGATAGTAGTCAACATGCAAAAAAAAACAGCTTACATAAATAATCACTCTTTATTCTTGGATTATATTGAAGTATTGAGTGTACTGTAATTGTAATGTAATTTAATCATAGGCACGTTTAGGTAATGGTAATTCAGTGGACATGGCAGGTTTCCTTGACTGCAAAGACACTGTTCGTTTTCTATAACAAGAATATCCCATATGATTTAAAATTGTATAGCTTTTGGCTATATTGACAATGTGTTATGTATCTCTTTACTGCCTACACATGCAAAACAGAGTGCAGTTTTTGAGCCAGCTCTGTGCTATGAAACTTATTCTTCTACAAATTGTGTGTACTATGGGCAATTTTACATGTATAGAGTATAGCAGACTATTTAAGGAGTCATGTTACCAAGCAAGCGCCAGCTGGTACTGGGAAAACATATGCCTGCAAAATGATCAAATCCCCACAGAGTAAGCTCTGTTTGACAAAGTAGCCATTATGCAGCATAGCTACTTCATTCATTCGCTCTCCTATTGGCCACAGGTGATAGGAAATGATGAATAATAATAAAACTCTCAAAACCAAACTGCTAGAGGCATTTCCTGTATACTAGTAGTTTAATTAAAAAAAAAATATAAAAACACTTAATGACCCATTTCTGTGTAAAAGTGCTGCACATACCTGATGAAAAAAATACAAATGGAAACTGGCCTATTTTTTTTTTTTTATCTTTGCAGAGCGGATTTCTGTGGTGCATACTCACCCTTTAAGCTCCCAGCAGACTTTTGCAAACACACATTTACCTGTTACAGCTGTCTGCCTACACTTGATGTTCCTGTCAAAAATATATGGAACAGAATGCAGTTGTTAGTCATTCTGCTGTGTATTGATCAGTACATCTCTGTTGTCAATGCAACTCTTCTGTGGTTGTCTCCATGTTCAACCCCGTCATTCACCCAATTAGCATTCAATTTACTTAGCATCATCACCAAGGGGTGACATGCTGAGGCTTGTTTGTGGACTGCACGCAAGTGCGTCGTCGCAGCCGCTCTGTTGGTTTATTTTCCTATAATCTTTCACTCTGTTGAGACACCGGCACGCTTCCATGAATCATTCTTCACCTCAGTAATATGTACCCTGTGAAATGGTAGTTTTATTGATTATAGTGAAAGGGCTCATCAGTCAGCTGCTGCATAATGTTATGTAAATGTTACATGTTTAATGTTGCCAAAGTGTCTGGTTAACCAAGCAACTAGACATTTAGCTTTAACACCTGGTGCCAATATCTTCTCTATTTTCTGACATTTTATATGGTAATTGATTAGCCCCCAAAAAATATACCAGTTGGTATAGCCCTAATATTTGTGTGCTACAGATTTCTCTGGAATGGAAAGGGGGGTGCCTAATACGATTATGTGTTGTTTTTTATTTAACCCCATACCTTTAATTGGCTGAATGGATTTTATAAACATCTATCATATTCTTTAAAAATACAACCTCAGATATATTTTTTGTGTTGGGCACATTTATTAGCCCTTTTATTTTATTGATTTTATTCCAGTACTTCATGAAGATTATTAAAAGCTTTTCTTGTTCCTGCTATAACTAAAATATGCATGCCCTCCATGTCCGTGTTCATTGGTCAGCCTTTCTGTACGTCTGAGATGGAGAATTGTCTCACTGCTGGTAGAACAGTATATCATCTGTTGTCAGTGCACAAGCTCATTATTTAAGCGTGTCATGATTTGTATTAACACCACTAGACTGTGTCTGTCCATCCTCCTTTCGTTCTGTCCGTACACTGATCTTTTTCCCTGTTAAGATGTTGCTATTCCCAGTGCAGCATCCGTTGAGCCGTCAGTATCTCCACTCTTTATAAGTCTCAGTCTTTTGCACCCTCACCCACACAGTTTCACACAGTCACTCCACTCTGGCCCCTAATTCTACTTCACCTTCTCTCTACCTCCATCCAGTCTGCACAGTCACCCCCATGCAGTCAGCCTGAATACAACTGAAAAACTGGCATACATCATCAAATGTGCGAAGGCCCTTTTGAATATATAACTGTGCCTTAAATGTGGAAGCATTTGAATGGGTTAGCAGAATGCTCTCTGTGCACATGGATGAATGGGTCTCTGGCCAGACGTGTAATGTGTCAGAGAGATGACTCTATAACAGGACAGTGGTGTGCATAGGCACCTGTGGGGTTCTGCTGCTGATTCAACCTCTAGTCAGTCGGTTGTTGAAAAAGGCAGTTGAGGGATTAGATGTAACCTCTGTTTTCACATTCTCTGGCACGCCTGACCGAGGTGAAAATGTTGGACGTACTACCCACAGAATGTGTACCATTGTTGCCCAGCATTGTCTCCTCCACAGTGTCCTGTCTGAAATGCTGATTCCTTTTGGAAGTGATGTTTTCAGAGGCCCATTGACGAGAATACAGCTCACTGACAAGTTCTAAATATGTGCAGTATTTTATACATCCATCCCTGACTTAAACCATTCTCTTTGTGATGTGAATATATATATATATATATATATATATATATATATATATATATATATATATATATATATATATATATATATATGTTTTACTCTGCAAAATGAAACATGTTTAAATTAAAAGCTTTTATTTTCTGTCTTTCCCTACTTAGGTCTAAGTGGACAACCTACAGACATTGAGAAGCGGAAAACAGTGTTTGGGCAGAACTTTATACCGCCCAAAAAGCCCAAAACTTTCTTACAGTTAGTGTGGGAGGCACTACAGGATGTCACGCTGATTATCCTAGAAGTGGCAGCCGTAGTTTCACTAGGCCTTTCTTTTTATAGACCTCCAGAAGCCCAAAGAGAACGTGAGCAATAACATTTAATCTGCTTTTTTATTGATTCATGTTACTATTTAAGAAATTAGCCTAACCATGCTTAGCTTTTTTAACCTTTTGTCACCCTTTTGCCCTTCTGCTGTGCAGACTGTGGAAAAGCTGCTGGTGGTGCGGAGGATGAAAATGAGGCAGAGGCGGGCTGGATTGAGGGCGCCGCCATTCTTCTGTCAGTTATCTGTGTGGTGCTTGTGACAGCGTTTAACGACTGGAGTAAAGAGAAGCAGTTTAGGGGCCTCCAGAGCCGTATCGAGCAGGAACAGAAATTTACCGTTGTCCGTGGAGGGCAAGTTATCCAAATTCCTGTGGCTGAGATTGTGGTTGGCGACATTGCACAAATAAAATATGGTAAGAAAAGGTTATATTAACATAAACATTTTTTGACTATAAATGTTCCCAGGACAAACTGCTGTTTCTTCAAATTATAGACATGATTGTGTGTGTTTGTTTCAGGTGACCTCTTGCCTGCTGACGGAGTGCTCATCCAAGGCAACGATCTTAAGATCGATGAGAGCTCTCTCACGGGGGAATCGGACCATGTCAAGAAATCACAAGAAAAAGATCCAATGCTGTTATCAGGTAACATAAAGCCTATTTTTCTTTTTTTCCTTTCAAGTCTTATTTTTACTTGTTTTGCTACCAAATGATGAAGTGACCCTCTTTAAAATCGATTCTAACAAACACAGGATCATCTATCACAAGGTGCAGTGATCATTATAAAGTGTAAACTATTATTTTTCTCAAATAATTTCAGAACCACTATTTGGTTTTCTCTGCTTTGATTAGCTATTACAGCTGAAAATTGAAAAACAATAGAAGTCATCAGTATTCAGTGCAAACCCTTGCTCTGTGCAGATAATTTATAAAGAAAAGTCTCCATGAGACTGAACGTGAATTGGTGTCCCAATCCTGCTGCTTATTAGAATTAGTTATCAGGTGTCCAACATTTCCTTGATCTAAAGCTGTTATAGGTGGGTTTTTTCTGTGTGGAAAGTCTGTCTCGTGTGCACAAAGCCCTTTCATCACTGCTGTCGTAGATAGGTGTGCGTGTACTGTTTTTGATTTGCCTCAGCACAGGCTGTATCCACTCTCACTAAAAAAGAAAAGCATCTTGTAGTTAATGCAGGCATGAGACAACTGTTAAATGTTTTCCACTTCTCTCATGTCAGTGTCTTGTGGGTTTCACTCTGGCTTTCTGTTCTTTACTGTTATTTGCTTTTTCTGTAATAATCGACAACATCTTCCTGTTTGTGGAGAGGAATGGAGAGCCAGAGATGCAGCCATGTTGTAGCCTCTCAGAGATCCATTAATTCACTCTGACTGACAATTGGCTTTTGATTAAAGGCTGTTGATTAAAGGTTTCGAGGGTATTTGCATTAGTGACTGTGTTTCTTTCTCTTTACTTTCTGTTGTGCAATCTTTTGTGTTTATTGGCTGCATTTGAAAACCTGCATTTCTCTTTCTTGTGTATAGCTAAATTAACCGCTTGAAGTCCTGGTTAAACCACCTACTCAGCAAAGGGACTGAAACGCAACATTTTTGTCTGAGAAAATGAAAAAGTTGAAGAAAAAAATAAGAATAGAAAGGCTCATTTTATCAGGGATAAAGCTACGGCCTAAGTTAGAATTGCCTTTCCCTGATTCCCATACTGACATTTTCAGTTTTTCTCTTCTGTTCAAAGGCACCCATGTAATGGAAGGCTCAGGGAAAATGGTGGTCACTGCTGTGGGTGTTAACTCTCAAACTGGAATTATCTTCACTTTACTCGGGGGTGGCGAGGATGATGACGATGACGAAGAGGAAAAGAAAAAAGAAAAGGAGGAGAAAAAGAAACAGAGAAAAAGTTCGTATGCTCCACTCCTTGTTGCTTGATGCTTTTATTACTATGGAGCACACACACACACTCCGCCCTTTTTACACTAAGGGCTGTCCCTATTCTGAATAGTGTAGTTACTAGCAGATTTTATGCAGAAAAAGAACACTGGTTTAAACATGTTTTATTCATTTTATCTATCGGGTATTAGATTAATCAGTTAATTGTTGTAGCTCTTCTCTTGGTGACTATAGGTGACTAAAATCTGAAAATTAAAACTTATCATTGTGGCTCTACCCTCTTGCTAAATCCATGTAAATTTTTCCACAGACAAGAAGCAGGATGGATCTGTGGAAAATCGTAAGAAAGGTAACACATATGCTGACACACACAGCCATAAATACATTTCTTTCAGCTTAGTGCCTACCTTTAGGTATTAGCCTTTAGCTTTATCTGTTTCTCCCCTCCCCGTTTAACAGTGCTGTGTGTAGGTTAAAGCCTCCGGTCTATTGGTAATTGGCTGCAGTGGTTTTATGGAAGTAATGAAGAGCTGCATATTTTTGCATGACCCCATGTCGGTGTATACTTAGTACGCGCTGTTCTTGGCTATCCATTGTAATGTCCGGCCCTCCCCTCTGTTTCTCTCTTTTCTCGTCCTTCCCTGGCACATTGCGCTTTGAGCAGCAGGTGCTACTGAATCCAGTTATAGCGATTAGTGATGAGGAGATTAAAGCCATGCAACAATTCTGGGGCCAGAACATCTGCTTTCCCACCCATCTCCCTCTCTCTGACTCCCTCAGGTCCCCACAATTAGATTTCTATTGATGTCCCAAACTGAACTATTCACAGTCGAATCATAAGACTCACGCTGGTGCAATTGCATACTGACAACAATGATAATGAGGCTGTTTAGTGGTAGCTCAGCCAGTGAGCCAGGCTTGTAGTCATGCTGGGACACTATGATCAGTAGTGCTTGGGTCTGTGACCACAACCCTGGCGCTATTCCCTGGTGCACAGATTCCCTCTGCCTGCCAGGAATCAACAATAATCCTTTAGACTGAGATTACACTGACCATGTAAGTGCAGAGCAAGCCACTGTCCACAGCAGCTGCAGTAGCCCACTCTTCCTGCTTCATACAATCACACACAATACTATAGTGTGTATATAATAGTGTTATAGAGTAGAATTCCCAAACAGGTGCTGCCTATGCTTATAAAATGCTGCATACACTACACAAGACTCCAAAACATGTAATGATAATAAAGTGTTTGAGTTACCCTGTAGCAGCAGTGTCAGTGTCCAGCACAGCAAATGATTTTTACATAGAGAGTGACATGACAGAGACCAGCCCCTGCTGGCCTGCTGCCGCCTCCTCCTCCTCCTCCTCCTCCTCTTGCCATTAGGGGCTTTGCGTCTCCAAGGTTACCTGCTTAGATGAGGGTTTGGGTTTCCCGACAGTTCTGCGGACGGTAGGGGAGGGGGTCCTGAGGGATGTTGAGAAAGAGATGAAAGAGATTTATGGGAATTTAAACCTACAACAACTGTTGTGGTTGATGCCGAAAGAGGAGCTGATTCCTCAGACTGATCTCTGTTACTAACCTGTTCTTTAAATCTCTTGGTGGGAGTATGATAATTATGTTTCTGAATCTTTCAGCTAATTACTCAGATCACTGCAGACATAATTACAGTGACGTTTCCCAAGATCCTTTAATAAAAGGGAAGCAACAAACCATGCTAGATTTTGAGTGATTTGACATCTCGTGTGGTCAGAAATCTTGAAATACACTGCTCTGTGGGTTTATAGTTGAAACATTCCCATCTTGAAGCAATTTTGTCATACTGCTCTCATGTAACTTGCTGTGACATGTCTGCTAAATCAGATCATCAGGTTAGTTAGAATATAAGAAATCAATTCCAAATCTGTAGTTGATCCCCTTTTTCCTAATATAGCTGTAATCAGGAAATGCAGAAAGTATTTCTTCGTTTTATTCATTCATGACCTTCAGCTTGAGAATACAGGTTTAATTTTAGGTTTGCAAATTCAAGCCAATAGGCAAATGAAATGGGCTTCCTATGGTGCCCGACTATGAAGGACAGCTGTGTTCTTTTTGCCTCGTGCTGATTTGATTTTTATAAGAAAAAAAAATCATTTTGTAAATCCTAGAATCTAGTGAAAGAACACATTTTGGCACCTAGCTTGATGCCAGCACTGTAATGTAATTGTCAGACTGTTTCATGTACTTGTTGTCTTTGCTGCAGCTAAAGCACAGGATGGTGCTGCAATGGAGATGCAGCCTCTGAACAGTGATGAGGGAGCTGATGCAGAAGAGAAGAAGAAAGCCAACCTGCCTAAGAAAGAAAAGTCTGTCCTCCAGGGAAAACTGACCAAACTAGCAGTACAGATTGGAAAAGCAGGTGAGACAAATATCACTTGCTTATTATTGTATAATGTACATATCATCTGTTGCTGTTGGTGTTTTCAGTTTAATTCTAATAATGTTTTTGTCATATTCTTCCATTTGCTTTAAGGACTGGTCATGTCGGCAATCACCGTCATAATCCTGGTAGTGCTGTTTGTAGTAGACACCTTCTGGATTCAGAACCTGCCCTGGTTCAAGGACTGCACGCCTGTTTACATTCAGTTCTTTGTGAAATTCTTCATCATCGGCGTCACTGTTCTTGTGGTGGCTGTTCCCGAAGGCCTGCCACTTGCTGTAACAATCTCCCTGGCATATTCTGTTAAGGTAAAGTCTTCCAAGCCAAGTGACCCATGCCAGTGCTGACCAGCTTACACTTCAGCCTATTAAAATAAGCAGGCTGGGCTGTTAAGACGTGGTTAACTGATACCCTAAAGCCAAGCTATGATCCCTTGTGCTGAAGTTGTTAATGAGCTTTTTACCCATATGGTCCAGTCCTAAAACCACACTTAACTTTTTTTCCTACAGAAAATGATGAAAGATAACAACTTGGTGCGTCACTTGGATGCTTGTGAGACTATGGGAAATGCTACCGCCATCTGCTCTGACAAGACTGGCACCCTCACCATGAACCGCATGACTGTAGTGCAGGCCTACATAGCTGAAAAGTATAACAAGAAGGTCCCTGAACCTGAGAACATTCCCTCCTCCATCTTAGACCTCCTGATTCTGGGTATTGCAGTCAACTGCGCCTACACTACTAAGATCATGGTAGGCATGTGAAATACACTGTGAAGAAGCATAAATATTGCCTTGTGTGGTGTAAGGAATCTAATGTTTGCCGTTTGTTTTTTCTACCTTCAGTCTCCTGAGAAAGAAGGGGGTCTGCCACGACAGGTGGGTAACAAGACCGAATGTGCCTTGCTTGGCTTTTCTGCTGACCTAAAACGCGACTACCAGGCTATCCGCAATGAGATCCCAGAAGAAAAACTCTACAAAGTCTACACCTTCAACTCAGTCCGCAAATCTATGAGCACTGTGTTGAAGATGGCTGATGGCAGCTACCGTATGTTCAGCAAAGGAGCCTCCGAAATTCTCTTAAAAAAGTAAGACTATGATTTTCATCTGTCGTGTGAATTTGTATCTGTATTAGAATTCTACATGGCAGTCGCCTATATAACAAAGAAAGGTTGTTCTGTAAGCTTTTACTTGTTCCACTTGGCCACAAGTAAATGCGGTAAATGATATGTGTAATGGCTTAAGCAGCTAAGAAGTTCAAGTGCGTCCCACCCAAGCCCCTTACGTTGCGACTTAAAAACGGGCGCTGAGAAAATGAGCCGGTAACAGCTCTGTAAGCCTCTTAACCAAGCAGGCTTCTTTTTAACCCACAGAGGGCTTAGTGTGACTTCTTAACTGCAGTGTGACTTCAAATTCTTTGTCTTCTCTGCTTCCCCTTTACCCCTTTATCTGATTTAAATTACATTTTTACATTTAGTCTCTACTTATCTCCCTCATACTTGTTTGCCAGCTACAGCATTCTTAATGGATTTCTTTTTGTCACCCTCTCTTTTCTACTCTTTTAACATTTTTGAACTCTTTATACCTCCCAGGTGCTATAAAATCCTGACAGCAAATGGGGAGTCAAAGGTGTTCCGCCCCAGGGACAGAGATGACATGGTTAAGAAAGTGATCGAGCCCATGGCCTCAGAGGGTCTGAGGACCATCTGCCTTGCATACAGAGACTTTCCTGCCTCTGAGGGTGAACCTGACTGGGACAGTGAAAATGATATCCTTACCGGACTAACCTGCATCTGTGTGGTGGGCATTGAAGACCCTGTGAGACCAGAGGTCAGTGGTTTCATATTGAAGATGTTGTATAATAATTATTATTATTATTACAACTATTTAGGGTGACCCAGACCTAGTACACGCAACATAGCAGCCCTGTGCTACCAGATTGTCAGCCTGTACTGAACTGTTGTCATGATCAGTTAAATTTGTCATACAATAACTGCTGCCCAGTGTCAGGTTATGCATGTCCGAAGGAGAATCTGCCACACTAGACAGTGGAGACAAAATTCATAGCGGCGAGAGAGGAGATGTGATACCCTCAAAATGAGGAGAGAACAGTGCGAATTGTCAGTCTGTGCTGGAAGCCATCAATAGAGTTGCACTCAGTTTCTCACAAGAGACAGAAATAATTGTCTAGAATAAAAATAGAAAAGGAAACCCTGTCTTCCTTCTCACCATGGCACAACAAGCTCTGTGATGTAGATATGAATGTCAAATTGTCTTTCAATTTCAGTAAGTTAGAGAAATGGTCTACCTTCAATTCACTGTTTGAAATGTAGATTTTTTTTTAATGTTATCATTTAACAAGCACTTCTGAAGGAGCCTGGCTGGCAGCTTAATGTGGTTTCTGTTGGCCTCCCAAGTTTGCTTTGTGCAGCAAGGAGATCAATGAGTGATGCATTTTCAGCCATTTTTAAGCCATTGCTGTACAGTGGTTCCACTGTAAGACAGGGAGATTAATGTGAAAAGAAGTGGGTCAATAGCATGCTAGATGCTAATTTACGTCAGCTGTCTGCTATTTTGTGCAGAAAAGGTGTGCTGGACACTGAGCTTGTTTGCAGGAAACAATGCATAAAGAAATGAGCCAATAATTTAAATGCTAGATTATTTTTCAGGTTCCTAATTGAAAAGTAAGACTTTCTTCCTCATTCTATCGCAATTTGCTTCAGGTCCCAGATGCTATCAGAAAATGCCAGCGTGCAGGCATTACAGTGCGGATGGTGACTGGGGACAATATCAACACAGCCCGAGCCATTGCCACCAAGTGTGGCATCCTACAGCCTGGAGATGACTTCCTCTGCATAGAGGGCAAAGAGTTCAATCGCAGGATACGCAATGAGAAAGGAGAGGTGGGCCACAGCAACATAACTGTACCTCAAAGACTCTTAAAAAAAGTGCTGTTGGGATTCTATTAGGGTTTTGTCACATGTTTACAGATTGAACAGGAACGCATTGACAAGATCTGGCCCAAACTACGAGTGCTGGCTCGCTCTTCTCCAACAGACAAACACACGTTAGTCAAAGGTAAATGAAATATGCTCATGTTTTTCCAGTAGAATGATTGATTGATTAAGGCTGTAGAAGTTTCATTTTATATATTCATGCTCTTCTATTTCAGGTATTATTGATAGCACAGTGGCAGAACAGAGACAAGTAGTAGCAGTGACAGGTGATGGTACAAATGATGGGCCTGCCTTGAAGAAAGCTGATGTTGGCTTTGCTATGGTGAGTTTCTGCCTTTGTGAGACTACAGATATAAACATAAAGCTCAGTTTTTTTTATCGTTACTGTCCTTCTCCAGTATTCTGTCAACTAAAAAAGCCAGCAGTACTAACTGGGCCACTTTCTGAAAAACGATGGCCATGTAGAAATGTGGGATTGTTGAACATCTTGTGAACAGATACAGACGGAGCCTTGATTGTCTTCTTTTTCTTTACAGGGTATTGCTGGGACAGACGTTGCCAAGGAGGCATCTGACATCATTCTGACTGATGACAACTTCTCCAGCATTGTCAAAGCAGTCATGTGGGGACGAAACGTCTATGACAGCATCTCCAAGTTTCTCCAATTTCAGCTTACTGTTAATGTAGTGGCTGTCATCGTAGCATTTACGGGAGCCTGCATCACACAGGTTAGCAAGAGTGTTATTCTGGCATTGGTCTCTAGAAAGAAGGCAGAAAAGTTTTTAAAACTGAAGAGTTTTGTTACGGTCTCAATTGATAAAATCGCACTTAGATCCTTAGTGTTTGTCTCAGCTCCGATTGGCTTAATTTATATAAAGATTTAGTCTTATAACTGTGACTCTTCATTGCATTTGTTTGTGTCCTGCCAGTGTTAGACCGCAAAATACACAGCAACAGGCAGCATTTTTCTACACATGCAGTTTGGTTTGTCAGTTAATAATAATGTGATATCTTGCTTTTTTCCTGCCAGGACTCTCCACTGAAAGCGGTACAAATGTTGTGGGTCAACCTGATCATGGACACCTTTGCTTCACTTGCTCTAGCCACAGAGCCCCCCACAGAAGCCCTGCTACTAAGGAAGCCATATGGCCGCAACAAGCCTCTTATCTCACGCACTATGATGAAGAACATCCTGGGTCATGGAGTGTACCAGCTAATCATCATTTTTACACTGCTCTTTGCTGGTAAGAAATGTCTTTAGCTGCAGATTTAGTTCTCCGTTGTGTTTTTGTCCATTTTTTTAATATGCTGTTGTATTTTTCTACAGGAGAGAATTTTTTTGATATTGACAGTGGCAGGAATGCGCCTCTCCATGCACCACCCTCTGAACACTACACCATTGTCTTCAATACCTTTGTATTGATGCAGCTTTTCAATGAGATCAATGCAAGAAAAATCCACGGAGAAAGGAACGTCTTCGATGGCATCTTCAACAACCTAATCTTCTGTTCTATCGTCTTTGGTACCTTTATTATCCAGGTAAAGCAGATTCGGAGCTTTGGAGAGTACATTCCAAAATTTTCTCCCTGATTAATTGCACATCTCTTTCTGTTCCTCCAGATCGTTATAGTACAGTTCGGAGGGAAGCCTTTCAGTTGTGTGGCTCTGACTATTGACCAGTGGCTGTGGTGCACTTTCTTAGGCTTTGGCTCCCTTCTATGGGGACAGGTATGATTTTTACCTTCAGTTGGAAACCTACTTAAATGCGGTGCGACACTGCCTCCTTGTGTTGTAGTTAGTGTACTGGATGCCTGAGTGAGGTATAAGGTGTAACGGTACACTATGTTCTATTGCAGAGAACATACATATTTTTATGCAGGTGGTCACATAATTTCTTGTGAAGATATTTACTTTTTACTTTACTTTATTGTGTGCATTAATATGCTGAATGATCCAGGATTAATCATCATTTTTGCAGTTGACTGTTGCTATTTTTTAATGATTAGAGGCAGTTTATTGGGATTGTTCTCACTTGAGAAATATAATGATTATTTGACATGCATCCAATATAAAAAGCAGTATACATTATATGTTATCCAAAGCCAGTTTAAATGGACTAGAATAATCAGTATTCTCTGGCATAACCTCAATATAATGTGGTTGCACCGAGTGGACCCTGACTGCAGCATAGATAGCTGTGCTCTGTGAGGCAGTCTACAAAAATTCTTTTAGGATATTTATATTTTATCTTGTGAGGCAGCCGGATTCTGGCAAAATTTGTGAGATCACAACCACACATCTGGTTTCACCACCACCATCTGTCTTACTAGGTTTCAAGTGGGTCAATCAAGTTTCCCGTGAAGTATCATCAGGGTGTGTTAGGTGTGACAGCACTGACTTCCTATATGGTTCTATGTAACACTCAATTGTTAGCATTCTCTGTGCTTTCACCAAGACAGTAGCCAAAGCTGAAATTGGAACATGGCAGCTTATTCTCAGGGTCCCTGTCTGCTTGATGTAGACAATGTCTGTTTTTTCTGAAATGTCATATAACTATGCTTAAATGAGTCAGTGTAGCTAATGCTACTTTTGTGGTGTCTTTCAGGTAATCTCCTCAATACCCACCAGCCGCTTAAAGTTCTTGAAAACAGCAGGCCACGGCACCCAGAAAGAAGAAATCCCAGATGAGGAGCTGGAGGAGCTGGAAGACATGGATGAAATCGACCACGCTGAGCGGGAGCTTCGCCGAGGCCAGATCCTCTGGTTCCGAGGCCTCAATCGCATCCAAACTCAGGTAATGGCCCACAGAGCTTCTGGTGTACCACTCAACAACACACCTGACACCAAGGGAATCAAAAGCCATAAACCCTTTAACTCTCTATTGCTCTTCCAGCTTAAATCTATGTTTTGTTCCATCTCTCTTGGCATTCTTAAAGAATGGCTTGTGCCCTAAAAACAAACAAAGGCCTCCTCTAATTTTTCTGTTTTGCTTCTGAGCTAAAGCGGGTTCCTATGCCTATTTCTGACTTAGTCTGAATCTATCTGCTAAAACTAGTTTGAAGGTACTGATGAAAAGCCAGTGAATTGGAATGGATGGAAAGCACGATAGACCAGCTGAATGTTCAAAAAGTATTGGCATGGCTATAGCTGAAAGTATGGAAGGATTCTGCAGAGAAAAGAGTGAAAGTGAGGTCAGATTTTGGAGTCCAATCAGTGCCTTTAAACCCAACTTGTCTCCCCCTTTCCCTTCCTTCTTTCTTATAACTATGCCTAAATCCAATTTTTGAAATGACATTTTTTTCAATGGTTACTGGTGCCTCTTCTTTATTTTTTCTCTCTTTTCTCTCTCCTCTGGCTGTGTTGTGTTTTATTTCCTCTGGGCTTTCTCCTGTCACGCTGTCTGATTCTTTGCAGATGGATGTAGTGAGTGCGTTCCAGAGTGGAACTTCCTTTCAGGGGGCTCTAAGGCGACAGGCCTCCAACTCCAGCCAACAACAGCACGATGTAACCAATGTTTCTAGCCCTACACATGTAGCCTTTTCTACTACTACCACTACTGCCACTGCCGCCAACACCGCTTCTGCCACTGTGGGGTGTGAGTGCGTGTTCTCCTCTAGTGCATGAGATTTTATTTTCTTCTTCTTCTTTTTCTTCTAACATCTTTCTCCTCCACTCGTCTCACCTAACGTTGACACTTTTACTCTCTCATGCTTCTCCTAATGTTCCCCCGTGTTATCTTCAAACAAACAAAAAAAAAAGAAAAAACCACATCTTCCATACTGCTTTGATAACACTGCTGTTTATATATATGTACCCTGTAACCAGGTCGCTTCTAGCGTCAAGGTGTTCTCTCTGTGTCATCATGTTTTCTGTTCTGCTTCTGCTTCGGTCTCAGAAATGGAAACCTTTTTACTGTTATCTCGGGGGGGATGATGTGTTATATACCTTTTGATCAAAATTATACTCTGGATTGACAGTCACCAGGTTTGTCTGCAGCTGCTCTGTGCCTCTGTAGCACCCATGGGTCTTTGTCGCAGCTCTCTCTAGTCCCTAGGCAGGTAAATGTTTTGAGTATATGCCCATGATCACGGTCTAAAAAACACAAAAGAGGCAAACCATTACCTCGACCTCTGTGAGTGGAAAAAAAAAGGTGTCAGTGGATGTCTTGTTAGTCAGTGGTGAAATAGCAATGTTTTTTTGCAGCTCTATCTTAAGAAACATTTGTGTTAATAGAGGAAAGAAGCAGTGGTAATAATAAATTACAGGTAATAGTTTGTTTGTGTGTTGGCTGCAAGGTCTGGAAGACATCGAGAGCGGACACGGATCATTTCCTGGCCTTCCTCTTTGACTGAATGTGTGCCTCCTAACAATGACTCCCTTTCTCTTTCAGATCTTACCAGACAGACCAGATGCTGATTTTTTTCAAATGTCTTACAGATGTCACAAAAAGAGCTCAGTGCAATATAAGCTGGGACTTTCCCCAGGCACATTAACGACAGAGTCACAGATTCAGTGTTGGCACAGTACTGCTCAGGTCTCTTGTTTTAGGTCAAAGTGCTTCCCTTCTAAACGTTTCCTTTCAGGTGGAGTTGGGTTAAATGTTATCTCTGAATGTGAATACATGTTTGTGTCCATGTGGGAGTGTGTTTGTCCCTGAAAGACAATGAAATGCCACTGACCCCCCACATTCTTCTTTAGATTCTGTGAAATGTGTCATGGGCTATACTCAAAGGTTTACTACCATTGAACACAAGGTAGCTCCGCGCTCTGCATGGGTTCAAAGTCTCTGGTCTCGTTTGTGAGTTTTTTCTCTTTGTGCTGTTTTTGACATGTATGACCAGCTTGTAGACATGCTTGGCTGCCGCAGCTTTTTTTGTTTTTACTCCACAAACATAACTATGACTGACCACCCCTTTTCTTTCTCGTCTCTCTCTCTCTCTCTGTCTCTGACTCTTGTCTCTATCTCTGTCCACTCTTTCTTAAGCATGTCCAACAACAGTAAACGTTCGTGTCCAGCCTCTGTCCCCTTCTTCTCTTTGGATGTGTTCTTGTATAAAGAACAGCATTCCTCTCATTCTTGGTTCCCTTTTGCATTTTGATTAATCAGACACGGCTTCTACCACATTTTTTGTGAACTACTACAGCACTTACCCCCCAAAAAAGAAGAAAAACAAACACTGCATTGGGTTTGACACTGGTTTGTATCCTAGCTTTGTTGGTAACATGCTGTTCTTACACAAAAACTAGTGAACATATTTAGGTGTTTTTAAATGCAGGTAAACCCACAAGCTTCGATATTGTTGTTTCTGTCCCAATGCCTGAGAACTGTGCGGTAGTTGTGCCATGTACCTACCTTGCAAAGCAGTCTACATGAAATTGTTACAAATCCATCTTCAAGCTATAAGTTTGTAACAATGAATTGCCAGTTTGGCATTTTAGGCTCTATCGGAGGCATTTGTGAGGCAGATGAAATTTGTTGCTGACTTTGCAAATGTTAGCAGACACATCAGAGAAGGGACAGTGTGGGTGTTGTGGTACCATCACCACAAATCAAACCTGGAGCCGATAAATACTGTGGAATAAAAAGCAGATTGTACCCCAGTAGGTATTTGGTCCTGTATGAAATGACCTAAATGATGCTCAAGGATGCCTGTGCATCAAGTGACTAGTGTACCTATGTGTAAATTTACTAGGAGTAACTGCACGTGTCTCTGAGAGTTCCCCCTTCACTGATTTTTTATTTTTGAAGCCCCTAAAACTCACCTACTATTGACCCAATAAAACCTGCTCCCTCGGTTCTGTCGTGTTATCGAGGTGTTAAATTGCATATCATTACACAATGTGACTAAATGTGTGCCTTTCCCGCTCCCTGTCCCTTCTCCTCCCCTTACAGATCCGAGTGGTGAATGCATTCCGCAGCTCCATCTCCCTCTATGAGGGGCTGGAGAAGCCCGAGGCACGAACATCGATCCACAACTTTATGACCCACCCCGAATTCCGGATAGAGGACTCTGAGCCCCATATTCCCCTCATAGATGATACAGACGCAGAAGACGACGCTCCCACTAAGCGCAACTCTGCCAGCCCCCGCAACGCTACACCCACGCCGCCTTCACCCGCCACCACAGCCGCCCCTACCACACCAGTCTCTCCCTCCCCAAATCAGAACAATAACGCTGTGGAGAGCAGCAACCACCTCCTCCCAGAGGCCCCCAAATCAGGAACCCCCTCAGCCCCGGGGAGCCCACTACACAGCCTGGAGACCTCTCTTTGATCTGACCCCCACTCTCTCTCTCTGCTCAATACATCATCACCTCTTTTCTACCCACCACCAAGGAGCTCAACGCAGATGCGACAAATGGACACTAGGAGAGGAGAGACGAAGGGCTAGATGGAGAGCGGAGTCTTGTGTGAGCTTGGCTTGGGCTGGACTAAAAGAACAGCAAACATTCAGAGGAATGTATGGCTTGGTGTGGATTCTTTGGTCTTCTTTTATTTTTGGTTCTTATTAATAACCCGCTGCGACACAAATGGACTCCGTCTTCACCCCTCCCTCATTGGTAACATTTGTTTTTCTCAGTAACAAGGGGTGATTATAAACTCAGATTGAAAGTGACCTGTTTTTATTATTCTATTAATATTGATATAATTTGAATTGAGAAGGGGAGGTGCTCCTCCTGGCTTGAAGATCGTCTGTATGAATTTTGAAAGAACCTTTTAGCTTCTCTTTTATCTGAATGGTGTTGTATATTTATCTCTTTGGCCCTTGCTCATTCAAAACTTATTTCTGTTCCATCGGCTGTTAATATTTTGAGTTTATTTATGTTTTTGGAAAAAGCAGGTCTGTTTACAAAGTTTGTAGATACTTTTTTTCTGTTTGTAGGCAAAAGAGCTTCCTGATGTATGATGCAGAAAACTGGGACAGAGTAAAAAATGAATGAGAGGAATATTTCAGATACTGCTGTATTTTCAGGAAAAAAGGGTGTTTCTATTGAAACTTAACTATTTTTGCCTGCAAGTTTTATTTGTTATATATTTGTAGATAAATATAGAACCTTCTAGCCAAACCGATAAACACTAAGGCTTGTATAGAAAAGAGGTCCGACGAGGTGTTTTCACAGGAGACAGGACGGGGGGGGATGAGAGACAATTATAGGGCCTCTGTCCACTAACATTGCTATAAATATTTACTTCTTCCATTTCTTCGATAGTTTTCATGTGCACAAAAACCTTCTGGAGTTCTGGATTCTCTTTTCATTCATTATATGTTGTGTTCAAGAATTTCCACATGTTGAAAGGTTCGTTAAAGGGAGTTGAGGCAAAATCCGGGCCCATATTTAGCAAGCGGGAAGAAGGAGGAGGAGGAAAGTCTTACCCTTTTAGAGTTACGCTCCCTTTCAGTGAAAAGTAGAAGTTCTCATTTTTAGATTTGAACATGTCTCCTTGTGTTCAGCTGTATTCAGAGGCTGGTGTAGATCATTTTGATGCAAGAGAGGCTAATTTATGGCTAAAATTGTTTTTGTTTTTGCCAAAAAAGCACTAAAATCTAACAACCACTCAGTTCAAGCTAGCGCTGTATTCATGAGCTGTTCAACCAGTGCATCTATTTATTTTGCAGTTTCATACAGACTAAGCATGAATGTGCCTTGGCTACAATTTATCTTGGTCCCGTCATTTACCGCCTTCAGGAAACTCCTCACAGCAGGACCAAATGAGCTTCGTTCTTAAATTTTACTTGGCCCGGTTAGGACTGACCTCCTCCCTCTTAGATGCTTGATAAATGTGGACTCCGATCAACTTTTTTTTTTTTTTTTTTTTTCAGCAATGTACAATTCTGACATTTGTTTACTCAGGCATAGAAAGTATTTAATTTAAAAGGAATCTCTAATGAAAGAACCTTTTAACTTTTTGTGTATTTAGATAGCAAAACATGATTTTGGTCAAAGAGCAAGTCAATTATTTTCATATTTAATTCTTTCTTTGCAACCAAGTTTTAGGGGAAAAAAGTAACTCTACTCCTCCGAGTTCTGGTTTGTCTGCATTTAAAAAAACAAAAACAAAAAAAACACCTATAAATGTTGCTGCATTTGGTTTGTTTGTAAAATATTTTTGACACCTGATGTACTGGAAACGCTAAAGGATTGGACATGTGCATTTTTCAAGAATAAAGACTAGGCATACACTGGTATCTATCTGCACAGGGTACTTTATTTCATAGCGTTCCTCGGGGGAATAAATTTTGATACAAATCATAATAAAGAAAATGTAACTTTGTATTTTTATGACAACACTGATGATACGTTTCATCGTACTAAACCGATTTTGGATGATTTGACACCAATCACATTATATGGGGAGGGTTTTGGCCACTAAAATGTGTTTTTGTTCTGGAATATTCATCTCAGGGTGCAAATGATGTGATAGAGAACTGGCCTGTTTTCATTTAAACACACTTAATTAAGATGTTTGGGATGGTGCTTGCTCAACCGCGCAGGATAAACCCGAGCAGCAGGCTGCAGACTGTACCTGCAGCCGTCTGGCCGGCTTCACCTGAAGGACGGGGCAGGATGTGGAAATGATGTTTAAATCACAACGTTCTCTGAGGAAATAGTTTGTTTCTCTTGTTTTACAGATGACACAATAGCAGCTAGGATTGCGTGCAAAGTGAGGGATTGAAAAAGACAAAGGAGTTTGTTCTGTAGCTTCTTCCTGTAATGGGAATGAATGTTTTTCCATCTGTTTTATGGATTATTATTTTTTTATCTTTTAACATTTGGAAATAAAAGTACTTCATGTCTGTTTATCTTGAACATTTTAAATGGATATCGTGATTGGATTTACATTTGAAACTTGTCAAGTAATGTGTATGGTTTTTAAAAATAAAAAATGTATTTAGCCTAACTGCAGGGCCATGTTTTCATTTATCATGGATTGATTGTACGTGTCTGTTTTTATCAGAAGGAATCTGCTCTCATTATAACACATTTATTCTTTCTTTGAAATCTTTTAACAATATCTGGTTGTGTCATGAGGAGATTAGGGCAAAAGTAAACATTTTTAAGTAAAATAAAGTCATAATTCAAAGAAACACCATATTTTTAAAGTAACAAAAACTTTTTCAGAATTCTGACATAATCATTGGAACAGGAAAAATGTTGAATTTTTGTTTTTAAATCAGAAATTTTTAACAGGCTTTTCCTTATCCTTATGCATAATAGGCTAGAAATGACCTGTGTAGTTTAACTTTTGATGGACTGTCTGCTGATTAATGTGGGGGTTTTTTGACACAAATTTGCTGTTTTGTGTGCATGAGGCTAATACAGAAATTCCCTCTAGCATTTGGATCTGAATATTTTAAAATATAGAAAAACAATATGAGATAATATATTATTAATGTGTTATTATGTACAATTGATGGAAAATAAATGAAGACAAAAATAAAAATACAATTTGTTATACTAAAATAAATTCAGTGAAACGCTATTGTACATCCACAACACCAGGTGGCGGTATATCTCTCTCCAGCTCACTCAACAAACACTGTGTATGTGTGAGAGGATGAATGACTCAGTCTTGAAAAACAACGACCGTCTTCGAATCCATTCACGGTTCGTCAGACCCGGAAGCGCCAACAGAGTGAGACGTCTCTCTCTCCCCCTCTCTCTTTTCCGTCTTCCCCTCCTTCCGCCCCGCAGGAACGTCCTCCGCGCTCATGGACCCTAAACGTTGGGCGAAGCTCTGCTAATGACGGGTCGCAACATTTCTGTAAGTCCGCTGCAGTTTCAGCCTCTTAAAGTTGTTGTAACACAGATTCAGTCTGGTGGAGCATTAGAGGTGTGTGAGGCGCTCGTTGGTAGCTAACTTACTGTAGGTTTTAGCTAATGCTAGCCGTCTACACTGTTTTAATTGTAATAAATTAATATCAGAAAACCTTCACACTCCGGAGATTAGCGTGTTAATGTCTGCAGTGCACGAGGGCAGGAGACCTCTAATTATGAAAGAAGCTGTTCTTTGACATTAACCCCGCTGGTGTTGGTGCATGTCTCAGAGGCAGGAATGAGACTCCCCCACCGCTGAGCTCAAGATGAGAGAGTGGTGGATTCATGTGGGTTTGATCTGCATCCCGCTGGTGGCCGTCTACCTGCACATCCCGCCCCCTCAGCTGTCACCTGCCCTGCAGAAGTGGCACAGTGCCGGGGAGGTCTTCCACTTCAGAGGGAGGAAGATCTTCTACAGAGGTCACACACAAACACAGACATGCTCATAGGTGTTTGAGGTTTGGATTCAAGGCCTGTAGAATGAAAACCTTGTGTCCCTCTTTGCAGACTCTTATGGTGCTTTGGGAACCTCAGATGTGGTCATCCTGCTCCACGGCTTTCCCACCTCCAGCTATGACTGGAACAAGGTGCTCAGTAGCTTAAAACAGCACAACCTTTACTAGCGACGCAGCATTTTTCTGTTGGTTTTACTGAAGTAAGGAGTTGAGTCAGTCTTTTGTTCCACGCAGATCTGGGATCCACTCACACAGCGCTTCCATCGAGTCATCGCTCTGGACTTCCTCGGTTTTGGCTTTAGTGACAAGCCGGTGAGTAAAGTCCTTCTGTGCAAACACCTTAAATCTCTTCAGGAGATAAAAAGTTTTATTCATTTTTATTTTATTTTATTTCTTACCCCAGCGGCCACACAGGTACTCCATCTTTGAGCAGGCCAGTGTGGTGGAGGCTCTGGTGGCCCATCTGGGTCTGAACAACCAGCGAGTGAATGTGGTTTCCCACGACTATGGAGACACTGTAGCGCTGGAGCTGCTGTACAGGTAGGTATTTGTTATCTCTGTGTATGTGTGCTACTTTATGCTAAGTTGTAAAAATGCTACATTATTTTTTGTTTTTGTCTATTTCACAAATACAGAAGTGACCAAAATCGCACAGGCCACCTGACCTTCAACAGCCTTTGTCTTTCTAATGGAGGTACAGTCCTGTCCGTCTCTTTGTTCCTGCTACTAACTAAACCTGTAAAGAAGCCTGCAGACTTGTGACTGTTAAACATGTGTTCAACTTTTCACAATGTAAAAATGACCTGTGAGGTTGTGATCCTTAAAGCACACCCCTTGTCCGAAAGGGCCTAAATGTGGAAGGCGGCTGATGTTTTGTATTTCCAACAGGAATATTTCCAGAAACACACTACCCACGGCTGCTGCAGACGGTGAGTCACCTTTTGTTTTCTTTATCCTGCTTTTCAGCTCATGTGGAATGATGTAAGAGTTTAAGAAGGCTGACATTTCCTAAGCTGTGAACATATTTTTTATTTTATCCAAAAAGCTTCTGAAGGACTCAAGCTTTCTGGCTCCGGTTCTGACACGTCTCACTAACTATGCCATCTTCCAGAAGGGGTAAGAAGAGAGGCTGAGTGTTGTACAGAAGTCAGAGTGACGTGATTTGCTGATGTTCTCTGCCTTCTTGTTAGGATAGGAGAAGTGTTTGGGCCGTACACGCAGCCCACGAGTGCTGAGTTCTGGGACATGTGGACGGGTTTACGCTACAATGATGGGAACCTAGTGTTGGACAGGTATGAGTTCAACAGGTCTTTATTATGATCAACACAGCTCTGTGCTCACACTGATTTCTCTCTCTCTCTCTGTCTCTCAGTATTCTCCAGTACATCAACCAGAGACTGAAACACAGAGAACGGTGGGTTGGCACGCTCACGTCCACGTTCGTCCCACGTAAGTTGAATGACACGTCACACACTGTGTGTGTTAATGAATCAGACTAAACACTTCCTTAAGGTGTATTAACACAGCGGCACCGGCCAGAAAGCTGCTGATGCTAAGCTGCTTAGTCTGTGAGGAGGAGCAGCAGAGTCCATCTGTGATCCAGAGCTCAGGAGGGGTGTGAGTGTGTGTGTGTGTGTGTGAGAAAATCTATCGCTCCTACATCTTTCCAAAGTTTATTTGCCCTCCCTCACGTTTCTGTCGACACCTCGCTGACCCTCTTCCACACCTCTTTATGTTGCAGTGCATATGATCTATGGACCCCTGGACCCAGTTAACCCTCACCCCCAGTTCATCCATCTTTACCAGTGAGTGACCCTTCCTCTGATTCCTAAACCTTGCTCAGATTAGCAGGCCCTCACTCACACCACATCCACCCTAATACATTTTTTTTTTAAATCTTTTTTTTTTTACACGGAAAGCTTTTTATAAATCTGTCACACTGCTCCTGGAAATGTTTTTATAGATAATCTGAATTTTTTTAATATTTAACTTTTTTCTTTCAAATTATTAATTACAACTCAAGACAGATAAGCTTCTGTCTGTCTGTGTGTTTTATGTTTTCCTAATCCCTGGAAGACTGAGGGGTTCATGACTGGATTCACAGAAATTTATATTTTAGTTGTAAAGAAGTAGTTTAAACTTTCTTTTCATATGGTCTGCATATTGTTATGCACTAGTGTCAGTGCCCTGTTTCATGTGTTTTTTTCCAAAAGTTAAAAAATTAACTTTAACTCCAGAAATGTATTTTGAGTAAGTTATGGACAATTACCAGATTGTTTAGTCTGTTTTTTTAACCAGGACAAATTCAAATGCTTATTGGTTGTAAAGCTCATCCCCTCCTGGTTGATTTATAAATGTGTGTGTCTTGTTCCTGCAGGCAGCTGGTCCTGAAGTCAACCGTCACCATTTTGGACGACCACATCAGTCATTACCCTCAGCTAGAAGACCCTAACGGCTTCCTGAATGCATACTTCAACTTTATTCACTCTTTCTGAAGGGAGGGCCAGCATGCAATTCCTCTTTTTAAACTTTCAAAAGATGTGGTCATGATTATGATTGTAACCCAGAGCAATGCTCCATTAGTTTGATTTAATCACCAAGAACCCCTAACACACTCATCACTGCCATGGAAGATGTAAAACTTGAGGTAAATCAAAAATTGTACTTATAATTTATATTGATTCAGTTTGTGACACCATTGTCATTCCCTCCATTATCTGTCAAGTTTGTCAATTCTTGCAATAAGCTGCAGAATTTTGATATAATTTTCTACATTTCTCTTAATGTCAGTGAACAAATTTAAGTGTTTCTTTGAATAAAACTAGTTTTGTAAAAAAAAAAAAAACTTTGATAGTTTAGTTTTATTGTAGATTTAACAGATGTCATAAAGAGAGGACGAGCGGACAACAGGAAGAAGTGAGGAAACGCAAGAAGTAATAAAACATCGACATTACAGCATCATATAATTCTGTTTCAGAGCTGTGAAGGAGATGTACATTTTGTGCAGAAATGACAGGTCATATAGATGTGTTGGCACAAAACTGTATGATAAGAATTTTAGCCAACAGATGCCAGAATGACATCAACAACGGTCTCCTCGCTACTGCGAACTGTCACCTGCATGGTGACGCTGTCGGCCAGTGCCAAACGAGCTCGAACCAGCACATCGTGACCTCCACGAAACACACCTGAGAGGAGACGGACCGACCAGAATTGTTATTTTGTGTTGAGGTGAGATACATTTAAATGCATTAAGGATAAACATCTTGAAAGGCAAACCGATGACAAACACCCACCAGCAAGGAAGAGGACATGCGAGTTCTTGTTTTCAGGAACTTTGTCTGAACGCTCACATGGCTGCATTCCCAGGAAACTGATGATGTTACCCACCGCCTCTGTATGAAGCAGAGAAGATGCATGAGTGTCAGTAAGTACATAAACCAAAATAGTGTGAAACAATGAATTTATTTCACTGAGTATGCGTACCATCAAGAGTCCGCACAGATGCCAACGCAAATGTCTCTTCCTTCTCACACTCGTCTCCCACCTCTTCCCACGCTGCCCCAAAGTTTGGTTTCAGAACTTTCTGGATGTGGTCTGCTACTGTCACCTCCAGATCCTCCAACTAAGGAAGCAAAAAAGAAGAGTTATATTTTTTATGCGAACAAAGTTAAAGCACGTCGTTCTCTTACTCTGTAGATGTGCTGTGATTACGTACCACATACTCATCGTCGTAACCGTCGTCATCGGGCTCTCCTGTGTTGGGGTCGCAATCTCTCACGAGGTACTTCATTGTACAGCTGAACGTACAAGACACTGTGAAGACACAAAGATACGTGTCACCAACACTTCTCCTGTCTGCAGTATCATGCCGTTTAACTCTGATGTCCTACCGGCAGTGGGGTCGTCATCAGGCAGGCGGACCAACGTGTAGGAAGAACCAGGCTGACTGTAAGGAAGGCTGGCGGCAGGGATGTAGTGTATTACTTCGTAGGCCTCTGACGGCTCCATCTGCACCACCACCTACAACAAAGAGAAGCACAGCCTGTGTTTAAAGCCGATTCCAAACGTGTAACACAGAATGATCACATAAAAGTCATAAAAAATACTGGTACCTTCTGCAGCAGCTGGTCGTTCAGAGTGTTCGTGCAGTCAAACTGAAACACCATGTGTCGAGCGAAGGTGTGTTTGATGCAGCGAACCACGTATTCAGTCTCTGCCTCCGTCAGCTGCACCGGCTCAGAAGACTTGAAGAGCGGGCCGAGAGCCTGGAACTCTGGGATGGATGCCAGTTGTTCTGTCAGACGATGAAAAAAAAAGGTTTTAGTTTTATTAATTTTATCTGCCAATGAAAGGCAAAGGACAAAATCTCAAATCATCACTCTGAGGGCCAGACAGTCTTACCTTGATAGATGTCCTGGCGTGATGGGGCCAGCTTTTCAGGAAGTTTGCTGGTAGCAACAGGTGCAACTTCTGAAAAGAAAAACATCCATGAATCCTAATCTAAATCCATCACATTATAAGTTCTTCTTTTCAGAAATAAGTTGTGCGGTCAAACCTGTTTTCTGCTCTGTGATAGGAGCTGTGGCCAGAGGCACAGTCTTCATGTCGAAAGGCTTCTCCGAGGGCTCCAAAGTGTACTGATGGAGGGACTTTTCCAAACCGGGAACGGACACTGACAGTCCTGAGAACAGCATACAGAACAAGAGACAAGGTTAGGATCACTCCATTTAAAACAACTCACATTGTTGTTTATCAGTGTGTGTGTGTGTGTGTGTGTGTGTATGTGTTTACCATTAAAGATGTAGGCAGCATTCAGAGCCTTCTGCTTCTGCTGTAGCACATTCATGTAGAAAGTAGCTCTGTCTCGCACCTCATCGTCACTGTCCATCATACACCTGTGAGGACAGACCTTGGTGTTAAAGGCATAATTGCTAATGACAATACAGGAGGTGTGGCCTCACACCTCAGAAACAAAATATCCAGGGAAAACTTCAGGAAACAGTCACACACCTCTGCATAAGAATGAGGATGCTCGGCAGCAGATCATCATTCTGAGCGCCAAATTTAGCCAGAGCGCTGACAGCAGCTGAAAGCAGAAGAAACAAATGTAATAAAACATCCTGAACAAACAGGGATGAGTAGAAAATATATGTGAAGTTGTGTCTCACCTGCACGAACAGCCTCGCTCTCCAGCACCACCCGGTTAAAAATGAAGCGGATGTACTTGGAGGGCTGTGGTGTGCGTGGACCCTCTTTACCCAGCAGGTGCAGGATCTTAGTGGCCAGCACCGTGTGCTCACAGTCCTCTATGAACTCGCACAGGTGGGCAAGGCCTGTCTCTTTGCTTTCTGGGTTCTCCTCGATGATGCTGATAATGCAGTCCACGATGGCCCGCTTGTACTCAAAGCCTCCCTGTAATGACAAAAGACAGTGACCTGCTGGAACCCCCTTTATCACTGAGGCAGATTTTTGTTGGATAGAAGTGTTAATGGTACACTTGCATCATCTCTGAGCATGTTGGACAGGAAGTTCATCATGACACTGTGCTTCCTGGGATACTTCTGACACAGAGCACTGATGGCCTGCACCACCACCACCTGAAAAAACAAGTGCGCTGATTTAGGACAACAGAAAATAAGATTTAAAAACAGAGAGAAAACAGTGAGAATAATATTCGTGGTTCAGAGAAGCTGAAATCCTGACAGATGAAAACTAACCAGGACGTTGATGTTTTTTGTCAGAAATTAAATAAAGACTATGTGTGTGTATGTTCAGGTGTCAGAGATGTCTGACCTTGAACTCATCTGAGATCTCAGAGACAAAGGAGGAAATCTGTTTCATGAGTCTGTCCACGCTGCTCTCACTGCCGGTCTTGAGCAGAGTGGTGATGGCCAGTGTGGCAATGCTGCGGTTTGAATCTGTGATCAGGTTCTCCAGGTCCAAGTTGCACGCAGTCACAGCCGAAGGATGCTTCATGGCCACCTAGTGGACAGAAACGGAAACAGCAATGAAGTTTGAGGAAGCTTCAGTAAACAGATTTTACTGTATGTTTGAAATATGTATGTTGTAATGTTGCCTTTAAAAGTTTTGTGCTTATGCATTATAAACCTTGCCTTTTAGAGAGAGAGAGAATGTAGACGTACCTTGTTGAGGGTCCTGACTGCAGCGTATCTCAAGGCTGCTTTCGGAGAGCTGCAGAAGAGCTGTAACACTGCAGAAAGATGAATTTAGGGTGCAATTTTATAATGCAGCTTAAATATAAAGTATATTTGCTGATTTCAAAATTAAAGAATTAAAGATTACTGAATAAGACTGAAATAGTAACCTGACACAGCGGGGGCCAGCTCCCTGGCTGTACAGTTGGGCATGTGGACAATAGCAGAAGCAGCCTCATACACAACCATCTCATTCTTGTTCCTCAGGCAGCCCTCAATGAAGTCAAACAAGGGGTTGTCATGACTGGAGAAAATACATGACAATGTCACATCAGATCTTGAGGTGTAGTTCCTCTTTTTGTGTCAGATTACTGCAGGTCTACTCACCCTCCCTCGGTCTCATCCAGCAGTTTGCTGGCAATCCTGATGAGCATGCAGTAGGCGAAGGGAGACTTGAGGCCAGACTTTGTGAACTTGTTGAGCATCTTGGTCACAGCAAGGCGGTCGTTCTTTCTGAGGTGGTACAACAGGCCAAGCGCGTGGTACTAGAGGACATTATGCACACACAAAAACTTTAGAATCAAGCACATTTATGACATTTTGGTAAAGAAGGCTAAACAAGGCAAAAAGCTTGTATGCGTCCAGCTTACCCACCTGGACCATAATGTTGTCACTGGAAGCAGCTTCCTGGGCTTCATTCACCCAGCGCTTCACCACATCGTAGCTCATCTTCACCATGTGCTGTGGAAGTGAAGCACGGCAGATGTTGTTGACCAGCAGTAAGACAATGACACATGGGAAATAAAACCACATTCATACCAGTGAGGAGACCAGAGCCGAACTGGACACACTGGGAACCTTGTCAACAATAGCCTGCTTCATGTATCTCTCAATAGCCTGCAGCATGGTGGTCTGTAGGAAGAAAATAAATGGTTAAATATGAAAAATGTAAAAGAGATAATATAATAGTATAAAGTGATTCATCACTCACATCTGTAATCCTGCAGAGGGCTCTAATGGCAGGTCCTCTGTATACATCTTCCTTTCCAGTCATGTCTTTGGTCAAGCTGTAAAAGTACCATGCAAGGAATAAATAAGGACACTAACTGTGGGTAACCTGCATGTATCATGACTTAATACCAACCTGCTAGTGACGATAATGACATCCTCAGAGATGTTAGCCATCTCTTTGATGGTTAGGTAGCACATCCTCCTAAGGGTTTGCTGAGAGAGGAATTAAGAATTAAGTGCATGTAGCGCATTGCACCACATTTGAATGAGTGACAGGATGATGTCTTACATCATTGGACTGAAAGAGTCTGGTCATTGCAAAGAAAGCCTCTGTAGCCTCTGTGGTCCCAAAATGCTCTCCCTAAGACAACCAAAGATGACCAAAGATGAGCTAACAGGCATAAAATCAATGCACACCAACAAACAGCTTCTTCTTATAACTAGAAGACAAAGTTTACCTGATTGAGGAGATAAATAATCTTGGTGAGAATATGGAGACATCTTCTTGGGTTAATGGGAGTCTCATTGAAGATGCGCGCCTGTCAAGAAGAAGTGGTACATCATTTAATTTCTGTGTTATAACTGTAGCTCAGAACGGTTTGTGTATGGCCTGATTGTAATAGTACAATGAGCTGACTTTACCTCTTGTAACACAGCACTCTTCTCCAGATTCTGGAATGGGTTTGACCCGCTTCCTACATGTCCAAAGAAAAGTTAGTTTATCTTATGAACTTACCAAATTGCATCGATAACTAATTAATGACCTGGTGTAGAAATCATGATATCTAAAGTCAAGCATTGTCTATATATCAACATACAGAAAATGACAGCCACACATGCAGACAGATCTCCATTGCATTTAAATGTCTTTGTTATAAGAACTATCATAACACCCATATATTGAGCCCATATTCAATAGGAGCACTTCTATCAACAAGTAAGGCTGACATCTGACATAACATACAGCTGACACTGCCTGCTAGCTTGCATTGCTAACACGGCCAGCTAACGCTATACTTTGCACACTGCTGTTGCCGCCATTGCGTCAGCTTAAAAACACAAACCATAAAGGAAATTGCAACTGCGTCTGTACTCGGTACATGCCAAACAAACAAATCAATATTCATAAATTTGCTTGCAGTTCAGTTAACGCTCATGTTCATTGGACAGCTAACAAGCTAGCACCGCGTTAGCTTTGAAACCGTCCAGTGTCCTGTCAGTCCAGTCAACCTTTCAGCTTTTCAACCGCAGTTTATTTTTAGAATAACCATCTGAACTTACCAGACTCCTCGTCCTTCTTATCAAACTTTTTAATCATGTTGTCGCAATGAAGCTGACGGGTGAGGGCAGAAGATGCTCCCAACCTCGGGCATAAAAGAAGCTACTTCCACGTAGCCAAAATGAAAACTCACTTCCGGTTGGAACGTCCACGTCGACGGAACAACGTCAGAGCCGTTCTACGACCTGGTGGCTTCAAGTGCATTACTGCCGTCGGCCGCCAGGGGCTAGTTCCAAAAAGGCTTTAGCTCATTCAGAAATGTTGTTCTGTTGTGTGTTTGTTCTCCTGAAACACCTTGAAAATGATTTTAGGCTTTACTGGTTTGTGGTAACTCACGGGAGACTTGTTGAACAAGGGAAGATTTATTTATCTCGAACCACAGTGACATACGTCTCTTTTACAGAACACAGCACTTATCTCTCGCTTTCTGTTCTTCTTCTCCAGTTATTTTACTACCCACAGGTAACAACTCTACCCAACGCCGCCTAGTGGACAGGCAGGCAATTGCACAATTCTCCCAATTTCCACAGTTACTACACTGGTGTACTCACACAGGTCGTTTGGTCAACAAACAAAATAAATATAACTTGGACTTGTATTGCATTTCAAATAATGATGTGCTTGTTTTTTCTCTCACATGTGCAGGTCAGGTGGACAAAAGGCAAGTGAAAAAGAGCAATATTATTTGTTTTATTGTATTGTATTTATTTTTAGAAGAAAGTGAACCTTGTTGGAAAGTTAGCAGTGAACTATTGAGACAAGTAAATACTCGAAAAGATTAAAGACTGGCTGTGTTTAAGTTGTAACCTGGGAGTGGGGAGCGGGGCGAATAAGAAAAGAGAGCTTTGTTTTTAGGAAAAGTCAAGAAATGGAGAGGCTGGGATTAGAGAGGGGGTGGCTCCTCGGATCCTGTTGTACCACCATGGCTCCTACCCACTCCAGAAGTTGATTTTAACATTATGGAAAACATCAAAACTGATCAAAACACTGGTAATAAAAGCATGGTGAGACACAGATTAGAAACTAGTTGGAAAGGGTTTCTTCAGATTTACACTGATGGAGCTAAGGAGCCTAAGAGTGGTGCAGCTGGCTTTGCCATCCCACAGTATGATATTGTAAAGCTCATCCGAATGTCTGAGGGGGTTTCAGTATATACAACAGAGCTGACTGCTGTTATCTGGGCTCTAAAATAGGTGGAAGAGGTCCTGCCAACAAGAGCTATCTGTTCTGATTCAGCTTCTAACAGGTTAAGCTGGTAGTGATAAGGCACAAACCAGCCATGTTTGAAATGTGTATTGATAACAGATGCACAAACTGCTTGAAAATAATAATGAAGCAAACATTTAAAGTAACTTTGTCCTTCAAATGTTCTTATCTTAAGGTCACAGAGGAGTGCATATCAACATTAAGATTAAACAGGACAAATAAGTTCAGAAAAGTCACATCAGTGATTATTTGAAGTTAACAAACGTGTCGGTGCAAATTAACCTGTGACTGGAATATGTCACACACTAGTGCATGTTTTCACTCATACTGTAGAACAGCAGCAGAAAAAACAAACAAACAAACCAGACAATTCCACATTTAAATGTATGTCTGTGCAAATCAACCTGCATTACGTTCTTCCAGCGCTTAGTTTGGTCGTAAGCAGCACAATGACTAAACCAGGGGTCTCAAACTCAACTTACCCGGGGGGCCGCTGGGGGTAGAGTCTGGGTGAGGCTGGGCCGCATTAAGGCCTCATTAAAAAAAAGGGTTTCAAATATTCCAAAAAAGTACAACTGGTCCAATCGTCTCAATCTTTATTAATAACAGGTCAGAATAGGGATGCAAATTATTGATAATTTCAATAATCGTTAGTTGAATGACCTTATCGATTGATTAACGATTAATTGATAAGAGGCTGGGCCTGAATTTCCCTCAGTTTCACTAAGTCTAAAATCTAAACATTGTTTACTAAATAAACTGCATGTCATATTCCTTAATGAGTGATTTGCTGTACCATTGGGGATACAGTACAGACAATGACATTTATGTAGGCTAGTATAACAAAATCTATTGTGAATAGAAATTAAATAAAATATGTCCAGCTGCTTTAACATGAAAAGAAGTTGTTCACTGGCTCCTCACACAGACACATGTCCAGGAGTCAGGCGTGTGCGCAGCTTGTTTACAGTGAGGGCAGCTACTGAGAACACGTGTTCTATTCAACTAGCATCCTGATTAAAAAGAAACAAAGAAATTCCAAGTACTTCATGTGACCTGAGTATTCACAGCGAGCACAAATGGAAATGTTGATTAACACGCGGCACTCCTCTGCAGCGGAGAAATGCGCGAGCATGCAGAGACAGAAACGACACGCCGAGCTTAACGGAGGCTGCCACTCCTCAAAAAAAATTCAAACCAAATATCAGAGAAATACTGACAGGGCAATTAGTAATAAAAATAAAATGCACAGGACAAGCCTCAGCAAATAAGTGCGTGTGAGAAAAATGTGCGGGCTGCACTAACACTAAACTTTGTCAAGTGGGGGGCCACAAAATACCGGCCCGCGAGCCGCTACTTTGAGATCCCTGGACTAAATGTATCGCAGATTCTCGGCTGAGTGGAGAGTTCGCTGTTGTAATGTTTTCCTATCTTGCTGTGGAGTCCGTAAATAAAGATCGGAGTTTAGTCTTTTGATACAAGCAATCCATCATTTAACTGAATACCACTGCCTTCCGCCGTTATTGTTATTGTGGGCTTACATGTGCGCGGGTGATGGTGAGAGTACGTCGCACACAAAAATGCGTCATCATGACGAGGCACTAATCGCCGTAATCGATAAGTGGCAAATATTAATCGGTGACAGTTTTTCTGACGATTAATTGGACACGATACGATTTTGCACAAGCCTAGTCAAATATATGCTATATATGTTTTTTCTTTGTCCCTTCAGATCATCCTCAACAATATGGCTGTGAAGTGGAGGAGGTTCTAAATGGCCAGCAGCTTTGTTACCAAGAAGAAGAAGAGCCAGAACCTCCACTGATTAAAGAAGAACAAGAGGAAAACAGTCATGCAGGAGAGCCTCTCTTGGTGGATGTGGACACTCCTCCCTCTCTAATAACTGGTTATTATGATGATGAAAGTGACCACAGTGAAGCAGATCCAAACTATGGTGCGAACAACTTTTCAGACACACGAAAAAAGTCTCGAAAATCCTTTCAATGTCAGTCTAAACTGAAAATACACCAGAGAGTCCACACAGGGGAAAGCCATTTTCTTGCGAAACGTGCGGAAAAGCTTTTGCTCATAACCACTCTTTGATTGTCCACATGAGCACTCACACAGGTAAGAAGCCATATTTTTGTGCAACGTGTGGGAAAAGTTTCAGTCGACGTGATAATTTTCTCATTCACATGAGAACCCACACAGACGAGAAACCGTTTTCATGCCCAATATGTGATAAAAGGTTCGGATACAATCATGCGCTAACTGTGCACATGAGAAAACACACGGGTGAAAAGCTGTATACCTGCGAAACATGTGGGAAGGAGTTCGCTCAAAAAGGCAATTACAAAGATCACATGAAAACTCACACAGACAACAAACAGTATTCTTGCACAATATGTGAGAAAAGTTTCAACAAAAAGCGAAAGTTAAATAAACACATGAGAAAACACAAGGAGTAGAGGCCGTATTCTTACCAAAGTGGGAAAAGATTCTACTGACACACTAGTTTTATTCATCACAAAGATTTTATAATAATAATAATAACTTTATTTATAAAGCAATTTTTTTAAACACACAGTTTCAAAGTGCTGTACAATAAAATCCGAGCAGGAACAACAGTGCTTGGTTAAAATACCATCCAGTGAAATTCATAAAATAAATAAAAAACTATTTAACATTTTAAAAGTAGAATAAAATATAAAATAAAAATAAAAAATAAGAATAAAAATAAAAGTAATTAAAGCTGCAAGCAGCGATGATGGGCCCTCGCAGCCCTTGCAGTCCTACGACCTCTCTTCCACCTGTACTGGCACGAGCAGTGGTCTGCAGGTCAGCAAAGTGTAGCAAAACAGACATACAAAAGACAGGTCCTCCGGCCAGGTGGTGCAGTGACTGTAGCATGTCACCATATCAATCTGTGCAGAGTCAGATGCTCAGCATGACTGTAAAGTTTCATCCACATAGGATGAAATATGTGGGAGATACAGCCACAAAAACATCTATTTCCTGTGCGTTGGCGAAGGGTAAAGTTTGGTGGCGCCACGGCCAGACCGTGTGACAAAGTGCTGCGTTTTTGATAACTTTTGGTCCCTAATGCCTTAAGAGTAAGCAGACCAAGTTTCAGGTTGATTGGAGAAATCCTCTAGGAAGAGTTCGTAAAAGTGCGGGGAGTGAAAAATGCAAAATGGCGCAGGTTTTTCAAAATGGCGGACTTCCTGTGCGTTTTAGAGGATACCCCCAAGAGACTTTTTTTCTTGTCTAGAGGTGATACATATGCGTACCAATTTTCGTGTCAGTAGGTCAAACGGGGAAGCAGATCTCATTCCAGGGGGCGCTGCTGAGCTATGTGGCCACGCCCACATATGACGATGAGGTGATATGAAAAGGTGCACAGGGGCTGATGTCATGATAGAGTAAGAGGCAGGTAGGATGAACAAATCAAGAAACAGCAGCTTTCTCTATGGTGGCGAAGGGTCAGTTACACTCGATGTGCTCGATGTTACACCGTGTGGGCGGGGCCCACTATGAGAGTTTCTGGTCATTAGCATATCAATCTGTTCAGAATGACAGGCTCAGCGTGCCTGATTTTTTTCATGTACATCGTGCTGTGTTTTTGATAACTTTTGGTCCCTAAGCCCTTAAGGGCGAGTGCACCAATTTTCAGCCGTATCAAGCAATTCCACTAGGAGGAGTTCACAAAACTGCAGGGTGTGCAAATTGGAACAAGGCGTGGTTTTTCAAAATGGCGGACTTCCTGTACATCGTGGAATTTTCGTCCAAGAGGCTTTTTTTCTTGTCATGAGGCAATACATCAGTGTACCGAGTTTCAGGTCTGTAGCACTTGCGGTGAATATTTTCACACTTTAGGGGGCGCTGCAGAGCCATGCAGCCACGCCCGCCAATTGCGACAGTGTCAAGTCGCGATTTTCGTCGGGGGACAATTTTGTGCCAACTTTGGTGAGTTTTTGAGCACGTTCAAATTCGCGATACCGTGGGCGTATAATAATAATAATAATAAAAGCTTGCATTTCAATAAGGCTCTTGCACCATTAGGTGCTCGGGCCCTAAAAATATGCCTGTAAGATAAAACCAGGGTAATAGCATAAGCATAAAACAAATAAAATACAATAAAGTAAAACAATGAATTAATGGATAAATGAACCGGTTTAGGAAAACGCTAAACAATAAAAGTGATTTTAAGAAGAGATTTAAAAGAAGACACTGAGTTTGCCCGCCTGATATCCTCTGGCAGAGAGTTCCAGATTTTGGGCGCATATACAGCAAATGCGCGGCCACCTTTTGTAATTAGCCAGGATGTGGTGACTGATAGGAGGAGCTTTCCAGAGGATCTCAGGCAGAGTTCAGGCTCGTGAGGGGTTAAAAGGTCCTGCATATAAGAGGGGGCGAGGCCATTTATTGCTTTAAAAAACCATCAGTAAAATCTTAAAATCAATTCTAAAACTCACAGGGAGCCAGTGAAGGGCAGCTAGAACTGGTGTTATGTGGTCACTTCTCCTTGTATGAGTTAGAAGCCTTGCAGCGGCATTCTGTATTAATTGTAGTCTGTGAATGTTATGTTTACTGATACCAGAGTAGAGGGCGTTGCAGTAGTCTAGCCTGGAGGAGATTGTTACCAGTTGTCAGTTAGAATCCGCACAGGTGAAAACCTGCAATCCTGAACCTTTTTTTTAATTGTTACGAGGACATGTTTAAAGAAAAATGCAAGAATCAAAACTGAAGTTACACAAAGTTCAAGAAGTTGCTGTTACAGTTGCTACAGACTAAAGGTTTAATAGAAACAGGAAGCTGAGCTGCAGCATTAGAGAGTAGATGATTAAATCTCGTGTCCATCGGGAACATTGTCATGTTTTAAAAATGTTTGTTTACTGTAAAATGGCCAAGACAAAATGTAACAAGTCTGAATTAGATGTTTGTAACAGTTTCTGTTACTATTTGTTCAAATAAGTTTGATTATAACTTCATATATGCCTTGAAAGCGTCTGTGTCGTCATTGCTGTCACCGCAGCGTGTTGTTCTTTTCCGAGCTGCTGGCCTTCAGTGTGGCAAATGAATGATGAGTGTTCGGGTGCTTTGACGATGATTTGACCAGTTTGACCAGACAAATTGTGGTCCATGGCTAAAACAGGCCAATGAAATAAAAAGAAATAATGTAATATTAAAGAGTTAAATACATGGAAATAAAATAAAAACAAGGCTCCTCCAAAGCTGCACCTCACAGTCTGTGATGTTGCTCACAGTGGCCACAAGATGGCGACATTGTTCTTTTCTAAGTCTTGTCTGTGACAAGAAAGCTCTTTAATCCCTAAACCTGCATTAGCATTTTGCTAATTAATTAAGAATTGAGACCACAGTGCCGCCTAGTGGTAGAAGTCTGTCACTGAAGTTAAACATATTTTTGGCATTTCAGCTTATAACTTAGTGGCAGGCACATAGAGTGATATTAATGCATCTGCAATGAGGTAAACACCTGTGAATATTTCTTTTTTATCTCCTTGTTGAAAATGTGTATATAAAGAGGCAAATGTGTGTGGTTACATCTGCTTTATTTGAGGAAAAATAATCCTTTATTCTGTGTATAAAAATAAGAGACATCTGATGAACACATACATTTCCCATGCATTTGCATTGTTTTACTGTATTTCATGGTTTGTACAGTGTTTCATTGTCAGCGTTGTGTTGTTCGCCACTCTCAATGTGTTCTGGAATTGTAAAAAATAAATAAATAAATAAAGCAGCAAAGAGAGAAAAAAACACCCTAAAATAAAAGACAGGATATTAAATGTGTGGTTATGCAACAGAAGAATCTGATTATCACTGCTTTGTTTAGTCCAATTATTTCAGTTTGTTGAAGCTGGATGAAACAGATCACATTAAAAATTAATTTAACTGAGAATCTCTGCATCCATGTTTATTTATTTCATAATTAATCAAATGAAACAATTCATTTATCTAATTAATTCAGATTTATACAGACTGAATCACTTTGTCCTTATTGCTCTTTGTCTTATTGTTCTATGATTCAAGAATAGGGACTGAAACATCTCAAACTAAACTCACAAATTAAAGGCAAAATATTAAATTAGAGCTTTAAATAAGACTGAAATAAAGAGTAGTTATCCTACACTCTCGTTCTATCTCGTTTCGACCACATTTTAATGAATTTTATGAACAAAAATCATCTAATTGTTTTCAAGAAAGTTGAAAGAAGCAGCTCAGTGATTTTACCATTTTTGTTCTGAGTGGATATTATAACCTAAATGCAGATTCCCCATGTGGACCAAATGTTCGCTTTAGAAATAATAGTTACATCTTGAGAGGCCAACACTGGTCCTGGCTGTCTGTGTCCGCTCTTTCATTTTCTCCGGCCGATCTGCGCCAGGAGACGCGCGTTCTCCGCCGCCTTGGCTCGCAGGTTTTTGGCCTTGGCCACATCGAACAGGACGTTCATGATGTTAGTCGGGACGTCCAGGGACAGGGTCAGTCTGCTCCTCCGGTCCCCTTTGTTGCTGTTGCGGAGCATCTGACCTCTGAGCTTCGTCCGGCTCATGAAGCGGTAGTTTGCGGGACTTGAAGTCCTTTTTTCGCGGCTGGACTCATCAGAAGATGAAGAGGAGGAGGAGGAGGAGGAAGAGGAGGCGGCGGCGAGGTACTCCGCAGACTGAAGGAGGGACCCCCAGCCGTCCACTGGGTAGTAACCCGGCTCGCTCTCGTCACTCTGGACCCGGACAGCCAACTGGTCATCGCAGAGGAGGTCGGGACGCGTCTGGTAGAGGCGCAGGCACAGGCTGGAAGTCGGTGCGCACAGGACCGAGAGCAGCAGCAGGGTCTTCAGGGACGAGAGCATGCTGTGTCCTCTGGGACAGGTTAAGAGAGGAGGAGGAAGAAAAATGCTCTTAATTATCTGTCTCAATAATTTAACAATATTTTCATCATCCTAAAGGAGGAGGACAGCTTCTTTAAACTTAAAAGGAGCAACTTCACTTCATCACACCTACATCTCTTGTTTAACAGGAAGGTATCTGAGTTTCAGAGAGAGATAAAAAATGATTGCATGAGAATTTCAGTGCAACAAACAGACTAGTTAAAAGAGGACCAACTTACCGCTGGTGTCCTATAACAAAGAATACAAATGAAAGAGGACGAAGACCTCCTGTCCCTGCAAAGAAAAGCCAACAAGCTCAACTCGGCTGCTGAAATTCAAATAAGAAATCCTGAAGAAGTGGGAGCGTGTGCGGAGGTCAGCCGTGCGCACCGTCTGACCAGCAGTGTGTCTCGTCCATTCCATCTGCATTCATTTAGTAGGAGCCATCAAACTGCAGCACTACGCCAGCAACAACGTCATCCCGCTGACACTTTGGTTTGTTTTTTAACCATCCCATTGGCTGTCATGCAGTGATGTAAAGATGTTGGTCAACATAAGGCATCACGACTGTGGAAAAAAAACTTCCCTTTTTTCATGGAGCACACTTTTAGAGGGAACCTGCAGTTATAGTGGGGTTTCCATTCAGTCAATAAAAGACAGTTTGACTAAAAGACGTGTCTCCTACCAGCGTTGTGTTTATTCAGCACCACAGATAGCTCCTATTTAATGATAGTCATTGGACTCACGTCCAAATGTCCTTCACCACTCTGAAAAGTCAAGTCATCTTAGGGTGCCACAGGTGTCCATTCTCAATCCCTTGTGGAAAAAAACTTCCCTTTTTTCATGGAGCACACTTTTAGAGGGAACCTGCAGTTATAGTGGGGTTTCCATTCAGTCAATAAAAGACAGTTTGACTAAAAGACGTGTCTCCTACCAGCGTTGTGTTTATTCAGCACCACAGATAGCTCCTATTTAATGATAGTCACTGGACTCACGTCCAAATGTCCTTCACCACTCTGAAAAGTCAAGTCATCTTAGGGTGCCACAGGTGTCCATTCTCAATCCCTTGTTGTTTACATAAAACCTTAATTAATCATTATCTGTACCTCAATATCAGTTTCTTTGCTGATGATACTGTGTTATATTCATTTGTTACTTTCTAATTAGCTTGATGGACTCTTGGCTCAAAAGTTCAAAGTAAGACTTTGTTAAATGACATAGCTCAAGACTGTTCCTGATTAACATGCTAGACATATAGGAGGAGGACACAGTGTTTTAATTAAAAGTGTCCCTTCAACACACACACACACACAAAAGTCATGAAACCACCTGCGGTGATCCAGAGTGAAGGTTCGAGGGGCGTCCGGTCGAGCTCTAATGAGCAACTTGATTCAACTTCATTAAGTGAATGTAAGTCTTCACAGCTGGAGTAATCACATTCTGTGACACACTGTGGAATGAGACGTCCTCCCACTCCTGGCTCCTCTGCAGTTGATCTCTAAAATGGAATTAAACACCCCCCCACCCCCTCCCATCAGCTTCAATGGAAAGATCACACACTCATTAAACTGATGCTGGATATGATCGCCAGGAATCTATAAGGACTTTAACTCAGCTGCTTCCATGTATTGATCACATCATCAAATCTTTCTGTTACACTAAACTATTAGTAAATAAAAGAAAATCTGGAACTTTTTTATTTTTAATGATGTAAAAAATGCAAAATATTCTCTGTTATAAAGCTATAAACACAGAAGAAATGTGATTAAACTGCATCTGAGTTTCATAACAAACCAGACTCACACACACAACTGATGACTTTTGAACATTATACTGGAATTGAGCATGTTTCATATATACCATCATGCTCTACACACATAGTGTTCATCATGTGACGATCGCAATTTGTAGAATTAAGTCACACCTAGTGGTGATGTTGCAAATTGTGATGTGAATGTCCCGCCCCTGAGTTTGTGTTTGGGTTGGCCAGTCTGGGCTACTGCAGACACCTGCAGGGTCACATGACATAAACCATAGCACCACACATAAACATCGTCAACAATTATTTACATCGTTCTGATCACGTATACTATAGATGATAACAAACCTTCTGACCTACAGCACCCTATTTGTCATGATTATTAATAAATATATGTTAATATTTAATATTTTATCGAGATATTTTTCTTTTGAAAACAAAGTTTTCAGGAGGTTAAAGAAGTTTTTTAACGTTTGATAGAAGATTGTCTTATGCATCAATAGAACTAATTAGAAAAAGACATGAACAGTTCTAATTGGCAGCTCAATAAATCTTTAAATTTAACTTCATCTTGTAGATCTCTGAAGCGTTTGAGCATGTGGGAGATGATTACAGTGCAGAATCGTGACTGCAGCCTTTGGAGGCTGATTGCTGCAACCCTCCTCTGTTGATTTTGGGCAACTATTTTTACCTGAGGATCACATAAGGAGAATTCAAACTCATTTTTTGCGTCGTGTATTTTTTTTAACTGTCACAGTGCCAGAAAAAAAAACACTTTGGTATGTGCTGCCCCCACAACACCCACGCAGGAATCCCCCTGTAACTGCTGAGCTGGTCTGATGGAGAGTCCTCTAAAACAGTCCCTGCGTGATCTCCCACACTGGGCCCCTGTTGGACTCTCATCTGGCTCCCAGCCTGACCCACAACACCCCCTGCCAAAGAAACATATGTAGTGGTGGAGGAGGCAGCAGGCAGTCAGCAACTAGCTTCATATTTTTCGCAGCACACAGGATGTCAGGCGATTGACATAAAATAAAAAAAAGGTGACTGTTATATAAAAAGTGAGGGCATGGGCCTGACGAACCACAGAAGTAAAGATTTTTAAGTTGGTAATCAAAAAAAGCTTCGAAACATGTACATACATCATAAAGAAAAAGACCTACTGAGATGTTTCAGTAATTCACATTTAGATTTTTATCACTTTGTGCATAATAACAAAGCAGTTTTAATAAAATATATAAATTAAATGCAAAAAACAAACGCATTTCACAGCATTATGTACAAACTGAGCATCCTGTCTTCATCTCCATGGTTCAGTGACTGCGTGAGAAAAATGAACAGATTCATGTTTTTACTCAATTTAACTTTTAACTAAAAACTCTTCTGTGATCTGATTGGTTCCTCCTACCTCTGCTCTCCTCACCACACCATCTCTGACACTCCTGTCTGGAGGAGAATTGGTTGTGGTTACCGTTGCAGCCCCCGTACACAAACGGCCTACATTCCCCCGATCGGGCATGGAAGTACCAGAGCAGGACGTAGTCTGAACAGCTGCCCTCTGACATCGGCTCCAGGCAGCGGTCTCTTACTGGAATTACATGAAAATACAAAGAGAAACAAAAAAAAAAGTTTTGATACACAAAGTGCGTAAGAGGAAGGAGGGGAAGAGATAAGAGGGAAATCATTCATCTTGGCCACTCACACGCAGTGTTTGTGCCAAATACCCTTCTTTTCTTCCTCTGTCCCCACTCCACGGTCCCTCCCTTGTGAGAATCTGAAGCCAGAAACAAAACCAATTAGAGGTTTCACATTTCGGTGGATCGAAGCATCAGGGACTAAGAAGGAACTAAGAATTCAGTTCCTGGACCAGCACCTAATGAGCGCCAGCGGCACTTTGACTCATCTCCAATCCAAATGAGGGCACAGGTGAGACACATGGATCGAGCTGGAGCATCCACTCATAAATATTATCAGCTCTTTTTTATATGCAAACTACAAACTTTTGAGAGAATTCATATTGTGCTTACTTTAAAGTCTGGGATGAAAGAAAAATATCATTACAAATGATTGATTGAGCTGGAAACAAGTTTAATGGTACAAAGAGCAGAGATTAGTTCTTTGTTCTGTGATGATTGTTGAACTGATTTTTTTTCATCTGAACAGATCAAACAACGTATTATATTTAAATGTAGGGTAGGAGATTTCGAAAACTCAGTGAGAGTCAAAAGACTCAGTGAGAGTCAAAAGATTTCAAAAGTAAACACGCCCTTCTCTCGGAGCTTACCCTGAAGCCACGCCACGTCACATGGACGCGCATTACCTGAAGACGAGCTGCGGTCTGTGACTTCGGCCATCATGCACGTACCTCTCTGATGCGCGCAGAGCAGGAAGAGAGTGACAACCAGCCAATACTCCACGCAGGGTCCACCTGGAGGATTGGCTGATGTTTTTAGCATTTTATAGCTTCCACAGATGATTAATATTCTTCGTTTTAATGCGAAACTGCTGAACTAATTGGTTGCTATCGGATTGTAAAAAGAAGTTACACTAATTTAACAAAAAGTGCATCAGAATCAAATCTCCTACCCTACCTTTAAGGTTCCATCACCTAGCAGTAGCTGGTGCTAATGTTAAACCGACTGACTGGATCTGATGTTCAGAAACGCACCTGTGAGTGCCACCAAAGAGAGCCCGACACAGAGCTCTTTGTTATGATATGGGGATTGGGCCTTATTTGTTGTCATGATTGTGCTGACTTCTGTTTTTCTCCCTCCTCTTGGAGGCATGTCTCTCCTCAGAAGTGCTGGGCGTGGTTACCTGCTGGCTGGAGGTTGGCACACCTGCACCTCGTTTCATCTCTGCTCTCTACTTATACCGGAGCTCTTCTCTGCTTCGACGCTGGATTGTCTACGTAGTTGGTAACTCGTCAGTTACAGCTTTTCCTGAGAACTAATTCTCCTCATCGTGGATCTGGGCATTCTCAGCCTTTTTCAGTGACTGTTTCCCTCTTTCTCTTTGCCAGGAAACCAACCTGTTTGACTGCTCCTCCAGCCAGCTCCTAGCCAGCCACGCCGAACAGCATAGCCTTTTGTGAACTGATCCCTTTTGGATTCGCCTTTTGTTATTTCTTTTCTCATTAAACTGAACTTAAGCAACCCTCTGCCTCTGTTCTGCTTCTGGGTCCTCTCGTTAGGAAAACCCAACAGAACAATCCAGCCAGCATGGACCCAGCAGACTCGGAGTCATTCGCTCAAGCTCTCAGCGCTCAGGAAGCCGTGTTAAGAAGACATGAGGCCCAAATTCAGGACGTCTCGGACAACCTCCGCAGCCTGTCAGCCAGCGTGAGTTCCATGCTTACCCAGCTAAACCTGCTTTCAGGACGCGTGAGAGACCGTGAGGAGCAAACACCACCTGCTAACCCTCCTTCGGTTGCTGAGCCTGCCTTACCTACTACACGTGAGCCATCTGTTCCTCCCCCTGAGCCTTATGCTGGTGATGTAGGGTCGTGTAACCAATTCCTATTTCAGTGCTCTATGGTTTTTAGTCAGCGACCATCTTCCTATGTTTCAGATGAGGCTAAGGTGGCCTATATGGTTAATTTACTGCGGGGCAAGGCTAGTCAATGGGCTACTGCCCTCTGGCAGAGTGATTCACCTGTCCTTCGCTCTTACCCCTCTTTCCTGGCAGAGATGCGTAAGATTTTTGACCACCCTTTGCAGGGCCAAGAGGCAGTTATACGCCTGCTCGATCTCCGTCAGGGTTCACGTTCAGTTGCGGCCTACTCTGTAGATTTTCGCGTCCTAGCTGTTGAGTCTGGGTGGGATGAATTGGCTCTTAAGGGAATATTTTACAAGGGTCTATCTGATAAAATTAAAGACGAACTCTCCCTCAGGGAGGACCCTGGCCCCTTAGATTCTCTTATTTCTCTGGCTATTAAGATAGATGCTAGGCTGAAGGAGAGACAGAGAGAGAAGGGCTTCGCCCCTCCTAGGCTAGCTTCTCCTCCTAACCCCAGGCTTCCTGCCTCCTCCGTGTCTTCTTTACCCGCTCTCCCACCACCTACTGTTTCCTCCCCTCCTCCAGAGGAGCCTATGCAGTTAGGCAGATCCAAATTGTCCCCTGGTGAGCGGCTCAGGAGGAGACAGGAGAACCTCTGCCTTTATTGTGGTGAGCCTGGTCATCTCCTGCCTTCCTGCCCAAAAGTGCCGGCTCACCAGTAGACGAGGGAGTCCTGGTGAGCCATACACCTTTCCATTCCCCTTCTCCAACCTCCCTCACTCAGTTTACGCTAGCTGGTTCCTTAATCCTCCCCCATGTAACTCTGCCTCTTTCAGCTTTTGTAGATTCTGGTTCCGATGACAACTTTATAGACTCAGCTTTTGCCCTCCAAGCCAATCTACCTACTAAACCTCTAGTCTCCCCTAAGGTAGTTAATGCCTTAGATGGCAGGTTGCTAGCCTCAGTTACCCACCGTACCTCCCCTGTTACTCTACTACTGTCGGGTAATCACCGTGAGACGCTCTCCTTCCTCGTTATTAGCTCTCCTGCTTTTCCTATAGTTCTGGGCCTTCCCTGGTTAGTCACTCACAACCCTCATATTGATTGGCTCAGCCGTACTATTCTAAACTGGAGCCCCTTCTGTCTGGCTAACTGTCTCCAAGCTGCAAGCCCTCCCGCTCATTCTCCTCCCCCTGCTGTCTCTGAACCGCCTGACCTATCCTCGGTGCCCCCTGAATACCACGACCTCGCCCCAGTGTTCTGTAAGGCTAAGGCTACCTCGCTCCCCCCTCATCGACCCTATGATTGCCCGATCGACCTTCTACCTGGAGCCACCCTACCTTCAAGCAAGCTCTATAAACTCTCTAGGCCAGAGAGAGACTCCATGGAGAGGTACATCACGGAATCCTTGGATGCAGGCCTCATCCGACCTTCCTCCTCCCCTGTCGGTGCTGGCTTCTTCTTCGTGGGAAAGAAGGACGGATCCCTCCGACCCTGCATCGATTATCGTGAGTTGAACAATATCACTGTGAAGAATAAATATCCTCTTCCTCTCATAGATCCCTCCTTTGAGCCATTCCATGATGCTAAGATCTTTAGCAAACTCGACCTCAGGTCAGCCTACCACCTGGTTCGCATTAAGGAGGGAGACGAATGGAAGACAGCATTCAACACTCCTCTAGGACATTTTGAATATCTCGTCATGCCATTTGGATTGACTAATGCCCCTGCTGTTTTCCAGGCCCTCATTAATGACATTCTCAGAGACAAGCTCAACCGCTGTGTTTTTGTCTACCTGGATGACATATTGATTTTCTCCCCCTCTCTGTCTGAACACGTCCTCCATGTTCGCCAGGTTCTCCAACGCCTCCTTGAGAACAGACTGTTTGTTAAAGGGGAGAAATGTGAGTTTCACGTGCCCAAGATCTCTTTCCTAGGTTTCATCATCGCCACAGGCCAACTCATCCCTGATCCTGCCAAGATTAAAGCTGTCGTGGAGTGGCCTATTCCCCAAACCCGGAAAAAGCTACAACAATTCCTGGGCTTTGCCAACTTCTACAGAAGGTTTATTAGAAATTATAGTAGAGTGGCAGCTCCCCTCACCAGCCTAACCTCCCCTGCTAAGCCCTTCCTCTGGACAGAGGAGGCCCAGACGGCCTTTTCTAACCTGAAGACTCTGTTTTCTACTGCACCCATTCTCATCCACCCCGACTCTTCTCGCCAGTTTATTGTCGAGGTTGATGCTTCGGAGACTGGAGTAGGCGCGGTCCTCTCCCAGCGGAGTTCAGAGGATCACAAGGTTCATCCCTGCGCCTATTTTTCCCGTCGCCTGTCCCCTGCTGAAAAGAACTACGACGTGGGTAACAGGGAGCTGTTGGCGGTGGTCCTGGCTCTCCAGGAGTGGCGCCACTGGCTGGAGGGAGCTGAGGTTCCCTTTTTGATTTGGACTGACCACAAGAACCTTTCCTACATCCGCTCTGCTAAGCGCCTCAATTCCCGCCAGGCTCGATGGGCTCTATTCCTCAGTCGGTTCAACTTTACCCTGACCTACCGCCCTGGTTCACAAAACACTAAGGCTGATGCTCTCTCCAGGCAGTTCTCACCAGACCCTCCCAACCCTGAGGTGCCGTGCATCCTCCCCCCTTCCTGCATTGTCGGTGCTGCTACTCTGGACATAGAGACTACTGTCAAGGATTCTCTGGTCGGCCATCCTCCTCCTCACGATTGCCCTCCTAAACGGCTCTTCGTCCCCAACCACCTGCGTTCCCAAGTGCTTCTGTGGGGACACTCCTCTAAATTAAGCTGTCATCCTGGAGTTCGCCGGACCCTCCACTTCATCCAGCAACGCTTCTGGTGGCCGAAGATGTCCCAAGAGATCCGTGAGTTTATTAATGCCTGCTCTGTCTGTGCCCGCAGCAAACCTTCCCATCATGCACCTTCTGGTCTTCTCCATCCCCTGTCCATACCTCGCCGCCCCTGGTCTCACATAGCCTTGGATTTCGTCACTGGATTGCCCCCTTCTGACGGTAACACCACTATACTAACTGTTGTGGATCGTTTCTCTAAGTGTGTCCATTTTATTCCCCTTCCTAAGCTCCCTTCGGCCCTGGAGACTGTCAACCTTCTCACTCAACACGTTTTCCGCCTTCATGGGTTGCCTGTGGACATTGTTTCGGACCGGGGTCCTCAATTTGCCTCCCAGGTATGGACAGCCTTCTGCAAACAGATTGGCGCTACCCCCAGCCTCTCCTCTGGTTACCACCCCCAGTCTAATGGCCAGACGGAGCGGGCCAATCAGAGCCTGGAGACAGCCCTGCGCTGCGTCACTGCCCGCAATCCGGCCTCCTGGAGCTCTCAGTTAGCGTGGGTGGAGTACGCCCATAACTCACTCACCAACTCCTCAACAGGTATGTCACCTTTCATGGTGTCTAATGGTTTCCAACCTCCCCTTTTCCCCGCTCAGGAGGAGGACACGGCTGTGCCCTCTGTCCGGGCCCATGTTCGCCGCTGTCGAGGAGTCTGGCGCACCGCTAGAGCTGCTCTGCTCCGTGCTTCCACCCGTAGCCAGTTAAGAGCCAATCAGTCTCGGCAGCCAGCCCCGGATTACCAGCCGGGTCAGAAGGTTTGGCTCTCTTCCCGCGACCTGCCCCTCCAGGTGGCGTCACGCAAGCTGGCTCCACGCTTCGTTGGACCGTATGTCATTGACAAAGTCATCAATCCCACTTCTGTTCGCCTTAAGTTGCCCCCCTCCCTCCGGGTCCACCCCACCTTCCACGTCTCCCTGCTCAAACCCTTCTGCTCTAGTGAACTCTGCCCTCCCTCTGATCCCCCTCCCCCTCCCCCTCGGCTGATCGATGGACACCCTGCCTACTCGGTCAAAGAGATTCTGGATGTTCGACGCCGTGGTAGGGGCTTCCAGTACCTTGTTGATTGGGAGGGGTATGGTCCAGAGGAGCGTTCCTGGATCTCCCGCAAGCTCATCCTCAGTCCTGCGCTATTGAGGGCTTTTTATGCTAAGCATCCTGACAAGCCTGGTCGGACGCCAGGAGGCGTTCGTTAAGGGGGGGGTACTGTTATGATATGGGGATTGGGCCTTATTTGTTGTCATGATTGTGCTGACTTCTGTTTTTCTCCCTCCTCTTGGAGGCATGTCTCTCCTCAGAAGTGCTGGGCGTGGTTACCTGCTGGCTGGAGGTTGGCACACCTGCACCTCGTTTCATCTCTGCTCTCTACTTATACCGGAGCTCTTCTCTGCTTCGACGCTGGATTGTCTACGTAGTTGGTAACTCGTCAGTTACAGCTTTTCCTGAGAACTAATTCTCCTCATCGTGGATCTGGGCATTCTCAGCCTTTTTCAGTGACTGTTTCCCTCTTTCTCTTTGCCAGGAAACCAACCTGTTTGACTGCTCCTCCAGCCAGCTCCTAGCCAGCCACGCCGAACAGCATAGCCTTTTGTGAACTGATCCCTTTTGGATTCGCCTTTTGTTATTTCTTTTCTCATTAAACTGAACTTAAGCAACCCTCTGCCTCTGTTCTGCTTCTGGGTCCTCTCGTTAGGAAAACCCAACACTCTTTAAAGAGAAACAGAAAAGATGCTTCTGTTTAGAAGGACACGTAAACTAGAGCTAAAAGAGACGCTAGCCTTCACATCGAGCACGGGTTTCTTGTGTCAACACACAGTTAAATACTGAAATGTGTCCACTCTGCTTGCACACAGAGTGAGAACATCAGTGTTATATATATAAATATCTCCTGACTGTAGTCATAAATAAACAAGCTGACATTGACACTGGGCAATGACAGCGTCATCCTTTGATTAGTTGTCTGATTTATTTACCTGAAGCAAGAATTACAATAATTTGGGATGCAGAAAATGATTTTAGCCCACGGCTACTTTTTGCTAATGAGCAGACGAGATGACCCCTTTGTTTAACTTTCTGCTTGCTGCTCTTGCTTGATGCTGACGACCTCAGCTAAGTCTTTGCTTTCTTTTTCATTTTGTACCAGTGCGATTTGGGAGGATCCCTTCTTCTCCAAGGACCACAGGGACAGGGCCTGGCATGTCGTTCTCCTTTTCTAATGCTTCTTCTTCTCTTTCCACCCCATCTTCATCTTTGTGGCCTGTGAAAGATGCCTCTATGTCTTCGGGCTGATTTTTATTCTCAGTCACTGGAAGTGTAGCATCTGGATCCACAGATTTCACCACGAACTTGTATTCCAAACCTGCAAGGACACAACAAATACCCACAAATTAAAGGGTTCCTTTATTCTGAAATGTTCCTGGGGTTAGGGCGGGTTAGGGTTAATAAACATAAATAGCTGGAGAGATTCCCCAAAATATCTCCAAACACTGGTAAATTTCATTTTTATGCATACAGGAATGTAAATATTTACGAAGCAAAAGTGTGTGAAACACAGCAGAAAAAATAATTTATTTACAAAATATTTCATTTTTTTCTTGCTAAACATGTTCTGTGTATTGTGGCATGTTACAACAAGTAAAAGCATCCTTTCAGTGTCCTGTATGTGTAGTAGCTTCTTGGTGTGGTGTCCTTCTTAATGGCCATCTCGTGTTTGTGAATGGTACTGTTGCTGGCACCATGGTGTGTGTTCCTCTGAGAGAACATAACAGATGGCTCAACACACACGGGTGCCATGCTACTGCCCCAGGAGCTCTATAACAAATAGCCACACACACACACACACACACTCACACAATATGTAGGCCTGTCTAGAGGCACATGTCCATTCGCTCTTCGATAAATGTAGAGAAGCACACATACTGTAGAGGGTTCAAAATGTTCAAGTGAATAGCACAACACCCACAACCAACGTGTCCACAGTCTTACCACACTTTTCTGTCACCTCCTGCGTAACGAGCTCCTTCACATCTTCAGGCTTGAAAGACAAGATTCTGAATTAGTGGCTTGTCCATTTTTTAACTGCATGTTTATTTTAAATGTGTGCGTGTGTGCACGATAAAGACATACTGAGAGTCCAGGCTCTCCTTTCTCCCCTTTTGCTCCTTCCATACCCACAGTGCCCTAAAGGGAAAACACATGTACCCATTTATATTTAGAGAAATCAAATGTATTTATTTTATGGCATTATACATCAGTGTCTCACCCAATGGTGACAAAGAAGGTTGTTTTAGAGTTTGTCATAGAAAATAATAAAGAAATGCTGACTCATTCTGCACTCTGGGGCATATAATAGCTGTGTGTCCAATGGAATGGGTTTTTTCCTTCTCTTGCTTCAGTTCAAATATGTGCAGCCTCTTTACAGAAGCAACATCTTCATCCTCAATTTCATCCCTGTCTGATTCATTTAAGTAAAATTCAGAGGCTATTCTACCAATTAGAAGGCTTTGGTTGCATAACCTGTTGATAACAAGCTTACACTTTTCACTGTCAAGTCAATACCTAAAACAACGCTTATACTCTCTACACAAGAAGCCTTGAAACATCAGCTGTTGTCCCCAGATGATGGGTTCTCAGTAGGTTGAAGGCATTGGAACTAACCAATTAGAGCAGATTTTAGAGGTGATTTTTAAAAACATCAGGAACAACATTTCCCAGGAGTCATAGACAAGGGAGTTCTGCTGCTGTACTGTAGTTATGCCACACATTAAAAAAAAAAACTTCACGAGGCCCTAATTGTGCTTGGAGATGAAGTGTGTGTCCTTACACTCTGTCCTCTTTGACCCGGAGTGCCTGGTGCTCCCCTCTGACATGGCTTTGTTCTGCCTCTTCTCCCCCTCTCACCCTGTTTGATGAAAAAGTGAGCTTTTTATTTTTATCACCTCTATGTCATCAAGCAAAAAAAAAAAATCCACAGTGGCACAACTCATAGCTCACTTTTAAACAGTATGAAAGACACACCAATTAGGTAGATTCTTGGAATATCCTCATTAAAGGTTCCCAGCCACTCCCTGTCAACACTGAGAGTCTGGTAATTGTAGCTGAAAGGAGCTAATTGAGTAAGATATTACTTGAAAGCTGAAGACGGAAATAGAGCTCTGTGTATGTGTTTGTGTGTGTGTGTGCATGTGTGTTAATTGGGCACATGTCTCTGCTGTAGCCACTGCTGCAGTACACAGGCTGCCATAGACATGGTGATCACTGTAATCAAAGCTCATCCTCATTGTGTCCTCTTTTTTTTGCACTTTTTTTAAGCACAAAAATGTGTTTCTAAATGAGATGCAGTTAGTACAGTCCTGTATGTAAGTACCTCAAGTCTATATTGTGACTATTAATCAGGTTTGTTAGACGAGTGTAGGCTTCATTAAAACAGGCCAGCTACACTGCTGACGTACAGCAGACTTTGAAAAAGTTGATGAGTACTTTTTTAAGGACCAGTGCGCAGGATAAATGTGGATCTAGTAGCACAAATGAAAGGTAATAATGGGGAAAGTTCACATCTCTTTGCAGATGATTTAGTCCATTTTAACAGAAAGAGCCTGCAGATGGAGGTCCAATATTTTGAGGTCTCATGCACAGGTGATGGGAAAAGGGATTTAAAATCTACACCCCACTGGCCAGGGACTAGCTTAGGATTCCTCAGGAGGAGCTGGAGGATAGAGGAGTACTTTTGCTTTTAGTACAGTAGTAGGTTTCATGAGTACACAGAGCAAAGTCTACCATAGGCCCTATGTCCCCACGAGGTCCCGGTGGTCCTGGTGACCCCTCATCACCATGCCTTCCAGGGCTCCCTGCTGATCCCTTAAACCCAGGGAACCCTGGGAAACCTGCAGCACCCTGAATTAAACAAAAACAGAGAAAATGAACATGCAGGTGTTTGTAAAGGGGAAGATTCAGAAACGGCTGATTCTTCATTTACCTTTTCTCCCTTTATTCCTGGATCACCATCAGCCCCATTGATCCCTCCTTGTCCTTTATCCCCCTAATATTTCACAGCAAGAAAAATACAAACTGAGTAAGTTGAAGAAGAGAAACAAAAAACATTTACCGGTAAATATTTACCTTGCGGCCTGTGAGTCCATTCAGCCCAGGCATCCCCGGTGTGCCAGTTAACCCCGTGTCACCCTGTTGTACAGTATAAATGAACATTTCTTTAGATGTCAGTCTTCTATAATTTCTATAAGTTTTCTTTGGTTTAATCACAGCCTAAGAGCTAACCTTTGGTCCATCCAGGCCAGAACTCCCAATGCGTCCAGGAAAACCTCTAAAACCCTTTTTAAGCATAGGTAACACAATTTTATTTAAACAACTTAAAGCAATAATTTTGAGGAAAATATATAATTCGCCTCTCTCACCTTCTCTCCTTTCTCCCCTTTGTCTCCTGGTAAGCCGGGTTCTCCTGGATCCCCCTGTGACACAAAAAACATCAGAACAATCATAGAAAATAAATATATTAAAACATTTTGTACCTTTGATAAAATGTGGTTTGTTATTTATTGTGTTTATTATGTACCTGATCGCCCTTCTGGCCTTGCAGTCCGATGTCTCCTTTATCCCCTTTCGCCCCGTCCACTCCATGATCTCCATTGTGACCCTTAAATCATATCCAAAGATGTGTTACAGGCTCCAAAAATGTTGCAGTTTTAACAATTTTGTGACATTACTTTGACTCCATCAAGTCCTGGCTCTCCTGAATCCCCCTACAAACAAAAAGGGAGTTATCACAAACAATAACACCAAACCCTTAACTGAATCTGCAGGTCTTACTAACCTTCTGTCCAACTGGTCCACGTGCTCCAAAGCGACCTAATGCACCCTTAGTACCAGGATTACCCTTCAGGCCCTTAAACAGCATAAAACACTTGTAGATGTATTGCTAAACATTTCCAAGTTCTGAATAAGAATATTCATTTGTTGAAATGTTGGTGTCCAAATTCATTACCTTGACACCTGGAGGACCATCCTCGCCTTTTTCTCCTTTATCCCCATCAAAACCTGGATGACCTCGTTCACCCTGAAACAAAGTACCTCAAAGTTGTATTGCTTACTTTGTATTGCTGGAGTTACATTTAAGGTGACAGTTCAACCCAACGATGGCCGACTTGAGCTTCTGACAGTGTGACTGGATAAAAACATTCATTTATTTGTCATGGGTAGATATGTTATACTCTCTGTGCAGGGATGCAGATCCTTCATTAAATTTCTTAAGGATCTGGCTGGCCCTCTGAACACTGAAGCTAAGTGCCATCTAGTTCTCTTATACTGGAGAGAAGACAGAAATCTCAGGACCTGATCAAACCAAAATGAATATGTTAATTTGACTTTAGAGCGAACTGTCCCTTTAAATATACACTGGCATACAAACTAAAAAGAGTCTCACTGCGTCCCCTTTGGATCCTTTGAATCCTTGAGGTCCTTGGATTTGAAGCACACTCCCCTGTAGGAGAGAATTAAACTGTGAACTCGTGCAAATGAATGTAGACATGCAAAGACACTGCATATGAAGCCCTGCTGTAATTTGATCCGCACCAGCTCATATGTAATAATGCAACATGTCATACTCATACCCTTTCTCCTCTGACTCCAGGTAACCCGCGGTCTCCCTGAGGAGAAGACATCAACAAAAACACTGATTAGATCTGACTTTTCCATGTTACCATGTAATCCAGATTGATACAAACCATAAAGGCACAACATGACTTTAGTGGCTTTAGTGTTGTTTGATAGGTATGAGTGTGATAAATAAATCACAGAGTAGCACCTCAGTTGTGACACTTCAATAGAGAGGAGACAAACAAATAAAAGGGGAGTCAGACAGCTGACATCACTTCAATCAACACGACCTGCTGTCACTTCAGACTGAATGGGAGATTGCTCTCTATGAAATGAAAGGACTCTTGACTCTTATCAGGACATTCAAATGTCCCATTCATTCAGACCTCATATGTCACTGCTGACGCACACATCCATAATAAGAGAGTCACGTGTAAATGAAGGTGGAGCGCAGGCGAGGTGGTGAGGTTCACCGATCTCCTCGGAGTTGTTGTATTTTCATGCTTCTTCAGTCTTTTTTGGTGGCAACTTATAGAAATATGTTGCCTGGTTGAGAGGTTTTACAACAATATGTTAGAAAGTTGGCACAGATTAAATGAGTCCAAATCTACCACCTTTCCTCTCTGCTGAAAGTGAAAGTCCAGGACATGAGGCTTCATTATGATGATTATTATGATAGAAAAATGACAATGAGTAAAACAAAACCTGCTAACCTTTGCGCCTTTGTCACCACGCAAGCCTTTTAGACCCTGGTGACAGAAAAAAAAGTTACAAATGAAACTCTAATGGCCTTAAATCAAATTATAATTTAATATGTTTTTAAAAGTTGCTTACTATGAGCCCAGGAAGCCCCTTGACACCCGGAGCGCCCTTTTCTCCCTGACAATGTAAGATTAAAGACAAATATATGACATCATGAAGTTAAGACAGGGATGTAAAACAAAATATAAGGAATGACAAAGTGGACACAGTTTTTATTAAAAAGATTTAAGCTGGATGAACTGAGCTCACCCTTTTTCCTGAGATGCCAGCCAGCCCTCTGGCACCGGGCTCACCTGGAATACTGTCACCCTGGAAGGCAAAATAAGTAAATGAACATTTGTGACAATTTTGAAGACACTTTGTCAACTTGTCCAGATGATGCACAGACATATAGACCAAGTGACAGTACAGTCCTAATCTTTAGAATCAACAACTTGAGTTTATGTACAGTACCTTTTCTCCTTTTACTCCATTCACACCAGGCAGACCCTTTATTAGAGATATATGTTGTCGTTATTTTTGAGGTTTTAAAAACTGCATTTAAAGTTAAAGCTCCAAAGAAATAAAAGAGTGTTTCCATACGTGAGAACCTGGTGATCCTCGGGGTCCAGGAGCTCCTGGGGATCCATTTTTCCCTCTTTTACCCCGGTCACCCTACAACAACACACCAAACACTCCACCTCATACCAATACTTGGTTTCAAGTTTCAAAAGTTTCTTTTGTTCCTACATGTTAATCTGCAGAAATCTCCACATGAAAAAAAGAAGTCAAGGGCCTCCCAGTAACTGATATACATTGAAGTACCTCTCTACCCGGCTCTCCAGGATCTCCTGGAGGGCCCCTAAGTCCCGGGGAACCCTGGATTCCTGCGTTGCCACGGATACCCTGGATACCCTGAGCACCTGGAGGTCCCGGCTCACCCGGCTCCCCCTAAAGGGCAACACAGAAAAAAAGAAGGAAGTGGGACAACAAACAGTTACTCATCACCTGTTTCGTGTTAAGTTGTTATTCAGTTCTTCTATTACTTTTGAATAATTGCTTTCAAATAAAGTCGTTCATATCTTTATCAAATTAAAAGCTCAGATGTAATTTTAAATGAGCAAGTGAGCCGCTGAGCCAATTACATCCGCTAAATTAAAAATGCAATGAGAAATAAAGTCTATCAAATTGAATGTTATGAAAGACTGTGTGGGATTAATTGGTTTAGTGGGGTGTTCTTGTATGTACATTATTTTATATTCTGTTGGAGGAAGCAGGGAAATGTCACCTTCTGTCCTGGAGGTCCAGCCTGACCCTCGGGCCCTCTGTGGCCGATGCCTGGTTCGCCCTACAAGCATGTAAAACAGCCTCATGAGTCTGTGAAGTCCTTCAAAGTAAAATCTTAACTTTTTGTATTTACCTTTTGTCCCTTTTCACCGATTTCACCCTGAATAAAAAAAAATTACAAAAAGAGCATCAGTTAGAGAGATGGAGTTCATCATGACACGTCTTTTTCATGTGCCCAAATAAACAAACTCAGAGGAATTTGAACTAAAAAAAAACAGACTTGTCAGCATGTTTAACAAGGGGAATTATTAATGTCTGCTTTAATCTACTGTCTCACAGTCACACAGAAATAGAGCGGAGGGGACATCAAAGGCCTGGACTCGACCAGCTTCACTGACAGGCGAGAAGAGAGAGAAGCTCTCCCCGAGCTCTGATGTCATTTACTGATGCAATGTGGGTAGGCAGGGAAGCAGCCATGATATTTTTATAAACTGGTGGCACATTTCAAGTGGTGACTGTCATCGAGGCTTTGTGAGCTGAGGATGATAATTATGCTGTTCAATCAGAGTGATAATATCAGTGACTCCATTGAGTCCATTCTAGCAATAAATGTAAATGATTCATCTTAATAATTTTCAGCCAAATTCTTATTCATAAATATGGATAACAAATTATAAATACGTATATATGCTATTGCAGCTGCAGGACATCGCTTACAGTCTGACAAAAAAATATCATATTTTTGGCTTTTTTCAGAATGTTTTAAACTTTTCAGACAAGAATCAGGATTTTTGTTAGAATATTGACCTTGTCTGATTTTTTTCTTCAAAATTTATGAATTTATAAAAACCTGAAATCTGTTTTTCCCACTTTTTTCAGAATGATAAATAAATGTAAAAATTTATTTATTTAATGCTGTGATTTTCTAAATTCAATACAACTCAATAAATAAATCAATAAACCTCTTTTTAAAGATGTTATTATGTTTTATGTTTATTATGAATGTTAGTTGTGTTTGTGGTCACCTTCCGTCCTGGTTTTCCATCCTCACCTTGCTGCCCCTGTTGCACAGGAAATATATGACTTCCATTATTTTATTGGACCTTGATGAAATCTAATTATCTGGAGGTGAGGCGGAGTGCCGTAACGTCACACTTTGTGATCTTACCTTCAAGAAAAAGTACTCTGGAGGATATGGGTATTGTCCAGTTTCTTCATCATAATGTCCCTCTCTCCTTTTCTCCATCTCCGACCTCCTCCTCTCCCATTCCTCCCTCTCCCTCTCTAAATCTCTGTCCCCTTCCTGCTCTGTCCTTTCCCTCTCCATCTCCATCCTCTTTTTCTCCCATTCCTCCCTCTCCTGCTCCATCCTCTCCTTCTCCATCTCCTCTCTCTCCAGCTCCATCTCAGCCTCCTTCTCTTTCTCCAACTCCTTCCTCTCTCTCTCCATCTCCAACCTTTCCCTCTCTCTCTCCCTCTCCAGGTCGTCGTCTTCCTCCCTCTCCCGTTCTCGATCAACATCTTCTTCAGTCCCCCAGTCGTAGTCTCCGCTCCTTTCCTCCTCCTCATACACTGGATCATGGCCTGTTTCTGTATCTTCACCTGGTGCTACTTCTTTCTCCCTATCCCACTCCTCCGGTTCTTCAGCATTATCCAGCTCCTCTCTTCCACCCTGTGTTTCTGTATGACTCTCTCTGTCTGTATCACTGTATCTCCACCTCTCTCTAATTTTATGCCCTTCATTCCTGGTTGCTGTTTGAAGGTGAGGATTTTCTTTCTTATTCGTCTGAAAAAAACATTTGTTTTTTTTTTTGTTGGACACAACTCTTAATCGCACCACTCTGTTAACTCTTTAACTGTACTACTGATTTCGGACTTACATTCCAGCTGCTGTAACCTCGAGCCCCAGCAGACAGATGCTGGAATTAAAATAAAGGAATAAATGAAATATGCTCAAATTCAATTTGATGCACCGTGAGTCACACAACTGGAAATATGCAAGGAAAATAATTACTTTTTGTGCCTCCTTAAACCGATTTCTTCCACCTGGTGCACCTGGCATATATGCCTAAAATATAAAAATTATTATTACTGCATGTATGTATGTATATATTCTACTAACTCAGGTTAAACCTACCATGGAGTCAGATGGGGAGATGTGTCTTTTCAGCCTGATTTGAAGCACCTGTTGAGTGCACCACAACTTTCCATAAGCAAATTTAACACAGTCAATACCGATGTGTGCAAATTGTCCAAAGGAAGACACAGACAGAACTTCAGAATGTTTTTTTGTTTGTTTTACTGAAGCATACATGCACAGAGAGGTTAAACAGAGGCAGTGTAATAACAAGTAAATTTCACCAGTGAAAAGAGTGTTTTTTCAGACTACATAGTTGCTTATAGTACTACTAAATTCAAAATAATATGATTGGTATTGAAAATTTTTGATGAAGTTTAAAAAAAAACAAAAAACATTTTTGTCCATGTTTTAATAAATAAAAATTCATCTTGTTTGAAAATTCAATATTGATGTATTAGTTACAAAGAAGTACTTGCAATAAATAAATTAGGAGCTCCAAAAGGTAAGGAAATAAGTGAAGAAACAAACTAAAGAAGAGGACACAACTTTAAGATCTTAGTGGTGCCTGATTTTTGCAGATTGTGTGGAAAGAAGTCCCCCCTCATGAAACGTTGGTCAGGTTCAGGGTTCCTCACCAGAGAAAACGGTTCACAGTTTATTCACACTCTCCATTGTAGTGCTTTCTTATGAATGAATAAGACTCTATAGTCTCAGTCTCTTGGGAATTAAGAGATTTCCTGTTTAAAAAAAAAACAACGAGAGGGAGAGAAAGTATTAAAACTCTCTGGAAGTTTATTTCTCAGTAAAATCATTGCTGTCTTGGCTGCAGTTTTTCAGCTCATTCAGACAAGCTTTAGAGAAATCATGCTAAAAGCATGCTGTTCTGTCTCATGCTTATTCTTTGCCAATCCATTTACAATCTGTTTGCAATCATATGCACTGCTTTGCACTGGTGAAACTTTCAGAAGAGAAGGTCTTAGTATGATTTATTCATTAAATGCTAAAGTGAAGCCCATCCTTCATTTTATTCAAGCTCTTGTCAATCATGCCCATGTGTTAAATAAGAGTTTGCATTCCAAGGCATGCAAGGATCTGCAGAGACATTCAGTGAAGTGTTAGACGTGTATAAGTTTTAAAATCTCTACCTTATCTGGTGCCTCTGTCGTGTCAGGTGGGGTAGGCAGCAACACGTCGTCCTGGTCAAAATAACAGAAGAAGGTAGAAGGTCAGAGAACATGTAAATAATGTAAATACACTTACAAAAAAATCAAAGGTTATCTTTTCCACATGATATCTCTTGGACATATTTGAATAAACATGGCCATTATAGAACAGAGGGGCAGACTCTGACAGTTGTTTGTGGTTTTTTGTTTGCACCCACACGTGATGTGTAGACTCACCTGTGCATCTGTTTCTTTGTGCATCAGAGGACTGCTGGAGATTTCTAACTGAGCAGGACTGTGTGTGTGTGCCTCCTACACAGATAAAAACACACACACACACATGAACATTATTATTCTTCAGGTACAACAGTGCAGCACGTAGCTGAGCTCAGCTGTCTTTGTTGGCCTTCTATCAGCATACACTCCTGCTACCAGTGATTGAGTTTTTGTTATCATCTGAGCTGCATAATTATAAATGCTTACCGGTACCTTTATATCCACGGGATGGGGGGATTCATCTGTTTGGACTTCAAGCTGCATATGATTATAAAACACATTTTGCATTAAGACTGAGTCCTCACATTTATACAGGTGAAATGAGATGAGAGCGTTCTGTTCGAAGCAAGTGTACCTGTCCTTTCTCTCCCCTCTCCTGAGTGATGAGTGGGTCATCTGTGGAAACTTCTTCTTCCTGTTTCACAATTTAAAAAAAAAGACCCATCATAACTTTTAAACACTCAAACCCACAGCAGAGCAGATGCAGTGGGCTGTAATGGCAAACTAATTTAGTCTCAATAATTAAATTCAGGTAGTGGGTGTGTCATTAATCAACTCTCTGTAGCATTTATGTGGGCACAGATAAATTACATTTTCTGGAGATGCTGCTATAAAGAACACACACATATATGCACACCAGGGGGACTGGATCATGAGTTTGATGGGGCTGTTAACAAGAAGGCACTCGCAATGCTCTGAATTTGTTACAACCGTCACTTTAAAACAAAGTTTCCCGCAGAGCATGAATGAGTCATTTACTGCAGCAGCTGCCTACCTCATATTCATAACTGTATTCTTCACCAGTATAAAACTCTTCCTCTTCCTCCTGCTTTGCTTCATCACTTGTCTTAACAAAGAAAGAAATGATGGTTATTATAGGAAGATACTGTTAAGAGCACCATCATCATCTGTGTGAAAGACTGGAAGCCATCGACTACAAAGCAACCAATTTGTTGTCTTTATAATAAGAAGAAACACATGCCAGTTAGTCACGTGTGTTAAATTTATAACTACTAAATTTGAGCAACAAAGCGATTATTTCTAATAATGCCTTATTATTATTAGTGCTTGTTTAACTTTAGGGTTATGTGGAGTTACGTTCAGTTTAAACCCTGTTAAGGACATTTACCAGGCGTTGTCTCTGCCTCTTATGTCGTCCTTTATTTCCTTTGCCCTGGTTAAGAAGTTCACAGTCAGAGAGAGAGAAGAGATAAAAGTTTCTCATGCTTCAGATGATCAGGTATGCCTGATACGTTTAGAGAGATAATTAAAGACAGAGATAAGTAGTTAATGATTATCAAATATATTTAAAAAAATAACATAAGATCAGATGATTAGGAGCCTTTACTGTTTACAGTAAGACAGTTTAGAACTATGTATAAGTATAGGACCACACCACAGGCTCTGCATGTTTCAGCCGATTTCTTACATACAACTGATGTATACATTACTGAGACCATTGAGGAGGCATTACTAGGCCGTAGAGTACAGAATGTTATGACGCAGAGTACAGTACAATAATCAGTAACATCGTGCAGTCACAGTGTTTTTAGGTCATCTCACTAAGATGATTGACAATGATTTGTATGGCAAACATAGCCGCATTCACGCAAACCTAATGGCCTGTTTTTTACCTAGCAAAGTGCATTACTTGTAGTAATACAATGCATTTCTGCTAACAGGACTTCACAAATCCTTAACATTGATCTCTATGCATTTAAAAAAGCTAAAACATGAAACTGGAGTGTGGTCCTTTAACAACATATTTATTGTAAACTGATCAAGTGGTATTATTTGTGTTATATTTGGTTATATAAAGTCATCAATAAAGCAGCCATGGTAGCTTTACTTTCCCACGCTCCCTGTTCTTCTTCTTTGGTCCTAAACTCTTCTTCACTGAGTCTTCCTGAGTGAGGAGAACGGTCTCCATCACAGTTTCAGGTAAGCCTGAAACCGTCTGACACACAAATTACATTTTCAGCATTAAATTAGCATTTAGTGTAGTGTTTAGGTTTTATTTATTTTAACATTACATGAACAGGTTAATCACAATTTATTAATACAATTTTATAATACTTGTTTCTGTATATTAAATAATCCATTAAAATAAATAATTGATCACATTGTTTATATGTTTGTTGTATATTAAGATGAAAGGTGAAAAAATATAATATACACTGAAATATTCATGTTTTGTGTCATCCTCACCTTCTTAGATGTGGTGTAATTGAAAGTAGAATTGACTATAGTCAGATTAATTTTGAGTGGAGACACTTCATCGCTCTCCATGTGGACCCTCTCCTTCCCAGTGGAACCTTTTAGCTTTGTCTTAATCCCGTCAAGCTCCTGCTCTCCATTCAGTGTGGTGGTGACGGTCCATAACGTAGGGCCCTCAGCCGTTTCTTTTAAAGGGTCCTTCAGATCAAAAGACACAATCAGGGGCAGAAATTAGGCTGTAAAAGCGTGCTGAGAACACAGTAGGTGAAAACATGTGAAATGACAGAGATTTCCCTTGATTTCTGTATTGGCTCATACAACAGACAGACACACACATACACAGAGAACCAGATGACAGAGACAAATGCTCATATAATTTTAGCAGTATTCTGCCATGCTAAACAGAGAAGACAATACCCAAAAACATCCTGAAGTCAAGTTTATTTATCTTGGAAACAGTTTTACTAATTTGCTGATTTAACTCCAAGGAGTTTTGCTGCCCACACCTAGATGTAATTATCTGCTATCTGACTGGTCTCACTTGGGCATGATTTCATCATACAGGTTGACCTTTTTCTTAAGCTATAGATGGTGGTTAAGGCTACTTACAATTGTCAAAGATTCAGGATGCTGGTCACCTAAATCAGGGTTCTCAATGGTGTCAATCTCTGACAGAGGCTGGCTGGTGAGGTCAAATTTCAGAGAACTCTGTTAAGACAACACAAACATAAAATGACAATCATTTTTTAGATTATTATTACCCATTTTTTAAAAAAAGAATTAGGACCTATAAAATACCAAAGCAGATGATGATTTAACATTTTTTCTGCAGACAGTATTGTTTGATAAGATGTATTATAACCCCATGAGAGAACACACATGCAGTTTTCTCTGGAGAAAACATACTGTGTACTCTGTGATGACGTTGGAGGTGTGAGTTCCTGTGTTTTCTTTTGTTTTCTTAGAGGCGCTGAGGACATGAAGCAGCTCCTCTATGCCATCCTGCAGCAACCTGTCAATCAAAGCCTTCAGCAAAGGCAGCTGAGGAAAGAAACACCCAACAATATTAGACTTTTACTATAACAACAAAAAATGTGTGTATGTATACACGGTCATGCTCAGAGCTCACCCTTATGCCATAGACTTCAAACATCATTTCAATGTCCTAAATGTGGAGGAAAGAAATGTTGTTCAAAGACTTATTGTTGTAATAATGTAACCTGGCTAGATGTATGTATTATCATAGCCTGCATCAACCTTCATCTCCAAAGACTTTCCAGGAACTCCAGTTTCACCCTGTAGAAACATGAAAGTAACGACAATAAAAACAATGCAACATCCATTTCCATGTTTTTGAGGGATATATCTCATCATCCCCTTACCTTCTCTCCTTTTGAGCCTCTTTCACCTTTATCACCCTGCAACAAAAATAAAGATAAATCAGCCTCCAAGCACATATTAGTGTTTGTTTTGTTTTTGACTCACTTCAACATGAACACAATTATTGAGCACTATTATCTTACCTTCATTCCGGGTGAACCCTAAACACACAGAAACAGAGCAGCAAGACATTTGAACATGCATCTACAATGCATGACATCATGCTCACTATATCAGTGTGCAGCCCACATCAAAAAGCACTACACTCATCATCGCTCAGTGATGACTCAATTTCATGCAGGCGACATATCAAATATGCCATGCAACCGCTAAAATGACGTGCTGTTATCTGTGAGTGTGCAGAAACATGCTGAGTTTCCAACTCACCGTGGCTCCCGGGGGGCCCATAGGGATTGGAAACGCTTCTCGGATCTCGTCAATGGTGGCGCCCTGAAAATGCGTCCAAGTAGTGAGAGGAAATTGTGTTTTTTTCTGAATGGAATTGAGCCAAACTGAAGGTTCACACAGAGATAGGAAATCTGCTTTTCTGAACAAATCTATAAAAACGCAGGTTTATTTTTACCTCAGCAGTGACAAGCACTTGCCTACCAGGCAAACCTGGAGGTCCAGGTTCACCCTTGCTGCCATCTTTACCCTGTGAACAAACAGTCAAGGCTAAGTTGCAATCTTATTATTACTCTTGAAGACATTTTTAATTCTTTTAAAACCACTTACATTTGCACCTGCACCGCCCTTATCCCCCTGAAATAAACATGTATGTAAGCACACACATTAAAAAAGAGCTTCAAAAAAGTTTTAGATGGTTGCAAAAAAAAGTTCCAACCTTTTTGCCATCATCTCCTTTGGGTCCTCTCTCTCCCTGTGAAAAAAACAACAATATTTCCAAAACCCAAGAGAAGGAAAAGTCCAAATAATGTAATAGAAGTATATCCACAGGATCACACAGCATAGTGGTGTAATTGTACCAAAAATGCTCCTCACATCTTTTCCTGGCAGGCCCCTCTTCCCATCAATGCCAGGTCTCCCCTGCAGAGAGGAGGAAATACATCAACTATAATCTCTGCAGACACGTTCAGATGATTATGGTGGAAAAAAAACATGTGGCCCCTGCTAATTACACACCTGAAGCAAAAATATATTTTGTTAAATTGGCTTCAATGTAGGCTTCAAACTGTCACATTAAAAACGTATAAAAGATGGATAGTGATGCTTCAGCCAGCTGTGTTACCAGTAGTGGTACTCACAGGAGTTCCTGGTAAGCCGGGCATTCCAGCAATCCCGACTCGACCCGGGTCGCCTTTTTCTCCTCGCTGTTCACAAACAGACATTTTCATAAGGGAAAAATGTGGAGAGATTTGAGTTTGTTCAAAGACATCATCACACCCTTGATCCTCAGTTTGTTTCCCACTCAAAAACATCTAAACTGGCTGGGTCCACAGGATGAGTTCTCTGAGACCCAGTATATATTCTGAGTGTGTGGTTAAAGACGTATTTTGTCAACCACAAACAAACAAATAAATAAACTGATGAACTCACCGGTCCAAGCTCTCCTTTCTGCCCCTGCTCACCCTGCAGTTATTATAAAACATTCTGTGAGTACACTCATATCAGAAGTAATCAAAGTAATTTATGGGTGTATTTTAATACTGTTTCAATAAACTCTTATTTAATATACAAGTAACACTGTATGAATTTAAATAACCTTCATTCCTGGTAACCCATCAAGTCCATCTCTACCAGAACCACCCTGAAAAGCCACATATTTCATATTTAAACACATATTGTATAACAGTATATTAATTTAAACATATTATACACAAACCAGAGATGATCCTGGTAGTCCAGGCTTCCCCTCTGGACCCTGGACAGACAGAGAAATACTTGAATAATAATTATCTTTACTCCCTATATTTCATGTGATACTGCACCTGGTGTCATGGTAGTCCTGATCATCTTGCACTACATGTTTATTTGTGACAGGTGAAAGACTCACCCTTGGCCCAGGTAGGCCAGTTTCGCCTCTCAACCCAGGCTGACCAGGCTCTCCTGGCTCACCCTGAAGGTAAGCAAATAAAAAAATGAATTAATTCATAAGACAAGATGAGACTAAGAGGATGATGTGCTTTAATGTTACCTTAATCACCCTGGTCAGTATGTTGTTGTCTGCAATAATCTGATAGGATAGAGTCAGAAATCCAAAGTTAACTCACAGACCAACATCAACTTTCAGCTGATTGGCGACAGACATGAGGTCTTAGGGGAGACTGTTGTTGCATCAAATGTTTCTGTCAAACATGGTTGAACTGATGACGACTTGTCAAAAAATGATAAGAGAGATTTGTTTACTTGTGTTCCCGGAGGCCCAGGTTTTCCCTTTGTGATGAGGGCAGCGTGATCAAGAGGAGACAAAACAGTTAAAATTGAAGGCGTCACACTGCTAAACATAGTCCGCATTTGCAACACAAAAGGGAAAAAAAAAATAAAGGAGCGCTCAAGGGTGGCACACACAAAAAAGTTAATTACTCTACATATCACAGCAGAAATCGTGAAGTCACAGGAGGATAGCAGATTGTGAGGACGGTGACAGAGAAGAATGTGGTCAATGAACATGATCATCAGTGAGACTGGAACATACCGGCTCTCCTTTTTCACCCTTGTTTCCGTCAGTACCCTTTTAAAAAGGAAAAAATGAAGTTTTGTGAAAGCATTGCAATTAAATCAGAATTATTGTAGTTACTTATATTTATAGCCACACTACATAACAAATGGATTAACAGAATGGTAAAGACATCTTCAGGTTTATTTTAATCTTGACTTACAGACAGGCCGGGTTTCCCCCCGTCACCTTTTTCTCCAGGGTCCCCTGGTCGTCCTGGTAACCCTAGAGGACCCTGATGCACAACAAGAAAGGAATTAAAAGGTTTAATCTTTTTGCAATCAGAGCCCCAAATTTTTTCATCATCATTTTTTTCAGCTTCAAAAGAAATACCCTGATTCCCCTGTCGCCGGGTTCTCCAGGTGGCCCTTGATCACCCTGTGAAAGAGAAAAATAAAATATTTTATTGGCTAAAGCCTCACACACACCATGAAAAAGGTTTTTAAGTTCAAATCATGTTTAACTGTACCTTCATCCCTGGGTCACCTTTAACTCCAGATATACCCTACACACACACACACAAAGAACAGTCAACAAGTATTACATATATAAATATTTACCCAGGCACAACTCATCATTTTTCTGTGCTCCAGCTGAAATGAATTCTTTTATCTGTACACGCTCTACTCTTCTTCTCCTTCTTCTGCATAAACAACAGGCAATAGAATCATTGCTGCAACAACCACTCAGGATTTACTTACATCTTTACCTCTTAATCCTGGTTCTCCAGGATTGCCACGTAAGCCAATATTCCCTTTTTCACCTTTAGAGCCGTCATGCCCCTGAACAAAGACAGAAATCATCATCCTGTACAGAAGCATTAACAGTAATTGTAGTTATTATAATGAATGGTTTTAGTAAAATTTCAACAGAATGTACAACATATGTGTTGAATTTTTAAAGAGTGAGGTGTCAGGTGAGGATGTAAATATACACAGTGACCTTTCCACCCTGGATGTGAATCCTTTATTTAATTAAATTGCCAAATTATATATTGTATATATACACTTGTCTGAACAGGGGAAAACACAACAAGACTCACATACATACATGTATGATTTGATAGCATTAGCTTATTTAGAATCAAATGCTAGCATTCACAGTCAGCATTGTTCTTTTAGCATTCAACTTTACCAATGGAAAAATGTTTGCCTCAAAAGCTGCTAAATGTTTCACTATAAACACGATATTGAGACCTCCTTCATCTGCATGCTGTTGGCTGTTTGGATCATACAGGGATGTTTTAAAGTGTTTTTGTTCTAAACAGCCACATGCCTGCTGTTACAAGAAATGAGGTTGTGGAAAACACAGAGAGAGAATCAAAACAAAAAAAAGTGAATAAACATGAAAGATGCTGAAGAAAGCCCGGCAGAGGGGCACTGCAAAGTGATGGCTGCAGGTTCCTTGTGGCTGCTTTCCATGACTAACATTAAAGCATAAAGCCAGTTTCACTTACCTTCGGTCCTGGTTTTCCAGATAACCCAACGTTTCCCTAAGAATGAAAAAAAAGCATCATAACAACGATCAGCAGGTGCTTAAGTATCACAGGGTGACAGTAAACTTAAAGCAATAAGTGACTCACCCTCTCGCCATTTTCTCCTTTTGGCCCTTGCTGTCCTGGAATCCCGAAGCCAGGACTGCCCTGTACATCAGAACAAACCAATATTACATCTAATCCTTGTGCAATTAATGTCTGATGTTTGGACATTTGGACAGTATTCCTCTCTATTAACCTTGTCTCCTTTGTCTCCTTGTTCTCCTTTTATTCCCTGAGGGCCCATGGGACCAACTGGACCGACGTCCCCCTGACAAACAGAAAATATGAACACAAACATATCAATCAACACAAGTCTGATCAGCTAAACTGAACATTTCTCAACAGGACCCTGCGGACTGAAATTAAAGAGGTCCTGTTCAATGGAGCATTCGGAAGCTAACCGCAAAAGCTAATAAAGAGAAAATCTTAATTGTGTTTGATAAGCAGACCCAGAGGACAGAGTGTGAGTGTGCGAGAACACCCGGAACAATTAATTACCAATGTTTTCATGGAATAAAACATCAAGAGAATCATTCCCTTCTGGCTGACTGACTTATATTAGGCCAGAAAAGATAAATACATGCAAACAGCTCAGATGTACATGTGTGCTAATTCAAAAAGGTGCAGCAGCCACACGTACACTGCTTTTCCCTTAAATCTGTAGCCAGGCAGCAGAAGTTTTAATTACAAGACGTAATTTTATAAATATATTGTGACCTACATGGACCTACTTTAACCAGCGGGGGAAGATTTTGGTGGTTAGGTGTGAGACATTTCTGTATTTCTATTTTTGCTCATATAATAAAGTGGGTGGTGATTTTAGAAAAATCACCAGTCAATCAAAATAATCAAACCACCACAGAAGCTGATCTATTTTACCGCTTGCCACGTGGTGGGATTTGGTCATGAAAGTTAAAAAATTTTAAAATTAATTAAAAATGTGTTTTCAAATGGATTAACTGTGGACTTACCCTGGCACCCTTTTTTCCTGTTGGACCAATAATCTTTTGTGGGAAAAAAAGACAGAAATGAGAAAGTTCTAATTATGGACGTGCTTTTTAAAAAATGGAAATAGGTGTTTTCTTACACCCTTGGCAGGATCTCCAGGAACTCCTCTTGGACCTTCATCTCCTTTTAACCCCATCGGCCCCGTCAATCCCTACAAGTGAGGGAAACATTTTGTTTGTGTATCTTTAAAATGGACCATTTTTAAATAAAAATTTCAACTGGGATAATGACTGTAATAAACATCATTTGTGGGAATCTCTTCCAAAGGATTTCACTGCCTCAAATTAAAAATCACTGAAGCAGAAAAAAAAATGGGCCGCGTTTGCACAAAGATGCCCAGTGAGGTTTGACAATTTGGATCATGATCGCATGTAATCACAACCATTGCTGATGGAGCCCAGAATAAATGGACTTCCTCACGTGTTCATTTATCAGTCTACATGTCTGTTTGTGCACCACGCTCTCCTCCAGGTGTGTTTTTAGAGCTGGTCTGAATTTAAGGAAGTAATTATGATTATGTTATGTTTCAGTGTTCAGGCAGTGTGTAAACAGAATATATGGATTGATAAAATGTGTATACACTGTCATTATTGTTAAGCCACATTTTAAAAGATGTAATTGTCTCTCACTGTGGGTCCTTGTGGTCCTATTGGTCCCATCTCTCCTTGTTCTCCCTAAGAAAAATAAAATCCTTAATTTCACACAGAAAATTTCATGCATGAATTATTTTTTAAACTGTATAAATAAACTGAATAAACTATTTTTCTCTTTTATCCTATTAACCAGTGAATGTTTTCCCTTAATAAAAAAGAGTGACTCATAGGAAGAACTCACCTTGTCCCCTTGCTCTCCTTTAAATCCCTTTTTCCCCTGCAGGTAAAAATGACTTGTTTTGAATCTTTTCATCACTGATTCTTACACAGTGTTCATCCTTAGTTACAGTTGCAGAATGAATTCACATGGATCTGAGTTTAAAACATGCAGTCAGTCAGTGTTTGCTATTGAATTGGAGATGAGGATGAAGTGCACACCCGAGGTCCGATGATTCCCTGGATGCCCTGCTCTCCACGCTCACCCTTTAAAAACAGATTGAACAAAATTATTATCCTGCAAGCAAAAAGATTTGAGTGAACTTTATGTTAAGAGTTTTGGTACCTTCGGGCCAAGAGGTCCTGTTAAGCCAACATTTCCCTTCAAGATAAAAGTTCAGAGAGTGAAACACAGAAGCTTGAGTTTTTTTTTCTTGTGATTGTGTGCTGTGATTGCACCTTCTCTCCTGGCTCTCCACGAGGACCTTCAATACCTTGTATCCCAATTCCATCTTCACCCTGCACAAAAAATTAAACTTTTGTCTTCATTTTGTGTTTGACATTCAAAAACTTTTTTTTTTTCGTGGGTCAGGCAAAATTAGAAGCACTTTTTACCTTCACTCCTTTCTGACCGGGTAATCCTGGAACTCCATCAATGCCAATAGGACCAGGCAAACCAGCAATACCCTACACAGAAACAAGCCACAGAAACACATGAAAACATGCTGACTGTCCTTTATCACTTTTCACTTTTCACTGTACTCACATCTTTTCCTGGCTCTCCTTTGTCCCCCTTTACACCTGGCTTTCCACGTAAACCCTGTCAAAAATGGATAAAAAACATTATTTGTAATAAAAGTATGTGTGTTATATGAATTGATAATCCATATGCAAGTTCACACCACTATCCTTGTTAACTCCATAACATCTCAGAGACAAATTAAGATATTTGTACTTGTCATCTGTCATTGACTGAACTCAAAGTAAATGTACAAGTGTATCATTCCATTAATAAAATTGAATAAAGGGAGAGAATTCATGCTTACTTTTGCTCCAGGTTCTCCAGGATCTCCCTACAAACAGTGAAAGCAGCTCTATTAGACTCAAACCACATTATACTTCATAATACTGCAATTTGTCTTAACAGTATATGATGTCATACAAAGATATGACAAGTATGAAACATAACAAACACAAGAGCTGATCTGTCTGAATTACCTTGACAGATATTCCTGGTGACCCTGGTGGTCCCGGCTGGCCAGGCAGACCTGGAGCTCCATTGACTCCAGGTACACCAGGAGGTCCCTGAGGTCCCTGTAACATGTAAACATGTGACATTTGAGTTGTTCTAAAGTTCATTTAAATGCTCTTAATCTGTTTTTTTAAAGTGCTTACTGAGGATCCCGGCTCTCCTTTACGTCCAGGTACGAAATTTGCATCCGTGCCTGCTATAACATATCCCGGCTCTCCCTGCAAACATAAATAAATTCGAGGTTGGACACACAAAGTTCAAAATTGGGCAGAAAGCAACCAAATGGAATGCATGCACTTACTCTTTCTCCTCTCTGTCCTTTTGGACCAGTCAGCCCAGGAAGACCCTGCCACAGAGATATGAAAAGTAATAATTATCATAATTAAGGCAAAAACTTTCTTCCTTGAATAAAGGTGGTTTGGAGAATCTATAGTGAAAAAGTATTTCAGCTAACAATGTAATTTTGATCTCACCATGTCACCTGGAACACCTGGTGGGCCCTGAAAAAAGCAAAGTAATATTATTTTCATGTTCAGATCAAGTCAGTGTGGAGTTTTTATTGTCTCTGAATTCAGTTACCCGCTGGCCAGCAGAACCCGGGGGTCCAGTTCTTCCTGGTCTCCCTGGCAACCCAGGAACACCATCTGTTCCTGGAGGTCCCTGTCAAATTATGGCACAAGAGTCAGTCTGGAAAATTAAATAAGAGGTGTACCGATCAAAGCCATACTCACACACCTACTGCACCGTTATGAGATTAGATGGATTAGCTAGAATAACACATCTGAAGATTGCTTTTATTACATATTGCAGCCTGAACATGGACCTTTTTTAAAAAAACAGTGAGAATACTGATATGATGTGTTGTTGTCTGTGCTGCACATTCAGCTATTTGTCAAAATAAAGTCCTAAAAATCAAAAAGTGATTACTGTGAAGTGTTGTTGTTTTTTTTTACCTTCTCTCCTCTCTCTCCTTTTGAAGATGTGAAAGGGTCAAACTGTCCAGGGCTTTGCCTGAATCTCTACATTAACAAATAATAACACTTTTAGTTAATAAGGAAGGAAAAGAAATGGACCACAGGGCAGAAATGTGTGGAATTAATTAAAAGTGCCCTGAAGGAAATAGTTAAAAACATACCAGACCTCCAAGGCCAAAACCATCTCCCTAAAAGAATGATTATGGAAATGAAATTAAAACTGTTTTACTAGAATTTTAAAATAACTTTGTATCAATTAACTCACTTTTTCCCCTTTCTGGCCCTGGGAAGACAGATAATTTAAATTGCTTATTAATACAATATTCATACAATGATTCATGATTTTGACTGAGTTTCTACACCAACCTTCACACACTGGTTGGGACAGGGACCCTGAGGCTTCAGCAGCTCCTCTGGGTCATCGGTTGGAGTGTCTAACTGAGCAAACTGAAAGTAAAAAGACTGATTAGCTGTTGAATATGGATAGTATAATTGGCTCTGATCACGTTCCCCTCTGCTCTGACATCAAAATGAAGTCAAGAACGGTGGCGTGTTTTCTCCTGTGTCCTGTCGAGTCTTTGTGTGAGGATGAAATGTAAATGTATAAACTATAATAGATCATATATTTTTGCCTTACCTCATCATGTAGTTCAAACTCAGCCAAGAGTTCCTCGCTGCAAATGGCTTTGATAAATTCTCTCTCTATGGAGGGGAAGTCCTCAAAAGTTGGTGAGTAGAAAATATTTTTGTAGCTGGTGGGAGCTGCAATTTTATTTAGCTCCTCCATGTCTGCATTAGAAACTCCAACAGCCAGGACACTAACCCCTACAGGGGGAGAGGAGACAGATTCAAAACACAAAACTTTTAATTAGCAGCATCCCTTTTTTACAGGCTTTGGGGAGATTTTCATAAGCACTGACCTAAAGCACGCGCAATTCTGGAGGGTTGCAGCACATTATCCTGGGCCCGGCCGTCTGTAATCAGAACCAGGACATGGGCCACGTCCTGCCTCATCCCCAAGGACTCCTGGAACAGTTCTTGCAGAACGTAGCTAATGCCTTTCCCTGGAGACATAAAGAAGTTTTAAGAGCAAATAAGTCATAAATTCTAGTGTACATAATTTACAATAATTTTAAAGGACCAGTATGTAGGATGCTCTTGTAGCTATATTAGAAATGGAGTATTCTTAATGCTGTTTTTATATGTGTACGATCATCACAGCTTGGGATTAAATCTTCATAAGAAGCAACTGTGACAGTATTGTTTTTAATTAATTAGCCTGTCCTTTTGAAATTAAAACATTAATATCTTATATCAGCTTTATAAAATGAATGTGCATCTCAATGTGCAGCGAAAGTGTCATATTACATCATCAATAGTTAGTGTGATCTTATTTTCTCAGTATGACAGCTGTTAGAGGTGTGACGTCCACAGCAGGATCTAAACACTGTTAAAGGAATTACCTGCCATCTGATGACAGGTGGCAAACAAAGAAAAAAAAAAACAAACAAAAAAAACAATGTGCACATCTGAGGGAGTGTGAGTGTCACTAACCTGTTTTGGTGTTGCCTCCCCCGTAGCGCAGCGCTCTGAGGGCTCTGAGCATGGAGTTTCTGTCTTTGATGTCATTCAGACGGAATTCAATTCGAGGCTCATCGCTGTAATGAACCACGGCTATCTGAGAGATTGATGGAAAAAATGCACATCATCAGAGAGTGAATGTGCTGATCTGAAACATTGCCTTGTTTTAGTTTGAATCCGGCATTTTGGTGGACCTACCAAATCACAGTGAGGAAAGTACACACCTGAAGCCACCTCTTAATGACAATATCAATACAACAACAACAAAAAAACAATGTCCAGAGCGACTAACCTGTGTGCCCTGTGCACCAATAACAGGGAAATAAGTGGCCACTCGGAATATAAAGTCCTTCATCTTGATGAAGTTGTTAGCACCAATACTCGATGACTCATCCACCAGGAATACTATGTCTGCTTTGGTTTTACCACACACTGACAAACAAGGACAGAAACATATATTAAAGAGTAAATATACTGTTAATGACCTATCTCAATAAAAAAGAATATAAAGCAAAAAAATACCTGGTTGTGGAGCTGTTGTCTCTGTGTACAGGGGGGTTGTTTGCAGGGAGGGGGCTGCTGCTGGTGCCTTGGGTTCAGCTGGCTGACGTGGAGGTTTCTTGGTTGTTAAGGGGCTAATTGGTGGCACAGCAATGGGATGCCTGGTGGTCCTGGTGGCTGACTGAGAGACGGTAGTGTTGATGATGGAGGCCATCGTGGAGTGGGGGGCCGCAGTGGTGGGCATAGGCTTCACTTTTATCACAGTAGGATCAGGTCCCACTGAGTAGTACAGAGTCAGAGCAGAGGTTTTATGTTGTTACTGTCATCTTTAAGTATTGTAATGTGCCAGAGAACGATAACATATTCTTACATATTCTCTGATACACAGTGCTTATAGGCCCCTCCACCTCTCCATACAAAGGTCTGATGGTGAAAATGTATGTTCTGCCATACAAGAGATCACTGATCTTATAGGAGGAGAAGCCTGGGCCCAGGACCTCTGTTTTAGTCTCCAACACTAACAACAAGGAAACAAGGAAATCAAAAAACAGCCCTATTTTAGTCTAAAATAATGAACACGTTGATTAGTAAATGTTAATAAACTCAGCAATAACATGTGCGATATACTGTAAAATTTTATCTAATGTGGTAAAACATCCACTGCTGACCTGAGATGTGCCGCCAGGAGAGCAGGTATCCAGAAACACCAGCCACACGTGTCCAGTTCAGAACAGTGCTGCTGTCTGTAGTGTTCAGAGCAGCAAATCCCTCCACTTTTGGAAGATCCACTGACACACATAAAAAAAACACAAATGAATAATTAAAGAAACAAACATAACAGGTCCGAGGCTATATTTGAAGAAAATAATCCATTATTTTAGTTTGTATCAACAGTGTTTTGATGTAAATCCTCTCCTCTGCTGCCAGTAGGGAGGGAAAAACCTGCGACTGTGAACACGTGTTATACTGCATCACGCTGTCAGCTACAGACAGGACTCACAGGTACGAGCTGTGACCAGCACTGGGCTTCCCTCCCGGCTGCCCACCATGGGGGACACCTGGATCTTATAGGCTGAGCTCTCCCGCAGGTTGCTGATGGTAAAGCTGGTGGAAGCAGCAGATACCACATGGGATTTCTCATCACCCCCTGGTGCAGAAAATAATTAAATTCAGCAGCAAAAATGTTGAATTTCTCAGAACAATTAATAACTGCAGATGATAAGAGCGTTTCTCTTACCCAGGAAAGGAATCCAGGAGATTTTGTACCCAGAGGCCCCTGATGTTTTCCTCCAGGACAAGGTGAAGGAATTTACTCCAATGTCCAGAACCTTCACCTCTCTCACTGCCTGGATCGGTTCTGTTTCTGAGACTGCAGCTAAGAAGTCACAACACACAATCATATCAGATAATACACACTAATTACTATCCTGATTCGATACCATAGAGCCTTTTTTCTAGAAAGAATCACAAAAAACATCCAAACAAAAAGAAACCTTTCTTTGAAAATTCAAATCAGAATTCATTAAAACTGACTTAATTAAACAGCTGAATGAATGACTGTGTGTTTATGCACACACCCTATCATTTTACAGTGTTATAAACTTCACGTCAACTTGGTGGTAAACACTAACTTTGACAGTGACAGTGATAAAATGATAGCAGCCCTGCTGATTTGGCCACAGTGACACATACTACAAGTGACAGCGACAGCAACTGTGGTTAAAACTGGAGGACCAAAGTATATGACTTGTCAGTCAAACAGACATCAGGAGGAAGCCGTGGCACGAGATGTAGAACTTTGCAGTCCCATTTAATTACAGTGGGTGAGCAGCTGCACAGAGCTATTTAGATCCAAAGATGAATCAACTTAAATTAAAATGAACAGAGACCTCATTTCCTGTACCTGTGAGCTGAGACAGGGAGATTTCTGGCCCCTCCGAGTTGCCATACACTGCACAGATGGTGATTGTGTAGGTTGACTGTGGGTTCAGGTCTGTGATACGGTGGAAGAGGACACTGCGGTCCAGGTACTGGGACTGAAGTTTGCTACCATCTGAAAGTATGCGCACAAACACAAAAATGAATGACATTTATTAAAACAACAGAAAAAACACAGTTTGGATGAATATATCACCTGTGGTCCAAGTGAGTTTATATTCAGTGGCTCCAACAATGGGACTCCACTCCACATCAATAGTGGTGCTTGTGTATGATGTCACCTTGAAGTTGGACACATATCCCAAAGGAGCTGAGAAAGTAAAAGATGCAAGTATAGCAAGTATGCTGTATAGTATGTGTATAGTACATGCAAAGATGAGCCTGCTTTTGTACATATATTGCTGTGATTTTTTTACCCACTAGTGTCACTTGTAGATCAGTGAAATATCATCACTATCATCATCATCATCATCAACATTACTGTCTAGACATAACTATATTTTTGTTGCACAGATGTGAAAGAAAATAGGTCAGGTCAAAATAAAGTCCTTTCGGTGTCAGTCCTGCTGACTGACTGACATTTACTACAAGTGACAGTGGCAGAGACTGTGGTTAAAAGAGGACAGAGTCTGCAAAATAATGGAACACACTAACATCCGAATAGATGTGATGTTACAACATAAAAAGCAAAACTGCAGTGTTCAGCATAAGTAAGTAAAAAAGACTGTTGTGCAACAGGTGACTGGTGTCGTATACAGACACTCACAGGTTCTGAAGGTAGCAGTGATACCGGGCCCAACGGCAGATCCAAACAGCACATACAGAGTCAGAACATACTCCGTATCATGAGCGGCATTCTTCAGCTGGTATTCTGTGGTGCTGCTGTTCAGGGCCAACTGTCTGGGACGATCCCGACCAACAAACTCTGAAAGTAGAATTAACATTACACACACATCGCATCGTTCTTTCTTTCAACATATAATTCCCAAATGACTTTCTTCTCTTTAGGTTGGCACCAGAGGCAGCTCCACTGTACACAACATCCGCCTTCTTTTTTCTTTTTACTTCATATCAAAAGCATCTGGCAGACTGTTGGGGTTACAAAGTCCGTTGGAAAAAGTAGTGGCATTTCAAAAGCTGCTGTCACAGTGAGTGTTTTAGTAGGGGAAAAAAAATTCACGTTATCACACAGAAAAACTGTGCACTAAAACAAGTGTGCTTTGTACCTAGTTAAAACATACAGAAATGTGTAAAACACATGGGTGTTATTGAGAGAACTCAATAGAAAATGCTATTCACACCCATGTGACCATGCTATTTGCACCCTAAATAGTCAGACAGTGTCTCTTCCCATTGAAAAAGAGAGGCAGTGACATTACCTGGGGTGGGTCCCCATGCCAGTCTGTATCCTGTGGCTCCTGGCACACTATTCCATGAGATAACAGCGGTACTAGTACTCACAGCAGATACCTTCAGAGTTTGTACTGCACTGCTTTCCACTAAGAAAAATGAAGAGGCAGAGAGAGAAAGTGAGGGCTGACGTGTCTTATCTAGTTATGCTTCATAATCACATTCATATTTTTTTGTAATTTAGTTACAGGTTTTGATGTTAGTGGTGATGATGGGTCCCTCGATGTCTCCAAAGATTGGGTTGATGGTAACTGTGTACGCTGAGCCTGTGTGGAGGCCCTGAATCATGTAGAAGTTAAAGGTGTCTCCAAGGTTTATGTTCTCAATGTGTCCATCTAAAAGACAGAGAAACATCAGTGATGGTTTATGTCAGATTTAAATGACATGAGATAAACTTAAGGTCAGACATTTAGCTCCAAGTAATCCACAGTACCTGGGGATTCCCAGGTGAGACGGTATCCTGTAGCACCTCTGACTGATGTCCACCTTGCTTGAACTGTGTCTGTAGTAGCATTCTGAACCAGGAACTGTTGAACTGGTACCAGCTTTACTGTTAAACACACACATACATGCATGTTGAAGACTGAAGAAAAATCACTTGTTTATACACAATATCATGGTGACAGTCTTATTGTGTGTAATAGCTGACATGGCTTTGTTTCCTGTAACAACAGCACCCCTCTGTGGAGTAAATGCTGAACTACATGTTACCTGCTTTCTTCTGTTATATTTTTCAAGCTATTAAATGACTTACACTTGTGGATTGGCTGCACCTATACAGTTATGTTGTAATATGATTATGACATTATGACCAAAAATTAAAACATAAAAATAACATACATGTCTTGCCCACTAACGAAACCGGTTCACTTGGTCCTTCAGGGTAAACTGCGTAAATACTGACAGTGTACTTCTTATCTTCTTCCAGGCTGTCAATTACATGAGACGAGGTGTCTCCAGGAAGCAGACGCTCATAAGTGAATCCTGGTCGGTTGGCTGTGGAACAATCATAAATCCAGAAAAATCTATACCTGAAAAATTACTCCAATGATACATGCTCAAATGAATGAAATGACATTCAATAATTTGAGAAATAGTTTTATACTAATCTGAAAATAAATAAGAATATATGACAATTTGTCAGCATACATCGTGGGATGAAGATCTTGTATCCATCGGGTTTCCCTAGAGGAGGTGTCCAGCCAAGGCGCAAAGAGAACAGTCCCTCCTCTATGACACGGAAGTTTGACACCTGGGGCAAAAGGGCTAAGAGACACCAAGTTGTTGCACATACAAACCCACATAGTATTAACTGTACATGTGTGAGGCAGTGAGGTACATACTTGTCTTTACAGTGATTGTTGCAGAGTCTCCTATGAGGCTGGGGTAGATTGCATAGACAGTGAGCGAGTAGTCTGTTTTGGGTTTCAGCTCTGTCACCAGAGCAGTGCTTACATCTGCCTTCAGATCCACCTGTTAAATACAGAGAAGGGAAAAAAGGAGCTTCCAGTGAGAGACAGAGAGAGCAAAAGAGACTGACATGGACAGTGAGATGACTGGTCAAAGAGGAGGATGAAGAGGGAATGCAGTTATACAGTAAAAAAAAAATCTTCCATTTCTTGATAGGAATCTTACATCCTGGCATCTTTATTGTTTTTGTCCAGCACCTTTTCTCTATTAAATCAAACAATGTTATCTATGTGCTTACATAATGCAGGAAATAAAATTCGACTGTGTAAGTACATCTGTCCCTCTCTGTCAGGGGTATCTGCTGCAGTATAGTGAACATTTAAAGTAAAGTGAGTTCAAGCGTTCAATATAATCATCCACTCTGTCTTACAATGTAGCTGAACAACAGCACAACTACTGAATGCAATCCCTCACCTGCCTCTGCTTCAGGTGAACATGAGGCCCCTGGGAGCTGAGAGGGGCGACCAGGAGGCGATATCCGGTGACATCACCTGTGGCCTGGCTCCATGTCAGTCTGAGGGAACTGTGGGCCAGTTCACTGACCTGCAGGTCTCTGGGACCCACCACACGCTCCTCAACTATGGAAAAGACGAGGAGGGGAAAATAAAATATTATTGATGAAAAAAAAAGAAGCTGCATGTTTACAATGATACAATTCATGAATATAAAAATGCAACTAGCTGTCAATGTGAAGGAAACTTATATAACAAAACTTACTGGGCTGGGAAGATTTCACAGGACGGGGTGGCTCGGAGGCAGTAAAACACACTCTGCGGGAAAGTTTAGGCAGGATGGTGTCCAGGAGAGACACATCAGTTCCCAGCAATACATGTTCCTCATATGGTTCAGACACAATCCTCTGCAGCTCCGACCCATCCGCTTCTTGGACACCTGCTCACAGGAGAAGATGAGTGTGTGATGCGTGATGAGTCTCTTTACATGCTCGGATATAAAATGGCTAATGATAAGCTCGTGGCCTCGGCTGGACAAAAAATAAGTTTAGTCCTGTCTAAGAAAAAGGAGTCCACCTGCCTTATTCACCTGGTTTACCTTCAGACTGCGATTTTCCCGAGATGCAGGAAAAGATGCAGGGAACATAGATGTATTGACTGTGCAATTAACTTTTTAGCACTAATAATGTGTAGAGCCTTTGATTACTGTTGGATTCTTCTTTTGAATTCTTAGTATGAACCGATGCCGATTCTGTTGCTTAACAGTTTCTCCACATGCTTTTTTTATCACCACCAGGGGGAGCTGTGGCATTTGTGGCAAGTGATTTAATTTGAAAAGATGCATTGAATATACCCATAGACAGACATACTGTATAAGCACATGAGTATTAAGCATGCTTCCTTGGTCCCAGTTTGTGTAAATGGGGCCTTCAAACACTCAAAGCAGAATCCCAGTTGAGATGTAAAATGCATTTCCCTACAATTCATATTTTTTTTTATAGTTGTTTGGATAAACAGAACTTAAAGGTGCACACATAGGAACATTTGTGTTATCTGTACTACAACTGTCACCAAATTGCATATCTAGTGGATGAAACACCGGTGGACCTTCTCTGCAGATGTGATGAATGAGAGGAGCAGGCCTCAGTGTCAGAGGTGCAGACCGCGGGGGGGGGGGGGGGTGGGGGGGGGGGGGGCGGACACTGAATCATCTAATGAAAAATGGCTGCGATTAGCACACCATTGGCTAATGAGCAGTAATTATTGCACCACTGCTGGCTGAGTGTGTGTGTGTGTGTGTGTGTGTGCATGTGTGGGTAAAGATATTTTGCACACACAGTGTTTATTCATGAGTGGGGAGAACGCTGATGCAAGAGTGTCAGGAAGTGCACCTTAACATATACAGCAGAAGTTGGATTAATCACTTACACACACACTCTTATGTTTGCACACTTACATGAGTGCGCCCTGATATTCACAAACAAGAATCCTACACACACACACACAAATACTCACACTGAATCCAATGAATTCCAATGTACAGGACATGAATTTCTAACTGCAAACACTGCAGATAAGCCGGCGGAGCTCAGATAAAATCTGAGGGGGCCGCTGCAGTGGGATGTTGAAGGAATCCACAATACCAACTTCAACACTCACCTACTGCGAAGAGAGCAATTCCATTGTCAGCCACTGCTCTGGCTGCATCATTAACCGAGTCATCAGAGCGTCCATTTGTGATCAAAACAGCAATCTGTGACAGAAAAGTGATGGTATTAAGCAGCAGCTAATATAAAGCTAACAATATGCCTATGAATGAACACACCTGTGCCAAAATGGCTTGTTGTTTCTAGCTTTGTTTTGTTTGCTGTTGGCATCACTGGGTTGAAAAAAAACCCCAAAGAAACAATGTTCTTCTACTGAAAGCCTCCACAGACTTTTGACATGTTTTAGCTCATAATTGGATACATAATTAAATAAATCAAACACAGAGACAAAGTGGAATTCAAGGATGCTGGCTCACAGCTGAGACTAATAATTTACCCATTAAGAAAAATGTAGTCAGTTCATTCAAAGTTCATCCCACAGTCAATGAATATGGAGGGCAGAGAAAGTGTCAGTATGAGAATGTAGTTCCTTCTTTGCATGTGCTCAGGCTGTGCAATTCAATATATCAGCCTAATCCTCAATTCTCTGCCTTCCCACATCAAGTGTGCTGCTGCAAGATGATTCACACACACACACGCTCAGAGATAGAGATGATTGGAATGCTAACCAGCTGTGCTACACTACAGTATTAGACTGTCAGAGAAATATAGCTGATAGAAAAGGAAAGAGGTTGGAAGGAAAAGTGCATTTAGATATTTGATAACAAACTTCTAAGGCAAGTTTTGTTAGAGTAAGTCACTGACTTTGCGGTAACTGGGTCCAAAGAATAGATCTACTTTGAATGTATCATGGGTGGAAAAGTTACCAACAGTTAGATGGCATGCTGTGGAAAATGTACCACCTTTGCCTTTGTTTTTCAAAGCAGAAGATGAGAATCGAACAAAAATCCATTACAAATTTGTGCCAGACACACTATCAATTTGTATTCTGAGCATAAAACAAGAGCATTTAATCAGATTCACAGTGGTGTGAAAATGGCAGACTGGTTTGTTTTGTTGTTGTTGTTGTTTTCCCACAGTGTCCTGCAGAGTACAAATACAGACTCCTGACTAGTCATTTCCTTTTGCTGCAGGGCCACAACAGACATACATGTGTTTGCAGCATGGGCTCACATCAATCATTTCCCATCATACTGTCAAACATTTAACAAGATTTAAGCTCTTCAGATTTCAGTGTGTATGTGAGAACTGCTAAGCAGAGTAGTATTTCAGTCAGAGGGGTTGAATGAATTGTCACATGATCACACACATACCTTTGGGGCTAAATCTCGACTGATGGCAGGGCTGAAAACAGAATCAACCAGGAACTGGAGGGCACTGCCAGTCCTCCTGGATCCACCCTCATAGGGAAGATCTCTGATGGCTCTGAGCACCTCCTCAAGTGAGCTGTAGTCTGTCAAAGCTATCCGCATCCTGCAAGGAGATTATGTTGAAATGATGGAACAACAATCATTGTTATGTGTACATAGAATGTGGCGGGATGACCCAACGCCATATGTGTTCCTATTAGAGATCCTTGAACTTTAACATGAATGCATGCATTCTATGCTTTACCCGAGTTGATTGATAAATCTGTGGCCTAAAGCTGGAGGAGTTTATTCAAGTGTGATAAGCCTGACCTTGGAACATCCCCAAAGACGGTGACTCCAAAGCGTACACCCTCAGGTCCCACAGTGCTGTCCTGAAAGGAGGATATGACGGCTGAGATGAAGACTTTGACTCTGGAAAAGCTAGTGTGACCAATGCTCCACGACTCATCCACCAGAAACACTATGTCCGCCTGCACCACTGTCTTGCATACTGATGGGAGAAGAGTGGACAAAGAGCAGAAGAATAGAAGACACAATTTAAAATAAAATAGATAAGAGTGACATACAAGTAAAAGGATGTTATTTGTTGCTGTGCACTTCATTCCAACATTGACCACCAGATAGCAGTCTTGTTCCATCCTGTTTAGGCTTCATTTGCTTCTGTCATGCAGCCAGAACATTGCACAAATCCCCATGAATTTTTAATGAGACACAAGTGAGCCAAAGAGACTATCAATATTCTGAGCACTCCAGCAATAAAACTTTAGTACAGCGATGAGGAACGCTTAGAATAATAAGGTAAACACACCCAAAATCAGGGTCAGTCCCCATGCCCAAGCAAACAAATGCATTTAAGATCAGGATGTGCTGCATTCAGAGGGATTTAGATGCTTTTTTAATGTGAACTTAAACAGCCATACAGTGGATGCACTAGATACATGCATGCACTCTCTCTCTCACGCACACATATAAACATGTAGCCTGCTGAGTCTGCAAGCACTGAGCAAGTCAGTACTTTGGCATCACATATGCAATAAAGTAAAGTGACGACAGCATTGATAAGGCTAGTGAATAGGAGATAGGCACTGGTGATTGTTCTGTAAGTGATAAGTGATTCTCTGCTGTCCTCTATTTCATTACCGAGCTCACTCTCCTCTATTATCTCGCCCCTTTCTTCCTTTGGCTGCAATCCCAGGATTCACTGGGGGTGACATATGTCTCCAGCCCATGGCGACCTAACATTATGTTCTCCCCCACACACCTATACATCTCTAGCTATGCACAGAGGAAGCTAAATATTTCTGTGGATACCATTTTGGAGACTTCACTTGTGCTGAGTTATTATCTTTGCCTGAATGGAAGCTGCCTTAAAATAATATATATTCAGCTGATTTATCTGTGACGAACTCAAATCCTAAATGCAGTTACAGATTATACAAAAATGGTCACCCTAGCTAGCACAAATGTGGATAAACCAACCATTGTAATACATTTTATGCTCCACAGTTTTCTGAAAGAGCACATAAAATATGGTAGAGACTCCAAGCAAGGAAACAGCTGGAGGCTGGTGTCTGTCAGACAGACACAGACTGCGGTGGAAAACGAGATCAATTATCCAGAAGTTTGTCTGTCTGGGCTGGCAGGCAAGATCGACATGCTCTGGATAAGGACACAACACATGCTGGGGGATTTGGAATGTTTTTTTTGTTTTTTTTGAAGGTTGTCTATGCTGATATCTCAAAGGTTCTATACACCTCTGTGCTGGACCAACATTGATTTACACATTAGATGTAGCACAGAGGCTTTAGCATATGTTGCAGGAAAAAAAAACCTCATCAGAAATAATGATCCGCAGCTGCAATCAGCTCCACAAAGATCAAGAGAGAAGACCATCAGAGAGCATGTGTGAAAGAAAGTCAAAGGACTGTCAGGGGTCAGGTTTTTCTAGATAAATGAATGTAAAAGTTCTTCCAGTTCCTAAGAAACCACAGAATTCTGAATAGAAGCACATTTACTGATTGTAAAAGAGAAAAACTAAATGATAGACAGAGCGAATATCAACTGTTTTCAGCGCCTCTTTTGGGTCCAATCTCCATCCACACGGTGTGAATTTGAATTTCACGAAGCCCATTGTGTGCAGTTAAAGGAACTACAAGTTACTGACAACAGCAGCATTAAACTCGGTTGACAATTGAGTCAACCAGAGGAACTCATTGCTTGCTGGTTGTGTGATGTGCATCTGTGCTACAGTCAGGAATTATGTCACACTGTAATCCATGAAGGCTTTGTGATTTGATGTGATTACTACAGCAGCTTACATTATACTTAAAACTAACTACTAACTACCAATTCAGTCGTCTGGCTCTCATAATTACAGTTAGGTACAGTTATGTATATAATGCCTGGTAGCAGGCTGTCAACATCACATGGGGTGGTGTGTGGAAATACTGTACATACCAATGAAGCTCTTGGCACTAAAGTTACTACTGACCCCTGCTGAATGCTCTCCAAAATCCTGTTTTACTACTCAGTTATATTTTGTGTCCTCTGAGACACGTTTCATGTTGCCATGTTGGGTTAGTGACTAAAATATGGTAGATGCTTTATAAAATTATGAAAAAGTGCATTTTAAATAATGTCATGTGCTACAAGAATCTTTAAACACACACATGAGAAGGTCTTCACATCACATCAGCTAAAAAAAAGTTGATCTATTCAAAGGCTTCTTCAATGGTTGAGAAATGTGGCCTTCACCCAATGGATCTTTTTCAGAATGCATCCTTTGAAGGTTGTATCTCTTGAATCGAGACAAAGCTGTTAAAATTCTCTTGGTGTTAGGCAGGTCATCGCTTGGCAGGGACCAACAAACAAACTCTAAGCCCCAGCAGTGGCTGTGTACAAACTTTGCAATGACAGTAGGGGGCCTCTGTGAGGGGGCTCCACCAGACTCCAATCACTTGTGTGAGTGTCACCTATTTCTAATGACAATGATGGTGGTACCTGTGGGTAACAATTCTTGACCTTCAATTGATTTACTGTCAAAAGTGAGATCAATGGAGCTTTTAGTTGTCACCTGACTTACTAATTCGATCACATGTTGCATCGCATGTTGCATCGCATGTTATATCCTAATATGACTTAACACTGTCAATAATAAACAACAGTAGAACCTGCAATGGAGCAGCAGCTTCTAATATATTCTTGGGCTATTTATATCCTTCCATAATTCTGCCCAACAACTTTACCAATCACTTTCTGCCAATCACATTCCAGGTGAGGAGAATCTAACTTTTGATTGGCTTATTGACCTTTGGGTGACATCCAATAGCACCTGAGGCGAGGGGTTCTGTATCCAGGGGATGGGTTTGACAGGCTGGCAGACAGAGTGCTGTACTGTACATGAGGCCAGCAGATGTTTAAACTCCCTGACTAGACACAGTCTGGAGAGGAGCCGTAGCTGGGTTTGTGTCTGCCCCATGTAGCAATCCAGGTGTGGAGATTTAATGATGGAGCGCTCGCACAGACTGTGTTCATTGAGCACCTGTCCTTTCTTTAGCCCGAGCATCTAAGTAGTTTAATTCATAGATCGGTGCACAAAGCTGACAGTCAGGCATATGGATCTGATTCAGAATTAAGCAGCTGACTATACCAGAAACCAGCAGGACCGATTTAAAGAACCAATGATTGGAAAAAGGAATGAGAAAATACAGATTAGCTGATAGGAAATATAGAAAATGTGTACGAGTGTGGCATCAGGTGTAAAAAATATCATCACTTACCTTCAACTTGTGCTGTAACACTTTGATGAGAGAGAGAAAGGGACAGCAGAAAAATCCACACAGACGAGTGGCCCATACTCTTTCTCTCCTCTTCTTCCACTTTCAATCACCTGCTCCTCCTCCTCTTCCTCCTCGGTTCTTCTTTTCACAAATCCTCTTCCTAAACTTTGCTCCTCAATTATCAAATCCGACCCTTATTTTTTTCCTATCTGAAAGTATGAACGGAGAGAGGGGGGGGAAGTAATTAAAGGTCCTCAAAGATAAAAACACAATCGGCCATTTTTAATTGGTAAAAACCTTGTAAGTCTTATTCAGAAGTTGAGCTTTTGTGTGTTTTATGCCACTGACAGACAGAAACTAGTTTGGACTGACTTGAATGAGACCTGTGAAGGATGAGACCTCCATCTATTTTCACACCATATTACACATCAAACTTTTCCATTGAACAAGACTGTGACTAATATACAGAAACATGTCTTTACAACCTGTTGGCCTTTATTGGGCATAGAGTCTCCTATCAGTGGTATGTACAGCTGCAGACAGGAGCTCTCCCTGTAAACAGCTTTATAAGAGACTCCACTGACTGCAATGGAAATGAAAGTATCACAGTGGTGATAAAAATGTCCAATAAAATCTCACAGGTTAAATAATTATGGGAAAAATCTAAACAAAATGGGAGCATTAAATGTTATTGATCTATTGTAGCTGGCTATTACAGCAGCTTTCTATATTCTGTATTAAATATCAGCAAGTCCTGTTAAACAAGTCCTGTTTAATAGATTAACCTATAATTAAAACAATGCAATAATATGCCTTAATAGTTCTGTATTAAAAAGATCTATAGTGTATGTGTTGCCATTTGACTGACAGCAGCTGACAGGCTGCTGAAATGTCAGTGTGGTGTGTTATGTAGGGAATGAGAGGTAAAGTAAATAAACCTGCTATGTAGCTACAAGGCAGACAGGGTGTTCAGAAATCAACATTATCAAAGCTGAGCTGTGGATGTGGGGGAGACAGGCGACTGGAGATGGCACTGCCTCTAAAAAAATGACAGCGGGACAGGTACATTTTTCTGACAGATGAGCCTCACTGGTGGAAGCTACATTCTTCACAACAATCTAGGGTTGTGGTTGTCTGCGAGAGGAAATGGAGGTACAGTAATGTTGTTGGATACAGAAAATCCTTTCTTTCTCTTTCTCTTCCTCGTCAGAGGGAAACTGCACGTTAGAAAAAAAAAATTAGCCCCAAGGCTAAAGCTTTTGACACAGGCAGGAGCGGCTAATGTCCCATTGGGACATTAGCTGCTTCACTAGAATATTACCTTTCACAGAGATGTGTACTATGTAAAGTGATATTGAAAAGCAAATCTAGAAGTATCCTGCAATCACATGAAATTATTATATCTTTACTGCTTTTGAGCTGTTCAAATCCTGCAGTAAAATCTGGCCACAGAGATTTGTGAGTGACAATATTTTATTAAGTGAATAGAATCTCTGCCTAAGCAGAGGGAATGTGACACTTATATCTGCACACTATGAAAGGAATCATGCAGCAGTAATGGTTCATCACATTTAAAATGATTGAACCATCAGAGAGCAACACATTCAACACATTAACAGTGATTGAGAGATGATGCTCGTGCTGTTATGTTTTAGATTAGGTTGTGAATCACCACATGCTTCTGCATACATGTGTCTCTGCCTCTGAGTACTGTACGAGCCTGTGCAAATTCATAAGCATAACATCAAAGAGAGATCTGCCTTCCCTCTATTATACATGACATGACACATTTCCTTTGGCTTTAAAGATTCACAGTCCGTCCTTTTAGTGTTGCCACACAAGAGCCCATTTCAACAGTGAATTAACATAAGAACATAAAAATAAATCAGATCAATGTGAAACAATCTAAATTCCAGAAATTTCCTTGCTGTGATTTGACCATCTGGTCTGACTAAGCCAGAATGGCTGAGGGCTGAATAGTTTACAACCTCTGCAGATGGAAGTGAGAGCTGGCAGGGCTTGAACTTTAATGTAACACAGCCAAAAAAAAACTACACTCTCCCCCTCACATACCAGTGCAGATCGAAGATCTGTCTCTGCATGTATTTTCTTATAACAGAAGGACAAACTCGAACGTGTGTTTTGATGACTGACAGCCAGTGCAGTGCAGTTTCTGTGGTGCAGCCATCCTGCAGAGGGACTTTTAAATGAGTGTTGAGAAAAGTAGCATTCAATCAGAACCAGAGAGTCTCATGATGGCTTTAATAGAGAGGTTTTTTCCAGTGGACCGCCATTGGACTTTATTTTGAGACAAGGCACAAATAACATATGGACCTCACATACATTTTTTTAATTATTATACGTATAATACTGAAACAAAGTCACAGTTTGTCCAGATGCAATATAAAATGTTGCAGTTGGTGCTGTTATTTTGCAAAGGATATTCAGCTTTAATATTAGCAAAGCTAAGCTAAACCAGCTGTTGTTTAGTGTTTGCTGCTTAGCACTAAACTGTGCATGGATGGAATTAGTCTCACGGGTATATGTAGTTATAAATCACAGTACAGCACAAGAGGAGAACACACAGGATCACCAGAGTTATCACACTTCCTCCACTGGGGGCCATTAATGTCTGCTAAAATTCATGACAATTGCTCCAGTCGTTGTTGAGATATTTCAGGCTAATCAACTGACATGAATGACGATGCCAAAAGATCACAGCTTGTGACCACAATACCTCAAGATATTCCTGCAACGTGTGCAATTACAAGCTCAAGTCAGATACTCTGACACATGCCCACAATGTCCCCACATTAAACACATTTGCGCAGGACTGCATCCATCACACTGACCACACTGGGATCACAGGCTGCCTTGCTGAGGGAAAAAGTGTGTTTACAGTGTTCGAGGCCTTTAGTTTATCACAGCCCCGAGAGGATTAAATAATGTTACAAAATGAAGTTTACTGTCCCTGGCCCTTATACTCCTCTCTTTGTGCCCTATCTCCATTTCACACCCACAGTAGCTCACACATCGAATGCCTGCAAGTCTAACTGCACGTCAGCTATTTCTACATAATGGCATTTTCCACCTCACCACTTCACAGGATGGATTATCCCTGTAGGTGGGAAACTGGTAACAGTGAAAATGCACACACACACACACTGCACTGCTACAATGTGAGAAAGCAGATGTCTTTGGTGCAACACATCAAATCTACATCTAATTCACACACTAACATATACATGAGCACACACGGTCGTACACAGCTCCGCAAGCTGCAGACTTCTGTCTTAATATCACTTTGCATTAGCAGCCAACCGACACAGACAAGTCTATGCATGGGAGGCAAATTCATTCATTCTACATAGTTTCATCTCCTGACAATGCTCTCACAAACAACCTCTTATTATTCATGATACACCAGTGTTGGCATGACTGTAAAATGCATGACACCTTCTTTTGAATTTTAAGTGTGTGCTCATGCAAAAACATGAGCATGCACAAGTTTTGCAAAAACATCAGAAATGTGCATGCATTTGCAGCAATTATGGTATCCTCTCACTATAAAGGAGCACTAACATCAGACAGGTTACGCTCTTTAAGGAGTAGTTTTACTGTAAAGAGTAGCAGTAATGGCTCACTATAAAGAGACCTGGCCTCAGTCCAGACACTTACGGTGCAACAAGGGTATCAGGGCAGTTAAGAATTCAAAACTACTCTGTAAAGCACCATATTAAAGAGCAGTTAAACGAATGGATTTTGACTACGGCCCTAAAATGGACCCATGCATTTTAACTTACCACTGCAGACATTTCATTATTTTCCCAGTCTAGGTGCTCTCTCCTCGTAAGAGTAGAAATATCCCCTAAAAATACACAAAAAAAAGTTTCATCCAAGCCAACCAAAGAGGAAAAAAAGGAATTTATATCCTTGCAGAGGCCCGTATTGAAGGTAAACAAATGAATGAGAATGCCTGTATCTGAGTAATAGAGGAAGTAGGTGTGTAAGAGTTGATGAATGACACAGACTTCTCCCTTTCTTTCCAGGGCTCCACTGAAGCCTAGAAAAGTTTGGGAAGAGGGGTGGGGGTGAAGCTGCTACAACCTGTTGGCTCAGAAGAAGAGAGAGAGGGGGGGGGGAGAGAGAGAGGCGTAGGTTACTGATGAGCATGGTTAGTGTTGTACAGTGTGTGGAGGTGTAGACACTAATTGCCACCTCAGGGTAACAGAATAAGTAGTGTTAAACACTTGGACGTTAAAGGTGCAGGAGGTGAAGAATGCAACTTATAAAAAATAACAATTTCCAACCAAATATGAAGAATTAACAGCTTGGACACCTGTGTTACTGAAGTTAGCATGCTAACCAGCTAGCATTGGTTTGTACAATCACATACTGTAACACCACTTTATACCACATGATAATGGGACAATGTAGGTTTCAACAAAAAGAAAAGATGCCACTGTCCATTCAGGCATGTTTTTATATAACCTATAACTCTCGTCTCTTGTCAATCGTTTTACCAGACAGACAAGCCTATGAATGGAAAAGTAAATGCTTTTTTATTTTAAAAAAAACTCTCTATTGTGCCTTTGTGTCTATTATGACCAACAACACAGAATGAAATATCAAATAACAGAGAATATAAGTACAAAGCACAACCAAGGTCAGTGTGTTGAAGCATGGGTTCTGGTATTCCCTGCATACTTCTGTATTCAAGGTGTGTATACTCACACATAAAGCCAACTGAAATAGCTTGTAGAGCAAATAACCTTCTCAAAACAGAAAGGAGAGGAAGGAGGATAAATCTGTCATGTTTTACAAGCCCCCATCTCAGTCAGTGTGAGTGTCTGTGTGCGTGTGTGTGTGCTTTGTGTGCGTTTGGGGGGTGGGGGGCACCAGGTCACCTTTAATGGTCGACCCCAGGAATGTGGTGACCAGTTTAATAAGGTTTAGCCAGCTGTCAGTCTTGACATGCCATAAATCAACATACACTCGTATGGTGGGGGCTGGCTGGTCTGTAGATTTAGATAACAGTGATGGTACGATGTGTGTTATTACACTATTGTTTCATACATTAGGAACCATTCATTACAGCCTCAATATTACAGTGTCAGCTAAACTAATTTATATACAGGATATGCATCAGCACCACAAGGTTTCCAAGCAAATGCTAATGACTCACCTGATGTGCTGGACCTGCTTGTATTATCTGTGCAGAATATGCAAATCTTTTATTAGATGACATTAAATAATTTGCAAAAAAATTAAACGCAAAATTGAATAAAAATAAAGCCAGAATAGCTTGTTTATGCTCTCAATACAGCAATATCCTGCTTTCCAGTTTCAAGGAGCAAACTGTAAAACTCAAACCTTTCAAACGCATCATTGTAAAGTGGCAATACACATCTAAAAAAAGTTTTATGCTATATTGACTCAAAGGTATGTGAGGTACCCTACATTATAGTTTTGTATAGGTATTGTAGTGTGATGTGGAGTTTTAGTCGCTCAATTTACCGGAGGCTTGTCTGAGCTATGGGCTCTGTTGCCCTCTGCTGACCCTAAGCACATGTTAAGGGAGTTCAGGAAGGCGCATCAATCAGGGCCACTCTCACCAGACAGTCAAAGGTCAGCGTGTCTCTGTCCTTATATCTCTGTACATCACCTGTAACATGTCCCCACACATAGACGACAGGATGGGTCGACGGCCAAAGAATCCCAGTGATTTATGTGTTAGCTTGGTTGGTAGGTAGGTAGAAAATAAAGACAGATAAAGTCTTAAGAAAAACTAAAATAAAACAGCAAAAAATGCCCAAATTTGAGGCGATTAGATAATCCACAAACAATTGCTGTCATGACCTGGTGTTTAGTTCTGGTTTTGTTTCCTTGTTTTGGGTTTTCTGTTAATTCTGTGTCCTGTTATCTTTGTTAGGTTGTTGTTCTGTCCCCTGGGTTTCTGTTTTTGTGATGTTGTCTTGTGCTTCCTGTTTTATTTTGATAGCCTTGTCCTCCTTGTGCATTGTCTTGTGTTTTACTTCCTGTGTTTTCCCTCCTTGTGTGATCACCTGCTCCGCCCTAATGTGTGCCACCTGTGCCTCGTTGTCTTCCCTGGTCCCTTTGTATATAGTCTGTGTCTTCCCCTCTGTCATTGCTAGTTCGTCTTGTCCGGTGTAGGGTTTGTTTCCGTCTATGTCTCACGCCTTGTTCCTCGCCTACCATGCCATGTTCTTCTGCCTGACCTCGGGGTGCTCCAGGTAGTAGCCTTGTTGATGCTTTGTTTTTTGTTCCTGCCTTTTTATGCCCTGTGCCTGTTTTCCTTAGTTTTCTTCCTAGTTTTGCCATGCAAAGTGTGATTTTTAGTCAGTTATTTTGTACTTTTCCTTTTGACCACGCTGAGTGTGATTTTTGGTTTTTGTATTGTTTTTCCCTCCTGGCTTTGAATAAAGGAGTTTTTGTTAACCTTAACCGCTCCATGCCTCTGCATTTGTGCCCTCCTCCTGACGAACCCTGACAATTGCAGTAGATCCTCATTTATAAGCATTTACAGAACAGGTTGACTATCGGTGAATCCAATGAATGGTCATCAAGGTAGTAATACAGACAAAGCTGCCAAACTAGACATTTTTTATTTAGCCTTTATTTAACCAGGTTTGTCCCATTGAGATCAATGATCTCTTTTACAAGGGAGACCTGGCCAAGAGGGCAGCCTTAGTTACATTAAAACAAACAATAACAGATAAAATTAACAAGACTTGCTCACATAAAACAGTTATGGCACACAGACAAGGTACTCTGCAGAGATTTCAACTAAACCTTAAACTTGTTCAATGTAACAAGTGTTTGCAATTGAAGTTGGGATTGTAATTTATTCCAGGCATTGGGTGCTGAAAACCTAAATGCCTTCTTGCCCAGTTCAGTTCGAACTCTGGGGACTAATAATTGCACAACATGCATTGAATGGAGATTATGACTTCCATGTTTCCTTGTTAAAAGACAAGAAAGATGGGAAGGGGTGATGCCCAGAATAGTTTTGTAAATAAATACATACCAATGGCTGAGGTGTCGGGCATATAAGGACGTCCAGTTAACTTTAGAGTAGAGTATACAATGATGAGTGAGGGGACCACATTTAGTAATGAATCTTAGAGCCCCATGATAAACACTGTCCAGCATGCGAAGGCAGCGATCAGAAGCATTCATATACAACAGATCTCCATAGTCGGCAACAGGCAAAAAGGTTGTTTCCACTAATTTCAGTTTTACACAAAAGGAGAAGCAAGCCTTGTTTCTGTAGTAAAATCCTAAGAAGAGTTTTAGTTTTTTTGTAACGTATTGAATATGATCCTTAAAAGATAGCTGGTCATCAATTAAAAATCCTAGATATTTAAAACTCAATTTGTTGACCATTTCTTGTTATAACATTCTCAGACAGTGCTTGTTTCACAGTTTTTACAGTGGTAAAGAACATACACTTAGTTTTGTCTGCATTTAAAACCCATTGCAGATGACAAAGTTGTTCCTGAACTTTATCAAATGCAAATGTATTTGAAGGCCTAGGCAGGAGTGGGCACTGTGCAATATATAACCATGTCATCAGCATAAAAATAAAAAGTTGAGTTTGGAATATTGTGTCCAAGATTATTTATGTATATAGTGAATAATAATGGGCCCAGCACTGAACCTTGGGGAACACACTTGTGTATTTGTAGTACCTCAGAGGAGGAGCCCTCAATCTGAACAGCCTGGGTTCTACTTGTGAGGTAATTTGCAAACCACCCAACTGCCTGCCGAGAAAACCCAATGGCTAAGAGATGTGTGATCAAAATAGCATGGTCAACGGTATCAAATGCTTTCGAAAAATCAATAAAGAGGGACGCACAGCAATGCTTCTTGTCAAGAGCTTCAGTTATATCATTTATGACCTTCACGGCAGCAGTAACAGTACTGTGATTTTTGCGAAAACCTGATTGGAACGGTGAGAGAATGGAGTTGGCAGACAAGAATTCTTTTACCTGTTCACTGATCAAAGATTCAAGCAACTTTGCCACAACAGAGATTTTAAAGATTGGTCTGTAGTTATTCAAAACACAAGTCCCCTCCTTTTAGAATGGAGTAACAAGGGCAGATTTCCAGTCGAGAGGAATTTTATTTGAAATCAAGGTAATGTTAAAAATATGACACAAGGGTTCAGCTATAATGTCGGCTGCCAGTTTTAGAAAAGAAGGCTCTAAGTTATCTGGATTAGCTGGTTTTCTAGGATTGAGTTCTTTTAAAATGAACTTGAGTATTCCCAATAAGTCTATCTTTATTATCTTTTAGCAGGACAAACATTTACAGAGGTGGCTGGGGTTTATCTTGGACTGTTATTTTCAGTCCCTGTTTGGCTCAATGGGCCAAAGTGTCTTCAGCAGCAGGTGTGATGAGAAATAAAAGTTGTTGTGGACCTGTCTGGGGTATTCAAACAGCATATATTAGTCTCAGATAATCCCGCTGCTTCTCCAAGTGGGCCTGAATCCCCCAAGCTACGACTGGAGCTGGCACAAAAGTCTGATTAAATTTATGCTGCAGGCTAACCAGGAAAACAATAATGTGCTTTGGGAGTCAAGAAAAGCACAGAAACTGAAGTATAATGGGCTTGTAGTGAAGTGGGAGTACATATGGAAGGTAACGAAAAAAATGTGCACACGTGTACTTAATTAACTCGGTGTTAATATTTGTGTGTGTTTGTGTGGTCGTCATATATTAAGTGTCTCCGGGGTAAGCCAACTGTGCTCACAGCCCAATACAAATATCAATCAAAGGTAATTAAATCCATGTTTTCTTTTAAATTGGGAATTAAACTCAACTCTCAATCTGTTGTTTTTTTCCCTTTTAAAAAAAACCTCTACACATCTTGTTCTTACACTGAAAGCTTCAGTATATCAGTTCATCAATCAAGGCATCTGATAATGTATGAAATGGAGATACAGCACAATTGAACATAATTACCTATTAATATTCTTTTCACCGTTCATGCCTGGTGGCAGCTTTCAACGAGCTTCTACATCTAATTTGATAAAATACAGATTTAATGCATTTCTGAAATCTTCATTTCTCCGCCTCCATTTTTTTTTCCTCGCTCCACTGGCTCCATCACAGAGGTTATGGGACTCAAACATCACATTAGCCGCTAGTTGTAAGGCACTCTGTTAATTGTGCCACTTCTCACATAGTGCTTTAATTATGTTCAGTTCAGGCTTTGAGTTGAAAATCTGAATTATTTCTTGAAACAGTGTTCCATATAATTGGTGGATATATATACATATATATAAGGTAGTGCTATTAGCTTGAACTCAAAATCGTTTCTGCTAAGCTAACCTTTGGCCACTTACACTTAAAAAAAAAAACTTCCAGATTGTGGATACATCACCTGGCTCTGTGGTGTGAAATCAACCTATGTGAGTCATTTTTCATGCTTCTATATTTCATCTGCTCTCCTGCCTCCCCTTTGTCTGCTGTTAATGTAATTATTGATAGGCTGACAGCATGAGATGCGCGTCAGACAGATTTGATCCATGTATTAGTTTTTGTTTAATGCTGTCAGTGTTGGCACATTTGTTGGAGTTTCACACCGATAGATGGGCAGCGTATCTTTGGCCGGAGACTAATGCAATTCTGACTCGCATCCATAAACCATACAAGCCGGGCAAAGTGCCCGCTGCTGCCAACTACAAAAGGTCTGCTCTGTGCCAAGCCTTTTAGCAGGACAAACATATGTACAAACACATGCACACGCACAGAGCTGACACAACATAGATTAAAAACACACACACGTCCGCATACCCTCAGTGTAAGCACATGTCGCGCGTGCCTCTTACAGAGAATTTTTGTAATGATAAATTCATTTCATAAACCGTGCGACTTTCCTGTCTCAGGCTGAGATAGGAGCTGTCATGGCAACAGAGGAAAACAGCGGTTGCAGCATGATGGCTGGTTTGTTGGGACAAGCTGCAGCAGAGCGGAGAATTAAGATGCAGCCAAAGTCTGAGCTCAAAGAATTAGTCATGAGTGTGTGTCCAATTACCACTCTGAAGCTGACAAAGGACATCAAAATAATGAACAATCCAGCTCTCTACACTGTGCTTAAGAAGACATGGCGTCACAGTTAAGCCAATATTCAACAAAACGAGAAAACTAGAGGCACACATGTATAACTCTCAGAGTCAATGACACCATGGAAATGGTCCAACTTTTGTCTTAGCATAACAAAAAAACTCCATGTCTACAAATGAAAGACCCATACATTAAAGTAAGTTGGTTGGATGGATGTGTAGGTTTCCCCAGTACTGTAGTGACAGGACTGTCAGACTGTGCCCCTCATGCACCTACAGAGAACACCCATCTTGGACTCCAAGGCCAGCAGTCAATGTTTTGGGGCTTTCAGTATCTTGGACCTGAAATTGAGAGTGATCTGACAATCGACACACGGTTCTGTTATAAAAATTACTGTAGATTTAAAATAAACTATCCTGTCTATGAGGTGATTGCAGAAAATGCGCAGAACAGTTAACCGTGCACAGACTTCAGTAGCAGTGGATCATGCAAATAGTCAACACAAGATTGCCAAGTGTTTCTGACATTTAGGATGGCTTTACATACATATGGGAGTTTTAGGAACTAGACAACCTCAGAAGGCCAAAGGGCAGCAGCTGTCCACACTTGACTTTTGAACCTCACTGACCACAGAGACAGAGAGGGAGGGAGGGAGGCAGGGAGGTGGGGGATTCCGTTGTAAGTCAAAAGAGGAGACAAGGCACTGAGCAAGTTTTGGAATCCATCAGGTGAGTATATTTCTGTCTGTGTGAATGTCACTCTGTAATCTGTAATCAACAAGTTCAATATATTAAAGGAATGCTAACAGTCATGTTCACTTCATGCTCATGCTCCTCAGAACTTGTAGCGCTTTTAACTATAGAGAGAATTTTATGTGCGCATACATGATGATGCTTTGCTCAGGGGGACAACAAAAACATGAACACGGCGCTGTGAGTAGCTTCATTCATATAGTGTGTGATTTATCAGTCTGTCTGCCTGCATGCTGTGCTCCATCTTACACACTGTGCTCTATTGGCAGTCTAAAGATTTGGCGAGAGATGTTATGCTGCAGACTTGTCCAGGTGTTTCAGTGAAATGATACAACTTGTTGAAACTATGGGAATGTTGACTAAACCCTCCAAATTAAAGAGATTTAAGAGAGCAGGTGAGAAAGATAGACATAGATAGTATTAACATGTTGCAATCTTTGTCAACCCATCTGCCAGGAAATGACAGCAAACCTTCCACTGCATACTCAAAACCCCAAATTACCTATTGCTAATGTGCTAATTTAGCTTTGCTAGGACTTAGCTATGCAGATAGCATATTGCAACAATATGCACATACATCCCAAAAACCTGTTGATAATATAGTTTAGAGAATATAAAGTCTATAGCTTTCTTTACTAAGAAAAAAGCCCTAATTTAGACACAACATCTGAATGTGGCACACATATGTCCAAAGACTGCTCCTAAAACCAGCATAATATCAGCATATTTTAAGGGCTAATTTAGAATATCTTAACATAATATCCTATGTATGACCCGTTCCAAGTTCAGAACACTGGCATAATAGAAGAATATTGCCATGCAAGTAAAGTCACTGCTACTGACATAAGCCACCAGTGCCAGCTGGGCTCATAACACTCCTCTATTTCACAGGTGAAAGTTTGTCCTTGTAATTCTCACCTAACCAGGACATGAGCTCATATCTGTGTCTACAGTGTAAACAAAAAGTCCCTGCATCAGTCAGCCAGTGAACTCAATGGAATGTGTCTTCTTGCGGTGTACAATATTGCATATTGGCCACGGCTTATGAGATGACACACACACACACAAGCAGAGACAAGTCTGCTGTATGTCTGCTGAGAGCAGGTCACTGGAGCTCTGCAGCAGTACTCAATGGAATGGAAAATGGCTGGGGGGCGGACTGCTGCTATGAAAGCTGCTGCTTTATGTGCATTATACAGAAGTAAGTGTTCACATAAAAATTCACACAAGTTGTTTTTGCATATAAACATGACAGCCAGCAGAGATGTGGTGAAATAAATGTGGCTCAACAGTGTAGAAAAATAAAAGCCAGCAGGATACGCAGCATAATGTATGACCATGACCTGCTATCTGTGTTTATCAACTGCAAGGAAGGATTACCATTTATTGACCTTTGCAATGTTTTGATTTTATAGGAACGAAATTAAGATAAACACATGCACACACTTCTGGAAACATATTTCTACATCAGAACTTGCTCACTGAACTCTGCAAACCCGGGCTTGCCCAGGAGTAAATACAAATTCATTAAAGCTTGAGCATATGGTGAGGTGAAGGATTTCAAAGCGAGAACACATGGGAGTTTTCACAACCGTCACATAACCTTTGTCCTCATAATCCACCTTTGTCTCTCCTCCCTAACTATCTCTTTTTGACTCTTCTCCCCTATCACGTGTGCCCTTTGAAATGTCCCTCTTTGGTCTCATCTATTATGCACAGCACAGTTGGGGGCACGAGGATAGCAAATTGTGGGCAAGTTGGAGTGTATATCTCTTCACGATGCTCTGAAGAGAACATTTTCAGCAGATCACTCGATTTCATGGTAAAGGGGAGTGTGGACGTAGAAGGAAATGTCTGGGAAAGAGGCAGGAGATACAGTGACAGAGGATGAGAGGGTAGTGTAATGCGAATACCACAGAGAGACTGAAGAAACACAGAAATGGGATAAGCTCGAGAAAAAGAGCAAAAGGTAATGATTACTGACTGACATCATAAAAGACAAAGATGCTAAACAGATAAAAAGGAATGAAAGATGGAAAAAGAAAAGAATTGTGTAATTGCTAACACATGGAATGTCACTTAGTGGCACAGAAATTGTCAGGCTATTGTAGTATAGTTGAGCACGTCTCACCAGACAGCAAAGAGTGGGAGATGAAGAAATGAAGTGATGAAGGCAACATGTAAGGGAGAAGCAGACTATGGAGAAAAACATCTGGCCGAAGAGAAAAACACATGGAGGAAGTTAGACAAAGGTGTGAGACAGAGAGAGGACAAGCAAAGATGAGACTGATGTCAGATGATCAAAGGTCAAAATCCCTAAAAACCATAAAAAGCTCAGATAAGACACATTCACACTTACTCTTACATGGAGTGTTAAGTCTCACCTGACAATCAGAGGAACCCACAAACACAATCGCACCATCTTCTTTTCATTCAGTCCAGCTGGAGCTCCTGCTCCACCCCTCAGGGGGCTATTCTCTGGTTGCAGGTGAGGTCAGCCCACACTGGAGGGGGCAGTATTGTTCTAGTAAGAGTGTTTGTCTGGGCATGTCTACCTACATTTGACAGATAGCCTAAAGGCCCAGGGAACTATCTTCTAGGGAAAGTGTGTGTGTGTGTGTGTATGTGTCTGCACATCTATTTTTATGAGGACTAGTTGTAGACCTTACTTGTGAGGACATATTGGAAAAGTGAGAACTACTTATCCTCCATCCATTTTACACTTATTTTTGTTAAGTAAAGCAATTTTAGCATTAGTAAATTTATGCATTTGTGGATTACAGCAACACACTTTAACGTCTACAGTTACTGCATCAACGAGAAAGTCATTAAAACATTTGACAGCAATAGTAATACTTATTAAAACACACTCAAAAAAATCATTTGTTGGGGGAACATAAAAAAATTATGGAAAGTATTTCCATCCAATTATAACACGCTAATTTAGCAAGAAATTGTTTTGTTGTGCGACATAAACATAAATATGCTGGGTCAACATAATGCGTTTGTGTTACTGTGACTTAATTACAAGGGGTAAATCCAACATAACTTTTAAAGGTTATTTCAACTTAATTAGAATGGGTTTATCCATCATAACTTTTATGTTAGTTCAACATGTTTGATTAAAGTGTGGGTGACCCAATTTAATCGGGTAGGTACAACTATATTTAAAATGATCACTCAGCAATACATATTCTTGCCAAATTAGCATGTTATAATAGAATATAATTATACATATTATGTTCACCCAACAAATGTTTTTTTTGAGTACACGTGTTTGTCCTAAGTCAGGTCCATTGTGGCTTCTACAGGATCAGCTACAAGTTGTTCATTACAAATTAGATTAGAAGAATTAGTTGCCTTGAATTATTTATTTCTTTTTTTTTTTTAGTACACATATGAACTGGGCCGAGTCTCTTCTAAGACCTTGTAACATGTAACATGACCTTGTAACAAATTGTCATCTAGACATTCTTTTAACATGAAAAATAAATTACATGCTGGGCTAGTGGGCCTTGTGAACTTGCATGCACTTGTAGTCAGTCTGTGATCAGATGATACATATATGTATATACATATGCTCCCGTTTGAACATAAAAAAATGTTTCCATACAAAGTCCAAGCAGTCAAAACGTGAAAATGATAAGCATCAGTGCAAAAACAGTGGCATAATGAGGATGCCTGTTCAAGTCCAAATTAAAGAGTGTGCACATTTTCAAAAATTATTGAGCAAAAAAATCTTAAGAGCAATAAAAACAAACAGAAAATAAACAACTGGTAATGTAACATTTTACATCCATGGGCATGTAATGTCACTGTATGCAACAGTTAAAATATTAACATGCAAGTAGGGTTTTTAGCACCTGCAGTTTCTTAGACAATCTCTGTCCAACAAGCCCCATGATGAGCTTCTGTAGAGCTTCAAAAGTGTATTTCCACTCTGGAGGGTAGCTGAGATTGAGCGCATAAACTAAAGCGACCAGCATTGCATTTGCCACTGGCACATTACCAAGGTTGTTGAGGACTTCTACCCCCTCCAAAATGATGATAACATCCTCTGGACCATCATCAAGGTCTGCACCTTCTCTGCGAATCACAAATACACCAAAGACCGTCTCCATTTCAGCTTGACCGTTGTCAACATCACAGTCCTGAAAAAAGAAAAAATATAAGTAAATGAACACAACAATATCATACAGATTAAAAAATGGGGCACATTACTAATACAAAGCAGCCATTTAATCCACATAATGTGTGATCTATGAGATCTAGATAATTAAAGGTAAATTACATACCAGGCGTTCTTTCACCACTTTGTCCGGCTCTTCATTCAGGTAGACCTCTTTTCACATCAATGCTGTCAGTCTGAGCATTTGGCCCGCACGATGTATGCCAGGAAACAAAAACATGAGAAGAACAATTTTAAACAACAGGGAGACTAAATGTGATGTGACGTTACTTCTACTCTTCTCCCCATTATATTTCCTTTTAAAATGTCAACATTACAGTGATGTGTTTGGCAGTGTGTCCCCTTTGTTTTACCTGTGTCATTGGTATCAGGATACTTTTTATCTTTCTTCCCTGAGCACCACCCTTCTTGCCAAAGACCTGGAGCAGTTTTGATGAGTAACCATCCAGCTCGGAAAAGAACTTTGGCAGCAAACCAACCTCCTGAACTCAGCACATAACTTGATAATGGGTACAGAGAAATATCAATGCGTTAATTTAACAATTATAGTTTCCCACCAAATCTTGGAAAAAATAGTTTGGAAACATTTTTTTGGGTGCTACACATTAGCTGCATTGCTAATCCACAGAAGCACAATACTTATAAATTATGTCTTGTGGCAAAGGTGAAAAAAACGCTTGAAACAATATGATACAAGAGCAAAGAAATCACCACAAAAAAATAATTCCAAACTGTTTTTGAATTGAACAACTCTAATCATTTACCTCATGCACACGGAAGAGAGCTGGCCATCTGGTTTTAAAAACTGCAATCATGGGTGCATCTTGAATAACTTCTTGCCTTCTATGAGCAAAGGTCTTGGTCATCATTGCTGCCACTGTGTCCTCATTGTTCCTTTTCGTATAGCTTCCAACATAAGAGTCTCCCTTATCTTTTCAAGCGTCTCAGCTGATTCACCTGATGGGTAGGAGGGGCAGTAATTCACCTCAGCTTAATAAAAAGGGTAGTTCCATGAGAAACTCATCCATTTTTGTGGCTGGCACATGAGCAAAATGCTCAAGTTTGAATAAAGCTGTAGCTAAATTTTGCTGAATTGTGTCAGGTAGAGTCTTACTTAAATCCACATCTTCACTTGGAAATGCACTGTTTATTTCCATTGCAGAATAATCCAAACTAAGTAAGGTGAGTGACCCAACAAACTTCGTCATGAATTTCTGTGATGACGAGAGAGAGAGAGAGATAGAGAGCAAGTAAATGTTAAATATATGTATTGCATGTTCAAATACACCAATGACATGGTGACAGTATGAAAAAAAGAAAATGAGCTTCATTGGCCCTCAACACTAACATGCCAAAAAAGAAAACACACAGTGCCTCAAAAATAAAGTTTTAAATGATTCATTACAGAGGAATTAAAGTCTTTGCATATTGTTGGCACCTTTATTTAGGTATGATGACAAAAATTAACATGGGTCGATGAAACTTGTTTAAAATACAATCCACAAAAATAAAGCACGTTTTTTCACAGCACAACTCTGGGATAGTGAAGAATACACAAGCCCACAAGGGATTTGAAACTGTGTAGATCACAGCAAAATTATTCCAAACCCAGCATCGTATAAGTGTAAACTAGCAGGTTAAGCCGTAAATGTACAGGAGATGTATTGTCTAGTATTTCATTAAGATAACTAACATCACAGCTCTGACAAGAATGCAGCACTGTGCTGTGAACTTCACCATGTCCTTAGTGGATGTGAAATACAGTGGCTGATATAGGTCATTCTAGTAGGCCCGCGCATTTGTCACAATTACCTTGTGTGTCAGAATGGCGGAATGTTGAAGAAAATGGGTGCCGCCACCCCGACAAAGGAAAAAAACCGTTACAGTGCAGGGACGTTTCATAAAAAATGGAAATGCTGACACAATTACACGTCAATGTCGGACTGGCAGCCTGTAACCAAACAAAATCCCGGATTTTGAAATTCCGCCTGGCCATATTTATAGGTCTCAAAAAGAAGACATGTCCGGCCAAAAGAGGACATCTGTTCACCGTAACTACGAAAACATTCGGCAACGAAATTAATCGCTCAAAATCATAAAGCTGACAGATAATAAGTTGACATTAACGTTTCTGTGCAGTGGTTTATTTTCAACTTACCGCCTTCCACGAGTGTACGCCTTCCTTCCTCTTCCATGTGCTGCCAGTCTGTCTTCTTCTGCAACCTCGCCAGTTTGTACATGCACTCCCTGCTCGCACACTACTGCCACCTTCTGTTCTGGAGTTGTACATGCGATTTGCTCTCTTACCCCAAAAGCATTAGGTTCTGTCAGCATGACTGAATTTAGCAAACGTAAAGTTATTGCACATCATGCTAAAATAGCATAACTTAATCATGCTCAACCACAAAACATAACTATATATGGTAGAAGCTACATGTTATAATTTGATTAATTTAGCAGACACACAATCCGGCTTTTTTGAGTGCACTTCTTTAATACCTGCAGTAACTGATAACTAATTTCTTTCTAAGCAATTTGCAAGCTGCAACAAGTTGTGAACACAGCAATGACAAGTCACATTTTAATTGGATAGAACACACTTGTTAGCAAGGAGCTGTATGTATTTACACAAGTGGTGCTTTTTGTTGCTGAATATTCATTGATATTATTTCCAGTAAAACAATGAAATGAAGAATCACTAAGATATTAGAAATCTAATTCCATGCATGACTTTAAGGCTATATCTTGAAGGTTGGTGAAGATGCTCAGAACAGTAACCACAGCTTGCAGCATAAATAATGCACATGAATAGGTTCCAAGTAGGCATACAGTGAGTGAGACATCCTCTCCCCCTCACTGTATATCTGCATATTGAGGAATTGTGGGTTCCTTAGTTTGCACTCTGTATTGATTATTGCAATTACACACTATTACGGTTCTATTATCTGCACTGACTGTCTTTAATTACACTAGAGAGCAAGCTGAAAAGTAAAGGTGGAAGGAGAGAGAGAGAGTGGCAGAGAGAGAAAAAGACACCGCACAGACAGACAGATGAAGCGAGACACTGCACCGAACTAATTAAAAGAGAAACTTTTTGTTTCAGCAACTTGACAGGGAATGAATCTGGCAGGGAATTAATCTGTCTGCAGGGAACACAGTGACGAGTCACACACACACACACCATGCATGCTCACGCACATAGGGATGTGGAGTACAGAGTGGCGTTGCCATAGTTACTGAGTATGGCGCCACATCATGCAGCAGAGTTAATGCAGAGGTGCGTGTTTCGTTTAAGCTTTCATTATATCACCACCCTGACCTATTCCAGCGTCCTCTACACAGGCACGCAGAGAGAAAGGTTGCACGAATAAATCCAAAGTGTTCCCTTTAAAACTGTGAAGGTCTTCACTGTTGGTTACAGCTTTCAATCCGCAGCTCTTACCTCTTGGCGTGAAGCATCATTCGTTAATGCATAAGTAAAGTGTTCCTTTTGTTGGTTATAAACGAAGAACTCTCCACATAACTGGATTGAATCAGTCATGCAGAACTAAGCATGAAAGTGTTAGTAGCTTTGTGAGAGTGATTAACATAAAACATCCTCATGAAAATGTCACATATATGATGTCATTTTAGGGAAGGCCCACGTGTAGATCAGGGCATCAGCAAGTCAATTAATGTAGTTCCAACCTACAGATCCTTAAATGTAATCAATAATCAGCACTGATCAGATGTGGGTCTGTCCATTCTCATAATCCTTTACCTAAGCAATGGCTCTTTTCAAGGAACAGTCAAAACAACAAGAATCATAATCACAATCAAACACAAGCTTTTAAATAATACCACTTTTTTACAAATTCACCATTTGTGCTTATTTTATGTTGGCTTCTGCTTCTCCTTTGTACTGTGCCCTGCTAAGATGAGTTACCATGTGAACAGCTGTGCCTGTAACATATTACTGGACTTTCAAAGACACATTTCTAAGTCCATTCTCTGCCTCATAACACTCCCTCTCCCCTCCTGCCTTTTTGTAAGATCTTTTTAAAAGGTAAACCCACAGTAAGAGGGACTAGCTGTAACTGCTGCCCTGCATCTATTAACAACTCACTGTCATTGTTAAAGCAAAGGTGCAGCTGGAAGCTTTGGAAATACTGCGGCAGCTCCTAATGATGGTTTTGTCTACCTGATCAGAAGATGTGCTGTCTTAAAAGGAGTGCAGGAGGAGACAAGAAGTCAAAATAAGTCGGGAACAGACAAGTTAAGCTTTAAGTAAGTCTATGCTTGACTTAGAAAACAGCTCCATATTTGAACAAAACACCCTCGCTGACAATTCCAATTGTTTTTTGAAAAAAATTCAAACAACCGAGATCATTTTCTGAACTATCTGAGAATGACAGGAGGTTCAGCCGGAGCTTTATCCTTTGTTGGCACAGTGAAATGGAGTGTGCAAATAGCTCTGGCAATGTGAGAGTATCATTATATTAAACTGAAGCTGCCAGCTGAATATGACTGAATACATTAGGTGTCCAAAGAGCATCTCTTACAGTACAAATTCATCTTACTTAAAATACATTTTATTAAGATGTAAATAAATGTAATAGCAATGTAAATATACAGCTTTTCACAGCTATAGTTTATTTCACTCCACAGCAAACAGCTGGAGCAGAAATGCACCTTTCATCTCCTCTTTTGCCTTTTTTCTCTGTATAATAAAATAAAGTACATTAAAATGCAGCATAAGATGTGGTGCAGTTTATGTAATATGATAAATGGAGTATAGTATAATTTTGAATAGCCAGACCACATGTTAGCAACACAGCATAGCATTGTTCAGTATAGAATATTGAATACGTAAATATGTATAATAAATTAAAATGCATATCAAACTTTAGTGCAGTTTATACATAAGAATAGTACAGTATATGAAGTATTACTAGAGTAAGGTTATGTAGATAGATGTATATAGTGTAGTAAGTGGATTAATAGCATTGAGAGGTGTGTCATACAAAATAGTCTCATTTAAGGCTAGTAAAATGTATACAGTATATTGTATATGATTATTTAGCATGCATATATATAATATTTATAATAGTATGGTATAGTGTATTATAGACAGAATTACTATTGTACAGGCAAGGCAAGCTTAATTTATATAGCACCATTCATACACAAGGCAATTCAGAGTGCTTTACATAAGATGAAATTACAATTATAAAACGAATAAAATCATAAAAAAACATCAAATAAAATCAGGTTGATTAAATGAGAAGAGTACAGGAGAATGCTGCAGTAAACAGGTGTGTTTTCAGGCCTGACTTAAATAAAGTGACCGTTTGAGCAGACCTCAGGTGTTCAGGAAGGCTGTTCCACAGGTGAGGGGCAAAATGAGTCCTGCTTCACTCTGTTTGGTCCTGACCCTGGGTGCACACAGTAGGTCCCTGTCCCTGATGATCTCAGGCGTCTGGATGGTTCATAGGGAACCAATAAGTCCAGAATGTATTTTGGTCCAAGACCATTCAGTGCTTACAGCATTAGTATATTAGAAATACTACACAATACTAATACTATTGCATTTCCTAACTAATACTATTGCATAGTATTAGTTAGGAAAGTACAACTGCATACAGTTTTAGAGTCACATATTATGAAATTGTTCGAAAAGACTTCTGCATATTTTACACATGCACTGAGTACCTCTGAGCTTTGCAGTGTTATTTCCATCAACTAGAGTGCAGTACATGAAACCAAGAGTGATACCCGCTCTGTCAGTCAAACTGATGTAGTGCTGCTTCCAATTTCTGTTATTTCTCACACCATTCTTTCTGGAATCAAAAATATTGCTTGAGTCTTACAAATGTCATAAAAAATTAAATAGTAACACTGAGTACTTCAGCTTTGTGGAAATTGATAATGTGCTCCTGCATATCTTTGCAATAACAGCTCTTTCCTCCAAGACATAAATCTCAGATGCACATCTTTCTTTCTTGCTCCTTTTTCCTGTATAAAGGAGTTACACTAAAGTGTGCTACATGTTTATTTTTCAGCAGCTGGTTAAATGAGGTAGGATGAATGGTTCAGTAGACTGTGTTATGTTCTGTGGTGTGGACAGTGTTTTCTAAAAGCCACACAGGGAGCAGCTTCTCACTCACTCACAATCACCTCATTTTACACTTCTGCATGCCTTTATCGTGCACATAGCTGCATCGAATATAATGTTAATGCACAGGAAGGCAACATGTTAGTCCATGATGAGCTACTGTGAGGTGCTGACTGCAGTCTAAGTAGGTTAGACCCCAGGGGCCCTAAAGACACTGTCTGGCTTCAAACTTCCAAAGAATTATGCCAGGGTTGCAACATCTGCTGCCTGAGAGGAAGACAGACAGTGATGGATGGCCAGGTGTGCTGTGTATGTGTGTGTGTGTTTGCGTGAAGTAAAGCTACATACACACGGAGAATCCAGGAAACAAAACATGCATACTGTATGTGCACACCCACATGCGCCTACAAGCAGACTGTCTAAGGGACAAGTTAAATATGCAATGCATACATCTGTGACAGATGACAATTTCAGATGACAATTTACTATGAACCACTAATAAACACACTGGATCTCAAGTACGCATGTTTGTGTGCAGCACACACACTCAAACTGTCAAAGACACAGTAACTTATTTGTGATGGCTCACGGTTTAATACCTGTCAACAACTTCCATATGAATGCATTTCCAGTTGAATAAATAATCCCATCACAGGAGATAAAGATTAATGATGTATTTATCATCCAAGGACAAGAGTATCTAGATGAGATATCTAGATCAGTATCTAGATGCCAACGGCAAACCTGTTTTTGATGAGTTTACTGAGCAGTAAGAAATATAACGTCAGGAAAAGTAATGCTACATTCACAAAACATGACATGTACCACATACTGCGTGTAACAACTTTTTAAAGATGAACAAATGTCCCCTTTAGTCATGCATATGTTGTCATTTTCTTCAAGAAGCTATATTTAATATGACTAAATGACAGCCGCTTGCCAATCAGAACATCAACAATATAAACCTTTGGGCAGTATGCCAGTTCTTAAACAAAAACGAAGAGCACATCTGTAATTATAGTGCACACAGTATATGGTCATTAATATGATACACAATATAACCAGTGCATGACATACAGACGCATTGCAGCCTGAGTGACAGATAACAGGAACAGGCGAGTTCTAACAATGAAATCCAACAGCAACAAGCATGTGGTGGCTGACTGTTAACTATTAAAGTTCAAGAGGTCAAGATTTAAAAAAGTAAGGGACCTTTACATATAATTTAATGCCTGCTACAGTAAAACATTTGCCAAATAAGTTCACACAATGTGCTAAGGCTGTCAACAGCAGGTAAATGTCACTGTATTTCACACTATGCCAGATTTTAGCTGACTTACTTTGACCAGCAATGACAGGGTTAGAAGAAGAGAATTAAGATGAAGGTTATGGAAAATGCTCAAGATAAGAAGAGCAGCAAAAAGAAATCAAGTGATGGAAAGGCCAAATGATACTTTACTGTATTAGCTTTGGATAGTCACAGGTTTGAAATTTCACTTATAATTTTTGTACAAGGGGTGGATGCAGAGCCATGTCCTCCATCTTTATATGCAGTCTTTGAGTGAGTAAGCTAGCGCCATTTAAAAAGAAAAAAGAAATCTCTCCGACTCATTAGATAGATAGATATTTACTTTATTAATCCCCGTGGGGAAATTAAGTTGTAGTAGCAGCATATCAAAAGTGGCACAGGGTTGCATTTACCTGTAGGTAAATAGTCTAGTCAGGTCGACCCTAGCTCCTCCCTAGCCATTGTTTACCCGCATTGCCTCCAGTACACTCACTGGTGTATGAATGTGTATGAATGAATTGGCGGTGGTCGGAGGCCGTAGGCGCACCTCAACAGCCACGTCTTTGTCAGTCTCCTCCAGGGAGCTGTGGCGACATCTGTAGCTTACCACTGCCACTGTGTGAATGTGGTGTGAAAGAATAATGCATCTCAATGTAAGCGCTTTGAGTGCCTGCCCAACAGAGCAGAAAGGCACAATATAAGACCAATGCATTATTATTATTATTAATTATTATTATTATTATTATTAAGTCCACATTGTCTGTGTATTTACTCTAATAACTAGAACAGGACAGAAGTGTAGCTTTAATTCAAGCTCTGAATCACTTCATTTCATTGTTAAAACAATTCTGGAACAAAACTCTGAACTCTGAACAAAACTCGCTGTGAAACCTAACCCTCCGTGCTTGCACCTGCTCCCTCTTCAACTGTCGGATTAGAGCTTGGTCTGGGTGAAGGGATCGGGCTGGGTGCTACTGGGGTCTTGCGGCCAGTGGGGATCGGTGGCAGGATGGGCTTGACATTGGATCCTGGACGTCTATCAGAAGAAGGAGATGCAACCGTAGCCAGGTGACCTGTTCCTGGATGTGGAGCATCGGGCATTTGGTCTGATGTCATGTTGTCTGAAACAGGAATATTAGACTTTATATACACAAATATGAGGAAAAGAATGGAAACAAATAGTTCATACATTATATGATATGAATTCTAATCATATGTACTGCTTTGTTCATAGACAGGTCTTTATATACTGTAATGCTATACCTAAAAATACAGCACAAAAGATTACTTGTAAACTTTTCTCTTACCACATCTCTAGCTTTTCTGGCTATAGATAATCACACAGAAATAGCTAAAAATAAATAAAAAGGCAATAATAACCTTTGAGTGTGTCCAAGGTTTGTCCCAGGACAGAGATATCTAGAAGTTCCACTGAGGCAGACGAGGCCCCGGCTGAACTGGGCACAGACAGAGCCGAGCTGGCACGAGACGTATCAGACCTGCTTGTGAAAGCAAGCAAATGAGAGGATGGAAGGGAATGAAAAGGCCATGGATCGAAGGTTAGGGAAGAAGAGAAGAGACAGACAAAGGGAATTCAGGCAGCGAGGGGTGCAATGTGGGCAGCAGCACAAACATAGGATTGTTTCAATGGATGAGTGAGAAAAATATAAAGAAAAGCTTTTTTTTCCGAAAATAAAGGTGTGAAAATAGTGAAAACATTATTACTGTTCCTGTTGGTGTACCCAGGGACGAACAAGTCATTTATTTTACTCATCACGATTATCCTACAAGGGTATTCACACGCTAACACAAAATGCAACACACAGCATGTGATAGTGGTGCCAATAAATAGACAGTAAACAGACAGATGCCTGGAATCCTCCACAGAAATACTAAAGGTATGAGTAATGCTTACTGTACACACCGGGGGCAGGTGTTAGTCAGACTGTGCTGACAGACATAGGTTTTCAACAAGTTTGGTGAAACTTGCCTTGTGTGGCCACAGAGAAAAAATTAAGTTTGACTGTACACTTGCATGTACACTGTACACTGTACGTATGCATTTTACATTAACCAAAATAATGTTAAATGCAAATTTGTGCAGTGCATGTACTTTGGGAGTAAATGTACAAACACAGACGCACACACACAGCTGAGCTAAAAAGCAGCAAAAGCACTAAAATCAGAGTTTAATGGGGGGGGGGGTGTTTGTGTGTATGCAAGTCTGTGTGTCAGATTTGTCCCAGCATGGCTTGTACCAGTAAAATGAGCTCGATAAAAGTGAACACATGCTGTAAGAAGACATGCCTAGGCAGTCAAGAATACCGCTGCAAAGCTGTTTCCTGCTCCTAAATCTTGGCTTGTGATTGTTTTTTATAAAACCACAAGACTTCCTCTGGTTTCTCTCGCCTCATCATAAATCAATAAGCTACTATTATGAATTAAGAGACTGCATGCAACTGTATTCATCTTTGAAGAATGACTCTGTTCAAACAGTAACATGTGTTTATACTTTTAGATTGGTAGGAATGAGCACCTGTACCTGTATTTGTGCTTACCTGCTATCCTGATCATAATGTGTACCAGGATCTCGATTGTTTAGTGAAGATGGGGCAGTTTGAGCAGAACTAAGGGAGAAGGAAAACATGTTTGTAACATGCTGAAGAGAATGTTTGGCCATTCATTTTGTATTAAGCGTAACTGGTGACAGGTGGGACTCGGGGAGCCCATCATATTAACAAACATTTAGATTCAAATAATTTGGGCACCTGCCTCTTTACCCTCAATGTCAAACAATGACTGGAAATCAAATGCAGGTAGGACAAGTACGTCAATTAAACTAGATGAGAGTGCCCACTTGAAATTAAGCACTGGAGTGCAGTGGAGTGTGTTTGTACCTGTTGAAGAGCTGGCTGTAGACCCCTGGTCTCTTCCCCACTATGGCCTCCCTCACCAGCTGCTCACGCTTTTTGATTGAAGCCAGCTCCTGAGAGAGTGGAGAAGAGGAGGAGTAGTCTAATGTATACTTGACTTTCTTTTACAGGTTACATTAATATTGCATTTGTTAATCAATATGAGATCTTACCACAAGGCTCTTCTGAGGGCTGAGCTCTGCCTGGATCCTGCTAAAATGGGATCTATAGGAAGGTTCTGAGGGGTTGAGAGCTGTGGTAGAGGGTGACACGTGTGCTCCCATTCCTGACATTGACAAGGGTGAGGATGGCTTCTCCTCTGGCTGCTGGTGAAGGGCTAAAAGAGGCAGGTACTCTATATCAGGACTGTGTCACTCAATGATAGCTGACTGGCCACGGATTATTGATCTATTTTGAAATCACTGTATTTGACAACAATTTTTGACAACTTGAAAGGACCAATATTTAGATTTTGTAGTAGGAATGCAATATGAAATTCATAATTATGTTGGCTCCATGTTAAAGGACCTGTGCCTTATAGAAGGAGACTTTCATGTTCCTCCACCACAGTTCCACTCTAGCCCGGGTGGAACAAATCAAACACTAGCATTAGAAAAGCCTTGTGCAATTGGTTCCACTAGACAATTCCACCACTAGATTTTGCTAAATCTCACACTAGTCTTTAAAAAAACAGTACAAGGATTTGGTGCAGTGGCCCTTAAAACTTCCAAGGGCAATTGGCTGAACTTGGCAACCTGTGTCTTGGTTTTTAAGTCAGCTAATGATCTGAACAAATAAACACAGACACCTGTAGAGAGGTTGTCAAGGGATGTTCTGTTGTTTTGTCTGTCCTCTGGCTCCTCTAGCAACAGGTACTCCCTCACAACCTGCCTCAGTGTCTGGTATGCTTCTTCCCAGTCATCTACACACACACAAACACACACACACATTTACACAGTGAGACACAAAAGAAATCTGGCCCTGAACAGAGCAAATGCATCTCCCATCAAAGAGTAATAAATCAAAGATATGGGGATGACCTCAGTATAATGAGGTGCTTGCTGGCAGTGCATAAAAGTGATGAGTGTCCCACAGTCCCTGTATGTTCATCCCATTATGAAAACAGCCAACATATCTGAGTACACACTGCAGCATTCTGAAGCAATGTGCATTTAATACATGTGGTAATTATGTTGAAAGTGTTGTGTATGTATTTCAATGAAATGTGTTAATCCATCTAATGTTATGTCAATGATGCTAAGCCTGGGTAACGCTGGATATTTTTCTAGCTTTGTGGGCCAATACAATGTCAATCGCCTGTGAATACAATAATCAAAATAAACACTTCAGAGTTTCTAACACTGTATCCAAAAGTTAAAGTGTTGAAAATAGCCTCTCTAGGAATTAGTAAAATAACTGATGAATGGATCGTGAACATTTAAATGTCTGATATTAAATGCCAATGAATACTGAAAATGGTGCTGTACCGGAGGGAATAACATTGTCGAAGAATCCTGGACGTTGTTTGTTGGTGTTGGCATAGAGCTCTATCCGCGACACTGCAAAGTCGATCTGTGCTTCGGAATAGAGTCCACGGCTTTTCAGGTGGTCTGTGTATTTCCCCACCTGGGTGGGGATTAGCAGGATGTATCGAGGCTGGAAGCAGCTCATCTTCAGACTGAACACTCCCTGCATGGACAGAAATGCAGAGTAGTGTTCCATCTGGTTTTATTGTCTACATGTGGCACTTGCTTGCTGAATGTACTTTCATACTATGAGTTTTCCATACCTCCAGCTCCATATGCACGCAGCAACCTAGTCCTTTTCTAGCCACGTCCTCTATTGCATCTCTGGTGAGGCCGTAGTTATGACCCCCATACTTCATGGTCTGGACAAACTTACCCTATAAAGGCCATTTCCAGTTATAAAGGAAAAGAATGAGAGGATATTTTATTGCCCTGCTATTCATCATGTTATCACCGCAGGTATGAGCCCCACTTATCTCCTAACGTGGACATGATACACAGCCTCAGCGTGTTCTGTCAGGATTAACAACCTGAAGTCATTTGCTCACCTGTGAACTGAACTTTTGACCTAGCAGTGAGGGCAAAAATCTCTTTGTTACTTCTCACACATGACCTTTTGTCTGCCTTTCTTTTAGAGCTTTATTTGACCTGCATAATTTATCACTCACAAAGGTTTATGGCCACATCCAAATAGACAGGCAGTTTAACTGGAGTAAATGTTCAAAGAAATAATTTATTATCTTACAATCATGCATTTTGTCTATCGATGATCATTTTGACTGAATTTATGTGTGGTGTTTAAAATCAAAGATCCATATTTGCATTATAAAAGGGCAAACTATAAGTTAAAAATCCCCAGAAAAGTGGCGGGGCTGTACTCGGGCTACTGGAACTGACCAATCTGAGTGGATTAGAAACATGTTTCCACATTACCAGAGCTTTTTATAGAAAGATTACACAAAACACTCCACAGTAAAGGACCACTGACAGCTGATTTGGGGGTAATTTTGTATAAGAACAGCCATGAGAGGTGGTTTCAAGAGGTTATAACTGCAAAGTTAGTGAAAAGCACATCTGATGATTGTTGAGGGCAGCTGACACATGAAAGGTGAGAGCATGAAGAGTAAGAGAAAAAGGAGGGAGGACAGGACGGCAATAAACCAAGACGCTGGCAACAGAAGAATGGAAGGAGGAGAAGAATGGACAAATCGAGTGGAAGGAAGACTGTTAAACTAACCTCTGCTGAAGTAGACAAAAAGCATCAATACCAGCATCAAAGCCCTTCCTCTGTAAATCACGGCATGACCCAGACCTCTATAAATAATGCCTAGCTTTCTTACATAACAGACAGCTTGACACAGGAGACAAGATGGAAAACAAATGTGTCCAAGACCTTTTTGGCTAAGAAAACCTATGCTTTTGTTTTCTCTAAAGCTTAACAGAAGTAGTTTATGTAATGATGGAGAACAGATATGACATTTTTAACCTGTGTCTGCATACTCAAAGCTTGAAATACCTCAGTGCCTTTCTCTCTAGTTATCATCACTTGGAGGTACAGAAGGTGATGTAAAACACATCATAAAATTAACCTGAATTAATGTGGCCATTATAACTTTTCCAAAGACTTCCATTCAACTAAAGGTAATACTTTAAAACATAATATCCCCCAGTTAAAGTAAAATCAATCCACCCGAGAAAAAAATAATTAACTCAACTTATTTTATTACAGCCACAGTGAATAAAGTCAATTTGAAACTTGCTAAAAGAGATGTGTGAACACAGCACATTTTAAATACAGCTTTCACAACCCACTTGGTGCATTTTTATTAAAGGTAATTAAAGGATCAATATACACTACTGTTCAAAAGTTTGGGGTCACCAGGCCAATTCTATAGCTTTTCTGATCAGCATAACAGTTCAGCTGTGCTAACATAATTTTTACAGGAGTTTTCTAATAATCAATTAGCCTTTTTAACACGATTATAACACAATGTACTATTGGCACACAGGAGTGATGGTTGCTGGAAAAGTGCCTCTGTATACCTTTGTGTATATTCCATTCAAAATCAGCCTTTTCTAACTAGAACAGTCATTTATCACAGTAACAATGTCTAGACTGTACGTCTGATTACTTTAATGTTATCTTCATTGAAAAAATAAAGACATTTCCAAGTGACCCCAAACTTTTGAACAGTAGTTTATATGAATGATTTATGGCACTGAGAGTATTTTGAACACACATCTCAAAATAAGTACATTTTTTTTAATTAATGACTCACCATATGAATCATGGTCTGAAAATCTTCCTCACTGACAAAATAATAATCAATTCCATCCTCCTCTCCGAAGTAGGGACTTCTGGTGGTGTGACAGGTTCTGTGGGAAACAGAAATATAGGAAATACAATCTGGTGATGGTATGTTTACAAAGGGTGTATTATGGCTTAACTTATTATCTACAGATAATAATATAGGTTTGATTAGTAGTCATATTATTATGTTATAGTATTATTATTATATTATTAATATTATAGTATGGCATCCAGAGATTAATTTTTAAAGCAGACAAGCTATTTTGTGAATTTAAGTAAAAATGTAGAAAAAAATGAGACTGACCCATAAGCGAAGTATTCACTAAGCTCCTGACACAGTCTGTGGGCCAGCTCTCTTTTTCCACAGCATTGAGGTCCAGTCAGCACCAGCATAGGGTAGGGAGAGTCTGCACTGGGCAGTGTACTACATAAACATGCACGCACACACACACACACAGAGGTTTCGCGTTTTACATGCACCATCTTTGCTTCAGAAGCACGTATTCTTTGAGTTCTTAAGTGAGCATAAGAAACCATCAAGTCAGAACCTCGTTGTTCTTGACAGCCACTTCTACAGTCAATACAAACGGGTGCCTTATGGATGTGTACTTTCTATTAAGCCCAGATGAGAATGTTAAATTGATGGTAGCTGCAGCTTTTATTTGCTGATGATGGATGTTTTCAAAAAAGTGCTGATACATGAACTAATTTTTTCTTTTACAGAGCAGATAATACGAGCAGCGCAGGAGCACTGCAGATAAACTGCTGCCCAAGTTTGAAAACAACTTTCTTGGTATTGATTATTTGAAACCTTTGTGTTAGTGCTGCGCTTCCTTTGTAGCAGACCTTTAAGTAAGACACATGGTAAATTCACAAATTTGTTGATATTACACAAAGAAAAACAAATTATACATTTATTAATGCAAACCTGTCATAAAGGACTTGAGGCTGCATCAGCTCATACACTAAATGAGTCATGTGATCCCTGGCTGCCACCACTTCCAAGGGAGGGTCATACTCGTTTACCGCTGACACCTGGGATTTAAAAGGAGTAATCATGTGAGTGTCATATCAGCAGCATAATTGCAAAATGTGTCACAAAACACCTTTTCCTCAGCAGTGACTTTTTCCTGGTCCAGCACAGTCAGATGCTGAAGGAGGAAGATGACTGCCAGTCTGTAATCAGGCTGCTCCTACACCACATTCAAAGGGCATATGTTACAAAAGCACATGGTGAATGCACTGACAAAAAGCTTGCTTTTTAGTGTAGCCTGGTAGAAACACCAACAATGTTAAGTGGCTGTCAGTACATAAGACATTTTACATATCAGATACATAGTTAAATAGTGAATAGGCACCACTTGTTTAATAACGAGTATGATTACCTCCATAGGATTTCCCAGAAGATTGAGGTCTCTCAGCTGTAGGAGATTGTGAATGTGTTTGCACTCCTCAATTTCAGCAACCTAAAATAAACATAAAAGTGAATGGGGAGAAATCTGTGTAAACCTATAATAGTGATGATAAACATCTATTTCACTGTTGTTGTTGAATATATTCTGATGTCAGGTGGCCTAAACAAGATTGTTAAACAACAACATTCCTGAAAATGCTCCAGGTTTCAATGTGTAAAAATTGATCATCTGCATATTGTTAAGGTTTTCTTAGCTCATTACCAGATTTTTCTCCAGGTTGATAAAGCCCACTAGATGGAGGTTCTGGAGGCCTGAAAGACTGGTGATACGATTCTGAGACAGATCAAGACTTTGCAGGTTCTTCAAGTGCTCCAAACCTTCAATCCTCTCCAGCTGGTTCCCCCTCTAGACATAGATTAATTGGAAAAAAAGATTCATTTACAAAATCAAAATCAAAGGCATACAATTGGCTTCAAAAACACAGTTCTTTCTAAATAATAAATATTAAGGACATGCCATGGTCCATCTGCAGGGTGCCTGAACTTTCTTTCCATCAGTGCTGCAATGAGTGGCAGGCAGTCTCTCTGCTAAATCCTGACAGGTGAGGACTGACAGGCAAACAGCTGGCGAGGTGCTAGCACAGCACGCTAACTAACTAAAGAACAAGACCTCGGCACTCCTCCCCTGTCAGGGTCCCCAGCCTGAGTCTCACTCCATCCCACTGACAAAAGCTGTTATCTAGCCTGCTGGCCACACATCACCCTGCTCTTGCCAAGCATGCTGCCTGGCACGTGGCTGCTGTCAGTGGGGGTGGGTAACTGTGCTGGTCCCGTGATGTTCTGGGTTGGTGCTGTGATGGGCTGGAAAAACAGGCTGGCTGATAGTGCTGTGCTGTTCAGGGAGGCAGAGTGTGAAGAAGAGGGGTCAGGGATGGGAATGGATGGATGCTGGACAGGGTGTGTGTGTATGTGTGTGTGAGTCTGAACTTGGTCCAGGCTCATTCACACAACACACCAGCAGCTGGTCCCAAAGCACAGCTACAGACAGAGACAGGGGAAGGCGCAGTCCAACTGATGGTTGCTGACAATGAGGAAACACTGATAAAGGACAGAACATGCATGTGTGCACACATACAAGGAGCAAGAGAGAGGCAGAGAGAAGGACCTGCTGTTGGACCATATGGTGATTTCAAACAAGGGGCCAAGGTTTTAATGAATGAATAAAAGTGGCCAAAAACAGAGGGTGAAACTGAACATACATAGAGTAAAACACACATGTAAGACCAACTCAACGTGTGTGTCATTGTAGACGAAACATGGAGGGAAAAACTTAATTAGCTGACATGTAAACAGAAGAACTGCCAACAGCAGGCAAAAGCAAATTAAGACTCCTGTTTAAAATGCATGTAAGTCTGCATGCACCAGTTTATCATATTTCTGAAAAAGAACCTACAAGGCAGAGGTGTGCGAGTGGCAGACCGTCCAGACCGCTGATCCTTGAGATCTTGTTGTGAGCCAGGCTGAGATGTCTGAGCCTGCAACATTGCTGAAGACCGCAGATTTCAGACAAGCTGTTGTCTGAGGATGGGCATGTTAAGTAAGTACATTTTTTTACAAGGAAAACATGCAGGTGAGTGTGACCGACAGAGGCAGAAGCAAAGAATTCACATTCACATGCATGAATGTAAATGTTTTTGAGTGCGGATACAGTCCAGATCCAGTTTAGTGAGGGCGAAATAGGCTGCCAGATCCTTCATTTTTGTTATACAGTTGTGGGACAAATTGACCTCCTGAAACAGAGAAAAGAAACAGTTGTGAAAATCTTCAGCACATCCCACTGAAGAAAAGTCTTCCACAGAGTATGGAAAAGTAAAGTTCATCGTCATTCAAGGGCAGTAAATGCCTTGTAAGCATATTCAAAGTGGCTACAGATGGGCTATGGAAATGCAGGCCTATCTTAGGGGAATAGCATGAAGAGAGTGAAGCCCAAGCCACCAATCAAATGTTGTCTTATCCTGTCAGCTCAAGGTCCTGCATTACCGTTAGGTTCTTGGGTGGCTGGAATTCAAAGAACGTGGAGATTTCATTGTGAGAAACATTCAGGATGACGAGATATGGCATGTGGCTCACGCAGGATAAATCTAGCAGTGGTGAGAAGTTAATGACAGTGAGAGAAAAAAAATATTAATGTCTTGGTAATTAAGTCACAGGCTTATATAAATAACAAATATAAAATGGGATGATTAATCTTAATTAACCCACCTTTAATTTTGTTGTGTGGCAATTCCAACTTTTGAAGATGAACGTAATTGCACAACACAGATACGTCCCTGAGATTGTGATTCTAAAGAAGAACAAATAGACAAAGGGCAATTGCAACTTTGTGAGCAGTATAAAGTTATTTGCCCAAATTACAAACAGTAAATGAAAAAACACATGAGAAGCTGTGTAAAACATGTACAACTGATATTTGTCTCACAGGTAGAGAAAGTACGCAGTAGACGTAGTGCCGCCCGTTCCCAGAGATTCCAAGATGAGAAAGACCGCTGCCGGCAATCTCTGAAGTTAAAACACCATCCTTCTGTAAATAAATAAATGATAGTATTCTATTAAAATTGAGAATGCAGCATGCATAGAACTATAAGCACCTCTGCTATAACACCGTGTATTGACACCAGGTAACTATAAGCAAATGTTCACAGCTTCCTGACCCTAAAAAAGCGAGAAACATGCATATATTCATGCACTACAGGCACACACATACATTCTGCTGATGCACAACACTTTGCTAATGCAGCTATCACAAATTGCAAATGATCGACCATTTGACCTTGTGTTGTTTTACATCCACAGACCTCTTGTACAAGGTCACCTGCTTTACCTGTTGCACAATAGAATAAACATGTGGAGTCACTGCTTTTGTTAGTATAATGTAGCTTTGTAATAGTGCTGCCAATAAAACAATACGACTGCAGTAACTACAATGAAGGACTTTCTTTACAATCTGACACCATACGTAGCTTATTGCTAGCTAATACGTGCTCTTACCTCCATATCTGTGTTTTCCTCAACGCAGCTGGTGCTCTCTGCACAGGGAGCATCAGTCAGGGACCCTGGGGAGACGCAGCTAGGCGACACGGAAGACAGCTGCTGCTGACTCGTTTCCTCATTTCGTTTCATTATTCCTACAGAAAAAAAGATTAGCTGACAAGCATTCAACGACGAGGTGTTCGTAGTTCTAAAATGTTCAATATCTACCTGGAAAGCAAGTTAGTTTTCTCAAACGAAGTACAAACTGCCGTCACCTGGCAACACACTACCATTTCCGGCGAACAGCATTGTGGGTCATGTAGTTTGTTTTCACCTCTACTAGCTAGCAACTTAGCTTTTTTACAGAAAGCACACAATACTGGCGCTAAGCAACCATGTGAACGGAATTATGTAGTTTGTTGTCACCTCAGTCAAAATTGACAACTTACAAAGGTGTAAAAATTAGACTTATAATACTTACAAACACTTATAATAGCTAGCAACATTTGCAACTTGCAAGCTAGCTAGCGCCAAAAGATGGGCATTTGTGGATACTGTTGTTTGTCTTGGCCTCACCTAAGAACCTTTGGTAGCAAAAGACTACTTAGTTTAACTTCTGTAACTGAACTTTTCACATGCTTCTCGGTGGTAAATAACCAACTAGCTAAACTTGAGCAACTCACCTTTTCAATTGTAGTACACGCTGTCGTTGTGACACCGTCAAGCGACAGGCACTGTGTGACCTTTGAATACGTTTGGCTTTTCTGATATTTAAATAAGAAACACGAGATTGCAAGTCTGGAGAGTAACAAGAAAATATATCTTCATCCTGGCTGTAAAATTAAAATAATAAATAAAATACCATATTTTACAAGTAAAAGCCCTGTAAACATTTCATGAAAATATCAGTAATTTAAGTCACAATAATGTCATCCCAAACATTTTTTTTTTTTTACATTTCATCACAATATTGTGCCAACTTAGAATATTCTACCACTAGAGATGGCAAAATACCTACAACACAGGTTCATAGGTGGGTGTTTGTGTTTATTTTTCTGATTCCAGTATGCTACACTTTAGCACTTCAGGCTCAAAGCCAATACATCACACCTGTCAGGTTAAGTACATCCAGTAAGTGTTGGTTTTGGATCCATCTCGCTCGCATGACACAGAGAAGAGAAACCTCTCCACTGCATCCAAGCAGCTACAGATGATTCCCTGTGGAAAATATGTCCATTTTGCAAACATATGTGGAAACAAAACACACAAAGAAGGCTGGAATTTGAAGGATTTATTTTTCCTGCGTATTAGTGTCAAATCATATGTGCTCAATTTAGAGTGTGATTTATAAGAAGCTTAACGACAAGAGGAATACATAATATGTTTAAACTTGTTTGACACTGGATAAATTCAATACATTCTTACATGAAACATAATCACACAGATGTGCAATAAAAGCCTGTTGAAAGAAAAGAGGAGCAGAAGGACTCAGAAATTACATATTTAACAGCAAAAAGTTCTCCTTAGTGCTTTGTGAATGCAGTCTAATAGTATCTGTGACACAGCCAGTTAACATTGCATTAAACTTCTCCATGTATAACATTACAAAGTGAACAGATGAATGAGCCGGTTTTAGATTTTACAGCGAGTGTACGTTTCAGAGTGGTAGGCGAGCCACTCAGCAGCTCCACACTTGTTTTCCCATCGATCCCCGCCTATGTGTCATTATGATGGATTGCTCTGTGGGCTTCAGGGAGACCAGCGGCTGGGCCTGCTGTATTGACAAGGCTCCCATTCCCCCCTCTCCTCCTCTCGTTAAGTACTTCTCTCCCAAGTTAATGAACTAAAAACAGGGAGGGCTGCGGGGAGGAGAATGATTTGTGATCGCTCTCTTGTGTTTACATGTTTAGCTCACTTAAAAAGACTTGAGCGCATATGGTGGGGGTAACAAAATAAAGATTGCATAGTTTTCATTTATAGAGCTCATATGACGAATAAAATGTGGACAGGGTGATAAGTTTGTTGCTGAAAGTAGAAAGAGATACAGCTGATGTTCAGCTGTTTAAGCGATTGTGTAGTAAGTTAATTTATTTGGTAAATCTGTTTTGGGTCATAGATAACTGCAGGTGAGCACTCTTGAGGAAATGGACATCATTATTCCTCATACAGTTTTATCCTTGGAGGACAGTCACCACATGTGTTTCTCTGTGATGTTTGATGCTAAGAAACACACATTTCTGTTTATTTTTGGATTTTTCTTTTCTGTCTTCAGCCTCCAAATTATCAAACTTAACTTTCAATGCTAGCCACCCAAGTTTACAGCGGAAATCTTTTTTAACCATCGATATGATACAATTCTCAGCTAGGAAAGTCTTTTGGGACCAACCTAAATTGGCAGCAGGCGGAAGATGTGGCCTCATTCAGACAGTCTAATCTGGCATCTGTTATTGCAGACAGAATCAGTGGGCCCATGGGGCTGCCAGGAGAGGAAAGATAGAAGTGTAATTGAGAGCAGCAGTTTAGATCTAATAGGAAAATGAGATGAGATGGGGCCTAAGTTCGGGGTGAGTGTCCAAGACAATCGCCTTTTTATGTGGAGCTGTAGTCATAGGGGGTGGAGGACCGTTAAAAGTGTGGGCTGCTTCAGTCATGTACTTTAAAAAGTGGAAGCTGACAATATAAGGTTACCTTATGAGATACTTGCAGTTAGAGACTGTGTATATCTAGGTCAGCCTTGACCAAAGCTAGCAAAATGACAACAAACTTTGCATCTGCAGATTTTTATGTTCTTATGTTTTCCAACCAAATCTCAAGTCCTGCATTGTCCTTCAGTCATTATTACCTAATAATCTATGATGTGTTCCTGCTGAAACAAACATCTTGAACACCTCTTTCTCTGAAATCCATGTGACTCTCCTTGTTACTACACGGTGGTGATTTTCTTGTCCTTGGTGGCCTGTTTGATGGCAGCCTGCTCACAGATGATCTCCTTCAGCCTTTGCAGTCGCGTGTTTTGGGTGCTCAAGTCCCCGACGCCGGTCTGACTGCGATGGAGTAAGGACAGGGCGTTGATGTACTCCAGTTCTGTGTAGCGGACACCTTGGTCCACCACCAGGTTCAGCAGCTCATCAGCAGTGTTGTACAGCATCTCATAGTACTGCCTGAATGGAGAGAGATGAAGAAAATCATTGGAGCGACAGAGAACGAAAAAAAGTTTCTATTCCCCTGTTTTTCATTTTTCCAGTGCACAATCAAAAGGAACAACAACAACAACAAAGGGGAAAACACAAAGGCCGCTAAATGCTGTCGCTGTCAAGCCCAATTTTCTTAAAAAGGACTTCAAGGACCTCACCCTGCTGCTGCTGGGAGCTGAAGGTAGAGCAAAAACATTTACTGGCTACAAACTACTGAGACCGCTCTAATGAAACACTGTTGACAAAGCCAAATGGGGGAAAAAAGGAGTGTGTAGAATTAATAGGTCTTTAACCAGCACCTAATGCCCCAATGGGCCATTTAAAAAAGACCATGAAGTACATACTGATAAAGCAGGAGCAAAAAAGGGAGGGTAAGCTTTGTTGAATAACACAATTCCCAGCAACAATAGAAAGAGTGAAGTAAATCATTCTTAATCTTGCTTTCCAACATATGTAGGGCTTTCAGTGTTGGTTTACACACACATAGCTTCTCTTGTTCTGGGACAGTATAATGGCATACCTCTTGTTATGAAGTGCAGGTGTATATCCTTACACTACAGTTGTTTATTCTTTGGAAGCAGAAAGAGAGGGTCTTCACATTGGCATTGTAGGGACATTTGGGGTACATGCAACGTGACAGACGTTCACTGGGGTGTCCAAGGTTCAAGACCCCCTGACACTAAGAGCTGTTTACTGAATGTCCCACTGGGGATCAATCAAGTATCTATCTACGTGTGAAAGGCCTCTATATAGACACAGAAGTGTGTAGGTTGTCCTCTTATATCTCTACACCAGGGATGTCAAAGTCAAATACACAGAGGGCCAAAAAAACAAATTGGCTATAAGTCGAGGGCCGGACTGATTCAATGTTTATTAAAACATATTGAAATGATTGCACATAGCCTATTGAACCAAGACCTAACACAGTGTATTTTAATGATTAAATGAATAATCGGGAAAACATTTTTCAGCAGGCACACAGACAAGAACAAACGGGTTTCAAAGAAAAATCACATGTCCTGTACATTCTTCTTCTGTAGCTATTGTTCCGTGTCCATATTCTTGTCTTTGTCTGTGTGTTTCTTAGACGTTTCATGGTGCCTTCTTAAATTGTATTCTTTCATTACAGCCAAACTTTCTCCACACAGAAGACACACAGGTTTGCCATTTACCTCAGTGAACATTGAACCCCCCTGCAGTGAGCTTGAAACCCCCTGTTCTCAGCATCCACCTTCCGTTTAGCCATTTTTGGGGAGGAGGTAGCTGAAAGTTGACATCTGCTCTGACTGCTAATGAATGATGAAGCCGAAGTCCGCTTGCTGCGCTGCAGTGAGTTCGCGGGTTACCGTTGCATTGTGGGAAATGTAGTATTGGTGCGTGCAAAACACCAGCGGGCGGCTACGGCCTGCGGGCCGGTTCTAATACTAATCAAATATCATCCCGGGGGCCATAGATAATTCATTCCTTGACTTTGACATATGTGCTCTACACCATCTGTGTTACACAATTTTGAGGGGTCAATCTATGTATACATAGATGTGCATTACTGTACAATGGAATGTGTATCTTTAGTGACTTGATGCTATTTAGGTATACATACCTAAATAGCATCAAGTTCCAGCTGAGCTACACAATTATAATTATAGATTATTTCGCTGTAGCAGAAGGGTCATAAACACAACAACATACACATTCCATTGTACAGTAATACACAGAAGAGTATTAGGATGCAGGACAGACTATTCTTCTTTGCCTTGGGGCTAACAGGTCAAATAGTTTGGTGAGAGAATGTTTGTGTGTGTCTCAAGCACACACACAAGAGCAGATTCACTACCTGTGCCCCTAGCATTGGGACGAAATCTGCTCTCTGAAGACACACTTCAATGTGACGGCAAGGAGACGGTTGTGTTATATGACCATGTAACAACAGAAAACAGAGCCTTAAAGAAGACAAAACACAAACACTTGATGGTGTAAAACTGAACCCAACGCACTTTGGATGAAAACATCATTTTATTTCTGCAGAAAAATTGAGCAACTGGCAACCTAGGCCAAGGACAGCTGCTGGTCACTCAACAGCTTTGACTCCTGCTGCTTTGTGAGAGTAGCTATTAAGTGATGAGTGATAATAGGAGGTCTGACATTGTAACTATTAAAGAAAAAGCCATGGAGAAGCTTCGGAGGTTCTGTAACTGAGAAAAATGTTATGGGCCCACCTGTTTCCAATTCTGGCTTTGTATGACAGGGAGAAAGAGTCTTATTTACAATTGTGAGGGTTCAGCTGTTTCTAAGCCAGTTGAAAGTAAATTGATTTTATTTCTGATATGGCTCAGTAAAAAGACAAGAAGATATATTTTTAAATAATTTGTTTAGCTTCACCACCCATCCCAGAGCCCATTCCCTTCTTGAGATGTTCATTTTCTATGCTAACGAGGCGTTAATGAGCGCTTAGGGAGCTTCTGTTGCAAGGTGTTTTATGTGCTGTCATTTTGGAGATTCAACAGTGGAGAAAAGAGGAATGGATGAGTAGAAAAAATGAGATGGAATGATACAAAGTGAGAGACTGACTCAAGAGATGAGTGAGCAACAGAGGTGCAGAACATCTGTTTTTTTGGCCTTCCCCTGACAAGTGATGCCCTTGGTCGTCAGAGCATTTGCATTCTGTCTCAGTCTGTCAATTTCTCTCCAAGGTCTTGTTCATTTTTTTTCATCCCTGAGCTCATTTCATGAAAAAGCTTGTCAATATTGATGAGAGTAACATTGGTTCACTCCTTGACTGGGGGTAAGACAGATAAAATAAGTAAAAGAAGAAGAAAACGATGGTTCCCATATGTTAGCTGATAATAAAAATGTGCTGTGTATTTGCATGCTGGCTTCTGTCGGTGTCTGGGAAATATCTAAATGTGCCTCTGAGTGCCGCTCTGCTTAGTATCTGTTTGTATCTGCATCAAAACACCAGCATGAAAAGCATTCCCATTTCATTCCCTAGACCCAACGTTTAACTACACGCTTGAGGCAAATCACCTCGTTATGCGATCTAATAGGAGAAACACATAAAAACACTCATTTCTTTTGTCAAGGGAAGAAGCTTTGAGCAGACAGCTTTCCTCTTTCACACAATCATCCTCGCCTCTGAATGGGAAACAGGTCAGATTAAACAAACTGTACCTAAGACTGTTTGGCTGTGCAATAAACATTTGTTATTTTTAGACATAGTTGTTTGCCATGGTACTGGATTCCCAAGACATCCAGTGGAGATTTACTGGATGTGAAGCTGTACACGTAAATGCTGTGATAGGCTGGCACTTGGTCTGTGAACTGACAGTTAGTGGATACTGTTTAAAGAGAACCAAAACGTATCTGTAATAGTAGAACAAATTATCTTAATATCTGCCCATGATAAACTGCCCAAAGCTGCTTCAAGTAGCAGGTTAGCAGGTTTGTGATAGCATGTCTGCCTCCTCTCATGCTCCGCCTATTTGCTCATGTTTGGATTATTTAGAGGTTAGGTAGAGTGGCACAGGCAACATGCAGACCAGAGCCAGCACACTGAATTATAAAGCTGCCCTGCAGAAAACTTATGTTGGATGTGACAGGCATGTCATTAATTGTAATATACAGTCTATGTGTTTGGCAGACGCAGTGCTAGTCCAATTAAGCAAACTGTGGGAAATAAACAACAAACTGCCCTGCTGTTTATGCTGTTTTCTGCACACCATTCTCCAGCTTAGAAGAGAAAAATTGTCTGATAAAAACAGTAAAGGAGGCTGTGCATTTCTGGAGCCCATCTGTTTGGGCTGCATCTGACAGGAGAAAAAAAAACCTCATCAATGCTGTAAACCCTGGCTTAGCCACAGTATAACAGCAACTATAATTCACTTGGCAGTGATGCAATCAAGAAATATCCCACAGATTTGTTAAAAGCAGATCTACTGATGCTCATTTATAACTAATGAAAGGGCATTAAATCCTCTGTTGTAATTTCTGTAGCATCAAAACAGAAAAGCTGCACCACAGGAGGAGAGCGTGCTCAATTTGTCAGTGTGTGTGTGTATGTGTGATGTGTGGACAGCTGGCAATCTGGCCTCTGTTCAGATAGAGCAAGCCTAAGGTGTGCCTGTGTGTATCTGTATGTGTATTTATCTGTCTGAGTGATGTATGTTAGTGTGTGCTGAAAACACTTTCAAACAGTTCATTACCCAAGCAGTTGGAAAGCCATTTGCCAAACAGGGTAAAGGCTGTTAATAAGATTAAAATCTCTCAGCAGCCCACCATCAAGACAGAACCCCTAGTGAAACACACACACACACACACACTTCTTTGCCTTTGTTAGAGGTGCAACTAGTTAATGAAACAAGAATTCTTTTTTTTTTCTTCTACAATGTTCGGATTGGCTGCTTCCTTTGAGTCTTTATAGCTCTCAGCCTCTGTGTGCACAACACACACCCATTTTTACTAATTTCCACCTGCTTCCTCCAGAAGTCCCATCTATAAGACCAGTTATTTAGTAATCAGCTTTGGTGTGCATGTGAACGTGCCTCCACGGTGTGCTTTCTATTAAATTTTAATTAGCCCCCCCTCCCATACCCACACCTTTCGGCATACACAAAGAATATTAGTTAAATTTATGATGCGAGGATGCAGTACAGGACAGACAGAGATGTATGTCAATGGTGCAACAGTGATTGAGGCTGAGGAGACACAGAGCGGTAAGAAACCGACAACGCGAGAAGAAAAGTGAGAGAAAGATAAGATTCAGCACAATTCATTTCCCCTCATTTTCAGCCTGTACAATATTAAGGCCATTACAGGCTGCCTCCGTCAGCGAGTTTGGAACAACACATTAGTTAGTGAGGGGAGAGAGGAGGAGGAGGGGGAGAAATAATGGGAGAGCCCATGGATCAAGCCCTCCATCAGCTGGAACAAAAAGCTTGTTGCTGCTACAAATACGTACTGACACAAACACGTCCTCACATTGTTGTCTTTGAATTATATAACATTACATTTACATTTTCTTTTTTGGCTGCTAAAAAGGTCTTTGTGACACCTCCAAACTGGGCTTAAAATGGTCACAAAAGTCACTAAAGCTTAGTTAGTACTCGAGAGCTAGATGCCATTATAATATTCTTCAGGTGATACAGACCAGTAAGCCCCAAACTTTTTTTTTTCTTTTACTTCTTCTTTGAACCACAGCATCCATTCATACTGATTTTGTTTTTCCTTGGTACCTCCTCAAGAAGAGGCATTGAGGTGGAGGACAACATGCTTCTCTTCTCCAGGAAAAAAGCTGTAAGCCGGGCAGCCAGTCTCTTTCTTTTTCTTTTATGTTGTTCTTTTATAAATCTTCCCCTCACTGCTCTGACAGGAGTAATTTCTGACTGCAGTGTGTCTGGGAGACTTGTGTGCCGGAAAGCAAGTGGTGTTGCTATGACAACTTGCAAGGATGAGTTGTTGTGCCCAGCTTAAGTTGCAGTTGTAACTGTATATTTAACAGGGCTATTAACACAGTAATTAGGGTGAACATACAAATTTATTAAAGATGTGGACATTTTTCTGAAACATGTCCAGCTTATTAAGCATTTGGCAAGTCTGATGGTGATGAAGGACAATGAGTCAAGTTTTTCCACACTAAACTGGGAAGCTCTTTTTTTTTAACGTTTGTTTGTGTTGAATGTTGTAACAGGGAGTGTCCAGGGTGTACTCTGCCTCTCACCCGTACATAGCTGGGATTGGCTCCAGCCCCCCGTGACTCTGCACTGCAGGACAAAGCGGGTTCAGATGATGGATGGATAGATGTTGTAACAGGAAGCCAACAAAGTCACACAGTTGTCACCTCAAAACAAACAGGAAACAGGAATATTTTGCACTGGGTGACACCATTGATTGACTGATTAATTATGAACAATCCATAAATTAATCAAATGACCAGCTGCAGGACTAGCAGTAGAAAAAACAGTAGTATGCTAAAGCTGCACATGGTGTCCATTTACTTTTCGACATATAGTTTAGACATAGCCCTTCTTTATGCATTTAAATGTCATTATAATTGTAAAAAAAGCTGAAGTTTCAAGCACTGACATCAGCTGGCATAGTGTGGATGTAACTGCATGCTCTACATCTTTCTGCCTCCTTTAAATCAGAGGGAAGGGAGGGCCCCTCTGTCTGTCTGTCTGAGCAGAGCATTTGTCTCTCCTCTGGTAATGAGGAAAGGTCTGCAGAGACTCTGAGACTGAAGCTTCATCAGCAAAGACCAGTCTCATCACGCTGTGCCATGCACCACAAACACACACAAATAAGAATGTGCACAAACACACACACACACACATACAGTTGCTGGCTTCATCAGCAAAGACGAGCGTCGCCACGCTGTGAGGTGCACATACATAAACACCATATAACACAGTGATGGGCTTCATCAGCAAAGACCAGGCTCATCATACCGCATCTTGCGCATACATGCAGAGGGAAGGGAGGGGCAGGAGAGAGAAGGAAAGAAAGTGAATTTCAATTCAGCAGAGGAGGTGCAGGTGACTGGATGATAGCAAAAACGAGTGAAAAAACAGTCAGGGGGAGAAAAAGAGACTGAGACAGGAGGGAGAGAGCGATAAAGAAAGAGACACAAGGTGACAGGGGCGACAGTGTACCAAAACCGGGCCTAAATACAAACACTTTTATCTGTTGACACCCACTACGTCCTGACATGGCCGTCAACTGTACTTATTACCACATCCTCTGTAGACACACCAGCCTGTCACCTTGACACACACAAACACACACCAGGGTTTCGGCACACACACTCACTAAGTGAAAGACAGTTTATTTGCCAACACACTGGATCTCAGAGACACCCAGACAATGGTGTGGTGCACTTTGGGACAGTAGACAAGCTTCTTATACACACATGCACCCCCGCACACTGCAGTAATTTCCAGTAGCAGACAGGTGGGTGCAATGGGCTGAACTCTAGGGGCATCTCTACAGTGAGCCTGTCAGACTGGTGTTTAGCCTAGCTATGGGCTAAGGGCCTTGTAAGTCTGCTAGGGTTGTTATGACAGCCTGGCAACCTGCCTACACGGGTCACTGGTCAGTTCAGTCCTCCAAAGAGTGTGTGTTTGTAATAGTGTTTCAGTCTGTGTCACAAAAAAGCTGCTCCTGTTGCAGACAGTTATGTTCATGGATACAGAAATTTTAGTGGAAATGGAAATGGAGTGCAAGCCCATAGAAAGCCTTCATGGGAGCCAAATTGTTGTGGGCCAACCCACTCACTGTCAGCTAAAAAAACATTAACTGGGGCCCCAAGGGACAAAACTGCTACAAGGCTGTTACATGAAAGCCAATATTGGTTTGCATACAGAAAGCCTTCACTGGGGCCCTAAGGTATAAACCTGAAAGCTAAAACACATTGTGACTTCTATTATTTAGATATAATCAAATAATGAATGTGACAAACTCTTATTTTGACATAGGGATCAATGTTCAGTGAGAAAATCAAACAGTAAATTCAGATATTTATTTCTGAAAACACCCACTAAAACGCAAAATGAATCATTAAAATATATACAAACATGTGTCTAGGCATTAAATCTAAGTAACGACTAATTCTTTTAGATTTCTATTTAAGGTAACTAAATCTGTTGCCAAGCAAAGTCCATTTTGTTACACAGGTTAGAGTGGACTGTTGCCAAGCAACACAAAGTTTTTGGAAGTTTTATTGCCATGAGTAACTATTGTGACTTCTGGTCTTTTAAAAGATAAAAGACTCATCAACAGCTTCACCTGTTTATCTCATCTCTGCCCCTGTCAAGAAAGCAGTAGTCAGCAGAACAGCAGGGAGTGATAGACATGCAGGACAATGAGAGGTGATCAGTGGAGTGACATGGTTGAGAGTGCAGTCAATACACACACCCACAGATGAGACATTTCAGCGACACACAGGTCTGCAGAATGAGCCCCACAACAGTTTCTGAGCAGATGGTCTGTGCGTGTCCGCTTGTGTGCCCGCGGTTAGGTGTGCGTGTGTTTGACCTTGAATGACAAAGCTGATATTACTGCCAAACTTCTGACTGAGAGACAAGAGACCACAACAGGATCATACAAATACACATGCACACACACACATTTTAGTTTTATCTCTGTATGCAGCATTAACAGTTGACATACTGTTGGTTTTAAAGCGTATATAAATGAAAGCTTCGACCACAAGGTGGCACTGTTTCACCATCCTTCTGCAGAAGGAAGTGTGTGTGTGTCCTCTGCAGTGCTGGTTGCTGGGCCTCTCCTTAGTTTTAACTCAGATCAATGGCAGTTATGCCACCTGTGTCCAGTTTTTTTTTCTTTTTTTACATAAAAGCACACAGTGCAGGACCACAGCCAAATCATCACACTCATAAACATGCAGACACATATAAGAGGGAAAAAAGGTACATTGGTACACAGTCAAGCATCTACAGCATTTTTACAAAGCAGGTTTCCTGCTGTGATTACTTCCTTTTCTTATTTTGCTCTTGTTTCTCCAGAGGTGGTAATAAAACAAAGATAAATATCCTGTTTTTAGACCCTGTTTCCTCAGAATGATTTTTTTTTAATGTAGGCGGTCATAATGCAAAATGATCCACCTTGTCAATCAAAGATATTAGATGTAGATTAGATGTTTTCTTTTAAATATCTGCACTATATTATTCAAGAACACACACTTTGATATGCAGTATATACCACAAAGTATGTGTGCATCTTTAGAAATGATGATTAAGGTTGACAAGTGAATATCACAGATTACATCATTTTAAATTATTCACATTAACATACTTCATTCAAGCTGTGTTGTTGGTTCCATTGGCAGGTGTAAGTGTCCTTTCTGAATATTCATATCTTTTTTATATAAATATGGTTATTTCTGATTGGCTTGGCTGGGTGTCTGTGTATGGCTGAGAGAAAGGGATACATCACAGATGTGCCTGTGTGATTCTGTGTGTTGGTTTGTGTATGTGTTTTCCAGAGACCGGTGTGTCTTGGAGCCGGAGGCCGGCCAATCCAAAAAGCCATGAATGTGTAAACAATGTGCTCTGCAATTCCCAATCAACACCTCCACACCACCCACGCCGTATAATCAGAGAGAGTGGGAGAAAGAGAGAAAAGACAGAAAAGCCATCACTGGCATTTCTCCATAATCAAACTTGACAGAGGGGAGAAATAACATACTAATCAATGGTCCTCCACATCCAGTACAGTTCAGGTCATTTCGGTTTCCTTTTTTTTTTCTCAAGGGAAACTTGGCTTGCCATACTGCCATTTTTTAACAATAGAGATGTCCAAACTCTGCCAGCACATAGACAACCAACCACTCTAACATGTGACACACTCAGACTGACTCCAAAAGCTGTGAAAAGAAGATTATTAACCCCACAACATATCATGACAAGATGGCAGACATGAGTAAACATTTTACAACAAACACTGGATGCAGACAGACGGAGGAAGTTATAAAAGGTAGTAGAGATAGCAACAATACAACAGGATATGGGTGATAAATAAATTGATAAAGTTAGTTTCTAGGAATCCAAGGTAAGCCCCAAATGCATGTAATACTCCTGCCTTGGAGTAAAGGAGCAGAACCTAAATGACAAATTTGTCCATAATCAGTCACGCCCTGAAGAAGAATCATACATCTATACCATACAGACTAATTGGGATGGTTGGGAGGGCACCACTGGCAATTCTTTTGCTGCCATTTATAATTGTGTGTGTGACCTAGACCATCCTTTACGCTGTGCTCCTACAGCTCTAGGTGGAAGCCTTTTTATTTTTGAGTCTATTAAGTCCTCATGCTGTAGCACAGTTTTTCTGCAAATTTACACATTTCCTGTTAAAAAAAGACTGACAAAAAGCCCACTCTGCTCTGATTGGTCAGTTTTAGTAGCCTGAGCTGGCACCGTACACCATCTTGCATCAGCTCCACTCCTTATCTCACTGCATGCCAAATGAGTAGTCATTCATTTTTTATGCTTTGCCAAACTCTCTGAATACCTACAAAACACATTCTTGTCATTGTGGGGTGACTTACAGTGCAAGATACATCACAAGAAAACACTAACTTCAAAACTGATTTCATTGGAACTTTGAGTTTTATCTGTTGTATGTCACATTCATCCCTCTCTCCATTTTATCACATTCATATCTTACCCTGCTGCATCTACTTTTCATGTCACCCTCTCCGAGTCCATTCTACGCCTTTCCTATGAAAGATGCCTTTTCTGTAACTTCCTTTCACTTAGGTTTTTCAATTTTCTCCCCCCTCCCAATGCAAAGCCCTCCCTTCTTTCTCCATCTTTTCCATCACCCTTCCTCTTACATACTCTCTCCTGTCAAGGACACAAGCTTCTAAAAGAAGAAAAAAGTCATATGAATACTGTGAATAATTCTTCTATTTCTGCCTTCTTCTTACTTTCCACCCTGCCTCCGTCTTGTTCACAAAGATGTCTGGTTTCCCTCAAGCCTGTCAGAACTGGGCAGCTCAGGGCAACAGCAGGTTAGCCGCACAAAATTTAAATGTATGAATAGGAAATAAACATCAACAACCATGCGGACACAGATACACAGCGTGGTTGACAATCTGTCTGACCATCTGTCTGGCTTGTGCTGTGACAGAGTCGCTATCTGAGCTTAAGGACATTTTGTGTGTGTGTGTGTGTGTGTTCGGGCAGGTGTGTAATAAGTTGGACCAATTTATTAACTGATTTAAGCTGTAAAGCTGATCATCAAGTGGTCTCTGCCCATTTCACATTTGATGGCTTCATAATCCAGATCATTAGATATTTCATTTCTTTTAGCCAATGTGGATTTAGATATGTTAGGTCTTAAAATTATTATTGCACAAAGTATCTGCCATCTGCCTCTGTTATTCAGTGTTGCGACTATATGCACACGTTGGTAGATGCATGCTAAACACACTGTACAACTGAAGGACTTCTGGTTTTATTTATAGACTGTGCATTTCTAAAAAAAGTGTCCCAGGTGAGCTGAATTTTTGGTGCATGCTGTGTAGAAAATTCTGACCTGGCAAAGTCAAGGTCTGCCTCCCTGGACATAGTGATGTTAGTGAGGTTCTGTTGGAGGACAAAGATGTTTCTGCACATCTTCTTGATACCAGACTCGCTGATCCTCTTAAAGTACTGAGCACCATTGATGAGAATACAGGAGATCAGATGACCAAGACCTAATAAAAGTAAAGAGAAGATTATGGTTATCAGAGAGGGCAGAGAAACCATTGTTATAACACTGTTAACCTTCATTCCAGGCCCCTGCTGACCTTCAAAGATGTACTGGAACTTGTGCTGCTGCAGGGCAGCCCCCATGGCTTCCTCTATGGCTGAGATGTCCTTGTTCAGTTTGACCACCAGCGGGTCGTAGTCCATGCTCTCCACATTAGCAACAATGGCATAGTTTCCTTGCTTGGTGAGCGGGATCAGGTAATGGAAACAGTGCACCCTGGTTTGAAATGTGGGAAAAGAAAACAGGAAACTTAGATTGTCTTTACATCCATATTCTAAGTATGATGTGTATTATTCTTTAGAAGGTACACTTTAGCAAGCACTGATTGTTGTCACACCATTAATATATATTTATCGACTAATGCCTATAAATTATACAGAAATGACCATGTTGAGAGATCCTCTTTTTTAACTCACTGCTGGATACATTTCAGCAAAATGCTAAATATGCTGCACAGAAACACTTCTCCTCAGGCCTTTCTTTCACACTAAGTTGTTCATATCCAAAAACAGTGGCCTTCTTAACCTTGTCATTACATTTGTAGAAAGTGTAATTACCTAATTCTTGTTATTTTTTATTAGATTATTTTGTTTTCAAGAATCGAGGATGTAGTAGCGACACAGATTTGTGCTGATAGTCATGCAAACAGCTTTCAGTGGAGTAATTGTGGGTGGAAAACCTTGCTGGAGGGCTGTTATTACTTTTGTTGGACATGTTTATTTGGTTAGTAGGGTTACACATATTATTTTTAATATGGTTTCATAACCACCTAGCACGTATTAAGCTGATTTAACATGATTTGTTTACAAGTGACATGATCTCTGAATATCTTCCCTTTTGGGGGTCTAGCTGGAAATAAGCATTATATTGTGAAATAAACAAGCCTATCTCTAGTATTATGATAGATTTTTACCACATAAAATAAAAGATTTATTTTGACTTCAAGGATGCAATTGATCATTTTTATTTTTCACCTAATTACCTTACCTACCTTTCCTTTTTTCTTTTTAATACAAAATGTGTTAATATGATATACTTTAAAGCTAAGTTCTTAAGGCCCACACGAGGCTAATACTTGTCTAGACATAAGAAATCAATACTTTCATAATTCCATAATCAAAGTGCCCAGGGCAGAAGGGTATACAACGATATGGGTGAATGTCTCTTCCCCTTTGAGGCAAAGCTAACAACTACATTTCAGTTGCCTCCATCTTACTATTCAATCGTTTCTCCCACAATGTCCGTAACTCCCCTCTTTAACCCCAGACCCCTCTCCCCCCCCCCCCCCCCCCCCCCCACACACACACACACACACACAGCCACTGTAACCTCACTCATCTCTCTTCCATCTCTTCCTCCTTCCCTTCCCTCATTCTTTCTTCCTCATGGCTTCATTTAGCTGATACCACTATCAGGGGAAATTCGCTAGATGGGGAGAGTCAATGGAGTGTAGCATATAGCTAGACATCAGCCTCAGGGAGGGTTTTCTACTGAAATCATCAACAATATTGCATAAGCTACACAATGGTCTACAGGGAGCATGGTACATGGAGGAAGGATGGAAAAAAGAAACTAGAGGGGGGGTGATGGAGAACTATTGGTGGTTGTGGAGGTGAGGAAGTGTATGATGTGGTAAATGAACTTTGATATTGACATTCAAAACACATTCTGAAGATAATATATGGATTCCTGAACTTAAGTACTCTGCATGTATATGAGATGCAGCTGGTGCTTTTAGAGGGCTTTTCAGCAAATTCTATATCGTCTAAGGAGTTATGTGGTTTTTGTGTGTGTAGTAACTGGACAGTGAATCCTTAAAAGTACACACCAGCATACTGCATCAGACACAACTGAAGAGCATCTGTGCAGTGGCTACATTTCCAGGGAACCCTTTGGCAGTTATACCATATACCTAATGTATAAAATAAACAAAATGAGCCTAATTAGTTGTCATCATTCAACACATCCAAAAAAATCATGTTCCAGGGCTTATTGATGGTTGGAAAACCTAAAAACATAAGACCATGTCCTGCAAAGAGGTACAATTAAATAAGTGTTGCCTCCACTGATTTTCCTGATGTGTTTCCAACACATCCATGACTACAATAACATATTTTTCTCCTGCATACCTGACCTCCAGATGTAATACCAAGAGACAACGGTCAGCAATATCCTGGAAGCCTCTGGATAGGTCACTCAGGGTCTGAAGAATCTGGTCTCTGCTGCGATCGCTCTCACCAACCACCTGACTGTCTGCTGAGCATGGAGATGCACCTGGATTGATTGGAAAATAGAGACATATGAACACACCTAACAAACACAAGTGAAACTGAACTTACTGTCCATCATTAATAATTAAACCCTGATTCTTCAGAAATGTATCATAACCTCATTATTAATGTGTATTACTGTTAGTAAATCTGTGACTTTCTGTTCTGTAAATGACACCAGCTAATGCAGCACGCACAAAAGAAAAGAATGACTTCAACTTCACACACTTCCACAGTCCTTCAGCATGTTCCTGTACTTTCTTCTCACCACTTGTGCTGAGGCAGCAGGAGCATGTGTCACTGTGCCGCATTGTGAGCCACACAAAAGAACAGTGTGTGTGTGTGTGTGCGTGAAAGAAAGAGAGAGAGCCAGAGAGCATGATGAGTGTATATAAATTCAGTGTAGATCAATGGCTATAAATTAACAAGGGGAGGAAAAGGAGAGAAATTGGCCCCGTCACTCATATGTAAGTCTATTTGGTCAATGAGGCGAGTGTGTGCGTGTTTGTGTGTGTGTGCGTAGAGTGACTGTTGAGCAGGAGAATGCAGGGGTCCACGATCGATGTGCCGCAGTCAAAGCCAGCTCCCTAGTTATTCTTCCTGCCCTTCTGAAGGTCACACACGCATGCAAGCCGGTACACGTGCACACACACAACCAAGGAACCAAAAGTAGCAAGTCCAAACTGAGCCTGAACAACCTGGTGATCTGGCTTTCCTTATCTCTGACTATTACTGAATAATATCCTCAGGACATAAGGGAGGTAACTCCAAACTTGTTGCACTACTTTCCTAGATATAATACGTTCATATGGAAATATATTCCACATATATTTAAAAAAAATTGTAATGATTGTATGATTGATGTACCTCACACATGTTAAAAGACATCTCTTAATTAGGCAACAAATGTCCTAGCCGAGGTCCTAAGGTGGTAAAGGCGAGCCAAGTAGAGGAAGGGACATAGAGACATAAGCTTGTATATCCTCCCCAACTTCTTCTTGTCCACATATTTCTTGTCCTCATGTCCATTTTTACTATTCACTGCACATTTTGTATGTGCTGGTACATATGTTTCTCTGTAGATACTTTAATCTCTGATATGATAAGAAACCATTGGCCTGGGCAAACAGCAGGGAGACATATGCCAGCACTGTCCAATCAACAAAGCAAACACAGCCAGGGTTGTGATGAGACATTAGTGACAGCTACTCTTATGGCCTGTGTATCTGACACATGGAGATAAAGGCTGGGAATGATGTTTTACACTGAAGGTGTGCATATGATGTGTAGAAGTCTGTGTGCACAACTGCTAAAAGTATATACAGTATTATGAAGTGCGTAAGTAAACCTCTTGATAATGTGTAGTTGGGTGGGAGGATACTGCAGTGCAGTTAGAATATGTGCAGCACTTAGTAGCAGTTTATTTTTTATTAGTTTCATACTTACCAGACAGAAAATCCACCAGGAGTAGCATTTTTGGCTTAATCTGAGCGGCTTCAATCAGTCTAATGTGTGTTTTTAAATGTTAATCAACATCTGTGCTGCTGACTGAAATCTGCGCCATCTTTAGGTAGGCAATATCAATATTAATCTAGCTAAATGAGTCGCAGGAACAACAAACAAGATTGGTTTTAATGAAAAAAATCCACATAGATTTCTCAAGGGATTAAAGCTTTATGACACTAATTGACTTAACTTGATTGTATTTAGCTGATCCTGCTCACTCTCACTGGTCAACTTATCAGAACATTACCAGACACAGAACAGATAAATGTCACACGTTGAAGGAGAGAGCCTGTGTAGATGAATAAACTCTATTCCTGACTGATAATATTGCTGATGTGTTGCACAAGGAAGTGTTACTCAGACTCTTAGGCTTTCAATGTGGAAGGCAGGCCTCCCCAGAGGGCTTTTAAAACAGTTTCAGGAAAGGCTCACTGAATGCAAGTTTATTACATTATAAAAAGCAGATCACAAAGAATTGCATAAATGTGTGTAAAGCTTTGCTTAAAGACCTTTCACACAGCCAGAAATGATGCCTTAGGGTAGCCCCTTAGGACAGTATTAGAGTCCTGAAAAAGTTATGTCAAATGACAAGAGTAGGCTACTGTTGTGTCTGATCAAAAGCCTCCACAAATAGAGCAAAATGAAGCAACAAATCCTGAAAAAAGAAAAATTTCCCACTGTAATTATCTGTTCTGACCTCATATTGACTGCTAACAACACAAACAAAATCAGATTTGTTGATGTGTTCCATCATCGAAGCCTTTTTGTACTTACAACTAAGCAATGCCCTTGATTGTCAACAAATATTTCTTTCAGTTAAAAGCATTGGGGTTCAATAAAGTCTACTTACAGCACCTGAATAAGTTGTCTTTTATGTACCTTTTTTTTTCTTCTCTTTACTCATAGATGCACACGTGAGGGGACCAAATCTTTTCACATGCTCTGCCTGTGGGAGTGCCTGCGTATGTACACACATGTATGTGCATGAAAGTGACTTGAAGGCTTGTTTCCTCTGCATTACACTCACTCACTCTGACAGCAGAAAAAAAGGGGCTTACTGTGGCACACACTGCTGGAGATCTCTCCGGGGGGGGGGGGGGGTCCGTGAAACACACAACACACACACACACGTATTCAGCCTGTGCAGCTTTGATGATGCAATGGAGGCGTCGCAGCATGGGGGGCACCATTAGAGTCAGACAGACGGGCAAAAGGAGATGACTCATTGGTCCTGACTGACAACTTTCTCCTTCTGCCCCCTTCTGCTTTCTTTTTTCTTTCAACCAAATTACTCCCATCTCTTATTTATAAGTTCTTTGTGTGTGCATGATTAAATCTTAGGGATATGTACGTGCGTGTCGTGCATCTATTTATGCGTGCATGTGTGTGTATGTGCTCTGTGCTTATCCAATTATTTTCGAATCTCATCTAAGAGAAACGTCTGTTGCTTGCCATCTGCAGAGGAGGAGGGAAGCAGACATTAAGGGAGCAGATCAGTGATGGAATTCACACACAGCATGCAGGTACATACATAAATGGACACTTAGGTTAACACAGACAATCATACACTCATTGCCCTTTCTGCTAAACAGGGCACAAACAGTAAGACAATAAGGCACAAACATACAAAAAATCTGTTCTGTTTTGTGACAAAAAAAAAAGAATCAAGATAGATAAACAAAGGACAGTATGCTGCAGGCGTGGAGTGATGAATGATTTATAAATGACTAACTGAGAAAGAAGCAAAGTTATTAATTATTTTGCTGCCTCTGGAAGAAGATGAACATCTGCACACAGAGATCTGAACTCCTGTTCAGAGACAGAGAGAGAGAGAGAGAGAGATAAAAAAAACTGAGAATGAGATTGAAAGATTTTAATATCCGACAACATCAATTTGTTTAATGGAGTGTTATGACGAGAAAGAATTCAAACTTTGATTTGGCTTGGAATACTGGACAGAAAGATGAACTAAATTGCAAAGCAGGCAAGATTAGAGGACTGTATCTACACCTACCTAATAATGGCCAGGCCTTCACAAAGTGTTGCTAGGCAGATGATGGAGAAAGGTTTGACGCCTTTCAAAGACGTGTAGTAAGAGCCAAAGGGAAAACACCAGTACAAAAAGAATAAAAGAGGAGAATAAATCCTCTGACCAATCAAGCAATTGCTGAACAAACAAAACATTAACTTAAAAAGTCTGCGTAGGTTCAGTCAAACAAGTTTAAAGTACGGCCCAACCATGCTTGTGTCATATCCTCACCCCCACCCACATAAAGGCTCATTAAGCCAACATGGGAAATAAAACAGTAGTTCCTCAAATGACAACTTGAGTGTAAGTAAGTCAATCCCCATATACCCTATAATTTACCTATTTTGAATATTTTAAGGCAAGCAAGCGTGGAATGGCTTTGAGTGACAAGGTGTGGGTCATCTCTGATCATGAGCTGCTAGTTCAGGTGGCTGCTCGCCCACGTCAGAACCAACTAGCAATTCATGTTATAAACCAGGAGTTACACGTGGACTCTGATGCTGCCAAGATGGTGACGGCTGGAGTCTCCACACCACCTGCCTTTATTTACAGTCCATAGCAAAAACTCAGGTTTGGAGGCTGCTGTTCAGTACACAAAGTTCTAACAAGGTTTTAGAAACAGCAGATTTTCTTCAACATTAATTATGTACACAAACAGCGGTAGTCAAAAAAGAATGTCTGTCATGCTGCCATTGCCCCTTAGATGATGATGTGTGTGTGTGTGTTGTCGGGTAAATATTGTCAGAGTGGATTAGACGTTCAGTGCTGTAACCAGATGGGTGATAAGACCCTTTCTACGGCCACTTTCACAGACAGCACCATCAGTCGTCTGTCTACACACATCCCTCATTACCAACACACGTCTTCTACAGACTTAACAACAGTGTGTCCATGCAGCTGCACGCTCTTAAACTGATTAAGATTCAGCACCATTCAGATGTTGAAGCAAACCAATATGTGTGCTGTTTTCAACTTAGTCTCTATAGTTCAGAGCACGGTGATGTGTGTCTAACTTGCACAACAGGCAGATTTTAATCATACAGGAAAATGATCAAACCAAACGTCCACTGAGGAGATCACCCAGCCATGGACAATATCTACACGACCCTTATCACTTGAATTAAATCAGAGAGAAACAATGTCCACCCTGTCTTGATGAGGAGGAAGCAAGGGAGGAAAGACAGAAACAGAAAGAATGCAAGTAATACAGGTAATACAGAGAAAGAATGATGCAAGAAAGTAAGAAAGAGGAATGAAAGAAAGAAAAAGCAAAAACAGGGAGAGGAAAATGAGTTGTTCATACCTGACTGCCCCTGTAATATAAAATCCAATTTGGAGAGGCATAGACGTGAGGCGGGGGGTTGGAGGATGAGATAAGGTGGGGTCTTTTTTCCCTGCCGTACCCTTGTCCCATCTTACACAGTGCATGGTTATGTACACACACACATACACAGGCAAGCACGCGCGCACACACACACACACACACACACACACACACACACACACACACACACACACACACACACACACACTGCACCCATACTAACACACACGTAGTCCGTCATCAGCTCGCCAAACACTAAATAATGAACAATACGGAGGCTGTCCCGGCATGATAAGTGACTGCCCTATCCTTCCCATTAGTGCCACCCGCCAGAATTAATGATAATTATGTCACGTCCCTTCCCGTACTTTTATTGAATTCTTATCTATGAATAGACGAAGAAAGCTAGAGTGAGAGAGAAGAGTTTAAAAAGAGATACTGCGTGACAAAGTCGAGACTAAATAAGAATATTTTCCATTTAATTATTTCATTTCTAAAAGAAAAGTTGCGATACGGAGAGGCAAAATAGCACAAGTTCAATAAGCAATCAGAGGTCTGAAACCAGGGAGTTGTGACAATGGCAGATAAGGGTTGAAGCCCTCTCTACTGCTCTCAGAAAGGTGCATAATTTACCACAGAGGACCGAGATACTGCAGTGAACACAGTAAGTTCCTCAACAGTAACACAATAACTACAAAACGGAGCCATGCATTTAATAATGAAACACTGCAGGGCAGCAGAGCTAGGAGGTGATCCCACCAGGACAAGTCACCAGATAAGACAACATTTCATGCTTACATGCACACCTATGACCAATTAAGTTAACCTAACATGCATTGGACTGTAAAAGGGACTTTCCAGCTGGCCTGCTGTTTCCAAACCCAGAACCATCTCGCTATTAGCAAATGACAGCACATGAGTGAGCGTCAAGCCTCCACTTGTCAAGACTGTTAAACATATTACCCATCCAATTCTAGAAATCCAACTTGATCACACGTTTAAATGTGTTAAATATTAAAGGACATGGAAACACTATTAAATAAACATGACTGCTGGTTGAGACTAAAACAAATACAGACTGGCATTTAGTGGAAAAAAGCTCTTTAGTAATACTGGGTAAGGCCTGTTTTTTTGCGGCCTGGAATGCACAGGACATTAGAAACATTCCTTTGAGATTCTGCTTCATATTGACAGGTTTGCACTGCATAATTTATTTAGATTAGTTAGCTGCACATCCATGCTGTGCATCTTCCTCTCAAGCACATTCCCAAGGTGTTCTACTGGATTTAGATCTAGTGTCTAGGGAGGCCACTGAACTCTTCATATTCACAAAACCAGTGAAGTGAATCCATAAATGCCCATACTACAATGATAGTGGTATAAAAGGCATGAAAGGCATCTTAAACTGCCATGCACTGCCTAGACAGCTGGCATTAGACAAGTTAGATCCATGGTTTCATGCTGTTGATGCCCTTCTATCCGAGTGCGGCAGAGGAAATCAGGACTCACATTGACTCTTAAACTGTCCAGTTTGGTGAGCCTGTGCCCCCTGTGGAGATTTCTTCTTTTTGCTGACAGGAGTCTGAGATGGTTTTTGGCTCACCACAGATGTAAACAGTAGTTATCTGAGTTACCCTAACATTTTGTCAGTTCAAACACTAGAGGAGGTTGTGTGTGAAAAACAGAACCTATAGAACCTCAACCATTTCAGAAAAACAAAAAATCTAACAACAATCAAACCACTCCCATAGTCACACAGATCATTGTTTTCCCCGCTCCTGATGTTTGATGTAAACAGGAACTAAAATTCCTTCTGTATTATTGCTCAAATCTAAATTATGACCAGAGTCTAACCTTAATTCTATTAAGCCTGAACTGTAATCTCTTAAATCCAGTTGAGTAGTTTGAAGGGTTAGTTGTTACTGATCTCTGCCTTTGTAAGGCAGTACATTGGACTACAGTATAAACAACACGACCCTACTCTAAGAGTCACAAATGTGACTTGTGACTTCTATCATATGAAGAAATGATTAAAAGAGGTGAAAAATTAGGAATATTATATAAAGCTACAATTTAATCTTGGAGATTAAACATGTGCTCAATGTGATAATGAGTATAAAAACATTACTCTGATGATATGTGATTAATACAATCTACACAAAACTATGTGTTGGATGGAAATACACACACAAACACACACACCTCATTTTGATCAGTGATTAATGATACAAAAGTGATGACTGAGCAGGGAGTGTATAAAATGCTTTTAAGAGTCGTGATTAGGGTAAGCATTTATGTGCACACACTTGCAGAAGCAAGGATAATGAGTGTGTGTGAGTGTAAAGTGCTCTTTGACAACTCCAGTAGAGAAGTTAATGAGTGTGTGATAATACACTCAAACAAGAACTTAATGAGGCACAGGTAAGAAGTGTTGCTACAGTAGCCCTGTGCGTAAGGACAAGAAAAACTCATATACCCCTGACTGTGATCATACATAAACCATCTAGACAATGTTTTAATCTGTAGTGTATTCTGATCAATAACTGTTTAATCACTGAGGTACTGGTAAAAAAATCACCTGGAAAACATATCGATAGCACTGCAATATAATATAGTCATTAGAGGATGTACAGTGCGGCTCGAAAGTTTGGGAATCCTGAAGAATTGTCTATATATTATTTCCTCATAAATATGAACCAAAAAATCCACCAATGTTCTTGAAAGTAGAGAAAGAGAACCCAATCAAACAAATGAAACAAATATTTCACTTTGTCACTTCAAGAAAATTAACATACAGAACAGCTACAATCTGAGATTTTGGGGGGTTTCTATACATGAACTGCTGACTATTTCCGAACATTAAATTCTCTAACCATTCTTTTGTTGTTGTTGCTGTATGTCCCCCTTTGTCTTCATCTCAAATTCACATATAATTTAGAATTCATTGTTCCATCAATGCAAATCAATGCAAGTTCTCCTGAAGGGTTCACAAACTTTCAAGCAGCACTGTATTTTGTCACAGAGACTGTTTCAAGGTGCTTCTGCGGTTAAAGCTTCACTAAGCCATTGTTCTCCTACAAGCTGTTGGATGTCACGTTACCTTCCGCAAATATACCCAAGGTTTTTCTAAATGGTTTCCTTGCTGACAGCTATGAAAGCATTTCTATCTGTCAGTGGAAAAGCAAGAACCTGACAGAAATCAACAACAACAAATCGACAGGTTTTACAAAACAAATAGCAGCAGATGTCTGCTTGGGCGTCAGTGCACGGAAAGTAGGTGGATACTGCATATGTTTATGGCTGTGTCTGACTTTTAGTTTAATTTCAATAGAATAATACTTTCAGAGATATCAAGCTCCAGGTAGAGGCTTCTGTGTAGCTTTGGCTGAAGCATGTATTACAGTCTGTCAATTACTCTACTTACTGGAAGCATGAGGCAGGTTGGTGAAAAAGGTTTTGAGGCGACCAGCAAGCCACTCCATACTCTCGTGAAGGTTGGCCAGAGCTTTCAGGTCACTGACATCACGCAGGATCTCGTTCTGGGGGATCAACTTGTCTCCTAGGTTTCCGGTCAATACCTCTGACTCCTTAGCAAAAGCAGCCCTAAATTATGGAGAGGGAGAGAAATATAGAAGGGTGTGTTTGGTTAGAAAGATTACACATATTATAACAATATACACATATTGTTGGTGAAGGAAAAACAAACCACCAAATACCACTTCATAAAAATGGCTAAAATTTCTAGCCACCTGTACAGTTAACCAGTGCATTGTTAAGAGGATTGATAAGTAGATGGATACATAGTAAACCAAGAGTGAAGGGCAAGAGAGTAACACAAGGAAGTTGAGAAATAAAGCATTATATGGGCACAGTCAGAAAAAAAAACAGCTGGTGGGGGAGAAACAATTGTTGGAGATCATGGAAAAGAAACGGATTCATAAAAAGGCACAACAAAGATGCCTTATATGCACAAGCAGTTGTAGCAGTGGAAGGACACTTTGCTTTGAAGACTGTGAAAAGAGGTTGAGTGAGAGTGGGGAAGTTGGATAACTTAAGATCAACAGCGCAGTGCTGCAAACACATGCCGGCACTTGGACTGGCCTCTAGAGTCACCAGGATGCCCACAAGATCAAAATCCTCCGAACAACAGATGGGTAAAAAAAACACACAAACATATAATCTCTCCTTGTGTAGCTTATTAATTAGGCTTTATTAAAGCACTGGGCTGAGAGTTGTGCAAAAGCTAATCCCCCTTTCACAGTGATGAAAACTTCTATGGTGCTCAAATCAAAAGGCCTTATGGTCTCCCTCTTGCTCTCCGTCTCTGTATCTCAGTGCTCTTTGTATGTGTGTCTGAGAAAGGGAGCGAGAGAAGGTGGGAGCATACACAGCAGATTGACTTTCTTTGGCCACATAACCAATTTATTTATTTACTTTACTATTCCGCTCCAATGAGCTCCAGTGTTCCCTGAAGAGGGTGCGCATTCAAAGGCAATTTCGATAAGACTGACCCCTCCCCACCACCACCACCTTTTTCAGTGCCTCCATCTGCTCTCCTTATATTTTCCCATTTTGTTCTTTCCTTGTTTCCTCACTTCCTTCAGATAGAGGCTGTTTAAAAGAGCAATCATGACTTCTGTTATGGGTGCATTTTAGTCAACAAGAGAGGCTTTAATAATATGTGAATAAAGGGGGGAAATGGGAGGGAGGGGATTATGTGTGTGTGATTGCTCAAGTGTGTACTTCTGATTGTTTCTGTGTGCATAAATGCAATATTTGAATGAACATTTTTTATTATCTAAATTTACCATGAGCATGTACATCCTTTACATGAATGATTACCCGTACCTGGTAAAATCCTCCTCATCCTCTCGTTTCTGCCGGGTCTGTCTGGGTTGAGCCATATTTGCCCAGTTAGGAAGGGACTGGAGCAAACGGCTGATGTCCTCATCTTTAGACCAGGAAGCACTGATGGTCAGCTTTTCCTCACACTGGACTATACCCCTGAGGACACACAGGATTTTTAAGATATTTCACTTCAATTTAGAGCCCTGTGGTTCACAAGCATCTGCACCAGACAAACTGTGGAAGCATGTATTTGCTTAGTTTGCATGTGGCTGGGCCGGAGAAACTGCTTGGTTCTGCAATTAATATTATTCTAATACCTTGTACAGATGACACAAGCACTCGAGGGTTTCACATCCACACGGGCGCATGTCCGCATAAAGAAGGAAGTGTGGGCTTACAGAGATGGAGACTTATTCATGTGTAAAGGCCTACAGTGCACAAACACAGACTTTGGCAGCCCCTGTTGGATTTGTCTTTATCACATGGAGGCCCCAGTGAGACTGAGGCTGACCTGTGACAGAGTCCAGATGGACTCCCAGCAGTCTGTCAGTCCTTTTGTCTTCTGCCCAGTTCATCATTACCTCTTTCATCCCTCGCTTTACCTGGCCAGGTGTTACATGGTCCCAGGGGTGTGCAGATGGACGACCTTTCACAGCATCGATACGTGTGTGTGTGATTAAAAAAACCAATAAGAGCTGCATTTGTTTATCAGATAATTAAAACGGTAGCTTCCGTTATTCTACCTCCACATTCTTTTACCTGTAGGCTGTGTTGCAGATTTCCTTGTATTCTTTAAGCTTGTCACAGACCATCTCCAGGAACTGGTTGGAGTATGTACTCAAGTCCTGCATGAGACTCATTAGATCCTGGATGGACTTCTCCACAACCACAGTGCTCTGAATGCAGAGAAAAAGACAGAACATGAGCATTAGCTGGACTTTGTAAGACAAAAATATGATATGAAAAATATGAAAGCAAAAGAACGTAAAGGTAGACATGATTTTATGCAAATGTCAAGTCAGATCCAATATAACAGGATAGCTCCAGCCGCATTTGTCTATCTGTCACTTGCAGCTGGACAACTTGACAGAAGTCTCAACAGTACCAGTGGAATGGAGTGCACATATTTGTGCATGTGTGTGTGTGTTTCAAACTTCTCTGTTGTGTGTGTGTTCTTTGGCTTAAAGTGAGTGTGTGTGCATTTGTCACAGAGCACCCATCACCAGGAGCCACGGCAGGGCTGTGACAGCAGCCATTACAGATTAGCCACTCCTGCGTGACTAATAGCTGGCCCGGGAACGGCAGAGCAGCTTCATATCCCCAGACGCACGCACACATACACACCACAAGCAAACTTTTTCAAAAACACACACCTTTGAGCAATTCAAGAGCTGTTAAATAAGATTACAACTCAGTATGTTGCAGTTTGCCTCATCCTAGCACTTAACCAATCTATGCTACATCTCCAATAATAGTGATAACGTACTATTATTCTGTTGATAGCCTCACTGCACCCAACTACAACAGCAGTGTTGGAACTACACACAATGCTCTATAGAAAGCTTAGGATCAAAACACAGAATCTGCCAATGGAGTTCCACTATTTAGTGGTAAATCAGAAAAATGTATGGCTTTGCTAAAGATTCATCAAATGCAAATGACCTGTCATACTGTAGGTGCAAACTGCTGCAGGTGATTTTAGTGTTGTAACCCAAATATATATAAGATGCGAAAAATAGTTATAAGCAAAATAATATAATAATAATACAAGCTATAACACGGACCTTACATCTTAGAGAGGCATAATTACCATAATACTGTATGCTATAAGTATTATCTGTATTATCTTAACATTAATAATACATTTGTAAAATGGTTCCATTATATCCAAGACCACTAACTTGCTGCATAGACTGTAGGGGGCAGCAGTGACTGCAATTGATCATCAGAAAATATAGAGGGACCCCTGATGTGATAGAATTATATTAATATTAATAGCTCTTTCTGTGTTTCAGTTTCCCCTTCGCTCATTCTGTCACAAGCAGGCAAGCAACCACGTACACACACGTGCCCACACACACACATAAATAGCAGCCACTCCACTGAGGGAAGTAATGATCCATAGCAGTGCCCATACCCATGGAGTGCTAACCAAGGCCTTGTCTCTGCCAAGGGAGCACCCTTTACTGTCCATGCCTGACTTCCTGTCAGCTTGCCAGGGTAGGAAGAATTACACAGACCCTGCAGGAGTGCTAGCTGTTAGTGTAGTACAGGCAGTAGTGGCAATGCCAATTTTTTGTTACAATAATTTGGTGATAATAATTTGTTGCTTTTGTGATTTTTGTGTCTCCTTCAGGGAGGTCATACTAAGCATGACCACAACTACAAATAGGTATCTAAAGATGGACAACTCCTCTGTGATGTCATGCCACAGGTTCACAGAATTATGAAATATTACAGCGATGTAATAAGATGGAGTCTAGACTTTTCATAATGTGCTGATCTATGTTCTTACATTTAAAACGTACAAAACATTTAACAATTACAACAGACGAAATTTAAAAAAACTAAACATAAAGAAGGAGATTTAGAGATGATAAAATGACAGGGCCAAAATGTTAATGTGCAATCAGAATCATAATTTTCACCACTACTTCTGTGCTTGCTTTGAGGACTCTATAGCAGGCCAAGTCAGTGAATGTAGAAGAGTAAACAATGGAGGCCTGATCCATTACTCCTGCTCTAACAAATGCTCCTGCACTCAGCTCCCTTGTCTAATTCTGCTCATTTAACACAGCCATTTGTCTTAGGCAGCAGCAGCAATCATTAAAAAGTAATCAAGGGACAGACTGAGAAAGGGAGGGCTAAGGCAGAGAGTGAGAGTGGAAGGGAAACCGAGTTCTGCTACATCTCCTCTATCTTACTTGACAGTAACATAGGACACTGTGAAGGCTTCTCTATCTGTGTCTTTTACTGTCTTTCTGTTTCCTGCTTAAAGGTCAACATGAGAAAAACATCCATATTTCTCATGTAATTTAACTTCACTGTGTTTTATTACCCTGAAACTGCACTTGGTTGCACTTTGCCTCTACTATTTTATATCATTACTACATAAATACACAGTCATCATGAGAAAATTAGACTCAGGCCTTTGCAAATGGTTCTTGGAATTTGCCCGGATAAACTGCTGTTGTGAAATGAAGGCCGCGACCATAGTGGTTTAATGGCAGAGCCTAGCACTCAGACTGGCGTCTCACTGGAAAAAACTCTGTTAATGCATGGTCATCACTACTGAAACCACCCTGAGTTGGTGCTAAAAGTAGTTATTTTCTTTGATAAAGTGAGTAAAAAGCACAACGCAGAGAATGCCATTACTACAGTAAGTGTGCAGCTGGCTGAATGTGTCATCCTCTGCAAAGGAAGCAGCAAAGAAGAAGTGTATTTTCTTTACTCAAGCTCACTTGGACTATCCAATTATAAGCTGTCGGTAAATGACAGCTTCAAGAGGCTCTTGTAATGCGTTTTCTGGTTCAAATCAGAAACGGATCATAGATTTCCCCATTAAAATAGCGGGGTGCCCCACAAGGTTGTGCAGAGGTCAAAGTGTTTAACCCCATGCTCTCTGCCATTTCACTCACACCGTGATCCCAAACCGCTGACTCGTGTAATGCTTCCGCCACGCCACTCACATGGGTGACCATGGGTTGGCGCAATAATACACACTGTGTGCACACAGCTGCACACGCTAACAGAAGTACATGCAAAGCGAACCCCAGTCTTTCCCCTCTCTTTGTCCCCCCCACACAGGCTGCTGTCCCTCTCCTGGGTAAAGACAAGCTGGCCATGAGTGGGACATCGTCTTGACAGATCATTCATCAATGTCAGAGTAGAGGCGTACTCTGAAGACTCCCCTGACACACACCGGATGGCCCTCATGCTTGTGCCTTCTCAACCACAACACATGCTTCTTTTTATGTGTATGCATGTAAGTGGGTTCCTATTTAAGTTTGTTTTACCTCTGACAAGTTGGCACTTGTACAAAGCACCACTACAAATGGGGTCACTTATAAAACTGACCACTGCTCCTGCAAAAGTCTTGGTGAATGGCTTGAAGTCCATTTTTGAAATTAATATGACTTGTAGCAGTACACTATTGATGCCTAAACCACTTTAACTTATACACACATTCAAACAAAGCCATCACACACAAGTCATCACACCTCTACATGACCTGGAAGTTACTAATAAAAAAGCTGTCAACTCTAATCAGGTGTAAGCAATCTTTTCTCTAACGGACTCCATATATTACAACTTAGGCCCCGTTCACACTGGGGAAAAAAATGTGGCTTAAGCAGGATTTGGCCACATCCAGATCAATCCAGATGTGTTTTTTTCCGAGTGTGAACACCTCCAATCCGGCTGAATCCAGTTTGATTTCAAGCCAGCTAGATCCACCCTCGAGAGGTGGATCTAGCAGGATTGGCTCAAATGTGGCTCAGGTGTGAACGCAAATGTGGCTAGCGAATCCGGCTAGCCACATTATTAGCCATATTACGAGGCGCCACCTAGTGGTTTGGAGAACAGCAAACACGCTGGATGAAGCCGGATTGAGTGCGGACACAACTGTGTGCTAGCCAGATTTGAAAATAGGTCTGAACGCATCCAGCTTAAAGGCTGTCTACTCAATCCTACTCTAGCTGGAATGACTTTCTCCAGTGTGAACGGGGCCTTACATTGCTCATTGCAGTCCCTTATGTGCACTGCAGCTACTACATGAAAAACAAAAACAATAGGCATGTTTAGATACAGGTATATATGTTTTTCAATACCATATGGTAAATCCTTTTAAAAAGAGAGTTGGGACTTTGTCTACTAGTCCTTTTAAAAGTTTGTAAAATTTGTAACACTCAAAAGATCTAATACAGCAGTATACTAAATAAAAATGTGCACAGCCTGTGGATTTATAAAATTGAGTTATTACAAGAACACATTTTCTATCATCATCGCTTCTAATCCAAACACTGCATTAAGTCTGCAAGTGTTCTAATTGAGAGATGAGGAGCAATATCACACTTCAACGATTACAGATGGGCTTCTATATTACACACACCCACACACAAACACCATTGCAGGCTGAGATGTATAGAGCTTTTGCATATGCTAATCTTGGGACTCACCCAAGAGTTCAGATATGCCATTTAAAATCACCACACTGACCCCAATTTAAATAACACAATTGGAAAATTCTTTGTCTGGCTTTGACTTTTTTAAATCTTGTCCTTAATGTCTATGGTAATCATTTATCATCAGTTGTTATCTCAGGAACTTGATGAGACAAAGTGTCTTGATTGAATGAACAAAAGTTAAACTGTGAGATTGCAAGACAAATTATAATGCAGTTTAGTGCATTCTGTAGGGGCTCCATGTTTCTTTCTGTGCCCCATTAGGCCCATATGGAGCTACTGTAGTAACTCACTAACACACACTCACACACAGGCACAGACCTACACACACAAAGCCAGAGCCCACATTGTGTGGGCTCACAGCGACGTAGGGATTGTCATTTGCAAATTCAGAGAACTAACTTACTTCTAAAAATGTAAGCAGTAACTTTTATCAGGCGCCCACAGCCAAAACCTTCCTTCCTCCAAACCAAAGGGCATGTATGTGGTAGAGCTGACATTTCAACTTCTCTCTCTCTCTCTCTTTCTCTAACTGAGTCACTCCAAAGGCAAAGATTATGTCTTGTTACACACACTCTGTCTGTGGTAGCACTCTTGACTGTGGTAGTGTGAACCTGTACTACTTTGTGCTGCCTTAGCACTACACACAGTTCACAGATACAGACACAGCTATATATGTATATATATATATATATATATATATATATATATATATATATATATATATATATATGTGTGTGTGTGTGTGTGTGTGTGTGTGTGTGTGTAAAAATATATTTTTATATACAGCTACTATGTAGATGTAAATAAATAAATAATACAAATAAAGCACAGCTATGTCACATTTGTGGAAAAAAAGGGAACATCTCCATAGCGGAGGCAGGTTGGAGGCCCAGGGCAGCTGGGTGTGAGCCTCAGGAGTACATGTGTTTGGTGTGAGATAACCAGGCAAAGGTGGGTGGTGGGGATTGTTACACCTTGAGCGGTGAAGAAGAAGACAGAACAGAAATAAGGCTTTGAGGTTAGCAAAAAGAAATAAAAGTCGCAATTTATCAGAATTTGAGCCTGTTTTGTAGAAAAATATAAAGCAACTTCTACTGCATTAATTAAGAATTAAAGTTATGTTGAAGGCATTCTTGGCAAGATAAAGACACAAGATCAAGTAATCTCTGGAGAACACCATGGTGGTTCATGATGAGAACTTTGTCTTTCTTGGAAGGAGAGGGAATAGAGATGGATCGGATACATTTCAAGTGCAGCCAAAAATGCTGCGAGTAAGAGAGGTATTTACATTGAGGTGCCACGCTGCTCAATCATTCTTCACAACTGTAAAAATAGGGAGACGCTTAAGCAGAATCCATTTCATGACAGACAATGTAAGAGGACTCCTGCAAACATTTGGACTAAACGGAAGCAGAGCATTTAAATTAAATCTTTTACAGGTTTGGCAAAATTAAAATGGGTGTTTTCTTCTGTGTTCCTATGTTTTCTGTGTTTGGGGGCCAAGTGTGCATGTGTATGTGTGGTGTCTTTACTCTTTCCTCTTCCCACTCCCACTTGTCTCCCAATCATAGGGCACGGCTGATGCAGCTAACAGGTGTATTGTGTTGTGATTGCTGTGTCTGCTGATGGGAACTGGGAGCTGAGAGTCTCCTTAATAAAGAAAGCCCGACCACCACCACTGTGTGTGTGTGTCAGGGCAGCAGGGAGCCAATCAACAAGAGGCGATCAGCCCGCTCTGACAAATAAACATTGCCTACACACATCATCACAAATAAAAAGGTCAGTGTCATTACAGTTACTGGAGTTGGAAGTGTGTGTGTGTCCGTGCGTGCATGCACAATTAACGCATGTGGCTGTATCCGCCCTAATCTCTCACAAAGCTACATGTGAATATGAATTTTTAAAGGTCACCATCATTAGCAGGCCATTGGCAGCTGAACATATCAGTAATACAGTGGGCCCTCAGGCTGCTGATGGTGATGAGTGAATGAGATCAGAGTCTTCATCTGGCACTGGAAGTTACGTTTGCATATGAACACCCAAATGCACAGACAATTACTGCACTAACATGCAAAAGCAAAAGGACTAGTTAGCAGCTATTGTGTGGAGACGCTGGGGACACAGCTGAATGATACTTAGCTGGAAAGAGAGGGCCGATGTGTATTATAATTATGGCTCTGATGCGGTCTTGGCTGATGAAGTAAACAACAGAATACAAACAACTCATCTGCACTCGCAGACTCTCTCCACACCACACACATGAGTGGGCAGGCAGCACTGTCTTCAGGCCACAGAAATGTGGTCACCTGTTTGTTGTTTTGGTGGGTTTGTGTGTATGCGTGTATGTTAGTGTGTCACAATGTGAGCGAGGAAAGAGGGACATTTTAAAGGGGGGTTCTACCAAGATTAATGGAGCCAATCTCCAGAGCTATCCAGCAGAGTGACCATACCCTCCCCTATCCTGTTTGACTCTTCCCCATCTCACTCTCTCTCTTTCCCCCTCTATGCACTCCTTTCCCTCGATGTAACTCTAATTAAATGAATCAATCAGTGGCAACACCAAAGCTGGACAGATAACATCACACTGGTAGGGCTAGCAGCATGAGTACCGTATGTTTGTGTGTTGCCCATGGAAAGAAGAAGGAAAGAAGAACAAGAATAAAATGGGACCAACTAGAGATGAAAAGGTAGAGAGCAACAAAGAGATCAAGCAAGCACAGAAAAAACAGGATTAACAGAAAGTAGCTTCCTCTGCTCCTCCAGAGACTTATCAGTCCAGGCTATGCTATCACATAGACACATGGATGGACATTAACCTTTCCCACTGAACTATATACTGTCCCATCTGGCCCTTATCTTCTGCTCCTAGTGGACAATATATAGCCAGTGTCAAGCTCATAATCATACCATTATTATGTAACATGATATATAAAAGCAGTGTTTGACACCACTGGTGCTCTGTGATAGGGAAATTGTCTCCCCATATCATTATCAATTATTAGCCTTAGCCCAGGATTGAATGTGTATTGCTTATTATAGGCTGTTTAAGAAAACATAAGGCGTGATATTCACCTTGACTCTTGTGCCGTGTCTCCACAAAGTCACTAGGACCATTTCTGCCACAGAGATATCACTGACAAAGGGTCAAAAAATTCATATAACATAAATGTATTTAATAACATGGGTCCACTCCAAATGTTAATGCTATGGAAATGCGTCCATAAATATTCTGTCCATGCTGAAAGACACTAGCAAAAGTCAAACAGGGTTAAGCCTATCTCAAATTATGTAGCCTAGAAAATAATATATCTATTTTGTTGATATATATAATGCCTAAAACAGTGATAGAGCCATGCATTATGTGGTTGATACAAGTCCACTGTCCATTATAGAACACACCAAACTGCAAACGCTTCTATCTTCTTCTCCAATTTAAACTATTGCACACATTAATGTGTGCTTCAGTGGCTGCAGAGAGTAGATGCGTCTATAAAATGTGCTCCCCCATGGTTTCCCATATGTGTCAGCAGCCAAGGTGTATGAGAGAGAGTGTTTAATGTGGTGTAGAAATATTGAGCTCTCTCCCTCCTGTCAGCCATGCTGGTTTGGAGTGTGTCTCTCTCTGATAACACCTGGCACAGCAAGTGTCATGGGACTTCAAGGGGGCACATAAAGTACATGTTTGCACACCAACATACTGGATATGTAGACACAAAGACAACCATCTAATTAATCTTTAATTATCCACAGCAGTCAGATTCATCGCCTGACCAGCTAGAAGTGAATTATGCAAACCGGGTTCAAAAACCTATTTTAGATTATACTTTCTGGATAAAAAGATGTCAAACCCCCTTTTTAAAAGCTCTTGTGACAACTAAGTGAACAAAAACTCCACACTGAGAAAGAGAGCAGTCTGTCACAGCCTTGACATTGTGGATGAAGGCCATCAAAGAAAAACAGTGGGACCGCTCTCAAATTGGAGACCAAAAACAGAGCCATGCGCACAGGTAGCAAAACATACTCACATAACTACAAAATACACACATGAAAAAGTAGCGAAAACACACAAATGCCACCCTGACCCTCGGATGTGAATGGCAATACAAGAAGCATGGAAGGCTCTTTTATTCAGCCCAATTAAAAAAGGCAAAAAGCCCAAACAAAAGGAGTGTTTTATTGCACTCCCGACTATCAGCAGAAAGGCTCATTAGCCACAGCAGCATAATTAGCAAGATGCTGAACTCCTCGTTAAGGAGGGGCCCGAGCCGTAAACAAACCCTGCTGAACTCCAAACGCCCACGGTCTCTCTCTCTGTAATGAACTGCCACCGCTGTTCCCTCCCTGTGAGAGAACCAAGCGCACAGACAGGAAGGCTCTGACAGAAACAAACATACACACACTCTGACAAATACATATCCAAGGTCTGCTACACAAACACCCACAGCACAAACAAACTACCTCTCGGGGACACTGTCTTTCTTGACAACGACATGAAAGAAAACACACATTACGTGCTGATATGTAAAAAGAAAATGTATGCATGCAAAACATACATTTTGTATAATACTACAGCCATACTATACCCAACATGGACAATATCTGACAGCTTGCTGGATCTTGACTTTGGCACGGTTTTAATCCTCAACCCGTTATGTGCCTGTTTTAAATAGGAATGACTGCCAAAATAACAAATGTGAGCCTGTGATTAAATGCAGTGCAGTCAATAAGGCAGTCAATATCAGTTAATTTTTTTGCTCTCTAGTTCTTAGTTAAATCAAACTGTTTCATCTGGATGGAATCTGTAGATTAAAGAAATTCTGTTCCATTATACTAGAGTGAGAGAATAATATATCCTAAAAATCATAAGAAGGGGCAGCTGTTTTATGCAACTGGAACATCTATATTTAAATAATTGACACAAAACTGTTGACACATACAGAAGAAAATGTACCTGCAAACATGACATTCCTAAAACAAACACAGTTGTCATGGTGTGTCTGTGTGTGTGTGTGCCAGCGAGACAGAAGACATTTGTGACCCAAACCCTCTACTTTTCTGAGTAGGTCAGCCATTATAATCAAAAACTTGTTTTTGTAGAAAACAAAATGTTCATGTATGTGTGTGCTTGTACAACTATCTAGGACCATTTTAAGTTGCAATCCAACAGATTGAAGATGCTAGGGGAAGTGAGGACACTTTGTCCTGCTCTCCTTTATCAAAGTAAAATTAAAGGCTTATGTCTAAGGCCATAATTTGTGACGTTGAACTGAAGTGCCCAGTGCTGTATATATCTGTCTGATCTATGTAAGTGTGAATTTGTGTTTGTGAAAACACTAGATGTGGCTCACCTGCAGCAGGGGTCTCTGGACACCAAGTAGCTTCATGGTATCAGCAGTGGCTAGGATCTTCAGGGGGTCAGATGCTTTACTCACAGCCTCAATCTCCTTGTTGATCTCTGTCCGCACCTGACAAAGGTTTACATTAAATACATAAATATCCAACTGTCTGTTTTTCAAGCTACTGTAATGAAGCTTAGCATAAAAGAACAGAGCTAGATTTTTTTGACTTGACATTTTTTTAAAGGTGACATTATTTCCTCGAGTCACAGTAATTCAAAGTGGCTTCTTATGTTTCATGTAAAACACTGCTGGGTTCCAGATGGACACTTGAATAAAACACACTGAAAAACAAAAAAAACAAACTGAACACAGGGGTTTAGTTGAGTTCTGCAAAAATCTTTTATATATATTTTAATGTGTGAATACAATACATGAATATGTTTGTTGCCCATTAAAGTGGCCACTTAAGAAGAATTATACACTTGCAAATTAAAGTGTAGTTGGATTTTAAAAGCTATTGTATTCAGGTAAAGTAAGTGGTCCCCAGCTCTTTGCTACTATATTATTTAGTTCAATTTTTTTTTTGAGAAATCTGAAGGATCACCAAATGTTATTTGACAGGAAAAATTAGCTACACAATACCATTTTTCAGGTTTACAATTCAGTACAAATGATTCCACCTATAAAGTAACAAACTACAATTTTCAACACACAGAATACTTTTTCATCTACAGTCAATTTTCTGAGAAAGATGTGATGTTTCATTTCACGAACCTGGTTGAGGAAGAGGTCATTAATGTAGTACGTGAGGAAGGCTCGGAGCTGGCACTGCTTGGCCTGGCCCGGCCCCATGTTCATCTCTATCTCCTGAATGAATCTGAGAAAAGCAAACATACAAACATAAAAATATGATAGCACCAGCTGTGAAATGTGGCTAATTTATACCTTAAATGTTTGAAATGTTATCACAGGACCAATGTAAGACAGAACTGAGAACAGTAACTTTGCACCAATGCCATAGGAACTAAAAGCTATAAATGTCTCAAGGTGTCTTTGAACAGTGCAGTTAACCTACACTGCTCCACTGGAGCTGCCCGGAGCAATTAGGGCAACATTTTAGTTTATGCTCTTGGTATGTGCCTGTAGAATAGTGTTAAAAATCAGGTAATTCATTATAGCAGAATAACTGAAAAACATACCCAAGTCAAAGCTATCATACGCATGCTCTCTGAATTCTCCTGTAAAGATGGTGTCTGGTTGGTCAGATAGGGTCAGACAGTTATGTATGGGTTTGCAGAGGCCCATACACACCTCGTTTGTCAGAGAATCACTGGTCACTGGCCTTGTCTCACACACACCACAGGGCAAACCATGCAAGAATAAGTGCCTTCTCAAGCGTTCAGCACATATAAATGCACAAATAAATCAAACTCCTCACAAAAGAATTCTTTGACCTATTAGACCTTTAATGTATGACATAAACTTCAATGTGAGAGGCCAGGAAAAGGAAAAACTCAGCATAGACGGACATAATATAAAACCGATGCTACAGAGAAGACTCTTAATGTGGATTAGACTAGACATAACCATTTGTAAGCAGACAGTCTCCATTGCTTGGAAACCCATCTCTGTGCTTTAGCAATGTGAGGTGGAAGCTAGAGGCTGCAGCCCTGCAGACAAGAAGGGACACATAGTGTCTATGCATGAATACAGATGAGTGGGGAGTAACGATTGATTAGCTAAAGCTAACTGTACATACACAATATAAATGTGCAAATAAAAACTCAGCATCTGTACCCAATTAGTCAGCAAGAGCTGCAGGAGTGTGATTGTGTGAGTGTATGCGTGTCTGTGCGTGTGTGAGATTGTGCATCCTTGTGTGTCAGAGTAAGCAAACGAGAGACAGAGCGAGCAAGGAACCTAACCCTATTCTAAATCCCTCATTGATTCCCCCTCACACTCTACCACAACAGAAAGTTAAGTAGGAAAAACTCTTCTGTGGCCTCATTAAAACCGTCAAGCTTGCAAAACAGTGGATGCCAGATATAGAGCTTCACAGTATACAGTAAATATGTAGAGAGCACAACGTAAACATTCCTCCTTTACAAAGAAACAAACCATTTTTGCTGACAACTTCCTTTCTAGAAATCAATCTTCAGATAAAAGTTGCCAGTTTAAACGTTGTTTCTGCGATCCATCGCGTGCTGTCATTATTGTCATTGTTTCAATACAAGTGTCATGATGATGGATCTTTAAGTTAGTGTGTGAGAACAGATGGATTTTTGTAGGCAGGGGTGATAACGTTTGAGTAATGTAGCAGGAACAAGGCAGTAAAATGGCTTTGTCTATCCAGAAGGCCATCTGGCTCAGAGCCGTGGGCCCCCCTTTCCTCCAGGATGGCGAGCCCATGGGTGATGCAGGGGAGTTTTGCCAAGGCAACTTGGCAAAAGGCACTGTCGGGGTCCACAATGCTTTGACAGCCCAAAGAGCACAGTGTCAGCAAATTTACATTTTAAGAGTGTATGTTTAGTGATGGAGACAACATGCATTAAACAAAATGTTCTCTGAGAGGATTCAGAGAAATCATTTGGAGGTTAGAGCATTGAGCCTGGTTAAAATGCAAATGGATAAATAAACCAGGGAAAAGCACAGCAGAGCAGTGTTCTCTAAATGGATCCTGAAAGAAAATCTCTCCCAGCTTATTATCATTACAAACGCATCTTCCAAATGTCTGCCTTGCTGATGGCATGACATGCTGTAGAGAGAAAAGCAGCTTGACGACAACGATGATGATGATGATGGCAGCGATAACAAATGACACAGTAGCAAGCATAGCCATTTAAAAACCATAAACTTGTCTCAAAACTCAGAACAGTACTATCTTTGCAGAGTGTGGAAGGCCATTTGCAGATTTTCTGAGCCAAACCTCCTACACAAAAACATGGAGAAATAGACTGACCTCTAGCTGGAGAATGACAGCTTCCCTCATTTGATTTCTCAAGGCTACAAGTGAGCTTGACTTTACAACGGTCTTAACTGCTTTTTCCACCAGTTATCATGAGCCTGGTCGGATGGATTCTCAACTTGTCTGGCTTGAGTTCCCTCTATATTAACAGTGAAGTCCATAAGATGTTTTAAAGGGCACAGTAAAACCATTTTGACATTTCTCTATTATAAAATAAGTGTGCCTGTGCAGCTATATATATATATATATAGCCTAATCCTCTTCAGAAATTTAAATTACACAAAACATAAATGGCATGTGCCTTTTTAAATAGCCTCCATTTACCTGAAAAAGCATTCCTCATTAATTAAATGCTTTCAATCCACAAAAAGAAAAAGAAAACAGCAATGTTATCCACTTCCACTTATGATGCTGCTATAATTGGACCTGAAGTGACGTTAACAATGTCAGTTTCATTGCAAGGTGACAACAAAACACACCAGTCAAGCATATGGCTGCTGCATGCAGCAGAGGTGTCGGCCAAGTGGCTAAGGCAAAGCTGTGGAAGCAGCAGAGAGACACAGCAGCAACAACACAGCGTGGACGAGCCCCTGTGTGTGAAATCTTAATAACCTTAAATAATCTGCTTATCTACCCTCACAAGTGTGCGCACATACACAATTTTTTAACTGCCCCAGAAAATACTGCGGCAGACATTTCACGCACAGACTTGCATGCCACAAAGGTTGTTAGTGGGTGTCAATTACAAGAACTGAATGAATTAGATCATTGACATGACAACGAGATTGAGAGTGAGTTTGTGATGCTTGTAATTCAATTACTGATCATAATTATTATTGCTGCTGACCTCATGATCACAGTAACTTTATGCCATACAAGGCACAAACCTGTCTGACTGCTCCAACAGACTGAACAATAGATTTTAAATTGTATGTTTAAATTAAATCTACCCACTATGGCAAAGGGACATTTACTGCATGCATGTATTCATTTGTTTAAATTGGCAGTATGTGAATAAATTGGAACATTATTTTTTTCTTTTGCCAACAGCTGGTGGATTTCTAATTTCTAATTATACTACAAAACACCACAAAATATTATTTTTTTTCTCACTCCCAAGAGCCTTAGTGTACAACAGCTGTAGCTAATATTAGCTTGCTTGCTAATGTAGAGAAATTGCTAACTACATAATGCAGCAAACTCCTTTACACTTCCTGGGCTGTATGAACTACAGCTGTATATACTGTCAACAGATCCCATACACACACATTCACACAGGTGCCAAGAACCACACACATATCACACATCCATTTAATCTGTCATAGCGTGTGCTATGTATCCCCGTGCTCTGCTCAGAAGGCTTCGTCTCCTCTGGATCCATGACGGTTTCACCAGTTGCACTCCAAACCTAGTTTTTTTAGCAGCAACTGCTGATGATTACACTTGACAGCATGTAATTATCTGTCATTAGGAAACAGATGTCAGACCCTAGGGTCTGAAGCTGAATAGTTGTAGATGCTATGTGCTCTGTGTATTGAGAAATATAATTCCCTGCAGACATATGTATTTATAAAATGTTTTGGTTTTTTTTTGGCCAGGGAGATACCTATTGTAGTGTATTGTATTTTAATGCCTCTAATTATTTAGAAAAAGCTAAGGTTTGATTTTATTAGATAGCTAAAACAAATGAGAACAGACAGGGACAAAGATGTTTTATAGCAGCAGCTCTGAATTCATTTCCCACTAGAAGGTAAACCTAAGGTAACATATGCTTCTTTAAATGGAAAGGGTTGGGATCCCATCATCTATCTCTATCTGCAGCCAGGAGCGGCGTAATGATGCCGAAAGAGAAATGGGATAAAGACAAAGATTTAAGAAAGACAGCAGAATAAGAGTGTGCTGAGATCGATTAGGGACTCAGCATTTTTAAATCTCCAAGAATTCCCCTCAGGCACGAACCTATCAGCTATGGTGAATTCTGATTTTGCCGCCCAGAGAGGGAGGCTTGTTCTGTAAAGACCTGTCACACACCAAGGACAGGACAAACTGAAGCTCCGCCAACTGAGAAAGAAAAGGAAGGAGAGTGAGTGCAGGTGGATGTGCCTGTGCATACCTGCTTCTGTGGCACACACTAAATCAGTCTGACTGTCAAACTCACACACACACACAATTACAGACAGACATAAAAATGTACTGCCACATCAGTACAGTACACCAGTACACACTTGAAAGCACTTATCTATATTATACTTGCTTGATGCACTACCAGGTCACTTGGGGAGGATTTCCAAACTCATAAAATAATTTTAATGGATGGGAACACTTTATGGGCTTTATGGCACAACCAACATCAGCTTTAGTTCCAACTGATCAGACAATAAATGCCGGAATGGCAGCTTTTAACTGTGATCCAGCCGCACATTCAATATTGATTCTCTGGGAATATTACACACCCCAATACACACTACTTAATCATTTCTAGAGCAGTGTTAATGAACTCACACCTGGGTATATAAAGACTTGTTCATGAGATTGGATGAGGAATCCAGATTTTCTTTTATTTTATTATTTCAAGAAGATCACTGCTTTTAAAATATTATGCATTCTAAGACAGTTACCAGCACCACCACTGGATGGCACTGTGTCAGCTTACTCGGGCTACATGTCCAGGTATAAGAGGACACTTTTCTTCATCCCAGGTTACAATGGTTTTGAGAAAGATTCCAGTAGGTGTGTATCATCTGTAACCTGCCTGCACTAGTGTGTATGTGTAAAAGAGAAGAAGAAAAAAAGGAAACAGGAGAAAGAGATTTTGTTTTAATGTGACAATACTGTGTGTGATTAAGTATGTGAGCATGTGTTTTCATCAGTCCCCGGTGAAATGCGTATGGTCTTCCCACACACCACCCACGCCTCTGCCAGATTCCCTGCTGTTTATACCCTGCACTTGCCCCTGCTGCTGTATCACATACGCTGAAGGCTTTTGGTACGTTTGCGCTGTATATGTGTGTGTGTGTGTGTGTGTGTGTGTGTGCAATGTGTGAGGTGGTGTGTGTGAAAGAAGAATAGAGGGAAAGATGCAAATGAATTATGGAAATTAGTAGAGTGAGAGTGTCCACATGCTTACAGCAGCACGTATAAATGAGCTTCATAATCAGAACCTTCGCTTGGGAGGAGCAGATTTAATAGAATTTAAAGGAGAGGGCCATCCTGATGCAGCATAATATACACACAATACAGACCACAATGCAGAGTGAAAGACAGACAGAAAGGACTCCCATTCTGAGACAGATTGTCTCTCATTATTTTGTGTTTGATCCCATCATTCAAAGAAGAAGCAAATAGCCACTTGCATTTGAATTGGATTTGTTTTTTCAATCCAAATCTCCTCAATTAGATGCAACCTTGGCTCCTCGCTTCCATTTGTCAAAACTTTGTTAGAAATAAACACATTGTTGTAAATCGTATCTAATATGTCATTAAGAAGCAGCTTCCAACACAGAAAGAGACAATAACTGCAGTTCCACAAGTGGCCACTTGTGGCAAAAGTAAATCAATCTCCACAGACCTCTTTGTTAAAATGTACAGCAGAAATATGTTTACAACATGAGGGCATAAAGGGGCATTTCCACTACGGTGTGTACTGCAATTATTAATAATGTAAGAAAATGTTAGAATCTGCGTTTGACACAACAGCTGTTCTTTCTCTGTATAATGTACACCCAAATATATCACCTACATTCACAATAATGTCTCAGCACGAATTTCTATCAATATTTTGCACACTTGTGTGTGTGTGTGCTGGTCTGTCGCAGTGTGGTGCAGACCAATTAAAACAGGGAGATTGATGACCAGAGGCTCTGGGTAGCAGCAGCGGCAGCAGTGGTAGCAGACAGCTGCTTCCTGCAGACAACAGGAAATGAGATGGCCTTGTTTAGCTGACGCTGCCAACACCAACACCACAGAGCCCTCAAAGACAAATCACCATTATGCCGCTGCTGCTGGCCCACTCCTCCATCTTGCAACAGCGTGCTCTCCACCCTCTATCTCTTTATCTCTTCCTAATTCTTCCCAAGACTGTGTCTCTCATTAGTCTTTTTTAATAAGAATAATGCCGCTTAGACAAGTTCAGCTACTATAGATGCTAACTATAGATGTACACAGAGAGATGCTACTTTTGTTCTTGCTTGATCTGTCAATGATACAAAGCCTAAGGTTGCAAAATTACACTTAATCATGTGGTAATCTCAATAATTTAAAAAAATGACTAACAATGCTGGTAAGTCACATGACCTTGCCATTTTTATTAATCTATCTGTCTATCTAGTTTTACACACTGGTTTTCAAACACACCCACCTTATCTCACGTGCTGCCTAAAGCAAATAAAATGAGAGCAGCAGGGGTACACAACTGCCCACTACTGATTTATAACAGCCTCCAAATTCTCAGTGGACATGCTCTTTTTATTTCTGAAAGTTTATCACTTAAGTTTTGTGAAGTTTAGATAATGGGCTGTCTCAGCTGTCAACTTAAAGGTAAAAAGATTTCTGCCATGATGACAGGCTCACAACTTTTACTATGAATATCACTTACTATGACACAAAAAAGTAGCTGTGACACAATTGTATGCTACTCAATAAGAACAACTCTTGGTTCATCTTAAAGTCTGGTTGATTAAATATTAATTATTTTGCTCTAAATTAATCATAGTCAATGGTGACTTGGTGCAACATTTTACTTGAGTTATACATTTTGTATTGCCATTAATAAGTAAGACTTTGCAAGCCATTATCATTTAACATGTGATACATTATCTTATTTGTTTGGCAATCAATGGTAGCAACTTTTTTCCTTTGCTGTCCTGTGAATGGAGAATGGCTGAGGGACGCAAAGGGAGGGTCAGCTCTCTCACATCCTACATTGAACCATTAAGACTGTCTGAATGTCACAATGGGAGGCTACTGGGCCTAAATTACTGCTTTTGAGTCCACTGTACAATGTCAGCCAATACAGACAGAGCAGCAGGTGACAGCACTGCTCATGGCTGGGGTGTGGGTGTGTGTGGGTGTTCGGCCTCTTCAAATAACGTATGTTCTTAACAACAAGAACTAACTGCTTAGCTGGGACACACACAAACACACAATTCTCTATTAGGCAGGTGCAGACATAAAATGGGTCTGGCATGATTGTGCCCTGCTCAGTACTTAAGTATTTTAGGTGTTCATCTCCTCCTTAAAAAAAAAAACTCTGATTACCAAGCAGGGCTCTAAGTGGACTCCCACAGGGGGAACAGAGTGTTTTGCTAAATTGAGACAGGAAGTAAAAAACAAAGCTGATGGAGCAGAATACAGGCACCAACAGTTATTTATAAATTACTCACAACTTAAAATGACTCCTTTTCTTGCCCATCCATAAATTATCTGCATTTCTACCACAAGAACGTTCCTAGAGGACCAGGATGCTTTCCATTGCAGGCATCAGGGTCCACACTGAGATCTTAGAAAATATTTTGTTCCCCCTAAAATTCTCTGTTTAGGAAGTAGTACTCTTTAAAAGAAATTTGGATAATTGCTCATTGCAGGTCAATAGTCTGAATAAAACTTTCAGGTCCAGCAACCAAAACTTGCTGCTTACACTTTGTTGTTCCTGCTACTCGGGGTATAGTGTTAGAGAAGGTTGTGAGAAAGTTCAACTCATTTCTACATTCCAGTATGAACTTAAGACAGGACTCACAAGGAAAATGGTAAAAAAGTCAGAGATCTATGCCAAGAATATTGTGGTGGCTTTTTGTGTGAGAATCCTTTTAGTTTCAAAAAGTAAAAGCCTTAGGGTTAAAGAATGAAGAGGCAAACAGAGGCTTTGGACCCAATTAAATGTACAAACCACTATTTTTTTAAACAATCGAAGAAGTTGAGAGAGAATCAACAAATACAAACCAAATATTAGTCCCGAGTTAATGAGAACAGAGATGGAACCTAATCTTTATCTTTCACCTTTTAAAGAAAGTCATCACACAAGACAAACTTTTAAGGAGTAAAATAACAACAGATAAAGCGTGTGAGCCAAGCAGACTGAAAGAGTGATCCGATCTTTTCTCACCTTTGGAAACACTGACACACCCTTACATTATAATCTTTTCTAATCAAAAACTGATGGCCATGATATAAACTTCTAAGCCAGTGAAGGACACTCACGCTTCAGTGAGTGACTCAGCAACACTGAAATGGCAACTATCCCTTGGAGAGCTAAGTGCAAAGGCACTTTTCAATTCGCCTGAAGAGTACTGCGAAAAACACTTAACCTGCACACAAAACACACAAAGGGCTGCCAGAAAGGAATGACATGAGAAGTCTATTTTGGCCCAAAGGGTAAAGTGAATGGAAAGTTGCCCTGAAGACAGCAGGCAAGTCAAGGTCAACATGATTGCTTCAAGGAAACAGCAATGGTTTTAATATTTTCTCAAAGACACAATGGCCACAGGTGAAAAATGTCATAGTGCTGAGTAATATACTGTATACAACTACTTTTGCAGAAAACTGGTTTCATCTGACATTCCCATTTGGGTATGTCTATATTTCCTTCACATTCCCAGCTGGCACAGTATATAAGCGCTGTATAGTATCATAGATGTCTAAAGGTTGATGCATTCAAATGTGCTGCTAGGTGAACCGTTGCATTTCAAGTTTTCTTCTGATTAAAAAAACACTTTATATTTATCACCTCTTCTCCTTACTGTAGCCTTTATCTCTTCCTCTCCATCTCCCACCTCATTGCACTCCTTTTTTCTCTGCCCTGCTGTCATCTCTGGTCTCTTATCCCCTGTAACACTCAGACTCTTCCCTTTCCCTCATCTTTCTCTCTTACCCTCTCTCCCCTAATTCCCCTGCCTCTCTCTATTTTTACCACTCTATTGCTGTTATCTCTCTGTGGCACAGTTTCAATACACCCCCACCACCCCTCTCTTACCACACCTTTCCTTCATCTCTCTCTCTCCTAGTCTTCAATTCCATTTAGACCTTTATGTTAGCGTAGGACTTTCCATCCTGTGGCGTCCAGGTAGTAAATTGAAATGGTTCTGGGGGGCTCCATTGAAGCCTGATTGAATTTACAAAAAGAGAAAGTGCCATAAAGAGAACTAGTGGTGAGAGGTCTGTAATACACTGAAGGGCTTCCCAAGCTATGACATTGTTGACAGGAGCACATAAGAGGCAAGTAGGTGGGGGGCACGGAAGGTGAGGACTGGTGGGAAAGGGGAAAAAACGGAGGGAGGGGAGAATAAAAAATGGTAAAAGGGCAGAATGATTGAAAATGTATAAAACTCTTCATCAGCATGAAAACCAGCCTATTACCCATCACATGCAAGCAGACAGACAGAAACACAAAAACCCTCACAAGCATGTACCCTTGATAGTGACACATCACAGAAATGCCTCAATCACGGTTTGCATGGCCTGGAGGGAACGAGGTGACAGGTCTCATATTGGAGATGGCCAACAAAATGCAATTCCGGGAAGTCAGCTCTAGGGCTGTGTGTCTGTCATGCCTACAACTCTGATAATACTCCCACACATCACATTACACTGCTGAAATAGTCACCTCTCAGGGTATAGGACAAAATGAAGGTGGATACACACCATGCCACACACATCGCATGCAGGTGTTTGTGTATACATTACTTCTGGGAGGAAAATATGATGTGAGGGGTTAAATTATTTATTGAGCCTTTCGTAGCCTTTCCAAGCCTGTTTTTTTTTTGTAGTGTCATGTCTTAGTTTGTGTGTGTGTGCATGTGTGTGTCCACTTTAAAAAAGGCTCTCAAGGGAGAGAGACAACCTTGAGCTAGCACTAACCTTTAACTTGGTATGTTTCACTTTAAAAAGGGACAGGAGTGTAGGCGAAGTGTGCATGTGTGTTTTTACATACATGGCCATATGGGTGAATAAGGAATCTGTCCATAAAACATTTTTAAGTGACAAGATGACCAAAGGGAGGTGAGAGGTGTAAGAGGAGGGGAGACTAGTGGGTAAATTAAAAAGTAAATCTGAGTTCTATAGTAAGATTATCAATTGTAACGGACAAATGCAATCTCTGAAAATTAATAATTTCAAAAAACTGCAAGCTGAAATGACTTTACTAGGGAAACCCTACCTTATTTCAGCTACTCTATTGCAAGTACCAGTCTCATCTCAAAAACAATCTCAGGTTGTTAAGATGTAGTCTGAATAGGTAGGTTTAGCCTGAGGCAGAAGATGGCCAGTGACTGTGCTTTTATCAGAGGGGAGCTCATACCACCTCTGTGATACCAGAACAGAAGAGAGCCTTAAATGAGATGAGCAACTACAGGGTCTTTAGGACACTACAGTTATACATTATTAATATTATGGGAATTCAGGCTGGTGTGGAGTTCACTCGAACTACAGTAATGAACAGCTAGTCCAGAAACCAGATAGCATTTTAGGCTTATATGGGGCGGGTTTGACAGAATGATTTAAAAAAATGATCTGAAGGAATAATTTTAATTGTGGAACATTTTCTCTAGCTGATTACATCCAGTTTTGTTAGGTTTAGCCATGTAAAGTTTAAAATCTACAGAGACACATGAGGTCACCTACTTAATCTGCTTTATTTTCCATGTATCACTAAAGCACCAACTGGCCAATTAGTGAGTAGAAGCGGCTTAATTAGTCATAACAACTGGTCACTGTTGGGATTTTTAGCAAATTTTTCCATGGCAACTTTAGGACCAAAGCTTATTGTTAAACTTTTGAGGAATGTGTCATTACAAACATGAGAAAATCCCAGAATAGCCATAAGCTCAGCAACCCAAAGCTATTGAGGAAGATAGAATACACTGTAGCGTCTCTCAGTATTCCCCACTTGTGCCAGTTGTCAGCACTTTAACCAAATACAGACACTGACTCAGCTCGCTAATTTGCCAGCATAAAATATTGAAAATAGCGATTCGCTGCAACTAATTTGCATTTTTTGCTTCCACATACACACCAAAGAGGCATTTATGCATCTACTGTAGTGGCTGTTACATGACACCAGGGAGAGCATGAAACACACTACCCCCCCCCCCATGCAGTCATCTTCATCCTATGAAATGCATTGTATTCCCTGCTTTTCCCCTGCCGTCTGCAGTGAAGTACATATAAGAGTGTTCAAGAGTCTCTGGTAAATAAAGCCAGGTTTATACAAGGTCACCAGAAAAAAAACACTCTTTTGTCCAGGCAGAACAAGTTGAGAGAGACAGAAACTTTTGTCTGGCCAAAACCTGAAGATGCTGTCAATATTGTATCAGTTACAAATGTATATATACAGTGCTGTTTTTTTAAGTATGAGACTTTAATGCTCTTCTTTAAACAAGAATAGAGGTTCAACATAATGGTGACATGCAAGTATAGGATAACAATGAATAAACTAATGGATATAGACTGAGGTTCTGCTGATCAGAAGAATATTTCTTCTTAGTTTTTCTATGCAATAAATGAGTCGGTGAGACAAAGAGGGCAGTCAGAGGAACAAGGAGAGAGGAAGAGACAAGACAAGGATTAGGCATGAGGAGTCATAATAAGCAGAACACACAGCCCACAGCTATAGACAGAGGAGAGGAATCAACAGATAGACAGACACAGGCAGTCTTGTGGCAGATGCAGAGATGACCAGGTGTAATTCTGAGCAACCCACTGAAACTTGATGTAAAAGGAAAATGTAATCGAGGCACATAATAAACACATGCATTTATACCTGCATTATAGCTGATGAAAACATTTAAATACAGTTAAGATAAAGAATGGATGCATACAGTTTTAAAGGAATTAAAACATTGAAGCTTTCCTGATGCACAATAAATCACTATTATAACCAGCCAATAATTAGTCAAAAGATTTATATCCATCTTTCCTGTACTACATACTGTAATATGTTAATTGTATATGTATAGATATAGGTATATGTCAATTCACACTTCAAGGATAAGGCAGGTGAGAGTGTTATCTGCTCTTTCTTTGATCAACTACAACCAATGGTCTCTTTTCACTCTGCTATCTTTCAGTGTAACGAATGCTTTTGCCAGCCTACATCCTGGAATGCTCTCATTACCTTGGTGCAGTTGCCAAGGGAGCCGGCGTGATATTCAATACTTCTGTTACCCATCCCTCCAATCTCATTTACACTTGACACCTGACATTTGCATAATGGCCTCGCTCCATCTCTTATCTTGTGAAATACAGGGTGGAGGTGAGGTTGTTATGGTGTGTGTGTGTGTGTGTGTGTGTGTGTGTGTGTGTGTGTGTGTGTGTGTTCATATGCTCATACTTGTTTGGTTGTGATGAGTAGATCTGCCTATCTAGAGTGTGTATGTGTGTAAGAGTGTGTTGCAGGCAGGGGTTAAATGACTTCCTTCTTAATCTAGCTCATTAAGCCTGTGGAGAGCTTGGAGTGCACCATATTGGCTGATTTGGGACAATTTGTGGAAATGCTGGCAGGAACATGTAAATGTGCATGCTAATCAGGGATGTCGTGACCCTAATCAGTCAGAAACAGATATTACAGCATCAGGAAAATTGAAGACGAACATGATTCTTTGTCTTTTTTTTGTAACGTAAGTGGGAGATACTGGTGTGTGCTTTGAAAATGTCACTATGTCAGAGTCATTGGAGTCTTGCACCATACTGGTCAGCTCATTCATCACAAGAGATGGTTGTAGAACCATTCAGCACACAGCAGTGTCAAAGAGAACTCTCCTGATCAAACTAAATATATTTCCCTACATGCCCATTTTTACATATTACTTTAATCAGCTTTCACCTTTAGCCTCAACCACTAGAAACCGATGGTTTGACTTCTATATTTCAACTATAGTCCAAGTTTATAAGTGATTCATTTAAAAGGGCAACCTAACTGCTTTTTAACCTGTTTCCCAATTACTACATTTGATGTACTTTATATCTCTATAGCACCAATAGTGGAACCCAGCAAACCTGTTGGGTTATAATTACAGTATCCAAACACATCATACATTAAGTCACATTTAACATTTTTATTTTAATGTCTGGAGGAAGCTGCTAGAGACAGGGAGGGCCTGGGGGTCTCTGCTCCCCCTGTTGCTATCACATCCACAATGGAATAAGTGGTTTGGACAATGGATGGCTGGATGGAGGGATAACCTACCAGGCTTTGTTCTAAATAGTTTGATTGGCTAATCTTTAGAGGCCAGTCAGAGAAGTGGATCGGATTATACATTTTTGGTGGTGTTTCCCAGGAAATGTCCCTGTTGCCAAGTGAAACAATAATGTGACAAGAAAGACCAGAGAGCAAAAAACGTACAGCTCACATCTCATTTGCAGCTCATTTGAAGTGCTAAACTTCCAAAAGTTCTGAATGGAGAAATCCTTGTGGACAAAAAAGTGCTTATACATACTGTCTTTACATTGCCTAAAATAACACAACCTAATACAAGAGGTCGGGAACTCTGATACTTCTGATAAAACTATTCTTCTTTGCATATTTGTGCACATTACAGAATCTCATAATCTACCATTCTGTCACAAATGCTTCACTTTATGTGGCGCCCCCCTCTAAAAGAAAAAAAAACAATACACTCGTCTCTCTCATCCCTTCTGGCCAGAAAGCTGGTGAGCTTGAGCAGAGTGAAATGTCGTACTTAGCAAATTGCATTTGAAACCAGAGGGGAATAAATACTACAGATAAAGACTGCTCTAATGTGCTCAGATCCATTAGAAATCTCATATTCACACATAACAGGAATTACATTACGAGATGCCCCTAATGTCATTTAACAGGGTTTTTCCAGCAGCATTTGCTGCCAGGGTGAGAGACTAACATCAAACATAATGGATTTTTGCCTTTCCCCTTCTCTCCCCGCCTGCCTTCTGTTGTTTATTCCCTTCTTAGAGTCTATTCTGTCCTACTCTGGCAGAAATTCCCCTTCTGATCTTTATTGTTGTGGATGTGAGCTCTATTTTGGGTGGACGTAATGAATTTAGCCAAACAGTTTTTGAGATGAGAACACTCACAGGCAGAGGGGGCTGTGGTTACCACTTTTACTGCTCAGCCCTGGAGGAAAGCTTGGCACTTTTGTGTTGTTAGGCCTCATTGCCAAAGTGTTTCTATTCTTTGAAGTCCCATGCTGTGCTTACTTCAGTGAAAAACAGGAAAGCAAACTGGGCAAAGTATAAATACTGCATGTGTACTTAAGCTGCTTTGGATCATTTAAAAAGGGAACCGATCAACTTTGACATTGATTTATCTTCTGAGGAAATATTTAAAGTCCACTCAGGAAACGGAATCACTGTCTGACTTGTAAGTATCTAAATTTTAAGTAACCTTGTGCAAGGAGAGAGGCAACTGAAGGTGAGGAGAGGGAGCCTCAATCAGTCTGCCAGTTTGACTTTTCCACTGGTTGAACACTCAATGGGCACACCATGACTCCGACGTGACTGGTCGGTGATCAAACCCTCGCTGATGGGAAATAAGGACAAAAGGAGAGAGAGACATCCATCACCTTTAAAAATGTGTGTTGCATCCTCCTCACAGTACTGGGATTCTTTTTATCTCTCAGTTTGTGGATGACTGAATTAGGGCATGAGGGTCATATTTGATTAGCATTACCTAATAAGTCTCCACTGAGTCAAATATTTTGAGGATAATAAATTTAACATACAACGAAATGATCCTTTGAAACTACAGGAAGACGAGCATAGCCAGAGCATAAGTTGCATTTACATGATGAATAAATTGAAAAGCAGCAACATGCTACTATTTACACTCAGAGTGTGACAGATGTGGTCATTATGTGGATGGTCCAATAATGAATCACGCCAAGTGAGAAGGGGAGATCTGACAACACAAAGCCACACAAAAGCACAAATCATAACCTTTGGTAGCCTATAAACCTTGATTTTAACCACACATTAAGGGCTAACATTCTCCCAACTCCAATTATTAGCTGTCTCTTTGAACTGCCTGGAGTCTGTTTATCCACTATTGGATTAGATGTTACACTGAGTTGAGACCATCTATCTTTGAGAATAATTAACTATCCAGAAAGATGGACTTACTTATGTAACCACCAATTAGGAAATCACAAACAATCCTTTCAGAGGGAGTTGGAGAATTTTAATGAGGTTTAATGACTTGTTGATTGGTTAGCGGGGTTTGTTTAGAGAGGTACACAGGGCAGATGTGCTGGGAAGAGTTTAAAAAACAAACTCTCTCAACATCCTCCCACATGCGCACACCTCTGGTGCTGTATGTAATAACAGAAGTGTGTTACTGAATGTCTGTGTGTGTGTGTGATCTGAGTCAAGGTATGTGTGTGCATGTATGCTTATCTACAGCCCCGCTCAACAATCAACCAACCCTCTACTTCAATGCACACACCCACCCACACACACATTCACACAAGGCTACTTCAGAAGCCTAGCCCCAGACAGGGCGAGCAGATCAATCAATTACATCTCTGCTCCAGCAATCAAACAAGGTTATTATCAGGCAGCAGCTCACCGACCTGGAAAGGCCTGGCCAATCAAAGGCTGCTGTGATGTGGGGGCTGGCACTCGCTCATGTGACAGTAACGCAGAGTGGCAGCTCATGTTGTCAAGGGATAGAAGGATGGAAAGAGGAAAGACAGACAACTGAGACTGAATTCAAAGGAAAAAAGCAAAAGAAAGTGTAAGGAACAGGAACAAAAGAATATCTGCAAATCACCCATCTCCGGCAATTCGTCTTCACCTTGACATTGCTCAAAGGACAGGAGTAGATAAGAGAATATGCATAGTAAAGCTCTGTTTTTCTGTCTTTATTAAGATTAAGCTACTGGAAATAAATGAAAAGGGAGACAAACAGGAGAGTGAGGGATGTGGCAACACATGGTGAACATCTCTTCATTGTGGTTCAGTAATTCCCCTCCTGGCAGCGGCTCCCTCTGGCATTCATTCAATGAGCATTAAGGGCATTCTGTCCTCCCACTTCTGTCCTTTCATAGCAACAGGTCTGAAGAACAACATCAGGCTTAATTAAATTATCACACACTCGAAAAAAATAAGAGACTTTTATTTCATTAAATTATTGTTTGTTGCCACAATATTGTAAGACGCACGCAACACACGCCTACAAATCTACCGAGAATACAATCTAATCTCCTTCAAAGGCATCCAATCAGAGACAATTAGGCACTATGGGGGGACAATGTCAAAAGAGACAGAATGACTGCATGAACACCTGCAGCCTGGTCAAGCTTCAAAGACCTATCTACATGTGTTTATGTGTATTTACGAGTGTGTATCTATATGTTTGTGTTTGTGTCCTGGTACAATTTTGTTCCTCTAATCTGACCAGGCAACAATTCCACGATTTTTCTCCTATACAGACCTAAAACCTTTGAGACCTTCAAAGCCGACTTCATAAGAAGTCTACTGCTGAGTGTTCAGACAAACTAGACTCCCTTAAGCTCAGACTGACGACTGTCTGCTTCACATGACTCTGTTGGACAGGTTTCCGTGGAAACCGAGTCTGATTCCATTATGGGATGGATAAACATAATCAAAGAGTTTATCCACCTTCGCCAGAGAAAAGACCCCCACAATGATGAATCTAATCTCCCACACAATAACTGGTATGTGCGTCGGCATCTGTCTTGCCCACAGTGTGTGTGTGCGTGCGTGCGTGCGTGCGTGCGTGCGTGCGTGTCATGTGCGACACAGGAAGATTGAAACTCTGCACCTGACTGTAAAGTGGCTGAAGTTGCACTTTTGGAAAGTGATAAAACCGGCAGTATTATTTACAACATGGCGTGTGTGTGTGTGTGCATGTATTGTCCTGTTGGGAGGGCATCAGCGAGATAAAAGAATAAAGATACAGCAGTGCTGCAGCTTGTGACAGGTAGGAGCACCTGACAGATTCATAGCAAACTGGCATTGTCTTCTGTGTTCTCTCCATACACACACTTTGATTTTCTGCCTTGTGCCACCCTTCATCCATGTGCATTTCCTGTTCCTCCTTATCAGCTGTCATTTTATGTCTCAGGCAACTAAATACATATTTATCCATACTGTACATAGTGTGTGACCGAGTTAAAAAAATCTCAACGCAGCTAAAAGAAGGTCTGTTTCTTGAACTTTACACATGCAAGCTAGCCAAAATACACAACTTTTGATACATTTCTGGTGAGCATCACCAGCATACCATCAATGCATGGTGAGTGTGTGTACGTGCTCACAAACAGCTTGCCCGTCAACTTGTATAAGAACCTTTCTACTATCCTGCATCTCTTTATTCTTCTTCTGTCTTGCCACCTGTCTGCTCTCTTATATTGCCTCGCATCCGCACTCTTCTCTCTTGTTGCATTCTCTCTTCTGTCTGCTTCATCGCTCCCTCTCTCTCTTTCTCTCTCTCTCTCTCCCTCTGACCTTTCCAGTGTAAAATCCTCTCTTCTCTTGATTCACAACTATGCTTCCACTTTTTAATGGGTGTGGGTTAGCGAATGAAAGAGAGAGAGAGAGGCAGAGCGCAAGGGTACTGTTTACTGAGGAAAATCCTCCTGAACAAGTGAAAAAAGATTAGAAAAAGAAAGCAAGAACTGCTAGAGCAAAGCAGTATGTGCATATATGTGTGAGGAAGACTTAAGACAAGGCATTCAATGCTGCATTTTAACAGCCTGCGCTCAGAGACTGACTACAGATGTTATTGTTGAAGTCATCGTCAATGATAAGAAGATGCTCTTTGACAAAATAAGATAATTTATATTTATCCATAGGACAAATAAACAAACAATGACTTCTTTTTAATGATGACCAGTGGGTGAATGTATGCATCGAGTGTATGACTCACTGGTGTTTATTCTCAATAAGCACCTAATATTCTTCAAATAACATATGCCAGTGCAAAATAACATTTAAGAATTCAGTGCCATTACAGCAGCATTTGGGAAATCAGTTAAAAAAAAACTTGTTTAGACATACTTCATTTCACCTTTATCTCTTTCGATTTGTTTTGGTCTGTGTGTGCTGCTCAGGAGGGAAGTTAATGAGAGTGTGAAATTAGTGTAGAATCATGGTGTGCAGTTTTCACCACAGGCTACATCAGTAGGAGTCAGAGCCCTTGTGTCCTTTTCCTGTCATCAGGCTCTCTATCTGCTCTTTCATCACATGTTCCATTGTCCTTTCCCTCTCTGTTTCCCCCTGAGCACTCTCTGTCCATCACCAACCTTCTGACTTTTTCCCCTCATTTTTCAAACCTACCACGGACACTTCTAGTAGCACTAACTCTGAGAAGACATTCTGCACATCAACATTTGAGTTTCACAGCTACAGCTCCTTTTGTCTGCTCTGAAACACTTGATGAGTTTGTAATTAGGAGTGTCTTCTCTTTGGCTCCGTTTCTTGTCACTCAGAGAAGAACTGAAGCAAACCAAAATCCATCACTACAAAACTCATGTAGAAAGATTTAAAAAATAATGTCAGTTATAAGTGAAATTATCAGTATAAGTCTCGTTAAGCCTCTCAGCATACAGATCTTGTTGATTGTGAATTTTACTTTCAAGCAAGAAGCAAATATTTAACTTATTGCAAGAACAAGAACTGAAAAAGCAACAGGTTTAGATGTGCAGGACTAATACCTTAAATGTCATGTCTGGTAAAGATACAAAAAACGAAGGTGTGCATGGCTGTGAACATGCAAGAGTAATCACGAAGTGTGAAACCAAATTTGTAAATGTAACGGTACACACAAAACAACACACATGCTGGCCATGAAGCCACAAACATGGCAGCCTTCTAGAGGCACGGCCAGGCCTGGTCATCCTGTGGATGGTTAACAGGGAGAGATTAGAGGCTTGCTGAAGCTTTTCAAAATGCCAACCTCGTCTGGAGCAAGGGGTGTAAATACCACCCAAATGTCAGCAGGAGACCCCACAAGTCAAACTAAATTGGCTGCTACATGCACAAACACTCCCTTATGCCTGGCCCATATTTGTGTGTGCAACTTTAAAGATATAACACTCTATGCTCTGACACATCCGGTTGCATTGCTAGACTTGTGAGGGCATAGCCTACAGTCAATTCACTGACTATTAGCTCTCACCCTGCTGAACCATACATAAAAAGAAATCACATTATATTAATCCTAAGGGTAACAGTCCACTCTAAAAGAGGACAGTCAAACTAAAAGTACAGATCAGTCTGAATAATGACTCAAAACATACTCAGCCTTCGACATGCACATTCATAATTCATCCGAAATCGGATATATGGACATAACACTATCTCCTACGTATAATCCATATCCATGTGCAACTGATTAAGAAAGGCATACACATCAGGGAAGTGTAAATACAGACAAAAAAAATAACAAATATAAGCAGTAAGTAAATGGGAAGAGTACACAAGCTCCCTTTCTCTTTAGAATCCATCCATGTTCTGGCAGTTAGCCAGTACTGGGTTGTGTTAGCAGCAGGCAAATCAGATCAGCCCAGATGCCCTTCTTCCCTTCCACCTCTAGCTGTTTCTGGAGCAATGTGAGGCCTTCCATACCCAGGTGGGATAGATAATCCCACCAGCACAGACTGGATCAGAGATGTAGATATGCCATCCTGTTCGCTCTTTGGCTGCTGCTAGACGTTCTGTCAAAAACAGAAACAGTCCAGAGCTTGAAACTCACTTGACTTAGTGCTCCAAGCACACACAGACACCGCTCTCACGTGGGTTACACAAGGATACAGTAGCTCATGGGTGTTTTGACTCATACAGCAAGAAAAGGGGCCCGATATAAAACCAAATGTATGTAGTTTGCAAAGTTTTTGTCCTTGTGTATGTAACAAAAGTTCAGTTTGCATTGTCCAGTTTATTTTTTACAAGAGAGGGATTACCCACAAGGAGCAAAGAGGGAACCTGCTCTGTCCTGCAGGAATATACAAGCGAAAGAGAAACAGGACTCTTGTGATTGGAGAACTGGGTGGTTGACTTTCTAGTGCAGCTGGGAAGCAGACTGGGCAGTTGCATCACACACTGAAAAAGTTCAAGCACACTCAACAATGGGAATGTTACTGACTTCCATAAAATGCCCTGGTGATAACACTGGCCTCCTCAAAGTCAACAAAAAACATCAGAACTTTCATAACATCAAAAGTACCACCCCACGAGAAAGGCCTGCACCACTGCTTCTGCACAAATCTTCACTCCTACTTGAAAAAGTTTGCCTAATTACAAGCCAACTGCAGACATCAAACGAAAAATGTCAGAGTGTTGTATTTGCATATTTTGTGGTTTTGTGGAAACTAGACACAAACATTTGAATAGCAGACACAAGAAAATAAAGTACAGCACTTGACTTGATTTAGGGAGCAAAACAAACTTAAGCCCAACACACAAAACCCATTTGCAATCAAACATTAAGACCCTGTTGTCTCATCTCCCACGCTCTGCCACTGATTTCCTGTGCTGCAACCCCCTAACTGCTTCTGTCATTAACGCTGCTATGAGTTGCATGGCTGGCTGCAGGAGGTGTAGTGATCCATCAGTGGAGTGTCGGAGCTTTGCCATTAGAAAACCATCTGCAAGCAACAGCGCTCCATTGGCACTAGGAGTCTGGAGAGGCCAGCATAAAGAGAGCGAGGGAGAGAGGAGAGAGCCCTGTGTTCAAGGCAGTTTGGTTTGATTGATATGAACCATTACAGACAACATGGGAGAGGTAGGCAGAGAGCTAGTCACCGTTTTATTTTCGGTCATTTGTTCAGACAAAAGCTTGGCTAGAGCAACAGCGAATTGGGACTGAACATCAGTGTGTTTGTCAGAGAAAGAAAGGAAAAGGAAAGATAGGGTCAGAGAGAGAAATTCAAGGCCAACGTATCAGCAAATGGATATAAACACACACACATAAAAGGTTCAAGATTACAGCCCTGTTAACAAGTTAATGTTTCACACATCCTATGAATGTGTTATTCAAATTTCATCTGAAAATACCAAACAGATCGTTCATTTTACTGAACCTACTCCCGGTTTTAGCCAGGATCCAAATGGGCTGTTTCAGTGCAATGAAAGAAAATGAGCTGCTTAAGGCCAAGCCCCTTTCTGGAACATGACTGTATCTAACACAGCTGAGGTTGGCACTTACCGCCTTATGCCATCATAAGGTGCTGGTGATGTGAATGGTTCGCTCAGACAACGTATTTTGATAAATGGAAGAATAAAAAGTGGATGGTCTTTACATAAGCACTAGGAACATGCATTTAAAACAATGAAGTGGGTTACTTAGATGTCTCCCATACACATGCAGTATCACAAACATAGGCTCTCTTACCCCCTGAAAACAAGCATTTGCTTTCAAGGCGCATCAATCCGTCAACAAAAAGTATCATGACAACTGACAATACAGCTTAGGCTGGTGGTTCTGATAGATGATCTGCAATCTAGCCTAACTAACTTATTAGGCTGATGTGATTCGATATTGTTTAGTGGCCAGTCCAATGCTAAGTGGTTGGAGCATACACAACTTTTAGGTTGCAGTACACTTTAAAAAAACACTCAAATTAAAAAAAAAAAACAGGTTGGCTCTGTGTGAGTTGTTTTTCCAGATTTGTTTGTATTCAGTGATGCCGAAGGCCCTTGGGTTCTATACTCAATGAGTATTTATGATCCAGTAAAAACATCTGTTAAGTTGCCAGCTTGTGGCCAATTTAAATAGGTGTATGCCAAAAAAGCACATTTATTCTGCATTAAAAATGCACAGTGAAAGCCTAAAGATGTATGCCAATCACCACAGTGTCGAAGTAGGAAACATCTCAGTTAAACGGAGCCTCGAAGGTAATGTATCACTGCATGAAGGCCAATTCAATTAAACTGTTCCACTATTAGATTTACTCTACTCTACTGGGACCACAGCACTGTATAGAAAACTACCAGACATACAGAACATTACCACAAAGACAGCCTTTCAGAATTGTCCAATTTTATGGGAAATAAAAGTGAGAGTGGCAGTCGATCCTGATTCCTGGATGGTATAAACAAACTGAAGGTACCATATATTACATCATGTTTGATTTATGATATACCGCTAAACATTAAAAAGACCAAAATCGATAGATGGTCACTAAGAGGCTGTATAATATAATTAGTTTTACATTTTACTGGTATTGAGTCATGTCCAAGGCTTCATGTGTCTTTGGTGGACAGGCCATCCCTCTCTGACAAATCAGTGTGACAGAGGGCCGTTTAACACAAATAAGTTAATGGATTTCCTCCCAAAATATTCCGGTAAAAAAAAGTCAGGTTTCGCCGGTCATTAACTTCGTTCGTTCTTATGCAAGTAGTGCTGAAGAGTGGTGCAGTACACATCAAACACATAGACAAACTGTGTGAAGTCATCAGCTGTATCTCATTAGAAAAACTAACTTTAGATGAAACACTGTGTACTTTCCTGTTTTATGCTGTTTATGTTGTTAAAGTACACAACTTGTAAACACCTTCACATTCTCTCTATATTTCTGACTGGTTGATCAGTGTATGACGGTGCCTTACCTGAGAAGGGGCTGGAAGATTACAGTGATGTTCCTGGCTCCAGGCTTACATACAAACTTCATTTCTCCTCCTTCAATCAGGTTGTCATCTGCACCGCCTAGAAGACAAAAGACAAGAAGAACTTGACTGTCAAATGTATCAGAAATAGACATCAACAAAATTGTACCGTTTTTGTGCTGCAGTAGGTATGTAAAATGGAAGTTAATCATGTATGTGACATTATTTACATCTGCTTTTTGAGGTTTTGTGATGGCAATTTTCTAGGCTTAAGATTTAGCCAACGGTATGGTATTTTTTGGGCTATCATTCCTTGGGCCCTCTTCTCAGTGGTGCGGTTTCATCAGGCATCATTGTTTCAGAGCAATAACACCAAAGATGTGACTGGCTAAGAATAAATATACAGTATTATCACCACCATCAGGCCAAGACCACCAAAGAAAGCCCCAGAGTCCTGCTCTAGACATTAAACTCTAACCTCCCAGGAAAGGGCATGTACATAACATTGACTTTCCCTTCAATAATCAATATTGTTATAGGATCTTTACAATATTATTATTATTCAGTCATCGCAGTGGTGCAAAATTGGCCATAATCAACATGGCTCTTCTTCTCAAATCTAAATGCATCCACACCTACCCCTTTATGCCATTGCGTAGGTGAACCTCACAGCGAACAGGGTTAATCAGAAAATCATTGCCATGTAACATCCTGTGGGTGGGTGGGTGGTTAGATGGGAGAGACAACGGCAGACAGGGGAAACAGGGAGATCACAGGGGAGAGAAAGAACACCGAAGCTCATTACCTCCACTCATCCTGAAGTAATCGATATAATTGATAGAGAAGAAATTGTGACTTCTTGTCAATATGGCAAACTGCAGAGTGAATAGAATGTGTGTGTGTGAATGTGCACAAATGTTTTAAAATAATATTATGCTCGAATTCCTGCGCACATGTTTACACAGGGGTTCATATGGTGTTTGCAAGCAAATTGTGATCAGTATATGAATAAGAAAAAAGGGGAAAGAACATGCAGTGGATACAGTGTTATTTCTCATTTTTTGATTTCAGTGCAAAGACACTCAGTAAAAATGCATCCCTGGCTAAGAAAAAAAAACACAATACATATCTTTCTGGACTCACACAAATATGGACTGATAGATTGTGTATGGGAAAAGTTTTACTTTAGGTTACATTCTGGTCAGTTGAAATGAAGTGTTATGTGGTGTCAAGCACAAAGTAAGTAAAGTAAAACCCAGCTTCTTTGATAGGATGTGTGTCTGTGTGTGTCCTGAATTGTTTTGTTTTTTTTTCCAGTTTGGCTGTTTTCTCTGTTTCATTTTCATGTCAAGTACAGCCTCACAAATCTTCTGTGCCTTTATACAAAGACACCTCGCCATAGTGCGAAAGCCTGTTACGCATTACCTGTGCAGCTTTCGTAGTCTTGCATTCAAATGCATATCAACCCATTGTTCCCTGTGCTGGGCTCCATAATACATTTCTAATGGAACAAGTTTCATTTGAAAAGTATGGGAGACAACACTCGCCGTATTTTCATTAAAATGACAAGGGAAGCTTTTATTCCATCTGAAACTTTCAAATCAAGGGTTTCTGATTCTGATCTGTTGCCATGAAATTTGCCTGCACGATAAGCCCACATTCGTGGTGCTAAGTAGAGACGAAGATGAGGTCCAATTCACTCAAACTGCGTCCTTCTCCATCTCTCTATCCATTCATCCTTCCTTTAGTGCCAATTCAATTAAGACTCAATTACAGGCTCCTAAACAAAGCTGCCGCCAACGCACTCTCTTGCTCATCCTGCCTTCCTCCACCATATTCTCTATCTCTCCCTCTCTCTGATCATGAATGTGGAAAGAGCTGCCTAAACTTTTGTTTCTTCGCCATCAACTTGCAAGTTCCCATGAATAACGTCAACATGTCACAGGCTCTGGAGAAGTTAGCATTACTTGTTTGCTCCAAGAACCATGTCTAAACGGCAACTACACACAAACACACACACCAAACAGACCATCATGTGCCATGTACGTATCCCCAATGACGGTGACCAATTTAATTTCATGCTCTAAACATCTGCATCCATGTCAGACAAAGGAGCGAGGAAGAGACCTCATTGATCCATGGGGTCTGGGACCAGCTGCCAACAGGGCATAGCACTGATGAATATTAAATAGGAGGGCATTAATATGTATGCCATTTTACTGAGTTGTCTAGACGTGACAGGGAGGCTCTGGTTCCAGGTCAAGATGCAACCAAACTACTGCCAGCCAACTTATTTTGCAGGATTTTGTTTGTGATACCTTGTGAGAGTGTTGTGCGGATAAGTGTCGATGTGCATTTGTGTTCCCTTGGTGTGTGGTCTGATCCAAGATTAGTAAGAAGGGTGTGAGGAGGAGGCATGGTGCTCAGTGCGATGGCAACTGAAAACTGGAAAGGAAGAAGTGGCGCATTCTATTATGGCCAAATCTGCTTGAAATCCCTCTGGAGGGCAACTGTTCCGTCTGTAACACACACACATGCGCCTAAGCAGACATGACATAAAACTAGCCATAAAAATATCCATGGATTATAGACAGACAAACAGGCAGGTACATCCCATGTTATGTATTTACATTCACACAACTGTGAGGCTTGTAGAGCTTTAAAGAAATGGTTCAACAAAAACTATGCCATATATGCTCAAATACACTCGCACAACAACACCCATCCGGACCCTTGTGGTGTCTTACCATCCACTCTCCAGCCCACATCTAATCAAGTCAGGCAGTGACTTAGTGAAATTGCATTAGCTACACTTTCCTGGGTTTGATGAGAAACGGGTTTGATCCTGTGATGAATTTCAGCTATGCCCAGATTTAGGCAGGGAAAGAATGAACGTGTGATGCCCTCTTTAACACACTCCAGTGTCCCCTGAGAGCAGTGTGTTTCCGTATGCATCTGCAAAGCCTGTGAGAGGGGCGAGGCAAGGAAAGTCAGCTAGACAGACAGGCAAAGGAGCGGTCGTAATCCTTAATTTACAAGTGGTTTCAATCTGTTCTGTGTCCACAAGTGTAAATTTGTGTGCCTGCATGGAAAAAGGCCCAGCACAGCAGTTAGACCAAATACGCATGACTCTCTGTTCTCTAAGATGTTTGTGTGTATGTGTCACTACCCTTTCAATTATTTAGTCCTGCAAACAGGTACATACCACATTTATACAACTGCTCTGTGCATCCACAGCTAGGTTTGTGTTATCTAAAAGGTCAACTCAAGATGATAAAAGACACATGTGATCACTCTGGCTGGACTCTTGATTGTTGCTGGCAAGAAGCCGACAGGGTGACTGCCATGTTTGACTTACAATCATCATGCGCACATGCAGGTCAAAACTGCTTTTCTGAGGTGAACTATCTAAGGTGCAACGTGACAGGCTGGATTCTGCAGTATCTGCATTTTACATAATTGCTGGTCTGTACATAAGCAGAGTGCAGTGCTCTTCCTTTGATTTAAGACAGCACTGCACATTTCAAGCTAAATTGTGCAAACAGAAAGAAATATATAGGCTAATCCAATTTTCACCCTCAATAGCTACATTTGTCTGTAGCTGTTGTGCTATGAAAATGAGATTGGGAGTGATCAATTCAGGTAATATTCTCCTTGTACAAATCAGATGTATTTAAATATGAGTTCAAGCATGCGGAGAATTCAGGCTGGCACTCGGCTGCATATCTGCAGAGTGGAAACTGCTGATCTAATAAGATCGCTTCCCTTGTCAATAATGTATGAATCTCTGGTCAATTCCAGGCATCCCATTCCACTCAGACTCAGCCTTCATGTCTGATTGGGTCTTAATGAGAGCCTTCTATTATTAAAATGAATTTGATGGGATAGTATCCGCTGCTTCACCAACCAGGAGACCAACTCCGCCACACAGCTGAGAATAAACGGTATAAATAAATCATAGTATAAATAAATTCAGGTGTAAATTGAGGTGGATTAATTATTAAAAGTGTCATGGTGGCACACAATGTGTCTCCGCGGCCTTGTTGTAATGAATTCACATCTGTCATTCGAGAGTATAACAATTCACTCCAGTGGCACAGTGAATATTAATTTTAGACTATGTATGGTTGTTTTGTCTTTCTCGCTGCAGCAAAGTCAGTGGAGTTTAAATCTGACTTTGGTTACATATCAAGTTTTCATTTTCTTTGGAAAAAAGCCTGCAGAGGACCCTTATAATACATATAATACACACTGTTTCACAAAGCTTCTTTGCCGTCACCAGTAAGTGTCCTAAAGAGCTGTTTTGAAGCTCACTGTGGTGGCTCTTTAAAGCTGCCACCTTAACAGTGCTGGTTAATCCTGGTTAATCCACAAAAGGGGCAAACAGTGTAAAGCTGAAGCCACAACTATGCACAACTTTAATTCCTAATGTGTGACTTCTTTGAAAAAAATCTCATCCCATCTCATCTCATTATTTTAACTAAACAATGACAATAAAACTTATATTCAAAACAAAATGTAAAAAAACCCTATGTAGAATTAAAAAAAAACTTTTTGCACCAGGCTGCATGTTTATTTCCAAGCCAGGAAGTTTAGCCTGAGGGTCTCTGGGGACTGATCTGCTTCTGGAGCCAGCCTCAAGTGGACATTCAACAACGTTGACCAACAGGGGAATGGCGCAAATCGGAGGAAGGAATGGAGGAAGCCATAATATTAGATTTGTCCCACAAGACCCACAAGTAGTCACTACATTAACAAACTTTAATGGAGATGGTAAATGGACTGCACTTACAGTATATGGTGCTTTTATCCAAAGTGCTGCAGTCAAGTCAAGTCATTTATATATATATATATATATATATATATATATATATATATATATATATATATATATATATATATATATATATATATATATATATATATATATATATATATATATATAGTCCAATAACACAAATCACAAGTTTCCCTGAACAGTATATAACACCCTCCCTCTTCAGACTCCTGAAATGGAAGAGGGAAATCAACCACCAACAGGAAACGGACAAAAAATAGACAAAGCTGTGTAGAGAACCCTCTTCTCAGGTGGACAAACATGTGATGTATGTTCCCAGACCCGAGAAAACTGATCAGCCTGCAAACCAAGTGCCATCACATGTTTGATTGGACCCAGCAGGGAATCAGGCTGCACTTTGAACAACCTCTTCTTTACCAGAAGAACACCAGAAGGGTGTGTATGTGTGTGTCTATCTGTCTGGCTACCAGCGCAGATGCCAAGGTCTCTACAGCTTGCAGTCCCACATGCCCTTCGTCCACCCTTTCCTCCTCCCCTTTTTTCATTTGTTCTTCTCTCCATCTTCTCCAATCAGCAAGTATGAGATTAAAAGTAAACACAGCGGTGACAGTCAAAGCCGCCAATAATGACACAACCAATGCTGATTAAAATTAGCCCCAGCCTGGGAAAATACACCAAGCTCTTTCTCACTGATTGAATGTCTGGGCTGTGTAAACTATTACAACCTTGTTCTATTGTCCTCTGCAGCCCCCTACCATTACTATTCCTCAGGATAACAATTTTCCTCTGACTTGGTCTAAATATGAATGTAATATTAATATTGACAATTTCCATGTTTTATCTCACTAGGAATCTATGTAGGAGGCAGCATAGTTTGAATATTTTCTCAAGATTAAGAATATCTTGCAATGTCTAATGTATGACAATGAGGAGCCACTCGCATCTCTATACAAAACTGCAGCTGTCTTAGTTTTTGTTGCTGCCTAGTGTTTGGATAAACATCTGTGATTCATACTCATACTGACACTGGGTGCAATAAGACAAGAACAAGATATTAGGATCAGTTCTGTAAATGCTTGGTTTCAGTTGGGAGGTTAAATAAATACCTGTAATGTGTTTTCAATTATAATGCTTCTGTCCATCAGTATCATAATCAGTGGTACACAGTGTAAAAAGCTATTATTATTGTCACGGTTACAAGCCACACTTCATTTTCCACATTGTTTCTAATTTCAGCAACAGAACTACTGTAATTCAATCACTCCCCCTACAACAGATACGAATTCCACCCTGTGTGTGCGTGCGTGCGTGCGTGTATGCGCGCGTCTTGGAGGAATGGAGGGCAATCTCTGATGCAGTTTAAACCATTATCATCAACCTTTCTAATATCTATGTACACCCAAATTGAACACGATGAGCTAGAAACACATACAAAATAACTATTGTGAGCAGAGACATCTGCAGCAATGTGTGTGTGCGCGCCTTTTTTCCCCCCACAATATGCAGATATTCTCTCTACTGTACTCTACCTGCTTTCACAGTGAACACAAATAAAAGACTTTTCACAGTAATAGCCTGTCAGGTAACAGGTACCTTGCATTTTATCTACAAACTCGGTTATGTCGCTGCTGGAGCGAAGCAATTCATAAAAGGTCTGGCACAGGAACAAGAGGGGAAACATGTCATTTCCAAGTACTGATATACCTGAACTTCAAGTAGAGACTTGGTTACAACATGTCATTCAAATACAGCACATCAAGTATGATATTACTTCATGTATACACACACCCACATGTGGCTGATATGACAGCAAACAGTCACTGATGGGCTGGCCGAGGTCCATAATGTTATGCTAGTAAAAATAGCCATTTGACAGACACTTTAAAAAACAGCAATGGTGAAATGGGTGCTATTCTGTACAGAGGAAATCCATTTTCTTAGTTATTCTGTTAAGAGGACCTTCACTGTGTGATTTCAGAAGACAAAACAAAAACTTACTTAAGATCTTAGTAAAGCAGAACATAAAACAAGTATGACAAAGAACCAAGAAAAAAAAGCCAGAAGTGGAGAAACATGAGTCTCTGGAACATCAGCAGCTAAGCAGGCATCTTTGACATTCCAGCATCATAATCCTATAATAATTATTGACTTTTTCACAGACAAAGTTCAATTCTATCTGAGGTTACATTTATGAATATGAGAAATTATAATTGCAAGGTCAGTGGAAGTCAAATATTGATCACACACATGAGATGAACAATCATTATATTTGAAATCTGCAGATGATGATTAGAAAAAGAGCATTTGGAAAGGTAAGGCAGCGACTACAATAAAAATTGATTGAAGTGCCTTTTGAAGTATGACCTAAAAGGAGGAGAGTGTCGTTTTCAACATGTCTCCACCCACACATGAAATAATAAGACAAATGCAAATCCCTTCAGAAAAGTACATATGTGATTTGAGTCACCATCCATCTATCCATCTTCTAAGCCCACTTTGTCCTGTACAGGGCCACCAGTGGGACTGGAGCCTGTCCTAGCAGTTAATGGACAAGAGGCAGGGTTCAAAATAAAAGCCAAAAGTCTTCAAACCAAGGGGTGGAGCAGAACCCTGTATAACCCATACTGAATAAACCCAAAACTGATTTAGGAGCTCAGTTTGAAGGCTCAGGCCATCATCATCTTGGCAGTGGCGCATGATCACAGAAGGGCACATAGCTAACTCAGCACAAGTTGTTTCTGTATAGCTTTCAATTGTACCTCTAGGTGTTGTGAGAGAGTCAGGTGAGAATGGGCTCAATTTGTCTAATGACCCCATCACCCTCTGAAAATTCCAATCTGACCATAACAGAACACAATACACTTCACTGCTATCAATCACAGTCTCAAAGAGATAAAACACCACACCTCCATTTGACAGGAACATGCTGTTTGTTACTTCACTTTATTAAAACATACACACGTTCGCGAACACATGGCTTTCAACATCTGTCAGCCCCACCCCTGATATCCCACCCACCAACACCTCCACCCCAGCGTTTCCCGCTAGACATTTTTCCATTTGCACCTCTTCTCCCCTCCCCTCCCCATCGGGATGTACAAATCAGCTTGACAAGGCACACCACTTCTGGTCACCCTCACTGTCTTCCTGCTGTTCGCCCCTTGGCTTGTTCTTTCCTTTGTCAAGGGAATATGATGCTATTATACAAAAACAAGACGCTCCTAATACAACATAGGCTTTCTTTGTGTGCCTCAGTGAGATATAGCATTAGGTATTGAGAAGTGGGTAGAAGAGGAGCTGTTTGTAACTAGATTGCTTGTGTAGGGAGAATCAGCCAGGCTGTTTTCTTTGCCAGACGCACTGTGAACAAGTCTATTTGAATATCAAAAGGGAAACAGGGAATGTGTGAAATAGATTTGGAACTGAGTTGATTATAAATATATCTTAGGAGTGGAGGGGGGTCAGAGGTGGGAGACTTGGGAATGGGAGTATGTGCATGTGCCTGCAGGGAAACAGATAAATATAAAGTGTGTCTGTTTGTTTTTTTTGTAAATATCCAGAGCAAAAGTGTGGGGATAGACAGGCTTTGTGTACAGATATCATGTGGAGAGGGAGGGGGGTTGTCACATCAAACGTGCCCTAGGGCAAGGCAATATCTTGCAAAACACAATGAATGGCTAAGACACAAAGAGAAATAAAATTAAAAAAAAAAGGCTGTAAATGCATTACAGCGTATTGCAACACCACAGTAGATATTGAGATATATTCGCACCTCATCTCCCAGATGACCACTGTGGTACTTAGATGCCTGCACACAACAGAGAGGCAATAAAAAGGCATGGGGTGAAGATGTAAAAGTGCAGTGGCTTGGAGACTTACAGAGGAATATGGCAGACTGGTAACACATCTATAGCTGGAAAATTATTTCCATCATTTATTCATAGGTAATGTGATTGAATCTGGATTATGTTCTTTGATTGTGAAGTAGTGGTTTTCGGGCACACACACACTACACACAACCAGCTCCCATATTCCAGATGTTTCTACATATGGAGCCATAATAAAGTCTTTAGATGAAGCATTGTATTAATTGAAGCATACAAGATGAGAAGGCAAGCAATTAAGTCCCCCTCTGTGTTTGCATGTGTATGTGAAGCATATGACTACACGCCTGTGTAGCTGTGTGCATTTATGTGTAATGATATATGGCAGATCCATACAACACTTAGGAGACATAAATTACTGATATTACAGATTAATTTCAAACCCATTAGAGATATGCGAGTGCGGAGAGGTGGCCAAACCATTACACATTCCACATTAATAACACGGCTCTAATTTTTTAACTTACAGAACCATCTGGAAGCTTGGACAAACACACACTAAAAACTGTAACAGGGTAAATCATGTGTTTTAGATTAAGATATTATTAGCAAAGCTACAACATAAAAACCACTAAAAGGAGCAGATCAAAATCCAATCAAGCCCCAGGACTATGACGCCTCATATTGCAATCCAATGGACTCAAAGAAACTAATGTCAAAACGATCCATTAAGTAAGAAATTAAAATGATTAAAAATCACTTTCAGATACAAGCTGTTAGCGATACGACTTGGTAGCCACAAATACAACCCTTCAGCGCTTCTCAGAATCCTAACGCTTTAACTTCATGGTTGGGTATTGTCATGGCAACAGCAAGTCAATTGATAAGTCAGTTGGTTGACACAGTTAGGGATGCAAAGCCAACACACAGAGGGGATAGGGTTTCTAACTGATCATCTATGTTGGAGCATTTCCAGAGAGAAAGTGCACAATTCAGCAGTTTCTACACAAACTACTAACTCAAAAATCTACTTTTGACTTTGTATTCTGTTTTGTCCATTACCATATTTATGCATTTGGTAACGGTGCATAGCTGGATTTAAAATGAACAATCAAACTCTTATATCCAAAGCCGTGTTTTGAGTTAATAACTATATTGACTTGAAGCAGACCGTTAAAGGAAAAAAAAAGAGAGTTTAGGAAACTCCATGTAGAGAGACTGAAAGACACACATGACTAAGCTTTAAGTGTTGAGTAATCCCACAGCCAGAAGAATTCATCAAGTCAATCTCTCATTTTGAACTCTTTCCCTCTGCCTCCCTTTCTACAGTAAGTTTAATTTCAAGAGAGAGAAAAAAGTCCCTTTCCACACTGTCTCAATACATATTTTTCTAATTTCTTCCTTCAGAAATCTCTTAATGGCTTCTTCGCTGGGCCCTGATGAAAACAATGACTTTTAACCTTCCTCCACCCACCCCCCTTCCCCTCCATCCATCTCTCCCTTCCCTACATCACAGTCGGCTTATTTCACTTTCTAAATGATTTCTTACTCCTTCAATCTCTTTTCAGCCATTCAGGCCCTGGCCTGGGCTTGTGGCCGGTGCTACGTATTGTGACAGGTGAAATGAAAGCCCAGAGAAATCTCATCTTCTTATAAATGCTCCAAGGCATTCAGTCAGTCAAAAAAAAAATATTTTTCCACCTTCTCTCTGACAGATGGAAGAAGAAAAAAGTGAGCCGTTATATGAAAGCCATTTGGGCTTTTCCTTTATCCACAGTTAATCATGCTGTTCCTTTTTGAGCTGGAGCAGTACGTTTTGCATACATTTACAGACTAACTTTCCTGTCAACGGGAGAATGACACTATTGCCTGTAATGTCTTGCATGGCTGTTTGTCATGTCAGACACTTTGGCCAAGTTAAATAAACTAAATCAGTTCTATATATGTAACAATTTACCTGACAGTCATGATTAACTGTGCAGGGATTGGTGTTACTGACTAGTTTGTACAAATTAAAAACACTTTACTGTTAATACCCCAGGGCAATTTTTTGTTTTATTGTTTTATTTATACAATGTCAACAAGAGACCTACAGTGAGAAAAAGAATAGCAACAGACAACAGCAAACACTGCTGTCAGGCACTGCTGATTGAAACCTCAAGGTCATAGAAACAGAGTGAGAGACAGAGAGAAGAGAGAGAGAGAAGAAGTGAGAGCAGCAGAACAGTTCAGACTCTCCAGGGTCTAGCTGTGCAGCTCACTCACTTGGCTGTTTTGTGTGTGTGTGTGAATGTGTGAGTGAGAGGTTTTCAAGGCCTCTCCCTGTAGGCGGATTCTGCAAAGTCACCCTGCTCTCTGCATCTCGTCAATCTCTTTCGCTATCGCCGCTTCCCTCTCCACACTCCTGCTGCCTGCCTTTCTTTTGCTAAGTGCAACTTCTCGAACTTACCCTTCCTATCTCCACAGCGCCGTCTCTCATGCTCTCAATTTCGCTTCTTCATCTCCAAAAATCTTTGCCCGGCTCCCTGCATCAAACAGTCACTTCTTTCTTGGCTGTACAGTACATGACCAAATCGCCCTCACCACCCTCCAACGTCTTCCTCTTCTTCTATACTTACACATGATCTCAGACTGTTTTTAGTCAACCTCCATTAATCTTTTCATCCATTTACCTGACCCCAAATTTCACTCTATGCTCATGGCTGCTCTTTTCTTCCCTGCATTATCCAACACACTGCAAACATGGTCCAATTTATTCCTTTTTTCTCTGCCATATTTCCCCCCTTTTCACTGTTCTGTCAATACTTTTCACACGTTACAGCCCTGTCATCTCTTTTTCCATCTCTTCATCTCACCATCTATCCACGCTTCTTCACTCCTGGCTGTTAGTTAGTGCACTTTCTCTTCTCTCCATTCCTCAACTCATCCCTTCATGCCACCCACCCCCCTCACCTTGTAATTCTCCACTCTTGCTGTAGAGTTCTCGTCTCTGCTCTCTCAGGTAGGCACTCATGCTGATGGCATGGGAAGATGATTCAAACCTGAAAAATGTGCAAAAGGTTCAACAAGACACATTACACCACCGACAGAGAGTGATGAGCAAATTCAGAGACAATCATTGTAATTTTAAAAATTAAAAAGTTGTTTCAAAATGTACAAACCTTATCTCATGATTTACAAGTATAGACTCTAACTTAACAATGCGTTGGATAAATGAATGCTTACCGAACGACTTCGCACTGTTTAGAAGGGGCCTTGAGTTGATTAACCTAATTAGCCCTTGACTTAATAAATGTGGCATCATTGTGGCATCATTTATCCTCTTTCCAGTCATTGCTAATAGGAAGAGACACTGCTGTGCAGGTACAGAATGAGAATGGTTGGTCACAAGGTGACGCCCCATTTGTGTTGTATTATTTGTTACTATTGCACTTGTTTTTTCTACAATGGTTACAATATTTAAAAGACAGTGGCCTTGCTAGCAGTGCTTTTTTTGTTGATCTGGGACCTGTAACCCAAGAATTTTAATAATGCAAGTTCTGAAGTGAGAATATAACGGCCTTAAATCTCATATATACAGGGTAAACTTTTTAAGTTTTCCAAGTTCTTTTTTTTTCAAAACACAGGGCAAAGGGTGTGATCCTTACTTGAAAAGGGACTGCTTGGCACGCTGTGGTTTTTTCTTTGCAAAGAAAGCAGCAAACTCACTGCCAGTGCTGGCATATGAGAGCTGAGCCGATGGCTCTGTGGCACTGCGGCTGTTCTTCACATCCAGATATTCCATAAGCAGAACCTACACACAACAGAAAACACTTAGTTAAAAACTGAAAAGCAAAAGTCAAAAGTATAAATACGTACATATGTATGAGTATTTTAGAAGTAAAGAAAAAAAAAGTTTTTGTTCAAACTAAATCTAAAACGAGAGAAAAGAGAATGATTTTTTTACTGTAACATGTACTGCTTGTAATTTTTTCTAATAAGGACCGTTTTTTAAATCCATAACAAGTCTGCACATTTAAGTGATGATGATGTTTGAATGACACTGATGTTAATAACAGGTTTTGCATTTATTGTAACTTTCAGATTTAAGATATGACACAAATCTGGAAAAACAAAAGAAAATCCAAACTTTGAGACAGAAGAATGACATAACTGGGTGCATTTAATGGCCGTTGTAAAAATTCGTGTTCTCCATTTCCCTGATCTGTCTGCATGATCCATGGTGAAATCCATCAACGTCTTATCATGCTTCATAAAAATCTTACCAACTTCTAACAATAGACGAGACCAAGCACATTGAAACTCTGGCCAGACGGACGGAGAAAGTTAACTTCCTCTACTCTATCATTCTATCTGCACATTCCCTCTGTTGCTTTCATTGGCTCTCATTTTTCAAAATCTCTTCGGGTTTTATCTCTCATTTCTCACATTTCTATTTTTTCTCGCTTGCTCTATCTACATCAGTTCATTTTTCCCTTTCTTTCTCTCACTTTTTCATTCCTCTCACTGTGTGAATACATATGTTCTAAAATAGCCTCCCATTTCTAATAGCTTCATAATTTAGCAGAGCCATTTAGCCTGTGTGTGTCTAATTCTGAGGCGCAGTGTGGGTCAGCCCAGAATGGGACAGGAGTAATGGCTGAGCAGATGGAGATCCATCCCAACCATAATGATGTAATTAACACTGCGGAGAGCACCCCCCCGTCATGCATGGGAAAGCCTTTGCGTGCTAGTGTTGAAGTTAATTCGTGTGCACACATGTGCGTGTGCACATCCATGAAAAGAAAATTAATCAATACTTGCACTTGCATCAGCTACATTCAGATGTTACAAAAACATTTTTGCCAAAAATGACAAAACAATTTTGCAGCAGTTTTCATACCAAGTTAAATATGTGATCATGGCACTTGGTCATGTAAACAGACATGCTAAACACATACACAAACGATCGTCCAGCACGCATGTTAATTACTCTCCAACACACTTCCCCTAATCATAAGCAGTGCTGGAGGGTACATCCCACGTGCCCTCTCCAACTGGCAACACCAGAGCCACCACTTGCTACTAGCCTCATGCTGCAGCTAATCCTATCAGTGTATTAATTACTAATGATGAGCTGATGGAGCGAAACCCCCACTTGCTCACAGGCTAACACCCAAGTAGACTTAATGAAATGCCAGTGCTGGGCTGATGAAGGGGCTCCGACCCTACTTAAATTGCATTAGCCCAGAGACAGAGTGAACTTTGGAGGCAATTAACTGGACGGCTAGGACAGAGAGAAAGATAGAGGCGGAAAGGGATGCGAGGCAGAAACTAACACCAAAGGAGAGAATGAAAAAAAGGAGAGATAACGGTGCAGAAAGAGTTGTGGAGAATAGAAAGAGCAAAGGATTATAGGTGGAGAATAAAAACTGAACAGAATGCTAATAAGAAAAGCTAGTTGGAAAGGGAGGGAAAAGTAACAAAGTCACAGAGAGAAGAGAAGGGACCAAGTTAAATAACTAATTATCGCAGATTTAACACCTCTATGTAAAGTTTAAAGAATCTCTGACTAATTCTTGCAAGGACACATTCCTGTTAGAAGTTCATGTTTATAATCAACCTCTGGTAGGTCATCTTACAGAGCTAGTAAGTCACAAAAGTATATTTTTTTGTTAAAATTGTTATAATGATGAGTAGATAATATAAGTGAAACAAAGTTAATCCCAAACTCATGCAACTTTGTTTTTCTATTTGTGCTACAAGCCAGCGAGATGACGGCAACTAGATTTACCACATTCTTGTGCAAAATGCAAAGTAATGACTAAGAAACTCAGACCAATGTCGAGACTTCTCTGTATTTCAGTTTCATGTGATAAAAAAGACACATTCATTTAAAGTCATTTATTTCATTTTTTTAAGCTAATGTTGTACTATGAGCACTGCAATGAGTCAAGGTCATCTCTAGCTGCCAGCTAAGAGAAGTAAATTACAACCATCCATGCACCGCTCACCAGTATCTGTTTACACACACAGCACACAGCCTAGTTGCCTAGCACTGAATGTTCCAAATATAGTAGGAAATCATGCATGTAAACCAACAAATCCCTTTACACTCAAAACACCAACAATATTCTCAGGGTGCCAATAATGTATTAAAGGTTGTTCCACGTAAGATCTTTACAGGTGCTGACAACATCTTCAACAGGCTGCAACTTTATTTATAAACAAACAAGTTCAGATACCAATGTCAGAGCTGACACCACCTAAAATGCTCGATTGGATATTGCCAATATGCACAACCTAATACCACAATTATAAAGTGTAAATTGTAGCTAAATTGTAGATATTGTGCCAACTTGAGGTAACATTACATAACATTTTGTTCTATGGTAGGTTTTTAGAGTTCCAAACTACTCAAAGGACATGGCTATATTACTCATCTTCATCCAATGACCAAGACAATCTCATCTTCTGTCCTTCTCTCCTCCTCTTACCCGACAAGTCAAATCCCATTAAAACTATTATTACATCAGGCACAGATCCTATTACTGTCACATGTGATCCACTAGATATGACAAAGGAATACTGAAAATGTGAAGCTTCAGTACGGCTCACATACAAATAACAAAGAGCACAAAATAAATGTCAAAAAAATATAAGGATGGGCAAAGATTAGGATGATGAACCACAAAATGGACAAATGAGAGCTACATGGAAACAAACAGAAAGCTTGATAAATAGGAGACAATAGGAAAATAAAAGGCAAAGAACACTGAGAAGGCAGATGATGCAGAGAGGTGAAGGTCCTTCTCAGCTAGCACAGGAATGATCAGCAGCATGATTGCTGTTGCCAAAACAAAGAGCTGCCTCAGTGGCTGCACTCAAAGCATCACAACAATCTTAAACTCCACAGATACACAAGTGACACAAGCAAACAATTTTCAAGTCCACAATATTAATTAGTAATCGGCCCTGCAGCTCAGTTCCTAATGGAGGCCTGGTTTCTAATTTAACAAATACCTGACCAGAGAACTAATCATATCTATCACAACTGCTGCTAGTATTAGAAAATAAGAAATGGGAATTCTGTGAAAATATGCAAATATCATGCTTTCTCCTACTGTTCTCTCACTTGTTTAACAAGTTCAGCCTGAATATCTGACAAATGTTAGCAATGTTTTCAGTTCAGCAGTAGCTTGATAAGTCAAGTCATAAGTCAAGCTTTATGGATGAATCTGTGGACCAAAGGAGAAAAGAAAAACAGGTGGTATGAAAAAGCTGTGAGACGTGTGTAATGGGTCTTCACAGCAAATTAAAAGACAAATCTTCATATCAGCTTGAGTACGTGTTTGAGCGGGCACACATACAAAACACATTTCTCGAAAAGCGCTCGCCAGACAAAGACAATCATTTCCACCACAACTATTCAACAAACATCATTCGGCACTTGAACGGCTTGGGTCTCGTCCCAAACTTAAATCAGTCCACTGGGTTGAGTGCTAAGTTAAATTAAAAAGGAGAAAAGCTTAATGGAAGTCTGGCTTTGTATTTCATTACTTGCACTCTCGTCTATTTCTTCCCAACTAAAATGTCCTGATGTCACCCTTCATGCTTGGAGTAAGTGTATACTCATCTTCCATTCTGTCCATTAGGGCCCTAACAGCTAAAGAATCAGTGCAATTAAGAAAGCGTCACTCAGAGCTTTGCAGGTGAGCACTTGTCACTGGGTAAACACTGCAGTCAAATGGCTAAAATGAAAGCAATATCACTTCATTTTCTCTTTTCTTGTTCCCATCCTTCCCTTCTTATTAAGTTATCTGAAAGGCTGCCGAGAGAACAATCTCAACACTTTGTTCCTTTCACGAGGCTTTATTGAAATCGGCTGTTTCCCACTAAATCCCTTGGCTGGTGTCTTGTCACAAAACATATTGACTGACAACCCTTGCTGCTAGCTTGAAGTTAAAGCCCAAAGTGTCCTTGGCCGTGAAAGAAAGGGTTCTGTACACACCCTGTATTGATTGTGTTCCAGAAACTTCAATAACCTTCACGAGTTCTGACAGAGCTTCAGCCACAACTCCTCTCTCGGCACTGAACTCCTGCTAACCAGCGGGGGTTCCCACCTGCAGTGGGATGCATCTAGTCAATCTTTTGAAGGCTATCTTGTTGACGGAGGAAAAGGAAGATACGCTTGTGTGTTCACTGAGACTCTTTTCATTTCTCTGTGTCCTTGCAGTGTCCCCAACATGTTAAATGATATAAGAACACTTATATGTTCACTCACAGCTTGAAATAAAGACCTAAGGGGAATAAGAGACTCTTGTTTCTACCATTATTTAGAGAATAAATGTGTTTTATTTCTATTTCTATGACATATTCAAAACCTTCGAAAAAAGGGTAAGAACTACTGTACAATTTAACTGCACAAAAAAACAAGACCATTTCTACCTCATTTTTGTATACTGCACTGTACTTACTTACATACTTACTATTGGTTGGAATTATTAGTGAACTATCACATTACACCTTTAAGTAATAGCTACAGTGTTTTCCATTTTCTAGTATTAACACAATTGCAGTTGATATCTACACAAGTTAACTCACCTCACGTGTCATATATTACGGTGTGACATCGGGACTTAGACTAACCAAAAACATGCATGACCCCATATCCAGGGACAACATTTTTTTATTTGTTTATAGGTTTTTTTTTTTTTTTTTTTTTTTTTTTACAAAATACTGCCTTATAACACCATTTTTTTCTTAAAATATCATTGATGAGCCACCAAAATATTGAAATCTAAAACGCAATATTTTGGAAACTCTGTATCATTTGTTCCATGAAGACAAATATTGCACAAATACACATTAGCATTTGATCAAGTCTCCAGTGATTCTAATGTACACATAGAGGGGGAGGAGGAGGGAGAGGCATTGCAACACCACGGACATGGTAGACTTCACTGCACTCCAGCAATATGTAAATATGACAGTGCTTCGGAGGGCAGAATAAATGTGACACGTTGATTAAAATGTTGGGCAAGAACAACATAGCAATGTCTGTGCTTCATATCTAATTAAAAGAGCTTATTGTCTTCTGGCTGCTCTCTGGCAGTTTAATTCGCCTCATTTTCACTCTGTTGCTGAGCCGAGAGAAAACAGTGCATATTTTAGCCACTTGTACTGTATATATATTTGACAGAAAAATTATGCAACCATTGCCTTGGTTAATTTATGGCAATTAAAGAAGCAGATTTAGATTAAACTTTAGGCTCTCTACTCAATCAAACAAGCCAGAAGAGCAGGAATGTAATCAGAAACACATGAAAGTAGGGAAGAATATTAGAAGCATATGCTTGAAATGAATAAAAACAAGTTACAAGAAATCCCAAAACCTCCAGAAAGTTACAGTCCTGAGTGTCCCAATCAAAACGGGTCCAACTTCGATGGTCGTATTCTTATCTCTATCCATCTATATTTTCGCATTGCAGTTTTAAAGTTCCTCTTTTGCAGAGAAGAAGCCACTCATTAAAAATGTGATTTGCACTCCGGTCACATGCTCACAGCAGACTATGGACGTTGCAAGCGGTCACACAGCAACAAATCCTTGCAGAATGCGCAAATGGCGAGCTAATTAACAAACTTTCGGGCCTCAAACTGAATGGCAGATAAGGTCAAAAGGTGACAGACGTCAGCAGCAGGAGACACACTGTGCCAAATATACATTAAATAACATCCCCACAGGGCGCTCTTAATTAAGAGAGCACATAGACGTGTATGAACTGTGATCTTTTAAGAAGTATTTTATGCAATTACCTGATTACATATTGTGACTTCCATCTTGGTCATAATCCAAAGGAAATGTGCAGACATGTCAACGTGGCAGCATGACTGCCAAACTGGTTGGTGCTATACTGAATTTTTTGTTGTAAGTGAAAAGAGTATCATAAACATTTATGGAAGAACACAAATACAAGTCACTGACTACTTAGAATAGAATAAAACCTTTTCTGATGGAAAAACTACAGCCATGGATAAGATGCAGAGGTGTGTGCTTAGAAATGTAAATTCAATGATCGTGTAAATAATCAATAGATACACACATATATTCTTAGAGAGCCTCTTGAAAAATAGTGAAGTGGCATTAACACAGTCCTTGCAGCATCAATACTACTGATTACCATCCAGTTTTTTATGCTTTGAATCAATAGTTCCACAGTGAAATAAACAACCAACAAAGGCATCCCGGGAATTTCTGAACAGGGATTAGAACCATTACATGAATCCTGACTTTCAAAAGCTTGTTTACCCACTCCCCATTCTGAACCTAGAGGGCCTCAGTCACACATTGATGAACGGCATTTCGCTGCCAAGGCCTTGTAACTGGGTGCACACTGTGTTTCTGTCAGCTCCTGCATCTGTCTACTGGTATGTCAAGTGGAAAGGTCAACCTGGTCTCTCCACCTTTCAAAGTGGGAAAAAAATAACACCCACCAATGTGTTTCTGTGCACATCAAATAAGTCAACTGCATTAGAACTCACACAACAGGCATCACTTTAAATATTTCATCGGGCCATTTGTGAGATTGTGACTTGTGTTTGTTTAGAACATTTAAAAAGTTAACGAAAAAATATAAAGAAAGACCTGAGACAGTTAAACCAGAGGAGGGCATTCTGTAAACAGTGAGCAAGGAAGCAAGAAGTTGAAGGTCCATGCTGGCTGCCTCTTTCCTTCATCCTGCTCTCCAATGTCTGCTCCCTACACAATATATTAGAATACAACCTAATAAGTCTTGCTGAGCCAAAGCAGTATTCACACTGAAATAGAAACAGTTCCAGACACTACACCTGAGCTAGACTGCAACAGCTATAACTTATAGAGAAAACCTTTTATAGCCTTAACAGCAGTTATAGAAGTATCACTTTTGTGATAGTTGTGTTTTTGTGGTGAAAATTTCAAAAGGAGTTACAGTAGTCCAGCAAAACTAAAGAAAAGCAAACTCAAGGGAGACTTAAAGATCTTAACCAAAGTCTGGCCACTGCTGACTGGGGCTCCTGGCCCTTCGTGGGCCTTAAGGCACAAGATAAGAACTGGCTCAGTATCCAATAAAATTCAACAGAGCCACTGTGGGAGCAGTTGGAATTTAATTTCTCTCATTGCTGATATGTGACTCTCTAAGACAGAGTGGTCTAAACGAAGGGGGTGAAAAGGAGTGTGGGAGTTGTGAGAGAGAAAAAGAGAGAGCCAGATAATGAGATTAAGGAGGAAATTACAAAGAGCAAGAGGGGTATGCACAAGGTATTGGGAAATTGAGAGACTGTAATACAGAGGCAGCAGGAATGATGCTGAAGAAGGAAGGGAAATGGAAATGCAGAGTGTGAGAGAAATAGCAAGAGAGTGAGCAATGGACAAGGGGCCTTCATATTGATACAATCGGTCAGGAAATAATAACACGAGTGACTGAATAAGAAAACCTCATTTCACATAATGAGTATTCTAATCAAGAGATTACATTATCTCACATTACAGAACCAGGGGAGAGTGAAGCCCCTGGCAACTGGTTGTTGGCAGTGGTCGCATGCTGGGGAATGGTTTAATGCCTTCTATAACTGTGCTGGAACAGCAGAGCTATTACAGTACATGCCTATGCACATTCACACCACAAAAACACACACGATATCACCCAAACACTCCTGAATTTATGTGTCCATGCATGCCAACTGGAAAAAATTCAAGTTATTGGTAGCAGACAAGTTCCAGTCCATGAGTCAAAAATAGATGGCTTTAATTTTAACTGGGCAACAGCATGTATTTTTACACCTGTATGATGTGTAAAAACACTAGTAGGTGCGATCAGATACCATGCATTCAGGTTATCGCTCTGAGAAAGTTTCCAATAAATTACTGGCCTAAAAAGATGTCGCAGTCTTATCGGTTTTTACATACTAGGCTGAAAAAATTGAGGAGGCGACTCTTCTCCTTCTTTAATAACATTCAACTCGATTAATGTTAATGTCTCATTATCCCACATGAAATACCTCAGGAAAATGTCATAAATAAACTCCCAGTGAAGGGAAGGTATAAACACACAGAAACCGTTTGAGAGCAACAACTGCCACAGATTTTCCTCAGAGAGTCACCACAGGGTCAGCTCAACAGCTGCTCATCCCCCTCAGCCAATCAAACAGAAGCAGGGATCAAGAACCCAGCATAAATACACGCCAATTAAAGAAGCTAAAATTAATCCAAGCAATCAAGCCTCTCCTGTCTCACCAGCTACTTCTTACTGACAGATTGAATGCCATCCATCAAAACACTGCCAGTTCTCTAGACTCTACTGACTCTACAGACTCTACTGATTAATATACTGTGAGAGGAGATGAATTAAATCAATACCATGAGAAAGGACGATAAATAAATCCATGGTAAACAAGGGATGCCCAGTAAGGGAAAAACAATAACAATGTTGCCATGGTGTTTGTGCTACAATAATGAAGCTGTACTTAAATGGTACATATTACCACCACTAGATGAGAATCATAATACTACAGTATATCATCCTGGCTACAGGATGTGCAGATGTTGCTTTGTCTTACCCAAGCTCCCAACAAAGTTTACAAACATTGAGGTTATTTTGAATCTTATATATATCTTATAAGGTTTAATGCTGAATATAATGGTCATTGAGACTGACAAACTGACCTGTAGCACTGTCTGGATCTTGGCAGAGACATCCGCTTGTTCGTAGAGCTTGATGTCCTCTTCGTGGGCCCCGATCTGCTGCAGGTGGGCCAACACCACATTGTGAGCATGGGCCACTGCCTTGAACTTATCAAACAAAAGCTCCAGTAGTTCCAGCAATAGCCTGCAGAGGGAGCCAGAGGGAGGGAGAACATAAGAAACATGAAGAGTGAGGGAGATTAGGGGGGAAAGAATATCTCAGTTCTTGCAATGGAGAGGCATTGTTCCGAGTGTTTGTAGTGTTTATTGCAACCAGAAGCACATTTTATGTCTACAAATGCAGGTATATAATGTGCACATCTGCAAAGAATAAACCTGCCTTCAGGTAACAAAAAAGTTTAAATGAAAAGGAGAAAAATAATAAACGACAACAGATCATCTATCCCAAAATCATTATTTACATCCCAGATTAGGAATTGCAACTATGTGTATTAATTTGCAGTTTATTATTCAGATGATGCTTCAACAGTTCATCTGCAGTAATAACCTAGCACCTGGACTGTCTATTGAAAAACTACTGAACTGCCAAACATGGGCTCAAATGAACAGCCACTCTCATTAGTTGTAAATGGCTTTGGCTGAAGAAGAGAGCACAGCAAAAACCAAATTGACCTTCCACTTGATCTGAGTGCTACACTGGATTGAAAACTCACAGTTGGCTCATCTGCTCTAATGCTTTCATACAGACGGTGCTATACCTGCTTTCTGCACAAGGACGAAGCTTTCAAAAATAAAGTGGGAACACGGGTTACATTAGCTGAGTCTGAATGAGTTCCAAGTGCTCCCATACTATTGAGGTCCCACTTTATTGGAGTGGAGGTATTACAGTTAATATAAATATAATCACTGTTTGTCTTACTCCAATCTTTCAGTCCTCTATTCTGCCATGTTAATTGGATGAAACAATCTGTTGTAGACTGTTTAAAAGTTAGAATTCCCACATTTCTGTCTCTCAAGCTTACTGTTGCCTTTTCCTGAAGCTGAGCTAACCAAAATAATAGGTTGTAGACCATAAAAAATCTTTAATGATATATGGATATCCATTTGAGCAGATACCTTATTATGCCAAGTTATATCAAATTATATCTGCTGTGAGAAAAGAGCTCAATGTATTGGAAAGTAGCCAAGGTTCCCAGAGAAGGTACGGTACTAAGATAACGTAGAGGCAAGATTGATGTTTCGCTAGGGGGGCATTTTGGTAGGCTGTCTGTCACTACACTCACAGTAGCAACGAGTAAATGTTATAAATGGGAGAAACCGAGGAGCAAATCACTATGAGCTACAACTCTGTGAATGTATGATGTTCATGACATAAAGAGAGGAGCTGTGAGTGAAGGAATCCTTCTCACTCTCATGTATAAACATGAAGGACTGACAAGAAAAAGGATAAATAGGATACATTATACATGACCGCAAACCTTCAGTAAGGGACTTAAGATACATGATCATGCATGTATGTATAAAGGTAGACTTACACTGAAAATTTACAGCTCCGACCTTGTCAACTTTTTTTTTTGTTTTGTTCAGTCTCTAATACACTCTGACTACATGCTGATAGATGGACAGGCCAAGGTGCAGACAGCCCAGTGCTCCTCATTATCTCCCAGTGGAGGCCATCCTAATCCATACTGGCTGTTCTTTGAGACCTCACTTCTCATTTCCCCTCAGGATCGAAGCGGACACACATGACTGTTGAACAGTTGGGGGAATTAGTAAGGAGCACACAAGGACGCACAATCTCTGATTAACAGACCAAGAGAAGAACTGTGTGTATCACTTTGCAGGGACAAAATAGTAACCTAATTAGATTATCATTACATTGGTTGTTATTGGTCATCAGTTGGATGTATGTGTATATTAGTTGCCAAATACATATAACCAATTTACTGGACAGGCAAAAAAAACATACAGAAGAGAGAAGCAATCAATCTTGTGCTCAATATGTGTTTATAATTTTTATGGACTTTAAATATTTTTTGTGTTCTTTGGTCATTCAAGCATTTCCTAATTTACAATCAGCTCTCTCTCTAAGGGATTTTGATTAAATCAATGTTATATAACAAAAACAAAGCTGGTTTTATAATGGAAAATGAAGCAGGGGAATATGGGCTCGAGACTGAATCGATATAAAATACACCAAACTACCCACAGGTCAGTGAGTAGTTCAGGCTAACACAATGCATGGAGTGAAAACCTGCACAGTATGTTTAGATTTATAGAAAGCGGTTGGAAAGACAAATAAAGGTTCCAATGTGGCTGATCACTGAGGACCTGAATGAAACATAAACAAGAGTAGGCCACACTCTGCTGTTTATGTTGCCTGCTAGTCTGCAGTGCTATAACATAGTATGCAATATTCAAGACCATTGTTCCCTACAAGTGGTACATTGGTTGGAGTTTCCATAGCAACAAGCATTGACTTTAAATTGAAGTGAACATACTGAAAACTAGCTGTGTATGCATCCACACACACAAGCACACACACACCTCAGTGTTTAAGTGCTCACACACATATACACATGCAGGCAAACTTAAAACAATCAGTAAGGAGTAGACCTGGGAATGAGCTACACGGTGGCCTGTTACATTGAGGTCAGATAAGATTCAGCAGGCAACAGAAGAAGCAAGGCAGACAAGGCTGGAGAGAACATCCCTGACAGAAAACAAGACGTTCCTTTTAAATGGTTCAGGATCAGTGGACTGAGACCTGTGCTTCTCAAGTCTGCTCACTGTATGTGTATGTCTGCAGACGCTGACGTGACTGCTTTTAAAATGTAGCAGTCCTCTACGGCAGGTGTGAAATTGTTTGTGTGTGTACGGGTGTGTTTAACCATGTCTACGTTTAAAGCAGCAGAGTATCTGTTTTCATGGTCTGAGGCAGGTGTGTCTGCAGTCCTAGCCCTTACTGTGTTTCACACCTGGTTGACTGTCTGACTATGAACCTGGGACTGCATTCAATACATGTTGTCTACTGCCTTTACTGTCAGCTCTAAACAAACTGCATTGCATGCAACATCAAAAATGTTAACTGTTGAATAATCTAAGCTATATTTGTATAACTCTTCTACTGTATTGATAAGAATCTGCAGGGAGGATAGGTACATTTCTTTACCAGCTACTAGAGAGAATGACCAACTTTTACTGAACAGCACTGGGGAATTGAGTCACATGGGAGTAGAAAAGAATATGCAAGCAGGCAGCTGAATAAAAAATACATAGGACAAAATGCTGATGGGAATACAAGTTGCAGCTTTATAAGTGTTATTAAAGGTATCAACGGTGGCTGCATACTACTGTTATCAATGATTATTTTTTTTGGAAATGCTGCAAATGCTACTTGTTATTCCTATCAGGCAAACATTATCATTTTAGAAAAGCTGGCTTTCATCTTTACACATTCACATCTTTCCCTCTTCATTTACTATTTAGAATTAACTTGTGGTTTTTTCACTGATCACTAGCAAACCTGCCTCACCACTCTCATGAAGTTAGAATATTTTTATCTATTTATTTTATCCTAATGCCTTCTTCCGTTACTGTACCTTGGTTGGCTCTCCTGGGCCAGGTTTTCACCCCTCTGGTAAGCATGATCAGCTATCTGAGTGGTGGACCGCTTGACAATCTGTTTCAGCTCAGGTTCCAGTCGTTCCATAATAGCTTTGATGGTCTCTGGGAGTTTCTTCAGCTTGGCCAGAGCCTAAAGAAAATGGAAGATACAGACATTTTACTTGAGGCAAACGAGACACTTAAATAGTGAATGTAAGTGTGTACAGGGGCTTTTACAGATGTGATGCTTGTTGGATGACTGATGAGTTTGCCACATGACAGTGAAAATAGATTACTAACCAAAACACAAACTCTCTATAGGCGACACCCTTGTACACAACTCACTTTCCCTTTTGAACTATCTGTTCCTGGTCAAAGACAAAGCTATTTTAGGTGAAAATTTCATGAAAACAGTTCATTATCATAGCTCAAGTTAAATTGCTGAGGTGAGAAAAAAGGCTGTGCAGTTCCTGAATTTGTCATATTAGAATTTTAAGTGTCTAGGCCTAAGTCTATGCAAATTAGGAGAGGCCAAAAGGCAACAAGACATTCTTAGAATGCATTGCACAGATGCTTATGTCTGTAGACACATAGTTGAGCTGTTAAAATCCAAAATTAACTGTGTGTGTAACATTTGGGAGTGCTCATGACTGTACCCTGATGAGAATGCCCATGAACTCAGCACTGTTTTCCTCTGGATCCACCTCAGGGGGGTCTGCTTGGTTCAGTTCCCGCATATCCTGCTGCAGCTCCCGCACTAAAGAAGACATATACAGTGGGTTATCACACATTGTATAAGATTATGAAATATTTAAAAGCACACAAATCCAATTACCTCGATAAAAAGAAATGGTAAAATGAAATGTCCCAGCACATTTTGTATATAGTAATGCCAATACATTGTGTGTTTTTAGCCATTGTTCTCATTTAATAATGTAAAACGAATGAATTCATAGCTTTAACTATATAAATATATTACATCTTTTTAACCACACATACCTGCACCTGCACCCCCAACCCCACGCACTCACCATCTGACTTAGCCACATTAGCGGCTAAATTGAGAATGGCAGTATCGAGTGATGCTCTAATTTCCATTAGATGGGGCCTCCCAATTCCCCATCAAAGCACGTTACGAGAGTTAATGTTTATGGCAAGTTAATGGACTTTGGGTGTATTTCCTCTTTTCACCCATTCCAACTGTAGTTTGTGTAATAATTATGACAATTACTATCTAGAAATGAGGTGCTCTAATGCTATTAGACAAAATGGCAAGCACAGAACATTGATGGAAGCCGGTTGCTGTGTCGTGACCGCAGTTGTTAACATGTCGGTATATAGGCACTTACTGCCTGGTGGTAGCTAATTACCGGTGTTCTCTTTGCATAATGTGGAGAAAACTGTGGTTTAGCTTTTACTTTTAGACCTACGCAGTGGGGGAAGTGAACAGATATTTAATATGTATTAATGGTAGTTTGTACATTTGTGTGTTTATGTGTTTGAGGTCATGGCAAGCACATGCATGCTAATGAGGTGACAAGATAATGACAAATAGAGCTGGTATGAGCTACATAAAGGCAAGCTAAGCACAATGTTTTTGTTAATTTGTCACACTTGTAAAGTTACAGCATCAACACGCTAAATTGTTTTTGGATGATGAGTGTATGTGAGCATGTTTGCCTGGTATCCACAGAGCTAAAAACAAAACGGTGAGTCGCTAACTTAGAATGCCAAGAGTGGGTGGTGGAAAAAAAGTGGCAGGCTTAATATAAAAACTCAGAAACACCAAGGGAACACCAAGTTATTGCTGGATTAACTTTTTTCATTATCTTCTTGTTTGCGTTCCTCTGCACTCTGCCTGGAAGGAATGTAGTGCTGATTCTACGCCCCTACAACCAAGAGAGAATTCATACATTTCTGAATACAGTTGAAGTCTGCATTATCAGTGTCTCTTAAAGCACTGGTTACCACTTGAGCGTAATAAATACTGCTTCCCTGCTGTGGAGGCAGACACACTGGGTGACGAACGGTAAATAAAGGAGGGCAAAATGTTAGTTATTATGTTAGTGAGGGTGATGTATATGATGACCATAGTTTTATGAAAGAAAGGTTAGGTGTATAACTTTGTGTGCCAATTTATCTGTGTATGTATGCAACAGAGCATGCTTTGTATAAATCCTCTGCAACAACGGTTTCTATGTGCATTTAAGATGTGTACGTATGTGCAGGAAGGGTTGGTACCATAATACCCATAATGACATGCAAATGGATGTAATTCAGAGTGATGCTAATTACTTCATTATCACTAAGAATATCAGCGCAGTGAAAACAAACTGCAAATTGTTGTCCAATAAATGAACACTTGTAGTAGATGTCTTCATTTCTGTACTCCAAATGTGTGCAATTTCTGCTAACCCTTTTTATTCTTAATTACTACCTTTTCCTTATCTGAAGAGAAATCTAAAGAGTATACTGTACCACTGGTGGAACCAGGTGTGCTGAACTGGGATGACTCCAAAAGCTTGCGTGGAGTGGACAGGCTGCTGACATCCAACACAGGCATTGGAGATGTATCTTTGGTCATTGAGCTGTAAAGCAAAGAGATGAACTAAAATAAATGACAAGTAACATACCTGATGCCTCTTTAAAACACAATATTGCAACTGAACTGGAGTAAAATCTCCTTACAAAAAACAACAAAGGACTAGCATGCAGAAATGTGAAGCTGCTCTATCTTAACAAAAGCAATCTACAGTTATAACAAAATGCCTTGTATCTATGGGTGGAATTGGTGCTGCTTTCCAATGAGTCATTTATCAAGCCTTAAGCGGGAGGTGGAAGCAATCCAGGTCCTTTAAGGCGGTATAAACACAGTATGCCTGCTAAGTGAGTTGGGTGTATGGAGGCTGGCTTGTTGTTAGAAGTGATCCAATACAGGAAGGCCAGGAACTGTCACTAGCTGACCCTCAGTAATAAATCATTGTACCTCACCTACCACTGCTGCCATAATTACTGCCCCCCACACACAGACACACACGTGTAAAAGTACAAACAACACTTTCGCTGAATGCCTTCCATGGAACACTACAGCATTAACAGTGTGTTCAAAGACCCACTGCTGCATTATTCGTAACAAGTTATACAGCTACGTCATAAAACTAAGCTTACTGGCTTGTGGTCAATACTCTACTGTTAGTGAAGAATCTGCCCCCAGTAGCCAAATGGAAACAACATTATCAAGACTGTTTACATGCACATTTTGTGTGTCATTCAGGTTCTGATTGTACTCAGGGTATGCTGTTTACATGGAACACAATGTTGATTCAGATCCCAGTACACATGATCAAAACAGTATTCAGGTTTCTGATTATCTGTATATGACTATGCTATATATATATATATATATATATGTATATATATATATATGTATATGACTATAAAACAAAGAAACTGGCCCTTAGGTCACGAATGTACAAGTTAAAATATTTTCCTAGTGACTGCCATACCTACTTCATCATTTAAAGTGTCACTGGTGTCAAACTGTGGATGTTGCTATTCTGTCAGTAACTGGCAACAGACATTGTGTGTCTCTGCTTTAAAATATGGTTTGTTCCCTCAGCACCAAAGAACACAACATGCTTGTCTTCACAGCAGCAGCCTTCATGATTCTAACTGCATACCACCTAATTACGTATGGGTAAATTACTCCTGTATGCCTCTAACAATAAATTATTTGGGATGTTTTCATCTTCTCCTTTGTAGCTTCACAACACAATGTACAAACATAGCAACAAGTTGCACAGGGTGTAATTGTTTTTGTGCGTAATGGTGTTGGTTTCCATTGAGCAAATAATTGGCATGTTGTAGTTACTTGTCAAAGCAATGGAATATAACTTATAATGAAGGCGCATCTATATGGTCTGAACTCTGAAAAGTTTAGAAAAACACACTTTGAAGTATACATTTCTGTTGACTAAATAATAGGCAAGCAATAGAGGCATTCGGCAGCTGGGACCCAAGACAAACAGGCGAAATTGCAGCTTTTTGTCTTTTCATACCTTTTCATACCTTTGTCTCTCTAAATCTTACAGATATTAAATATTATATTAATAATAACACTGCAAAAATGTAGCCATTTAGATTATTTGCAAGGACACATCTGCTGAAGGAAACAGTGAAATATGATGTGATTCCTAATCTTTTCCTTATTGAGCCTTAAGCTGTGACTACTTGTCATACTATTGTGTAAAATACATTAAAAGTGAGGTGTGAGGCCATCTGGTAATATAGGAAATATAATTAACAGCCTCCTACCCCGGAGCACGAACAGCATTTTTGTCCTTGTTCTTGTGTCCCAGGCGACTTGTGGATTTGATGTAGAGGTGTCGGTGCAGCTCATCAATAAGCACCAGGTGGATGTTGAGCTTCTTGCTGTGGAGCTCCAGGCGCAGGTCTCCGAGCCCTTCTACTTGCAGCAAAGGGCCTTCTAAGGACTCCACGGCTGTTACCTGCATAGAATAAGACATAATCAAGCTTAAGTTATCCTTTGGTTCAGCTGTCATGTTTTATAGCCACTTTAGCAAAGGAGACACCACATTCTACACAGTTTAAATTTGGCTTTTTGCCTTAGTCACCACGGGCCAACGAATGATAAAGATATCTGGCACAATGCACTAATTGCGTGACCACTCTACATAAAATCTCTGTAGTAATAAAACACACACAATAAAAGCAATTTCTTGGTGCCACTACAAATCTCCATCTATGGCACAAACAAATACAGGCCAATTATCAACAGAAAATTTCACCAGCAAATCAAATCAGCTTACTGGCTTGTGGCCAATACTCTACTGTTAGTGAAGAATCTGCCCCCAGTAGCCAAATGGAAACAACATTATCAAGACTGTTTACATGCGCATTTTGTGTGTCATTCAGGTTCTGATTGTACTCAGGGTATGCTGTTTACATGGAACACAATGTTGATTCAGATCCCAGTACACATGATCAAAACAGTATTCAGGTTTCTGATTATCTGTATATGACTATGCCACACGTTTCCCAGATTACAGCCACTTTGTCTGAATAAATGTATTTATTTATTTAAGAAAATAAATAATTTGATCCTATAAATTTGTGATATGCAACATATCAATATACTGTATTTATTATCTCATGCTCCTGAATTATGCTGTTTATTTATCACCCATTCCTCCTTCCTATAAACCTCCTTCCTCAGGAGCATTAGCAAGGGTTGTGGCATGTTTGCAATTAATAATCCTTCATGCAATTAAATAAAATGCGCCTATCTGCATGTGTGTATTTATGTGCATTATTTTGGGCACTAATGGATGCATGATAGGACTGCGACAAATCTGCCTGGCCAGGGCAGGCCAGAAGGGAGTGAATAGCAGGGGAAGGGGGAATATTATGCTGGGCAAGGGGCATGGGTCAAGTGTGTGTTGATGCAAATGAGAGCCACATTAGTAAGAAGATGAGATAATCAGCCTTCTTTGGCTTAATATAATAACTCGGCATGCCGTGTGTGTTCCCTGTGTGTGCACATCTCAGATGTGTCTGTGTATGATTATACGACTGTAAATCATTTATGTTTATATGAATGTGTGAATATGTGTGTGTCTGTGTGAGAGTGTGAGTGGTGGTGGTGGGGGGTATCTCATTACCAGTGGGCTGGGATGACAGAGGAAGGCTGGTTAACATCATTAGGGGGCCAGGCCTGTCAGCATAATGAGGGATATGAAGCCTCTAGTGAATTTAGTAAGGAGCCTGAGTGATGGAGTATGGGACACAGAGATGATGAGAAAGACAGGAGGAGAGGAGAGGAGGGGAGGGGAGGGGAGGAGAGGAGAGGAGAGGAGAGGAGAGGAGAGGAGAGGAGAGGAGAGGAGAGGAGAGGAGAGGAGAGGAGAGGAGAGGAGAGGAGAGGAGAGGAGAGGAGAGGAGAGGAGAGGAGAGGAGAGGAGAGGAGAGGCAGCTTATCACTTGGTTCTAAGCTCCAAGTGAGATATCACTTGGGCACACCTGGATGTTGTGACATACAGGTATACGTATAAGACAGAAGAGGACTGGATTGGACTACAATAACCAAAGACAGTCTTGTTTTTAACCAACCCCACGGGGTCTAAGGCTGCTATTCAATAGCAGACCGAGAGCATAGTCTGAATCCTAATTGTCAACACGTCTTCCTCCAAGGCTTATATAAACACACACAATTTAAGGGAGGGTAGGCTTAAGAGACAGAAAGTTGAAACGCTGTGAAGTTTATCTACTTCTGCTACAGTCAGGGTATGAGAAGCACAAAATAAAACATCTTGTTACAAACAATGGGTCCTGAGAGAATAACAAAACAGCATAAACACAGAAAGCCACAGATGGTGTAAGTTTATACATTTTTAAATGAAAATGATATTGTTGACAGTTTCTGTGATTGTTGGTAATATTTATTGTGGGCAGTTTCAAGTACATCTAAAGATTTTTGTTTAGTATTACCACAAGCAGAATAAAATACAAATGTAGTTTAAATTGTGATTTCTGAAGAACAAAAATGGCACCATTCTGACCAACTGGAGCAAGACAAAGCGTCAAACTGGATTTGAACTTTTCACAACCTTTAACAAAAATGTTGTCCTGACTGAGCACAGGTTGAATGAAGAATTTTCCATGCTCCTCTGGGTGCATCGGCACCATTCCCTTTTGCCACCTCCTAAGATAACCCCATTCTAAGAAAACGAATTATTACTAAAGTTTGGAGGAAGATGGGTGGGGATGTCAGAGGAAGGGAGAGAGGAATAGGAAAGGAATGAGACAGAAGGATCACAGAGCCTGCTCGTTTAGTCCCCAATGACTTCCTTCAGCTCCCCTGCTGAGGTACCGCAAAACACACATCAAAAGAACAAGAGCACACGCATACACACACACCTGCACAGCCCTGACTGCTCTTAGATGATGTGAGTCGCACCCGCTGGACTGTTCAAGGCGAGAAAGGTTTTTTAAAGCGATGAGAGGCGTCAGGAAATCAATCTTTAGCAGCAACACTTCATAAACACTGCTGTTGATATGTGTGTACTGTGCACTCCACAGGTCTCAAAGGCAACCTATCAGTACTCCCTGATATGTCAATGGGTTTTCCAATAACTTCAACAGAAGACAAAACCTATTTTTTATCTCTCGCTTTTGTTACCCTACCACCAAACAAAACAGTACATATTTAAAAAGGCCAAATTTATCAGCACCATTTATCTTTAATCTCTTCTAACCTAAAAGACAGCACTGCTCCAAAATACTCAGGACATGAAATCTTGAACTGCATCCTCAGCCATCACTCTACTCACCAACATATCTGTGGCATGAAGGTAGTGCTTGCTTGCCATATAGGCCTCCAGCCGCTGAGGCACCTGCTTGATGCTTTCAATTTCATCCAGAAGCTGGAGGACGTGTTTGTGTTCAATGCCTTCAATCCACAGCTTCCTCAGCTCGTCCCTTTTACAGTGGAGCAGCATCTTACAAGACAGGAGGTTTTCCTTCACCTGCAAGATACGTGAACATATGTGGACATGTCCAGTGACCCAAACAGTTAACCCTCCATCCATGCCTCCATCAATTTAGATGCAAACAAAGATGAAGTACAGGTAAATGGAGGAAAGGAAATAAGCAACCAGTGCATGTACGAATTTATAATGTGTCTTATTTATTAATTTATAAGTAGACTATATATTATATTATGGCATAAAAATCATTGTTTTTTTTAATAATACACATTTTAAAAACTTTTATACTCTGCAAGCACACTAGCACAGGTGTTTTTATGGGAAAAATTAGCTAATACAATAGCACACAGTGTTAAATAGGTCTTTTTGATTAAATAAAATATCTATTTGAAGTACCTCAAGAAAGGATTTAGACTTAAATTCTGTTTGCCTATTTGGTTGCAGGCAGTTTTTATATAGACCATGCCCGTAAACTGTTACATTGTCATTGTTTGCTGGGACATTTAATTATAACTCAATCCTTGTTCAAGACAGCATTAAGCAGCTATTTGAAGACAGGACTATGTCCAGAAGTCTTTTTCTTCTTGGGTGAACAGGATTTGTGTTAATTAATCCTGTCTTTGAGCCTTGAAGAATAAAAAAAAGACTAAAACTGGATACTTTAATGAATCAAGAGACAAAACAACAAAAGAAAAGGTTGCTAACTACAGAGACTAGCATCTAATTTCAAGTAAGGGTTTTTACATTGTTTCTCATTAATGTAGTCCGATACATGTCTCTCTACCTGTTTGATCTTGTTGCGGGAGCTGGTGATGCGCTCTGTGATGCTCTGGTAGGTCCTGATGGCAGTTGTAAGTTCAGCATAATGCTGAACAATCAGCTGATCCAAATCCCTATCACATGTCTCAAAGGCCTCCTCCAGACGACCCTTCTCTGTCTCTCTGTCCTGCACATCATCACTGCTGGACAGAGTCCTGCATCAAGGAACAGAGAAGGAAGAGTAAACCAGCATTGTTTACTCTCTAGAGAAGAAGGCTGAAATTACAGGCTAAATTTGAACTAATAAAGGCAAGGTTAAAGAATAACAACCATGCCATTAAGAGTGCTATTTATAACTATTTAAACACAATTATACTTTTTTTATTAGTCATGAGACACTCATGTGTCATTTATTTTAAACAACTTTTTCTATCTATTGATGAAGATTATCAGTCATCCAGGTCATATTCATAGAGACGATTGAAGCAGGGCATCTGGACTGCTCATCCAAGCAGCGAAACGCCACAAGTCCAGATACCTTGCTTCAATCGTCTCTACTATTTCTACCCTAGTATTGACAAAGAGAAACACTGCAGTAACAAAGCACAGCTGTCAAAACTGTCATTCACAAAAGTCACTGTGAAGTCATGGTGATTGCACTGTGTATATGTATGTATGCAAGTATGCTTGCTTCAGATTCAGATGTATTGTTTTGAGAAAACTAGCTTGTTTGTGTGACTCACTGCAAAGATTTTCGTGAACAGTGAACGTTCGCGTTAAACCAAATAATCATTGAGCTCTAGTAAAACAAAAAAAACTACTGTTGCATATAAACAGACATATAATGGCGCAAATAAAACTGTGAATACATCATCAACATACAGGAAGGATGTTGCTAGTAACCATGTAGCATATACGCTAGCTGTCAACTAGTTTCCGTGAGCATTAACAAGCACAGTTGGGAGACTGCCTATCGTCTGATCAGCGCTGTTAATCAGATATTAAGAATATGACAAAACTCACCTAATGACAGAGATGAGAAGACCAGAGGGGTCTTTGTTTTTGCTAACAGCGCTCCTGTATCTCCCTGTTTCAGCAGCCATTTTTCTGCATTCAAACAGGAAGACAGCAGCGCGAGGTAACACCGAGGAATTCTGGGAGATGTAGTTTGCAGAGGTTTTGTAATTTCTGCTTTAGTATTGTCACATATATGAAACCGATTATGTATCTGCATCCACATAAATTATAGGCTGGAATTAGGGATTTTCAATTTCCGGTTTTTATGCATGATACAGTAACTTATCTGTATCTACAGGGAAACTTTTGTCAGGCGCAGACAATTTTAAATAATCCCATTTTAAATCCTCTATGGTTTAATTAAGCAAATCCAGTGTGTTATTGACTGTTTCTGATTTTAGAAATTGTGTGGAGTAACAATGAGGACTAGATAATACAGTTAAATATTGAGCTTTCAATTATTTTTTATATAATTAAAATAACCTATTTCTGTGTTACATTTTTTTCAATCCAGGCCTCTTGAAACTGATAAAGGTTGATAAAGGCTGAGTGAAGAATAAAGGAGCCAGAAAGTGTGTGTCAGTGAGTTAATAGCTAACCCCATTTAGAACTTATCGAGGTGGATTTTGCAGGTCTCTTCTGCCCTGTATCTCTGACAATCTCTGCTGTACCAGGGAAAATGGGAGAGGGCATTGATTCTGGAGCAAAGGAAGTCGATCCACAGCAGCCTGGGCCTTGATTGATGCGCTGGTGGACTGACAAGATAACATTGTGGGTGATCTTTGTGTCTCTTCCATCCCTTCCAAAAAAGCAATTGCAGTGTCATGCAGTAGACATTGTTTTTCTTTTGAAGGCACCTAGCCTCCCAGGTTCAAGTTCAGTTTTGAAGTTCTTATCACTTCAGGTTCCATCAGTCCAAGTAATCTGCTGGGACTCATTCCTCCAATAATGCAGGACCAAGGTTATTTTTTTCAATGGAGACTGAGCACATGCTGTGACTGGCCAACTTGTGTATGCTGCATTAAGACAGTTAAACCATGTTCATCTTCCTTGTGATGTGATTATTTAAGCTCTTTGAGTAATGGTACAGCTACTTTACAAAAACAGCTTATAATGACATTTCTTCTTAAAGAAGTAGCAGATATGGAGATAGAAAAGGGGAGATCTTTTAGCTTTAGTAAACATTACATCAATATCTGTTCTTATTTTCTGTTTGTTCTGTATTTTTAGTCTTTTAATTAACAGCTTTAATATTTATTCTGAAAGAACTGTGCAAAGATAAGGTTTCTGAATAAGCCTAGCTTTACTTGACTCAGTTATACATCTTGGAACTTTATAACAAAATATCACGTCTTGGTGATTAAGATGAATGTATTTCTTTACTTGTTTCCATGGAAACGTGTGGGTCACAGTGAGTGTGGATTTTTTTCATCTCAAGCGTGATCAAACAAAAGTCTTATGTCATCAGCTAGTATCTTTATAGAGCAGTGCCTTCACCTTTGCAGAAATAAAATACGGAGAAATGACACTGTTTGAAAACTCAAACCTCATATTATCAACGCACAGTAAGGATATTGCCAAAAAGAAGCAATGATACATAAAGGTTAAAAGGATCAAGCAAGATAAAGCAAAATCGAAAACTACACTATTAAATTTTTAGTGACTCTTTAACAATATTTTGTCTTCTTATTCTGGAGAACCCTGTAAAGAGAAGATTTAGCCCAGTTTATAAGGAGATAAAAGGGGAAGTTAACTAGTTTCTGAAAATGAGGTAACTTAGTAAGTTACTATATAATTTAGTCTTCATCTCCCCATTCAGTTATTTACAGACCATATTATGTACATTTTAGCAGAGACCATCAGTAATTGTAGATTCCCAACACTTACTGCTCCATCACATTGTGCCAATTGTTGAGAAGGACATTTCTTCACACGGGAGTGGTTGATATCCTCCTGCCATAATTCCTTCTCCATGTTTTTCCTAGTCCAAGATTTATATTGTGTATAAGACTTCAATAAGTGTATATATGGAATTTTTCAATAATATCACAGTATACACAGTCACAGTGAATCCTCAAAAGGATTTTTTTTTATTGATTTACCTTTGCGTATCATCTAACAAATGTACAATGCAGAAAACACAAAATTACAAAAAAAAAATCAGCCGAAGGGAGTTTCATAAAGACTGTATTGGGTTATGTGTGTATAATATATCAAGTTTGCAGGATGATTCTTATAAACTGTCAGTCCTTGTAATATCCATTCTCTTCAAGGCATATCAAATTTCCAGCTGCAAATATATGTTATGCAACGCTCCGTAAGCGTAAGGGATTTGGTACAAAGTTATTTATTTATTTGTTTATAAAATGAACTTTACATCAAATGAGGACAGTCTCAGTGGGAATACATTTTCCAATTAAATGTGACTTAGCAAATACATTATGTTTAACTGCTGAACATAAGTTCAGCCTGTAAACTCATTTACATTCATAAAAATGAGGTAACCCATGGAAACAGTGTTTTTCTATCGTTTATTTCATTTTTGTTTGTTCTGGCATCTGTCTGTTACAGGATGGAAGCCTCCCTAACTGTTGAGTAAAGTCTGCTCTTATTGCATCACTTGTGCTTTATGAGTGTTTGTTGCTCACATTTTCTCTTCAGGGAGCTAAAGAGTCAGAAAACAAATGACAATATTCACACAAATTCACAGGAAAAGATAAAGTTGTTCTTTGAGAGAAATCTAAAAACAAAGCAAGGAAAGACCAGTGATGAGCAGAAAATTATGGTGAAAGCTCAACAGAAAAATGATCAGTTAATTGTACATTATATGAAGATAAGTGCAAACTAACTGTTTTTTTCATCTCATATTTCTGGCTTGATTTAGTTCTTACCTTTTGTCATTTCAAGATGATAGACAAAACAAAACAAACAATCAAACAAAAAGACAAAGCAAGTTCTGTGCTGTCTGTCTAGCTATGTGAAGAAGCAGATCAATTATACTTTAGGATAATATTGATTTTTCTTTCTAGTTTTATTTTGTGGATTATTTTTTGTAATACATTTAGCCTAATACATAATAATTAATGACCCAAACTACTGCCAAAAACAAATGTCATGTATCAGTTTGGAAGAAGATTACTGTAGATATCAAAGATGGCACATTTTGTCTATTAATATATAATTTCCAAATTATTTAAAATGATTTTTTTTTTCAAACTGATCATTATTATTTTAAAAGGGTACGGTAATTCAAGAATTTCCCCTCGGGGGTAAAAAAAGTAACTCTGATTCTGATTCTGTAAATCAAAAGTATAAATAGCCTATGGATGTAACAAGTATGAAAAATATGATATATGTTTAAGACTTCATAAAATTCTGCTTGTGTGTACCACTTTTTGAATTGAAGCGTGTGGTTTGTTTCTAATTTATTGCACCGCACGATGCACGTCACTCCGCTCCTTTACAACCGGCAACCAATGAGAAGCGCTGATGTTTGGATGACCGGGGTTTTTTGTCCAATCAGCTTACGCGTTATTCGAGTGCGTCATGCTAAGGAAGTGCGGACGTTCTGAAGCAGTGTAAAGTGTGGGCCCAAGCCATAAATACCTGGCTGAAAGTAAACACCCCAAATACAAAAGTGGATGTCTGTCTTTTAGAGTACATGTAACCTAGAAAACTGACACTTGCGGTCTGACAATGGGAGCGAACAGCAGTACCCGCCGTGTGTCGTTTGAGTCGGATGAGAACGAGAATATAACAGTTGTGAAGGGCATTAGGGTAAGTGACATCAGAAAACTTTCTTTAACAGGTGTTACAAGACTGTCCTAATCCTTATCAGGTAATGCAGCGGCGAATTAGGCTGTATATGTAATGCTAGGCTAACAAGAGTGCTACATAGTTTAGCTGAAAGTAAATTTGCTCACAGACTTCTGGCAGTCTGGAAACTTTCATTCATTCGGAAAGTGCAAGCTAAGCTAAAGTAGTACACGAGTATCCAGGTAAACAAAGTGTACTATGTATCCAGTGCAGAGGCTATAATCTTTAAACACTTAACTTTCTAATGTCCTTTTGGGAATGTTGACATTGACGTCACCTGCTCCGTGTTCTGCTGTCTCTCACTCGATGAATAAAACCGGCTCTCATAACATTTTACAGCTTTTTTGGCTGTAGATGATGACTTAAAATGCAAAATCATGGATTAACCTAGATGACTTTAGAAATAGATGGACTGTGAGCTTCCTTTAGTGGAGCTGTCACAAGTTTATCCTATGCCACTGCCACTGATGTTAAATATAGATCCAAAGGCTTTAGCTCATTAGATAAGACTTTAGTTGGCATGGCTGCTTTGTCTAGGCTATTATTATTCAATTGGTAAGCCAACAAGGCGAGGCTAATGTTAGTGTAACCCTGTTTATGCTAGTGCTCTGAAATATGTTTGTGTAACCAGAACATACACAAAGTGTAAAACAATGTCTTGTTTTCATAAGAGTAACATTAAAATTAAAAAAAGGTCACTATTTAACAAAATATGTAAAAAATAATTAACAATGAAAGTTTTGGAATTTAATGTTGTGTTGTTCCCTTCTCATTGTTCACTGAAACTTGTTTCTACTCCTGTTTGCAGCTTTCTGAGAATGTCATCAACCGTATGAGGGAGCCCTCTGCTCCACCAAAACAACAACAACAAGCTCCATCCAAAACATCTACCCTTGCTCCTCCTCCTTCTCTCCTACGGCCAGTTCCTCCCCTTTTTGACCCAATCACCTCTTTGCCTCCTCCACCTCCACCTCTGGTAGAACCTGTTGCATCTGCAGCTCCTCCTTCTCAGGTCCCATTTGCCACAGAGACTGTGGCTGCACCACCTCCTCCTCCTGCAGAAAAGGTAGCAGCACCCACCATAGTTGATATGGTGGCCCCACCTTCATCACTCCCAGCTCCTGCTATTGCTGTTGCTACTCCTGCTTTTGAGCCTGTAGCGACACCTCCTCCTCCTCCTCCTGCTGCTGCTACTGAGACGGTAACTTTGCCAGCATTCCTCCCTCCTCCTCCTCATGTTCCCACTCCCACTGAGCCCATGATTCCTGTTACCTGCCCTGCTCCAGCTGTGGTGGAGGTGATCACTTCACTTGCTCCTCCTCCCCTTGTAATCGAACAATCTCCTCCTCCCATAAATCAACCCATTGCTTCTACTCCTGCAGTAATTGAACCCATTGCTTCTCCACAAATGATTGAACCCATTGCTTCTTCATCTTTAGCTCAACCCATGCCACTTCCTCCTGTCATGATTGAACCTCTCCCTTCCCCTCCTGTTTTTGAGCCTGTCACCACCTTGCCTCCACCCCTCCATCCTGCAGGGGACACTTTCTCCCCGAAGCCTGCTGAGCCATTTGCTGCACCTCCTCTGCCTGAGTTTACTGCTCCTTGTGAACCAGTTGCACCTCCTCCTCAGCCCACAGCTGAACCAGTATTACCTGCTCCAGTCCCTGAGCCAGTGGCAGCTCCTGAGTCGAGTCCAGCTCCCCCCCCTCCTGCTGCACCAGCAGGTATGTTTTTTTTTCTGGTAATACACTTCAAAAATATGGTGATGGAGGCAGGCCTGGTAAAGGAGAAACATGCCTATTTTAAAAAAGTAATATATTTATTCAATATTGAATGAGACTGTATGTTCAACTTCACACACATCCAACTACTTCTTGGACCAGAAGAGTTTTTCTAATTGAAAACTTTTACTTAGTTTTGTACAGTTGTGATTTTTGACCTCAGAAACTTGTGTCTTGGTCATTCTGACAGACAAGAGTGACTGCTCATTTATAAAAACCTAAGAATTGTTCAGTAATGGCTTATTTTCTCCTGAAATGTATGTGGCACTCCTTCAGTAGGGTGGTTAATTAAACGGCAAAGGTTATGTGGGACTGAACTGTCCGAGGATTTATTTTTAAGTCTCGCTACATTGAATTTTAATGATGTTTATTGTGGGGGTGTTTACTATAAGCCACCTTAAGCTTTTTGTCTCCCAACTTTTCATGCAGATTGTAATTAGTCTTCATTTAAAAAATTGAGCTTGTAGTAGCCACTGTCATATTATGATTCATTGTCACCCCCTAACTGTTAATGAAATGATTAATTCTTTCTTGTAATATTGTTAATAAATTGATGCTGTAATTAGTGGGCCCTCCATTCTGCCTTGTCACTGTGGAGCTCAAGCTGTCATCATAACCCTTTTCTTTATGATGGTTTGAAAGATGGTAAGGCTAAAAAGTACTCTTCAGTTTTCTATCCTTTTTGTTTCTTGTTACATTTAGTCTTCTTCTATTTAGTCAAATCTGCTCTGATTTAAGTGACTGCAATCAATATTTTCATCCTAATGAAAATTGTGAAAAGTGGCGCTCATCAGGAAACAGATTTAAAGTTTCTGCAGCTTCTCTGTGGTTGATGAGAGTCCTTCAGGTTTGGATTTAGTTTCACTGTACTGTTCTTGGTGTTATTGCCCGTATCTGTGTCTTTTTGTGGCAGCAGTAGATTTTAGACAGAGAAAATTCTCTGCACACTACCTGTCCAGCAGCAGGTTGCTAAACAGTGGAGCATTTAAAAAGGCAGCCTCCACTCATAATGAAGAGTTAATTTTTTCAATTCAAACACACAAGTCCACTCAAGGCTTTCTTGAGTAATGTTTGAAACTTTTTCTCAAGTTAGTGTGGGCGCATGTGTCCTATCCCTGGACATACCCAGCAGAGGACATTTGAATGTCACCTGTTCATTACATGGTACAGACGGACCATGGGTACAGGTTCTTCAGAGTGGTATCTGGGGCGTGGGCAGGCCTCCCCATCCTTGACTGTGCTCAATCAGTTAGGTAATTAAAAAAGGCCAACTTGTGCTACGCCGCACTGACTCCAGTGATTAAAACGACACCTCCGCAGTTTCACACAACAAACCTCCAGGCGTCATTAAGAGAAGGAGTTGGTGTGTATATGTGTTAAACTTTATTTGAACATAGGGCTTTTATGATATGACAGGGAATTTCTGTGTGCCATGTGCATTTTTTGTGTGAACACACTGTAACACAATTGGACATGTCACTGCAACTCTCCTTGCTGATTATTGGCTGTCAGGCTTGAAAGGGGAGTGTCTGCTGGTCAGTTGCAGATAGCCTGACTTGATAAATGGACGTCATGATTGTGACATAAGGATGAGAGATGTCCAGGTGGGATCTGGAAAATGGCAGGGAAATGTATTTGTGTTTGAAAAGCTAGTCAGTCTTTATAACGGAGAGATAATTATCATTCTGATACAACTAAATGAACTGTATATGGCTTAAAACGGTAGCGCTGTGAGCGTAGGACACCAGGGGGACCCAGGATAACCAAGTATTATAAAAAGAGTTGGAAAAAGTCAACATGGACGATTCATCAAGCGTCCTCTTTTTAGAAAAAAATAAATAAATTGCATACTGAATGTGAGTCTTGTTAAAATGTTGCAAAGTTCAGCCTAATCCTCAAAGGGTGCAACCTTAATGAGGCAGACATTGATGATGCGCGACCACGAGAGTTGGCTATCGAGTGAGACTCTCAGCAGGTCAGCTGTCTCTAAATCATGGCCTGAGTCAGTATGTGTGCTGATTACACCATAGTCAAGGTTGAACCTCCTACACCTTCTCCAAGGTACTATAAATATTCATATGCCAGAGCCCACACACTGCTCTGGACTAATAGCCTGCTTAAAGATGTCTCCCAGCTGCAGGAAAGAGAATTGGAAAATGAAAGACAAAGGGAAACAGTGAGAGGAATGTGGGTGACTTTGTATGTGTGCATAAATGTGAAGAGAAACTTGCCTTTTGAAACTTTTCTAGTTATTTTGAGAATAGTTTGGTATTCTGTCACATGAGATTGAATTAATAGGATAGAGTGTGAATAGAAGAAAATCAGATGATCAGAATGATTTCTGCCTGCCAGGGCTGGAAGCTTCCTCTTGTCACCTTCTTTTTCTTCTTTCTTAGTGAAAGGTGCATGGTGACTCAACTAAGCATGAGGTAGAAACGTGAGGAAGTGGTAATGTTACAGATTATGCCCTCCATGCAGGTCCTGGGGTTAATGAAACTTCTGATGAGAAACGCAATTTGCCTTCGTCTATTATCTCCACTGCCAATAGCCTGTGCTTCGCTGCCTCGCCGCCTCCTTGGTGGGTTTTTCCACAGGGTTTGGTGATTGGCGGAAAAGGAAAGGAGGGGGACACGTCTGAAAAGATGATGAGTTTTTAATCTTTTTAACATTTACATGTCCTACTCAGGATTGACACGGGCTCTGTCGATCCGGAATTGTCTCTGACCCTAACCAGCCTCCCTCAAGGACCCCAGACAGTGTTTATCATATCACAACCTGTTCTCTGGCTGACCCTGCAGGCCTGCTAGCAATCTGAAGCTGCTTTCTGCAGGGCTGGAGAGGATGTGGTGATAAATGAGGAGTTGCTTAAGCTTGCCTGAACTTAAAGGACTTTTAAAATGTTACTTTTCATAGCACCCGACAAAAGGGTTTTTTCAATTTAGGAGTAAGAATTTGGAAAGGACAGTTGATGCTGAAAGGTCTTTAAAAATAACAGGACTACACATCTGAAGTAAAGTGCCACTTGATTTTGGTGTCAAGTGCACATTGTATACTTCTACTCAACACTGAATAGCCTACATACATTTTGCACTGCAAAGTGTTTTTATAGTATAGTACAAAAGCTTAAACAGACTATCCCTTAACAGACAACATTACATTAGATATTACTGCTTAATGAGACAATGTCCTAATTCTTGGAAAAAGCCAACTGGTTTTTTTAGAAGATACTATGCATCATTAGCGATGTGGACATAATGACAGTGTGGTATTGTGTAATGCCACAGTTCTGTGGGTTCATGACCTTAAGGGAAACAGTTGGTTCATTGTAACTACAAAAGAATTTTGTGTCTGTGGTGTTGTTATAACTATTGATGATAATTAGATAAGTAGTTAGTTTGACATAGCAGTGGTGGTAGTATCAGGGTTATTTTGCTGGATCTGAACCAGGACAATTCTGAATGACACCAGCGAATTTGACAAGGAAATGTTGGACATCTATCTGTGAGCTCGGGACAAAGCGGGTCATGCAGCAAGACAACAACAACCACACATGTAATTTGACAAAGCAATGCTTAAGAAAAACAAACTTAAATGTTCTGTAATGTGAAGTCAGCCCCCAATATCTCAGATTGTAGATGTTCTGTGCTGAAGAATGGCCTAAAGTACCTCCAAACCATTGTGGACAACTGATCAGCAGTAAGGAGAAGTGTTTAGTTGTTGTTGCTGCACAAGGAGATCACAGATGATATTGAAAGCAAAGGTTAACAAACTTTTGCCCCTCAGATTTGTAAGTTTGAGTCATTTTCTTGAAAGTGTTGATTAGGTTCTTTTTTTTACTTTCAGGGCTTGTGTGAACATTGGCTGATGTTTTAGGTCATATTATTGCAGAAAAATAGAAAATTCAATGAGATGGTCATAACACACCACATCATGTTTTTACAAACATTCTGTAAAACAGTACTGTTCATTGATAGACATATGGCACAGTCCCTGTCAAGATTTCAGACCTACAGGTTGTCTATTGTTCTCAACAGAGTTGTAATTAGAGTCTGTTCTGCAGTGAAATCAATGGTGTTTCTGAGTCCAGTCAAACATGATGGATATTATTTTTTGTGCTCCGGACAGTAGGTGACAGCATCCTCTGTCTTTGAGGATATGCCATACAGTAAAAAAGTTGTCAACTGTCAATCACCACCTCTGTTTGTTCTAGTGTTTCTTCTGAAGCTCTGTCATGCTAAACCTCCCACTACCTGACACTTATTCATCCCCTTTTCTGTCATCAGAAAGGAGTCATGCTGTGAATCCTTGTTCTGTTTTGTTTACTGTGGAGAAGAAAATTCTATACATGGTACAAATCAGCGAAGGGATTAATTTCAAGTTTGTGTATTTTGTGTGTTTAAACAGGAGACGTATTAATAGTGTTACAAACTTGCTTTGCAATTTTTTTTGCCCTGAGCCTCAGTGATTATGTTTCACACAGAAGTTTAACCTGGCACACCAAGTTTGAGCCAAGTGACATTTAAAATGTTTAATTAGACTGTTTTGTTTTTATCTGGAATCAGGGCTTCTCATTTTTAGTTTCCCTTTCATTGATCAGAACAATGAAGTTTATGAGATGAGTTAATGGTACCTTTTTAAAAATTCTATCTATTTTCTATAAAAGCATCACAGTTTTATAAAGTTCTAGAACTGAATACAATGCTGAAGTATAAGCCAGACTTGGACATTTATTTTACTGCCTCAACATGAAGCAGTACAACAAGAATGGCTTTGCATATTTCCTGTCCTCATATTTTCCTGTAGTGTTAATCAGATTCATCTGAAATTAGCTTTTTGTGGCCTGCTGTTACCACATGTAACCAGGTAATAATAGGCTCTGACAATAGGGATTATCCTATCTAACTAATGCAGTAATCTTGACAGACTCAGACACTTCCCGCCCTCTGATTGCAGCAGTGTCGCAGCGCTCCGCATGCCACTTCTGTCTTCAGAGCACGTTTTGGTCTGGTCGCCAGCTGGTATCTTTACTTTCATACTTAATTACCTGCCAAGATAGACCAGCGGAGACATGGAGTCATACACATATGACACCCCTGACATGAATAAATATCGACAGGGTGGTTGCATGCTGAGATTTTGAGAATGGAGGACATGTTGAAGCAGTGTGGGCATTTTCTGCCTGTATGTTTAAGCATTTGTTATGCTTAAACATACTATTGTACATAGTTTGCAGCCTGGGAGTCAAGCTTTCTGTCCTATGCAGCATCCCTGACAGTAAATAGAGAGAGACTACCTAGGTCTTTGATTTATCTGGAATCATAACATAAAATCACTATCAATAATCTATTTTCAGGCAGAAAATGGACAGTTCTCACTGTATTAAAAAGGCTACATGATTAGAAAAGATTAGATAAAACTTTATTAATCCCGGAGGAAATTCTTGATGATGCTACATGTTTACTTATTGCAGAATGCAGATTTTTCTAATCTGGGTTGAAAAAACACCAACCTTTGTCTTTTCCTTTGAGACATTTGCCTGTCGGCAAACAATGGCTGTTTACTTTAAATGTTCTTCTCACTTGCCGCTGCCTCTTTTTTTTTCTTTTTTATCTGTCCCCAGTGGATGAGGAGACCCTGAGGAGGAAGATCACTGATGAGCTGTATAAAGGCTTGGAGCAAGAGAGGGCCAAGGCAGAGCAAGAACTGCAAGCCTGGTTAGACACATACACACAAACACACATTGCCACACACTATTTTTTTATGAAACAGAACGTTGAAGCTGGATCCATACTCCGCGAGACAAAGAGCGGAGAACGCGCTCCACGGGTGGTAAGAGATACAAAAAAAAGGTCTTTTCCGCACTGAGGTACCATACTCCGCGAGACGCGTGTGTGCAGAACTCCTCATACGGCCCGCCCACTAAACTATAAGGAAAGACTTTACTGAGTTTTTTAACACACCACAAGGACGTGTGCCATGGCAAGAGGGCATTATACAGAGAGGGTGCCTGCAACAGCGTGAGATGTCCGGCGATGAGCTGTGAAGATGCAACATTAAAAGTAACAATAGCAAAGATATACAGACATTGTTAACGAGCCTATTATGCCCGGGTATGTAGGAGTATATAGAATGGTAATAACAGTCACCATCTGGTATGTGTGAATGGCTGTCTGGAGTTATTGGTGACAAATCACCCTGACTTGCCTTTCTTTCTTTCTTTTATTGCTCATCATGCAAAACCGGTATCTGTTGAATCAGTGCTGTTTATACACCTACCTATATACCTGGAGAGGCTCTTGCGCTTCTCCACTTTCATCACGCCCACAATAAATTCCGACCAATCACAGCATGGTTGCCGCACAGCCTTGAAAGACAAAGTTCGGCCCGGACCCTGTGCACAGGAGTGCGGATCAGCGGGCGGTCAGAGACAAAAAATGACGTCATTTTGTGGGCGTAACGTCTGCAGGGGGGAAAAATGTCTTTGTCTCGCGGAGTATGGATCCAGCTTAACAGAAACACAAGTTTTTGTTTATGTCCTCGCACAATTAGGTTTGAAAAGCAGGTTTCCCTGTGTGCTTTTGTCTGTCCTTGTCTTTATCTTGTCTGCTCCTCTCTCCCTCCCTCCTCTCTAATAATGACTGATTGAATCAGGGTACACATGTCAATTCCTGTTCCCATTTTTTAAGAAACCAAAGACATATTTAGATGTCACTATTTTCCACTTTCATTAATAGTCAAAAAGGTCAGTGCCAGTCTTTAAAATCCCTGCTGTTTCCAATTTACCTCTCCTCTGAAGTACATCTTCTTCCTCTGCTCTCCTCTTCTTCTCTTCCGATCAATTAATCATGTCTGAAAAAGGAGGGCACTATCCTGAGATAATTTCCTGGGTGTTGAGTGGGTGATCCATTAGCCCTGCCTGATGAAGAAACACACTCTTCTTGTATGGGGCCTATTCCTTCTCTCCTCTGGCTCTCCTCTTTACTTTCGTATCATCACTTCTCCTCTACTCATCTGTCCTTTTCTTTTTCTCCATAAAGTAGCAGGTGTACGTAATGCTAGATAATCATGCTGCTCCCTCTCTTTAATAGCCCTGGATGATCCCCAGCAGTCTCTGCTGAATGAACAACTGTGATTAGCCACTAAACGCACCCTTGTGCTGTATTGAGGAAAGAAAAAAAAAAAACAAGCTTTCTCTATCTAGGAGGCAGTAGAGTTAGCCTAGCGATTAGCATCATTTTTGAGGCACATTCAAGATGTGTGGAATTAACAAGTGTGTTTTTAGAAATCGTTTGTTTATTGATTTTTTTTTTTCTGGTTCTTTTTTTTTTAATGTAACCACTTCCTGCAGCTCTTTTATTGACGTCTGTTCAGAGTAAGTGCCTCAAAATTATGGCCTCCTTGCAATTAACTGAAATCACGGTGGCTTTCAAGCCCTCAGTTTTTGTTTGCACTTGGCATGGGCTGCATTTTCACTTAAGAAGACTTAACTGAACATGGAATGGTAAATAAACAATCATCAGTTTACCAGCACTTGTGTGTGTTTGTGCTTAGATGCATATTAATAAACATTTTCAGCAGGTTTTTCTTCTGCTTGTTGTTTTTTTTTTTTTTTTCCAATGTTTTTGTTCTGCTAATATTTCTGTGTCAGTGTTTGTGTGTGTTCATATTCTTAGGGTATGACTGACATACTGGTAGAAACATTAGGAGGAAATCAAAACTTAATGATGCTTGAACCATAAAACTCATTGACTACATTACTAAACACACATCAAGCCTAATTTAGTAGTAGTTTGAGACTATGTAGCAACAAATCCAAACGGCCATTTCCATTATTATTCATATGAAGCATTACCACCAGCTATAATGACAAAATGAGCATGTAAAGAAACAGAAATGATTTAAGAATCACTGACTAATTTTTCCTCAGGACAGAAAATGTATTTCTCTCCTTTTTTACCACCACAAATGGACTTTTCTACTAATTTGTTATTACTGGAAGATAAAGGTGTCTGGTGTTTTCTTTTAACTGAAAGAGAAGAGAGGAACACTTTGCCTTTTTTCCTCATCAAACCATAATTAAAATGCAGTGGTATTTCAACTTCTCACAGTGCATACTGTGACTGCAGGACCTTTCAGTTGTTGAATGCCAGCAAGGCAGTGATTGTGGCCTTGGCTGCCTTAGAAGTGGGGTGGAAAGGGGACTGGCTGCAGAAAAAAATTGTAAGTAGGAGGTAAAATATTTGAGATCTATCTAATCTCAGCTGACAAGACTGTATGCTGCCTCAGTAGTTATAGAACCCTGCAGTGAAAGTGCTGCACAGCAGTAATACCAGGGAAATGGATGAGCATTGTGAAGACCCAGGTGAGAAGGAAAGATACACACACAATACATGAGGCAAAAATCTTAAGGTCATGCTCTGCAGATTGTTTGTTAGACAGTCCCTAAGGAAGACTATTATTCTTGTGATCTTGTCATAGAAGAAGGAAAAGCACATGCAGATTATAAAACAAAGATTGGACATACTGGAAACAGTATAAAGTCCTGCTGAATTCCTCTTTTCTCTGTGTGTGCCGTTTTGTTTATGTGTGGTGTTTTTCGGATGACCGTCACACTTAATATAGTTTTATTCTATTCTATGCAGTAATTCTGTTGAAGGTACACAGTTCTGGGAAGTTGGAGCATCAGTGTTGCTTAGATTAGGCATTTGTTTGGCTCTAAGGCCATAAATGAACTCCAGAGATCTGGCTTTGCATGTTCTGCTTTCTTGTGGAAGTGGAAGTAAGAGCTCTGTGTTCTGAGTTCATTTGGGTGCAGCCTAAACTGATTTGTAGCAAGGAGCGGGTGCAGGCAGCAGATTTGCCTCCACTGCTTCTCTGTGAGGCATCAGAGCAGAACGATTCAGAGAAAAGTATGAGAGAGAAAGAAGGATAGAGGGTGAGAGAACTCTTCCACCAACCTGTCTCTCCTCCCTTGACCTAACGCACCCTGTGTCAGCATTTGATACTGTTTTTTTTTCTCTGTGGCATTCTCCATTCATTTTTGCTTAAGTTCTCATCCTGCATATTTTCTGTATTTCTTCAACCATTGCTCCCCATCGTGGTCATGCCGTTCCCTTTCCATCTCTTCCCATGCATGAAATGCATGTATTTTGAATGCTCAACTCTAACATTCAAAGGTTGGTTATTGTTGTGGAACGTCTGCCCATTATTTTCAAGCTGTAGTCAAACAGCCAGTGTTGGATTGTGCAGTATAATTGCATGTCAGGCTTTTGAGTGAGAACACTGACCTTCTCTCGGAGATTCTGTCTTCCCCATCCGGTAACCAGCCCAACTATTAAATTCTTTATTGCACCCAGCTCAGACACAGACAGACAGTCTACAGATTCTTACATTTTGTTTATTTTTTTTTTGTCTTTCATCTTCACATCACAAAAATATATACACTTTAAAAAAAAATCACAAAACCTACAACTCATTTTAAAAGAGTTAGAAAGTTTGGAGCTTATTAAATAACAAAGTTTCCAAATCCTCGCTGATGTAGCCAGGATCGTGTCCGGGGAGTTGTGATTCTTCCTTAAAAATGTATGTAGTCATCAATATTGCTCATCTTCAGATTCTCATGCACTTATATTGACTTGTTTTATGTTTATGAAATTCTAACGTTCACTCATATATCCTTAAAACTGTACAGCACTCATGTGTAATAATAACACAAACTATTATAATATATGGATCATTATAATATCAATAATCCTATAAATAATTGAAATATTCTTCATTTAGCTAAAACAATTATTTAAGAACATACATCACAGGGATAAAACCAATAAGGAAATCACCATAGCAACCACTTCTGCACACAAACAACCAACATCTCCTGAGCTATCACTTAGAAATTCTCTTGTAACCATAGTGAAGAGAAGCAGGCAACCCTCTCCAGATAATGCCCCAATCACTTGTTGACCCAGTGTCACCAATATGACTGTCCTAATCATGTAAAGAAAACCACCAGGAAACACAGCCAAAGACGATCTATCCACATCCCATGCACCCTAGCAACCCTTCAACGACAACACTTTAACCATAAACTTTGGACCCCTGAATTACAGCGAGCACCCGTCTCATTCTAAGCACCTTATAAAAACTCCAATTAGAAGCAACCCACAGAACACCCTTAACACCCAATACCACTGACACCAAGAACGTATCACGACATTAACAACAGTAACATTTTACAGCCTGTATGTGTGTTGGTTCTTTTGTGTAGTGTAGTCTTTCACTGTCTGTCTGAATAGATGTTATTTTCCACAAAGCATTTTCTTCCAAGCAGACAGTTCTGGCTTCTTGTAAACTGAATCATATTGTTGTGAAAATGCGCCCATCCTCAATTTATAAGACTATTTCAAGTGTGCCAACTCATTGAGCTGTAAATACTTCTGCGGCGGAGAAAAAAGCTCTCAGTATTTTACTGCTGACCTGTTCAGTAAAACTCTTATGTTTATTGGCTCTGTCCAGTCTCCTGGTAAACATACGACCTGTAGAATCACTTTTTTTGGAGTTAATTATAAATGTGTCTAATATTAACTCAAGAGCTTGAGCACCATGAGGCACACAGTGTTATTCCACATTGCATAAATCTAGATTTATGTATTTGATTTGGTTTTTGCAGAGACGATATGAGAGTGACAGTGTTATCCACCATTGTGATGGTCTTTCTTCATACGGCTCTTTCTGCTGTTTGGGGGCTCTCCTGAATTAATCTTGCACTGGTCTTTGTTTTCAGTACACTTAAATCTAAACCATAGTACCTACAGTCAGGTGTGTGTGTGCCAGACAGAGTGCACAGCCCCATAAAATATTCATAGCCAGCATTCTGCGACATTTTTCCTAACATCAATATTGCATTGGGCCTTTAAATGCTTTTGTTTCAAGGCGCTTGAGTTCTGCAGGTCTGTCAGATTTCGTCCTAAAGTACTGTATTGAAACACATCTAGTGGTGATGACACATAGACAGGAAGCGATAACAGGCGGAGAGCTGAGGAAGAGAGACAGATGGGGACTGAGGGTGAGGTAAGAGGGGAAAAGCTCAGAGGCATGAATTAAAAATGTCTTTTTTCTTGGTATTTGTGCAAGGGTAATGATGTTTACCTGTGGAGTACAAAATCATGATAGCATAATGGAGCTGGCTGTGTGTCTGTCTACATTTACCTGTGCTTTTGGGAAGTGTGTATATGCTCACATATTAAAAAGCTTGCCTTGACCCTCATCATTTAAGATTCAGCATCTCATATTCTCAACCTGTAAGCTTTTCATATGAACAGGTGCAATGTGCACTACAAGATGTGAAAAGTATGTCTTGAGTACTTCTGCCCAAGGTCACCTCATTTCACTTAAGAGGCCGACACTGTTCGACCCACTTGTACTCTGCTCCTCTTCAAATTAATGACACCTCACTGGTGTTTCAGTCTTTCTATTTCAAAACACCGGTCAGGATTATACTCTCTGTCTATCTAGTACTCAGGCAAACGTCATCCACTCATACTCCAAAGACGTGATATTTTTCTTTTTACTGGCATAGGTACTGTCTTTTTTTCCCCCCTTCGCTCTATCTGAGTCAACCATTCTCTACCTCAAAGCCCCCTTTCCCCTCCCAGTGCCAATCTTCTACAGTCGAATGAAAAATGCGTCCAATATCCCAGAGACAGGGCAATAATGACTGGAAAGCAATAGAGGTGAAGCAGACAGATAGCATCCAGCTAGTGATAGCAGTCTTTGCTTGGGTTAGCACTTGTGAGGAAGTCAGTAGAAAGACTTTTTTTTTTTGTATTTTTGCTGGGCTGACTATTTTTGTCCAGATTTTTAGCTTGTGGTCATCTGAACCTTTGACTTGTTGGGGTTTCCATTAGGCAATACATGTGGTTACATGATTAAAATTAATATCCCAGTTTAACCCAAAAACATTAAAGAAGGCTTTTTTTTAGATTTAGGAAAAATCTTTGTTTTTAATTTTACAAATTGTGTAAAATTCCTCACCACCATGTTTGGTTATTTACAACATATAAAATAACATGCAAGTGTCAGTATTTGGTTCCACTTTGGTTCAAATAGATGAAGTCTAAAACTGTTGCTTCGTTGAAGACCTGCTGCAGACTGATAATGCCTACCTAATGATTTACCTGTTTAATGCCAATCTGACTGCAGAAGCAACAATTGCATCTTGATCCTTTTTGCTACAAAATATTACATTGGGTTCAGTTTACCTCAGATATGGCTACTGTGTAAATGTCATATTTACACACACGCAGATTTTCCTTTGATAAATGGGCATTTGTTTAAACTTAAAAATATAATTAAGATTGCTGCACTCAATAGCCCACATAAGTACCACAAAAATTTCTCTTCGAAAAAAATAAATCTTGCCCACTGTACTTCTTTGTTTTAGCAATAGCAAGCCAGTGTCTAGAGTAAAGGTAGCTTAGGTGCATTAGCAGTGCAGGCAGGGAGGTGTGGATCGAGGGGGGAAATGGTGAATGTAAAAGGCCATTAGGAGGCTCCCCGTGTGTCTGCGTGCACGCGTGTGTGTACGAGTTGGAGCCTGATGATAGATGGAGTGTGCTGACGTGTGCAGCCCAGTGGACTGTGAGACTGGACATGGCTGGTCTCTCTCCGTCTCCCTCCATCTCTTTCTCCTACTCTCTGCCTCACTCCCTCTTTGCTTCACTTCCTCGGGGCCAAACATGTCATGTCGCCACTGCTCACGCTCTCTCCTCACTCTCTCTCTCTCTTTTCCTGTCTTTTTCCTCCTGTCTCCCTATCTAATCTTGGTCTCCCCTGCTCTCTGACATTTAGTGGTGTTGCAGGGCAAATGGCAGCTTTAAGACATCAGACATACTTTTATTACACCTACCTGTCATCTACACAAAGCCGCAGGTATTGGATGGTGATCAGTTAGAGAACTTTGTCCATCACAATTCATCACTGTCTAAATGTAAAAAATATTCACCGGTGAGTGAAGAGATAAATGAGATTTTTGGAATAGCATAAAAGATGAAAAGATATCACTTTGACAGATCAGTGGCTTGTAATATCACACGCCACATATTGAATGCAATGCATATAACTATACATCATACATTTAAATCTGCATAATGAGAAATACACAAACCTGATGAGGCTCTAAATTAGACATTTGACTTTCATATTTCTGAATGCTTAAAAGCTGTGGTAAACAATGGAAAATGTGTTACCATGATCTTCAGCATCTATCTAATGCAGATGTTTATCAAGATTCTCACTGTCTTCATTCAGAAAGTCATAATTCACCTCGGCACTCACTTTATCTGTTTTGTGTTTATTTTGCCTAGCTGCCACTGATTCCTAGTAGAGGAAGACTTTGAGGGTTTCAGGGATGTTCCTCCTTATTCAATCAAGCACACTGTCACAGAGTAGGGAGTGAGTTGCTAGGCAACGATAAGAACTCAGTGACAGGGTTCAAATTATGGTTCTATGTCTATAGAGAGTGCACTGCCTTAGTGTGTACCACTGCTACAGAGGATTGATGATTGTTATTTTTGGGGTAATGCTTGTGTTCTGTCTGTTTTTTCCCGATGGTGGAATCGCTCTACTATGTTTGTCAGACAGAAGTTGTCTGACTGTGCTGTATCTGCTTCTGTCGCACTCAGTGTTTATTAACCATTGTCTCTCAGTGCTGCCCCCTCTCTGCAAGCTGTGTATTTGCAAGTAGAAGTGCCTAGATAAATCATGACATTAAAATGAAAATCAATACAAGTATGTTGGCCTGTATCAATGCTTCATTAGCACTGTAATTGCATTTGCGACCTTGGAGTCTTTTGGTAGCCCTGCATGTCATATGGTACAGTGTGATAGAAAATACAGCTCTTAGAAAATATTTATGCTTGAGAGAAAAAGTCCAAACACAGTGTGTGTTTCTCAAGAAAATGATTTTATCTATACAAATGTTTAACAGAGCTTTGGGGATCAATGTCAAACATGTAAAATGCATTTTTGCTCTTGATGCCACACAGGCTGGAGGCGGAGAAGGCTCGGGCATCAGCACAGGTTCAGGCTGAGGCTCAGGCCCAAGTCCAGAGTGAGGTGTCTAAGATCCTGTCTGTGGAGTGGGCTGTAGCTGAAGAGAGCCTCCAGCAGGCAGTCATTAGAGAGAGGATCGCCACCGAGGATGAGAAGCTCCGTGCTCAGCTATATGTAAGTGCTACCACAAAACATAGTTGATGCCATGTAGCATCAGTTTCATACACTTGATAATGGTGTTTTTGCAGTTTTAAACATGACGGTTATACCTACAGTGAACATGCTCAGAAGACAGTTGAGTTCAATTAAAATCATATCTTGACACAGTAAGTCAAGTGTTGGCTGCGATTTGCTATTGTTGTCCTCACAAATTTCTGCCTGTTTTGTTGGTGTTGTTATGAAATACACCTTCATTTTGGGAAGCTTGTGTCTTTATTTCCTGTAAATTGTGAGATGAGCATTCCTTACCATGCACACACACACACACACACACACTGGCAGTGTATTGTTTTCAAAAAGAAAACGCATTTTCCCTGGAGTGTGACTGCTGTTTACAAACCTATGCTATTGATTATATAGCTCATTTCACACGCTCATCGCTGTAATAGAAAAATGAATCATTTTGTTGAGAGAGCGAGAGTGAAGGAGAGGAGCGTTGACGTGATTCCTCGCCGCAGGACAAGTGTATGAGGGATCCCTCATTTGGAACGGGGCTCAGATCGAAAGAAAAAAGAAAAAGGTGATGAAGCAGAGATGGTGGTGATGGAGGGAGACACATGATGTGATGTATTTTTCCCCTCAGCATCTGTGAAGATGGACATAGGTTTTCTGTAATTTAATTTCTGTTGGTTTAGGGAAGGAGATGGGACAAATGAGGAAAGAGAGGTCAAGCACTTTTTGCCTTTTGATCTATATGAAGCTTGATTAAGATGCTTCTTACTAAACTGTCACACTGATTGTGCATGTCATTGCCTGCAACCTCCTGGAGTGCCGACTCTGTGTCCTCAAGAGAACTCTTCTCTTCTATAAACTATGAAGCTATCTCTTGTAGCCCCCAAGGCTAACCTAGGGCCCTTAGCAGCCTTTGAAACTGCAGTTAGAAAACACTGCAGTGGTTCTGCATTTCCGTGCATAGACAGTCTATGTTTCATTCTTTGTGTGTAACTTATGTTTTCTGCTTAAATCCTGTGGATAGTTCCCATTCTCCTTCCAGTCTGTAGCTACCTCCTTGAGGCAGACATAATGCAGCTGAAGATTCGTTGTCAGAAGGCTTTACTGTTTCTAAAACTGTGTGCGTGTGTGTCTGTGTGATAATTTCTTTCATTTGAGCATTCTTTTGGAGTGCTGGAGTTTTAATAGAATCCGACAGGTTATCAGTGGAGGCGCAGTGCCGCTCGCACCACTCATGTAATTGTCAAGTCAGACGCTTCCACACGGCCAATGTTTTTTTCAACTAGAAATGGACTTTTGCGTTTTGAAAGACAGCCTCTCACCCAAGACATCTTCCACCCATTGTCATTTCACTCTGAGTTTGTCAAACTCCCGAATTGTCTGCTACCCACAGTGAACTCATCTTTGATGAAACATAAAACTTTGTTTATCTTTTGTGTTAGTGTGTGTCTGTTCATCTGGTGCCCCTCTGTGTATCTTAGTGTAAGTAATTTCTTTTTACTCTACAAGAGTGAAAAAAGCAAATGAGCAATTGCAAAAATGTTCGGCTTGAAATATGAGCACAGGAGGTGCTTTTCTCTCATCAACTTTAAAACCATCCTTCTGTGCAGGTTACCCTGCAAATTAAATTTACATTGTTGTAAAGCACATAAGCATCCGTAATTGAAGGTGAAACTGGTTCTGATTGCTGGGCAAAGTCAATAAGTTGATCGAGTAAGAGCTCCAGGGAGAGGTTATGGCTTGCTGGACTAAGCACATAATCTGGGGGCTAATAGAGCTTTCAGAGGTGATTTGTTCAGTCCTTTTCCCAGTAAACCTGCTCACACCCTATGTATTATCTTATAGGCTGTAGTCATACTCTGTGCCGTTTAATTATTATCAGCTCATTAAATTATGACAATATTCTGCTGCATTTTTATACACAGTAAGTTGTCATGAGAACCTCTGGACATGGACATCCATGCATGTTTTTCTGTGCTAATATCCATTTAGCTTATTAGCATAAATGTGCATTATTTGTCTTAACAACATTCTTGTTGGCTTGTTTTTGGCTTTGAGTTAGTGATATCCTGCTATGTTCGTCTCAAATGTTTTTTAAAGTTAGAGTGTCATATGAACTGCTGCAGTACTCTTTGTCTGCCCACTGGCAGTTTTGGTGTCGAGAGGAATGACTGCATCTATTTTTTTGGTATTGTGGAAAGTGAAAATGTATAGCGAGTGTTGACTAAACATTGCATTTGTCATTGGTCAGTCTGTCTGTCAAACTATTGTTTTTAATATAGACAGAGAACAGGAGACAAGGATGTGACCAGTGAGGAAGGGTATGTTAAACAGCATGCTATATTAAACTTTATTATCTATTGAAGCTGGGGAAAGAAGAAACAGTGGAGCTCAACATTAAAGGCTGGGTTGTTTTTTTTTAAGGATAGAACAGTAATATAAGCAAATAAAGAATAAAAACAACAACAAAAAAACACAAAGTTAAACATTAAGTCAAAATTGCACATCAAATGGTTCAATTGTTGACCTAAACCCTGCTTTCATGTTCATTGCCACTGGAAAAAAAAACGTCAGTGGCAGCTGTAGCTTCGGTGTTCTTTGTCCAGCATGGTATTGATTTGTCCTACTCATTAAGAAACAGGTCACGGTGAGCAGCAGGACCCCCATACATTCCCTCCTCTACTTCACACACAATGAGAGCAATACCATAAGCAGTTATGGCTCCCTGCGCTCACCTATAATGGCCGTAACCTCTGCAACCATAGCTGCACCAATTACAGTGACACCCATTCCAGAGACTTGCCCCCAAGACATCAGGTTAGACTAAGGTTAGATATCATTTAGGTTTTTATTGATTTCGATTTTGCTTGGTTTGGTTCAGATTTTGATTCTCATTGTAGGTTTGTGGTATTGTTTCCGTGCCAAAAAAAAAAATTCATTTTTTATGTGGTTTACTTAAGTTGCATGTCACTGTCGGCCTTCTTTTTTCATCACTATTGTGGTCTTACCACAATGCCAACCAATAACATTCTGAATATCTAAACATGTAACATGTAACATTTATTACATGAATGCTATTTCAATGATACGTGTGTAGTATAGCTATGGCTGTTGATGGTTTGTGCCTCCGTGGTGGGAATGCTTGTATTTCATGCTTTCCCACCAGCAGTCATTCCCCATCCCCGTCAGGCTGACTGGCAGCAGCCAGCCTGCAAGTCTACCGGTAATTGAAACTTCACAGGAGTGCGGGCAGGCAGGGGTGTGTGTGTATGTGTGTTGTCGCTGTGTCGGTGTCAGCGATCGCACATGTTCTGCCACTCAGGAGGGACCACAATAAAAGGGGACCCTGGCATACACATGGGATTAGAAGTTTAACCATTTGTTGTTCTTTATTAAGCTGTTGCATTGAATATGAGCTCATGTACCTACTATTGACTAAATGGCTTGTAAGTCATCTTATGTTTTTGTAGAGTTGTTGTTTTTATCTTCAGTCTTCACACTTGTTATGGCTGCCTGAATACTCTTCATTTCCTGGATCACAGTAGCTACAATTAACAAAGACTGTAAAGCTAATCATCACAACATTTATCATTGTGCTGTTTTGTCTCCTGCTTGTTTGGCAACTCATTGAAGACTATATCTTTTCTTCCTGTGGTCAGATGAGCTGGCAGCGTGGACTGTGATTGGTAACTCTCTGTGTGCCTGATGGCATACTAGCATTATGAACTCTGATTCAGAGAACCCGTCAATCAGTACTTAATTAACCAACAGCAATAGTTAGGAAAATGTGATTCTTCCTAGTGGAAAGCTGAAAACAAAGCAGAAAAGACAATATGAATAAGCAGCTTAGCTTTACACAGTGACAATTGAAAGGTTTTGACAGATTATGTTGCACATGCCATGAATAAGTATTGTAACCCTTTTATTCACAGTCTACATTCATCTGTCAGTCCACACACCTGCGTTTTAATGAAATCATAGACCTCCGCCGTCCCTTCTTTTGATTTTCAATGACTCTGCTCTCTAAAGAGCCAAACTGGTCCAGTGGTCAATCAATCACCAGCCATAGCATCTCACCCAGACACAGGCTCTAACCCTGCGGCAGACTTTTCAATCAAACCCAGAATCATCAATCTTTCTTTGCTCCAAACAGTGGTTTGGGTGGGGTAGTGGTTTTGTCTAGTATTGGCAACTGGTCCAAAACACTCAAATCATACATTTAGTTTGTCTGTTTTTATTTAGGACCTCAAACTGACATGCTAACAGAAGAAAACAAAATTATACATTATTTGATTAAATAAGGAGTTTTCTGTTATTTGTTCTTGTTTTATTTGATATAGGGGGATTCTGTTTAACACCCAAAATAACTCTTGCACTCTGTAAACACGGACATGAGAAGCTATGGACACCACGTTGTAGTTATTATACTACTAATTGTTTTGAAGGACATGTGCATAGTCGCACTTGTGACCACACAGTCACAACAAATTGGAGGGTACACAGATGTCAACACAGAGTCCTTTCATCACAACTATCCATCCTGCTAACACACTGTTATAAAAACTAGCCTCCAGAATGATTCACCTGTATTATCACCATCTTGAATGATTTATAGGACTGCAAAGTTTAGTTACTGGAAGCATATTTTAAAAGAAGTTGCTGTTTACAGATAGGTGTAGATTTAATATATCATGCATAGATCAGCATGATGAAAAAAATATAAATTGTTGTCTGTGAAATCATAATTAAGCATAAACAGTGGTTTTAAAACAATCTAATCTTCAACACAAGCTGGAAGAAGATAAAGCCTTCGTAGTCTGTGCTTATGTCAGTTTTGTTTTGTTTTCATCTTTATCACACACACACACACACACACACACACGCACACACACACACACACACACACACACACACACACACACACACACACACACACACACACACACACACACACACACCAGTCAGTAATGTGATGTTCCATGATTTTTTGCACCACCTCTGCCTTCACAGCAAGGGATAATGCAGCATACCAAGAATACGTGTTTGCTCCCTACACACACACACCATGTCCATCCTGTCAGAGCTCAGAGAAAATCAGTACCTACTTCTTCCTTAAACTCTGTTCCATTTGATGCTTGGCTGGCTTGAAAATGACTTTGAGTAAAGCTTAACATTTTTAATGCAACTAGCCCCCACACCCCCTCTGTTCACTCTGGTAGTCCTCTCCTTTCCATCGCTCGCAAAACTGCAGTCTCCAGCAAATGTTCTGCTTTTTTTTGTGAGAATCTTGTGTACTTCAGTCGCGCGCTGTTGCAGTTTAGATACAGACGACTGGACCTGGCTGATAATGGGCCAACAATTTAATTTCCCAGGTATTAAAGGAGACTTGCTGGGTTTTGAATTGGTGCCGGTTGGTGGTATTTCTTTTTAATAGTAAAATGTCTTTTTCTTTAAAGTTATTATTTTTTTCTCTCCACATCACAGAGTATAAGGAAGATTGGGAGGAAAAAAGGTCCTCATGTCTTTTACTTTTGAATAGGATAAAAAGAGGTAGTAGTACACTGTGATTTACATATATTTTGAATTTGTTCAGTTCACCAAGGACAAATTCCATCCTATCTTTGACTCCAGCTCTCTGAGCTGTTGTTGGAGAAGATTATTATGAGATTATTTTAAAAATATTTGTACACTTTCTTCACCCTGCAGATGGTTTAATGAAAGGGGCTCTGCTGTTGCAGTAAAACAGTAAAGCACAAAACAGGACAACTTGGGGAATTTTAGGGCACAGTATAGTTCCCAGACTTTATTGTTTTGAACTCCTGAGAAAGTCATTACTTATTTAGAAGTTACAAAAATAAAAAACTCAGCGTGAGATTCTTACTTATTAATCTTCACAACAGCACTAAACTTTTAATTAAGAATGCAATATACTCCTTTATTCCTGGATATTTATGCAAACATCTAAGGGAATATATTATTTTGCCAGAAGGGCTTGCAAACTACTGTTGACAATTCATTTTTTTTCTTCTATAGCAACAAAATTTGTAATCCTATAGCCCTCCACTGATCATGGTCCCTCTGTTCATTCACCCATATGTTTATGACAATAAACATTGATTTGGACAAACATCATGTTAAGAATTGAATTGGCAACACACTACTAATAGGTCATAGAAGGAGAGAATATAGCATTTAATGTTTCTGTATTTGACAGTATACTGTGCATAGTGCATTTTCCCTTTTACACTCTTTCACTCTTGTCTTTCTAATGTTCACTCTCTTGTCTTGGAGGAAGTCCACTTCATCCATCCTTTACATATTGGCGACAGCGCTTCACCCCTGCCCAGGATGTGGTGCCCACACGCCGTGCCAGCATTAGGGTTAGACAGGAGGTTAGGCTCTAATTGGCAGGGCCTGTGGCTGGCACTCCGCGCCAGGCACTCACCCTGTCAGCTAATTGGCACTGCAAGCGGCCAGCGGCAAGGCTGGGATATGGCAGCACTTCGATTGATGGATTGATACTAGTGTCAGGAAAGCCTCTTCCTGACAAGAGAACTTGTACAGTCAATTTAGCGCCTCAGCTTCACTAGGTGGTAAATGTATTTATGTATGTATTCATCCTCATTTGTTCTAAACATCTTGGCAAGCTGACTAGAATTATTGTGCTGTGTGTATTTTCATCTTTGTTTGAGCAAGGAATTGATTTGGCTCATGTAAACAACGCCCAATAACATTTACACAGTATGCATGAATGCAAATAGAGATGTATGCTTTCAGCAAAGCAAGAAAAGAGAGACTCATTTCCCCTCATTGTTCTATATCACCTGTTGACTTTAAATAGTAAATAATGCTTTAAATGTTGTACTTGTGAGATAAGGTCACTGCTAATTTTGCCCATATCTTATCTGTTGACTCACCGTGCCATCTTGTTGTACTGGCGCAAGCAGGCGCTCACTTGTTAGCATGCCAACTTCAGCAGATCTCTTAATATGTGTCTTTGACATAATGTCATTGCTATTATTTCTTCACATTCTGTTGGTAATTTTATGAAACTCTTCACATAACCTTTGCACCCTGTAGTGAGTGTCTGCAGTAGTTTCTTACCATTTCTCTCGGGCTGGCTGAGAATTAATTGGCCAAATATTGAACTGCAAAGGTTAGAAAAGCAAGTGTCCTTAATTCACTGTGACAAAGTACTGTGTGTGTATGTGTGACTTAGTCCAGCAGATACATGTATATTGGATGACAGGTACTTTCTTTTGAGCTTTGTCCCTTTTTATTTTCTAGGTCCCTCTTTGTGTTTTCTCTCTGGGCCCTAACAGAAGAGTGGTATTAATGAGGTTCTATGAAATCGAACAGTCTGCTCAGCTAATGGTGCTAGAGGGAGTGGTTTGGATTAAACTATAGCAAAAACTTAAACATATGGAGAAAGCATGGATCATAGGGAAGTCAAAAGGGCAGTGAACAGCACAAAATCAGGGCGAGATGTAGCAGCAGCAAGAGAGAATGGAAATGGGATAGGAGGTAGGGGAATAAATAGAAGCGCATGACAAGAGCAGACAACAGAAAAACAGATATTGATTCACAAAAGCACTTCTCAAAACAAGGCTACAAAAGCCAATTAGGAAGCAAACCAATCAAAGTGTAAACATTGAACAAAAGTCAAACAGCCAAAACTTAACACTGTAACAACAAGCGGAAGTAAGCAAAAGAAGAATGTTTGTTTAATCACGGGTGAATGAGCAGACTAATCTGTGATTTAGGCATCGTAAAATTACTTTTTTGCTGTTCACCTCTTTTTCCTGACACCTAACAGTGGCTAAGTATGGAATCAGGAAAAGGTAAAAAAAAAAAGGCATGTATTTGCCTGTAGAGGTTAGTGGATTAGAGGTGACCCTGAATATGCTGACAAGAGCTTGATAGGCAGAAGCTGAAGGTGGACTGTGGCCCCCTTCCAGCTTGATCAGGCCTAGGAAGACCACCTGCTGCTAGGTGGAATGAATATGCATTTATACACAGCATGAGCAGACATGCCGTACAGTATGCCTGAAGTCATGATCATGCATGGATTCAGTCAGTTAGACATACATCCTTGTGCTCCTAAACGTGAACATCAATTCAGGTGAGGAATCACATACTGCAGGCATTTGAGTCGTCCATAAGGTCCAATGTCAGCAAGGCTGTTTTTCCCCCTGCTTGTTTTTTTTTTACGCTTCTTTCACTTTTTTTTTCTATAGGTTGGTTCACCGCTGACAACTCTCTCTCTCATTAACTTTGCTCCCTGGGGACATCTGTTGTCCAGAGACAATGTGGCTCTGTCCACTCTCAGGTCATTCGTAGTGTCCTCTGCTGTCAAATGAAAGAATTTTCTGCATTTTTTTTGTGTTAGGCTAACGCATATTCCTATTCTACATGCTTGTTTGCATATGCCACCTTCTGCTTTCTGTCCCTTTGCACCTTCTGTTTACAAAAAGCAAAGAAAGAATTACGAGTAAAGTTTCACACATCCTTTTTGATTTTAACACTGTTGTTGATTGTGGCTTGTGTTAAGTTCTTTCTCCTCTGCCTTCATACAAGTCTCTGTTGAAGCACCAAAACATCTTCTTCATCCCTTTCATGCTCATTCTCTTTGTCCCCATGCTGCATTGTTCTCTAAGCATGCCCCCTGTTCCTAGTCTTGGCTGAAACTTCCTCTGTACATGCCCCCCTTCTATGTCTTGGTAATGAACTCACAGCTCTTCATATCGCCTTCATCTTCCCCTGTGTGTTGGACATGACAGATGACTGGGGACCTCCAGAGGTTCGCTCCCCAGGGCTCTAGATAAAGGCAACTCCAACCCCAAGATGATCAATCAATCACTTTACACCGCAGGCACCCGATCAGCCAATTAATCAATCTCTGAGCGAGCAGATGTTGCTGCTGTCCCTCAGCAGAGGAGCTGGCAGTATAGTGGAGGAGGTGGTGTCTCCAATATAGGCTGAGGGGCTTGAGGTGTCTGGGAGTAGAAAAGAAAGTAATTTTTCATGTTGCTACCAGGACCTTTGTGGGCTCAACATTCTTTCTCAGTTCGTTTTGTAGATTTTCAATTGTGTATTTTTATGTTCTGGGAACATCTGAATGAAAGCAAGGTCATGGAGTTATTTTTCTGATCTTGATGATGTATAGTATTATTTGGGTATACTTTTGGAGCATGTTGAGGATTTGTGATCATCACAGAACAGCTTGAGCGTGGGCTGCCCACTCTTGTCTCAGCATCTTTTAAGCCAGCTGGATCAGATCAAGGCCTTTGTTGACCCCGTCAATGAACCACAGACTCCAAGGACACTTCATTTTAATGCGTCCTTAAACAGCCAGCAGTTAAGATACATGCACAGACATTGAGACACCCACACTCGCCACCTACACCTTTTGGCCTATGGTCCCTGTCTGAACCCCTCGGTCCTTGTCCTCAGCAGGTCAGCCCTTTGACCAAGCAGGTCACTGTGTCATTACTCACTGTGCTAAGTGATCCCCAGGGAAAGCAGCTTTTTCTACAGCCTGCGTCGCCACAGTGTATTATTTCCCTGACCCTGACAGGTGAAGATATCAAAGTTTCTACAATACAACATAACACATTGGTACATGTTTTAGTTCAGGACTTGGCAAAAAGAATCGGACACAAATACTGATTCATGTTGTTTGAGTAAGGCTACATCCAGGTGCATGTAATTAATTCATAAGACTGTTTTGATAATCCGCCATATTGCCACAGTTTTACACCGAATGCCAGAGACATCTGGTGAGCAGGATCTGCACACTGCTGTCGGTGTTGGCATATCTGCTGGATTCCTTTCAGTCACACAGCTTCAGCAAGTGTGTCTGGACATACTACATTCCCAGTACGGAACATGACAAAACAGTGTATGAAAAACAAATGATGCTGCAGCTTGTTTTGACTCCAGATCCCCTAACCTAAATACCCAAGAATACATTGTGTGGTTGTAACATTATTAAACTGTGACAGGCTATGCTGTCAAGTTTATTTTGGGGTGTCCTTGTGCAGGGAGTCACGACAGTCTACAAGCTCCAGCATGGTATTATTGTGGCCCTATGCAGAGATCAGCAGAAGCACGTCTACTCGTTGTAGCTGTATGATGTTATTTGGTGATTGTGTGAAAAAAATGTGCAGAACACCTGGAGATGTACACTACTCAGATTCTTTTTAATCCTTTTTGCCTGGCCATGGAGGAGACTGCACTAAAAACTTCCTTTCTTTGTGTGATTGTGGGGTTTATCAAAAGCATCTGAATGGTCTATCTGTGTGTGATTGAGTGTTCTGGTCTTTTAGTGTTATCGGCCAACATCAAGACCATTAACTGACCACACCATATATGACATAATTACATCGCACATAACCCCACCATCTCCCATGGGAGCTAATCGCTAGCCATGAACTTTACCGGTGCTCAGTAAATCCCCATGATGCTAATTAACCAGCTAAAGTAAATGGCTTGCAATTGAGTTTTACAGCTATTCCAGCCACAACTTGTGTTTTATTAGTGACGCTAAACGTAAATTGAAAACTGCCAGTAAGGTCTGTGATAGGTGATATTATTTTACACTCCATCACTTAGATTTGATATGCCTGTGATAGCTTTTAAAGACAAAGTATCAATGGTTTTACAGGCAGTTACAGGAATGGCCAAGATTTGTGGGAAGTATGTGCATCTGACACCACTCTGAGTATATGTGTGTGTTTGTGATAATTTGTGGCTGCAAAAATAAGAAACCATGCTTTGGCATCATACTTCCATGTCTCCTGTTTTTAAGCATGAATTGTCCTCTCAGCAACTGTCAAAAAATCCCTCCAACTATCTTGTCATCCATATTCCATTCACACATTGACCCATCTCCACCGTCCTTTTCATCTTTTCTACCCTATGAACTTCCCCTTCCCTCCCGCCATCCATCTCTAACCTCCCACATGCCTCCTACACCTCCACCGTGCTAATTAACACCAGAGCACGGTCACATTGTGCTGCCCTTTGACCCCCTCCCTGCCTGTCGGAGCACACAGGACTCGAGGCTCACGGCTCTAGTATTAGTTTGTCATGGGGCCCTGTCGCACAAGTCTGTGATAGATGGGCCCTGGTGAGCGGCTCTGACCCACCATGCTGCAGCGCTCACTTGAACGGTGTGAGGGAGCATTGATTATGATGCTACTCATGACAGGGGTGAATCAGGGCTGAGCTGATGGTGGCAGGGGGAAGACAAAAGAGACCAAGGTTATGGATGAGGTGCTGTTAGTTAATGTGATGAGATTTGATTTGTGCTCTATCGATCATGACATCTCGTAAGATTATTTTCATTTAGCATGATTTATAAGCATGTAGCGGGCATACAGTGAAACAGAGCCACCTCATTATATTTCAATACAGATGTCTCCGTCACTGAGGTGTGAAATGAAAAATGTAATATGTACAGAATTGCTAACAGCCATAATCTTATGTTTTTTAATTTTTGGTAATGAGTATATTTGACTGTCTAAAATTAAATTTATGCTTCCAGCAACTACTATAGTGAACCTTTTTAATTGAATTCTACCAGAAATCACATCAAGTTGGTGCTGAACTATTCTCCCCAAAGGGGGGCTGTAACCAAATACATGTTAGAAGCCGCTAAAAGTTATTAAAATCTAATTTAAAAATCACTGTATTTAACCTGCTTACAAGTCATATGCATGTGTAAAATGCACTAGTTTATTTTATTGTGTGTGCAGATACAAGAAATTATTCATTAGTTTGTGGGACTTGGTGACAGTAGAGTGAAAAGTGCCTCTTCTGACAGCATGGTGAAGACGTTGTGAAGCATCATGTGAAGTTCCTATATATGTTCATATATATTTCACACATATGCACACTGAATGCGCACACTTACAGCTGCCCTTGGCTTGCTGAATGCTGCACATAAGAGTTATTTTTCAAGTCCTTTGGCATGCTTTAAAAGAAAAACGAGTTAAACGAAAAAGCAGCTGTGAAAGAAAATATGGGAGCAATTCAGCGAAGAAGCACGCACTGGCTTACATAGGAGAATAGGACGGAGGAGGGCTGACGCAGCAAAATCCACCTGTTCTCATCCCTCTTCCATCCTCCTCCCTTCTGTTCCTCCCCTCCCTTTTCTCCTCCTCCTCCTTTCCACCCTTGCGCCCAAACTGCGGCAGTCAGCTAATTAAAAAACATGGTTGTCCTTAATTATTCAGCGGCTGGCTAATTGATATTCACAGAGGCGTTCACCTCCCCTAAACGATTCGTTTAATCTGACCACCACGGTCTCACTTTCAGCTGCCTGTAACCCTCAGCCATTGTGCTACTGTACTTATTAGGAACCAGGGGGGAGATGGAGGAAGGAAAGTTAATGTTAAAGTTTGTTGTTTGTGCAGAGCTCATTTTTTTTACTGGGATTTTGTTTTTCTATGTCAAGGGTGGGTGCACAGGCAAATGAGAAGCTGAAATTGCATGACCTAAATGAAAAACATCTATACTGTGGTTTTTGCTCCCAGACTAAAGAAAATTCTGTCTTATGTTCATCATGACATCAATTGCAAGTCATTCAGAGGCCACATCCTGTTGAAGGACACAGGTCTACAAATGAGTAACATCTTTCTATTCATTGGATCCTCTAATGGCATCCTTTGAATGAAGGATGCCTTTCTTTGAAAGCTCCTTGGAAATGGGACTGACACGATGCTCCACTGTGATGCAATCGGCCTTCAAATGAAGCCTTTGAAGGATGTGGCCTTAGAATTAAGACTGCCTGCCTACTTTATTTCTCCTTATAACTTCTCCCTGAAGTTGTAAAGACACTCTTCCATTTTTTTTCTAATTCTCCCTTTCTCTTCCATCCCCAACCCTTATCTGAGTTCTCATCCTCCACCCACGACCACCTCTTCATTAGGGGAACAAAAGGTGCATGGGCAGTGGTGAAGTCTGTCCCATTGTTTGGCTTTAGTATGATTAGATTATCTTTATAGCCTGCTGAATGGGATTAATCAGTCAGAAGTAATCCTGACATAGTGTGTGCGTCTGGGCCTATGTTTGTGTGTTGTGAAGGAGGAGCGCCGACCTGCTTGCATGGTAATTGAACACATGCATGTGCACATAAACATCCATGCACACACACAAACAGAAATGAACAAAAAGAAACTAAAATCCCAAGGTACACATTTCTGTCACAACCTTTTTTCTTTTAATGACCCCTTTAGTCTCGCCTTCAGTGTGCATTTATCACTCTGTGGGTACAGCTGCTCAGGCTGGTGTGCAATTGATGATCTGTGCGTTACAGATCAGCGTCTGAGCCATTGTTTGTGTCTCGGCGTCTGTGTGCACGTTTTGTCTTTTCCCTGCAAAGTCTTTAGTCACCACCTACCAGCGTAACATTGAGTTTGGACACAGTAGTGATGATACACAACCAACCCTGACCAAACCCCCCCCGCACCAGTCTCCTCTCCTCTGTATTTACCTCTGTCCTATCATCCCTTGTCTCTTCACCCTAAATTGAGCTGTGGGCCGGAGACAGGGTTTTTTTGGCACATCCACCAGCATGATCAAGCCTCAAAAGCCATTGTCGATATATCCTAGAGTCTGTGATTGCAGACTTGGAATCGATAACATGTTTAAAGGTCATAATAGTTTTACTTCTAGTGTTCTTACAGTACACTTTTAAGAGTATACTGCAAGGTGCATTCACCCAGCACTATCATTTAGGTTTAAGTTCGACTTGATTCCATCATGAAGTGCAGGCGGCTTTAGCTTTTGTGCAACACTGGCCACACAATAGCACTTGAGGCTTGTAAGGGAACACAATGGAGACAATTGTCTGACCACAGCAATAAGGCTGTCTAATGTTAGGCTGTGCTGAGGACAGCAGAGACTTGGTCATGGTGTTAGGCTTGTGATAAGTGATGCTGTGAGTTTTTTTCTCTCTCTCTGGTTTCTCGGATGACATAATGTTTATGTGTGCAGGTGGTTTTTATGTGTGGAAAGCTTTCTGTCTTGTGTACGGCAGGCAAGCTTGAAGCATCCCCTTGACTTTGAAACTTCCCTCCACTCAACTCCTACGAGGGCAGCCCCCTCTCTGTGACTAGTCACAACTCCTCATCACAATGCATAGAGCATGCAGCTTCGCCAGCATTGTGTTGAGTAGCCAAACACAGATGGTTATCAGTGTAGTCAAGATTGGATTTTTTTCACCCTCCATACATTGTATTTTCTTCATACTTCCTATACTGTTTAAAGGGAAAGGACATCAGGAGATATGTGTATGGCTGCCTTCCATATAGCACTCTTATTTCTGTACCTTTTTTTAAGTCGCATGCAACATGTGTGCATACATACTTGTCATATACCATACTTGTGTGTGTGGCTGTATAAGCTAGTGAGAAAGAGGATTCAGAGGATGAAGTGTGAGTATTGAAGCAGAACAGTGTGGCGGCCAGTCACCCCTCGCCTCTGAATACTAAACCATCCCAAATGTCACTTTGAAGAAGTTCATGGATGAATCAGTGCCTCTTTACACTCTCTTTTCTCTCTTGTTTTTTTTCTTTTTTTCTTTTTCAATGCTTCTTATCTTCAGGAGATTGGACAGAAGGTAGGTGTAAAGGGCCCTTTCCTTAGACACAACAGCTCTCTCTCACTGTTTCTGCATGATGGAGTTTGGTATTTTTTCTTTTCCAGCTTCTTTGAAATGCTACATTTTTCTTTTCACTAGGCATTTTAGATGCTCTGCTTTACAGCTCCTTTTCTCCAAATGCTTTGTAGAATTATAGATAAGATGACAATTGCAGTGTGTTTCTGAACACTAACAAGGGAACATACAAAATGCTCTGTGTTGGGCTTTAAAATTGGCTGATGTTTTGGATAGTATAAGTGTGTCTCGTTTCCATTCAAAATCATTGCACATTTTCCTTATATCATTGCATGGCTTTATTCCTTTTTTATTGTACACAGACCAAAACCTTTTTTTATACTAAAAAATCAGAGTAATGGAGTTTGCCTCAAGTGGTTATTTAAGGAATTGCAGTTATGGGCTTTCAGAGAGGTTTTCCATTGGTTTTAACATGTTATTCATTATCACAGCCATCCTTCCTAATTAAATTTAATACCAATGTAACCTATAATACCATTTTAATTAAAACTTTCTTTGTCCTCAATCCCAGTGTTATGTTGTTTTTTTTCCTTTCTGAAAGCTGATGTTTCAGGTCTTATCTGTGCTGTATATCACCTAGAGAGTCAGCCGTACATTTGGTGAAGGTCACAGTAGAGGGGAGGACAGTGGAGATAGGTAGGCTGGGTAAATATATATGCCAGACCATGATGCTTGTCTACACTGAGAGCTGATCTTATCTCCTTGGCCTAAGAGTAGTTTGGCTGAAAATGAACACAAGGGGACAAAGAAACGTCGCCAACTCGCTAACACATGATTTTTCACACACGTGAACACACAGGTGTGAAGCGAAATGTACATACATGGAGAAATCGTAACCATCTGATTGTATGGGCACTGATTTCAGATAGTATTGACTTGGCCAGACAGCCAGTTTTAAAAAGGTGGTTCTCTAATTATTGAACTTAAAAAATAGCTTTACCTTTGCTTTGATGTATGCTTTGCCGTCACAACCACAATTGCTGAGGCCTACAGAGGGTTCTTTTGACTTTACATCTTAGTTTTTGTCCTGCCAAGCTTTGTCAGGACCTCATAAACAGGCAGCTGCCTCTCTAAACCATCTCTAATCAATCCTCTTTGTCACTCAAAACAAGTTCTAGACAGATCTTAAGGTTAATTAAAGCAAACTGTTTGTTTTAATGAGGTATTGAATGTTGATTGATGGCAAAGAAGCTGTTTTGTCTTTGAAAACAAATTTATGACCAAAAATGAAGGGGCCTGGATTCACACAGTTTGAAAACAATTGTCATGCTTTTACAGTACACACAAGGTCTCTTTGGGTGTATATAACAACAAACAGAGGTCATGTGTCTGTGTGTATTTTGCACACTTATCTTACTTCTCATTATGTGTCCCTGTCATGTGTTTGTATTCTTTTGTGCATTTGTGTTTTATTGGACTCATGTTGTTAAAATTGGCACTGCTCCACTGAGCACATAAGTAATGTTGTTTTTCCTCTCTCTCTCTGTGTGTATGTGTGTCTGTTGCATGTGGTTCATGTGTGTTTGTGTGTTTTTAGGCCAAGCAGCTGGATGCCAGGGAAGCAGATCTAAAGAAGCAGGATGCTTTCTACAGAGATCAGGTTGCCCGGCTGGAAGAGAGGGTAAGAAACACAAGACAAGCAAAAACCTGGAAAATAGACTTCAGTTAATATAGATGTACGAGTCATCTCACAAAAGTAGCCCTTACCAGTGATGCAGAAATGAAGAGATGATATCTGCAGAGACACACATACCAGTACACACACAAAGAATGTGCAGGCACAGAATTTAGCCATCATACACAGTGGGTTTGTTTACCACTGGGAACAGTCACATTTCTTCTTTCTTTTCATCCCATTGCCCCACTGTTTTTGTTATCATCCTTCAACTTAAACTCTGCACACATTCTCCACTGTGGTGTGTAATGCTGTCCTTTGCTCTCTCTTGTTCTCTGCCTTTCTATAATTGTCTCAAGCCTTTTTTTTGCTCTCTCCTTTTTTTTTCATCCTTCATTTCTCTGCCTATAGGATAAAGGGTTAAATCTCACTTATTCCTGCATGTGTCCTCCTCCTGTCCTTGAAAATGACACTACCCTGATGTTCCTTGTCAAACCAGTGTCCTACTGATTGGGACAAGGGTCAGCCGCCATGCTTACCACACATCAAATGGCAGCTTCATGCTGGTCCCTGTGAGAGATGCCTGCAAGGCAGGGGTCCGGGGTCAAATGCCCTGTTAAAGTGTGTTAAAAAAGAACACCTTCATGTGGCTCTCAAATCATAAGTACATCTCAGGAAGGATATAATGCCCTATTTAATGTGCTTAAAATGACACCGTCGTGCTGGGAAGGAGTTTTCTCCCCTTTGGAGGGAGCAAAAAGTCAAATGCCCTCTATAGTGTGAGGTGATTTCCTGCTGGTGTAAAGATATTGTGAAAGTAAGACTCACATTCTTATTCTCATAAGAAGCACTGTAAATGTAAAGCGATTCTGTCTATATTGTAATTGATCAAATGTGTTTCTTGGTTAAAAGATATGAAAAAGTAATGAAAAGATGAAACTTCTTGGATTCTTGTGACACTTTAGTTAATCTAGAGATAACATGCAGATTTATCCCTCCTTGATGAAACGATTTGTTTAAGAGTAACTACAATTTCAGTCAACCAAGACTTTCTTTGGTTGACTGTGGACATACAGTCAATAGGGGTTACAAAGGTTTCTTTTACACATGAGTGAATGTGTAATAAATCTATGGCTTATCTGGTAATAAGACAAAAAAAACTAAAAGCAGTCACACAGACAAGTTTCTGCTTTAACTTTCGTCATTGAACAGTGTAGGTCTACTGTATCTCATGATATGGGAAGCAAATGAAAGACAGTGGAAGTGATGAGTCCCAACTAACACAGGCATTATCGACTCAAGGCACTGGCTATCCATCAGTCATGTTGGCCACTGGTCAATATTCCTTAGATCAAAGTGTCAACAAATCACCTTCACACCTCAGAGAGAAACAGAAGACTGAAAGGGAAAGAGAGAGGACAGAGAGGGATGGACGGAAAGTGAGGAAAAAGATACTGTACGGAAGCTTGAGACGATGGCACACTTGAAATACAACACAATCAAAGGCAGAAAAACAAGGGAAGTTAGAATTAAAGAGATTCTGATAAAGTGACATTTGTGAGTTATGGAGGATAAGAACAAGAAAACGATGAAACTACAAAAAAGTGGAAAGTGGAAAAAAGAAGAAATGTCACCAAATGATAAGGGGGGAGAGAGGAAAGAAAATGTTGAAAGACTACCACAACACAGGAGTGAATAATAAGTATGAGAGGCAGGCAATGTGAGTCCTGGAAGAATCTGAAAAATGAACAACACTGAATCATTTATTGATTCATGGGCAGGAATTAAATGTTAAATTAATTTCCAAATCATCTCGAAATGAAAGACTGGCGCAGACACACCATCATTTCAATTTCCCGAGAATTGTATCACAGTTTATGGCCTATGGAGAAAAAAAACACATAACAGAAGTAGCAACCATGTGCACATTCTGAGCGATGCTGTGCTCCTGCATGTAACAAGATCAGCGTATGTTGTCTTAGTGTGCGTCGAGCGGCTTGGGACTCCATAGGGGGTGCAGTTTGTTTGGGCTGCGTTTCATGTTCTGGCCACAGTGCCCCATTTTGGCATCAACTCAGTCCAGCCTCTCTCTTCGCTCCCTACGCTCTTCACCCAGCATAAGCCAAAATCACTTTTGGCGTGTTCTTTTCCTGTGTACTCACTGTAATTCCTGCTTGCTTAATAGCATCCACTCCAGATGAAGAAGCTCAATATGTATGCACAGTACAAAGAACAAATATAAAGGGAGACAGACATCAGCCAGTCTGCTTGGAGGATATTGGTAGATTGAGGTCTCTGTGTTCTGCTCTTGTGAACTAGAAATAAAATCAAAGGGTTTTCTGGCACAGTTGGCTTATGTATATGAGTTAAAAACAAAAGAGACTTTTGCACAGAACCTCATTTAGTCCTTGTGATCTGGAGGCTGCAGTCAGCCTGCATACAATCTACTTTGCCAAAAATGTAGGAGTTGGAGATGTCTGTACAGTTACATAAAGTTGTTTAACCTCAAGGACTGTGGCCCAGAATCAAGCACGTATCTTAGATGGCAGTGTGCATTGAACACAGCTCTAGTTCTTAACCAATCTGCAGACATACTTAGAAGCTCCAAGCTTAGCGCTTTTGGTTAACATTTTTTATGCACAAAATTGGATTTCTCATGGCGCTAGCTAAATATTATCTTCCATCACATTTTTTGACCCCCCCTGCCTCCATCTGCTCTCCCTTTACCTCAGGATTCACTCAGCATCCTGCACACCAGCAAAAAAATGCAGAGGAACCAAAAGAGAGAGAGAGAGAGAGAGAGAGGGAGAATATAAGTCTGATATATATTACACGTCTGTTCCAATCCAACATGGCCATTCATCAGAGGGGCTTCTAGTGACAGGCCATCACCAGGCTCCCAGACAGCTCAGGCTGCTGCCTCCGCTGCTGCCGCTCGTTGGGGCCACAGCTACCAAATAGCCCCTGAAAACAATATCTATATATTTATTACATTTTCACTCAATACCTGCCTCACTGTAAAACAATCTCATATTTAACAATCAACTTGCCAATGTTTTTTTTTTAAACCCCCTTCCTACCTTGTCTTGTCGGAGCCCCCCTCCCCACCTCACCTCTCTCTGTATCTCTCCATTTTCAGCTTTTTTTTGAGTGTTTCTTTTCTTCTTCTGTGCCTCAATTGCATTTTTTTTCTCTTCAAAAGGGATTTTTCTTCTCTCCTTTTTTTCTATCTTTCTTTTCGGCTTGTATATCGATGAAATTGGATTTTTCTGCTCTCCCATGGAGGACAATCACAGCAGCAATTGCCATCTCATAGCAAAGTTCCAAAGCGCTGTGAAAGGAAGAAATACAGGAGGAAGAGCATTAAAAAACAGTAATAGCCTCTATCTCTCTATCTCTGTCTGTGCCTCTGACTTGCTAGCTTCATCTCTCCCTCTTCCTGTCATTTCTTTAACCCTCTCTTCCTCAATCTTCTGCACATGGTGTCTCTTTGAAGTCTACAACCACACAGTCTTTTTGCAAAAAAGAAAAACTGCAGTTTCTTGTACTGCAGCAGTAAAAATGTTAGGAATTTTGGGGGGTGAGATCGTCCTTTCCCTCACTATGAAGCCATCATTGTTACTCCATTGTAACAGACAGAATAATCATCTGTCATGTGAGGACATGACAGTGTGCCGCAGTGTTAAATTATTGTGTCTGACACTGTTTGCTGTTTTAGCTGCATGAAGGGATTCATAGGGATTTACCGGGAAGTCTTTTCAAGGAATGGTGATTTCACAGCAACAGGTTGGCACATTCATTTATGTTTGGCAAAAATAAAAAAACAAACTACAGCTGTAGCTTTGCACCAAGGGGGTGATCAAAAGGTACAATTTGTGCAGTCATAACTTTCTCCAGACGGGGTTGCCATGGCTGTATTTACTGTTTCAGTCCCTCACTGCCCAGTCTAATTATGTCTTTCTATTTAGTTTGTATGTATTGTAATCAATTAACGTCAGCTTATCTCTGTACATAGAGGAAATGTGAGGTAGATTTTTCAAGCATTTAACATGTCTGAAATAACCTAGATAAGCATGAGTAGCACATCTAGTCATATCAGCCCTAACTATACAAGTTGACACAAAAAGGAGTAAAGTGCAAAGATATAACACCCAAAATGTGTCTGAGGAGTTCTCCCATGGCAACATGTCCGACTCTCCTTGCTCTTTATCAGCATACTAGAATGTTGTCTAAAGTCCCTTAAGGCAAAACTTTGATGCTTAGTCGTTTCCTGTATATGAAGAATAACTTTAAAAGAACAGTTTACCATCTTCATTGCTCACTTTATGAGCGAGCTGCACTGAATCACGCAGAGGAAGTCTCATTTGCTCTAGCTCTGCAGAACTGTAATGTTGGCCATGGTGGGGCCTCTCCCCATGTTGGCCCTCCTGCTCAGCAGCAGATAAGAGAAAGGAGCCATCAGTACAGGGAGTTATTTGTTTTATTCATTAAAAATTGGAAGGTTTTTCCTCTAAATTGAGCCGGAGCCTGGGTTGGGGTGCTGCGTCTATCTTCTCCATATCGCTGCAGCGCATTAGCAGTAATGACTTAATTTGTCTTGGACATCCCCCCCACCAGCATTTTGTTTTGCTCCAGATGAGCTAGTGGAAAGCAAATAGAGTAAATGGGAAGAAAGTAAACAGAAACACTGTTTTATTAAAGAGCTGGTATACTGCACGCAGGGAGGCTGCCTGTTTTTATTTTTTACCTTCACAGTGTTGTTCATCCAGTGACAAAGCATTGCTGAAAAGCAGACAGCGATTAAATAAACTCCTTTCTGAAAGAACATATCAAGGTTGTGTTTGGCAGCTGCTGAAAATTTGATCAAGGGAGGAATGTTTTCAACCAAACAAAGCAAGGTCCCTCTTTGCAAAGCTAATAAAAGGTCAGGGCTGCTCACTAAAGCAGTTGGGACAACAGCAGGACATCACAATTTGAGACCACTCAGTAATCACACAAATTACACTCCTCTCTACCTGGTGGTGAAGGGAAAAAACAGTCACTGTTTATATCTGGCCACCAGGGTGCATGTAGACACTTTAGGCAGTGTGTCCATACATAAACCCATGCTGTGTGTGTTTAATACCTTGTGTGTTCATTGTTCGTGTGTATAGTGTAAGTGCTTCTGCAATCATTGTCACATATGGCCTTTTGTCCTCCCAGGTAGATTAGTGTGCTGATTAGTGCCAGCTTTGCCATTTAGGCATGTATTATTACCTTATACTTAGTATTCTAGACAGAGACCCAAATCTAGCCTATTCTGTTTCTCGTTCTCTTCCAGCGGCTCAATCTCAGCACCCAGGAGAAGTCTTATTCTTGCCTCTTTAGCAGCTGCAAAAATCTCTTTTTAGTCTTTTTATCTGTGAATAAGCTTCTGGTTTAAATCCTTTTCCACAGCTCTCGACAGTTTCTTTGTCTAAACTGAAAGGCACTTGATTTAGGGCCAAAAGGGCAACAATACAGCAAGAGCTTACAAGTTAACTCCTAGAAATTTGGACTTTTTTTGTGTTTTACGTACACATCAACCTAATGTTTGCCTGAATGACATATAGAGTGGTATTTAAATCCTTGCAAATGAAAATAGTGATGCATATTGATATCAAAAATCCCACTGTAATCTATTTTAAATTCTCTGTAACTGTACAAAGTGTAAAAAAAACACAGTGAAGTACTCTGAATCCATTTCAATTCATCTGTTTAAGTGTCCATCCAAATGAAGAGGACTTGAGCTGGTATCAGACCTTTTGTCAGTGTTGTCATGTCCCATCCTCTTTCAGCTCTACAACACACGGCTATTGATCTTTTCAGCAGCACAGTTCATTTCTATTGATCTTTTCTGAACTATGAGGAATGTCTTCCATGCTTAGCGGTTAAGTTGGAGCGAGTCTCGCCATTTTTACGATGATACCATGTGTATGATTTATGCAAGATGATGTAGGCGTGTGGTATCCAGAGAATGTGATTAAATAACATATTAGTATCATGAGTAAGATAGAAATATGCTCTTGTTCTGACTGAATTGTAATTTTGCATACCCGGTAAAATCTGATGATGAGATGGACCTGTTGTTCAGACTCCCAACAGGTGATGGTACATGCACTCAAATCTGTTTGATTTTGAATAAATACTTCTGTCAATTGCGCTCTTATTCTGAAAATATTAGTGCAAGTGTCACCATTTTTAGCAGTCCTCCAGAAAGGCATTTGTGTTGGTCGGAATTACCCTCAATCAAACCTCATGCAGCTCTCAATCAAGCTATCTGTCACACTTTACAACCTCTCACCATTTGATTATAAATGTGCATAAGGGGGGCTGACAAGACAGATATTGCTGGGGTTGTATAAATGGACTAGAGGCCAGGTTATATGGCTGTGTTTGAGGAGGTAATTTAGGTTGAGTGGTCCTGCTATGGGTTCATTTGCTATGGGTCACCGAGGGATTATGACCGCTGGTCTGTACATTGTTGACTAGCGACCCCGTGGCCTTACAAGATTGCTGTCTGTTATTGCAGCAGTGAGAATATAAGCACGAACACACACACACACACACACCCATAAAGGCATCGACTGCACAACCACAGTAGAAAAAAAATATCTTTATCCTCCTTCATACCTGCAGACATATTCTCCACTTACAGCCTATATATTATTTATATTACAGTTTGCAAAGATCTGTGTTGTGGGCAGTAAAACTATAATCTGTGACCTGTGCTCTTAATAACTACCTCCATTAGATTTTAATGAAGTTTGAGAGTGCAGCGCTGTGTAGTTGTGGCTGCACTAAATGTTATAGATCTGAACAATGTTTACTTTTAACTAAATAGCTCCAACTTTAGTGTTGCAATCATATTTTAATGTATTGCTCTCTGTTTTCCTTCATGTTTCTTTGCAGAGTGCTCAGTTCTACAAGGTGACCACTGAGAACTACCATAAATCTGCAGACCAAGTGAATGCCAAATTCAAGTAAGTTTGCACACAGTCAGTCCAAAGTAGATCATTGCATGAAACCTCTTTTGATTTCACCCCCCAGAAGTTTGGTTGAATTAAATGCTGTGTTAGCCCCACAAATGTAGCTAAATTATGTAGCATGTTAGCTAGAGTTCCACACTGAAGCTCTTGATTTTTCATGAGGAGTCCATCCCAAGTCTGAGGCAACCACAAATGGAAAGGAAGGTCTCGTGATTCCTTTCTGCCAACACATTTTGTGTGGTAAAACTCAACCTCTGACCGAGTGGTTTAAAATGAAGCTAACTGATTCCTGCAAAACAAGGGGGACTATAAAAAGATATCAGAACACTTTCCAGGAAAACATTCTCAGTTCATGTTAATGTTTGTGTGGAAAAACAACCCCTGGAAAGACCAGATACGTTTAAAAAAAGCATGGACAAGTGAAGTTCATATTGCCCTATTTATTTGCGTACAAAAAGGAACATGGAGCAGTGTTTGACTAAAACATGACTTTAAAAGAAAAATGAAGGAAAAAACAATGTGTAATTGACGCACACATTTTCTATTATGTGAAAGTATTTATTTTCTGATCTTGGCATACTATTATCTAAAAATGATGAATTTAGTGAGATCAGAAGTCCATATGGACCACTGAATATTGAATTATGCTAGCCACACTCTTAACCTGCCTCTTTCAATCACAACCACATTAGCTCAGGCAATCAGCCAATTAGCTGATGTTGATGATGCAGTTCACTGATAAGCCTAATAGCATGCCTTTAATAGTAGACAGTAGTCTTTTTTGCTGCAAGAATAAAGTAATTGTATTAGCTTATACTTCTACTCAAATTCATATTAGGATTTATTTAGTGTACATTACAGTTGTGTATTTTCGCCCTTGTGTTCTTTATTCTCAAAAATGGGATTGTGGAGGATATATACGTAAACATCCATGGTGTCATGGATGTTTATATATCCAACACATACATGTAACTTGAAGATGCAGAACCCCTTCCCATCCATGTTCCATCTGTCTTCTTAATAAGAGGCCATTAGGCTCCATAGTAATGTAGGGAAAGTGGATGAGGATCCTGAAGGAGGTGGGGAAAGGCTCTGAGTTCACCTCTGGGGAGACTAGGATGATTGTGTTAGCTTGTCATTAGCCAGCGCTAACACTGGGATCATTGTCTCCCTCAGAAATGCTGGAAACTGATTAGCCTAGCCCACCAGGGTTTTAGCGCTAGACTGGTGGAGTCCAGAGCTGAGACTTCCCAAATCGCATTAAAGGAAAAAAAAACACTGGAATAACATTAGTGGAAAATGACAGCGCTAACTGCGAGTGAACATTGGGGTAATGTACGTGTAGTCATGTGACACCAAGGTCTACGCACAGAATGCAGTGATTGGTGGATTTGATTATAGGAGGTGCATTAGCAGGGTTTGGACTGGATTACAATAGTGGAAAGGCAGAAGAGTGTGTGTGTGCTAATGAAATGGCGGGAAGGTCTGGTGTTACAAGACAGGAACAGGGATGCAGTGAGGGGATCAGAGCTGAGGGTTAATTGGATTTAACAGGGAGTGTTTGGCCCTTTCCTTGTTTATGTGTGCGAGTTCATGCATGATGGTGTATGTTTGTATGCTCTAATATGTTGAACAGCTTTTGTGTGCGTCTTTCCTCAGAGCTGGCCCTCATATGACAGAGACCCCACAGAGATAAGATGCTATCTATAGCCTCTGTTGAGTTACAAGAGGGATTCTTTTTGTCTCATAGAGGCTTTTGATTTCCTTAGAGCTGAAAATGTCCCCTTGAGGAGGGGAAAAGGAGCTGGCACTTTATCCACACTTGATTGAATTAACATTTGATATGTTAATGTGTAAGTGTGGGAGATGACATCTTTTCTAGGATGTCTTCATATCCCCACTTTAGCTCATGTCAATGGTGAAAGAGGGCTGATGTTAGGCAGCAGTTTATTATAATAGAAGAGGATGTGTTGGACCAGATGTGGATGTCTGTCAAGAGTTGTAGCATCTGAATAAATGCTTTAAGATAATAAGGTCAGTTCGTGGGTTGGAACCAAACAGAAAGTATCAGGTTTTAAAGTGGGATTTGGGAGGAACGGTCCTGTCACAGATGAGAATCTCTCATCACTTGTATTTGAAAATACAAGTGATGGTAGCAAAAAATGATCCCTTTTGAATTACAGTGCAGCAAGAAACTCGATTTATTTTTAAATTTGTTTCTACTGACAACAGACTTGCCTTTTTGCAAGCCAGTTTCATAATGAAAAGTGAGGCACACAAGTTAACCTGATATTCTGCATAGATGTTATACACTGACTTTGACAGGTATCAGGCCAACATATGTTCCATTCATTGCAGTGGGGTCATTTTTCCTTGGCGATGTGAAAGAAATAAATTAATTTGTGAGAGGTAGGCACTCGGAGAAGGGGAGGGTGTGTGTGCTGTACAAGGTTGTGTGAATGTCTAGATGTTTGTGTGCGGTACAGCTGTTCCCTGCCGTTCTCCTGCAAAATTCCCACCAGAGTTTTTAGAGAATGATGGAGCTCTCCCAACCGGAACGCCACTGCATCACTGTGACCTCATTACATCCTCATACAATCACACTCTAAAAAAATATACATGTGCAACTATATACAGCACTGAAAAATATGTGCAGATCTGCACACTAATGAATTTTGGAAAACAAGTGCAGATGCAAGAATGTTCCCTAACATGATCTCTGAAGTGAGTATGAATGCTGATACAACTGTAAACATGCCCCTCTAGCCCCTGAATAATATATGAATCATAAACTGCCGGATGTCAACATGCTCTCAAACACCTAGACATAAGACATTAGGTTTACATTCCACCTACATATATACAACACGTAGTAGATAATGTTGTGACCTAGTATTTTAGACACGCACAAGCACATAGTATCAAAGCTTTTATTCACTTTCCCCATGACACTGGCTGTAGATAAGATTTCCCAGTTGCCTGTACGAAGACTATCTCCCTCCGCCTCTTGATTTATACGCTACCACATTCACCACTAGCTGTTTATCCAAGGCTGACGCATTATCACGCTGTCCAGCTTAAATGTGTGACCTTTACTGTGCTGCATGTATGTAAGAGCATGATGTGGGTGTGTGTGCATTTCATGTGGATATCTGCATTAAGGTCTGTGAATAAATGGCTGAAGTGACCCTATGGGGCTTTAGTCTGAAATGTAAGATGACAGGCACAGAAGAAAATGATAGATGTGTGATTACAGGGAAAGACGGTAATAAAAGAACAGCGGCATAGACCTGATCCCTCCTGTCAGTGCTAACCTTTGGCAAAGCTTTGAACTTCTTTGTTGAGATAGGGGCATTCTGTGTCAAGAGTCCCTGCAGAATTGAGATGAGGTAGTGACAGCGCGTATTGGTGAATTGGCTGGTGTGACATTGCTGTTTTATAAGAAGACCAGCCTTGAGACCAGCAGTTGTAATGTCCTATGTCCTGTTCCACTCAACATATGTGAATAACAGGATACATTGATTGCTGCTGACCGCCCTAAGAGCCACCAGAGTTCATTAAAGGAGGATGAAATACTGTGTGTAATATATACATTTCATAGAAGAGAATCTATTGTGCATTTATGGAAGGCCTCCTAAAGATTAAACACTAACTTTTGGGGCTTGAAGCCCATGTGGAAGTATTAAAAAATTGCAGTTCACCCAGCATCCTCTGGGGAGGCTCCAAAAGTGAGTCCATTGACTCCCATGTTTAAATGTCCAACTTTACAGCAGAAACACATGGTTACAGCCTCATACAGAAAACAGTTTTGATCTCTAGCGAGTTTTCTTTATGTGACAACTATACAGACTTTTAATTCTAGGAATTATCAGAAAAAAATATGCATAATTACCTTAAATGGTCAACCACTATTAATGTTTTCTGGTTAGGCTGGCATAGTTTTCTGCCTTGATTGTGACATTTGTCAAAGATCATAAAAGAAAACACATTTTTATACTTCGCTGTTCATGACTGTGTATGTGAATATGTGAGTGTTGTTTTTTTAATACATCCCCCTGTACAGTCCGCTGTAGAGAATAAAATCTCATTTTATTCTGTCACTGCTTTCCTCCCCGAGGCTACACACTCACTCCTTTTTCAGTTGTTTATTTTTTTAGCTCTTTTGAATAAATCTTTTTTTAATTTAATCCAGTTGACAATAACAGCAGCCACAGTCCTGGCTTCGTCTCTCCACACACACAAACTCACACACACAGGTGGAATAAGGAAGAGTGGAGCCAAACTTGTTGAATGCAAATGGCTCATTGTTTTTCCTCACAACAGTGGAGGTGCTGTACTGTCACGGTCAAGAGACCACACCTGACATTGTGTTTTCCTCTTTATATTATGATGGAAAAAGCAAAGCCCACTATCCACCGTTGTCATTATATGCTGACAAGTTGTACTTTTGTACTAAAACTCAAAGCCTCACGCTACATTTCCTAAATTTTACACAAAAAAAGGGAAGCTTCACGCAACCTAATGCAATCCAATCCAGTAGAACAGCATTGCAGGACTATTGCGCTGTGCCTTTGGTTCATCTCACTGAAGAGGATAAACACGCACCGTAGAAAATCCAGCAGGTTTCCTCTAAAATCCGACCGTCTGCTGCAAAATGTAAATAAGGTGCAGAGGCAGGTAGAGGCTTTCCATTTTCTTGGCAGCTCTCCTGCTTGTTTAAGGGAATAGCATTGGTGTCTCGAAATTAATGAAGTAATGATTTATTCATGTTTAATTGTGCCAAGCACAACATTTAATTACTAAAAATGACAGGAAATAATTTAGCAGACTGTGAAGGTAAGGACAGCCTGAGCAACATATCTGACCCCTCTGTCAGGTGAGGGTGAACCACAATTTTGTAGCTAGGCAACTCAGGGGCGAAGGGACAAGATGGTGGTCAGCCGAGGAGACAGAAGTCAATAACTGCTTTAAAAGCTTTTCTTTGGGCCTTAAGAGCTTCGCCTTGCTGGCTGTAAAAAGCACACACAATTCAAAGAACCTGTGTGGGCGCACACATGGACACAATGCGCATACACACTTTTTTTAGTGGCTTATTTAGTGACTTTGCTGTAATGGAAATGGTTGAGAAGCTTACTCATAACTTTTATTGCCTTTCTGATTTATTTATTATTTTGTATACAACATAGTGACACGAATGAGGGGAAAAAGTGATGTGGCGCTGGATGGCACTATGGCGCTGGATGTAAATACTGCTCGTTTACACCAAGGAGTCTCTGACCAATATAGACAGCATTTATTATAAACATTGTTTTCTCTCTTCTAATGTCCACGTAAGTGTGTATCAAAGGGTCAAAGAAGTCACACACGTCTTCTATTCCTCTCACTCACTCATCCGTCTTTGTCTCCCACAATGCTCTCTCAATACAGGAACTGTGTTTTCTGTCTTAATTTAAATCTCCTTCACTCACTCCTTCTTCGTTATTGTCTGCTTTTGCCTCACCCCTCCCTTACTTTGGCAGTCTTTTATCCTTCCTGCTTTTCTTGAATCTTTCTCTCCCTCTCTCTGTCTCCCTTTCTCTCTCGCTCTGTTTCTCTCTCTCATTCAATCTCTTATCCATGCTGATGGATTTCACTGCAGGGGGTCACTCAGGTCTGCTTTTAAAAAGCAGCGTGAGCGAAATGTGTGTCATTTTTCTCCTTAACTGGATCATTTGTATTTATTTACTCCCCTTATTACTGACGCCTGCCTTAACTAGAGAGAACATAAGGGCTTTTTAGGGGGGAACCAGCACCCAACCCTTAACCCTATTAACCCCTGAGCGGACCCAAATGATGATAAATAGACAACGTGGCGATTGGGAACTCAATCTGTTGGCAGACGAGAGTAATCCATACTGTCGATGGAGCTACAGCATGTGTTTCTCTTGGGTTAGAGCTGAATTATTGTGTTTTTTTGACAACATCTGTAACCTGGCTGCACATTAGAGTGTAAAATGGCTTCTTCCTGTTCCTGGTCAAACTCTTTTTAAACATAAACAAATTATATCATTACAACAAGTCATATTAAAACAGAAAATTTGGCTTGTGTTTGTATAGATCACATGTTCTAATTTTGTGACCATTTGACGCCCTTTATTAGTGAAAATATGGCAGAACATGTAAGAGAAAGAGGCAGTTATTTGTCTTTATTTTGACACTGTTTTGGTTTAATATGGAGCCTAAGCTGAAACTTGCTGAGGCGACAGACATGTTTGTGGTGGATACTGTCCAAGACAGGAGTAGTTCACGGAAATAAATACACTAGCTCTGATTAAAAAAAAAAATGTTTCAACTAATGACATCTGTAACGTTCATGGCACTGTGTCACTGATTTAGTGTTATAACCTGAGCGGAGAAAAGGCTTTTTAAAACCTGTTTGAGCAAAGTCATCAAACATGTTCTCATATATGAGATTTTAATATCCCACTGACCATTTAAATTGCAGTTACAGCTCCCTTCCTGTTCATTTAGATAGTGACCTGGTCTTGTTAACCTGAAATACTGCCTGGGGTGGTGTTACTAAGATGGCTGCTGAATGGGAAGACTTTTTCCATAAGGACTCTCATTTAGTGTGTTGGAGGAAGAAGTGCTCTTTTTGCTATTGAAGGAAAACTTTTACAACACTCCTCTGCAGTCATTTCATCCAATCAGCACTCCCTTTTGCAAGCGGACAGGTTAATGTAATCCACTATTAGAGTGGACAGCGTCCCCTTCACCCCTGCATATCCCTGTGTGCTTTTCCTCATCTTTGTTTGGAAGTGTCCTAAATTATGACAGATGAACGTACCTGTTCGCACATGTGTCTCACACTTTGTTCAGCTGTTGAAGCATGGCGCATCAGTAACAGAGATCTATGAATGTCATTTTGCCGCATAGCTCTGCGATGCTTCAACAGATGGTAGTCATGGCCAATATGTGTAGGTTTGAAAAATGGACTGATACTGTTCCTGGTACTGGTCTATTGGCTTAACACATGCATATTGTATGAAAATCCAGACATCGATCTTAATGCGTCCTCCAGCCTCCAGTCAATATGTTCTTTGAGGAATATAGCCGTAGCCATAAACCCATCGGAATATGTCCCCTTCATGGAAAATGTGCTGACTTGTGCAGCAGGAGACTTGAAAGAAGGGGACTGTGTTATGTGATAGAGGGACACCTTGAGGAAGGAGACGAACAGCGAGAGAGATCTGTTTTACTTTATTACACGCTGAGTGAGACAGTTTCAGTTCTTGCCTCATTTTTGTTCCCTCCTTAAGTAAACATTTTACAATGCGAGAGAGAACATTTTCTCTGCTTCTTCTGTACAATGTCTAACAAACATACCTCAGCTAATAACTTCCTCTTTATATAGCATCTTTTCTAAGCAAAACATCCCCCACTGTGGCTGTCCACTGCCCTTTATTTACTTTCTCTTTCACCTTTTCTCTTCTTATTGTGATTTATGACACACAGCTGAGAAACTGTAATGTAGATATCTCTCCTCCCTTTCATTCTTGTCTCTATCGGTGGATCAAGGCTATAGGGACTTTGTGTGTGTGTGTTTTTATGTAGGAGGTTGGGCTGGGTGAGGAGTTGTTATAAAGACCTTTACTGCTACTGATGGCACGAGTCGAGACCTCTATATGACTGTTTAGATTTACTGTCTCTGGGGGTGCAGCGGGTGCAGTGCACACACACACACACAGAGAGAGAGAGAGTGCAAATAATAAAATAATAACCAACTATATCTGACCCGATGTCTCTATTTGTTTCAGTGTCTCCTACCACATGCAGTTTTATTAAATATCCCATGAAGCTCAGGGGTGGAGGGAGGGAATCAAGGAGAAAGAAATGAAAGATGCTGGAACAGGGGAAGGGGGAGGCAGTGGGTGTATGTGGGACATTTATTGGCACTGACTGGTTCTATAATCTGTTGAATAATTTTTTGATTTGTATGTAGAGACATTTATTGCGCTGTAGCATTGCAGTTTTTTTAATCTGAATGTGGATGCTTGATTGACAACTGCAGAGTGACTGTGTTGTGATGGATTCAGGGGTAAAGTGCAGCAGGCACTGTGACAAGGAGAAATTGAGGTGACAAGATTAATAAATAACATTTGAACTTGCGAATAGGTAAAACCATAATTGATGTAGCACTCTTCTAGCCTCTAAATATCATTAATATTAAAGTCTGAAAAGGGAAAATCACTTTTCACCCATGAGCTCTTGTTGCTGGCCGTTTCTTGGGATGACGGGTCATCTTCCTGGCTCTCTTTGCCAAGTTTGAGTTCAGGGGCCCATTTCTTCACTATGCTGTTAGAAGGATCACATCCAGTGATGTTGCCAGCTCGACCTCGTGTACCACCCTGAATGATAATCCCCCGAAACCAAGGTGGCAGATGATGGCAGGAAGGCTGATATTGTGGATTTTCTCAGACAGAACTTTGAGTTTAAAATTAGCTGAACAACCCATCTTCTTACGTAGGCCACAGACTTAGCAATTTGCCACAGTGTGAGTAAAACCAGGGATGAAAAATGACTTTTGTCACAACTATAAAGAGGTTTCGCTTTGGAAATTTGTTTATGAAATCCTTACTCAGGTTACATGAGAACAGGATGATGAATGTAATTCTATAATAACGATAAAAAGAGCCAAACTGTTTCATCCTCATGTCATTTGTATGTCGTTTTATATTATTTGCTGCGTTTCATAGTACATGAAAGGTAAATTACGGTTAGAGCATGTTGGTTTTTCTTGCACCAGCGTGCCTCTTTGCAGCAGTCACACCTTAGTAAATGACATGAGATCATTTATGTAAAACTGAAGAGGAGGAAGGGAAGGTTGTAGTCACTCCTTATGGCCTCTGTGTGGTTGGCAGCAGGAACTTAATGTTAATCTTAATGATAGATGATAGAGGATGCTGCGTGCTGCTGTGGAGTGTGTGTGACAGTGTTATTGTCTCTATGATTAACTCAAACACTGTCTCAGCTCCTTCCCCTCAGAGAGAACCAGAGAGCAAGCAAAAATAAAAGTACCACTGTTTAGTTCCTCACCAAGGAATAGTCCTCACTTCCATCCACCCTCCCTTCTTCTATCGTCCTCGCTCTCTCTCTCCCTCCCTCTCTCTTTCTCTCAGAGGCCATTACTGGTGATAAACACTGTGGTTTGTATCAGCAGGATGCACCTGGCATTAAAGCCAACGCTTAAGAAAGTAATTAGTGGGTGTATGTGGCTCCCACCGTCCCTGTAGATGCCCATAGGCGGTGTAATAAATGAGCGCCAAGATCCATAGGAATAGGATGGCAGTGATTTCTGCTAGCACTGCTGTCATCGTTCAATACCCTGACGCAGAGCAATGGCCTTGTCATGCCTCCTAGCAAATGACTGAATTTCCCCCTGATGGATCCACAAATGCAAAACCTTCTCTTCACCTAACACTATAATGTTTCAGTCGGCACTGAAAGCAGTAAATGTCAGGTATTATTCTGGTGGAGAAGCTGCAGTGGAATTATCCAACTTTTGAAAAAATAGTCTCACTTTTGAGGAAACATGCTGAAGCTTCTTACAGGGATATTTAGTGTTGCAGGTTTCATCAACCTGTTAAATCTCTTCATTCAGACATATCCATGGCAGTGCCGGATAGAGAGCCATTGTGAGCATGCGGTTTCTGCCAGATTGGGAATTGTTCTGTGCTTGCCGATTCTTCTTTCACAGCATGGCCCCTTACTGCCTGTCATGCAGGCATTATGTCTCCTTGCAGACCCCGTAGTTGTTCTTATACTACTTTTAGGTGCACCTCGAGTCCACCTTACTCTTGTTCCAATTCCCCTTGTACATTTGTCTTTCCAGGACACGTGGTGTAGATACAAGCATGTACTTCACTTCAACTCACTAATAGACATAACTTCTTTAAGGATTGTTTTACGTAGCCGCTGAGCACATTACTGCATAGTGAATATTGTGTATTGATTGTTCCCGCTCCTGTTAAAGTAGCCGAATAAGTGGAGAGCACCTCTCATATTGTCACAAATTGTCACTGACCTGCACCGACAAGGACTATAGATTTTTTGTACCACTCCCTAACAAATATGTCCATACGCACATATGTACACATCTCCTCTGCAGCAGCTTCCTGCTGCATTGCACCCTGGGTAATGACCCATGCGACCAATCCCCTGCTTTGCATCCAGCAGGAGGGTAATATCTCTCTCCGGGGGGCAAATCAAACATCTGATTCTGACTACGGGGGCTCAGCCCCCCCCCCCCCCAAATATTCCTTTGAGATCTCCAGAGTTGCTGACAAGCAAATTCTCTTTGTCTTTCACACCCACGCAAGGCACGTTTACTGAGGCAGATGGAGTGTCCTGAGCACTGGTGTGAGCAAAACGATGACACCACCATTAGCATAATAGCCCAAGCATGTGCATGAGTCGTCATTATAGATTTTTATGGGGTGTGAGAAGAGACAGACAAAAGCAGTTAACACCCGGGCCAAAGGCACCAGCACTGGTAGGACGACACACTGCTTAGATTGGCTTAAAGGATCTAAGCCATGCATACATCAAGCAAGAACAGTCCCATTTATGGTAAATGCACTGAAGTTTAGCGTAGCATCTGTCATTAGAAGTCCCATTATCTGGTTTATACCAGCTACGATAGCCGCACTAAAGCAGCAGACCTCAAGGACGGACCCTGTATGCTAAACTGGTCACATATAGCAGAGGAATTAGCATTCACACTGTAACAACAACATCCTGTAAATGGTTGACACTTTCAGGGAGCTATTCTGAATCAATAGATAGATACTCTCACAGTAGAGTGATCAATACTCCCTTCTGTAAGAGATTTTTTAGTGGTAAGACATAAAGAGTAGAGACTAATTCACCAGGAGGGTATACTTAGCTCACAGGTAATTTCAATCTCATCATCATTATCATCATCCCATTGTAAACTGATGATCTTTTCTTCATTCACACTGCATTAGCATCTACTTTGTAGACTTGGCTCCTTCCTTTGTGCAGTCCAAAGGCACTGAAGGATCCCTCATTTCAGGGCAAGAAGCCATTGTTGGATTGTGTGTTTCTACAAAAACCCCTACCCTCCCTGTTGATATGTTGGAGTGCACACATTGGCTTGGTCATCACAGCAGGCAGTGGAGGCAAGACTGACCTCTGACCCTCCTCCCAGCAGATACAGTAGTACTGATTCTTGCTTCAGGTGGTTTGAACTGGAAGGACAGTAATAATAGAAAACGCCGGGGGGCACACACACACACTCACAATAGACTGAAGTGCACTCTGACACCAGCATAGGCTCTGTTGCTGGAAAAAAAGGACCATCAGCAGGATCATTTTCCAAACTAACAATATCTAACAGTTTCTATTGTTCTTAGTTTTTATAGCTCACATTCATATATCAGTTTTATATCTATCCCCTTACCTTTAACATCCCTCACACTTTTCCTCCCCTCCCCTTTAACGCCATATTTTTCCCAATTTTCACACATATATGTTCTCCCTCTCACCCCCTGCAGGAGGTATGAGATGTATCCTGTGTGTGCAGATCTGCAGGGCCAGATCCTTGCCTGCTACAAGGATAACGTAGGAAAAACCCTCAACTGCTCCAACATAGCAGCTCTCTACCTTCAGTGTGTTAACAATGCTAAACAGGTAAGTATTTATTATAAGGTATATAGTATTATAAGGAAGCAACTGATTTTTTATTGCTAATAATAACAATATACATGATGCAATCAAAGTTATTTTATGATAGCTTTGTAAAATATTCAGAACGCTATTGTAGCTGTTACATTTACCTAAATAATGTAACAGATGTTCATTTATATGTAAATGTATGAACCTTTATACACAGCAGGATAAAAAAATGATGCTAACTGGATGTGTGTTATAAGCTGAGCTGTTTTTAAATGAGGATGTGAGTGAAAACCATTAAAATAACAGTTTTTATCCTCTTTATAAAGACTGACAAGTCTGTGCATGCACCCCTATGGACAGACAATATGTAAGTTGTGGCACGTTCTAATCTGGTTGTGTAGATTTTAGTGGAATCAGTGTCTGTGTGTGTTATAAAGTAGCCCCATGTGTAGCTACAGGATACGTCATTGATAGCTAGGCTAGAGCAGGCATTCCTTTTTAAGTGTCTAAATGAATTAATATAGGACACATACACACTGGCATCCATTTACATGCTCCTTGCTTTTAGACTGGAGAATATAATTTCCATTGGGCTGCTGGCGCCTGAGTAAAGCTCACTCTGAATAGCCAGTTTAAACCTTACAGTCTATTTCCATAATACCTGCTGACACCTGCGTTCCCCTGACCATGTCTCTGTGTGTGTTTTAATGCAATAAAACCCAGAAAGGGAGCAGCTAATAGTTGGATACCGCTGTCCTCTCCATGCTCTGTCCTTTCATTGCTGAGTGCAAATGTTTTTTGTGCTCTGTCTCCTACAGTCAAACACTGTATGGTAATGGTAATGTCACTTAGGTTGATATTAACTTGATATTTCCCCCTCTCCCATGTTGCAATATGTAACATCCATTGCCAAGACTATATTTGCATTCATAGAGCTTTTCTATTAGATTTTTTTTACAATTGCATTGTTTTCCCAGAAATGGAGGGAAACTGAGTTTTGTGTCTCTCTCTCGCACTCGTAGGTATAAGAATTTGATCTAAAAGTCAGACGCAGGCAGATTTTTAAGTTATATATCATGTAAATTGCACAATGTTTTATTCATTGCAATGTGCACACGTTTAAGGGCGCTACCTGTAGCCTCGTCAGGATTCAGCAAGGGTATGTTCACAGTCCGGATGCTGTTATGATCTTGTAAATTGTTTGGAAGCAAGCCTGAGACGATATGGTAATCCGCTTGTGTTTATCACCCCGCAGCAATCACAGCGCACTCCTGTTCGTCTGTGCTTATCTGTCTAAGACTTGCTTTTAAAGTCATTAAGTGCAAAAGAAACAGTTCTGTGATAAGGCTTTAAAGGAATAATATGCGGAATTACACAGCCGACAAAACATGGGGGAAGGAATGAAGTAGGATTGATATGAGCCGATGCAGCTTCACGATTAGGATGTTTACACAGCTTTATCAGAGCCAGGCAGGAAGCCGCTCCAAGAGACCAATGTCAAAGGACGTGACTTTGACCTCTGGAGGTCAGAAGATCTAAACGTTCCCTCAAACAGACGTCTCTCACCTCCTCGCCCTCTCGGTTAAAGATGCTTGATAACATGGCTCAAAGAAAATCTCTTTCCCCTTCTTCGTCCTTCCCCTTCAAATCTGAAATTCCACTGAAAACAGCAGCGCCATGGTTATAGCTAGGGATGTCCAAGATGCCATCTCACCAAGGATGAAAACCAAATCCCCAAAATCTCCATTTTAACAATATTGACCCCTCAACTGGAGACAGCCGAGACAGAAGCGTTGTCATCTGCTTGGTTTTTGTCGCTGATAATTAGCGTCCTTATCGCCACAGTCAGTGATAACATTTAGACCCACTTTCCTTCTCTTTTGTGCCCTCTACGCCCCCAACGCCATCCCTCCATCCACTATCCCTTCACATTTCTAATGCATTCAGCACTTAACAGGTCTGATAGCAAACAGTGAGGAAGAGGCAGCCGAAGGACAGATAAAGTCTCTCCTTCCTTCTCTCTCCCTCTCTCTCTGTGAATAGGAGTTTATCACAGAGGCCGATCTCCATCCACTGCTTGCCTCCTCATTCCATATTCTCACTGCATGACTGCCTTCTTGCTCCCTATCTTTTCCCTCTTCACTTCATTTTTTAGACTGACCCCTCCATCTTCCTTTTTTGTCTCTCAAACGGCTTAGCTAGCTTCGTGTTTGTGGTTTTTGAAAAGGCTGAAATGAAAACCAGCACCAACATCATTTTATTACACACATCGTTTCAATCAATGGTCCTCTTAAGTACTTTAATCATTTAATTTCAGCACTTCAAGCCATTAAATCTTGGCTCAGCTTTTGATATAATAGATGTTTATGATTATATTAAATGATCGTGTCTGTAATAAAATTGTGCTCAGAAGGTTAATTGCTAAAATGTAGAAACATGGTGGCACCTCTATAAAGAAGTCAGATGCTGTCAGCAAAAAAAACTTTAGTGGTCGCCATCGTAAGTTCAGTTTTCTCTGAGAAAGAGCAGCTAACAGAGTTGCCAAGCAACGGTACACATTTCAATCCCTGAAGTGTTCACTAGCATCCTTTTTTTGACCAATAATAACACTGCTGACCACATCTCAGCGATCGCTTTAACATCCTGACCTGCTTTTTTTTTCTTCTAAAGACCACCAGCTTGCAACAAAACTGTCCTGTAGCTGTTTTCACAGTGCACTAGGAGCAACTGTTTTTTATCAATAGTCATTTTATGGTCGGATCAATAGTGTGGAAAATAAACACCTCTAGAGAAATGTTACAAACTCATCCGATACACAGCACCGTTATTAAAGCGGCGAGTGAAGAAGCAGATTTTTTTTCTCTACATGATTCCCTTCTTATGTCCCTCGTTTTTTTTTTCCTCTCACTCGTCTTCTCTTAGGCTGTTTTCATCCAGTGGCACCTGCTGCAATAGGCCGGTTCAAATGGTTATTGACAGGCAGTGCTGGGGATTTGTGGTTGCACTTATCACTAACATGGAATCCTGTGCCCTTGGGTCCTTTTTCTACTTCTTGAACTCACTTCATCCTCTTCTCTTTTATTGTACTCTCAGGCCATCCTCTCTTTGTCTCATCTCTCATGTGTGAAATAAAATCTTTCTCCTCCGTTTGCCTGTTTTTATATTTTCTTGTTTGTCTTTCTGTCTCTCATGAATTTTCCTTCTCTGTTTTTCTCTGCAGAACAAGTTGAGAACCGGGGGTTAAGGGATCCAGAGTGAAAGAAAGATGGAAGCAATGAAGAGTTTATTGTGGGGGGATTACTGATTATTGACCGTCTGACAGACAGATTTAACTGGAGTGGAGGAAGAGTGGAATGAGTCAGCACCAAGACACACACCCTCAAAATCCTGTGGAGAAACCGAACCAGACCCGAACCAGACCAGAGGCACTAAAAACAGCACCCTGACAGAGAAAAAGACACCTTTTTCCTTTGATCCCCGCCTCTTTAACCCTTCGTCTATCTCTCCTGTGAGTATGGCAGAGGGGCACTGACACTGTCCGATGTTTTGGAGACACGAGGACTTACCAGATCCAACAGGGCCGAGCTTGGCCCCCTCGAAGGAGGATTAAGTGGGACCACTTAAAAGAAAGCCAGCCACCTCTGTCACAAGTCACAGCCACGCTCACTCCAAATATAAGTCTATTTTTACTGAATCCTATTATGTTTCCCCCACTCCTGTTGTATTGTTGTGTTCACAAAAACATCTGTTTGTTTGATGTTAATAATATAACTTGTTGAGTTTTCATCCAGACTAACACTTGTGACAATGTCTGATCAGAGGAAATAAAAAGAGATCAAACAAAACAGGAACTGTTGTTGAACTTTTCTCTATAAATATTCAGTGGCCAGCGTCTCTCCTGTGTGTGTGTGTTTTATGCTAATTGCATTAAATTAACCATTTTTGATGGATACACGCAGCCTTTGTGTTTACACAATGACATTTTGCCAAATGTCTGTGAATGAGGCCAAGAGAGAGCAGGAGCAGGGGGAAATACTTGTCTCAGATGTTGTGGTTCATCATCTATCGTTCTCTTTGTTTCTCTGATTTCTTTATGTAGCTGTGTTGTGCCAATCCTCTGCCTGCTTCAGCTATTCAACAAAAGTAAAAAAAAGCAGGGATCTCTACCTCTTGCTTATCCCCTCATTGTCCCTCTTTCCGTTTACTTATCTACTTCTGTCTGCCCGTCTTTCTTTCTTTCTTTCTGGAGTGTGTTTCTTCTCTGCTCAGTCTCGCAGGCTAATGTTGCCTTGGAGGAGACGGCTTCTCCACGCTGTCTGCACTCTGCCAGACTCTCTGGGTTAACTGGATAGGCAGACACTGTGTGTGTGTGTGTGTGTGTGCTTTGACACTGTGTGTGTGAGTGGAGTGGTAATGCAGCCACTTTTTTAAGCTGCAGTAAGAGTTGGTGTGTGTGCATGTGGATGTCAGAGGGACCCCGTCTGGGTTTGATGTGGACGCAGGTGAGACGTTATCTTAATTCTGCATCAGAAGAAGAAGCTGTGTGTGTGTGTGATGGATGGACAGAGCGAGAGACGGCTGTGTGTGTGTGTATGCATGCATGTGATTCGTTGTGAATAATACCCCTCTGTCCGTCAGTCAGCTGTCCTTTTGCTTTTTGACTTGTGGAGTCTCAAAGGGGTTAGGGGTTGACTTCTATTATGTGTGTGTGTGTGTGTTGGAGGGGTTTTCTAAAGGTTGGGGATAATGGGTATTGGAGTTCATGGCAGGTGTTTCTCCACAGAACAGACTAAGCCCATCTTTTTTCCCAGCTTATTTTCACACTGACACAAGCCGTAGGACTTTGACCGTATAGCCGTGGAGAAGTGATTTAACAGTGTATTCTCTCTCTAATGAGATTATGTCCCCTCTAATATAATTAAAGGGTGATTAAAATCATGAGATGATCTTAACATGTGGCTAACTATTTTCTGTTTTAAAGGACGCTCCAACGACCTCAACTACCTTTTAATAATTTGTATCTTTGTCTAGATGGTCTGTCTTTGTTTTGTTTATTAGACTAACTTTGTTGTCTCTTAATCCTGCTCTCTAGTCGACATTTATTCATAATGATGATGCCGTACTGCCTCTGCCCGTTGGAAAATGGTGCCATCTTGGAACCAGAGCCTGTGCAGTAGAGGTCAAGAGCCAAAGCCACATCGTGACTTCTGCGTCAAGCATGCTCATTCTTCATCTTTTTGCATATCTTAGCTGCTCCACTGGCTGCTGATCAACAACATATTACAAAGATGAGCACAAATGTGTGATAAAAGCTAGTTAACAAGGCCTAAAACGTCGCTCGGAAGGAGTTTTGTTTGATTTCACCTTGGAACATGAAAGAGGTGGAGTTTATGGCCTATACTGCCAGCCAGCATAGGGGCAAGCTACGTGTTTTAGCTTCACTTTTGAGGAGCTGTCATGTCGTCAATGTTTCTAGACAACCTATGCCCGCCACTTGTCCATCAACATGGTTGTAAGTCTTGACCCACTCATGAAAAGTGGTATAGTTCTGCTGTATTAACTCTTTAGAGTGGATTTTGTGGCTTTAATTTGATGACACTAGAAACATTACAGAAAATCTGCTATTTAAAATAGTTGGTGTTAAGTAACATTTTAGGTGAAATAAATAAGTGAGCAGAATGAGCAACAAAAATATTGTGGCTGCCATGTCCTTGAGAACTGAGCTGCTGCTCAGTGATTCTGTAGAGAAGCTGCAAACAGTGGGAGCAGGCAGTGTCAGAATTCTGGAGGGTGGAGGTGATGGAGGTGGTGTTTGGAGAAAAAGGTGAAATTCATTTTCCAAGGTAAATAAAAACATCAGACTTCTCTTTTTAAAGGGATTTTTAAGATCATCCAGTTATTTTTAATGTCCAGAACACATCAGTGATCTGTGATGACACAGCATGGCTCTCTGCACCTCTATCTGCCTTTATATGTTATTTATATCGGTGGGCCTTATAGACTGTCCTTTCAGTGCCATCTGAAAGGACAGTCTCTGCGTGAACAGTGAATCTTTGTTACTGTGACCAACACCAGTTCCTGTATAGGACTGTGTAAAGCGATTAGGATAAAGCTACAATTTCACTTCTGTGCTTTTATTATATTTCAATCCTCTGTTCTCTAAAGAAGCCCGATAGGGGGAAAAAAAAAACCACCAGAATGCACTCAACTCTGCAATACAAAAGACAACATCCTCCACCATGATGACTAATCACATTTGATTTAATGACCTTCTCCTTTAAAGTTTCCCCACACTTGCTCTGCAGCTCTTATCCTCCTGTGTGTATCTCTGTCTGTTGTGTTTGAATTTACTCCCTTTTTTTGTTCTTTTGTTCTGCCTCCTGCTGCTCCTTTCCTTACTTTTCTCCCGACTTCTTTCTTTCTCTCACTCTTTCGAACTCATCCAGGATGTAAAAGAATAGGCAGGCAGCCTGAGGGGCGGATCTGTTGGCGGTGATTGGCCCTCCTTGCTTGCCAATGAGGTGTGAAGCGTCTGCCATGCTGCTGTAACTCTTCTCTGAGGGCCACCCTCGCCTCCTCTCTACACACACACACACACACACACACAGCTTTGCACAATATGCTTCAAATAGATATGAGAAGTGCTTGACAAATGTATTCACCCACACAAATGAAATGCAGGAGACACTATGGAAATGCAGTTATGCTTATAGGTAAGGACACGTCTTCCGGTTTTGGACTTAAGAAACACACACATACACACACATGGAAATGTTCTTGGTTGCCAGCAATGCCAGTGGGGCCTACAGATGAGAGCAGACAGTCATACACTCCATTCTAGTAATGGGCAGGCAGATGGCAGGCTGCTCTGTAGCCTCTGCTTAGGCTGATGGCTCTATTCATCAGACTGCTACGCCCTCCCTGCAGCCCTGCACCGGGCTACAATTTATAGAGCTCTCTTTCTCCATGGCTCTCCCCTCTGCTGTTCTCACTCTTATTTATTTGTTCTTTTTTGTTTTTGTCTGCACCTCTTCTCCTATTCTGTCCCAGTCTGTGTCGGTGTCTGTCTGCTTGGCACCACAAAAGGATGTTTTTTTTTTTCAGCTCGAACTTCTGCTGCTGAGGGAGTAAGTTATTGGCTCTGTTTAAGAAAGTGCTACTACCTTCCTGTTTTTTTGGCAGACTCAAGTTTTGGTCATGTAAACACCTTCTTTTTTTGGGGGGGAGGCAGAGCTGCTCGGTGGTTTAGGAGGTCTCACTGGAGTGACTCAAACTTTCTGAGCCAGTTTGCGGCAGTGTAAACAGTCTATAGGAGAAACTTGGGGGAAATGCTTGTTTGCTTTCTTACAGAAAGTAAGATGTATGCAAATTTAAGTTTTAACTACCCATCTCAGTTAATGTGCAAAGTTTGATTATGCCAGTAATGTGGGTTTTGGGGCACCAGAAGTGGGAATGTGGCACTCAGAAATGTCTCTTAGTTGGTGACATTATCACACAGTCATATTTTTGTTCATTATGCAACACATCATATATTTGGTTGATAATACATCCTCCAGATATGACACATGGTTACATTACCCAATCATAGGTTCAATACAGCCACATGCAACACAGAGGGCTTTCATTCAGGAGTCTGAGGTTCAAGTCCACCTGACACTGAGAGCTGTTTTATTTTTTACTGAGTGTTATGTTTCTTTTCACCTGTGGTTAAGTTTCATTTTTAATCACGACTGGGTTTGACATTAAAACTACTGGTTAAGGTTAGGCCTTAAAAAACAGGGTAAGGGGTTACAAATTCATAACATCTAGCACATTTTACAATGAAAACCACCCAGGGATACAGTGGAACAAATACGCACATGCTATATTTTCAAGGTCTAAAATATATCACCCTCTGTGAGTAGACCTTCATGAAAAAGTTGTATACCACATGGGACTTGTAAAAGTGATGCTCCTGAATTATCCACCATCATCCTTATGTGACCTCACATAGCAAGCTTTAAGTTACTCACTCATGGCTGCAGTGATCCAGACCAATTAACATCCGATTGGTAGAAGTTAGCCTGAGATAAACTGTGATGGCTCACACAATGAAACCTAGGATGACCTCACTGTGTTAACATAAATTGCTGTTATGAGGACAGCATGTCAGTTTGAGGTACTTTAATTATGTATAAATGCTCTCAGGTTTGCTGCCCTGGTGTGAAGAAGCTACAGAGGTAAAGAGCTGCGGGTAGCTCTGTGTGTGTGTGTGTGTGGCCGTATGAAGGGAAAGACAGAGGTGCAGTGAGTGAGAGTTTAGCTTTGACTCTGCGTTTCCCTCCAGAGATAAAGTGAGCGGTAATGAGACCCTGAGCTGCTGTGAGACAGCAGGACCGCCATGGGATGAGGATGACCTTGTACGGAAGACCACACACACGCAAACACTCCCACACACCCAACTACTTGTTAATACAGAAAAACTCCTTCCTGTGACAAAATCTTACAGGTGCACCACATTTTTTTAGCTTTTATGTGACTTAGGCTATGGTGCTTTAACTCCATTTTTAAGGTCAAAGACAACTGCATCAGGGGAAATAATGCAAATAATAACAGATTGCAAGTTTAAAGTGTGTCTTTGTTCTTCAAAATGATGATACACATGATGATGTACAGTAGCAAAAACACCAGCTCATGGGAAAAGACCGAGACAAAAGTTTAATCATGAGGAATAAACTATGTGCCTCTATTTGACAATTCATACTTCTGGTTTATTTTTTGGTTCTTTGGCACATGAACATTAAGCATTTAGATCTTTTTTTCATCAATGAAATAACCAACAATGCCCTGAATTCTTAACAGAGATGCCCAACAGCGATCAGCTGAACTTGCACATGGAGGTTAGATGCTCCCTACATGTCAGGAAATGCCATAAGCCACTGGCTACTAAACCTGTTACATGGCCCCACACAAGCCTATCCACCCGTGACCTTATAAGAAGCCAGTTTTAGACTAATCCATGCAAGTGTAAAAAATGTTTTCTCACCCTTCAAAAGGGGATTTAAATTACTTTACACACACACATAACTCGAGCTGTGCCTGTGTTGTGATGTGCAGCTGGCGCCTGGAGCCCTAATTCTGTCCACAAGCCCAATTCACTTGGGTGACTGGGGTCCGTTTGTGTGCAGCGTCCTCGGCTCACATCATCGTCTGATGAGGACTACACATGAAATGTCGAGGGAGATGTGTCAGCAGATAAATACATGCAGCTGTGGTTAAATACAAACACAGAGTGATGCAGAGACACACGTGCTGCAGTTATTTATTATTTACAATATGACTACAACTATTGCACATGCACGCCTTTATATGGTAAGCAAAAGGCTGGAGGGCAAATGGAGATATTGCACATTAAAACGCACACACACACACTGAAGCATGCTTTGTATTTTATACCTCATTGTCCCAGTTTAAAGTGCCTGGAGGCAACACAGACTCGCAATCTAACCTGATTATCTCCATTTGATGGGTCATACTGGGATGGGTGGCACCATGGGGTCATCATCACACATACATCTGTGCAACACAGTCAACAATAAATCCAGCTGGGTAATATTTCCAATTGGTGTTTAGAGCTGCTGTATTGGTTGATGTGTGTGTACATTCATGCATGTATACATATATACATATATATATATTAAATTTACATTTATTCCTCCCTTAACCTTCTTCTACCCAAGCCCACCATGCACACCCCTTCCTTACCAAGTCTCCCATCAGGCCCTGCAGAGTCGCTCTTCACTGGAGTGGAGGCGTCCTGAGTGTCAACTAATCAAAGGCCCTTTCATGGACAAAGACTGATGGCTTAATTAGGACTGCTAATGTTAATCACACTTAAATATTTATAAGGAGGAATTCTTTTGTTTAGCCTTGACCTTTCTGTGGAGCTCATTAACATGGTTGTTATTGCTGCTGGTGTTGCAGTGTTTCTCTTAAACATGGCCGCAGCATTTGCCCCCTGCATGGCGGTTATTGATTTTTGATAGAGCAGACATGGTGCTGTGTTAACGCTTTGTTTGAGTGACATCGGTTTATCAGGTTGAGTTTAACCCTGGAGGTGTGTGTGTGTTTGTGTTGCAGTGGCCCGAGGGGAAATATCTTATCAATAAAGGGAGCTCATTGTGTTTAAGTAGCACTGAAGGCAAGAGAAGAAGATTCATAAACAGCTCAGCACTTTCACTGAATCTCATGATTGCAATGCAATTATTTGTTACACACACACACACACACACACACACTCACACACACTTGACCGTTGTTTCTTACCCCCACTTGCACAGAGCCAGAGGCAAAAACTTCCATTACTGTAGGATATATACTGGATAGCACAGCACTTGTGGGTTAATTGTAGAGGACACAAAGGATAACAGCATCCTATCAGTAGCATCAGCTGCAGCACGTTCAGCATCACAGAATGAATTCGGCTAGTTTAAGATACCATAAACTCATACTAATGACATGTGCTTTGGGGTAATAAACATTTTCTGCTCTGAGGGGAAAATCATTGTGCTGTGGTGTTTTAATGAAAACCATAAATCATTCATTGTTATTCTCTCAATTGAATATGTTCAGAGAGTGAGTCCCTGCTTAAACTTTCTGGATTTTACGTAAATTACCCCTCAGCCTCACCAAGCCCAATTTCTACCAGCATCGGTACACTGCCCAAGGTACTCGACTGTTTTCAGCAGATCTAATTATTTCATTTGTGAGTAGAAGAATGGACTCTTGTGCACCATAGATATGAATTCATTCTAAAGTATGTTTGCAAAGTTTATTTTGTTCCCATGTGGAGTGGCCTGATAAAAAAAAAAAAAACTAAAGTGCTTTGAATACTATATCAGAAATCCTATGTACAGCATGTCCGAGTCAGCACTATCTGAGAAATCCTGGCCTTTGTGCAGTCAGCTGCTGCCTCCAGGGTTTATCATCCTATGAGGACACAGTGGCAACACTGGTGGAGTACACTCCTCCCTACAGCAGGGTGGAGAAGCAGTGTGCTGAATTCAAACACCCATCTGAATCACATGTTTTCTTCCATAGAGAAAATCACCATGACAACGGCATGCACTGCACCTAGGATCTAGTACCGCAAAAGACGAGTCCTGTGTTTGTCTCTTTCATAACGTGTGTGTGTGTGTGTTAGGAGAATTCCATGGTAATTATTACATCCCTGTAAAATGCTTTCTGTCATGAAATGTGTGTGTATGTGTGTAATGACAACATGTGGGCTTCTGATGTAGCATTGACTTGCAGGGAAAGTTTCTATAGGTGTGTAAAAGTCTCATGTGTTTTGTGAAAAGTTTAAGCCTTCTGAGTCTGGAGGACACTTGTTGACACCACACTTTGTTTAAATGTGGAGATGTAATGCACAGACTTTTAGAAATAATGAATTTTGTTTCAGATTTATTACAACTTTTTAAGAAATGTTGCCATCTCTTCTCCCAGGACTATACATTTTGTTGTACTCACTAGTTTTATGATTAAAAATTCATTAGGTGAAATTCATAATTGCTCAGTTTACCTGTTAGTGTGTCTGTTGAGTACGAGAGAAAGAGTTATTGAATAACCATGCAGCCAGATTGAAAGCAGCCACTCTGTAATCACTAAAAGACGTTTGGGAAGTGACCATAAGCACTTCAAAACCACCTACGTGTTTCACAATCAGACCAATGAATAAAAGATTTGAATTTTAAGTGCCTAGATTTGGAATTTAAAACAAGTTGAGAAGTGGAACTGTATGTGGAACAAAACCAAGAAAAAAAATTATACCAAATAGATTTTTGTGGCGACTGCTGCTGCCCCTCCTCCTGCACTTGTGGAGGTGGAATTGAAAATCAGCTGTCAGTGTGTCTTTTCTTTGGGAGTGAGATGGAGGAGCAGGTGCAAACACATTTTCAATCTGAAGTTGTCTTTTTTATGTTTTAACCATTGATATGTGAAGGACTATATAAATATCTATATAGATATCTTTTCTTTTCCTGGCACCACCACCAGCATGATTTCTGTCCATTACAGCCTGATCCCACAGAGACTGTGATCACACCAGGCCACAACACAGCCTGGTGTTTCCCACTGAGAGAAGCACAGCCTTTTATTTAGTAATATAAAGAAATGCAAATATGTTTTTTTAGCTGTTTAATATGCTGAAGACGTGAGCTGGAAATATCTTTCAAGGGGGGAAAAAGCATATAACCTCAGCTTGAGGCAGTGAGCACTGAAACCTGATAAAGACATTATAGATCTGTTTTTTCCCCATGATTTACAATCATTTCCGTTACCATAGCAGCAGATAGAAAACCAGATGTCCGATTTTATAACAGTAGGCATGGTGTCATTGTTTACAAATCAGGTTACATTAGACAGTATTTAATGTGACTGAAAATAGAATAGAACTTCTCTTACTGAATCTAAACACAATAAAGTGTAACAGCGCGGGCTTTATCTCAGGCTGTGTAGAATGTATGTGTCATGCATCTATGACATACACTGTATTCTCCCTTGCACATGTCAGTGTCTTTATATTGACAAAAACATAGATATAGAAAGATACCATTCACATCTAGTAGTAAACGTCTTCACTGTGCCTCTGCAGTGCATATGTAGTGTTGCTAATGGCTACATGATGCAACAAGACAGTCACATGGATGAGGGTATTCATTCAAAATTGTATGTCACGCTGTTGGCTCTGCTTGTGTAATTCCTGCATGGTTTGACTTTTTGTAAACAACCAAGATGGCTGATGTTAGACATTTCATTGCCCAGATCGGTCATCCCATTGATAATGCTCCTTAGAAACATCAACATCAATCAGAGGCTTAAGAGTAATTAGCATTATCACATTGGTCTGGCAAATATATTTCATGGTTGTAGAAAACTGACTTCCAAAGTGTTCTCATTTTTGTGATCAAATAAAAAACATTTTTTGTTTTCCTACTAGAATTACAGGAGTGAAAAATCGAAAGGATTTTAATTTGAATTGGTCTGGGAGGATGCTAAATATTGTTTGGGGGTAAAAATGAAACAAAGAATAGAATAGAATTTTATTTGAACGTTTGCGTTCCTTTAATTATCAGTGAATGCTTGTATCTGCTGTTGGCTCTGAGCTTTAAGTGTAGTGGGAGGAAGCATTCTGACCTGCAGGTGAATGTTTTACACACATTATAATAGACTGCTGGTTTAAATAGCGTAGCTCCTTTTTCTGCAAGCAATCGGGTGTGAATTGGCCACAGCTGGCTAGTAGAGAGATGCTGAGCACACATAAATGTAGCTAACACTCCTACCAGAAGAGCAGGTAGCTTACAGCTTCACCTCTCTTTTTTTAAATAAATGTTACTTGTGTTTTATTTTTATATATATATTGAGAAAAACAATGATACACAGGGGAGTGAGGAGAAAGGGAAGAGATTTGATCACACAGGCCAGCAGGGGTCCTTACAGCTGAAAAGGCGAGGTGGATTAAATGCTACTCCATCACTGGCAGCAATCCCTCTTCTCTTGACTCTGATTTTGTTCATTTTTTCTTCTTTTTTTCTTAACCCACTATTTTTTTTTTTGCCTTTTATCATGTCCATAAGGGCAAGATAAACATTTCCTAAAGCAATAGCCACCTGTGAAGACACCTGAAGGTAACAGGGAGGTCGATTTATTGCTTTTACATTTGAGCGGCAGACCTTGAAGCTCCTTCAAGACTGTGGATGTTGGCTGCAGATTCCTGTCTGTTTCTGCCTCGGTGGCAGTCTGTAGGTGAAAGCAGGCATTATAGACCATAGTGATTGTGTGGGTGCATCTCTTATCTGTGTGTGAAGACATACTTTTCTCAAGGGATTGGAAGGACATATATCCCCATCATTTTTTCAAAAGCAATCATTGATTCCAGCTTTGTGACAAGACCCTTGCCTAAAAGCACCCCTGCATTGACACAGATTGCTGGCTGTGGACATAAATTGCCCATTGTGTACATAAATCCCTGCCATATAAGACTGAGGTCCAGCTGAACCATACATACAAGGGATGCAGATGTAAACGTGTGATTGATTGATGAAGGTTTTGGGACAGGCTAACAATCTTATATTGGTCTTGATCTTAATTATGTTTTAAAGTGGCAGTATGTGACACACAAGGTTAACCAGATGCTTCTTTCCACATTTACATACATAGTTGTGCAACAAAGTGACAAAACCTGTCTTTAAAGACTACGGTGTTACTGTGTGTCACATGTATGTCACAATTATAGTACCTAGTTTTGTGTAGTTTGAATAGCTGTCTTTGTTTAACGATGCATGACTAAACCATGTCTGCATAGTCCTCGGTGTGTCCTTGCAGCAGGTTCAATATCTTAGCCAGGTGACATGGAGGGAGTTGAAAGGATGAAGCAAACAAGGGAGACAGAATGAGAAGGTGAAGCAGATGAGAGAGATTAGGGATTGATTATTGATCGCTGCAGAGTTGGGAAAGATGGAGGAACACGGCCTATTTTCCTTTTGTTAGTGTGTTTTTTTTCAACCCTCCTTCATCGACTGAGAGGTGGATTGGTGGAGAAGAAGAGCCGCACAAAAGATTCACGCCATCTCTCCTTCATTTACCCCCCTCTCTATCAATGGCACTAGTTTTGTTAGGATTTCATTTTCTTCTCAGTGTGTTTAGCAACGCTGCATTAAGAATGAAGGTTAGACCCAACAAGGCAGGAAGGTGGGTGAACAGAGCAGAAAGACGGGAAGAAAATGGAAAACGCACGCACACATATGCACATATTTACTTTATTGTTAAACAGAACAAATCAGCATGAAGAAAAGACCTTGCAATTTTCTATTCCCAAATCAAACAAGCACTCATTAAAACGCCGCCTTCCCTAGTCATCTCACAAATCACTTCCACAAATTCATTTCATGGAAACACACGTTCCACCCCAAGACAGTAACCAAACACAATCCTATGGTTCATTTCCATCCAAATAACACAAATCTTATCAGTGATAGTCCACAGATTTCTCTGTCCATCAGCATTTATCAGTGTGTGTGTGTGTGTGCACATGTCAATAGGGGCCTAGACTCAATTATTCCATTAAGGAGACATGCAGTGACTAAAACACACTCACAGGTCTTTTTTAAACACTGTGCAGTCAATAAGCCATTTCCTGTTAAGGGTTAGAGTGTGTTCTGGTCTGTGTGCACTGGTGTGTGTGTGTGTGTGTGTGTGTCATTTTGAACAATGGGTGTTCCTATTCTTTGGTTGAATTTGTACCTTTTCCCAAAGCTTGTCTTCTTGAGCTGTGGGACACATAAATCCATGTCAGCCTTTGTAAGTTTTGTGTGTGTGTGTTTGTGTGTCGGTCAGCGTGACTGTGTGTCTGTAGTTTCGGGTGTATGAGAGAATGTGAGTGAGGCTTGCTTTTTGTGTGTGTGTGTGTGTGTGTGATTTGGACGTGTATGCCTCTCTATCCCACATACACACACACACACTAGTTCCTGGGTGTGACTGGCATGCTGAGTGCAGACTGCAGCACAGTGTCCTGCTCTTCTTATTCTTCTACGGGAGAACTATACACTTAATGAGTTGTCCTGGGACTTGGGACTGTTTAACACACACACACACAGAAATGCCTAGACACATATATTTTTGTATCTCTATTCTTGTGAGGACTCTCAGTGATATAATATATTCCTTAACCTCCTATTTTGGGCTGATCTCCTCTGACCTCCAGTCTTTTCTGACCCCAATCTAATGGCCAAGTCAAGACATTTCTGTACAATGACACATGGGTCATTCTAATATCAACTTTTTGCATGCTTCTTATTTCCCAACATTACAATAAATGCTGACACAAAATCCACTAAATTGCTTAGGTGGGTAAAAAAATACACAGTGACCTGCACACAGGAATGCCCAGATCTCAGCTTTGTCACTAACTAAGTACTGTCTGTGTACAATGTGTGCGAGGAAGAGAGTGAGGCTGAAAATGGGAGAGATGGCTCACACCATTCCTCCTCTTTCAATCAATAACCCAGTGATTCTAATAGACATTGATTGCATCTGAATCCCAGATCCCAAGTCACAAATGTGATTATAAAATGGCCAGTCTTGACACTTTATTGAAAACAATGAGGCTGGAAGGAGAAACAGGAGGAGGGAGAGAATGGGAGTGACTGGCTGCGAAGGATGGATTAATCTTCTGCTTGTCAGCTTGCTGAAGCCTTCTCCTTCATCCACTTCGTCTTTTGTGTGAGTGTGTGTGCACGCATGTGTTTATTTGCAAGCAAATCTGTACATTATTTTTTTAAAACCAAGATTTCAGGACTGTTGTGTAAACAGTAGAGTGTTGAGCTATTAAAAGAGTTATGATGGCCTAGCTCATGACAGAGTCTTTAAAAAGTCATCTTAGATCACATGATTTATGTGGTCTCACCAGTGTTTAGATAATATTCATCGTTTGACTATTTAAAATTAAATACTGTTAGATTAGAACATAATTTCTAATTGTGTATAGTGTCAATCTGCCAATCATTTTGAGAGTAAACACTAGCTCGATGGAATCCTCCAGCAGATGTTGGTGTGTTTGTGTTTAGCACGAGTGGGAGGTGGTTGGTGGTTAATGGTCGCTGTTTTTCGACAGCATAGAGTTATGAGCAAACTGAATATGCAAAAGAAACAAGTGCACAAAATCATTTAATATTGAGCCAATATTGAGGAAAATGCTGTTTAATTCAGCCTTCCAGGTGGCAGACTTTGTACATCCACGAGAGCATGACGCAAGGCTTCATATGGCTTAAATTACATCATTAAAGGGTGTACACAAGGCTTCCAATTTGCCTGTGCAGCCTTTGTACAGTTTATTTTACCAAGGGTGCAGAACTGTACATACTTTCCTCTAGATGCAGATCCACTGGACACGTACAGAACCTTGACTCCAGACAGACTTGAGAGCTGTGTAACAAGAACAGCAGTGAGTGTACGTGGTGACTGCAGCTGCTGTTGTCTGTGTACTCATGGAGATATAATCCCAGACTAACCCTCTGTCTCGTCAACCAGTGAGATTTCAGAGCAAGACTTCTGTTACATTGTCCACAATGTTGCCAGGCACGTATAAAAACCTCTAGGTGTCTCTGTGACTGTATTGAGTGTGTGTTTTTGTTGAATGCAGTGGCATCATAACTACCGTAACCTGCACAGATCTGTCAGATTTAGATCATTTCTTCTGTAATACTGTGATGAAGCCATTTTATCAACAGCAAACTGCAGGTTAGTTTCACTTCCGACTGCTGCACCTTTTCTCTGCAGTCAGTTAAATTGTTGAAAAAGTCATGGCTTCTTTTGAACTGCTGGGGAAGGCTCAGCATTTATGTATTTTCATTTTTACTCACTAAAGGCTTACACGCCGTTTGAACAGTTTGTTCCTGCAGCAATGTCATTGTAAAAACATCAGAATGGATTTTTTTAACCTCTCTTGATCTTAATATAGCAAATACTGAAGCTGGTGCATACATATTTAGTACATTGCTTTGTACTTTTTCTTGCATTTATTTATTTTTTATCCTAGACACATCATAAGCAATGCAGAGCGGGATTATAGAGTATTACAACAACTACAGTACAAAAGATCCAGTGAAGGATTATCAAAGGCGGGGCAGATCCAGGACGAACGCATTAAAAAGGATTTCGTCAATGACTGTGACAACAACAAACATCGCCTCACGAAAGTTTTTAATAAACGTTATCTCCATACATTGTCTGACAAACAGGTCTGCTCTTGTTATTCTGGATTTGTATAGCATGCAAAATATTGTCAAGCACAGAAAATTGCGGTGTTTTGTCGACACGCCTAGGCATGCTCAGTTTCTCATGTCAAACTCTCCATGAAAAATGAATATGACACACTCTGTCAGTCATTGCTCGCAGAAACATATACAGCACTTTGTGGCAATTACACTGCATGTTTATGGCATGTATCCATGCATGCATAATTGCACCATTTGCAGCTCTTCTGTCTGACTTGCAAGACAATGATCAATTTAAAATGTAAATGCACACCCTCCATGTTCAATCAATTAAAACTGAAAATAACATTTGTTAACAGTTGCTCCCTCCTCTTCTTCTTATTGGCGCTCATCGCTTATCATCATCTAAGGAATGAATCAAGGTGAAGTGCCAAGGATGTGTCATGCAGTGATAATAAAATACATTTGTTTCCACTTTATTCAGTGTAGGTGCTGAAAGAAGCAGAAGGTTTCCACAGATTCCATCATCAAGTCATGCTGTGATTAAATAAAAGCTGTGGTAAATGATCCAACGTGCTCGGAGCACGACATAAATTTATGTAGCTTAGTTGATACATTAACCATATTTTGTGCTTTTATACACAGAAAGATCAGTGAAGAAAGCAAAATGGAGAATTGTGGGCTGGAGTGTTGTCCTGGTGGAAGAGCACTTCTATTCTCTCAGCTTCCAATGCTGAATTTTCTTGATTGTTGATCTCTTGCTGTCTCAAGAGATCAGTGTGAGCTGTTTTCCTGGTACCAGGAGCACTCCTTTGCATCTCATAAAGCCATTGTGTTGCCTGCAGACCTCACTGATGTGACTTTCTGTTTTTTACTGTGTTGTTTTTTATGTCCCTGGTTGAAAGTGATGGACCTGGGGTCTCATCCATGGTTGCAAACTGCAGAAGGTATCTCTCAACATCCGCTTAAAAAAATCACAGGATTGACCCTTGACATGCCCACTTCAGAAGGTGTGCTGATGGTGACCTGCCTTCTGATATATCTTCCAGGCCTTGCCATGTGACAGCCCAAAGAAGCACCCTCCAGTAGTGATGCTACGTTGTCCTTGTGGACCTCCTTGGGTGATAAGCCCTTGAGCCAGAGGTATCAGGATGACTGCACTGAGGTTGATCTTGTCCAATTTTTAGATAATCCTGATTAGCTATTATAGATGACATGAGAGAAAAATACCCTCCAAAAAACCTTCTTCATGGTCAGTTAAAGAGCTGCACATGCACAGGTAATCAGAGCTGTGTTACTCATCTCCTTCTACCTTAAGCCCCTAACTTGCCAATCAGCCCTAGTTAATCATCTGATTCCCCCACCTGTTTGTTTAAAGAAGCACTGTTGCATGCTCTGCATCTGTGATTTGTCCGTGCTGTCACTTCCTTTCGAAGTGAACCTGTCTCTTAACATTTAACATGATGTCTTCAGACTCATGTCAGAGTGATTTTCAGTGACATGTTTGTGTATGTAGTTTGCACAGAAGGCCGTATCCGCTTTTTGAAGATGATTTTTACTGCAGGTCACAGCCCCTAAAATAAATTCATTACATGCATGAATGCATCCTTAGAAATATTCAATTATTTTAGCCAAGGATATGACAAACAGCACAAGACATGAATACGGGAAGACTGGACCTTAAAAAAGCTATTATGGTCAGAGGATATGAACGCAAACATAAATCTCAACAATGGATGCATTCCGAAGGGGAAGCGGAAGGAGGATAGTGTGTGTGTGGAATGGTGCCAGTCGATACTGTGCTGAAAGCTTCTGGTCAAGTTGGTGAAAGATACTGTCAATGGATTATATCCACAGACCACAGCAATGGATTCCCAGAACCGTTGGTGTGTTTTCTTGTGTGTCACAAAGTGACAGTGAGAAGATGAGTGAAATGCAATCACCCTCTCAGATGGGTGCTGTCCTTGGTCCTTACCAACCTGCATTTCCTATAGTGAAAGAGACAGTTTTGTTTTTGTTACTACTAATACTTTACCACACATTGCTCTAAAGAATATTTTTGTCTGATGAGATGATGTATTGATTTGTATTAATGTGTTCGGACTCAAGTCTCACAGGCTAAGGAAGCTCCATGAGGACACTGTGGTCACCATATGGAAAGGTGTCCAGTGATCATCCATCCATCTCCACATGAGACTGTTAACAGGAGTTTCTGGCTCCAAAAAAGCCAAATCTGTAAAGCCTACAAGCGATGGCAAAGCTTATAATCCATGAGAGTGGATTTGATCTTGTCAAACACTCACCTCCTTCACCTGATTTGGCACACTGAGACTACTACAAGACAATGATGAGCACACTGGGCAAATCCGGCAAACATCAATGAACAATATTTTAGTTTTTTTTACATTAGTTATAAGAGCTACTCAGGAAGTACTAATAGATATATCAAAGTGCATGCATGCTTTATTTTTGGTCGCTGTGTCCCTTTGCATGTATATTAGCTGTCTCTGCTCTCCACCCCCCTGACCATCTGCAGTACCCATCCCAACGGAAGAGTTTAATTCTGGGGGGACAGACACAGCCACGGTCAGGGTGGCTTTGTCTGGATCTCCACGGACATGAGCATGTCTCTCTGGAGAAATAGCTGGCAAAACATTGATTCACCTGGCCCCAGAGTGTGCACGGGCACACACACACACATATGCACACAGCTATATGGACAGACAGACAGGCAGCTGCTGGCTTGATGGGGAGGCTGATGATACATGGATGACTAAACACTCACACAACATGATGGAATAAAAATTGTGCACACATTTACACAAAAAGCAGTAAGCCATCAATATGCAAACTAACTAATTATATGACCAAATGACATATTCAACACACCCGTCCATCCACTCCTACGCACTGGCTCATGCACATGCACATGGTAGATATAAAAAAATGTCAGCTTCAATATAATTTGCTATTCAGTAACTCATGATTCAGACAGAAAATTGAAAACCTATTTACAATCCAAATCAATGGAATATCAGTGTCATTCATTGCGTCCACACGGCACATAAAACTTCATTAACTTGGCGACATGCTAATAGATTTTTTGCGAAATATATGCCATAGATGAGGCTGACACATCCAGTGTTTCACTGTGATTTAAACTAGGAAAGCTCTGACTAAGTGAAGGGATTGGGCAGACACCTTTATGAAGATGGACACAGTAAATCCAGCATCACCATTGGCAGCTCATAAATATCATCATCCCTGAGATAGAAATGACTTGTAAATTGACCATAAAGCTCACACACACACACACACACACACACTTTGAATAACTGATTTAGCAGCCTGAGGGATATACTGTAACAGAAGTGTGATGCATGTCTGTTTCGTGTGTGTGTGTGTGTTGTATGTGTAAAGGGGTAAAGGGGAAGACCCCTGGGAACAGTGTACCTCTGTTGGGTGATCTCTGTATCCCCACAGGCTTAAGATAAACCACATACAGCTGTATTTAAAGGAGTTCACTGAGTTAATTCAGAGGACACCGGGATGCACTACCGGTGCGTGTGTGTGTGTAGACTCACACATGTACACACACACAGTTTTTTCGGCTAGATGAGGAGAGCTGCTGAAATAACAGTGCCAGCTGGCAAAAAAAGATCCACACAGACACACAGATACACATGCACACCTCCCTCCAACCCACTTGACTGCATTAAAAAGGAGGCTTCATCAGAGCTATTCATGTTGCCTCCGTAAGTCATCATCTCATTTGCAAGACAAATGGGGAAGTCAGATTGGTCAGTGCATTTTAATAAAGAGCCAAGCACTGCTAGCATCCACTTCTCCTCCTCTGCCCTTGCAGACGCAGGACCATATTTGATGAGCTCTTAATATACCAACATTCAAATTCATACTATAGTGCCTGTCACTTCTAATTCACTATGCTGAACACGATTGTATTGACGCTGTCATAGAGCTTAAATGTATAAGGTTTTAAAATGGTCAAAATTGGTTACATTTATCTTCATTGTCATCTCTATCTAAGCCTAATGCAAAACAACAACTTGGCATTCAATTACAAATTTAAGTCATTAAAAAGTGCTTAAAATAGTTATTTTTTTGCTCTAAAACAAACTTACATTCATAATTAACCCTTTTTTCTCTTCCTATTTTTTTGATAGTTTTTGCTTCATCGCCTGAAGAGATTAAAATTATTCATATAGCCTGTATTGGTTCAATGATTTGAACAATTTATAGATGCACTAGTGAATATTTTAGTAGCTATTTTTGCTTTAATGCATGCATTTTCTAACACAAACGTACTGTAACGTTGTGTGTTTAAGCTATCAGGACTAACCTGCATGTCCTTGAATTGAATTAACATGTGCTCATGCAAGACACAGATAGCATGTAACTCGTATAATAAAAGTAATTATACAGTCCTGTTACCATTTTAATCTTAGCATGTTTGATCTTAACATGGACCAATGACCTTAACATTCATTTCTAAGGGTCATGTGATCCTGACCCTTCATGGAATGACTATTGTCACTGTAGATTGCAGCACTATTGATTTGCTGTGCTTTGAAAGCTATCTGATTATTGGGATCTGCAGACTGTTGATTTAGCTTGTATTGAATAATTAAATGGACCCAATAGGTTTGTTTTTGCATCCACACAGATTCATCCTTCAGATGACTCCAATAATAAATGAACATAGATCTCACACATACTCAAATCAATGAGCCATCCAAATACATTTGGGCTCCCAACCATCAGAAACAGTATTTTTTATTTTATTTTGGTGGATTTATTAGTGGTCAGTTTTCCATGGAGGTCTTTGTTTTTGTGTGCAATCATAGCACTTTTTACATTAAACTTTAACCAAGGTGGCACAGTGCCCTCTTACAAATGCTCCTCCAGTCCCACATGTGGCAATAATTTGACAGACTTGTCCACATGCTCAACATTTAAATCAACTATTTTAAACCATTCAACCATCCAAAAATGTCAGAAAATATCTCAGCCCGAATTTCAGAGGCTATAGCAAGGCTATAAGTTATAGTATATAACGATTTATTATGTTTACATATTTTTGATATATTTATTAAGAATGGGATGGGCACGTCACATGTTAGTCAGCTGTCTTCATAGTGTGTTATATTAATCATATACATATGTACATACATTTTAATACTAAAAATAAATAATAATTAAAAAACATAATTAGACATATTCAACAGTAAGCTAAACTGAAACAGAAAACTTCTAAATCAGAAATGTAAAAAAAAACAAAATAACAGATAGACAAATAGAGAACACTAAATTAAACAGAAATAAATTAATAAAAAAATAAAAAATATATAAATATATATATAGGCTACCGATGCATACAGATGCATAGACCCCCATTTATAGACAAGCCTTCATAAGCTGTGATATAACATTATATTGGGCCAAAGTCAAACTTTGTGTCCCACAGCTATATGAACGTTTGGTAGAGGGAGTTTCAGACCGAGCCTTTATGGGTGAAACACAGGTGAGTGAGGCTGCGGTCACGTGACCCCCAGCTGGCGTTAATAAGTAGTACCAGGACCCTGCCTGTTTGTTTACAATTGTTACAGCTTTTTTTTATTGTTTTTCTCATTAATTACAGATAAAATGTGTTTGACGGAAGGCGTTTGTTTATTTAGCACACGGATGGAGACACTACCCGCGGTAAGTAAGGTTTCTTCAAAGTTATTGCAGGTGTTTTATAGTTTGTTTCTGTGAATATTAGCTGTTGCGCAGTTAGCACGTGTACTGCTGCTTTTCCCTTTGGTTAGCATACATTAAATAATGCGTATTTGCGCTTCTTTCCTTGCCTAAAAAAGCAACAGAGTGTACTTGGACAATGACAAACATTCTTGTGAATTCCCAGAAAGCTCTTTTTTAAATTTGCCTTACAGTTTGCAGCCCTAAAAGTAACCTTTTTTTCTGGTGCAGTGGACCATTAAAATGTAACCTGGCTTGGCTTCTCTGTGATGTTGGTAGTTCATAGGTTCAGGTTTGTACAGCTGTCCAGGGCAAATAAATAAAAAAAAAACCTCCTGGAATTGTTGAATGGTAACCTGGCTCTGCAGAACCAGTGGAGCTCTTTGCCTGCTTGCATTTGTCAGCGTGGCTGTAAAGTTTCTTTGGCCTGTAGGTGGGGCTCTGATGCAGTGTTTCAAAGCGAAGGACCCCCTCTGGAAGTGAGAGCAGGGAGGGAGAGAAGGAGGGAGAGAAGGAGGGAGAGGAGGATGGAGGCAGGGCAGCGACTGGATGCCGCAGCAGGCAAAATACCTCCCCAAAAAGACCCCAACGCACGCTTCAAGGATGTAGATTAAACAGTCAGAGGGCGCTGGTCACTGGAATTAAAGTTTTATTTCCTTTAGATAGTTGTTTTAATTGAGCTCATAGGCAGAATTTTTACTTCTTTTATGCCACTATTAAAGGTCAGCAGGGCTCATTTTGGGAGATAAATTATGAAATGGAAATTAAAATGCTCCTGGAAAACCTGTGTGCAATACTGAGGCACTGATGATGGATTTGTCTTAACATAAGGATAAGAAAGCTATTTTTAAATAAAATCAAATAAAAAAAGGCATTATTCCTGCACCCCCACACCGCTTATTTCATTAAAGACATGATTACATAATTAGGCTTTTAGAATATTAATTGCCTAAAATGCATGGGGGGAGGATGCACTCCTTAGGCGTGTTAAAAGATCATCAGTGAACAAAAAAATGCAGATTCTAATCCCCTACAACTATGCAAGGGTCGTAATTATGTTGCTGTGTTGCCCTAATCTCTATCTTTAAATGATCCTGCGATTAGATATTCAAATCCGATGATCTGATCATTTCACCCCGGTATTGTAACGTATTTGTGTAAATTCCCCTTTGGCATTGCCAAATCCCATTCTCAACGGGATGACTGATTATATAAACCTTCTCCTGGCTGCGGGACCCGTCCTCACTGTAAAACCACTATTATTTTTTACCAAACCCCTGTTTAATGCCATGTCCATATTTTTAGGTGAGCTTTCACATTGTGAAAACTTCTTCTTGTTCACCTAAAAAAGATGCAAACACTGAAAAACAACTCAGCACAGGAACATCAACTGGCACTTTAAAGGAGATTGTATCATAATGTGTGTCTTTAGAGGTGAACTGGGCTTTTTGTGTGCGCCAAGCCTCTTGAAGGTAGTTGCCAGGGACTTAACCCTTTACTGCAGGCCACTCAGGACCCTTGTTGAAAACAGTCGTCTTTAACAACCAGCTCCGTCTCAGTCCCTCCCGGTCTGAAGATCCGCTCTAAACCTGCAAACTCCTCGGCAGTGTAGACTACTCCCCCCCCCCCCCCTCTCTCTCTCTCTCTCTCTCCCTCTCTCTCTCTCTCTCTCTCTCTCTCTCTCTCCCCTCTCCCCTCTCTCCTCTCTCTCTCTCTCTCTCTCCTCCCCCTCTCTCTCTCTCTCTCTCTCTCTCTCTCTCGCACTCCGCTGCAGCACCCTCAGCACCTCAGTTGAACAGGAGCACCGCACTGAGTCACATCTTATACACACACGCTCTCTCCACGCACATGCACACACACACGCGCGCGCACATACACGCACACAAGCACAGCCTCCTGCGGTATCCCATACGGCGCAGCGGCTTTTCCAACGGCATACCAAGTGCGTCCTCGCCGGGAGATGGGAGGTGCGGCTCCCGGGTCTCAAAGCACTCAGAGCGGCTTAGTAGAGTCCTGCTGATCGGGGATGCTGCTGGACGTTTGCTGCTATTTCTTGTTCCCGTGCAGGAATCGCCTTCTAACTGCACCTCTACCGGGGATTTAAGGAGGACGAGCCGCTTGATCAGGATACAACATTATATTCTAAGCATTTCTCATTTTTGGGAGGGAGTGAAAGGAGTTGGGATTGCTCTGGACGTGCCTCTTATCCGCAGTGTCGATGCGACTGCGGCTGTGAATGATATCTGCATAGATTACAGGTAAGGAAAGAGGCTTGTTACGGCGTTTAGTTCACACTACTAGGACAGTTTTTAGTGTGCCGTGGTTCCTTTATAGCCGGGTTTGAGCTGTGGGGTTGTCACTGCACCAGCCAGGTGACGAGAGGCGTGTTGCACCTGTCCTAGCTGCGCCATGCCCGCTCTGCGCACTCCGGCGATCGGGCGGGTTCTCTTCGGAACCTGTCCATTTGGATCGGTTAACTGGCACCGGGGGACATTGTCATGATAGAATTCCCATCATCTGCTTTTTGGCTCAACTTGGAACCTTACATTGACGGGATTCCCCCCGTTTCTCGCTTCATATCTTCCGTGCCCTTGATCCCATGTGAGCCACAGAGAGAGCTGTATGCCCAAATTGTGCTTGCTCCATGTCAGCGTTAAACTCTAAAGGTTAAAAACTACAACATTTGTCTGGGATTCCGCGTCGGATTTACGCAGCGTCTCCGGGGATAAAGACAATGCAGAATTAGCATTTACAACAGTGGTGTGCAGACTTCTGGACTTCAGTTGGGATTTCACTCGTAGCCCGGCGTTAAATTATGGAAACGGGCAAAAGTATCTGATACTACTCGGGTTTTTTTCAGGATGAACAAAGTATTCTGTAATAGATTTAATACTCTATGAAAACATGTAACAGTGATGGACTCTGAACAGGCTCTTTTATAAAAAAAAAAGTTTTTAATCCGTGCCTTTGCTGCTGTAGACCCGTGTTTCACTGATTGTATGTAGCCTGACATCTTTCAGATATGCTCAACTTTTCTTAACAGATTCTAAACTGAATCTTACGTCTTTTTCTTATACTTATATGTCCCTTATTTCTGCGGGATAAATATGACTTCATGTTTAAATTTCGGCATTCCAGTCTATGCATAGATGGAGTCTAAACTCATGTGTGTGACACATAAAGCCAACCCTGGAAGGTTTCTCCCTGCGCGCTTCGACCTTCGTCTTGCTCAGATCTTTTGCACTTGACCGATGGAGCTCTTCAGGACGGGCTTTGGTTTTAGGGATAGCCAGGTCTTTGTTGACAGAAAACACAGCGGTATCGCTGCAGGGACTTGGTCTCTGTGGTTGTAAGCTGCCGAGTTCAATGTGACATTCCGTCAGGGAATTTCAAAGGATCAGGAGCAGGTTTTACAGATTGTTGAAGGATAGATTGTCAAAAGAATTTTAGCTGTGGGGTGAGAGCAGAAACATTTTCCCAAAGCCATTCGAGTACTTTTACATTGAGTTAACTAGATTATAAACCCAGTTGTAGTGCTCTGTTGTTTTATTGATTGATTACCACAGAATAAAAACAAAATCTTAAGGATTTATTGTCATGCTGCCAAACAAGCTGCAGATTTTGTTTCCTGAGTTTAGAGACATTTCAATAAATAAATGTATCACCTGTTTTCATACAGAGAAAGACTGCTATTTATTTTCAAAGTATAAGGAAGTCAGAACTAATTTAAAAGAGTTTTGGTTCTATGTCTTACTTTCACCTGGACTTATACCTGGAGGTATAACCATCCCCTTTGGCTGAGTGTGTGTGTGTGATTCACATCATTGGAACCTGAGATTTCAGCATGAAGCATAACAGTGCAGGCTCTATCAGCTCAGCCTTAAGCCCTGTGTTATGTTGTAGGTCTTGACTCCAAATGCAGCTTTTATATTCATCTTCTCCCTGCTCCCTCCTTCCTCATTTCCCCTCTTCCCACCCCCTTGTGCACCTCACGCACAGAAAGCAGCTGCTCCAGCCTATGCAAAATGCAGATCCGTAGTACAGCAGTCACACTGAACACTGAGCCCCTCTACCGGTTTCTCCCTCCCTCTGTCCACCTGCACTCCAAGCTCAATGCATCAATTCAGTGATATCACTCCATTCTCTGCAATTCTACATGTAAAGCATTGTGTTATTGTTGGTCCACAAATATATCACAGATAGTTTGTGTACATTATGAGGATGAAGTTTGTTTTGCTTATTGTACATTTAACAGACCGTGGCTGGAGGGGTAAAGCATGTATGCTGGAAAATCCATGAGGGGCAGTGTGGTTCACAGGCTAGTGCAGTGCATAGATTGAGCTTGTATACTTTAGTGACATAAGTTTTCAGTGCCACCAGATTGTTTTAGTTGATCTGAAGATACTTATGATAATAGGCATATATGCCACATTTTACTTTTGAAACTGGGAAATAATTTGCAGTTTGAGGTGGAAAGGAAAAAGTGAACGTGCCTTTGAGCTAAAGTCTTGTTTTTTCCTTAGTTGACGGGTAAAAAACAACTCCTACAACAAATTTAACAGCTTTGGTTGCTTGTCTGCAGGGCAGAGTTTTCTTCTGCTTTTTTGTACCTGTATGATGAGGGCTGACAGGGAAATGTCTGTTTTCTTTTCATGACATGCATTTTATCTTGGAGGTTCCAAATTAATTGCTTGCGTTTAATTGTTGTTTGCTCTTTCGGTCTCTCTCTGTGTGTATGTGTGTGTGTGTCCTGATGACATGAAGATTTCAACTTGTAGAAATATATTCAGTGCTTGAGCAGTTTGATAATCCTATCTCATCTATGTCTTGCATCCTTGTCCTTTGACCAAATTCCAGCTCAGTCCTAAACTCCTAAATACTCTAAGAACACTTGGCACTACACACTCTCCCTCCCTGCCTCCCTCTCTCTCTCTCTCTCTCTCTCTCCTTCCCTCGCTCGCTCCCTCTCTCCTAGTCTGCTGTCAGTCAAGCCCTGCCTATAGGAATTGGAACAGCAGCCTTTATCGGCCTGTAAGCACCTCACATTGACATACAACCCCCTGTCTGTCGGCCAATGTTACGGCTACAAGGCTGTAGTTTGGACCCGCAGAGCACGGCCTTGTCAATATTATGGCTTGCTAATGGATAAACTCTCACTCCAGCCTTGGCAGTAAAGACATTCATTGCATTTCAGGGGTGGCACCATTATAAGAATAAATCCCATAGAAAGTCTTTGCAATGTGATCATGTCAGGGGGCAAACTGTGAATGATTATGAATGGGAAATCTCAGAGAGATTCACTGCAGTGATACAAATGCCTGTGTAGTGTAGGCAAGACGCAGCGGAAATGTGTTTGTGTGTCTGTGTGTGGGTGTGAATGATGCATCTGTGACTTGTTGGTGAGGCCCTATATGAATGCCTGGGTCACAGAGACGTATCGTCATGTCAGACTGAATGATGTGTCTGTGAATTGGACCTGAATGAAGCTCTCTGTTTGTTCTCATTCTCTTTCTGTTGCTCTCTTTCGCACTTGATGTCTCTCTCTCTCTCTCTCTCTCTCTCTCTCTCTCTCTCTCTCTCTCTCTCTCTCTCACACACACACACATCCCTTTGGACTGTGACAGGACTACCAGACACAGGCTAGTGTCCAATTAGACTCCCTCCTCTCTCATGCCACCAAACACCATGGAGGAAATTGCAAATTGTTTTTCCGTGTCACCAACTGTTCTTCCCACCATAATCTGTCCCTCCTATTTTAGTACAGTTAGACAAATGACTCTTTGACAATGATCGCACTGAATTTAATGGGTGGCGCTAACTATATTCTTGTTTTTTAACTGCTGCCGTAGTTAAATGTAGAATGTTTTGAATTGTACAGTACAGAAATGTTGCTTTCTTTATATGAAAGCCTTCAGAAAAAAATCTGTAGTTAAAATATTAATTGTCATTCACCAGCTAGATAAAAACTGTCTTTGTTATGCTGTGTGTATGGACTTGACCTTGGGGGTTAGACTTAAATTTGGTGTGCAGAGTAAGATTATGTTTTAAGAAGATGGTATCTCTGACTGACGGCTTGATGATTTAGATCTAAATTCCAATTTGGGGGCAGGATTCTATGCTACATTAGGAGAATAATTGCTTACAAGTATGTAATTAACCCTTTGGTAATGCACCACAGCACTGTATATTGATGTTTGCCTCTGAAATGACAGCAGAGATCTGAAGTGAGGATCTCCAAACAATAGGTGCTGTGAATTCTATGGGGAGAAATCAATATATGTCACAGTGTCCAATTTAACGAGAACCATTGTTCTCCTCTGAATAGTTAGGTCAGCATATACGGGAAGCAGGATATATGTAAGTGTACAGTTCTACTGTTGAGAACTTCTGTTTTCATCTTGGCCACAGAGACCTATTAAGCTGTCACATGCCTTTATAATGGGGCCCAATACATGTACATGCTACTATATCACAATAGCACCACTTTTATTTTCTCCCTCCAGCCTTCTCTCATGCTTCCTTTCATCTTATTACTCAGTCCTTCTCTCTCTCTCTCGTACGGTTTCAGCCTCCAGCACTCTCCTCCCATATCTTTCTGCCTCACTCTAAGCTGCCAAGCACATAACTTTATCTGTTTCTGTGTGTGGAAAAAGAATCCAGAATGTTGTGACATTGGAATGACCTATGAGGAAGGATATAAACTGAGAAGGAGTCACGGGATGTTGTTTTAGATGGGAATCAGGGAGATGTGGAAAGGCACCAATGTAGCAGTGGGTTTGCCAGACTGCTCCTTTTGATAAGACCATATTAAGCGTTTCTCCTAGGTCTCTATGATTCATATGGAGCTGTGAGTCTGATATATAAACAGCTCTCTTTGATGCAGCGGCAGATGACACGCTGTGGCATATTGGCTCTTATGCTTGTGTGTGCCAAGCCAAGCATGACAAGCAGTAAATTAGTTTTGTTTCAGATGCATGAAATGATGAGAAAATTGCAGACGGTCTTAGGGCATTTTTTTCTCTCATTTGCTCCTTCGCTGACGCCTTAGGTCCACGCCAGGATTAGGCGCCTAATTCTGTTTTCATCCTGCCTGTCGCAAAGAGGCATGGGCACGCATGCTTAAGTATGCATGCATGAGTACACACATGTTCTATTAATCCATATCAGACAATACCTTAGAGCTTTATCACGAAACCTACAAGCTACATGTGAACAGTTATGGCTTGGCATTCATCCCATAGGGACTGTGTTGAGGCACACCCATCCCTTACCTCAGGGCCTTTTTCTCATCACTTCATTTTCCTTCTACTGCCATGTCTTTTTTGTGAGTCTGTAGAAAACTGTGTCTTGTTAGTTGCTTAAGCATGGAATTCTAATGTGTTTTTACATTTGTGAGTGCGCAGGTCCACCTCTTGACCGACAGAGCTTGCAGTAATGTCAGCCTGTAGTAGGTTTGTAGTGGTGTGTTTGCTCTTGACAGTCCACTCGTGTCCCTACTCTGCCTGAACTGCATTTGTTGCAGGCGCTCTGGATTGACCTTAATGAGTGCTGTTCCTCTGTTAAGTTGAACTTGTTTCAGCTTGAAAAGAGGATCAGTGCTTGCAGCGCTAGGTGCTAAAAGAGGTCAGCTGCTTCTTTTGGGCTGTTTTGGCACTCAAAGCACCACCTCCTCCTTACTTGGAATATAAAGAAAACGACACTAGTGGTGCTTTCGGGTTACTGGTAGATCCAAGCTTTTAAGATGTCTATCTGTACTAACAAGGAAATTGCCATGTAAAATGATTGCTGTTATTTAAAATAACTGGCTTTCACTGACACGTGTGATTGACAAAGCCTCCTGTAGGAATTAAGTGCTACACTAATATACACTGAGAATGTTATTACTATGTTTGAGGACTGCATTGTTACAGTATAATATTGTTTCCTGGCAGGGGGGATCCTCTGTTGAGATGCCCTCTCACACACACACACACACACACACTTTCTGATTCTTTTAGCCCCTCTCTCGCTTCCTGTCTGCTCTGAGTGTCAGTAGTGTCAGGGGGCATCAGTATGCAGTGTTACCACAGTAATTGTGTAACAGCGGGTACAGGGAGGACCCCTGCCGCTCCATAGCCAGAAGGCAGTGGGGCAGAGGGAGGATCTACTTTACTGTGATTCCCTCCCTATGTCTTCCCACCTTCTCCTGTCCCCTTCCTGGATATATCATAGTCCAGCAGCATAATGTTGTAACAGAGAGATTTAACAAGGCTTACACAGGGTTTTGTGTTATTCTTCTCTCTGTGTGCTACTCCCTTTTGAGTTTGGGATTTTGCCTTTCTTGAGTGTATTTTTTTTCTTCTGTTGATGGGATTTGGAATGGCTTGTGTCTGTGCAAATGCAGTGATTGACTCTTAGCCAAGGTCTAACTCTCGCCAAGTGCTGTGGAGAAATTTGTTGTTCTTCTAGAAAAACAACACATTTCATTTGTTATTCTGTTAAGTCTTAGACTTTCATCACCTTTGTATTGATTGCCACAATTACACTTGCCAGAAAATAGGACTGGACCCAAAGGTGTTCACATGTACCCCAGTGAAGCACCTTCCCAATTGGCTGTGTCTAGCCATAGGTGAATTATCTAATCTGCAGGTGTCTGACGTCACCCTCTTACACGTCATCCATTGTGTGTTGATTGGAAAGGCTAAGATTAATTGCATACTGCATGCATTTCTGTTTGACTCATGGAGGTCCTATTAAATCTTTCCCACATATAGTGACACAAACCATCCCTACCTGCCACCCACATGACGAACTGTGTTCCTATGGCAACATGATTTGTCAACTGAGAACCCCTCCACAGATATTGTCCTCACTGTTGTGCTTTTCTTGAAAAATAGCAGGAGTCACTGAAGAGATGTGGTTGATATTGTGATGGACTTTTGACCTTTTCTATGACAGCAACTGGACTATTAACATTTCTATCTGAAGTGGGGGAAGATTACTGATACTTGTTGACATTCTCAACACTGACAATGACTGTAGGTATCTGTTGAATCGGCCATATTTTGAGATGCACCTACACGGTGCTTGTCTTACTTTCTAATACTTTCTAATATGTATTTTCTCTCCTTGATGGAAGTCTGCATGCACAGGACAGCAGGAGAGCACTCAAAATGCTGAAATCGTCTAGTTTTAGATTCATCATAGTTGTTTTATTTTATGTTGACCAGCTTGTGCTATCAGCATTATTGTGCCACAGAAGTATAAAAGTAACAGAGACTAGAGATTGTTTTTAGTAAAATAGTTTTGCACCGTCTGATATCCAGTGGTATCTATATGAAACCTCTGAGTGCTCCTTCTTCCGCCTCCCACACAGAGCGCTGGGAGTTACTGTAGACATCAGTATTGCTCCAATCCACAGACAACAGTAGAAGAGAGAAACTCTTTCTCCCTTTTTGTCTTTGTTGGATCCCCAAAAATCCCATCCCTCTCTCTAAGGGTGTCTACAAATGTAACTGTGAAGAAATCCCAAAGTTTTGATTCCTCCCTTCAACCCTTCCCTTTTTTTTGTCCGTTCTGCATTGTCATGGCAGTCCTTCCAGCTGAGCTTTGATTGGGTTGTTCTGGGCCCACTGGCAAATCTGGCAACCAGATAGTGTATTTGTTTGCCTGTGTCTGTGTGAGTAAGAGGTTTTTCTTCATGTCTCATGGAAAAAGCAATGCAACGTAGTTAAGCTTGCAGAAAATCAAAGTGTAAAAATGGGCATGACCAACTCTGGAGTGTGACCAACTCTTTGCTCTCTTCTTCCAGGAGAGGGAAGAAGAGAGGGGTAAAATGCTGGGTAACAATTTGCATCCTCTCACTTGCCACTGTGAAGGATGGCTGGCTAGAAAGCTTGTCTGATATGTTTATGCCACAGGCTTTGAGGGATGGAGTTAAAGGGAGAAGCAAAGTTTGAAGGGAGGCGACCAATGGGGAGGGAGGGACTGTGGAAAGGCATGTAATGGAGTGTAAACCTACCTGAACTCGGTTTACCCACCCCTCAGTTGGTGAAATGGCTCTGACACAGCTGAAGGATGTTTTTCTTGTAAATTTAGAGAATATTTTGCTGCAGTTTTGCTGCCTGTATATAGCTTTGCCTGTTACATTTAAGTGTTATTGTGTTTTGAAAAGTTAACTACAGACTGTTGGTAACAATATTCCATTAAAATAGTCTAATAACATTTAGCGTTAGATTTGTAAACAGGCTTGCCTCTGTGCTACAGTCCTGTGCTGAGTCCGTCATCGTTTTTTGGCAGCCAAACAGGCCTGTTCATGGTGAGTGAGCGTGTCTGCTTTGTGAAACACAACCCTTGCCCTACAGTTAGATGGAAAAGAGAACAGACATAACACAAATAAAAAAAAAAGTGTAAGGCTTGACTCGGCTGCTCTGTAGCAAAACTCTTGATGTGGGCTCTTCATTTTAAACTTGTTGACAGCTTTGATTCTTTCTATGGTAGTGTCTCCGTCTTGACCCTGGGCTAGCACACCCACCTAGTCCAACAGCCAATGGCAGCAATGTAGAACAAAGCTGTTTTGCAGTGCTTCCCAACTGTCTGTACAGTTGGATGCCTTGAAGTAAACAAGTTGAAAGCAAGTTTTGCCATGTTTCTGTAGCAGGAGGATGTTAGTTTAAAATACTTCAACAGATGTTCTTCAATAGTTTTTTGTTATGGGTGCACTTGCAGTAGTAATTCATCAGTGTTCAGATCCAATGCATAGTAATCGATAATTCTCTTAAATTGTGTCAACATAACATCTGTTTTATCGCCACAAAGGTTTGAAGCTTTGTTTTAATTGTGAATTCACCTCAATGGACGTTGCATCTGCTGCACAAATGGCTCAAATGATGCATGTGGGGGATCATTTGACTCATTAATTAAATAAACATTGTCAACATTTCCACCACAAGCCCAAATGAGACTAAGCCCTATAATTATTGACAATTATTGGCAATTGTTGGCAATTACTAGCTAGTATGGCTTCATGCCAACATTAGTTTTACTTGTGATATGTCGATAGATCCTTTCTGCAGTCCAAGGCCAATGAGTGGCATGCAAAAAAGAGAGAGATGGGAGCAGGTATGTGTGGTTAGTAGTTGCCTGTGTAGAAATAATTTAAAGTGTGAACATGTTTGCTGAGCAGCTTAAATATCACACTATTTAATCACAATAATTTTTTATGGTAATCATTTTCTTTTTTTTCTTTTTTTTTTGCTTTGACCTTTTAGGAAACTCACACATTGACTTCTCCACTTATGCTCATTTATTAGCAATTTCTTCTTCTCCATGGTTGTAGTTAGACAGCAGCATTTGCTGAATGTGTTTAAAATAGTTATATTTCAGTGGGTAGAAGGGCACTTTTGACACATCTTGTCAAACTGCTCATTTTTTTCAGTATTCTGAGACCATTACTGTAGAGCTGCAAGTCTCTGCAGGTGTAGACATACTGTCTTCACTAGAATGGCCCATATTCTCATAGATCCCACACGGTCTATACTTGGGTAATATACACTGTATCGGCAACAAAGTATGACATGTACTTTTTTCTAAAAAAAGAGATTCTAATTCTTCTAATTGAGGTGAGTGAAAAGCCAGAAAGAGTCAAAGTTATATGAGTGATGGGACGCATGTTTGGGTGTGTGACAGTGCATCATGTCTCTACCTTGCAATGTTTGTCAGCTGCATCGGCTGCGTGTAAAGCAACAAGAACATTTGTTTTCAAATTCAGCTTTTGTTGACACAACGAAACAATGCTTTTATTGGCTGAACTGAAGTTTGTGTTTTTTTTCTTGGTTCAGTTGATTACTGGAGACGCTGTAAAAGAGGTTGTGGGGAGTTAATGATTTACAGAAACAAAGGAAACAACAAGTCCAGTAATGGTCAGTCAGCTGACCTCCTTCCAGCTGTGCCCAGTAAACCCAGGAGCTGAAGATCTTTAAGACTCTTCGTCTACTGTGGATTATAAGGGAGAGCCGTAATCCACATGCTCCAGGCAAACCAAATCATCCACTGCACTAATGAGGCTTACAGATGTGTGTGTGATGGAATGAGACACAATAGTATGGATTAATATGATTATTTATTGTCCTTCACACAGAGTTCACTTTTAAACCAACACACCCATCTGTTTTACACTTACACAACTTGTGGAGTAGACACTTTTTTCACACTTCTGTGTTTAGCTGAAAAACACATCAAAAAGATAGTGTTGAAAAAGACTGAGAGATCAAAGAAGAAAATAAAGCACCAGTTTATAGTTTTATTCTAATCACCACAAAGCTTCTAAATTATCAGGCATTTGTGTCTAAGAAGTTAATCTCAGAGGTCAAATCTGTTCAGCAACGGAGACAGGAAGGCATTGTAAGCAGAGGCTTTAGACAGGTCACTAAAAAAGGATTTATAGGGAGAAACAGACTGAAATATAGATAGATATAAAGAATGAATACAAAGGATGTCTCACTGGGGCAGGTCTGATCCTGTAGAGTTACTAAGCCAGAACGAGTTAGCCAATGGTTGATTTAAGAAGCAGTTATTTGGCATGTCACAGTAATGTTTCTTTCCCTTTGTGCCACACAGAGTACGTATTTCAGGGTTACTTGATATCAAGTGCTTTTTTTAAATTTTTTTATTTAATATTGTGAAAGTTAATAGAAATCACTGTTGACCCTGGTGTTGTTTTGAATATTTGACAGTTCTGTGGTCTCCTTTGTTCTGCTGGTGGGGCTACATTTTAAATTCATACCACACATTTGTTTTTCACATTTCTCTTTCCACCATGCCAGTGTATTCAGATGTCATGGAGACAGTTAACATGTGCTTTCTCTCATGGGACTGTTAGTCTCTGGGCTTGTCTCAACCTAGACCTTCACATCCCCACCCCACCTTTCACTTAATCTCTGCGCTATTGTGAGTGAACACTGTCAGTTATGTTTGCATGTTATGATTAAAGACTTCTTCACAGCAGGCATTGTGGCTTGAAAGGAAGGAGGAAAAGTGAATTTAATTTGTGTGTCCTTTTTCCAGGATCCAGGTACTGGCACGGCTTAATGGAACACTTTAACTATACAGAGTCATCATTTGATTAGCTCTGCCTTTTTTCTGCCTGTTAAGACATGTCAGAACATTTACTATTCATAATTTGCACTTCCTTTCATATTTGTGATCCAGATTCTTTCTTTTCCTTACCTACTCTGTTTCATTGTGCATCAGTGAAGAAAGTGTCCCAGCATCAATTAAGAATGGATCACATGAATTTCTGCTCTATTTTATTGTGACATTATTTTGTCATTACCTCTTGTACCTCAGCGTTTTCCACTCCAATAGAAATATGTCACTCTAAAATAAGGGCATGGTCCAAAACAGACCTTTGGTTTTGGCTCTCTAATAATTCAAAGGTCAAACAAAAGTTGGTGCAGTGCCTTTGTGTTTGTTGACACTAATTGTCTTTAAAAGCGGGCTGGAAACCTTCCTGTTTACAGATGCATATAATTTTAAGTTTTTTAGTTTTAAAGTGTCAATGTACATATAACAGCTGTTTTGTTTTTTATGTGAAGCACATTGTAAACAGATTTTTGCCTGCGTGCCACTTCCCACCAGTGTCTGTTAGGCTTTATCATCTCACTCAACTTAATATTACCTCTGCTATATAAGCTGTTTATTATGATTGGAGGTCTAAAGTGTGCCGTGTGCAAAATGAAGTGATATAATTCCTGATTTATTACCTGCTTCAGTAGCACTGGTGTGCTTGGACATTGCTGAGCAAGAGAAGCAGGGGAAAAGGGAAGTGGAGGAGGTGGGAATGTGCAAGAGCTTTAAGTACGCCACCTTTAGCAGAAGTCAAGGCTTAAGAAAGATGTGCATGGGCCTGCTCGTGGACAGCTGTCATTAATATGTAAGAGTAATTTCTGAGATTCTTCTTGGTTGTCAAGATATGGTAGGAATGTGTTGAGTTACCTGTGATTAAAGTTGAATACTTATATTGGCCATGCTGATGTAACAGTCTGGAACTTGGATGCAGACAGACATAAGCGCTTGCAAGCTCATTGTTAAGCTGCAGCAGCTCAGCAAAGATCCTGCCTTGAAGCTAGCAGAAAAAACATTTCAGTCTCTTTAACCAAAAAACACACATAGCTCAGTACACTGATGTGTTTTTTATGTCAGTGTTTCTCACACTGCACCAAAATACCCACAGTCATTCCAGCTTCAAGCAAACTACAACTCATAATTAATTACTGTGTCGAGGAGATGGGATACTGGAAACCAAAGATGAGGAGCAGAAAAAGAGCGAGGGTAAAAACAGGGGCAGAGAGAGAGAGAGAGATTTTACTCATGAAGTAACTGAAGAGCCAAGGGAGAAGCTGGAAGGAGAGTAGACACAATGTGGGCAAGGAAGAATGGATGGCTGGAGAAAGAGAGGGAAGACGTGTTGGGACTTAAGGTGGTGCCAGTCAGAAAACGATGAAGGCAAGAGCTGATTTGTCTACACAATCCTGCATTCCTGTCTGCTCGTTAGCAATGGGAATAAGGGAATTTGGGGAGAGTGAGGGACTGGAATATAAAGGGAAAAGAGAGCTAGAGGCTTTGAAATTGTTCTATGAAAGCAGCTGTCTTACAGTGCCTAGCAACACCATTTAAGAAGGTTTCTTGGCTGCATTCATCGTAATTACAGCAAAATATCTGCTTTTGATTCCAAACAAGCTTATATATGGAGCAACATGAGTATTACCAGGGTGCAGCTTGAAGAGTGATTGAGACGATTTTCTTTCTTAACAAAAAATGTCACAAATATTGGCTAAATGTGCATTTAAAAGTATTAATAAGTGTACCTTCTCCTCTGATGGCCACATTTAAAAATGTTTAGATTAAATTTAGATTATAAAATTTAGCCTGTCCTTTTATCTTCATCTGAAATAGTGATGAGGCTCTTTAATCATAATTTTCTCAACATTAATTCTCTAATTACAGTGTAGTCTTCACTGGTGGGTGGCTTCTGCATCTTTGTTGAGACTCAGTCATTCTAATTAAATTGAGTTCATTAACTTCACCCTATGAATGGCCTCCGCTGGTCACTGCTTTGTATCAAACCCAGAGGCCCCTCCCAATGAAGGAAGCCAGCCACAACCTATAACCCAATCAGAGCGAGGAGCTGACAGCGAGCCAGTGGGCTCTTCAACAGTCCTAATGATATTAGAGCCTCCTGATCTGCTCTGATGATAACACACTCCACCAGTCTCAGCCTGCATCAGCACCTACAGTGACCCAACCCGAGCCAGGAATGTGTGTGAGTGCATCGGAGTGTTTGTGTTTGAGTGACCTTATTTTGGAATCAAGGACTTGAGTGCTGCGCTAATGCCACCGGTGACATTGTAACCAAAGGCACAATGCACAGATTATTTCTTTAGAGAAAACCATTCCTGAGGGGCTTGACTCTGAGCATGTGTTTTAGAAAATTGAGCGAACACCATCCTACTAAGGAGGATTTGTAAGTCTTAGTTTTGAAAAAGTGAAAGAGAAGGAGTGGCATAAAATGAAAGATTGAGCAAGGAGAGGGGATGGGCAGATGTCAGCTATTTCTCTAAAATCCAGAGGGGTTCCTTAGTTGGATCTTTGCCTAGACTCCTTCTTTGAAATGCTCTTAGTCTAGGAGCGACAGACAGACCACAAGCTAGTGAGAAAGCTAGGCTGTGTGTGACACAAATTGTGTACTTGACACACTTATGCTGGATCAGTGATTCACTATATGCTTGGCTGTATTTCACTAAGCATCTTTTCAGGACACGTTTTTTCTGGATTTTAGGTCCCCCCTTTTTTATTGTCACAGAATCTGCAGCAACTTAGTTCATATGACTTAGATTTATCATCACTGTGATGTGTGAAACATGGACATTAACACATTACATATAAAATGTAGTGACAGAATCTGGTAATGCGACACCATCCCACAGGGTTGCGCACAGCTGGATTCTGTGTGACTGTACCCTACACTGCGTGTCTATTGATGATCCCTGCATACATGCGCCTTGTAGTCATGCCATTTGGCCAACTAAATTTAGTGACAAGGTGCATGATGGTTTAGAAAAATACGAATTCCTGAATGGGAAATGAGCACATTTTTTTTTAAATCTCATGAGCACACGACATTAAAAAAAAAAACATTTTGTCCTTATGTGCTCCATAGGAAGAAGCTCTATTTTAAAGCTATTATTCTGGTAAATTATTTTTTCATTTTTATTAATTTAAACTAAACTCTGATTAGACCGAAGAAAAGACTGCAGACTGCTTTGTAACGGACTGAACAGCTACTGAGCATCTCCTATTAAAATCGCTGTTTTCACAACTCAATTTTTTCGTTAATTATTAAACACAATGTATTATTTGTGGTGCCTTGATGCTTGTAAACACTGATGATTGCTACATCTGTAGTCATAATGTCTCTCCAGTCATATTTCTTCCAATCACATGATGTGTACAGTTGACAGTATAATTCCAAGGCTTTCTTTGTAATATCAACAGCTCTGTGTTGGATTAGACCTCCTAACCCTGATCTTGACAGGGTATCTGGTGACAGTAATCCATGCTGCTAATCCACGTCTTAATGTAAACACCAAGGACACTCCACCTTCTCTCTATCCTATGTGTCCTCCTTTTTTCTTTTCTTTCCCTTTGCTTCCTTCCTGAGAGAAATAGGGATGCCATCTGTTTGGTGTATCAGCAGGGGTTAGCTTAGCCTGATAGGCTTGTTGGACCTGATCATTCAGCAATCATTACTTCAAATTTAATATTTGCTTGTATTCTGTTCATTGTATGTTTGAATTTTCTTTTGCTGTAATGACAGTAATAATATTAATAGAATTCAGCCACATTGATGTGTTTGTTATTCTGCCATTCCTCAAAATAGGGTTGTAGCTGCCCTGCCAAGGTAATGGTTTTAATTAGTGTGCGTGAATCAAAACAATGATTAGCTGCTGCTGTTTTTACAAATACTACTGCGGAAAGTGAAATTATATGTTAAAGTGCCGACATGGGCTATTAGATAACTTTGCCTCCTGAAACAAAGACTGATTGCTGGTATGACACTGACACATCTGCTGTATATTTGTACCAGTCATAGGCAACACAAAAGGCCAACCTTTGTTTGTCTCAAATTTGGTTTTATACCTGGTGAGCAGATGTGTGTTTGTAGTGTTTGTGTGTATTTTATGCGAAAGTGTCAAGTGTATGTCTTGCTGTCTTGTGGTCTGGAGGCTGGTGTGTGTGCGTGTGTATACACATTCATTTTGTGATTGTGATTATGCTGGGTGAGTGCAGGGACACTGTATTTTCCTCCAGGCCCAGTGTGTGTCTGCAATGCAGAGTGACGCTTATTCCCCTGATCAGTGCCAGACCTCAGCAGGGGAGAGGGGTGGGTTGAGTTTTGGAGGGAAGTGGGCTGTGGGGGGGAGTTACAGTCAGTACAACCACTGATCTGGGACACACATCTTTGTCTGCTAGTCTTCTTTCTTTATCTGCCTCTGTTTTCCCTGTTTTTCTTCGGCTCCCTTGCTTACTGGGTTTCATGCCTGCTACTAGTGTTCTTCCTTACTCTGCTGCTACAGTGTCACATAACAAAACCAGGACCCACGGTGTCCCATAATTAAAATTTGTGGATGCCACTGCCAGAGCATCACCACTGAGCAGACAAGCAGTGGGTCATGAGACGACGTAACCAAGCCTGCAAGCAGATGGCAGCAGTTTAGTGGTCTAACAACAGTAGGTTGTATAGCCCAACATCTTGACCCTTGCCAGTTGATATCTCAACAACCAGAAAGATGCTGACTGATAATACACAGAATGAATGAGTGGTGGTGGACTGAGCAGTGTCTGACAGTGCCACTCCCTGTGGGGCTGCAGAAAGACCAAAAACAGGACCATAGGCCCTATGAAAACAGAAAAACAAAATGTGTGAGCATCCATGTACAATCTGTAATAGGCCAACCCTAATAAAACCTTCAAATTTCAAACCCCCCTTATGGCAGGAGCAAGACCATTCATTTAGTTCTTTACTTTACTTGTATGCCAGTCATTCACATCCTCTGAACGTGTGACGCTTTTTTTTTTGTTTTTTACCCCACTTCTTACTTACTCATAATCTCCTAATCCCATTTGTCTCATAGTATGTTCTTCAATGTTATTTTTGAACATTTTACACTGTGAGAAGTTAAGCTGTTTACCAAAGACTTTGACAGTTTTCTTCATTTTCCAGTCACTTCTTCAGCGTAAAAGCCTTCCTTCTGTCAGGCTGTAAATAGTAAGAAAATATTTCGTCGAGGCTTGCTTTTTTGTCCTATCTCCCCCAATTGTCATGTCTGGCCTGGTCTCTCCATTACACAATCATTGCCAAAGCAAAATGGGTCCTGTCATGTCCATAATAGCTTTGCCTAATATTGTTGTACCCTAAAATTAGTTTGCAGCATCAAAATGCCTTTCATGAAACAGGGCAATTTATACTAGTTGATCTCTGATCTTAACTGGTTGTTTGTGTCTTGTCTGAGGTTTTGTGCAGTATTTCCAACAAAATGTGTGCAAGTATGTACCTCCTCTCCTCTCCTCTCCTCTCCTCTCCTCTCCTCTCCTCTCCTCTCCTCTCAGTGACACAATTATTTAGCAAAGTCACACATATGTAAATATAAATAACATTTATTTTTTCCATTTACTCTGTAGTTTTGGTGTTATCACATGATGCCTTGGCTTGTTATTGATAGCTTTTAGGGAAACACAAAAAACAGCCCAATTATTTTGTAAACACTGAGCTCAAGCTCAGTTTGAGTTCTACAGATGCATTTCCACACAGACGCATACATGCTGTGGTGTTTTTGCCCACAGTTCCAGTGATCCTGGAAGTGTGTTTTGGGGAAGGTGTGGTGCTAATCCTGAATTCATTAGCACTCCTTGATGCTTTTGGGGCTTTAACTTTATTGTGTATGTATTATACACTACGTTTTATAATGTGTCTGACTGCAAACCAGTAGCCAACTACATACTCAAGTCTTCATTCCTTTTCAATCCTTTATCTGCATACTGGCAAATCTGATGTAACATCTTTACATGGGCAAAGCAAGCCAAATACATTTTGATATTTTTTTAAGTTTTTTTTTTTACCACCATGCAGTATTTTCTCAGGTGGACAGGTGGAGGTGAAGGTGACATAACAGTGTCTCCCACTGTCTCTCACTACGTCTCACACCCCCCCCCCCCCCCTCTTTTCGATCTCCTTCCTCTCTGTCTTTTGTCATATTTATAACTGCTGAATAAACTTGTCTGGGAATTTTCAGAGGAACACTTTGTTATGGCTGTTCCCTCCTGCTAGGTAAATGAGAGGTGGGAGCTCCAGTGTGAGATTAATACGCAGCTCCCCTTTTTATTTTTAGAGGAACATTATGGTCTCACTGCCCTGTCATCACTCCTCATGTAGCAGCAGCTTCTACTCGCTCCTTTGTCTAAACCTCGTTCTGTCTCTTAGAGTCTTTCCTACGCTTACTCTCTCTTTAGTGGGCGGACGCTATGGAAACCTTCCAGGTCAATTGTCTTGCAGCAAATACCAATTTGAGAAAAATGTTTTTCTTTGTTTTTGCTTAAACTAGCATGTGTGTTATATTTGAGGTTTTCTCTCTTCATGTAAATTTAGGCAGGTGTATTTTCAGAGATTTGAAGTCTTTGTTTCTGACTTTATCCTCTTGCCTTGTGCCTTTGTCATAGTTATGGTAATCATTGCTCTGTGCAGATATATCTGAAAATATGTCACCTATCTTTGTATCAGTTTTTATCCCTCTCATCATCGTCTCTGGACCTCTTATCATGTTGAAAGGCTGCATGCTCTGCTCTTCCTCTCTCTCTCTCCCTCTCTCTCTCTCTCTCTGTTTGAGGAGATAGGGGGGAGATTGGTAAGATTGCAGTGAAGTTGCGTGTGACACCAGCCCAACTTGTGATTGCTTGAATGTGAACATGTGATGTAATCTGTGGCTGGATAATATTTGGTTTCACTACCAAGTGTGCAAGCATTACGAGTTATCATATACTATATTAAACTGCTCAAAATAAAAAAACAACAGGTTTATGAGTCGAATATGGATCAAATTATGGATCAAATTTGGGAAAAGTGAACATTTACAGCTTTCACCAAAATGTTTTGGTTGTGCCATGCCATTTAATTTTATCTATCCAAAGTGTTGTTAGGAAACATTTTACAATTTGCTTTCTTGCTCTTTCTCACACACTCTGCTATAAGGTGAATTTGTAATCGTGCTACTTTTTCACTATTTAGGTTGACACCTCCAGAAAAATGTGGGGTTGCAGGGCATGTGGTAATTTAAAAGTTTGTTTGTTAATGTAACACCTGTATATGACCCAGGTGTATAGCACTAATCAAAATATCCACCGGAGAGGTGTAATGAGCAGAGAACTGACACAGGGGACCACCACTTACACAGGAAAATGATGTGATTTCCTCTTCTGCCTATGCTTGTGTGTGTCCTATACTGTGAGCCTGGTGCTTTAATAGTAAAGACATAACAGTTGTACTCATGACATACAACCCTTTTATTATTGGTATCTTTTCAAATAGTGTGGATGTGTTTGTTATGCAGTGTGTGTGATGCTGAGACTGCAAATGACCAGAGGACCATAGGGAAGCTTATTTCTGCAACCACTTGCATTTCTTCCCTAATTGTTCCTCTTTTGTCCATAAACCTCCTCCTTGTGTGTGTGTGTGTGTGTGTGTGTGTGTGTGTGTGTGTGTAGGTATGTTAAAGAAGAAGGTCCTTTTCTCTCTGCTAGCAGTGTCAGCAGGTGAGCTGCCCTATTGGGAGTAAAGAGAGAAATCGCCAAAGCATGCAAATTGCTACTCCAAGGGGAGAATCAATTAGGTATATAGTGGTTGGAGCAGAAAGGCAAGGAGGGGTGGAGAGGGGCAGGGGTCCATGCAGAGAGGTGGTGCAGAGCCATGCTGATCGCCTCCTCTGAGACAATGCATTACTCCTCCTCTTCTGCCCACTTTCTGATCCTTCTGGCTAGAGCTCTCTGCACACTGTCTTTTTAAAGCTACTGTACTTTTTTTGTCTAGCCCATTTCTCCTCTAATTATAGATGCTCTTGAGTCTCAAATGTATGGCCTGTTCACCTGTTTTACTGATTAAGATTTTTAGTTGAATCTATGCCAGACAAAAATTAGATTGCATATCACATATTATAGTCTTTATACACACATTGTATGTATATCAACACCCTGTGACAGCTGTCTTGAATGTAGTGGTTTTAATTGTCTATTTTTGCTTCCCTCTTTAGGAAAATAATGTCCTTCATCTCAAGAGAGGCTTGATCGTGACTGGCCGACAGTACTGGGCTGTGCCTGTGTCCCTCTCCTCACCAGTCCCATCCTAAGCACAGCCATGACGTCCCTCACCAGAATACGGACCTATTTTTTTGTATGCTGCTTCCTGTCTAGTCTGGTGCTTCCTGTGACATCGCAAACAGTGGTGCAAGCACCACAGTCTCACAGTGCTGGCTCCCAAGTGATCACAGCGTTACTGCAGGAGGAGGAGTATGCATCATTTCATGCTGAAAACCCTGAGTGGACATTTAACCATTTGGCGGTGGACTATCGCAATGGCAATGTTTATTTAGGGGCAGTCAATCGCATATACAAATTGTCCCCGGACTTGGATGTCCAGGTGTCCCATGAGACTGGCCCTGATGAAGACAACCGCAAGTGCTACCCACCACGTATTGTCCAGCCATGCAGTGAACCACTGACACTCACCAACAATGTCAACAAGATGCTCCTGATGGACTATAGGGAGAACCGGTTGCTGGCTTGTGGCAGCCTTTACCAGGGCATCTGTAAACTGCTTCGTCTAGATGACCTCTTCAAACTAGGAGAGCCCTTCCACAAGAAGGAGCACTATCTCTCTGGTGTTAATGAGAGTGGCTCTGTGTTTGGTGTCATTGTTTCTTATGGCAATGCCTCTCCAGACATGCTCTTTGTAGCCACTGCAGTGGATGGGAAGCCTGAGTACTTCCCCACCATATCTAGCAGAAAGTTGGCCAGAAACTCTGAGGAGGACAGTATGTTTGCCTATGTCTTCCATGATGAGTTTGTGGCCTCCATGATTAAAATCCCTTCAGATACCTTCACTGTCATCCCAGACTTTGACATTTACTACATTTATGGCTTTGCCAGTGGGAACTTTGTCTACTTCCTGACGTTGCAGCCTGAAATGGGCGGTGGACCGACCACCGGATCCTCCTCCACTGGTCGGGAACAGGTCTACACTTCCAAGATAGTGCGCCTGTGCAAGGCGGACACTGCATTCAACTCCTATGTGGAGGTGCCTATTGGATGCATTAGTGGCAACGTGGAGTACCGATTACTTGAGGCTGCATACCTGTCCAAAGCTGGTGCTATCCTGGCACGTTCTTTAGATGTGGCACCGGACGACGATGTGCTGTTTGCAGTCTTCTCAAAAGGCCAGAAGAGACGACCGCGGCAGGCCTCGCAGGACTCTGCACTGTGTGTTTTCTCCCTGCGGAAGATCAATGAGAAAATCAAGGAAAGGCTGCAGTCCTGCTACAAGGGAGAAGGCACTCTGGACCTGGCCTGGCTCAAAGTCAAAGATATTCCCTGCAGCAGTGCGGTGAGTACAGATATAGTACACAGTGCACCAATTTAATGGCAGCACTACTGAAGTACGAAAACAATCACGATTTTCATGAGCACCGAAAACCCCTGTCCTTAAAGTTGCAGTGGAGACTGACAGTACTGTAAGAGATTTAATATTCCACACATACCGCACTCACACAAGTACACACTGTGTGTGTAATGCATACTGCTGTGCTCCCCTCTGTAACAATAGTATTCTCAGCTTTCAGTCAAAAGTAGAAATGATAGGATTTGGGGATAAATCTGTTTTAAGAACACATCACTGATAGTTTCTTGTCCTAACAATGATTTCTAATTGAAGGACATAACAGGTATAAGTCTTGGGAGTAAAATTAGTTTTGAAAGCTCTCTTCCATTTTACTATAATGAGCTTGGATGCACTGCGGGAGGGCTTCTCTAACACTGTGTTGTTGGGTGGGTTCATGCTCCATCCCATTACGATGAGATGTTAACCATCCACTGCCTCTTTTAATCCGCTCACCCTTTAAACAATGCAGCTGAATGCTCAGCCAAATTACCATAATTCCATTCTCCATAACAGCATTACGAATTCAGTGATTCAGTTCATTTGATTTCTCACTTTGCGCCCATAAAAAACAAGGTTAAATTGGGTGTTACATGTTTGGACCACCTTCACAAGCAGCCGCAGCTGATTCGTGCATTTCCATTTCTTGATCTCATATTATATCATTAATAAATACTGTGAACCCGAAGAAATAGAAAATTACATCAATCAGACTACATTTGTAAATTGCCATTTTCCTGTACTAGGCAAGCATGAGTAAATAAATCTCTTGAGACTTCTGAGTGAAGATAATAGGTTAGGACTGCGCCACACAGTAGATGATTTTCAGTGTATATATCAATCAAAGGTTTACTGTTACTGCCTAAAATGGTACCTTTTTAGGATGTTTCCTATTTATTAACCAAGATAAATTAATTTTTTTTGTTTTTACCAAAACAAATAATAATCAATAATTTAACCTCCTCACTAAGGCTATGCATCTTTATGATCAAAGCTAAGGATAGCTATATAAAATAGGAATTTATACAGCTTCAGATACTTTTACTATTTGATGACTTTGTCATGGTTGTATTTCCGGAACATAAATGTTATCCTCTGCCAAGAGCATATTGTTCTGACTTTAGTTGTGCACTGTGACGAGACATTATGAAGTTGACCCTCTCTTGTGCTTGGTTCTGGAATCGCTGTGTTTATCTATTAATCCGTCTCTGGCACAGCACACGTGCCAGGGCGCCTTTGTCTGCTGCTTGAGGGCCTGATAAATCATGCCTGGGGTGGAGCTGTCAGCAGGGAAAGGAAGTGTGAGGGAGCACACAGGGGTTAGCGCTGAGGAATGATGCCATTTCAGCATGCGCCACCGCCAGCGCATAAATTAGACCCTGCTGAACAAGTGACGGTGGACTCTGCAGGAGATAGATGAGTTCTGACACACACACACACACACAGAGGCAGGCACGCACACATGCCATCACACTTGTAAGTGTGGCTACTGCAGAAATGGGCATGGTGACTTTTAAACACTAAAATCTATCTCAGATAGAGTGGAAGTGGTCCTGCTGTCGCTGTCATCTTTGAAAGCATGTACACACGACATACTGATGAATCAGATGTTTGAAGGCCATCATTGTATATTGGTAAATATGTTCTTCCTGTAAGTTTTTTCTACACTGACTTGTCAGCAAAGCCAACCCAACTCACCTGACGTGTGTGCCTGTGATGGATGGTTGTCTTTTAAACGTCCCTGGTTGATTTTTATGAATCGTTGGTTCTTTTAGATTAATTCCGGCTGCTTTAAATGATGCATGACACGGAGCGCTGTGTGTCAGATATCATCAAAAAATAGTTCAAACTCATCTTCCCCAATATGTGGTTCTCTGGGGTGTACAGTAGAGCAACTACACATAAGCCTCTACATACATCCTTACAGTAAACATACCAAACCCTTGGGAATTATGGACTTTTTGGGTTCCTGTACTTAGAACATTCTCTAATTGAAAAGCCACATAACCACATAAATATCAAAAATCTACTTATTCTATTACCCTCTGTAACAGATGTCTTACACAAGCTCACCCTCCCTTCTGGGGAGAAAATAATCTTAAAAGACTTGAGAGAGATTAATTATTTTTTGATAAAATATGAGATTATGGCTGCACTATGAAGTCACTGTGTGACTTCATAGTGCAGCTTTATTTATGTACAGTACAATATTTCCCCAGTATTAGTGTCAGGGGACTTTATTTAACTCAGCTGCAAAGGTAATGTAGACAGGACAGGGTTCAACTCTCTTTGGCCTTTATTGTTTTCTGCACTTTACAATTTATTAGTTATTTGAATGTTTTTCATTCAAAGAAGTATTATGTATAGACAGGCAGTTTATGCAGATGGCTTTTCAAATAATTCAGTTACCCATTAATATAAACTAAACTTTAGTTCAAGACTAACAGTTAAAACATTTTTTTTCTGACTGTCTGACCTATACCTTTTAGAGACCATTATCTGCTTTTCTATAGTCTTTCTAAACCAGCTACAAATCCATGGATAAAATATAATGATTACATTTTTTTAACTGTTGAGCTGCATATCACCATATTGGTGGTTAGTATTCGGAGGAACTTAGATGAGAAGGAGCCTTGTACAAAGGCCATGCCCCTTCATCTTGCCCTCTTCATCACTCAGTGTCTTCCTCTCTCTAACACACTATGTTCTGTCTTTCTCACTTTCTCTTACACTTTTTTTTTCCTAGAGTCTTTCAAATGCTGTCGTATTTCGAACATGATGTGTTTTTCCTCCAATTAGGGAGAGGAAGAACAGCCCCTAGGCTCATTAGTGTAGTCTGGCTGTATGGACTAACGTGAAGACACACAGGCACACTCACTTTTGATATAGATGAAACACATTCAGACCCAGTGTGGATAGACCTAACCACTCTGTTTCTGCCAGAAGAGATGAACGACAGCCAAATCCACAGTACCAAGTTACTACTATATAGGGGCCCTTAGTATACTGTGGCATCCTTGTATGACATTGTATGTAATCAAGAATAAAAAATAAATAAAAGTAATATTATTGTTGATTGCATTCAACAAAGCCTATTTGTATTTTGTTATTTCAGTGTTGTGGAATGATGTTGTGGATGTGCAGAGACACAGTGCATCATTTACAGGGTCATAAAAAAACACTTTCTCTCGTCAGACCTTTGATGCTTTGCACCATGTTTAAGAGGCTCTCGGTTGTCATTGATGCAGTGAGGGTGAAGTGGAGATGAATAAAAGGAAGGTACAGTAAGGGTGAGAGAGCAAGTCAGAGGATAGATGGGAAGAAAGAGTGCATCTGTGTGCAAGTGGGGAGGGGGTGCTTCCTCTTTCCCCCCAAATGGCCATGCTTGGCTGAGCCACATAATGCGTGCTCAACAGTATAAGTCTGCAAAGGGCCTGCATCCATAGATCATTGTGAAGTGGCATGTGACCTATAAAAAAAAAAAAAAAAAAAAAACGCTGCCTGTTCTCTACATGTTCACTGTGTCAGCAGAAAAAAACAGAACAACAAAACAGCGGGATTGCAATAAATTCACTCTCACCGCTCTCTTCTCTCTCATCCTTGATTCATTGCTTGCTTTCCTATGGCACTCTTTTCTCATTTTTTCCCGTCCTTCTCTTCATGGTCTCAAAATGCATGCCACTGTGACTTCTTCTCATTCTCTTTGAGCCTTGCCTGAGCACAGAGTGAAGCACGTGCTCCCATAATACCCCCAACCCCAAAACACGGATGAGAAAATTACAAGGTCGTCTGTAAGTCCATGACAGGCTACGGCCATCCCCTCATCCCTTCTGCTAATGATCATTAATTACATGTCATTAACTAACATGCCATGGGCTATTCTTTCACATTTGTCATGTGCTATCGACTTCACATTCTGTATTCACTCCAATTAATTAGATTATTCTACTCGGCCGCTGCTGTTTCTTTGAGTCTTTTTCTTGATCTCTCTCACAGTCCCCCAACACATGTGCTCTTCCTTTTCTTGTTTCATCCTTCACTTGAAAGAAACTGCAATATTACATTCTGTGTCACATACACACTCACTATGCTGACTTCTCATGTTGTTGACTTTTTTTCTTTTCTTCTGTTTTGTTCTGCGTTTAACCAACCTTTGAATGATGCTGTCAGCTTTGCTGGTCATCTTCATCCCTTCTCTTCCTGATTGTGGACCTTAATCAGTGGCTGACTGCTGCTGCTGCTGATGATGAGTCAGTCTAGGCCACATCCTCAGGAAGGGAAAGGCTAGTGGATTCATTAAGGACATCCAGACACCCCCCACCAACCACCTCTCCCCCTACTTCACCCCACTCCATCCACATTTCCGCTATCCTGCTTGCTGGCTGGCTCGCTAATTAAATCTCCATACATGATACCACTTGCTAAAGGTCAGAATCCATCACAATATCATTATTCTGTGATTAAACAAGTGTCTCTCGCTTCTTTTGGCATGCTGGTTGTCCTCTGCCTGAAAACACAGATTGAATTAGGAACCTTAATATCTTTGCCTTTTTTTCGTGTGTAGTATATGAAAACAATGTACACCTTTGCACATTACACCTGTTACCAAAATGAATCAAAATGTTTTGTTTTCTTTTTGCTGCAAGTGTCCCAGCAAATAAACACAACGTCACATAAATAAACACTAATTATTACTGCTATATTACAATTGCTTACTAATTATAATTGCTTTGAACTGCATATAGGTGCAACTGTGTGAACTTAATAAACAGTCTGTAGCTTATAATACATGCACGTTAATTTAGTTTTTTCAAGTTTTGTGTGCAAAATAATCTCCTTGCCATCATTATGGGGAAACAAACATAATGATTTTCTGCCAGTAGAGACTGGAGAGGAAAACATGGCTTTAGAAGTTATCTGAAACGTCTGTCTCCTCATGATATTTAGTTCACTTTCCAGCTCCCTAGTTTAATCTGTGAATTTCCTGTTTTCCCCCCACCTTTGCATCTCAATCTCTCTGACATTATACCTTCTCTCTCGTCTGGCTCTGCTTTAGTAATTTCTCAGTTTCATTCCAAAATTGTCATGCTGTGTTGTTAGTTCCTGATTTGATTGTTTTCCCTAACCAATATTTATTATCTGCTGTAGCTGCTCAGCTAACGGTTGGCAGGTGTGAGCATCCACAAACAGGAATTTATGAAATATCACAGGCTTATCAAAGCCTGCCTCCTCATATTGAAACCTGCCAACAGAACAACAAATACATGAACCTGTTTTCCAGGCATACCCTGTTAAGTGTATGTGTGTATATCTAATCTAATTTACTTAATATATGCAAATTTGCTGCATTTTTTAGCTCTGTTTAATATTAATACCCACAAACTCACAATCATTTCCCAATTTTCATTCTATAGGTGCACTGTTGTGCCAAATCTTCCTTGGGATGACATAACTGTCAGACACAGAGCCAACCCTGTGCATGTGCGTGCCTGCATTCTTTCTTTTTTCACTTCTAATCATTGTGACTGGTTTTCGAAACAATCCCCAAGGCGCTCTACAAAGGGGAAGTTAAATCTACTTGGTGACAGGTCTTGTAGTCCACAGCGACACTTCTGCATTCAGACTGAATTTTGAGCATGATTCAGTCAGACTGCTGCAAAAAAGTTCTCTTTTGGAATGCTCTACAGATTCCCCAAGCAGCTGCTTATACTCAGATACTGCACGTTTAATTTTGAGAACATTTGTAACTAACTAAAAATGTGTATTTATGGTTTGTTTCTGTCATTATCATTTTAGTGACTTTAAAAAACATCTATAAGTGCAATAAAGCACTGGAAGAGCATCTACAGGGGTGAAATAGGAAGGTGCCATAGATCAGTTGTTGAACAGACTGTGTCTCAGTAAACTCCCGCCCACAGCCACACAAACAAATGAAGGGTAGGGGTTCATTTAAACTTGCGGAATTATAGACTGAAGCTAAATAAAAATGGCATGAATGTGCCTTGTGTTTCTCCGAGCATTTTACCAGTGTAGGCAGATCAGAGCGAATGCTATGAAACATTTCACATCATTAGAGGAACATGTATTCTCCACTGCCCTGCTAAAGTTAGGTCACTCTGTAGGCTGCAAATTCTATATGATATATACGTTTGTAATGTCTACAGTGTAGCAAATTAATTGTAAATACTTAGTGATTTATAAAATCTTTAATGGATTAGGCCATTTTTAATTACCACCCAGTTGTTGAGAACTAAACATTCTCTTGTATACTTTTCTAGCTTGTATTTATAGGCACTATGTTTTACTTCAAGAACGAGTATTTTCGCTGCAGAAGTCCTGCTGACGGTGTTTTTTTGTAGCGAAATTGAATGTTGACATTATATTGTACAATGAACTTCAAACCCACTTAGTTATGACATAATTCTCTAGTGCCACCAATCATCCCGGCAGGTTAGTCATTTAGCACAGTAGGGCAAGAGGAAAATACTGGATGTCCAAGTGGCTTATTTCAAAGAGCAGCTGCTATGATACTTTTATTTCATTTGACTCCAGTCTTTGTATTTCCCTTGCACACCTCAATAAATGAAGTAAAACAAGGTAATAATAGTCAACAAATGTTGCTTAATAAATTTATACTGAAGATCAGAAGTAGCATACCAGCATGTATTGGTATTGGTTTGAAAATATTCACATACTTCACAGTGATGGAAATGAGAGGAATGTTAGAAATGCGAGAACACGGTCTCTTCGGTTCGGCAGTGACTTGAAGTGAAATGTTTCTGTGGTTTAACGTGTGTCGTTAACTTTGTGAACTTGCAGCCAATGCAGTGGTCCCTCACAACAGTGCAAGCCCAGATTAGGCCATACATCAGAGAACGTTGGAGAGCGGATCTCTTTCAATCCCCTACTAATCGCATTGAGCAACTCTCTCGCGCGCACCCACTGCCCCCTCTCTTTTTCACCACTCTGTATCTGCTGATCCCTCTGCACAGTCCAGAAGAGAGCTCTCTTTGTGCTGGTGCTGGCAGGCAGACAGAAGCAGAGAGATGGATACGGCTGAGAGTGACCTGATTCTGCCTCTGTGCCTGGCCTCTGTCCAAATACAGAGACTCTGCTCTCCTGTCCCTCCGTCTTCAGGGAGGAACCCTCCATCTTTCTCCTCTGTTGCTATACGCTGCGGGACGCTAGCTGAAATACCTGCCAGGCTTGAGTAAGAAATGAGTTTCTGTTTGTAGTTCCAACTCATTTGGGTGGCTAATCTGCTATTAATCATGTAGTTTACACCTTTTTAGATGTATATAGCTAATTTCACCCGTTTGTGTCTAAACTGGTTCAAATATTGTATGTGCAACATCCAGGGATGGAGAGTTTATAGGCAGAGAGTCTCCTTCACTTTTCTCCTCTCATTTAATTTGAATGCAGTAATGAGTTGGGGTTGTGAGAAAGACAAGGGGCATAACACATGATAGAAACAATGATAAGGTCTACATTGACATTATTTGGCATTCTGACTGGAGACGTTTTTGGTGGTGTAATGAAAATGTGTCTACCTTCTGAAAGTGTATTTCATTAGATTGCAAAACAGATTACAGAGATGGTGGTGATTGGCAACCAGCAGAAATAATACAGCATGTGTCATTGGCAAGAAAAGAGAAAACACATTTTCACACATCACGTGCACCCCCCTTTACTTACATAGACACAGAGACATGTTTTTCTTGTTAAATAAAACACATGCATTTTCAGAAACTGAATAAATAGGAGAGGAAATAGCAGAAACAGAAATAAAATATCCTCTTCCTGTTAACCTTTGAACCCAAACATGATGGGTATCCTTTGTAACTGATGGCAAAGTGAAGAGGGTGTTTTTCCTCAGTCACGTAAAGAAGGAATAAGAATAAATACATAGAAACTGAATTATTGATTGCTAGAGTATCTTAGTGTGAGGGGATGTGACCCTTTAAAGAGCGACCCTGATTGAAATGGGAGCAGCGATCACATGACAGAAGTACATTTTTGACAGAAACTCATTGTGTAAAAGATGGAAATTGGAAAGTGTCTGCATGACTGGTGTTTGTTGTGCTCAAATCTTTGTTTACTCTTTGTCATTGTAGTCTGCTTTGGTATATCTTCTCTCCCTTTTCCATGTTCTACTATTGAGTCTCATATGAGCCAAATGACATGATCTTCACCCAAATTTAAGTCAGTTCTGTTGATCAATAATGCCACTCCATATAACCCCATATAATGGCCTAAAGTCGTGGCCTAGACCAACCATGCTCCATTTGTTTAATGAAAGTAGATCCCATATGTTCTCTGTGGCTCTGTCTGAGGTTTCTGATAATGGTGATGATGATAATGGCCTACCTTTAGTGATATGTTGTGCAATGACAGAAGATTTGCAGAAAATCAGAGGGGTACACTGTTTTTTAGCTATAAATAAGTTTCATATGCTACAAATCCAAGAAATTTCAACACACTTTTTTTTATAAATTTTCCACATGTCCACCAGGTCAAAACTTCTTGTGCTATCAAAATACACCTTTTATAGAGTATGCATCCAGATATGGATGTAGACGGCAACTTGACAACTGTGAAGCAGTACCTGGTTGAATATTAGGATGTTTCTGCATATTCATTTGGCCCAGAAATATTGCATTTTGTTATTTAACTTCATTTCAAATTCAGTGTTTGGTTCATAATTGTCTGTTATCAGCTTGCACATACCCAATTATTGTTGCTCATAATGCTTTGTAAGGACATCATTTGAATATTCAAATGCATTTAGTAATGTCTTTTCATCGGCCCAATACAGTGAATTCATAACTCATGCCCACTATCTCATCTAATTTCTGTGCTTTTTTAGAGACTGTAAAGCCAGCGTCACCTGCCAAGGCATTTCTCCCCACAGCAACCCACTGCATTGCTAAGCTATTAATCAAGCAGTGCCTGCCTCAGTCCCAAACCAAGTGTTTCAAATCCATCCATGCTCCCAGAATAATGACCAATCCCCAGCGCCATTATTCTCTTATCAAAACCCATAAGTCATTCTGCCCACAGTGATTGGGAAGAATATACCCCAACAGGATTAAACTCATGCATGCAAATACAAAAAGCAGAGGCACAAGACATGAAGCACACCTATATGTATAAAATTACAAAAATCACAGCAGCATGTCCACACTGAAATCAAAATAGATGAACCTACATCTAGTTGTATTTCTGTCTGCTGTTTCCAGATGCATTGTGGTGATGGTGCAGCGTTCTCTTTTTTTTGTTTCACTTTGAATCACTTCACATTGAATTTCTTGCTGCACAGGCATCTCTGCAGTTGCTGTTGCATTGGGTGGACGGTGGGGAATTGCGCCTGACAGAGCAGCCTCTGGCGCTATTACAGAACTAGAGGCTGACTGCAGTCTTTTTCCATCTTCATCTTTTTCTTACTTGTTTCCGAATTTGTTATATCTTGCATGTAGAACAGTAGATGAACCAAATCATAAATGCTCATTGTTTTTGTCACACAAAATGTTTCATCTTTGTTGATCCCTAACTATCCCTGTTATAGAAATGCATCTTCCTTTTGTACTTAATTCCTGTTTACTTCTCCACTGCAGCTCTTGACCATCGATGATGACTTCTGTGGCCTCGACATGAATGCACCTTTGGGTGTGTCTGAGATGGTGCGCGGCAAGCCTCTCTTTTCTGATGCCGTCGACAAAATGGCCTCTGTCATCGCCTACGTCTACAAGAACCACTCTCTGGTCTTCGTAGGGACAAAAAGCGGAAAAGTTAAGAAGGTAAGGAGGGGAAATGCTGGTTGAAAAGCTAGCAAAGATGGTTAAACTGATGGAAGCAGAGATTCGGTTTCTCCCTGTCAGAATGTGTAGTAAGGGTTGGGAATTGGGGACTGCTGGATTGGAGGAAGGATAGTAGTAGTAAGGCAGATTGACTTTCAGACAAATCAGCTGAGTCGACTGTATTGCAGTAGGAAGAGGTGTGTGTGCGTACATGAAAAAAAGGGATACTGAAAAGAGGAAGAGTTCCTGTGGAGAGAAACTGAGCGAGTGTGTATGTGTGTGTTTTGAGAAAAAGGGATCAGGAGAGCCCCTAAGGGGGTTTTATTCCTACAGCCAAACCTATCTGGTATCTCTCAACATCCTCCTCACACACTGCACCATATATCACACATACACTCGTATACAGCCGGTATCAGGAGTATCCGCTGTACTTTTCCTTCACTTTGGACTGGTATAAAATCCCAAGCCCTGGGGGCAGATTGTAGCACACATCAGCATGTTGCAGAACTTGCTAGACAGCACAGATCAGCATGTTGCAGAATCGATTAGACAAACTTTTTTTATCTCTTCGTGAGGCAAAATTAATGGATCAGAATTAGGAAATATATGTCATTTATTGAGTACATACACATAATAGTTTATTGAATATGATTAGGATGTTGTTTGAGTCAGGTCATGGTTGTATAGTAATATACATACAAACAGAAATGGCCTGTAATGACTCTGAAGCCTTTGGAAACCTGTGAAATTCTTTTTTTCCTGCAGGGAGTGTTCCCCTTTGCATTTGCGGACATCTTTGACCATAACTGTGTGTCGTGAAAAGCATGTCACACTCTGTGTGACAGCAGAGCGCTTGGCTAAACAAGATTTGTCCCCTCAGGGTTAAACAGCACTGGATAAGCTGGGTTTTGGTGTGTCTGGCTTCCACCTCAGACTTCCCTCATGCCCCTGTGCCCTCCTGTGTGTGGCAGCTCTTTTCAGAGCTAATGGGATGATGCACTGCTGCTAGGTGTGATAGAGCATGGTAGCTTCTGTACTTTTACCCTCCTTTCTCACACAAGCACACACATAGGGCCATGGTTGAGACTAATTCTGGGGCGGTCGGCAGAGGGAAGTAAGTTGAGCTGCAGGGGGGAGATTGGACAGAGTTCAGAGTCAGAAATGAATGTTATTTAGTAAGAAGGTAGGAACAGTCTGTTGAGGGTATAGGGCAGGGGTCTCAAAGTCAAATTACCCGGGGGGCCGCTGGGGGTATAGTCTGGGTGAGGCTGGGCCGCATTAAGGCCACATTAAAAAAAAAAGGGTTTCAAATATTCCAAAAAAGTACAACTGGTCCAATCGTCTCAATCTTTATTAATAACAGGTCAGAATAGGGATGCAAATTATTGATTAATTCAATAATCGTTAGTTGAATGACAATCGAATATCGATCGAATTGATAAGAGGTGATTTTTCTGGGCCTGAATTTCCCTCAGTTTCACTAAGACTAAAATCTAAACATTGTTTACTAAATAAACTGCATGTCATATTTGTTAATGAGTGATTTGCTGTACCATTGGGGATACAGTACAGACAATGACATTTATGTAGGCTAGTATAACAAAATCTATTGTAAATAGAAATTAAATAAAATATGTCCAGCTGCTTTAACATGAAAATAAGTTGTTCACTGCAGCAGAACGGAGGCTGGCACTCCTCAAAAAAAATTCAAACTAAATATCAGAGAAATACTGGCGGGGCAAATAATAAAAATAAAATGCACAGGACAAGCCTCAGTAAATAAGTGCGTGTGAGAAAAATGTGCGGGCCGCACTAACACTAAACTTTGATGTCAAGTGGGGGGCCACAAAATATCGGGAATGGTGAAAATTCAAGCAGAATATGTGAAGAGGCCAGAATAAGCAGCCCTTTTTTCTGCTATACATGCTTTGAGTGTTGGGTTTTACATTGTTGTTCTTAATTACTGGTTAATTACTCCTATTTGTTGTTGCTTTGTTCCTCCTGATGACAAAATGGTTGAGGTAGTGATTTGCCATGCGGTAACCCTAGGTGCCAACAGATGTTTCTTTTGGGAAAGGTGTAATCATATTTAATACCTACTGCTCATCTGTAATGATAAGTGTGAGTTAGAAATCTGAAATGTGGTAGCCTTGAGTGTTAAAAGCTTTATGGGCTTTTCAGGGATTTCCAAATAGTGCTTTTAGTGCTTTCACATCACAAAAACCAGAAACCATTTACATCTACGTGTTTCTCAAAGCATCCCTCCCAAATAACATATTCACTGTAAAATATAATTTGTTCAGTATAACTTCATCTTTCATCTTAGAAATATTGAGTAAAATCATTTTTAGTCATAATTCACTACTTTAAGTTTAGGAAAAGATCACAGTTGTGTTAAAAGTGATCCTTTTACATGGTACATGACCCTGGTGACAACGCCCACCACATTTTATTTTTTTATTTTTTTATTTTCTGGTGAGGTGAGGAGAATTTCATGTACGGTAAGTAAAAGCTTCAAGATTGTTGTGGCATTGTTTTTTGTTCTCAATATGAATGAATATCAGCTTTTGTACATATGGTAATCTATAGTCGGGCAAAGAACCCTCACACTCAAAGGTGATCAATATTCTGTGTCAACACAGCAGCCCCATTACAACCCCATCCTCCCCTCCCATGTACATACTTCCCCTTCCCTGTCATTAACTGTATACCATTAGATGACATCACAGGCAATAACAGACAACAACAAGACAATAAAAAGTCTGAGCTTCAGTCCACCTCCTTCATCAGTGACTTTATAACCCCTCGACTAATGGATGTTGATTTATACGCAGTCCTCCACCTTATTTGTTCCATCCCTCAACCCCCCCCCCCCCCATCCGCTTTCTTTCTCTCAGATCTTCTCACGCATGCTGTCTTTCACTGTTATTTCATCAGTATTATTTATGATCTTGTGACTAACACACTGCCCTGAATAAATATAAGCATTACGGTAAAAAAAGAGGGGATGGACTTTAATGGAGTGGTGTTTGGGGGTAGTTGAATGTTAGTGTTTACAGGCCCACGTTTATGACATCATGAAGTTGAGCAGAGTAGGAAGCTGAGTGAATTAAATTCAATTTGCTTGTGAAAGAGGTTAATGTAATGGGGGTTAGAGTAAAATGTTGCTAGTATAATGGAGGGTCTGTATATCAGAATACAGGATTGTGCCATGTGTGTACTCAATGGGACTGATGCTAACAAAATCTGTTCTCAATAGGGTTATGCACATTTGATACTAGTACCTGTAATTCATTACAGGTCATGCAAAAATATTTGCAGAATTGCTAAATGGATTTTAATTAACTTTTTATTGCAAAACAGTCATTCACTGACATGCCTACTCTTGTTGTATGTCTCTCATGATGATTCTTATTTGTGTGTCTAATTGTACTGCCCTCCTTTGTATAGAAGAGACATCTCTGTGCCTTCTTCATTCTTAAATGAATAGAATATGTTCACCTCTCTATTTTTCTTGTGCTTCTTACCTCTTTCTCCTCTTATTGCTTTACTTCCCCTCCTTTTCTCCACCTCTGTTTGCCCTCTCCTCATAATTTCCCTCTTCCACTTCCCTTCATCTCTCTCCCACCCTCGATCTATCTGTCCATGGCTGAGTGGAGTTGCTGTGAAAGCTCTTTGATGGCTACCTCCTGCCACTGGAAGTGAATGGACCATATGGCTTCTGTCAGCCTGTCTGTCGGTCAGTTTGTGTGTTCGTTGGTCTGTGGCTTAAGGAGGAGATGGAGATGTGATGGAGATAAAAGGCTGGGGCTGGGTAAGGTTTAAACCTATTTACTGCAGGTCAGTACACAGCAGCAGGTCAAGGGGAAAGCCTTAACCCCCTGTTGGCTTTAGTTTAGTTTATGGTCATCTGGTCAAGCTACACATGGAAATGATAGATGCACATTGGTGGTGTAGAAACACCTGCCTGAAACTCGCCTGATAATTGCATGCATTGAGATAAGCATACATGCATGCATCAGTGAACACCCACACAACAGCCCACGCACACACACAAAGCTTGGCCAGGTATCTCCATGGGGCCATGGCTGGAGAGGTGGACTAAGGGGCAAGAGGGAGGTGTGGAAGTGGAGGGAAAAGAGAGGGAAGAGAAGAGATTGAGGGCCACCTGCAGAGGTGCTAATGCATCTCCCCTCTGTCCATCCCAAAGGGGGAGAAATTGGCGCTCAATACAATGAGCAGCTAACCTTGAACTTGACATAGACAGTGGCACAAAAATGAGCAAAGCAGAGCATGCAAAAGTAGTGAGGTTGCTCCAGATAAATGTGTTTCTGTGTCCTAGATATTACCAATTTATACAAAGCACTGCCAAAGGTGGTGTTTAAAAAATTAGACATGTGCGTGGTTCTTGGATTCTTCGTGGATAGCTTTTCCATGGAGTATTATTTTTTTCAGTATTTGGGCAAAGGTAAATGTTGTGTCAATCTCTGTGACACAGTTGTTGTGCTGAAACTTTTCAATCAGTTCTAGTCAGACTGAAAAAAGGGACAAATAGAAGCAAGTGGGGGGGGGGGGGGCATGAAAATAAGAGGGTAGAATGATAATGTAGATAAAGACAAAGATAAATGAATCTTGCACACTGTTGAAGAAGATTAGTGCTGTAGAGATACAGAGAGATCTGTCATTTAAGGTTGTCTGGAGAGATGGCATGAGGGAGAAACAGGTCAATTCCAACACTGAATGGTTAATGTTTGTTGTTGGGAAGGTAAAGGTCAAACTCTCACATTTGAGGCAACCTCTGTCAATTTCTGTTTCGTGCTCCGCACAGCCTCCCTTGACTTGACTGTCTCATTACCCCTCTCTTCAGCTATAGCAATCCCTTTTCCCCTTCACTCTGTCTGTGGCATCCTCTGTCTAATAAATGAACAGGGATTTTTTTTCTAACCGGCTTCTCTGTCAGCACAATAGATGATGTACAGATAGATGATTGTGTGCTGGTGTGAGAGCTTTTGCTTGAGAGTTATTTCTCTGGACCATCACCATATGTTTTGTGGGTTGATTGTGTCCTTGTTTTGCATGCTTGTGTGTGCTTGTCTCTGTGTCTGTGTGTATGATGGGTTGGTTAGCCCCAGATGCAGATTATTGAAATGGGTTTGAGCTGAGCCGTGGTCAGTGGAGCAGAGGATTAACTGCTTAAAGCTAATGATGAAATATGCTGCAGGACGGGCATGCATCATGTGCATGTGTGTGAGGACAGTGGTTTATGATTTGGACCTGCTCTCCACACTCGTTATGCTATAAACACAATTCTCTTCAACATAGGTGCACACACTCACACTGATATTATCACCCTGGCAAGATACCATTACAACCCCACCCAGTTGTCCATTCATTCCCGGCCAGTGGTTTAAACTGCTGCAGTATTCAGCCAGTATTCAGCCAGTATTCAGCCAGTATTCAGCCAGTATTCCCAGAATGTCAATGTTCCCCTACTGTTAAGTATTCCTCAGCTGTCTTGCTAGTTGCCTTGGCACTGTGTGTGTGCATGTGTGTGTTTTGTTGCTCCCACACCAGCTCGCGCTGCAGCACACACTAAAGAATCCTCAGATGTGAGTTGCCATGGCAGCACAGGCTGCTCCACGCGCACAGGATTGAATGTATAGAAAGCATCAGTGCAGGGATGACACATGTATTAGAGTTTATATTAGGATGTATTCAGTGTTTATTAATTCCCAGGAAAGCTCAGAGCATTACCCACACTATTATGTTGAGTGAACATTATGAGCTGATGATAGTGAGCTGCTGTTCGATGACAGATGATGTCCAGCTCACAGGTATAAGGCTGATTGAACACACAATATTAGAGTGTTGGTGTAGTGGTCTCGCTGTATTAACTGCTGTCAGTTACCCAGCTTTGCTCTGCTATTTGTTGTAGAGACTGAAAGATGTGTCAAGGGAAATCAGTGTATGGGAATCCCTCTGCAGCCTCTGTCACCCTCCTTCACCTATGCTTATTTTCTCAAAACTGTTATTGCTGCATTGTTCATCTGGTAAGTAGTGGAGCACACTGTTTGTTTATAGAGCCTAGATTTGTGGATTTGCTTGGTAATGTGCGTTTCATATTTGTATAGGAGTTGTTGTGTATATATTGATCATGATCATACAAAATCATGGGGGTTCATGACCATTAGCAGCCTGTGAAGAAGATCAGACGGGGGTGACTGCCTTGTGTGACACTGCAATGTCCTCTAGTAGTCATGCAGTGTAAATGCAGGCAGAATCCATATTGTATTTAGTAAGGGCAGTGAGAGGTATGGAGCTGCAGCAAAATGCAGGTTTTGGGTGGAAGAGAAAACTTAGATGAAGAGTGTTAGGTGAATGCATGATGGTGAGAGAGGAATAACAGATGGAGAGATGAGTAGCAAAACACAGTAGTAGAAATGGATGGATGCAGAGACGCAGACATAGACACATAAAAGAAAACAAGGAGCCACCAGGGATTGGTGTGTTTCTGCATAAGCAAACTGGTTGTTCACTTGAAATGGGGAAAGCAATCTCTCTGATTTAGACTCATGGCGCTCAGGTGAGCAGAGAGCAGCCTGACTCAACAGTTACACAAAGTGCCCTGATGTAGTGGGTGACATTGCTTGTACGTTCACCATGCTCGGCTGTCAACCTTCACATGTGTGTACGTGATCCAAAACAAAAATAGCTGCTCATGTTACTCGTGTCATTCAGGTGTGTATTTATAGATGCCATTGTTGTAGCTTGGTCTTACTCCTCCTTTCCAAGGTTCCTTTATAATTGATGAGCTGTCAGGGACTGAGCAGCACTGAGCACACATGCAGGCAAACACACAAACATATAACCAACCTTGGTAACCAGCTGCTTCACTGCACATTGACACCACCTCAGTGTAAGCACACTTGCACTAACTCAGTACTACTCGATTGCTCTAAGCTCCTGCAAAGCTGCAGTGCTTGTCACAAAGGAGTGCCTTCAGCAATGAACGGCCCATGCGGAGTTACACGCTGTTGTTTATTTTGGTCTAACTTGATGAGTTGCTACTACAGCTCGAAGTCATTAAACTACATTAAAATGTCAGCACAATGTTATACTGCTGGGTTATTTTTAACACTTTTCTAAGCTTTCTAACCCAGATCTTCTCTGAAATGAAAAGAGTGGTTGAACAGCCACAGGAAGGAAAGTTCAGCAGCGAGAGACTGATAGAGTGTAGAGGGCAAAATTGCAGAGCAGGAATAAAGGATGAAAGCTACAGAAATGGAGAGAATGTCGAGAAAGGGTAAAGTGAGAGGGTGAGAGTGATGAAATAGAGTTTGATGTTCATTTCACTCTTGTGAGTCTGCGCCTACTGAGAAGAGTACCAGTATGTGGCAGCATATTGAGCTGTAAGTGATTTGAGTGGCTATTCTCTGCAGTATGTCCGTGGATTGTTAATGCTTGAGCCAGCAGTGAAGTTGGAGAATAAAAATGGCAAACTTGAGCCTGATCCTTCGGTTTCCTGGCAGTTTGAACCTTAGCTGACTCTTGTGTTTTGCTGGCTCAGGGTTAAGATGAGGTTAGCTGCCAGGAAAGATAAGTTAAGATCTGGGGACATAAACGAACCACAGGGCTGCCAAGTAATCTGGAATCTGTGCTTTGATCACAGGTAAAATTTGTGTTGTGTCATTTTGAATCTCTTCAGCGGCTGGTGTATGACAAAGTCTTATGTGCTTGTACACATTTGCCTTTTTCTGGAGTAAAACACTGTAACCACCTTTTGGTAAATTGGGTTAATTCTAACAAATCGCACAAAGCTGTGACGCTTTGATGCATTCATCTTGCAATATTTGAACTTTTTTTAATGTAAATCTTTTGATCAGTACTTCTAACACAAGCAAATGCTAACAAACGTCGCAGAAAATTGTGAGTTAGCTTTGTCTGTCTTCTCTGTCTTAATTCAGCTATCCAGCTTATTTGTTTGTACCTCACACAATGCGATTCTGTTTCAGCTAAATTAACCCTTAATGAACTGCAAATAGATGGAAGCTGGAAAATAAATTCCAATAGGAAACCTGTAGGAACAACTGTCCTTTTATCTCTCCCCTCTCTTCTACTTCTTTCTGTATGTTTGTCAGTCATTGTGTTTGTCCGTCCTCCTACTTACCCCGCCCTCTTTTCCAATTAACATGGTGTTGTGTGGCTGTCCAGTGAGACAAGCTAGCAGCTTGTGTACCTTCCAAGCTGCTCAATTTAATTTTTTTTGCCAGGCAGGCATATCAGGAAGCAATTTATAGTAAGTCTTTGCATAAATCCTAAGTAACAATGACACTTTTAAGTTATATGTCATAGAGTTGGCTATCAGTTGACTCAAGATGAACAAAAATCTAATATAGACTAATCCTCGAAGATGTCACTGTGCTCATTATGACTTGTCAGTGGTATGGTAGTTTTGCCTATCCTAAGGATGATGACTAAATATTTTCTGCAGGCTTTAATGGGGAGGCTGATTGCCTTGCTCTGGTAAGCCAGTGCGATTATTATTTATTCAGTTTAAAACCGGTCCAGCCTTGTTACTATGGCTAAACCCAAATTGCGCCTAAAGTGTACTGCTGAAAGGCTTTTCATAGTTTTGACATCTGTACGCTTTGAGCATGAACAGTGGACACATTCCATTCACACAAGAGTCTACACAGTGATTTCTGAAGAGTTAAGAATTTCGTTTTAAAAATTGAATCCCATCTGTGGTTCTTTGTGCCTTTTAATAATGAAATAAAAAGGTGTGGATAATAGTGGCTTGACACATGAATTTTACAACACTGCCCTCCACATGACATAATAATTGCTCACCAAGGATTTCCTATGTTCATACTTATAAAACACTCCCTTCACAGTTTCTCTACCTCTCTACGAAAGCCTGTATGTCTTCAGGTAGTTAATTAGCATCTCTGTTAACATTCTTCATCCATATGATGCTTGTGTCAAGGAAGCAAATGGGTATGTAATTATGTCCAAGCTTTCGTTCAGTTCCGCTGATGGATCATTGGGTTAGGTAACCACAAAGAAACACTCCAAACATAGCTGTCTCTTGATACAGTCACACCTGCACATGCAGGGACTTCTTCTCATTTTAACAGTGGTTGAACAGAATCACCCTCTATGGCTGTGCTGTGCTTTTTTCCAGTGCATTGGAAGAAGCACTTAGCTTGGCATTAATTACTTTTGTGTAGCAGACTGTGAAGCCATGGGCTCTCCAATGCGTAATTAATGAGTCCTAAAGGTGGTTTATATTTATTTAAATAGCTCCAAAAAAGTTTACAGTAGCTGCACCCTAAGAAAATTAAAGTGTAGTAATTATCATTTCAATTTAGTTTCTTACATTGTTATTTGCCTGTGTGCCAAATCTTTGCACAGTGATAGTTAATTTATGCTCCAGCAGTAGAAAATCAATACAATGTCTAGCAACTAATCACACGGTGTGTTCCTGTATAGCTCAGTGGATGGATGGCTTGCAGTAATTCTGCCAGGGCCAGAGTGTAATTTCCCATCAGTGCCTCTGATACTACAAATTTATATTGTTATACTGTTTCTTTTTTATTTCACTTCACACAAACTTAAATCATTTTGTATGAAACAAATTGTCTGAAAAGTCACTGATAAATGACTGAAACAAATGCATTGTTTTCCCCATTCAGCACCTGTACTTCTAAAATAACACTTGCTCTGTGGATTCCTAGAAGCTACACATCCCTCTTGTTCTTTTTTTTCTTGCTTTTAAATCTCCATCCTTTTCTTTGTGATGTCCCTCACTTTCTCTCCCTGTCTGTGATTTATGGCTGAGCCTGTGCAGTTATAGAGGACACACCACTGCAGGTGAGCTTCCCTCTTCCTCTCTCACTGCTTCCTTTCTTTGCATGCCTGCAGCCAATCCGTGCACACCGTGGGTCTCTTGGGGTAACCAGTGCCCTCACACACCTTTTCCTTTCTTTTGCTTTCCCTCTCTCTCCGTCTCTGCAGTGAATACTTTGCCTCACAACTGGGTCATTCTCTCCTCCCTGCAGTACATGCTAGCAGGCAGCTAGGCAGACAGGTGAGGCTAGGGTAAGCTGTACTTCATAGCTTAGCTTAACTGCTAAGGAGCCTTCTAAGGCGGCAGATCCTCTGTACTGTCGAAGGGGTTCCGTTTGTGTGCATTTACGTAGGTGTAGTCCGACCTGGTGAGACTGCAGGTGCAAATTGTGTGCCATTAAGTAGGATATGTGAATAACATTGTTTTTCCCATGTGTTTGTGTGCATACGGGTGTATTCTGTTTGTTTCCAAGCATTTATTAGGCACCACATGTATTACATCTAATTCAATCTTTAGTTTGCTCTCACAGAAACTGTGTGTTATTGTTTGTTTACACATTTTCTTATATTGCATAGCTTTTCCTCCTACTTGGAAAAGAAGCACACATACAGGTTCTAATGTAGAAGCAGTGGTGTTAGTGAGTTGCGATTTAGATTACTCCGACTTACCCATTAAGCAGATGCAACTGTAAAAAGGGTCCCTGGGTTTGTCTGTCTAAAATTAAGACACTGAAGTGCACCAGCGGTATTGATGCCCCTTTATACCCTCAATAACAGGTGAGATGGAAGGTAGCAGGGACTAAGAGTATACAAATGAGATAGACAGAGAGGGAGAGAGGGTCTGGAAGATATATGAAAAAAGTGGCAAAAAGCACATAAACAGTGGGACAAATTAACATCTGTAATCTTGCACACATATCCTCGGTCCTCCCTTTGTGTCTCACCTTCTCTCATCACCCTTTCTTTTCCATTTCTCAACAAACCTTAATAAGTGGATTTTTTTCACAGCTACAGCAGCCTTCCCAAAGGCTTATGGGTCTGCAGTTAGAGACACTCCTTGTGTTTAAGGAAAAGGGCAAGAATTGGTGCAAAAAAATGTAAATTTAAAATGATACATTGTGGTTTAGTAAGTTTGGTGAAAATTAGTAGTTTTCACTTCAGATCCCATCTTGGAGTGCCATCTTCAGGTGTCTTTGGGGTCATTTAAAGTCTGGGCTTTGGCTTGCCTACTCCAGCACAGTCTGGCATGCCTGGATTATGTACACAATATACTAGTGAAAATAAAAACTGCAGGTCTCTGGGCATAAACCCCACTGTCTAGCCAATACATAGTTGAGTTTCAAACACAATGTAGTGTATATGATCTTCTGTCTATCTATACTACAGTATTACTATATACTATATACTATTATGTTTCTAAGGTTTACCACAGATGCAGTGCTGTAAAATATCCCCTTCCCAATACTGCCAACTCTGGACACACATATGTACACACACACTCACTGAAGTTGCCTGATGATTTTAGACAGGTTGTTTTAGAGTATCTGTGTCTCTCTCTCCAATGTCTCAATATATCTAACCTAATGTATCCCAAATGATCTGGTGGGAGAAGTTATTGTACAGTGAAATACTCTTTTGTGAGCAAATGGATAAAAAGCTTTGGGAATATCATGTGTTCCTCCCCTGTCTGTCAAAATATTGTCTGCCAGCATGACATCAGCCAGCACAACCTCCAGTCCAACCATTGCTCAGTGCTGTAATAGTCAAATATTTAGGTTAACCATTACTACAACAAACTGGAGCTGTGTAAGCTGAGAGATGTGTGTATTTGTGTGTATGCTTTAGTGTGTCCTTGTAGTACCTGCCTGAATCCTCTAAAAAGCCAGCAACGTGGATATTTGTTATCCCATTCTCCATGTCCTTGATTCCTGACACTTGAGCACCCTGGGAAATTTGACTTCCAAGGACATGCTGATGTGCACACCCCCCCAACCTTAACTCCCGTTTTTCTCTGTTTTTATTGTTGACTAAAACTCAGCACAGCATTTCATCTACTACACTCATCCCTGGAGATGGAGGCCTAGTTTTTGCTCCCCATATGTAATCAACCTCTCCCCTTTCATTAAAGCTAAGCCCTTAGTACAGAGAGGGAGAAAAACCTTAGTCACCAAATGTGCTGAATATCAAGCAGAGAAAGAGTCTGGGTAGAGGGAGAGGGAGTGAGAACCGCAGAAAGGCACATAAAGGGAGACTGGAGAAACTACATAATATTACAAAAATAGTCTCATTTTATCACCCCACCCATCATTTTATCTGCATTTTTGATTAAATCTGGGTCTGTGTTTGGCTAACAAAGCCATGAGAGAGCCGGGCAGGCACGTGGCTGTAGCCGTTCCATCTGGTTTGGCTCTCCAGATCTCTCCTCGTTAGGCCATTATTGCCGTTTAGTCTCAGCTGCCCGCTCCTACAACTGGCAAACCAACCAAACCACTGTCCTCCCCTCCTTCTGCCGCCACCACCATTGCTTGGCCTTCGTTCTGCAATAGCAGCTAAACTATCAGCTATGAGTCCAGTCCAATAAGCTCTGCAATATACAAAGTGCTGTCAGAAAAGTAAAAACCAAAACTGTGTGTACATTCTTAGCACTAACTGTTTTGACTGATGGAGTCGTCTTCTGTTTTGGACTGCAATTTTCCCATTAGATCCTTAATAAAAGAATTTCAATTAAATCCATTTCAAATGTAATAATCAAACATGGCATGCATCATTCTTGCATCACATTGTATCATTGGCACATACAAAATAGGCTTTTAAAGGTGAATGCTCGTTTAGCTCTATTTATTCTCACAAGTACCTTATGTTGTGATACAATGCCCTACAGTTTAGGCTGTAATTCCCCGCCGGCTTAGCACACTACAGATGTAACTGTGTATGTTAGAACGTGTTGGCAGGCACCCTGTTTCACACAGCGTGGGCTACAGACTTGGCCGATGAAAACACGCCAAGGGAGACACGTTCTGAAATAGAAACATCAGTCCCGCTCACTTCTATCCAGACGGATGCAGAAGCAGGACAACGGGGAGGTAGAGACAGATGCCAGAGCTCGGAGAAGGAGCTTCTCCCTCCCTCTTTGCCCCTCACTGCTTTCCCCACATGATTGGCTGTTCTGTTTGTCAGTCTCACACTCATCAAATGCTCGCGTAGAAAGCTGATATTGCACCACGCTTTGGCTTCTTTTTTGCTTCTCTTAGTGAAGATTTCCTCACTCCAGGCTTACCCGAGATCATCAGGCCAGTTAGCAGCTGCTGGATGAGCTGCTCCAGTCTGACTTGCGCACAGGGCCAGCGTGTCTATTGGTAGAAGAATAATGAGCTTTCGATGCCAATTTGGGAACAGAGTAGTTTTTGTGGGTGGAGAAATGTTGGATGGGGGGAAGTGCACATGGGATGATATGCAAAACGAACAAAACGAGCAAATGAGGAGGAATGAAGGGTGCAGTCTATTCTCTCAGGGAAACATTATTTAGGTTTCATTTATCCCAGAAGAATGCCGGGAAAAGTGCTAGAGCCCCGGAGCGCTGACTGTGTTTTTATTTATTTATTTATTTTTGCTTATGCATATATTAGGTGGTAAATTCTGTATTCTTCCTTCCTTCCTTACCTTCTTTGACCATAGATGCTAATTCTGTACTTTGTCTCCTTCAGATATTTGTTCCATAATTGGTTATTATTTTTAGTCTTCTCTCTATATGCTATAACTGTGTCCCAACACGTGATGCCTGAAATAAAAATGGCATTTTATGAAAAATCACAGCTAAGTTGTGAACACACATATTTAAATGCAGCTATATTGGGTTAAGATGCTGAAAATCATTTGCTGAAATGGCAGTAAGCCATGAGAGAATATAATAGGAGTGTTAAAGGAGTGTTGCTCTGTGGTGTATAGCCTTTTATATTATGTCAATGGTCTCTGTGCTGCTCTCCAAGCTTGTTTTCTAGTGCATCACTTTGTGCTTAGTCAGAAATAAAGAATGTTTACGTCACCATAACTATCCCTGTTTAAGCAAATCATCACTCATGCTGCTCCTGCATAAATACTTAGATGTGTTCATGTGCATGCACTCAGCACACTCAAACACTTAACTTCCTCATGTTAAATGGCCACTAATTCTTTGTATCGGGGGATTATGCATAATTGATTTATGGATGAGGAGTGAAATTACTCATCAGTTGAGAGAAAAAGGCGTTTTGTCTTCAGGCTGCAGCGTGCCAGACTGTATTCTGAGTTAATGGAGGAGATGCACTTGTGCTCTAGGCCATCTCTGCTGTCTGTGTTAATGTGGTTCACTTAAGTAAGTATTGTATGTCCAGAACTTTGACAAATTGCACACATCAATTAACTCATGCAATCAGCTGTCTACAGCATTTTAAAGAGACAAAGAGATGTTTTAATATAAATTATTTCTTCCTTTTTCCTGTTGTTGGCAGCATCTGCAATGTAGACAGAATACATAACAAACCTTCACAGTCTTTTGCTGTATTTGTCAACTTTGTCACCACCCTGCCTCATACTCGCAGGCCGCAATCACTTTTTTCCCATCTCTGTTGGATATTTCCCCTTGTAGCTGCACGAGTGTGTGTGTCAACAGAAATGTGAGCCAGCCTTGAACACCAACTCATCAGAAGTGATTCATTGTGGTAGCATACAGTTGGGAAAGGATCTGTGTCTACATTACAAGTGATACAGCAGATCCATTTTCAGTAGAGTTTGATGTTTTCCCTGGGCCCTCTGTTAATAAACGCCTGCTTTCTGAAAGTGGAGCCATGTCTCCCCCCGAGTTTCCAGAGCAGTGATAGCATATCTACACTGCTGCTGTTGCTAGGCTCTGTTGCTAGGCAACTGTTTATCTACTATTATGGGATTCAGTGGGGCTCAATGGGGAAGTTAACATGGGCAATTTGGCCTTATGTTCTGAACACCATTTGGTGTCATATAATGCATATTCAAGTTCCAAGTGTGAAGATTTACCATTGTGGAGGTAAATAACAGCTGCAAATTGATTGATTCGCTGAACATGTTTATGCATTCTTATACATTATAATAATAACACACAATGCAACGTACACGGGACTGCAAGCAGACTGCACATATACAGTCGGTTGTCAATTGTTTCCTTCTTTCACAGTCCCTTCATAGGTGAGTCTTTGACCTTCTCAGCCCATCCATTAGAAGTATTACTCCTCAATCTAATCTAACACACTCTACAGGACTGTCTGAGCACACACACAATGAGGTGGGAAAAGTCAATGTCAACTCCAGTAGACTGGGCTTACCGTTGGGCAGATAAAAGAGATGATTGATGCCAGTCAGAGGAAAATTTGCATGCCAATAAGGCTCTGAATACTCACTGATGGAATGATGGGCCTATTTCCTTGCAGACTTCAGGAAAAACTCTTCCTCTTGGGGGGTAAAAGAGACAGATTATGTGAAGTTCTCTTGGTGGCCTTCACAGGATTTAGAGTAATTGCATAATGTAGAGGCTTAACTAGACATTTGTTGATGAAAATTAGGCCTACAGTGGTTGCAGTGGTGATTAAAATCACACTGAATTTCTAACATTTTTATACAACCTTCTAGTCACATACAAATGAATAAATTAAAAACACACACCAGGTGTCAGCTAAGGTGAAAAATTCTGAGGACACATGAAGTAGCTGCTGTGAAAGTGTTAAGTCATAAATCTCCCACTGTCTTGTGAAAGCGACATACTGCATATGACATGGATATGTTTATGGGTGTGTTTAAACAAGCTCATGCTCGCTTGTGGATGAGATGTGTCAAATGCACTAAGGAAAGTGCTTTTACTGGAAAAGCCCATAAAGACAATGAAAGAGATCTTACATGCTTGTGTGCATAAGTGTTAAGCTTCTGTCCAGTTGATGAATGGTCCTAGAGGTTAAGTGAAGAGTGTCTATAAAACAGCCAGCCTTTTTTTTACCATCCTCCATGCTTTTATTTTCACCCTCTTTCTCCAGCTATAATCCCTATGTTTTATCACTCCCTTCCCTTCTTTTTTTTGTTTTGTCTGCATTGCTCTCTGCCATCTGACTTTTCTCTCACAAACCTCCTCTCTGTCTGAGCTGCTTCAGGCCAAAGGTCTGGCAGCCAACAAATGAATGACATAATATTTATATGGGAGAGTGACTTCAGAGGTTTCCTCTGTTTGGAACAATTAAGAAAGCAAAGACCTATGGGGATAGTGCAAGTGGAAACAAGTGGCTAGAGACAAAACGAGGAAGAGAAGAAGTTTAATAGTGATTCAGGCCAACACAGTGATATGTGTTAGCATCATATGGGTAGGTCTGTGCCAACGGATTGTCCTGCCTGGCTGTGACCTGGTGTTGTCATCAGCAGTTGGACATTAATAAGTATTCATTTACACTATATAGGCTGAAATGATCCATTCATTCTATTGAGTTCAGATCATTTCATCTTTTGATTCTGAGACACTTGGCTGCTTTGAGGCAGCATTTCATTCCAGTTTGTAACAACAAACAAAGCAATGAGAATTTCCTATGTTTTTTAATCTGACTGGATGACTTCTTCGTCTTATCTATTGCAGTAATTAGAGCTTCCTCCTGAAAGAGGTCAAAAGTGAAACATTTCTGTTTTCCATTTGCAGGGACATGTTTAAAATATGATATTACAATGGAAAGAATACTTGTTAAACCAGTTGTTCCATCCACTTTGCTACCCTGTGAGATGTTACGGTGTTCTGCAGCACCCGTTGGCTTACACTATCAAGCATGGTTTTTTTAACCCTCAGATCTCAGCCAGCAATTTGCACATACACTACACAGACACTATATAAACGCTGCCCAGCTCCTGGCCTTTATATCATGGCGTCTTACCCTTGTTTGTGCCACCCACCCCATACTGTGCCAACTAACAACCTCCCGCCATACACACGCAGACTATCACACATGAAGCAGGCAAACACCCCCACCCAAACCAGCTGAGATGAAAAGGCAGCAGATCACACAACTGCTAAACTTTGATCAATCTGGCAACAAGTGTAAATAGGATCATTAATAGGGATTTAGCAGGGGGCTGCCGTTTGCGATTAGACATACGCAAACATGCACATATGTTTTTTTCCAGCCACTAGTAGTGTTTTTTTAAAGCTCCCCTTTTTTCTGTGCACCCAGACAGTTAATTTAAAGGTTTCCAGAGACGAGCTGCAGCATGCAAACGGAGTACCAATGGGGCTTTTAATTGGGGTGTAATCTGAAAAACGTAATTTGCCTGGAGTGGATAGAGAGATCTGACAGCAAGAGTAAAAAGAGAGATGGGAGGGAGAGGATTACTGTTAGGAAAAAGGGGGTTGGAAGCAGAAATCGGGTGGATGAGCATAGAAAAATAAAATGAGAGTTTGATGGGAAAGGAAGAGAACCACTAAAAAAACAAATTTTCTTTCGGTGACAGAAACTGTGAAGGGGAAATGAGTTTGGAGCAAGAGGAGAAGGAGAAAGACAAAAAAAGCTTTATGTATTTTTCCTGTGTTATATTGTGTGTCACTCACGGCTGTCTCCGCTCTCTTCCCGAATTCTGTCAGCCCGCCTCAGATTACAGCCATTTGCCACATTAGATCTGGTTCTAAATGAGTCTCAATCCAATTCAAATCCACAAATTAGTCTTTCCCTCACTAAACTCCTTAGATTTCTATTGCCAAAACCAGATTACATCGCTTTTATAACCCACAAAAACCCACTGGTGCTGTGGCTTTCCAGCTGCAAGCCTCTTATCTATCAAAAGGACTAATGAGTTTGAAGCTGACCACCACCAAAGCCAAGGAGTGAGAGATCTGCCCATATATTGTACTGCATATCTGGTTGGAAAATACAACAGTGCAATCATGGAGATAAAATAGTGAGACAACTGTGATCTCCCAGCAGGAGTCAATAAGGATTGTCATTTCAAAGAATCTGGCTTGCCAGCTCTGTTGCCCTTTACCCTATCCTGTCATACCAGTCTCATATAAGCTGCTATAACTTAAACTATTCCTGGACTGTTTACATTATCCCAACTGCACTGTCTTGCACCATTACATCTTTTGCACTCTCATACCAGTCTCAATAAGCTGTTATAAGTTAAACCATTCCTGTTTATCTTATGCCAACTGCACTATCTTGCACTATACATCTTTTACACTTTATATTTATCTTTAGTTTTTAGTTACATGTTATATGTTGCGGAGTGAAGAGTAACGTAATTTCGATTCTCTGTATGTCCAGCACATATAGCAGATTTGACAATAAAGCTGACTTTGACTTTTGACTTTGATCCCTAATATTTTTTTTTTTTTATTTTGCAGCCACCGTTCTCTTTTGTCATGTAATTTGATTCCAGACTTTTCTTTGGTCCTTTTGCTTTACCACTTTATTCCTAAATATAATTATTTGTGATTTTATATCATTCAGTCATCAATTTACTCAGTACTGGCTGCAGATCATGACTAGAAGCATAAAAGGGCATAAGAGCCAGTGACTCTATTCTTTGATAATAACATTATCTTCATTCATTGGCTTTGGCTTCCCTTCTGTGTTAAGATCAATTACAATAAGCATGCGTTTATCCAGCCAAGGTCATATAGTATCAGTCTTTTGTTGAGCTTTATTCAAAATGTCTCTGACCTCAACCTTCACCATAACCTTCTAAACCTTGACCCCTAACCTGTGACCCTCTGTTTGTCTACATCATTGTTTTTCCAATGAGCATGGCAAAAATGCAGAGCAGTGAAGTGCAGCTGTTGCAGTAGGCTTTACAACTCTAAACATTTTGGGCATATCTCCTTTTTTTTATTTGTTCCCCTTCCTTATTCATCTCCATAACCCACCTTTGGCTCTCCCTCTTTTTATAAAATAAAATGAGCATTTGGTGTTTTGCTTTTTGGATGGCTGGCCTCTCCACCGTCTTCAATTATTTATGCTGAACTCCTCACTCCCCACAGCTAGGGAAGCTAGAACACACATATACAAGCAGCTCTGTAAAGCCATGTGCCATGTGCTGGCAGTGATATTTTTGGGGCTTTGTTTTGGGAAGGGAAACTGGCAGCTTGGGTATAGAGAGTGCAATACACAAGTGAGAGACTATTATTGGAGATGAAGGCAAAGGGGCTTCTCTCTCTCTCTTTCACACACACTCACACAACTGTGACATAATTTTCCTGACTTTAGACTTTCTTTCTTTCCCAATTCCCAAATCTTTTTTTCTCTTCCATCTTAGATTATCTATGTTTCCATAAGTCCATTATACATCTCATCTTTTGCCTTCCCTCATTTCTCATTCATCTATTTCCCCTCCTCAGTCCATTTCACTTTCATACTATTCTCATTTTTCATTCATGTATTTTTGCTCTACAACCCATTCATCTCCATACTCTCCCTTTGTGTGATGTCCCTCCCCTCCCAGTCCACCCTCATGTATGTTGTTTTTCCCTCTTTCACTGCTGTCACAGTGTCTCTGGCATGGTTAGGTAACAGTATGCAGTGTTCCCCACTGAGCCATGGTGAATAATTCAGTCAACAGAACATAAGGCTACACTCTTATGTCAACTGGAATTACAAAATACTCCACAAAGGAGAGAGTGAGGCATCAGCTCCACAGTGTGTGTCAATAAGGAATGTGAAAGGAGAGAAAGGTGCCTGTTAGTTTTATTGGAGCATAAAGGAAAAATACATGCAGTAATTGTGCTCTCTACTCAAAGATAGCATCTGCAAATCTAAAATGTTCCTGTGTGTGTTATGATCATAGTCTGCTATTGTGTGGCATCTCAAAATGTATGATTTAATGCATCTGACTTTGTTGCCTCGTGTTTGTGCAGTGCCTCATTTAAAATCCTGCCAAACAGTGGGTTGACATATGTGCCGTTTTAGCAGAAAGATACAAAATAGTCAGTAAAGGCTGTTTTGTCACCATGGAGGTGGAAGATGGTGGGAAGAAAAGCATGTGTTAGGGAGCAGAGATGACTCAGTGGGACAGAGGAAGGACAACAGGAAGAGGGAGAATTAGACTCAATGGGGAATTAAGGTGAATTATAGGAGAGTTAATATTAAACAAAACTGCCAGAAAAGGCTGGAGGAGCCGGGAGGGGATGATAAGAAAGGATGTGTGAATGGGTGAGATAGGAATCTACAGAGGACTCCTGGTGTGAGTCATCCAGCCAGTGAGAGGTGGGTCACCATGGACACAGCCACTGACCCTGCACTGATGCCCAATCTATTGATCCCATTAAAGCTATACCTCTGTGTTTCTTTCTCTGCGGTTGCTTTCCTGTCTGACTGCATTAATCTTGATGAGATCAACAACTCTGAATCTCTCTTTGCCCTGCTCTCTTGTCCGTAATCATCAGTTTTTGTCTGGCTGCCTTCCTATTTTAGCATCCATTTCAACCTTTTAATGGTTGGCTGTGGTTTATAGTTTAAGTGCCACAAATGAAAGGCATTATGCAAATCATGATTAAATGGGGAGGAAATAATACCATGAGATAACACAATAAATACAAATATATTAAGCCAAACATAAGTCTGAAAAAATCTGTCCCTGTCCCTCCAGTCTGTTTCTTGTCATTAAGTGTTTTCTATCTTTATCTCACGTTCTCTGCAATATTTGTCTCTTGCTAATTGGGCTCACTGAAGAGAATATCTCTGGATAAAGACCATCAACAAATGGATGTGGCTTTAGATATATATACTGTGTGTGTGTGTCCATTGAATAGCAGTGATGTCCGATTACTCACCACCGAGATCATTCGCAATTAGCCTCCTTTGTGCTAATACAAAAGGTTATCTGTCACGTGTTATTGCACACAGACGCACACACGCATCCTCATTTAAAGCTATTTAAGTTATTTCTGTGGAAAAGGTCCCTCAGTGGCAAAGCTTTACCATTCTATGCCGAGACTTGATTAGAGGTTGATTTAATGCTCTCCAAACAACGAGCTCCTATTTATTTCCAATTAGCATAATGGATGCAGACCATAACAAACACACAACCTTCCTCTTATTTTCTCCACTCTCCCACCTCATATCTTTTTTTTCTCCTGCTTTTCTTCCATTTAAACAGTTTTCATGGTTGGCACTCGCATGGCAACAGCACGCTTTGACAGGAGTGTTGCCATGGGAGAGCATTTTAACAACTGTGGTTGTAGCTGCCCTGTATTACTTATTAATTGGATGTTCACCTCTTTGAGGTTTGGCTCTGCTTCATGTTACCTAGTGAGATTTATTCTTAATTTCCAGTTGACAGCTATTTTAAAGGATTACATTTATATTGTTCCCAAACAATTTTTTTATCTGAATTTTAATTTAATGGAGGCTTTTTGATCATGGTGTTCAGAGCAATTACAAGTGAAAGTAATTAATGAATAAGTTGGAATTTGTACAAACTGGAGTTTTGCACCTCTCTGATGGGGCTTGCTGTTGTATCTGTTGAGAGCTTGACAGTGGTGTGTTCCAATGCATCATTGCCAGACAACACAAAAATCATCCAACAACCAACCTGCGTAATGCTTAAATTCACATGCCAGGCAATCTCTGCTTTGCTACAGGGTGCCTGATGTTGCAGAAGGTGCGCAATGAGGCAGAAGCATGGCAAGGATAAAAACAAACCCCAACCAGTTGGCTAATGGTCTGATTGTCATGCAAGGGCTTCGTCCATCTTTGAATTTATGTTTCCACATGTTTTCATCAGCATGACTAACAAGAATATATACTATGCAAAATAAAAAAATGGCTCCCTTATGTTTCAGTTTCTTCCACTGTTTGAATGTAAAGGCAGAGGCAGTGCTTCACTGACTCACTGTCCTATCTTCTCGTGTATTATAGTATTGTGAGGGGGCACAGCCCAGTGCTAGCTAGATGGTGTGCACTGATCATTTAATACACAAAAAACTGAGCGTGCCCATGCATGGACACCATTAGGAGACTGTAGATTCCACAAGATGCTTACTGACGCAAACAAATCCAGTTTTGCACATTGCATTTACACTTGTTTACTTCTAAAACATTTTTGGGTGGAAATATTTTAGTTCTGTATAAAATATAGAGGCTAGCACTGCATCCCGGGAGCCCCAAGCTATCAGTCCGGCACACATTCACCTTGACACATCCCATCATTTAAAATCAGAAGCACTCAAAGCTCTATTTGCAGTCAATTTTATGCAGTTTTGATCTGAAACTTGAACAAGCTCCTTTCCTCTCCATGCTGGCTTTCAATAAATTCAGATGATTTCCCGTGTCATTAAATGCTGAATTTGACTTGCAAATGGCCTCCTTGTGCTATGAAGATGAGATGAATGCATAGTACACACACTCACTCACACACACACACACACTCATATATGCCAGACATACAGACACAGACAGGCGGCACTTACGTACCTCATGTTTAATTAAGCGATTTGTCTGTGAGAGAAAATGGTGGGCTTAGTATATTGCAATGTTTTCTTCAATAAACTTCTTTTCACCTCTCAATATCCTGTGGCCCTATAGGGGGCAGTACATATTAGTGGCCTCTTTTGTCCTCTGCCAGCATGACCAAGGTAAACATCCTCTTGGATTATCTCTTTCATTCTTTATGTCACTTTCTTCCTATTTTCACCCCCTCTATCTTTACCCTCTCACCCTCCTTCTCATCTTCTTTCACACTCACTCCATCTTGATTCTGTCTCTTTTTTCCGTCTCAGAGATGAAAGCCTCCCCACAGCTCCTTTCACTCCTCCTGAAGCGGCTCAAATGAGGTAGCTTATCTGATGAACCCCCCCCCCCTTTCCTCTTCAGACAGCAACACACAGATACATGCAGCTGTAAGAACTGTCCCATTCTGCACATGCACATATGCAGCAAGTAAACATATGCAGAAATGGCTAATAAGCAAGACACCAACACAGACACACACACGGTGTGCCTGGAGGCATGGCATGCCTGGTGGGAGATCCGGTGGACTGGCATTGTGGTATGAGGTGCCTGGCGTCGGGGCCCCAAGGGTGGTGGGTTGACTGTGATGTTGGGTTATTGGGCTCTGCACAGCAATGTCTTTTGGTCTCCTCTGTAGGGGGGCGTGAGGGAGTGCATGCATATGACGGCTTTTATTAAACAGTAATCCCAACAGCTGTTGTTCAGCGTAGCATTTCCCCTGCCCCCAATTCGTTTTTTGCAGTCTTTCCTGTCTTTCTTATCAAGCATTTTGTCAATTTTTTACTGTCAGAGTTTAGTACAAAGCCAACCACATCAACTAAAGACCTCATAACAATATATTCATATACATTTTGTTCTATTCAAATTGTATTCACCCTCAAAAAAAGAGTAAGGAAGTGACTGTTAAAAATGTTTATTATGGAACTCGAACAGTCATTGCATTTCATTTTTTTCCCTAAGAATTTTCATCACACTGTACACTATATGGTTTTCCTTCTTGTGTGGTTAATTAATTTCAACAGACAGCTGAAGCTCAGATTAATCTAGTAATTGCTGTTTATATATACTGTAATAGAGTGGTACATCTAATGACAGGAATGGCCGAACGGAAGTTGTTGTTGAAGCTAGAGTTGGTTTGACTTTAACTGCCTTTAACAACACATGTGGGAGGATATAAACCTCAGACTCTGATGTGTGAGTGTGAAAAATGTTGGTTTTAAATGTTATTGAGACTAAAGCCACTAGAGTTTTTGTGGCTGCAATTACGTAAGTTGTTCCCCTTCCTTATTCCCCTTAACTTTCATCCTTAATTCTAACACTTACATTCTAACCCCTCCACACCGTTCTAATCATTGTGGTCCTTTTTTGTCCTGATGTCTTGGAGTCAACACACATCTGAAGGTTTATTCCAGTAAACAGAAGGCATCAATCTAAAATTGTATGAAATTATATAAATATGAGCAAAAAGTGAAATGACTGTGAGGTCATGGTAAAGTTTAAGTTTATGTTTAAACACCAAGTGATATTACTAGGACAGCCAGAAATGTTTCTGTGATACGTATCTCTTTAATGTAGCATAAAAAATAATGAGTCCAAGGATAAAAGTGCAGCTGTACTCTGGCACCTGCAATCCTCTCATACACACATGCAAGCACACATGACCCCTCCACCTGCAGCTGGCTACGGATGGAGCGGTTTCTCACCCAGGGGACCGCCCTCAATGAGGGACACGTGTGTCTCCCTCACTAATTACCCCCCACCATCACCAGCTTGCCAAGTGTTCTCCCCTTTCACACTTCCTGCTCCTTAATAGGAAGATAGATACTGTAGTTCCATCTCTGTCTCCATACATATCCTGTTCCTTACTTCCCTCTGTTGGCCTCCCTCCCTTCCTGCTCCCTCTCTGTCACCCACGGTGCACTGTCCCACCCGAACTCTGTCCCGCAGGCCTCTGCTCTCTCCCCTGGGTACCATGTGGAGGAAGGGCCCAGGCTTTGTCTCCCTGTCTAGACCCTGACATCAACCACAAGGGGAGAGAACTTAATGATGGGTTCAGCAAATGTGCTTACTGGCGCTAACCCACATGGGTGTGGGCACACACACACATACACACATCCTTTCTCCTGTCTCTTTGCCTCCGTCTCTCTGTCTTCCAGTGACAGGAATGACAATAGTGCCGTCTGTTCACCATATCATTAACATGTCCCCCACTGTACTTCTACTGTTGGGTACATAATTAAAGATTATTTTAATCTAATCGTCACACATTTTAAACCCAGTACTAAATCTGATAAACTGCATTATCCACACTTTAGCTGTCTGAGTATAGCTAAATAGTGCCATGAGTTATGACAGCTGGAACCAGGGCAGAAATAGAAGAATTAAAAACATCTCCAAGTCATTCAAATGACTTGAAGCATGTTCAATTTTTAACAGTTTTGTAAGTACTTAAAATTAAAGTATTTAAATATGTACACATTCTGATAACACTAGGCTTAAACTTCCAAAAGATGTTTAATTATCTGCTTATCATCATAGGCAATACAGTTCAACACTATTTCAGCTAACATAGTTACTCTTGTCTTTTCGTTGGAAAGTAAACGCACTAACCTGAACAAAAAAAAGTTTAGCGCACATAATTGAAAAAACATTACAGTTTAGTATTCTAAGTCTTCTTGTGTTTTGTTTAACACGATTACACTAAAGAAAAATGTTTCTTATGCTTACATCATTTAATCCTTGAAAGTCAGTAACATTAAAATATCCCTAACTGGAAGCCTGTTGCAAGATTTAAACCCCAAACTTGGAGTGGAGTAATACAACAAATATGGTTCGAAAGGCACGTGTGAGAAATGGGTGCTGAAGTCTTTTGTTGTGATGGTTTGGACAGAAGATGGACGTTGCCCTTTTCTTTAATGTGTTTGTTTGGCTGTGCGTTTGCTTGTGCATTCAGCCAAAGGATGGAGTCAGTGGGGGTGAATGGTAAACTGTCTATGTGTGTGTTTAAATGTGATGTATTGTAAATGTCTGGGAAAGGTTGTGGTTGACAGAGGCCACCTTGCCTGTTAAATTTAGCATCTTTCTGCATGTCTGTGGGTGTGTTAATATTTATTTTATTTGTTTACTTTTTTAAGCAATTACTGTAGCCCTGTTTGATGTTACACTTCCTTCAGTAGCTGCCAGTTTCCTAATTTTCTTGATCACATTTTTGAGCATTGTTTAACCGACACTTTTTTGTGTTTTGGTCTAATTGCAGTCTGGACATATAGTTGGCTTATTTTCATGTGTGCTTGATTGTGTGTGTTGTGTGTGGGCTCTTTTCTCTCCACAGGCAGTGTAATGAGCACACAGACTTCGGTGGAACACACAAATACAACTGTAGTTGCTAGTGTGTACGCACGCACGCACACACACACACACACACACACAGTTGATTGGGCTTTGCCAGTATCGCTCTCTCTTTCAGCCTAATGAGCAATGCTGGACAACCAGTATAACAATCATATCTCTGTTTCTGTTTCTGTGTTTGCACTAGAAGCTGTAAGCCAGTGTTAATTTTCCAGTAAACTCTCTATGGCTTGATGAGCACTGCTGTACTTCAGTAGTTCTCAGCACCACAGCCACACTGAAACGTAATATATCTTAGAGCTTTGTTGTGGTTTGTTGGCCTAATAAGGTACTTGAATCTGAAAACGAACAGTATTGAGGATGCTGGGAAGAGATATGGGCGGAGTGGTTCTGCATTATAAAACAGCTGTGGTTTTGTGAGTTTGTTGTTGTGAAAGTGAAGGATAAGTCAGTGCTATTTGTTCGGAATTGAATGATGAGTTCCAGATTTACTGGAAACTGGACTACTTTTATTGGGGAGACAGCATGTGTTTCGGTGAGTGTTTTTTGGCTGAGTTCCTGCATATACATGTATTGTGCAACTGAATGAATAATGTGTCCCCAAGTGGGCTGCAGTAAGTTAATGCCCTGTCTCCAGATTTACGAATGCATTTTGAGGGCCAGCCAGACCCAGACTGAAAGGCAGCAACTTTTCTGCTAGTCTGACACCTCAGTGGCCATTGTCATTTGAATTGTCCTCTGGGAAATGACCACTGTTTGAGGCATCCAGGGTAGAATAACCAAAATAAGGCTGTTGTTTACAAGCAAACCAGCAACTTGAGACATAAGAATAGAATTAGGCTTATATGAGACGTCTACAGTCAGTTTAGATTCAGAAGAAATGAACCACTAGATTTCTGTTTGCGCCACAGCTGATGTCACAGCCTATAAAATAGTTTTCCTACAAGCTTACATAATCAAAATAACTATACTTTTAAAGCTCTAGTTTATTGTGTATTGTACATCACAGTTAGCACTGCCAACATATTTTTTTCCTGAAATATTTCTCTCTGCTAAATGATGACTACTGAATGTGAGTCATAGTTAATACATCATTGTGTATCTTGTCTTGAATCTGGCTGTGTGTAATGGTCATTGGAGCAATCAGGATGGGCCGTTAAAATGCACAATATGGTTTTGTTTGTCATTTATTTCCTCAGACTGCAGTTTTGCAGCTTTGTCTTATTGGGTATTTACTTTTTACACTTCCAGGCATCAAGCCAGGAAGTTGAGACTTTTATAATTCATCTCAGTTATTCCATTGTCCTCATCTCACTTCTCACCCCACTTGTATGCTGGTGGACATCTGTGTTCTATCATGCATTGCATAAACAAACATGCACACTCTTTCTTTGTTCGGAGAACACATTTCATTCACATGCAGCTTTTATTACAGTGTATGTGTGTGCTGTATACTACCCATAATGGCAATTTTAATCATTTGGCACACAGACACATGCGCTCCTATCTACACTTCAGGGAGCATGTCACTTGGTTTGACCTGTGGAGTTTTGGCACCAGATGTCTCCAGCTGGCACTACTGGAGACATATGCTACATCTCCATCGTTGTGTGCATGTGTGTGCAATTTTGTGTGTGTACATTGGCACTTTCAATAAGCTCCAGTGTTTGCTTTTGCCTTATTGCCTTTGTCTTTTCATTTCCAGTCTTAGTTGCTTTTCCCCTCCCTTCTTTTTCCATTTTACTGTTGTCTTTCTGATTTTGTCATAACTCTCTCCTCTCTACCTGTGAGTATTTTCTAAATAAGCAATGCCTCTCTACATTCAAGCATCAAGGCCAGTGTTGTTGTTGTATTAAAGAAAATTGTTTGGCCCAACTCCCAGCTGCTTTGTGTAGTAACTCACCCCTTGGGGGGAAAAGAGAAAAGCTTGTATAATATCCACTTACGTGGACATTTGTGTGCACCTTGCCGTTTCCAGGTCTTTATTGTAGAGGGATGCTAGATCCACATACATACAAGGTTATAAATACCAGTCATATAAAAAAAATGAAAGACTTTATTACAGTGTAGCAGGCCTTTTTGGTTTGTCATCCCTCTCATTCATCATTTACGTGGCCATTTATTCTTCAGGATGCACAAAGATGTTCCTTTATTTTGTAGTTTTAAATTATTCAGCGGCTTGTTGTGATAGATGTCCATGATGAAAAGAGATAGTAACACATGTGAGCATGAGCCTGCACATGCACACACACAAACACGGAAACACCCAGGCGAGATTTCCCTTTGTGATCCGTGGGGATTCTTCTTCCGTTGTTTATCGCTGTGCTGTGTGTTGCGTGTATCCCATGGTAGAATAAGATGAATCACAGGCTTGCCTGATCATGTACTGTTTAGGAGCAGCACCTTCTTCAGCAAAGACAGCATCTGCTGTTCCATGATGAGAAGTGAGGAGAATGTCATGACCTTTCTGTGTTGGTGACAATCCTGTGTTACAGTTGTGTGTTAGCCTGAGAAAAAGTGTAGGTCCGGTTGTGTAAGCCTGTGCGTGTGTGTCTCCAGCCTAGTCTCACTGAAAATGACAATACATTGGTCAACAGTGCTACTTGTCATGGTTCACAAAAAAAGGCCCAAGAAATGAAGTCAATATGTGTGTTTTTCTAAAAAGGGAACATTGTGAACATTGCGACTAACGTATCGGCAAGCAATGAAACTTAACTCTAAAAATGAAGCAAGAAAATAATTGTCCCACATGGTAGAGGAACTCTTGTCTCCTGGGTGGAAATCCTGAGTGTGACTCATTTCCAGCACTGCAGCAAAAACAGACAAATCAGTTGTAATACCTACACCTGCTGTCTGAATGCAGGTGTGACACTGTGTCCCTCTCTGTCTGATGGAAAGTTGCACCCTCTCCTGTGGTCTCAAGTGCTGTCTGCTTTCCATCACATTGAGGCAAACAGTGATTTGTTCCACTGTGTTTGTTTACAGTTTGTTACATCATGGCACCTTTCACTGTTTTACCTTATTATTAGAAGTCATTTATCTTGTCTTTGCTGCACTGCTGGATTATGCCACCAAAAAGTTAAAAAAGGGAGAATTTGTTGTATATTCACATGTGTAAGCTGATGGTGGGATACAGCACATTTTCTATTGTGACTGTGTATGTTTTTGTTCGTGTTTGATGTATGGTTCGTCACTTATCTTGCTTGTGACTGGTGGCTGACTGATATTTGGCCCCCCCATGATCACACGTCACGAACATCGATGAGTAGATGAATCAGTTTACCTCCTACATATGCTGCTGATGCTGCTGATGCAAATTAACACACACATATACTTCAGGTGCTTCAGCCCACACAGACAGCTAGAACTTTAGTATCAGCTCAGATGTAAAAAAAAATAATACTGAGGCCTTTGTTTACTCGTATTTCTATTAAAATGTTGCTTTAGCTTCTAGAATTGAACTGACTGCATCCATTATGGAGTATACTAATATCATCAATAAAGTAACACTCAGATATTCATGGACACACAACGTGGGCAACAAACACTGATATTTCCCTGTCATTTTGTATCATCAAGTGGAAAGACATCTGTGTTGTGACCAAAATTTGAACTTTCTGGACATCATGAACAGAGTACAGAGAAATATTTGGTTTTCCGTGAAATATAGTGCAATCTCAACAGATATGATGAAATCTATCCTTTGGCAGTTTTAAGTGTCTGATTTGCAAATGTGATAATGACTTAATTAAGCATCTCAGACAGTCTGTGAGATAAAGTTTCAGATTCTTAAGACTCACTCCACCCTAGCAGATTTTTACCCAATGAGGAGGTGAAACGAAGAGGGAGAGTTTCCCACTTTCAGTTAAAGGTTATGGAGTATTATTTGTTTCAGAGTAGTTTCAACAGCTAGGCTCCCTGGAGATCAATTAATAGTTTGTCAGTAAGCAGTGCCTGTCTTTGTGGTTAATGTCCCGATGTTCCACCACCAACATTTGCTTAATTAAGTCAAAATTATCTTAAAATTTTACTTCTAAAAACATTTTTGTTTGTTAAAGAGGGTTTAAGAGCCCCTCTAGTACCCATGAAGGATGTGTTGCATATTACAAGTGGCTAGAGCCATATTCCAGTTACCAGGCAAGGAAAATAACCACAAAGTGACATGTTATTTAAATTTCTATATCTAAAACACACTCATACTCATACAACTGTATGACCTCAGCTCAGCACCATGGACAGTGGTCAGAGATACCGCTCAGACTGGCATCAACAATAACACAGCCAGCTTTACGGGACATGGGGTCATATTTCTTGTACTCTGGCCTGTTTATTTCATGGAAACATTTAAATCATTTGAGCAGATTTATCCATTGCTTGTCTAAAAACACAGCTCCAAGTCAAAATAAATAAAAGCTTTTCACGACCTAATCTCTCTTTTATTGTTATGAATTTATTGCAGAAAGGGTTCTGCTATAGCAATGCAGCAGTTATGTGAAGGATCAGTGAATGCTGTAGCACTGCAGAGGTCGTGGCTGCAGTAGAAAACACTGTAGAGCAGACAGGAGACCACCAGTCAGCCAGCACAGACATAAATATACTTTATAGATTGTTTGGCTTCTGGTCATTAGATGGAAGAGACAGTGGAAGGGGGATAAAAACAGTTTAGGTGATCTGGAGGAAGAGTGAACAGAAGGATAGTGACAGCACAGAGTGAAGGGAAAACTGTGAAAACAGACCTGTAATAACTGAGATAACAAAGAAAGGCTTTCTTCTTTAATCATTGTCTTCTTATAAGTGGCCTTCCAGCCTTCACAGCAACAAATAAAGCTGTGTATTATTTCCTGATTGTTATTTTAGATATTTTTTCTCCAGGATGTGGCTCATTGTGGATTAATTATTCAGTATGAACGGAATAGAGAGCTGCTTGCTATGTATTTTTCAGCTTTCTTATGTAGGCTGCACATGATGTGTGTATACTTTTATGCAATACATAGAGTATGGTGTGGACTGTACAGACGGTGACTTTTATTTATGGTGTTAGTCACATGCTGCATAATGAATTTGGGAAACAATGCCTTGCATTGCCTGATGGATAATATCTGGACTAATGTCTTTGCACAGTTCTGAACATAAGTAGAGCGTGAGCAACAACAACATCTTTCTGGAGCAGTAGAGATCTAGTGTATGCATTTTTGTCTGTAAGACACTGTGACATCACATTGTGTTGACATGTCTCTGCATGATACAGATGAAAAGAGAGTAGTGATGTAGTCATACATTTGCACTGCTCTTCACAACTGAAAAAAAAACTGCGATATAACTGCTGATATAAATTACCTGTCATATGTTAACATTGTACGATCGTCCATATATATATATATATATATATATATATATATATATATATATATATATATATACACACTTAATTGCATTGTATCTGTGACACATGTAATTGCACGCAGAACATCTCCAGAGAGACAGCATACACCTGCTTTTCCCTCATTAACTCCATGCTCAGTGCAATTTTTCAGCACCACTGTTATCAGCTTAAGCAGGCCACATGTGTCCAGAGATGGATCAGGAGGTAACCTCAAATCCCAGCAGGCTTCCTTGACCTCTGCTTCTGCAGACATCAGTACAGTGTCAGCCGCTCACCTGCTGTTTCACCTCTGACACAAACTCCGGGGAAAAAGATGGCAAACAGTTGAACCACTGGAAGCTGGTACTGCTCTGATAATTTTGGCTTCACCTGATTCTTTTCCCAGCTAAGACTGCTTTAAAGAGAAAGCACTGGTGATTGTGACCACTACTGCCCCATCCAAATAGACCAACTCACTCTGAAATGAGGCTTCATCAACTTGAATTTGGTTAATCAAAAAATTTGCAGTTCATTTCCTTATCTTAACCTTGATGGCAAGTTCTTTCTGTTCGCTGAACAAGTACACTGGCTGGAAAGATCTGATATGTTTTTTCATCATACTTACAAGGGATGTAATATTCCTTTCATGGAGGAGTGGTATTATTAAAACATGAATATATTGAGTAACCTTGAGAGTCTGACTCCAACACTTCATACTCTCTTCACCGTTGCCATGGCAATGCTGCAGCAGCACCTTGCAGTGTATGAGTGTTTTCTCAAAAGCTCAATGCAGTTTTCGTTCCAGTGGTTTTTGTTTTTTTTTTCTGATACTTTTCACCTGCACAGAGATGACCCAGGAATTACGGCAGTAGAATGTGTTCGGATGTGCACACACGTCTATTTGGATGCAGATGTACACAAAACAGAAGGTACCATGGAGTGATTGTTGGCGTCTGTGTTTATACAATATGGTTGTGTTGCCAGAGAACTAACCATCATTGGATGTGTGACTATCAATGTGACTTTCCTGTTTGATCAGCAGATGTGTGTATCCTGCCTAGATGGAAACCACAGGTGCCACATGTATATAATAGTTTCTGTTTGCACCTGGATGAGAAAAGTCACACAGCAGCTATTTGGCTATTTATACCCAAAGCCTAGTGGCTCTATACCCTCTTTGCCGACTCCACAAAAAGATGTAAACACTGTGTTGCACGCATGCATAGATGCACGTCACTTTATGACGCAAGTTGATGCGGTAGTTGGAAATGTTTTTCTTCAGGGCTTTCTGCCAGAAGGGATTTTTCTAAGCAGGAAGGCTTTAAGAAGTCATGGGATGTGAAAGCCACATGGAGTAGGATGTACCGAATAAATGGGTCAAGCATAGGACTTTCATCTTGGATGCTGGAGTTTGGAGTCCCATGCAAAATAAAACATTATTGGTGACCCTTTTTTTGGGATGCCTCAATTAAAACAGTATCTCTACCTGCAAATAGCATTGTTGGCCACTGCCACATGGATGCTTGTTCTTGCCATTCTATGCACTCTGTTGTAAAGAGCCATAATGGATTTTGAGCACCAGGTGCCAATACATCTTTTTAATCACTTCCTTGCAGAATTTCATATGATATCCCTGCACTATCCATTGAAAAAACAGGATGAGAGCAATGCCCTGTACCCTGTTTTTATTGAAGCTTGTGACCTTTATTTTACTTTTTTTTAACTTTCTACAGCCTACTATCCAATATAACATAATCAGTCTGCGTTGTTTATTTATGCTGCCTTTCTTATTAAATCTTACCACCAGTCTCGAAATGGGTTTTTTCCTGCCTCTCCTCCTGTCAGTCACTGACAGCCTCAGGCCACAAGAACGTTATTTAGGGGGATTGGTGACATCTGTTAATGGGCAATGAAGAACAGGTGCCTTTGCACCATAGGAGAGCTGCTGAGTCACTCAGATTTACACACACACACAATAGAAGCTATTGTCCATCAAACATAATTTTAGTTAGTGGATGACTGGAAACCACACAACTAAAATAAACTACACAGATGATGACATTCACACCATGCCTGCTTTATAGATCATTTTTTTATTCTTACTGGGTGTGTGGACAAAGTGTTGTATTTAATGAGTTACTCTAGTGTTATTTGGGTCAGAATGAAGAGCTGTCTCTAGGGCTTATTTATACAACACAGAATCTCATTTCGGTTTGTGCTCTCCTCCCTCCTCAACATGTCTTGTTGGAAAACCTCAGGGGTTTATGTGGTCTTGAGCTTGGCAACTTAGACCTGTGTCTAACCACTCTCTACACAAACCTAGCAGCTCACACTGTGTCTGTCTTTGCTGCAGTTAGAGCTAAGCCTCGACCCTAGGGAGCCTCTCACCAAGCTACCTGAAAAACAGTGAAGGTGCATTTTGACACGACTGGAACAGCATCCTCTGTTGGTTTATATCTCTCCCACTCTCCTCTCTGCAACTAATTCCCAGTTCTCAACATTATTCATGTCACATTTTTGTCCTTTCTCTTAAAAATTCTATGCTTGGCTTGTTACTTATTTTTGCTTCTTTTAATCCCTTCCTTCCTCCTGTCCTTCCCTGCATATCCTTTCCTCCCCACTGTCACTTACCTCTGCCTTACACCCCCCCACCACTACTCCCTCCCCTTCTGTTTCCTGCTCTACACCAGCCAAGCACTGCTCCCCTCTACATATCTTTACCCAGGCAGGGTTGCCAACAATTAGAACACATTACTGCCAATTGTGCCACCTGCGGCCCCCTGAAAGGCAGAAAAAGAGGAGAGGAGGGGACAGCACTGTGCCAGTGGAGGTGGGCAGGATGTGTATGTGGTGGGGAGGTGGAGTGCTTTACAGCTTTCTGGATACTGCCACAAAGCGTTGTGTTTAATTACCAATAAGCGCTGGTTTAATCAGGGGCCTGAATAGTGTTGGATAGACAGACTGCAACTGTCGTCATCTTTGTGGGGGGTTTGGGTATGTAAGAATGGTAGCTGTGTGTGTATTAGTGTGTGTGTGTTTGCATGTGAGAGAGCAGAGATTTATGTTTAAGTTGATTGGTTGTGAATGAATTGCACACTTTACTAGATGGGGAGGGGGTCATTGTATGAGGGGTTCATTATTGTTTTGAAAATAATTTGGTGGTTGTGGAAATGAGATAGTGAGGAGTGAATCGCTTTGAGAGAGACACATTGTGCGAGTCTGTGTGGGCACATATTCATACCTGCCTTTTGGCCAAGTCCTGGCTCAAATCACGCTGAATTGAATGTGTTGCGTGCAGTCTGAATGAAAGCAGTCTTTTTTTTCCTGGTCTTGTGGAGAAAACGAAGAGGTGTCTGTGAGGAGATTTAGCCCAGAGCCAAAACCAATTCACAACCACTCCACACTGGAGAGGGGTCTTATCCCCCAACCTGTCCACGAGATGACAGGCCTGAGCTTCCTGCTCACGCAGACACAGACACAGACACACATACACATGTGATAGACATGCATGATAGATGGACAGTTGCATGCTGTACCTTGTGGTGCTTGTATAAAATATGAAAACACACGCTTACCCAGACACAGGCACACTGTGTGCCAAGTTAGTATTAGTTGTAGTGTTTTTTTTCTGTGCAGGCTGAAGCCAGTGGCCAGATGAGAATGTAATCCTCCATTGTGTTTTAAATGGATCAACCTAAGAGCTTAGTGAAGGCTGGGGACACTACAAGAAGACGCACACACACACACACACACACACATGCACATACAGTAGTTACTTTGACTCACTGTTATGACTGTATTCTGCATGGGTGTATATGTTACAGTTAGTTCATATAGGACCTGATTTGCCTTGCAGAAGTGCCTTGTGTGTATCCATGTTTTCGTAGTGACAACACGTGCAACACACAACTACCCTCCCCAATAAATAAATGATGCTGTGTCATACTGCTGTGACCCACCTCCCGTGCAAACACACTCCCCTGACTGCAGGCATAGCACACACATGTCATTGCAGATGAGACTCACACACTCTTGTGTGACACCTTGACCTTGGTCATTGAAGAACAGATGTTTGGAAGTGCTCAGCCATTGACAGGCAGCTTTCATTCACTCCCACTCTACATCTACCTCTACTCTTTCCATCCCTCTGTCCTGCTCACTGTCTCCCTCCTTCTCACTGGTCTTCTCTAGAGTCTGGATGAGTAATTGCTCTGGGCTTCAGAGAGAAAGAGGGATAGAAAGAAAAAGAGAGGAGGTATATGTGAGCACGTATATATGAGAAAGAACAGGAGAGAAGGTTGAAATGAGGAGGTTTGAATGTACTGTATGTGTGTGCATGCACCTTGCAGGGTATATTGCGTGTATGGGTGGGTGTGAGGGGAGAGAGTGAGATTGTGTGTGAGGCACAAGGGGATCATTGATCTGCTGAAAGTGCAATGTGTGTGCTGAATTAGAGGAGCAGGCACAGGGCTTTGAGCTTGTAAAACACTCCCACAGTTATAGCTCTTAGCGCTCTGTCTGTCTTCTCACTCACACATAAACATGCACACTCATACACACAAATCTATATTTGGGTGTTACTTACACTCTACAGACTGACTGAAAGTGCTTTTATTTATGCCCTATCTGTGAATAGGAGACATTGTGGAAATATCAACAACTTTATTTGGTCTATGCAAAGTCTGCTAGGAAAATGGATGGAATATTTTTGTTATTGCCTCTTCACTGTGAAAGAATGAGTTAGCAAATATCTGAATACTTTTACTACATTTTGCAACCAACTGACAATTTTATATTCATGCCATTTGCTGAAAAGTCCTAAATAGTGTGCCACCCAAATCAAAATGAAAGGAAGTGCTTTATAACAAATACATGATATTTTTACAGGAGATTTGAATGAATGAACATCCCTCCGTCATCATTCATCCCTCAGCTGAGGCATGCTACCAGTGAGACTGAACAGAGCTATGTAACTCCTAATGGACACAATCTATCTGACATGCATGTGCAATCAATATTAATTCTCTTATCAGAGAACCAAGCTCCATCCCATTGTTCAGCCATTCAGTCACATGTCACCTGCTTCAGCCTGGTTGCAAGCCTGACATGCCAGATTAGCATGGCTACCAGTATGGAAGATAGAAAAGCAATCTGAGCTTATCTGTGGTGTAGCAATAGCACAAGTACTCGACAGGCATTATGAAGATAAAGGCTCTGATTTTTTAAAATGATTTTGTAAGGTTTCGTTGCGCTGAAACGTCACAGACAAAATGATGACTGGGATTTTTTTCATTTGTTTAATGGTTCCATATCTATTGACAGTTTGTGCAAAGGCCGTCTTCTTCCTTACTCATAACACTTTTAATGACAATGGTGAAACAGTAAAATACAGTAATATCAAGTCTTTGCTGTCTGAGGGGTGAAAAGTGCAGTTGAGAGTTATTAAACTTTCTGGGTTAATACATTTATGCAAACCCATAAGGTCTTTTTGTTGTCTTGTCTTTTACTCTAAATTTATTGTTAACATTTCAGCCAAACAATCATTGTCATTGGCAGTTGACCAATTCTGCCATTAATGACAACAAAAGCCATGAAAACAAAGCCATGGACCTTTATTGAACCGCTCATTGCTGTAAATATAATTACAGAATTAAACATTCTGACCACATCGTGTGGCTTCTCCCTCATGAATATTTAATATAGCTGATGAAAGTTTTGACAAAGATAATTGTTAGAGCATTTATGGCACTGTTCAGGGCATAGCTTGAAGAAAAGTAGGCTGACCATAGCATGCCCCTAGGGGATAAAAAAATCTTAAAATACCGGAAGAAGCGTAAGGCATTTAGTTCCCACCCCAAACCATCTGCTGTTGACCATTAACAAAATGAACTCACACCCATCTCCATACAAATTACTGCTTAAAGCTTTAAGAGTGTCTAGAAACCCTAATGTAGTGTCTCCAAACTTTCCGAAGATGACGTATTGATTGTGCCAATCAATGGGCCTAAAAAGCCGTAAGTGCATCTGGTAACCATAATGATGGCACTTAAAAGAGGAATGGATGAGTGTAATATTCTCTAAGCATCATTGTCTTTGATGGAGGAAGGAGGTGGACAGAGGAATGCAGAGCAGTTTAAGAGGGGAAAATGTGTGAATGAGACTTGGGTGGAAGAAAGATTTGAAAGCTTTCTACAGTTTTTCAGACTGTTATCCTCTTCTTGCTCATGTGTAGCGCTTTCTGATCAGGCGCTGCATATATAAGTGTTGTTATGGTTTTAGCGCCACTGTGTCTGCTTTTGTTCCTGCTTTTCTTGTATGTTAATGATTAATGTGCTGGTAAACGGAGGGGGTGGTGGGGGTGGGGTGTCCTCTCTTCCATCAGCTGTGGCTGTCCTCCCTCTTTCAATCCATCTATCTATCCCACCCTCTTTCCATTCTTTGTTCCACATTTGCTGTTCAGTGGTGATTTGTGTCAGCTATGCTCTGATACCGAGACCCAGTTTTGAATATGAAGGATTGCAGACGGTGCACATTAGGCATGACAAGGCATTGATCCTAAACTTTTTTTATGTGATGGGAAGGGAAATGATTGTGTCATAGGAAGTCAGCAAAGTGAATGTAGATATAGGATGGAATAAATTTAACCTAACTTTGTGAAAAAAAAAACATTTTTTGTACTGTGTTGACAAACCTTTCTCCAATGTTTATCCTATTTTGTTAGTCCTGTAGTCACTCATTGCTCCAGGTTTGTAAGCTTCCACTGAAAGTCCACCTGGCCCTCAGCAGCTGGGTCACACAACAGGCCATTTGTGCTCATCAAAAATTCATCAACCCAAATCTCCCAGCTCCTCCTTGCACCTTTTTTTTCCTCTGATTTTCCTTTCCAAATATCTACGAAAAGCCCATAAAAAGCGAGATAAAGAGGTATAAGACCCAAGCTATTTCTTTAAAACACATTTTTTCCCCTGTTTTTACTGCATGTAAGGGTGCATCAGCTCCTGATGCAGTGACTAAAATGTAAGCTTTGTACAATCGGCATGGGAATTTCTCTCATTTCACTAAACAGGCTGAATCTGTTGGATATACCTGCCCCAAGGGTTGAGGCTTTAGGAGTGATTTATATGTATAGAAGCATATGTCTGTCTGGGAGGAAGTAAGAAAAAAAAGAAAGAAGTAAAGCAGAAGGAGAAGATGAGAGCAGTATTAGAGGGGAGGTGGAAAGCCAATGGACCAAATCCCAGAAAGATGGTCTCACTTAGCTTTTAGATATTCTACCACCTCCAAAAGCCCTGAAGGCCTTTAGTGGCACATTCCCAGCTCATAAACTCATGCATGTTTTAGAAGGGCTCACCTCCAGGGAGGGGGAAGGGGTATTGACCAGTCTAAGATACACAACATCCCCACAATGGAGTGGAGATGGAATAAGAGCCACAGAGAGCATCCCTAAGGCAAACTGCCTAACTAGCACCCGTCATATTTCATACTCTGGTATTCTCTCCTCCTCCCACTAGGAGCTTTCAAGACCCTTGGAAAGAGGGGCTACTTAATGGCAAAGTGCTTGTCCTTTAATAGCAGCTGTTGTATGTTGGTAACAGCAGTACCTTCTCATGTCCTTCCTTTGTGTCAAATATGCCCTTTACCGTCTGTTATGTGAAATACCAAATCTGTTCCCTGAACACACACACACACAGAGACACACACAGACACAGAAATGCACTCAAGCCAGTGGTCTGTGGGACAATGCCCTAATTTTTTGCCCTTCAGAGACTCTTGGCATCAAGTGCGTTTTGACTGATGATCCCAGCTAATAACTGGCCTAGCATATGTCTGAGCATGTGACAATATTGATTCCCCCAAATCCCCAACCCTCCCTTTGCACACCACACACACACTAAGCTTGTGTTGACACAATACAGATGACCTAAACACAGGAGGGAGATTATCAGAGATCGAGTATCACATCTTAGCAGCCCTTGTGTCAGTTTTCATTACATTATATGCATTACTGCCTTACAGCACATACTCCATCACGGAAATGAAATAAATAAATACAGAGCAGCTGTGTCGCAGGCTGTCTTTTTATCCATCTATGAAAGTTTGATCATTTTCTTTTTCACTTTTAATTTTTGCCAGATTTTGAGAAATATTTTTGGACTCAGTCCACCTCGCTCTCAGCCATTACATTTGCTTTTTTTCCAAATTTGTATTTGATCCGTTTTCTCCTTATTTTGCAGTTTGTCATCACTCCCTGAGCAACAAGAGTTTTTTTTTATTTGTTTGTTAGATTTAAATGCCATTCAATTGTCTTCATTTAAGGTTTTGTGGCTTGGAACGAATACATTGTAACAAAAAGAAATCTCTGCTAGTTCCTGTTATATAATTAAAAAAAATTCACACATTGAGACAAACTCGCATAGGTGATTTTATCTTCTACATAGTGTTTACAAGAATTTCTTATACAGAAAACCATTGTCACAAAGTAATTATGCATTTCAAACTAAAGGCTCAGAATTGTGATTCCTGTTGTAGCAATAGATTCAAAGGGAGACAAAAGTCCACAGTCACACACAAGTCTTTGTAGGAGAACATCAGCCTACTATTTTATATAAGAACATACAGAGAAAAAAAGCTTCTCTTTTGTTTGTTCTCATTTTGTCTGCTTCACTTCGTATATCTCACTCATCATGTCCCGAGGCAGACTTTTTCTTTTTTGGACCCCAGTGATCGGTAAGTGGTCTAGACATATTCAGCTCTACGACACTGTATTGCTCTGAAAGGTCAGAGGTTAAACACAATGCAGAGGAAAGAATAATTGCCCCGAGTATCACCCCTGGGGTTTAGGCTGACACACACACACACACACACACACACACACACACACACACACACACACGCACACACACACACACACACACATAGAGAGAGGGCAAGAACCTTTGCCTTTATATATGCATGACTTGTCTCTATCATTATACAAACAATGGAGTTTGTCAGCTGAATAATTGAGCGATTGTACTGGTTGTGTGTATACCGTGGACATATATTCCTCCATGGATATCAGCTGTTATGTCTTCATCAGGTCAGCAGGCTTCTGTTAAACAGGCTTAGTGACGAGGGTCAGAAAGCATTAGGCCAAGAGCCGTAGAGAGAGAATATTAATACACATTTGTCTTGGTACATTACAGTGTTGGAGGATGGACAGACAGGATGTTATTGTGGACAGCAGTTAACAGTGTGAGGCGCTTGATGACAGTAGTGCCAGTAAATGTTTAAGAGGGTCAAGTGCTGCTGTCCCTCCAAGGCATGATGAGCTGTGGGAGTTATGGAGGGTATCTTCTTATGTGGTTTCTGTGCAAGTTTGTGCGGGATATGGTGACCCAAGCTTACAGTTTTGACAGTTCTTCTTCTCACACACGCACACACACACACACACACACACACTGGTGACATCTGACCTCAATTTAGAGCCAGAGGTAGCCTGAGGCAAGGTGGTGAGTTGAGTCGAGACAGCAGACTCATGTGGTTAGAAAGTGGACATTGGCTGCTATTGATGACACACAAAGAACTGTCCCTGTCTGCTTCATCTTTCATCTCTCTCATCATCTTAACAACAGACATCCGCTTTTGTTCTTATCTAGTTCAAAAATTGATTAATGTTCTGACCCTCTGCCTCTTCTTCTTCTCTTCCCTTCTTTTTCCATTCACACTCTGGTATAGATGCTAATGATGACAGTAATAACTGCTTTAGTTGAAAGTCAACGTCAAACCCATTGCTGGTCATATTTTTGTATTGCAATAAAACTATACAATTCTTAGTTCTGGTTAAGTTTAACCCACTGACAGCAATTCACAATAAAAGTAATGTTGATTTAGAAAGGAAATGAAACTTGTGCATGCATGAACTTACAAAGAAATGCACACCCAACCACCCACACACAAAACACACAAGAATCAAAACAGATCCAGGAGCAGATGCACAGGTATTTAATTAGGACTGACTGCAGCTGTTACTGTTTATTGCTCAGAAATTGTGAAGACAAACGTCTGAAGCACACACAGGTCAGCCGTTTGTTTGAGGTGGCTTCTCAAGGGAACATCAGCAACGTTCTCTCTCTCTCTCTCTCTCTCTCTCTCTCTCTCTGTGTGTCCCTAAACAAAACAACCCTTGTCCTCTTCCTCCTCTGCTCAGGGTTGCAGAACAGGCCATGTCCAGTGCCTGCTGTGTGGTAATAGCATCCTCTCTTTCCCAGCAGAGGATATGTGAGTGGGTAGTTGTATACATACATGTGACAAACTAAGAGCCTGCTCACTCAGCATGCATATAAGCACACTCAAATGCTCCCTCATGCACCCACCAGATGGCTTTTTGTCTCATTCTCTGTCTTTATCCAGGGATTTCTCTGTATTTATATTTTGTTTTTTTACCCTTTCTTATGTTCACTTTTAACTTTTTTTGTAGCTTATGTGCATCTACATCTCCCATTTGCATATTTCATTCCTTTTTAGTCACCAATCTTCTGCCACACTCCTATTTTTCTGTTTTCCAAGTGTTCTCTCTTTCCCTTCCATCCCTTGTCCTCAGGTGACAGCGCCACTGCTTGCTGTTAATGCTGTCGTGTTCTCTGTCGGCTCTCTGTCAGCATCAGCACTCTACAACAAACACACGCTTTGGATGCCGCTTGGCTTTCTGCAAAATACAGACAACCTAGTATTTACAATTACAATAGAGGACACTTTTTGCTTTTCAAAGCCTTTTTTATCCTTTTGGACATTCACAATGCTCCACCACCAAAAAATGTGTTGTGAGTATTGAGGTCTCATCTGATTTATAGTAGAAATATGTATGTTTAATGTGACTTCGCAAGGTCACCTCTGGCTCTAAAAAAATCACAATGCCCACGACCCCAGATGATCCCAGAAGTCCCTAAACCTGAGCTTACCTGCAGATCTTCTAGATAAACCTTTTGATGCTACTAGCAGTGACACACATTGGTTTGTGTTGATAGACAATGATAAATAATATATGCATTATTATGTTATGCAGTAGAAAATGTTGCAACACATGCTGTGTTGTTGCAAGATGTGAAAATGGGTATGATGCACACTTTGTGTCGGAATATCCTGACAGTTACATTGTAATTAGCTACATTTATATTCTCTATTTCTGGTTTCATATGCTCACATATAAGAAGACATATATAAGAATACTATCCACCTTAACACTCCCTCCCATATTTTCACTTTGTATTAGGAACTAGGCTAGTATGATTAATGTTCACAGGATGATCCATTGCTATTCTCCATTCCAGTGAGTCCCATAGGAAACCCTCTGCTCTCTGTCTCACATAGGTTTGCTAGCCTCCTACATACTGAATGGATACCGTGATGAATGATTAACATGCAGCCCTGCTAAATGATGGCCAATAGATCATTTATAGTATAACTAGAGAGGAAGACCTAGCAGAAACCATTGGGGAATAAGGGTGTTGCAGCCTTGGCTGAACATTTCTCGCTCCGTTTCGTTCCTTGCCATTATATTTTTGTGAGTCCAGTGAGTTGAGTGCTTGCCAGTGTGCATTTGCCGTTTATTCTATGCGTATATGTATTAATTAATCTCAGCTCATCACCTTATTAGCCAATGTGTGTCTAGTCCCCGCCCTTTGTATACTCACACTAAACCCTTTTAATGGCATTCTTGTGTAATAGTCAGCCTCAGCTGCCCTCTGTTCATGATCCAGAACCTTTGTATTCCCCTGTTCAGCATATCTGAGTACTTCCTGGCATCTGCGTCATGTTGCAGTGTCGGCTGCTGAGATAGTGCTTTGGCCTTGGCAAGACATACATGCCCCACACCACACAGCACTCACCTTGGGTCCATTCCATTGGTCATCAGCAGCCTCTTCTGCATCTCTCAGCATCCCTTTGCTTTACTGCTTCTTCTGCCCACTTCCTGTCTCCATCTCCTCTCTGTCTCCATTCCCTGTGTGGAGCTCTGTGAAGACAGCCGTGAAACACAGCCTCATTTCCCCAGCTATTTCCCAGGGAAACCCAAATGAAAAGATACTACCAACCTTTTCTCTCTGCTGCCACACCACTCACCATAAATGCTGACAGGAGATTCTAGTGCCATCTCTGACCTTTTACAGGGCTCTCAGAACACACTCACACACATCATTCCTATTACTGGCTGTGCCTTTGAATCAGCAGAGTCTGGGCTGGTGTGGAGGAATTTAATGACATACAATGTCGCTTCAATTTTAGCGCTCCCCGGGCCTGGCTGCCAGGTGCACCATTTGTCCTTTATTCAAAGGAGAAAGGGGGGGGGCTTGAGGGTCCAGTCTGACTGAAACAGAGTGCAAGATCGAAAGGCAGAAGGAGAGTGAGAGGGTGCATTCCATTTCTTAGATTTAACATTTTTATGTCTTTTTTTTACTGCTGATTTAACACATAACCACTAAACCCCACCTTTAAAATCCACTGTAATGCCACTTACAGCCCCCAACCACCTTTGTTTCATCTTATTGCCCCTCTTAAAAGCAGCCCACATTTCATGAAACCTAAGTTGTCCTTTCATCATGTCCTGTGACCTTACAGTATGTTTTCCACTGATGGTGGCTGAAAGGCAGTGGCCTTAAATATTCTTTATGGAAATACTGCTTAGCCTGATCTCAGACCCGATACACAGCCCCTCCTCTGGTCCCCCATTCCGTGATCAATAAATAATGGGGAGAGGTGGTGAGAGTGCAGCTAGCAGATTGTTAGAGAGGGGGGAAAGAAGTGAGGGAAGGAGTGCTTGCTGCATTGCAAAGAGATGCTGGGGGAGCTGTCAACAGCTGGAGACACAAGAAGAAAGAGGTGAGAGACTGAGGAAGAGATCAACAATGGCAGAGAGATGAAGTGTGAAGAAAAAGAGAAGTGAAAAGACATGAACAATATGTAAACTGCTCCATAAATTCTCAATATAGGAAGACACAATTGTAAGATGATGAGAGAGACGGCAAGGGCGTCCAGATTTGCCTTGGATCTGGGACACTTCAAAATTACTGCAAATTAGTCCATTAATGTTCAAGGTTTGGCACAGACAATAAAACAAAGTGAGTAAAAAGTAGAAATAAAACCATCTGCCAAAGGTTTAATGCCTTCAGTAATTTCTATATAGGCAGGTGACTTACCCGTAATTTCCCTACGTTACCCCCTTTTTTTCCACCTTAGGCGCTGGACTGCTGCTGTTACTGTCAATTATATCCTATTGACATGTAATTAGAGACATATTAAGAGCAGTCATTAGTTGCTGTGAGATAATGCTTTGAATTCTACAGGTAATTAGTTGAGCCACAGTCAAGTGTGTGAAAGCAGTGTGCAGACAAAAACAAGAAGCGCTTAAGCCCCCTCTGCTGCTCCCCTAAGTATCTGAAGTACAAGAGCATGTGCACACATGGGCACTATTTCATGCATTGTCACACCTATGTGCACAAATACACACACACTAACAATCCTCCTGCTTTCAAAGTGTTTACATATTTTAAAAGAACCAGTCTCTGTACCCCTTCCCTCTGGCACAGAAATGTCAGCTGTGGCTCATCTAAATGACACCCATCTGTTGAACCTTAATCAAAATTTCCATATTTCTTCATGCACTATTATGTTTCTTCTCTCCCCTTCTCCCTTCATCTCTCCACTGTCCCCCTCCTATCTTGTTTGCAGAATTTAAATGCTAATTTGTAAAATGGAGAGCATTCTTGGGGTGGCCACACATGTTTTGGCAATTTGAATTTGAAATGATAATAAAATAAGTGTCTCACAGCAGAACAGGCCTGCTCCCACTGTGAAAGGGTCTTGACCTACTGGTATTGTTATGATAGATGGAGGACATGCAGAGAGAGGTGGAGGGACATTGGTTCTTGGTGTGACCAGTTGTTTTGCACTTGCAATGGTTCTGTATCCTTTGGGGTTTCAACATGGATTTTCTTTTCCCTTTTAAAGCAGGTCTAATCTGAAGTAAGTGGTTGGTAGCTCTAATCAGTTGACATCTAGGGCCACCCTTTGGTGCTTGTCTGACTGGACAGGCAATTGATGTGTTGTTTTAGCCGAATTAGTCTGCCCCTTTCATTTGGTCACAGCCACTAGGACAGTCGATAGTACCTGTTTGTTTGAACGCCATTTTTATGCCTGACAGACATCACTGTAAGGCAACCAATGGATTCTTAGGTAGGTAATGGATATTGTTTATGTTTATTAGATGAGATATTGGGTGTTACAGTTCAATTATTTTATTTAGACTGAATGAAATATCATTTCTGGAGCTATTTATGGGTGTCTATGAACAGAATTTCATTTCACACAACATTTCCAGGCTATTGTGTTACTAATACCCAGTTTACACTAGACATATTTAACCTAAGGGTTATCATGCATGCATGCATGCATAGGATTGTAAAAAGGGTATCTCACCAAAAATAAAAGGCAGATGTTGGAGATGTTGGTTTAACATTGATTTTAAATGGGGATATTTGCCAAAGTATCCCATTGATTCGATAGAACACAAGATACAATATCTATCTTTCTTTGGACAGATGGGACCCAAACACAAGCCATCAGCCCCACAAATTGCATTCAGTGCACAGATACCACTACAAACAGGGAAGACTTACTACTTCCTGTCAGCAAGAGACAAAAGGCTGTTTGGACAGGGGCTGACTGTTATTTACATTTCACCTCTGTTCCGCTTTTCTGTCCTTTAAACACTGTGCCAAATACTACAGCTACTCTGTACAGTCTTCAGTGTCTGTGTGGGTGTGTGTGTGGGTGTGTGTGTGGGTGTGTTTTAATACCTGAATCTCAAAAAAAAATCTCTGAAGCTGCGTGTCCTCAGTGACTCATCTTCAACCTGCAGATGGTACTATAACCATTTTTCAACTCTATCCCATTCTAATCCATTAGTGTTTCGTATAGATCGATATGGGGAACACACTGTCAAGCTGTGTTTGGGCTGCACAGTTATGGCTTTTTATCTCTAATCCCATCCGCACTGTCCTCTTAAAATGTCTCTGTGAGGGCTCCATGGGGCAGACTGCATGGTTACTCATGATGCTAAACCATGGCACTTAACAAGAGCCAAGGAACCTTTGGGCATTTAATGGCACGTGTGAGTTTTCAGAGCAAAGCAATCATCCTCTATGTATCAAAGGGAAGCGCTGCATCAACCGAGCTTGCAAGGCACTCAATTTAGTTTTCTCTAAGGAACCAGTTAACCAAAGTCAGGTGAGGATGACAAATCAATTTTATTTAACATTATCTGAATGAGGATTTGATAAGGAAGGAAAGGAAAGAAAGTGCTTTTAAAGGTCTTATCAAGAAAACAACATCATAGAAAAAAAAAAAACATCCCCTAAAGGTCTTCTCACCTTTACAGAGCAGAATGCTGCAGACAGCAGTTACCGGCCACTCCAGGCCCTATTATGGCTGACAGTGATTAATAAAACTAATGTTGCTACATAAATGAAAATGGGAGGTGAATGTAAACGGTTGACCAAAGAGACCGAGACAGCAAGAAAAATCTGGAGCTTTCAGATAAAAATTCCCACTCTGCCTTCAACTAATTATCCTCCTAGCCTCGTCAGTCCTGGAACCAAACCATTCTATCACAGATAAACCTCAGGAGACAAAGCTACTGCAGCACAAGGATGAATATTTATGTTGCTGTGTGTGTGTGTAAGTTGTTTAATTACGAGCTGGATGCATAGCAGTGTATTTGTACATTCGGTGTATGTGTACAGCATACTATTGTGCTGTTTGTCCAGTGGCTAGTCAGAAGGGAGTGAAGGAGAATGGAAAGAACGGCTGTGCCAGCAGGCAGCGTTATTCCCTGCGGGGAGTGTTGATTAATGAATCACATCTTTCTAACCTAAGGCTGCTACTGTGCTGCTGCACATTCACAGCACTGCAGAGTGCCAGTCAGCCCTGTGCCAGCCTGCTTCACTGGCACAACATGGGCACAGGATGTGGGTGCTGTCACTGCTAACAGGGCTCGAGAATTAGCGCGAGGAAAAGAAAATTAGATTCCGGGTATAAGCCGACAAATTTGATCATTTCAGCCCGTGGGTGGTTTTCGTTTTATACAGACAACCCCCTGTGGAATGTTGTTGAATGGGTCTGACATATGTGGCTAATATGTGGTGTAAAATGAGCATTTCATTTTTTTTGTTGTTTTGTGGTGTCAGTCCTGCTTCCTGTCTGTATTAATGATAGTATATTAATGTTTCTTTCTTTTCTCTTTTTTTTGCACATTTGCCTGATGCCTCTCCTCTGTACACCTCCATCATGGACCTCTTCTGATATCAGGTATGTACGCACGTTTAAGATACTAAACACTGATTTTTAAGTAAGTTACAGTTTATATAAGGACTATGTATCAGGATTTTCCATTGTTTATTGTGGATTTATTCAGACTTGTGACTTTATTGTGGGGCTGCACCTGCTTCAACTTTTTGGGAGATTTTGAGCACTGAATGATGCATTGTGAAATGATTGTGAGGCCAAACACAGGTGTGTTTGTGTGTGTCTTCTGTGAGACCTCCGTGCCCATCATGTTTGGGCCATTGCCCCTGGCCTCAGTCTCTCCTAATCAATTTGCAGCTGGCACAGCAGGCATGACACCTCTAGCTTAGCATCTGGTGTTCTGGTGGTTTCTATCCTCCCTCTGCTCAGTGCAGTGTTTTACTTGTCCCCTCTCGTTTTATGGCTGTTTTTCATTAGCTGCATATGAAGCAGCTAATGTACTATCTGACAAATTTATTTTTAATCACCGAAATAAAAGCTTAGTGCAGCAAACATTGGCTGGAATGTAAATTAATGTTGCTAGGGGGGAAAAAAAACATGTCTTCGGTGGATCAGGGATAAAGTTAGATTGTATTGATCCACTGAGGCTGGTCCTCAACGATAATGCCAATGTCATCTTGTACTTCCTTTAGCTACACATACACATACACACACCTTGATAACAGTATAGCCTGAGGCGCAGATTGCTGTATATTGTAAGCAGTGTTTACTACCACACTTTAAGTCCACAGAGGATCCTGTAATGAGTGTAGAGCTTTGAGTGGTATCACTGCCCTGTGTTTGTGCGCATGTTCACATGGAAGTGTTTAATCTTTTATATTTAGATGGGTTGCATCCACAAACTCTGCATATACAGTATGTCAAGTGTGTTTGGGTTAGACATTAAATTACTTTTGGTACACCAACAAAAAAATCCACTGCATATCTGTGCTCATTTCCAACACACTGTCTTACATGGGCCTGTAATATTGCTGTCCGTCCTAATGACTAACTCTTTTTTCCTTGGTGTCATACATTTTAGCTTTTAATCATTCATCCCAGGTAGTTGGCACCCAGTCACACTAAAATCCTACTGCTTTGGCCTCATGTTGACCTATAGATGTAGAGAAAACACAAGCACAAGTTCACTCATTTTACCTATAATTATTAATGGTGATAACCCTATCATACATCTCTGCCTCAGAGATGTTTCTCTTTGCTGTTACTAACCTTCCTTTACGATCAGTGGGCAAGATAACTCAGTAATGCTCTCAATCTTCTAAGCTCTAAGTTCTCTTCTGTTGTTGTGTCAGGATTAATACACTCAACAAAAATATAAACGCAACACTTGTTTTTGCTCCCATGTTTCATGAGATGGACTTGAAGATCTAAACTTCATTCCAGATACACAATATTACCATTCCTCTCAAACATTGTTCACAAATCTGTCTAAATGTGTGATAGTGAGCACTTCTGCTTTGCTGAGATAATCCATCCCACCTCACAGGTGTGCCACATCAAGATGCTGATCTGACATCATGATTAGTGCACAGGTGTACCTCAAACTGCCCACAATAAAAGGCCACCCTGAAATGTGCAGTTTTGTCTCACAGCAAAATGCCACAGATGCCACAAGCATTGAGGGAGCGTGCAATTGGCATGCTGACAGCAGGAATGTCAACCAGATCTGTTGCTCGTGCATTGAATGTTCATTTCTCCACCATAAGCCGTCTCCAAAGGCGTTTCAGAGAATATGGCAGTACATCCAACCGGCCTCACAACCGCAGACCACGAGTAACCACACCAGCCCAGGACCTCCACATCCAGCAGGTTCACCTCCGAGATCGTCTGAGATCAGCCACTCAGACAGCTGCTGAAACAATTGGTTTGCATAACCAAACAATTTCTGCACAAACTGTCAGAAACCGTCTCAGGGAAGCTCAACTGCATGCTCGTCGTCCTCATCGGGGTCTTAACCTGACTCCAGATCGTCGCTGTAACAGACTTGAGTGGGCAAATGCTCACATTCGATGGCGTCTAGCACGTTGGAGAGGTGTTCTCTTCACGGATGAATCTCGGTTTACATTGTTCAGGGCAGATGGCAGACAGCGTGTGTGGCGTCGTGTGGGTGAGCGCTTTGCTGATGTCAATGTTGTGGATCGAGTGGCCCATGGTGGTGGTGGGGTCATGGTATGGGCAGGCATCTGTTATGGACGAAGAACACAGGTGCATTTTATTGATGGCATTTTGAATGCACAGAGATACCGTGATGAGATCCTGAGGCCCATTGTTGTGCCATACATCCATGAACATCACCTCATGTTTCAGCAAGATAATGCACGGCCCCATGTTGCAAGGATCTGTACACAATTCTTGGAAGCTGAAAATGTCCCAGTTCTTGCATAGCCAGCATACTCACTGGACATGTCACCCATTGAACATGTTTGGGATGTGCTTGACCGGCGTATACGACAGCGTGCACCAGTTCCCACTAATATCCAGCAACTTCGCACAGCCATTGAAGAGGAGTGGACCAACATTCCACAGGCCACAATAGACAATCTGATAAACTCTATGCGAAGAAGATGTGTTGCACTGCATGAGGCAAATGGTGGTCACACCAGATACTGACTGGTTCTGAGTCCCCAGACCGCCAATAAAGCAGAAACAAACTGCACATTTCAGGGTGGCCTTTTATTGTGGGCAATTTAAGGTACACCTGTGCACTAATCATGATGTCAGATCAGCATCTTGATGTGGCACACCTGTGAGGTGGGATGGATTATCTCAGCAAAGCAGAAGTGCTCACTATCACACATTTAGACAGATTTGTGAACAATGTTTGAGAGGAATGGTAATATTGTGTATCTGGAATGAAGTTTAGATCTTCAAGTCCATCTCATGAAACATGGGAGCAAAAACAAAAGTGTTGCGTTTATATTTTTGTTGAGTGTAGTTCCCTGCGTGTGGTGCATGTGCAGCCCTGTGACATTGCTGTCCTTCATGTTCTTTCTTTAAAAGTTTTTCCTTTTCCGTCAACATGTAGTTGGTGTGACTTTCCAAGCTTTAATACATCTGTACATTTCCTTCGGGGCATTGTCAACATGCAGAGTCTTCTATGGACCCAGCTTTCTTTTAGAAAGTGAAGTCGGATGCAACCAGACACTTTTTGTACCTCATGAAGCACACAGTTCACATGTAACACACTGTTCTCTTGGTGTAGACATACAAGTGTGATTTTAACTTCAGCCATGTAGCTTTTGAGGAAAGTACACTCAGACCGCAGTACGCACCACCATGAGAATTATCGTGCCAATGTGTGCTGTCATTGCTGTTATCATCAAGATTTTAAGTGGAAGCATATTGACCTTTTAGCCAGTGCTCTTCCTCCCCCACCACAAAGGAGGCTGTTAAGCTCTTAACAGTACTTCTTACCTAGATTTTGAATTGCTGTCTCTCAGTGAAAAAAATGTGCCACAAGATGAAAAGCACTTAATCCATCAGGTGATGTCAGGAGGCTGTGATGGTGTCAAGAGAGAGAGAAAGTGTGTGAGGACAGCCTGTGTTTTTTTGTTTTTTTTTGGCTCATGGTTAACTTCGCCTGAATATACTTGTTTCCTGTATTTTTATTTTTTTGTCTTTATCGTTTATTTTTCTAAAATCCTACATCCTTGCTACTTTTCTGCCTCACTAACCTTCTCCAACTGCTCTCACCCCTGCTGTGCCCCTCCTAAAAAACCCTTCCAATCCAACCCGGCAACACCTGCCTGCCTGCCCCCCTCAACCCCACCTGAAGACGCTCTTTCTGTCTGTCTCCCACCTAGAGTACACTGTCACCCTCTCGCACAATTTAATTGCTCATGTGATAGTATAATGCATGCTAATGTAAGCAGATGAGATGTGTAGCAGTGGAAATGCCACATGTCCCAGCATGGTGTCTTGGGCTGGTGTGATCACTCCTTACTTGGAGGAGATGCAGCGTAACAGCAGGCTGGACAGCTGGAGGAGGGGGTGAAAAAGGAAGCTGGGTGATTAGAGGTAGAGATGAAAATAGGAACAGAAACATAGAAGAAATGTGGAGTTATCCACAGTTGCTGAAATGCATTTGTGAGTAAGGATGTAAAACATTGCTTTTTGGTTAAGAAATGATGAAAATATCTGGATGTTATAATATGTTAATTAAACATAAAATAGAAATTATATGGAATAAACAAACCTAAATGTCCACTTGTCTGTGAACATGGAGTGCAGAATAATCCACCAAGCCACCTCCATGGCTAAAAAAAGAGAAGCTAACATTGTGCCAAAAACTGCACTTCAGTGAATAACCACTTGAGTCTAGCTCAAAAACTGAGTCACAGACCCCAGTGTTGTAATGTCCACTTTTACATCAGGAATTTGTTGGTTTGTCCTATGTAGAGTCCAAGGTGCAAACTTGCGATTGAAAGGTTTGTCCTGATTTGATCCCCGAGCTTTTCCATACTGCATTTGCAGCTGTCACGTAGTAAGTGGACTGGATATTTTTTCATGATACAGCAGCAGCCCATCTGGCCTGATTGTAATTCGTTGAGGGTCTCTGCTGACTCATTGTTTATCTTACTGTCACATGTTCCTGAATGACAAGATACAACGTGTCAAGGTCATAATCTTACATCCACACACTCCTTGAGGTAACTGCCTGAAGGTTTATTGATTTATAGGTCATTGGCACCTATAGCCTGAATTACTTTTCAATGTAAAGTCACTGCAGTGACTGAATTGTATTCACTGAGGCTATGTAAATGTGACTTTGCATTCATTTAAGAGCTATATGGCTGCTGAGCTGTTTCATTTGAAGGGAAAATAGAAATGCTAAATAGTTTCAATAAATTCCACCACTGTGCTCTGCCCCAGCCATGAGGTCTTAACGGCAAAACCATTATTATTACTACTGTCATTACTATTATTATTAAAACATAGCAAGCTGCTGGTCTCACATCTGCCTCTGTAACACATTAAAATGCTGATCACGTCAAGCACTTAGCAGACATTCCCCCTCATTTTTCAGATTTCCTCTCTGTATGTACTCCTTTGTCTGTCTTTCTTTTCTTGCTTTCTCCCTATTCACTGAAAAGAAGTGTACAACCCTAACTGATTAGAGGAAAAACAGTGAAGGACATAAATAATGTATCATTTTTTTCTCTGCAGATAAAAGATGTTTTTCCACACAGTTCACATTGTCTCTCCACCTTTTTGTCTCGTCTGTATTAGATGCATGTTTTTTCCTCTTAATCCTTCCTCTGTTTTTCTTACTTTGCTGCAATGTTACACTTTTTCTATCATCTTCACCTCCTCACACCTCAGACGTGAGTTTTGGCTTTTCAGTACTTTCCCAGTTTACTGATCTACCATGAAATTTGTGCCACATCTCTAATGGTCCATTTCACCCTCTTGCTTTTAAAATATGTATGGCTGCCATTGCTCCCACTAGATGACTAGATGAGTGGACAAAGCTCATCTAAACGCAGCTTAAATTATGTAGGGGTGAATGCCAGCGTACTTCTGGCATGCAAGCCAGCTGTTAAACAGTGTTTCCGTTGTAATATACTGTACTGCGATCAGAGAAAATGTGCTTTTCCTCTTTTTACGGTGGTGTGACAGCATTTTAGTGTGATCACGTGCATGTTTGTGTGTATGTGGGCAAGCATGGGTGTGTGTTTGCCCTTTGGCAACATGTCCCTAACATTTTCAGAGAGCAGCTTTTGATAAAGCTTCCCATTCAGAAAGAGAAGGCTTTGAAGCAAAAGGTGTGTGAGTGTGTGCAAGAACACAGTGGAGTTTCTGTGATATGTTTTTGCTGATATTTTTACTCTTACTTTGTTTCTAAATATTTTTGCAGATTAACTTAATGTGTCTTTTGCCCAACTGTAAAGTGATGTTCACATTTTGTGCACCAATTTTGGTGCATTGGCCAAAAAACACTAACATGGGCTCTTGTAGATACGACTCCTTTCCATCTTAGCCTCTATTATAATTTATTTCTGCATCTTTTCACTACCTTTTTTACTAACATAGGCCTAATTGGTTTTCTTTATATTCTCTCATTTGGGCTTTGTAATTGTTATTTTACCCCAAATACAATAACGGCAAACAAAATTTATAGCAGCTGTTTGGATAAAAGCTTGATTGTACAGTCTATAAAATGTTGTTGTCCAATCTTGTTGCAATGTAAAACTTGATCTAACAAGAATTAGCCAAACTCCTGTTTCCTGTTTTTCACTTTGCTTTGAGTCACTCTGCACCTCATGAATATTCAGCACTGCAGTTGGTCTGCTTTTGTTTTCACCCTCTGTCTTTACTTAGTTGTCCCTCTCTGAGCAATGGCCATTTTTCCACCTACACAAAGGCACAGATATCCAGAAGCACGCTTTCCACACATACACCCACTGTCTCACTCCCTCACTCACACAATAGTGGTTGGAAAAGCAACCTGATACTCGCTCCATTCATGAATATTCATCTACACCTGGTTCCGGCAGAAAGTTTAGAGCAGGTTTTATTTGTGCTTAGACAGAGGTTTAAACCGGAGCTCTTTTGTTGTATGTTTTCTGTTTCACTTCATACGTAGCAGGCTGTATCTTTATTTCAATATCCATTTTTGTATACTATTCTTCTACCTGTACATTTAAGTGATCTTTTTACATATAAAAATGTAATTGGCTGATATACTGACCTTGTGGTGAAATAATGCTTTTACTCTGCTGGTGGATGCCTACATATAATATTTCTTTTCCCTATGAAATAGCAAAGGTTACCAAGTGGTGACAGGCTGATTTGTTTTACCTGCTAACAGCACGGCCATTATGTAAATCAGCCTTTTCTCACTAGCTCTCGGCCATAAGAAGCTTTGGTGGTATATGTGGTGTCTGGTGTACAATGCTTACTGATCTGTACCTCAAGGAAAGTCTGTGATTTCATCAAACGCTCAACGGCAGTGATGCAACATCAGTGGAGGGTTTGGAAATCACTGAAGGCTAGGAAGCCGTGGAAGGTTGAGGGGATTACAGTTTGGTGAGAGGGGTTTTGTGGATTGACAGTGTTGCCCCAGGCTGCTTTGGTAGTGTATGTGTATGGACCCTGGCATTTATGCATGGAGGCTGTGTCTGAGAGTGTTGTGCCAAACCGTTCACAGCTTTAGTTTACAGCTTATTTGAAGGTGTTTGGTTTAGTTCTGCCTGTCTGTCGTCTGTCTTTTTTTCTTATTCTGTTTCTTTAGACTTTCTATACTTATTTGTCATCTTTGCTGCTTCGTTCCTATCGTTGTCTTCTTGGTAATCCTTCTTTTCCCTTTCCCTCAGTGTACTATCAGTATCTGAGAGGCTGTGTTAGCAGGGTTGAGAGAACAAGGTAACATGACACACACTCATTAAAGAGGGGAGTTATAGGCCGGGTCCAGTCACAACGCAGCAATATTTCCATCTTTAGTTTCTATTTCTCTCCCTCTCACACACTAACACACACACACATACATAAATGTGTTAGGGGAATGAGCAAAGCAGGAGAACATGACATACTCATTAAAGAAAGAAGTTATTGGCCTTGCCCACTCACACAGAGAAACTAGTGAGAACAACGTCTCCCTCCTGTGCCAGCACTAGTGGGAAAAGTGGAGACAAACTAGGAAGGAAGGGAATGGATGAGTGATGGGAGAGAAGTTTATCTTGTTTGGCTGTTTGGGAGACAGTGCTCCAGTCTGTCTCTGCATCTTCTGTCTTTGTGTGTGCCTGTGGATAGGTGTGTGTGTGTGTGTGTGTGTATGCATGAAACCACTTTCTGGATGGGGAGATAAAAGACACAGAGGACCCCTTTGATGTCCTTCTTAAAGAACATACTAGTTAAACACCACACCAAATAGCACTATTTAACAATGCTATTTACACATCAGAGCAACATTACAATACACACAGACTTCAAACATGGCGACCCACATGGACAAGAAGGTGGATGAATATACTTAATAACCTATTTGTTCATGAAGAGATCTTTTACAAAATTGAATCAAAAGAGATACATTTTAGGAACAGATTGCTCATTAAATGTAAAATGTCTATAACTGTAATGGAATTAAACTCTTCAACTATGAAATAATGCTCATTAATATATCAGTCCCACCCAGAATCACTAAAAAGCAGAATGACCTCATTTTGACATGACAACGGTGATGTCATTGTCTAGCACACATATATCAGTAAATGTTTAAATTGAGACAGCAGCAGCTGCGTCACTGGGCACTGATGGAATGTTGATTAGGTGTTACTCACCTATTTATGCACAGCTGCATCATCAGCTGACATCTCCTCAACCTCCTTTAAATAAGCAAAAGACCTCAAGCGTAGAAGACATTAGACTACTTGGCAAAGCATGTTAAATTTTTTATATTCCCTATTTGCCATATACATCTTACCTTGCACTTGCTATATTGCTGCTTTGGGATGCAGTCCACACAAGTCCGAGAGATATCTCCACTTTTCTCATGCTCTCATTCTCACACAAGAAACCCAACATGGCGGCCAATTACATCGCTAGACAATGCTCGCCATAAATCATCCATCGCACAATGTCAGACACATGGGGCTCGGCTTCTTTTTCTACTCTTCTCTCCTTTCTTTTTGTCTTCCTCTTTTCTATTTATGACCCGGTTCAGAGCATCGTATGTTGCATTGCAGTCATGCTTTGCCACATTCAGTCTGCAGATCTGCCTCAGTTTGTCTTTTGTTCAGTTTTCTTTGTGTTTGCCTCTCAGTTTGTACTGGCTTCATTTTAATAACACATCTTACCTTTCACTGCTTATTTAACTTTTCATCAAGGTTGTCATTTGTTTTTATCTTTCTTGTTGCCTTTTTCTTTCCTCTAATCCAGCTCGACATGCCTTAATGACATGCCTGCAAATGTTTTTGACAAGGGTTTCTAGTAGGTTAATTATTTGGAACAGTTGTGTTAAATAGAGTAGGGTTTTTGTGGTAGGTTAATCCTATCATCGATGGTGTTTGTGCATTTGGATGTGCCTCTGACAGTTGAGTCCTTTTCCCTTCTCTCTGAACTCTTTAATGGCGGTGGAGCTCCCTCTCTGGCATTGCCTTTCTGTTTTCTTTTTCCTCTTTATGTTTTGCTGGGTTTCTCGTCTCCCGCTTGTATGTCGGGGAGCACAACAGAAAGCAGCCATCAGGGAGAAGAGGTTTTGATGAGTAGAGTGGTGGAGAAAAGAGAAAGGCAGCATTGGGTCAGAGGCAAACTTTAAAGGGAGATTAATTGAGTAAGGATTTGTATTATGTGCAAAGCAACAGTTTTAAATCTATATTTGTAGATGTTTACATTCTGCACCATATCTGTGTCTCTTTATGTGTGGGGCAGGTTTATAACAGAGATTAATGTTCCTACAGAATATAAGAGGCTCGAGTATTAGGACATACTGAAAAAAGGACCTGTATGTAAATGTTCCCGTTTACTTCAATGTAAGATTTCTATGTGTTCTTGTAGATTACATTTATGGGTGTATTTATTCACCCATATGTTTATTTGGATCAGACTCACAGTGTGTGTGCGCGCGTGTATGTCTGTGTGTCACACTTGCTTGCTGTAGTGTAGTTGTGTGACTTCATTCATTGGACCAGATCAGCATGATTATGCGTAGCTGTGTATCTTTTTGTATGTGTTGAAAAAGTTTTGCTGTGTGTCAAAATACGACGTAAAAATTCATTTTGTAATCCCGTACGCACACAGACAGGTTCCTTATCTTCTGTTTCTTTACACACTGCTTTGCTCAAGGACATGTTTCAGACATCAGTTGGAACACACACTTTCCCTACACACACACAAACAGGCTGCAAATCTTACAATATTCTGTGCTTTGAAGCCTCAAGCAAGATATGTAGTTATGCATGTGTCACTATAACAAATTGACCTTGACAAAGTGCTTAAAATTTTTAAATGCACCTTTGCCATTATGAAAGAATTACACATTGGCAATCTCTGTTTGTGAACAATGTTTTTTTATGTTAAAATAATTCTCTCTAATTGGCTTGCCCCCACATGAACTGCAAGACAACCCAGAGTTTTTTTCAGTTTGATTTATTGCTGGTGCATCTCAGAGGTAACAAGAAGTACTGCTAACCTGCAGCGTTGTAGGAACATTGATAGAGAATTCAGGAGTATTACAGTTGTATCAGTGGAGACTCCCTCTGGCAGTGTGTTAATTAAAGTAGCAAATGGCAACCTTAAGAGAGGCCCGATAACACTTGGCATGTTTATGACTTTTGTAAGCTTCTTTACCACACATGGCAGAACGCTCATATGCATAATAATCTACATGAACACTTGACAGACAAGAAAAGCCACATGTGCTGTATCAACTCAGTACATTGTAATTAGTTGTTCCTGTTTGTTTTATTTCTACCATTGATTTATGCACTAATGGATTCTGTTAATGAATAGGTCTTCCAGTATAATACCCCTCCATCATTCCACCTCTGCCTCCATCTCCCCATCCAAGCTCTTTTTATAATGTTTACACAGAGGCAACATAAAAAGCTTCTCGTAGTGCATTTAGTCTAATCAGCTGCCTCATTGTGACCTTTAAATATATAACTCAACATTGAAGAGGACTGTCATGGGACGTCAGTGGTTTTCAATGTTCATGTCACTATTCACTTCTGTTACTTTGTGTGTGTTTGTCTCTTGAAAGTCAAGAATGTATTCAGTGTGCAAAATTCCATCACTCTTTCAGTCTAAAGAGGGCTTTGGTGGATGCTAATTAAACGCTAATACCGCTAACATTAAGTTGACAATCCGCAGCAGCTGTAATTAACATTGTGCAAGTATGAATATTATCCACTGAAGGTGTGTAAAGAGAGAGGGTTCAGAAATGAGGGTGAAACTTTTAAAGATACTTGTGCGGACACAATTGGCCATTTGAGGCTTCTACCTTATTAGAAAACGGCTCATCCTAAAAATTCACCCCAGCAGCGCACATCCGTGGGTCCAGCAATACAGCTGGTACAACACTGTTACATTGCTTTAGCAGTGCTGTATCTGGACCTCTCAAAGGCCATCCTCACCATAACAACAAAACCTTTAAGCAGCAGCTTGCCTGAAGAGCAGAGCTCATGATGAACTGGAAAGCATAGACTTTTATTAGTTAATTGCTTGAACTCCATATCAGTCAGTACCTACAATAGTAAGAGTAATTAGGTTGCATCTGGTAGGCAGGTTTCCATCGTCAGGCATGGCAAGAAAGTAGATGAAGAATCATGAGGTTTGTTTATTTTCATATAGCCTTGAACGTAATGTTGATACTAAGGGGTTGTTTTCTGTCATCTTAGTTGTGCCAAGAAAACTTTTCATAGATACTGAATGATAATAAAAAAAATGCCATACATGATGAGTTATGATGTGATTTATAATCCAACATTGTTATCAGGGTATCTTCATCAACCACCATTGGGAACTGACAGTACTGGTGTCACATTTTTATATGATTACTTAATTGTGTGACAGCAAATGTAGCTAATAACGACAGAGGGAATAAAAAAGGATAAGGATTTATTAATCACATGTGCAATATGCTGGATTCCAGATGTATGTTCCACTGAAAATCTGTTAATGGTGGTACATTGTATTAAACACAGTATCAGACAGTCAACATGTCTTTAAAGCTATAGGGATAAAGAGCCCAAATAAGTTGTAGGGCAGGATATAAATGTATGACCTTCAGTAGGAGCCATCCCTGTGTAATAATACCTATCTGAAACATCAGGAGATTCAACAAACAGAAAAAAAACACACACACATACACACCAATGCACTGCCTTCAAAAACAGGATGCTGGTAATTGGGTTATGTTGTCTTTCACAGGGAATGTGAGCTGTAGTAATGATGGGATAAGCATGCTGCCTGTGTTATGTGTCAAAACATGATGCTGTGTGTCGGTGCAGAGTCCAAATCTGATCACATTTGTGTGATTTCCTCCTGTCATCCAACACCCAAAATCAGAACCAGAATCAGCTGCAGAGATCACTCAATTCTCAATCATTTGGTATCATAAATAGCAAAGATAAATATGTTGGGACGCTTGTGTGTGTTTGATGTGCCAGGCTCCATCTGTATCTGTGCGTGTAGTTGTGGATGCGGATGGATGTTGCATCTATATGTGCCTGATAATAATCTATACACTCTGACAGCCAATATAAATCCTTTTATGAACATCTTTATCAGTCTGATGGGAGTCTCGACACCCTGGTCCTGCTTGGGTCAGATTGTTACATCACTGTGACAGCTCTGCATTTACTTGTTACTCCAGCAGTGAAAGATATAGATAGACTTTATTACTTCCCACTGCTTCTAAAGCCATATAAGCTTCTCATATTGTGACAACATGGCAGGGATTATAATGATAAGACTACATGTTCTATTCTCCATCAAAACAAGACAATAATGCTTTGATGATTTTCACGTGTATGTGGATCTTTTTTCTTGTTTTTCTGGTTAAAGGACTTGACATTATTCTTAATTAGTCTGATCTTCACACTGTTTGTAGAAAACCTACTATGGTCATGAGGTACATAAAAATAACCGTGTGCTGGCATTTCTTTTAAGGGGCAGTTTGTTAGGGCCATTATATTGAAAATGGTTTTGTGGCACTCCCCCTGTTTGGAGAAGCAACACAGTATCGACACAGATCCCAAGCATTGAACTACTCTGGACAGGGTCAGCAGCGAAATGTGTTTTAGCCACCTTGAGAAATCAATATCTATTTAAGTGCATGCTATATTTTAAATATTATCTCTGCTTTACCCTGCAGTGAGACAGCTTTTGTCTGATGGGGAAGTGAAGCAGTTAAATCGATCTATGCTCTCCAAAGCCACTAGACTCCATTGACAACAACAGCAATTTTACCTCATAGAACACAGGAGCTGTCGGTCTACAGCTGCCTGGATTGGTTAGGTTATTTGTATTGTTTGTGTGATTCTGTGTTTTTTACAGTTTAATTTGAATCTGAAAAATGTGTTAAAATCAAACCAAAATCACACAGCAGTAGATTGACAGCTTCTGCTTTCTGCTAGGTTAAATTGCAGCTTTTTGTCAATGGAGTCTGGTTGCTTTGTAAAGATCAATGGGAACCAGCATCTGCAGGAGGTACACTGACTGATCTCATTCTTAAACAAAGTAGTAAACTACCCCTTTAAAAACAAATTTGAGGGTTGAAGACATTCACTTCATTTTATCCATTTTTGTCAGGCATTAAAATAGCTGATTGTCTCCCATGAACATTTTATGGAGGGAAACCATCAATTTCCAGTGCACATTCTATTCTAAATGCCACCTGCTATTGCACAACTCTGCTAGAAAACAGTGGGAGTCCAGAAAAAAGTGAGCAGCTAAAAATGTTATGAATATCTCAATATATAACTAAGGGGCTTGTGGGGATAAACTGAGACAGGAGAGATTCAACAATCCATGCAATTCAACAATCATTTTTCTCTCAGACACGATGTGACACTCATACGTGCATAAAGAGAAATCCACCAAAACAACATGCATGAAAGCTACCTGTTTGTAAGCTCTCTAGTTATGACTGCTGTTACCCTGGATATAAATGAAGCAGAATTAGTTCTCTCTTACTTTCAGCCAAGTGTCACAGGCTCCTCTTTTCTTGGAATAACCAGGAGTGACATTTTTATAATTACAATTCTCCTTCACCACTGCGGACCCGACCACTGTCATTACCAATTCATTTTGGTGAGAAATGGAGGAAAGGGACAGATGCAAAAAGCAAGACAGTGAAAGGATGAAAGTAATTGGGAGAGGGTAAAGAAGGGGTGCTGGTTAGTAATACAAGTTAGTGTTTTTTTGTGCTATGGGACAAGTCCATAGAGTAAGGAAGTTGGGCATGAACTCCTGTCTCTTTGTCTCTCTGGCAAGCTTCCCTCAGGATTTCTGCTGCCGGTATTGGACCGCAGGTGGACTCTTCCCTCCCACTCTTACTCTCTTCTCTCTCTCTCTCTCTCTCTCTCTCTCTCTCTCTCTCTCTCTCTCCCTCCCTCCGTAGTCCTCATCATGTCGCACCAGTCCTTGTTGCCATGGCAACACAGGGCGAGTCGAGCCATGCAACAGAGGGATGTAGGAGGAGAGTGAGTTAGAGAGAGTGGTCCAGAGGGATCCGCTCTTCCATTTCCGTAACCTTCAGGGAAGAGGGTGCCCCCACCCCACCCCTCAGCCAATCGTCACTTCTAACATAGATTTAAAGGATATGTTTTCTTTCAGAAGGCATGTTTGTTAGCACATGCTTTCATCCATTTGCTGAGCTTGTTTTTTTGCCTTTTCTGTTCTCTTTTAATCTACAGTTACACTTTTAGTTGTTTAGTTTGCAGCATAAAGCAGATTAAAGGGTTGGCTTTGACTGTCAATGTCTGACACTACAAGAGAGTCTGAGTGAAGTATATTTTGTCATCATTTTGGTAATATGCAGGACCTAGCAGCCACTATAAGTTGAAAGAGCTTCTCTACTGTGACACCAGGTGTGGTCTAATCTTCCCTGAGACCCCCCACTCTTATGCGATAGTTGTAATTTACATATTTATATATTGTGTGTTTCTTTTCTGTGAACACCCAGTGTGTTACCTCTTATGGTGCATGCTTTTTTGTGTATATACACTGGTTTAATGCCCCGTGCCAATTGAGGCTCACTCTAAAAGCCTGAAAAGCTTTATTAGTTTGTCTCTTGGTGTCAGTTGTACATCTGTGTTTGTTTGTGTAAAAGCTGCTGGAGGATAAGCTTATTAACGCCACCAAGCAAAAAAATGGGGCTGTTAATCAGATGGCATTTTGGGCACAGTTGGAAACGTGCACTCAATTTGCACACGTGGTTATGAAAATACATACTTTGGAAGAGACAGACGTGCACTCACGCAACACATAAATGGAACAATCCAAGCAGCCCACCAACTCATTACCAACTCTTTCTGCTTACCAAAAAGGCAAAGATAACAGGAAGGCAGCCACAAAGAAAGCCCTGCTGTGCTTATTTAGTGTCAGAGCTTGACTTTTGAGACCAGCATGACTACATTTAGAGCACTTTATGGAAAGGCTGCTGGTCTTGTTTTTGAATAGCTTTTTGCTTACTCATTTGCTATAGCACTCAGAGGAAAGAAAGTTCCCTAGCTCAAGAAGAAGTGTTCTTTACATGATACAAGACACACCTTGACCTTTGAGTTTTTGTCTGGACTTTGATAATGTTGCAGGAAGATAATACCTCATTCTCCTTTCACTGTTGCAAAGATACATATTCTGGCTGTCAGATATTATAAAATACCTGTAATAGATTGATTTACATGTATGGACCTTGAAGTTTATAGTAAGTTATTTGCATCTATTTAGTGGGCACATGTCACAATCTGTTGTCAGCAACAAACAAGCAAGTCTCTTTTGTTGAGCAAATATTTCATTACCCTCTCTCCTTAGCTTATGAATCTCTATTATCAGGCTAATGGTCAATAACATACTTATTGTACCACCACAGAGTGCGTTCACATCAATGTAGAAGGACAGCAGACACATTTTATGCGTGTGAGTGTACGCACACATAGAATAAGAATTAACCCTGTGAAGTGAGGGGGATAATTCCATGGTAATTAGTGTTCTGTGTAATCAGTTTTTATTTTCCTGTGCTGTTGTTAGGCGCAACAGACAAAACAAAAGGAGGCTTGCACGCATCTTTCCCTCTCTCGCCCCCTAATTACAAACATATCCAATTAATTACACACAAGTCCCACTTTCATCTGTGCGCACGACGTGAGGGGAAGAGATGAGAATGCAGAGCAGTTAGGCAGGAGAAGTGACACACACTAATACACAAAGAAAAAAATTAATAATTAGTCACACACTGGCATATGTATGCACATGCACATCTGAGCCTAAGAGCGCCTGCTTAAGACAAACATGTTAGCCATTTGTGAGTCAACTCATGATTCCAGCCCTGACAAAAAAAGTTGTAAAGGGATTTGAACATGTACATCATGTTGTGTATGTCCCTCTGTGTGTCCTTCCTTTCATTTGATTTTGGGAGTGGACATGGGTGTGTGTGTAAACAGAGTGATAAGAGACCCCCATAGCTTGTGTCCTATCCGTGGGGGGATTAATGCACACCTGCCGTTTAAAATCAAACAACTTAGCAGGCCCCCTGCTCATCCTCTCTTTTATATCTACACTAATTTTCTCCAGCTTTTTTGAGATGTCAGATGTGTTAGGTATTAAGCCACACAGATGAGTCTTAAGGAGTCACATTATGCTTTTCTTGATGTTTATCTTCACAAGTCACTAGATGCTCTTGTAGTCATGATGTCAAAGGTCTGAAATATATTCAGTACATCAGCATTTGTGTTTTACAGCTGTACAGCTTCTGAATAATAAGAAATTTCTTTCCTTTACATCTATATCTTCTTCAGATCTGGACAGTTTTACTTTATATTCTGTATGTTTTTTTTCTTTCCATTCTGTTTTCTTACCTTCTGCCCTGTAACCTCCTGAAAACAATCCTCTATTGTCTGCACACAGATTCCAGAGGTAGGTGTCTGCTAGCCTCAGTGACTGCCGTATTGTCCAATTAAATCACTTCTCCCATTCCTCCGCAGTGCACTTTCTATGTGTCCTCCCCCACACTCTCCCCCTCTCTTCCTCTACCTATGGGGCATTCGCCCTATTTCTTTACTCGAGAAAGTAAAGGCCTGTGGGTCTTGTGTTTTTCAATTACATGCGATGCAGAGAGTGAGAAGAGCTGGGGAGGTGGTATACAGTGAGAAATGGAGAGAATGCATGCTGCCTTTCAGACTCTTGAGTGTCCCCTCGGGGAGGCTGTACAGGTAAAGCAGAGGCGTTTGTTCTTATTTAGTGCCTGTGGCTAACTGTGATTTAGCCAATCCTGGAACTGCAGGGCCTGAACACCAAGGAAACGGCCGTGCTGGAAAAAAAAGCAGAGGAGGGGAAATAAAATTGGGAGAAGAGGTGAAGGTCTAACAGGGCAGTAGACAAAGTGTCCTAATAATACTGTAGATTGGTAAAGGTCAACCTAAAGAAGGTTATTCAGATGGAGACAGGAAATGAGGGTGTATGTATGTGGAAAAAGAGGGAAGAAAATTGATGGATCTCGTCTGTTTCATCAGTTCAGGATATGACTAGGGAGGCATGGTTGACCGGCATGGGTGCTGTCAACCAAGGTCACTCAGTGTATGCGTGAGAAACACTGAGACAGATAGACAAAGCCTAAGTCAAGCACCAGTGACAGTAATGATTGTGTCCTGTCCTATGACCCTCAGGTCATAGCACTGAGCCTAGCCCAACTCCATAGGCATTTCTGCCCCAAGGCCAAGTGTCTTTGGCTGTGAAATGGTTCTCAGTCTCACCCACTCAGTGCCAAAACCACCGTGAAGTGGACTGGAGCCTGTATCAATGACTCCTCTTCATGGGCTTCTCTATTATAACCAATTCAAAAGCCACGGCTGCATGCATTCACATCAGTAGCATTCTTTGGCTGGTCTAGTTCCTTCTTTTTATGAAACCCTTTATCACTGACACACAGATCATCAGTTCAAGGTTATTTGTGTTTTTCCCCAAGGTTGATTAGGCATGCATTCTTTATGTGTGTGTGTCAGTGTGGAAACCCAAAGAACCATTGTACTCTTGTTTGAGTTTTGACCACCCTCCTGACCCCCTGTGATGATTGTCAGGTCCTTTGTCCACCAGAGAGGACTCACGCAGAACCCCTGCAGGGGCACCAGTTTTGTTTTGCCATAGATTTGAAGATTCTGATTTTCTTTTTCTACATTCTTTTCAGTGAATGAAAGAACAGAGAGGCTCATGCACAAGTGCACGCTAGAGACACAGACACTAACACACCTTTGATCTTTACACACACCACTAGAGCCCCTCAGCCCCTTTGCTGTTCCCACTGTCCATTCCTGTCAAGCCCTGTGGCAGCCCTATGGCTTTTTTCCATTCTCTCACTCCAGTGACAGTAGCTTTGTCTTACTTGAAAGCATCAATTTTAAATCTGCCTTGCATGAGCCCAGGTGGCATTGTAAGGTTTTGTCAGAGCCAATCTAGTATTATTGAAAACAGTAACACATGTGTCCTCTTGACTGCAGTGCCATAAATATAAACTTTACCACATAATGTATCAACTATAGCTTAGAAGTATTTCAACGTAATCCTAAAAGTATGCCGTTTCAGCCTTTTTTTTAACCCTTCATTTTCGTCATCATTTGTGAACACAATATTACAAATGGAAGCTTTACCAACCTTTTGCTTAGTTAACCCTTTTACATTTGTACATTTTTGAAAGGAAAATTGCCAGGCTTTTGCCTGGCAGTAGTAATAATATTCATATCACCAGGTAATTACAGTTCCTTCAATTGAGAGTTAATCCACATGTGCCCTCTCTGTGTTATCGGGGTGCATACCAGGGGAGCTTTGGAGGTATGCCCATAGAAAAACCCAAATTACTCTTTTATTCTGGGAGAATACACATATAGAGGTTTGTGCTCACACACTCTTTTACGACACCCACATACGTCCATCTCTCTCTCTCTCTCTCTCAAACACCTCTTCTCTTTCCTCTCTCATCAAAGCCATATCTCACTCTATTTCCCCATACAATGGCTATGCTGTATCAAAACCGTCCCTGAACCCCTGCAGTCATACTCTGTCCCCAGGCCCAGACTATGACACAGTTGGCTGGGGCAGAAGAAAGACCCTCTTGCCCTGCCTCATTAAAATGGTAAAGAGCTGGAGGAGGACAGGAGAGCTAATCCCTCAACCAGTCCCCTCCTAGAGCCCTCATCTCCTTGCCTAAAACCCTTAGACACACACATGCTCAAAGATCATGAGAAGCTAAGGGGCTATGACTGGGCTTGCTAAAATACATAGCCCCTGGGAGATGGAAATGATAGGGCCCAAATGGGACAGTTTAGGAGCCAGGAGTGAAGAAAATGGATTTGTGTGTGGGAGGGAGGGTAGGTATGGATCAAGGTGACATGTATAGACACTTTAGTAATAGACATCAGTCTAATAGAGAATGATTGTAGATTTGTAAACCTCAAATTGCATTTCATGTTGTTCAGTGTGACTGCTGAAAAACAATTTCCTATTAAGTACAAATGGTTAACTATATACTGGATGCTGAAAAGGTTACATAGTACTTTATTAATATACATAGTATACACATACTGTATATTGAGCCAGGCCTAGTAGGGTCACGTTGCTGACATTTAAGCTATGTTTATGGAAAAATCGAATTACTAGGTTGAACTAAGTGAAACATGGGTCTAAACCCTCTGCAGCCCTCCATCAGTCATTCAGTCTCGCAGTTTTTTAATTGTAAGGCTTGCAAATGTGGGGAAATCGGGGAAATGTTAATTTCCCCAAAGACTGGCATTACACCAGCTAGCAGAGCATTGACAATAATAATCCCTTTTACTATTACCACATGATGATGGCCAGCTGCAAAAATGCTGCACTATACTCTATTTTGTGGCATTAATTGCATTTATTGATTGGACTTTAAACACTACAATGCTGGCAACGTGTAATGCAGCATATTGAATACACAATTAGTGCTACATGCAATAGCTTTGCCTTTTAGGCAGCATTAGTTCCAGTAACTGTGCACATCTAGAACAAAATGGAAAGCTGTATACTGGAGAAAAAAAAAGATGAGGTTGGTCAGTGTGCTTACTCAGCAGGTCTACCTGAAGACTTCCCAACAGATAATGATGTGCTGCTTCCATCTCAGAGAGAGAGGGAGAGAGGGAGGAGGAGGAAGAAAAGGGTGAGCGGACCCATCTGTCTGTGTCCAAAGTTAAGGCACTGAGGCAGCACTCCCCTACAGACTGTGCAATTAACCTGCTACCGAGGTTGGAGGGAGGGCATTCAGCCTTTTGGCTGCTTTACTGAGAAGACCTTGACAAGTGCCTGTTAGGGTTTTGGTTAATGTCTTATACATATGTTAGTTTTCTATTTGTACTAAAGCATTTAATAAAACAGATAATTAGTTACTTTTGACATAAAATTTTCCCTCACAGTTTTTAAATATTTTTTTAATTATAGATTGCTGGGCTCTAATTTCTGACATCGCTCAGTATTGTGGATTTCATTTTATAATTACTTACTTCGCTGATCACAGCAATTTCACATCAATTCTTCAGGACCAATGAGAATTAGCTGCAAGACTCTGCTCCTGTCTTTGTATGCATGTGTGTGTTGTCTATGTACTATATGTGTGTCCAGAAAGGTTTCAGCCTTTTTTCAATTGCTGTAAAAGGCAATCTGGCACACTGATCACTTCATTCACTCAATGAGCCTGCTCATCTGCCTCAGGTGATCTCTGAGTCCGCACATAGACCCTGTGGACTGAGATAACTGTAGGTAATCCAAGGTAATAAGCACCACATGCTGTTAGCTTTAATTATAAGAATGATCATGACGTACATGTTAATGCTTTCATTGCATGCAGTATCAATTTCATGTTTACTTTCTGCTTGAAAAACTAAATATGTTTGTTTCATGCTAAAGGGTTCCTGTTTCCTTGCCCAATTATGTTGTTGCAACCTTTTATAGTGGCATTGTGTTAGGTGATTGGAGGTGGTGATGATGATAGTTTTATTGTAACTAGTATCATTACAAAACACTTCTCACTTATGCCTCACATTTGACACAAAGTGCCCTGCTGTACTGTACAGTGTTGTATATTCACACACACACTATAGTGCTCTGTGTCAGCTGGCAGTTAGCCAAGGCCAGAGACATAAGGCAGTGACAGTAGATGACAGCAGTAAGATTAAAGAGTGTGGGAGTTGTGAGTAGGGCCTGAAGACTGACAGGTCCATAAATATCACATGCAGGGATGCCCCTAATAGTTCTGAATACCATATCATCACACATCCCCATCACAGAGGATAGATAGAGTAGAATGAGATTTGGAGGTGACGGAGGTGACAGTGAAGGAGAGTGCAAGTTAGGCTGAAGGCAGAGGCTAGAGAAGAGTGTCTCATTTGTAGACATTTGTAGTGGATGTCCCCTAGTTTACACACACAGGAAATCATACAAAGTTATGTTACACACACACACACACTGAAGTGCAGTGATAAACAGCTAGAGGCCCTTCTGTAATTAAACCAGTGCTGTTGTTTTTAAGCTGTCAGTGCATGTATGTGGGTACACACATTCACACACATACTTGGACACATTTTCTGTTGCATTTGCATCCAGTGCTTTCTTTCTCTCAGGGCTGAGTAGATTTGCTATGTGGAGATGAGGGATGTCTGTCTGACTCAGTTACACTGTAAACACAATCTGCAGGTGTATTGTGCTACTAGAGCGGTTCAACATTTAAATCTTATGCAAATATACATAACTACAATTAATTTGGTTGAGTGTAGATGTGTTGATCTGCTTGAGTGGGAAAGTGTGCTTTTGCACAATAATAAGCAAGCAATGTATCTCAGCATCATCTTTGTTTCCCTGCTGTCTTTCATTTTGATACATTTGTTTTCTTACTTACTGTGTGTGTGTGTGCGTATATATATACTTGTGTGTAAATTCTGTGAACGTTTCCTCGTGTCTTGCTTCAGCCTGTATGTGTGCATCAATGTGTGAGCATATTTGTGTGTCCCCAGTGAGGTGTGCTCTCAGCACTGAGTGGGCGTTTCACAGACAGCCAAGAGACCAGCAGGGAAATTTCCCATCAGCCCATGGTGCAGTGTGCAGTGCAGGTTAACCACTGAAGGTTCTCAAATCCTTAGTCACAACACAACCCAGGCTTCTCTCTCTCTCTCTCTCTCTCTCTTTCTGTCTGTGTCTCGGTCTGTCCCTTTCTTTTTGCTAGCATCCTCTGTTATTCTCTCTATCCCTCACCCTCTCCTCAGTTCCCTCTCTGTCTCCCCAGATGAATCAGAGCAGAGATGAAAAGCTTTCAGGAATGCTGGCAGACAGGCAGTGCTTTACAGTAATCTAACCTGGGGAAGATGAAAGCCAGCTGGGAAGCTGGGAATAGAGTGAGGGGGGAGAAAAGGTGAGAGAACAGAACCACAGGATAGAGTTTAGGGAAAGAAAGGAGCAGAAGGGCTAGATAGACAGGGTCGGGGGGGGGGGGGGGGGACGGACGGACGGACAGACATGGAGGGAACATGCTGGAGAGTTTTTAAAGAATACTGAGGGCTTAGATAGCAAAATGGTTAAATTTGCTGGGAGAACACGGTTAAAATAACTTGAAATAAAACACTGAAAAACATCCTGGAAATGGAACAAACTGGAGGAGGAAAAGGTTAGAAAAAGAAATATGATATGATTTTTTTTATTGCTGGAAACCCACAGGTCTTCACATTTCATGACTTGAACAGGTAGACTCCCAATGATTCTGAAACATATTGAGAAAATTAGTTTAAAACTGACCCTTTTGCACAATTATTAACATCACAACACAAGCTTCTCTTATCGACACAAGCTTCTATGCCCTTTTTTCTTGGCTGCCATGGCAACAAGTCCATCTAAACAGATTTCATAGAGAGAGGGAGCATAGCTACATAAACACGGGTTGTTAATCACAGCAAATCATTATCTGCTACCGTTGTATAAGTGTTTGATTCTCAATCCTCTGTTCCTCAATTGTTAAAATTAAAAGGAATCTTTGGTAAAAGGAAGACTAATCTTGTGTCTCATAAAAATAGATTATGTGTCACATAATAAAAAGATTTATTTTTACTTAACACAATCCATTTAAAAAAATGGATGTGGTTCTTTTTTCTGTGGTTGACTCTGAGAGAGACGGTGATAGACAATACGAAATGAAAGCAAAACACTAAGGTAGGAATTAAATAACACAGACCATGAAATGGGCTGTTACATTTGGCATTGTAATTACTGTAAGTCAGTGTCATTTGGAGAGCTTGACACATAGTGTAATTGTAGCTGTCATACAGATGACAGCAGCCCAACACAAACCTGTGGAGTTTGAATTTCAGATCCTCTTCAGTGGAACAAACTCAATTGCTACACTGCTCACTGAACATTGAAGTAGCATCAAGTTTACCACTGTTGTCACTTGAAATGGCTTTGGCATTGGGAAGAGAGAGCAGTCTTTGTGTGTGTGAATCATAATGTAGGTGGCCTGTCGTCTGCTGTGACAAATCCCACCTCATGCACCTTGTACTTCCTGCGCAGAATGAGAGAAGCGCACTACACCGAAACGCTTCCCCACCTAATTGAAATTTTGAGGTATAAGAGGATTTCTGTGCAATGCAAGCTGACAGTCCCCATTCACCAAATATCCTCTTAGATTCCTCCCTGACTCTGTCTCTCCCCCCGGAGGAAGAATGAACTTTTATCTGTCTTCAAGTTTTAGTGCAGCTTACACCCATCTTTATCTAACATTCTGCAGGTGATGTGTCTCACTTCCTTCCAATCTGTTCTCTTGGTCTCTTTTATTCTCTGTCAGTCAGGCTTGCTCTGCTCTGACAGTGGCACATGGTTTGCCTGTATTCTCAATATGCCTCATGGAAAAAGGGCAGTATAGGTAGAGAGGGGAGAAATAAATGTGGCTAAAAAGACTAGGAGGTGGAGGAAGCAGCAGCAGCAGCAGGAGGAGGAGGAAAAAGAGTGTTCTGGAGGCAGAGTAGGACAAATAAGCCAGGGAATGACTGTGGTTATTTGATGCACGCTGTCATAGCAGCCAAAGTCAAATTAACCACATACTTTAAAACACCTGTCATGAAAAGAAAAATAAAGACTAGTATTCAAGGTATGTATCATTGGCAGCTTATTAATATTGACCCAGTATTTCATTTTGTTATAGGGTTTGATCGCACAATCTTGCTTTACTCGTGCACCATTGACTCCAGTTTGGTTAACAGATGTTGATTATTCTAAGAGAGTTGAATAAACAAAATGCCTCCTGAACTGTTGTCAGTGATTAACTGGAGCCTAAATGTAATAGTGAAAACAATTTAGGAACAAGGTTTTACATTGGATGGAACTGCACCAAGTGTTTATGTTCATTATGTCTCGCACTGCAGTAGCTAATGTGTTTGTCTGTGAAACTCCCCACAAGCACACACGTGCATGCAAACATACTTGTAAAGGTATCACTTTTTTGAACATGCTTCCATGCTTTTTTTTTTAATCTGTTCCCTTGTCTTTGTGATTATATAACCAACCATCCTGAAACAACACACTCATTTATTTATTGGGTGCAGCTATTTGACTCCCACTGTGAAGCCTCCATTATCATGCACAATACACTGCTTTTATGCTATCACATAATGCATGGGCGTGAAACTCTAATGTGCTCCCTTGATAAATCAGGGCTAATTTTAGAAAAAAAAAACCTCCCACAGAGCCAGTAAAAGGGATGAGATAGAGTTGTGATGTCTTTATTGCTGTAAGAGAGCCAGAATAATGCAAACAGCAAGGATTTCAGAATGAGTGCATGACCAGGTCAGGAATCATTTTCTTAAGTCCAGGAAATGGATTAAATATGTTATTAGATAGGTAACAAAACTCAGTGTAATATATATCACTCGCTGTAATACATCATATTTCTTTTTCTGACAAAAAACATTTCTGCCTTACAGCTAAAAGCTGGGTCGTAGCCTAATGATATATTTCTAGAATGTTATACAATTCAATGTGATGTACTATACTCATATGGGGCGATATAGAAATGAAATTGTGCTATGTGTTGTGATTAATGTGTTGAGTCTCTGGTGAGAATAAGACGGGGAGTGAAAAACATAAACGTGACTTAAGGCAACTGTCTGTTTCTTATAGGTGCCTGCACAATTCCTGACCTCAAAAATACGAGGAGCAACTCGTACTCGTAAGGAGTAAATAGGCCAGTGTCAAACAGGCATTTTCTCAATGCTATTTGCATGTGAACTCTCCCGTAAAACTAGTCCCTGACATATGGAAAGTTGAGAATAACTCTACTTATTTATTGGCAGTTCAATCCGCCAGTCAGTCACATCATCTTTATTCAAATGTTTTACCAAAGCTACCAAAAGAGAGTATATTTGTGTTGTCAAGCAAAAACAAAACACATACCTTTCAGCTTTAAAGCCCTTTATGTGAGTTTTTCTCTGTAAATATTACGTTTATTACTTTTGAAATTACTATCATATACCGATAGTGTGGTAGGCCCTCGTCCTCTGTGGCTGGTGGACACTGAAAACATTGTATCGACCAGTCACTGCGTGTATTGTTCCATTCCATCACAATTGGGCTTCATGGAATGCGTCCAAGCCATTTTCTGTGGACATTGGCCTTTAGTCTTGCTGCTCTTTCTCATTCTCACCATCTTCCCCGCAATGTTTCCATTATTATAGCAGTTGGTGAATCAACACATGCCTCAAGGGTTTAGTGCAGTGTTATTCTTTGCCTGCCCTGTCTGCCTCACTCTCCTTGTTTTTCATTTTCTCTCTCTCTCTCTGCCTCTCTGTCTCCCTCTCTCTGCTAGACCAGCAATGCAATTTTTCACTTCAGTGGGAAAACAGGTATAATAGAGGGAGTGTGCCAGTGTGTTTAATAAAGGAATAAAGGCAAAGAGGAGAGATGAGAAAGAAAAAGGAAGCGCCCTTGGGGCTGAAAACAAGGGAATATACACGCGCAGACACATGCACTAGTACACACAAACACACTTGCACAGACAACGAGGAAGGAACACAGAAATTCGCACCTGCTTATCTCTGAGGAATTGGTTGTGAGGTGCTTCTCTATTTAATTAGAAACTTTGGTTGGAACCTCATAAATCACTACAACATAAAACTGAAGGGGAAGCAATGAATGCCTCCTGTACACACACACACACACACACACACAGGTCTGAGAGGAAAGACTATTGATAATTTATGAATTCATGAGTATGTGTGGTCTTCAGCTGCAGTCAGTGATCCATAGATTTAATATGTGTGCGTGCTTGCTTGATTCCAGATTCTAATACCGGAGAAAATGCCTAAAAAATGTGTGATTCATCATCGTCACCTTTTTTTAAAAGATTCAAAATTCTTTTTACAGCATCGTATTACAGGACTCTGTGATTACACCTAACCTGACTCGAGACAGAGATAGTGCTGTGTGGAGAAATGGAGCACCAGAGTGCAGAAAGGTCATGAAGTGTATGTGAAGTGTGCCCGAGTGTTTGAACTCCAGGTGTGTGTGTGTGTGTGTGTGGTGTGTGTGCAAGGGTATGCCTGTGTCTCCAGAGTTATTTTGATGGCAGTATGTGGTAACAGGATCCAGGGTGATGTCGGCTCTCAGACAGCGTCTGGCTCTCAGCTCCCCATCTATTATTCACACACCTGCATACACACTCAGATACACACCTTTCTTACTCTTTACTACACTTACACTTTCTTTTTCATTCTGTTAAATGGTTAAAAGTTCAGGATTGTATTGTCTTTCCTGGTGTTTTCCTTACAGGTGTATGAGTACATGTTTGTGTCTATTTATGTATTTGTGCTTATCTCCCAGAAAACCAGTCACACGTTTGAAGTCAATGAACTGCTCTGTTTGCCCTGGTAAACAAGCTGAAAATTAGTATTGACCAGAGAAAAGAGGACAGACTGATAAGCAGTAAAAAGAAGGGAGATAGATAACCATTAAAACAAAGCACGGCCTGGTAAAAAAGGGACAAAAGAGTTCTCAAAGTCATTACTTCACCCTGGCTAAAGTTGATCAGAGCCTGTCATTGGATCGTTATCAGACCCAGACATCTTTTAGGGGTTGTGGCCCTTCTTCACCACTTTGGTTAGACATGTTGCTGATTGACATTTATGAAGAAAAGACTATAAAACCTTTAGGATGAAAGAGTGTTTGTAAGTGATAGCTGATCAAAGTCTGTCATTGGACCTTCATTTAAAAAAAGACTTGTCTTCTGATGAGCTTATCTGTTTTATATAAAATGGATCTGTCAATTTATTATCATTGATCATGATGATGGATAGATTAGGAAGCAGGATGTATTTAAATAATGTAAATGTATTTGTATTTGTATTTAAAGTGACAAATCCGAGTGCTGCTAATAATGTCCAAAACATTCTTGATGACTGGATCAAAGCTTGTTCATAATCATAAATCAGAAACATGGTGTTACTGTAACAATCCACCACAGCTTACAAACTGAAACTTATAACACACATTGGCAGCAAAAAGGAAATAAGGAAGAGTATGATGTATGTGTGATGAAGAGTAGGAATATTTATTTTCCTCTCCTCTTCATCCTCTTCTCTAACATCAAAGCCAGCCAGCTCTTGCTCTGCCATATGCCCAACTTCCTGGGTCCTGCAATTCCCAAAGGTGTGGACAACGCACATACATCCTATCCTTGTTTGTGTGTGTTTCTCTGCTCACACACACAACACAGGCTCTAAATATCATTGCGAATGTGTAGCAATATAACAGTGTGGCGACACTCTTCCTAACAGACTATATCCATAGCTGAGTTTGTACATTGCTGTGATTCCTGATTTGTGGTGCCCTCTGGGGAGTCTGTTGACTTCATTAATGGCTCCCAAAGTCTTTCAGTTCTCACACAAACTGCCTCTGGTCAACAAAAAAATTTAATGGGGTGCACGTGGCTCTGTAGCACTGCTACCAGGTTGCATCACTAATAGAGACACAGGTGGCGACATGCCCTCAAATTATGCCGTTGCCTCTGTGGGGTTCTTAAGACCCAGCCAATAGCTGCTACAGCAGTTGTGGGAACAGCAGCTCTTATCACTGTGGTAACAAAGGAAAACAGTGGAGGAAATAATTGGTTTGAAAGAGTAATCTGTGCATGTTTTTTCTTAGCCTGTCTGTGCTAAATAGGGTCTGTCATGTGATCTTTACCTCTGCCATACTTTTAAAGAGTCGGTAAAGGTAATAGAGTGATGTATATTGCTAAGGAAATACAGCAGCTTCTCTGAAAAATTGACACCATCTGTAATCATATACAAACCGGCTTTGCAGGGAGAAAAGAAAGTGCTAAGACTGGAAGGCTTCTTATTTCTGGTTGCATCTGATAGCAGAGAGGGAAGAGAGTTTCAAGCTAACAAGGAAGAGAAATTTCAGAGCAAAAGGGAAAAATCAAATTAGAGAAATTGAGTGAGTTGTTTGAAGTCAAGAGGTCACAAATGTTCTCGAGACTGAGCTGGCCTCAAGCCTGCAGGAATTCCAGACAACCTCGTGGCTTAAAGATCGGAAGAGAACGGCAGAGAGAGAATGGGAAAACTGGCACAAGTACGAGCAGTGGAGAGAAATGAGCAACAAAAGCTGAGCTGTGAGCCCCCTGCCTGGTCACAGTGCTCCAAGGCAACTCTGCAGTGAAGGCAATGATAGCAGGGAGACCTGTCACTCACCCTTTGAAGCCATAGGGGAGATTGAGGGAGGAGAGGCGAACAGGGGGAGAAATGAGTTAGAAAGCCTCCAGACACTTGTCCCCTTTCACGTCCAACACCATCATCCCTCACAATAACATTCTTGTCCTTCTCTTCTCCTCTCTCCTTGCTGTTTCTGTCTATCTCTCAGCAGGGGGTTAAGGTTAGATTATTAGGCCGAATGCACCTGCAGGCGAACATGTACCACACCTTTTAATGCCACAACGGTCACTCACCGATCCAGGGGTCCCCCTGTGGCTCTTTCTGCTATAGTGTCAAATCCCAGGTGTGAGGTGGTCAGAAAATATTTACTGGAGCAATGGCAAAGAAAAGTGCACCTAAGGCACATGCACTTACCTTAATATGTTTCTCATTTTGAAACACTGTATTACTGCTGATATGTAAATTAAAATGAGCATGGTGTACCAATGTCCACACATGACTGATAACAAGGCTGATAAGCATTTTTATATATACCATATGTAAATCACTGGAATTACATTGTTGCTGGGATTAGATTTACAAAAACAGCTTTATAATCCATCCTTTATAACTTTTTTGGAAAAAAATATAAGATTCAAGCAACAGTATCTACAGAAGATTAGCCTCAGTAAGTCAAAACTCCGCAGGAGGGTCATTGCTGAGGTCATATTTCTGCACAGTTTTGACACTGACAACACAGATCTTTGTAGTTACTTCCCCGCTAACAATGACATTTCCTTGATTTGCGCCCACAAAGCACCTCTCCTCACAGTGCAGGCATCGGGGGGAAAGGCATTAATTAAAATCCTGCTGTGTAGCAGATATGCATAATTGCAAACATAAAACAGAGAATAGTGAATTAAAGCATAGAATGAGTTCAGTTCCACTCTGTGGGGTTTTTTTGCCCACTCATCCTCCTATAGAGAGAGGAGTTGAGTCAGATGGAAAGAGGAATTTAAGTGTCTTTAATGAGTTGAATAAATATTTTACTTTCTTCCTCATAAAAGAAAGCATTAAGAGTCAGTGTTGTACTTTTTGGACAACTGCAATATGACTCCATTGCAACTTGTCATAAAATGTAAAACACTATTCCAAACGACTTTGTAGGTGTAGAAATACCATGGCATTCATGTCATACATGTGTCAGCTACAGTGCTTTATTAGAAATGGCACAGATTTAGTGCCTTCCTTCCAGGCCAGTCTTAATGGTCACAGAATACAAACACATGTCTATCTTTCAATGGCCCCTAATAACTCCTGTTGGCAATGAATAGGGGATCTTAAGTGATTCATCATTCCAGCAGTGCTACATGGCCAGCCTGGAAACCCACATTTGTGTGCCACGTCATTGTTAATACCCTCAGATTAATGTCAAATCATCCACACTCCCCCACTAGTATTCCCTAGTCCATCTCGCCTCAAGCTATATATCGAAGCATTCAGTAAGGAAGTGAGCGTTTGTTCTGGCATTGATTGACACTGAGAGATGGAGCCAGTCCGCCTCCGAGTCCCCTTCTCTTCTGTTACACCCCACCCACCCACCCACCCACCCCCCACCCCCCACCCACCCCACCCCCTTTCTCTCTGTCTGCCATATGTTTCTCTGAGCTGGACGGATTTGGGCAATCAGACAGTCACCATTGTACTGCTGTCGGTATGAATAGAGTGCGTGGAAAGACATATTGCCATTATGTAGTGATGATACGTTGTTTCTTTTCTCCCTCGACTCTTTCACAGTGAATGTTCCTCTCTGTTTCCTTTCTCTGTCTGGTAGTTTGTCTGTCTGGGCTCTTAATGCATGTACTACCTTGCCTGGTTGAACACCTAACTCACTGCTGTGGCTTTAAAAAGAGGGTGAAAACCTAAGAATTGGCAGGTCGGGTTACAGTGTCTTTTGGCATGTGGGTCTGTTTATAATCAATATCATAAAGAAATGATAGACATGTGCAAGGGTGTGTGTTTTTGGTATGTGAGGGGTATGTAAGGCTCAAGTACAAGAACAACATTTTACCACAATTTGATCTTCTGACCAGTGAGGTTAGCAAAACCAAACTCACACTTTGACATATTGAACAGGCTATGTTCTTGACCCTTTTAGCTGCAGAAATACTGGCACAGTTAGTCAGGTTAGCCCATGAGCACATATTCAGAAGATCAATATAATTCCTTACTCTAATATTGTGGAAATTTTCCCAGCATGCCGTATGACTTTGGATGACATTCTGCTCCAGCTCACTCACCTCGTGGTGGTTGCAAGAGTCATGTCAGACCACAGCGATGCTTTAGTCAGCAGCTTATTCTGGCTTCCACTTGCAGCATGTTGGTCATGGTGTGTGTTCCAGCCATGGTGTGTCAGTGTGTGTGTGCCATGCTTAACAGACTGCTACTCTGTGTGACAAGCTTTCCTTTTTGCCACTCCAAAATCAATTCCATTGCAGGCAAGGACACAGTTCTGCAGTCTCTCTCATTGTCTACTCAAAGTTTCTCTCTGTATGTGATTCTGCCCTTTCAGCGTACATGCTGGGTTGACTGATGATTTTTAGGCGGCCAAAGTTTTAAATTGTCTGTCTCTGTTTTAGCCCTGTGATTGATTACAGACCTCACCAGAAGTAATGAACCACTAAAGGCTAACTTTATGCATGTGTAAGGAAATTTGTGTCCTAACATTTAAAAATAAAATAGTAATTCAAATCTATTGATTTTCTTTCTCCACTGTGCCCTTACATGGTACACTTATAGATCGTTCCCAGCATTGATTGTGAATGAGCCCAACACCACAGGTATTTTTGTCTGTAGAACAGCATACGTATAATGCATACAAATTATTTTATTACCTGCAGCAAAAATGGATTTCATGCAAAACCAGAGGAAGTGCCATACTTTCCATGTGCTTTTGTGGCGTACAGTGCCAACACGAGCAAACTGAGCGAGGGTAATCCTGTGGTTTTCACACCGGAATGGCTTCCCCGTCTGTATCACACCTTCTGCTAGCTGTTAGCCCCATGGAGAGAGAGAGATAGTCACTTTGGGCACATTATTTTTCATTGACAGATTCAAGGAAAGAAAGACCATCTGCACACAAGGTTGCAATTGCTTTTTATCTGCACTTTTTAACGCTGAAGCTGTTTTTTATTCCTAAATGAAATCCAATAATTGTTGCTGGTCTCTGAAGGATTAAATAGCTTTGAAAACATTTATTAACCAACAATATTTCATTTGTTCTGAATGTGCTTTTGTGAAAGATGATTTATTTGCTCTTTTACTTCAGAAACCTTCAGCTCTGTATTCTGCTGCAGTTACCTTTCACAGCCACAGGGTGGATGCAGTTTATGGCCAAGGTGGTCACTTTATGTGGGACTTTATTTTCTGTGAATCTGTGAAACACATATTTTGCAGCACTGTGGAAGTGTACTCTTAGTCAAAAGTGCCAATAACCACTCCTTGCTCTCCCCAGAGCACAGCCAGTTATCATATGAGTATCTGCAGCCAGGCAGAGAGTGTGTGTGAAAGAGAGATGGTGAACTGCCAATGTTGCTATACATGCAAATGCTTGTGTGAGCACACTTAGTTTCTTATGTGTTGGCCCAATCCATCTCTCACCTTCTCACTATTCTGACGCAAAATGAAGTCTGTCTGGCAGTGAATGTCTATTGTGTAGTGCTAATGTGATAGTAGAGATTAGCATTGTAATCCATTTAGCATAGAGCAGCTAATCCACTTTATTACTGTTGAAAAGGGAATCAGATAATATTGGTTAGCACCAGTGTAGCTGCTAATTTTAGGCTGATGAAAAATGACTTAAAGACATTAATAATGGTGGTTGCAGATGATGAATTGGAAGTCTCATAACAAAAGTGTCTGTTCATTAAATAAATATAAATGTGTAATTAATCTTGACATTTTATATGGGCAATACATTATTACTTGGGTCTTGTTTGTGCTGAGTTGACTGACTACTATACAGATGCCAGCGTTAATCCTTTATAGTTTTAAAGTAGGGCAGATAAAGACAACTGTAGTTTTAAAACCTACTAGCCCACGGTTACTCATTTAAAATATACAGGGCAAAACTAATATCACTTAGTTACTATGTGACAATTATTGTACAGTTGCTTTTGATTTAAGTCAGCCTCTCTCCCTTGTGTCTTTGCCTCCGGTCCCAGCGTGACTAAACCAGCCAGCGTTGCATGCTTGTGGACCTGCTGTGTGCTCCCTGGTGGCTCATTTGTTTTGTTGGTGGTCAGATTGAGGGATAATATACAGGAGCTTCCCCTTGAAGCCTGTCTGCTCCCTGGTGACTGTGGATCCGTCCCAACACAATAAAACTCTATATTCAGCCACTGCCATAGACCTTTGGCCTCTTAACTCTACACAGCAATTGACTCCACACTTTATCATATGCCATAGAGGTAAGCTGATACACACAGCTTTGCATGCACATGCACACACATGCTGTGTACCGTGCGCTAATGCACAGCAACTAATATTAAACTCACCCGATTGGATAGATTAGATAACCCCACCTGCTGAATCTGGCCCTGGCTCGCGTGCAGCTTTCTTTCTTCTTACCTCCTTCTCGTCTTTCACTCTCGCCTATTTGCCTTCTGTTCTTTTCTTTGCAACTGACCCAAGTGCATACAATGGTTCCCAGTGGAAGTGTGTGAGACTTTGATAAAAAAGAACTCAAGGTTCTTTGAGATCAAGGTCACTTCACAAGCCAAGCAGGAGGCAGAGCAGGAGAGGAAGAATGACTGATAAACAAACACAGAGGGAGAGGAGGGTGAAGTCTGGGTGAAAGATGGTGCCTGTTTAAAGAAATGTCATGTTGTGAAACTGGATATCAGTAGAAACAGCAAGGCTATGGCAGTATTTAAAGTGCACCCAGTGTACTTGGGTTTCTCTCTTTGATATACAATAGGTGATTGTCAAAGGAAAGTTCTTTAGTTTCTGTTGTGATGCAGGATGAAGGGAAGACAGAATTAACGTGTTTAAAAAAACTATAAGTATAAGACTATATTTATGCTACTAGTGTGGTGATGAAAAATAAGTACACGTGGATTAATTAAAGATCAATTTTGAAGCTCAACTCATTAACATATTGGGTCTGTGGTGTTTGATTGTCTTTGGAAGCCAGTCGTAAGTGTTTGAGGACCTTTGGCATTTACTTGTCGGCTTTGTTTTTCAGCCCTGTAAGTTGGTGCTTGGTCAAGACTCGGCGTGTTTGTGATGCTTTTGATTGGAATATTCATTATTTTCTGATAAATCTCACAAGGGTAAGGATGAAATAAATGTCAAAGCTACAATACTACTGACAGGCCAGGCTTTTTGACCTTAAAGAGACGTTTAGCTAATGGGGGGCCAGCAGAGGATTTTTAATGATATGCTGACAGAGGGAACACTGAGAGTATGTTGTCGTAAGCTTATTATAATTAATCATAAAATGACTCACCTGTCTGCTCGACCATCTGCTTTCTGTCCAATTATCTCCTGTTTGTGCCTGTCACCTGTGAACTCTTAAGTGCTGAAGTGCACAAAGAACTACCAAGAGTCATCACAACTTTAACAAGACTTGGTTCACACCTGTCTACAAGTCCACAAAGGACTTGTAGACAGGTGTGTATGATTGTATACCACTGGGTGCTGAAAGTTGCTTGGGTAGGTATGTGTTAGCAGTAAAATTACAGCCAGAGGAACAGATTTGGAAAGAATCATTTGGAACACACCCTAAATGTGTGTGTGTGTGTGTGTGTGTGTGTATGAGAGACGATGTAAGCAGATGTTCTGGCACAACCCACATCACTTCCATCACATCACCAAAGGTGCACAGGGCCAATTCCATACACTTTCTGCTGAGTAAACCCACCTAGAGGCTCATAGGCCACACCTCTTGCCCAGATGCCTTACTGTCATAATCACTTTTAAATGACTCAAACTGTGATCAAGGATGTGCTTCTCAGATACAGCACTAAAAGCCATGATGCATGGGGAAAACCCTAAAGCAGTATCAGCAGTATCAGTATGCACTGATCCAAAGGTGAAAAAAATACCTTTTTAATGATCCCTTAGTTCCTGTTTGCACAGTTTGTTGTCCTTGGTGACAATAGATTTCCTCTGGATGGCATCAGCAGTCTTTGTACCTCATCTCTTCTTTATTTGCATGTTACCTCTGGGATAGTGTGAATATAACCACACCAAATCACATAATCATTATAGTGGCTTATTATCTAAGACAATGAGGGAATTTGTTACTATTTGCACTTAATTCAGGCAGTTAAGCTGTTCACAGTTAGATCTGATTCCACAGACCTAAATAACAACAATAACAAGAAACAATGCAAAAAGTCACCTTGTGTTAGGTTTAAAATGTTTTACTAATTTACTGGGAATGTGTATTAAATATACTAACTTTTGAATGACCTTCTGTCTTCTTTCCAGATCCGGGTTGATGGATCCTCACGTGCTCTTCAGTATGAGACTGTGCAGGCTGTGGAGAACGGACCCATCCTCAGAGACATGGCCTTCTCTTCTGACCACCACTACCTTTACGTCATGTCTGAGACCCAGGTCAGGCACAGAAACAAATGCATACATCAAAAAGTCCTCAATATCATAACCACTGGAATCTATCATTTTCTTATGTCAGGGTATATGTATATATAACCTTTGGTGGGTGTGGCATAGAGGAGTTCATTACAGCCTTCCTAGAGGAGAGAAAGAGATTAGATGGACCATTGGATGCTTTGGCCACATCTTTTTATAGCAACAGATTGTGAGGTTGGAGCCAGAGCGAATAAATGTGTTGAATAATAGGTAGAGAGGAGAGTGGCTCTACTTGCATGTGTGTTTGCCACTGTGTATGCTCATGCACGGACAGATTCGCACATATACACTCTCTCTCTCTCTTTTAGTACCTTTGATGACATGGAATGTGGAGCAAAATAGCTGCACTCCGTGTAATGGACACAGACACACAGACTGTGAACACCTCTATTTGAGGCAAAACCTATCTAAAATAGCACTGCACAAAGTCACACTGCACACTGTGACTGTCTTTTTATATTCTACAAGCATGGCCATGGCATGCTGTTGTATTATATGTTATATGCATGTTAGGTAGCTACTTAGGATATATGTTGAGCTAATAGTGTTTCACAAATCTCTCTCTTGCAGACTGACTCTTTGACTAAACAAAAAAAAGTAAAGATATAGCATTAAACAATATAATTTAAGAATTGCACTTAAAAGTAGGCCGTAGTTTCATGACTGTAACCATAGCATCCTCACTTTAAACAGGCACTATTAAAATAATAAGATCATGGAGGCCAAACCAAGCTGCCAGTGTATCTCTTCCTCTGTTCATTATTAATGTGACTGTTGGAAATAATATTGCAAAAGCTCTGAAGTACAGATAATATGCATATCATGCCCCCTCTCCCTCCTCTTTATCTCATGCCACCCATAATCACAGAGGGCCACTGTTGCTGTTGTTGGCATCAACAGTCTAGATACCCCCTGTACATTGTCTGCAGCTTCCAGAGGATTATTAGACCTTTTCTGGCACCATGAAGGCATCAGTATTTACTAATGTGCTGCATTCTGTTTGTTGTGTGTAAATGCTGGGACATTTTAAGTGCCCAGATTATTGTGATAACACTTTAAATATCAGACAGACAGTGAGTCGAAGGTGCCCTTTTAAATGCAGCTCTCATTGCCTCTCATGAGGACTCAGTCAGTCCATCTGCAGAGATGGAGAGAGAGTGGGAGAGGAAGGGAGGGAGACACGAGTAAGCTGAATAAGGACATTTAGGATGCTATTTGTCATGGCATCCAATTACTGCTCTTCTGTGCAAATCTGTTAACCAGCAATGTGAGAATTTGTTTTTCTCTCTTTTGGATTGCAGTGCATGTAATTGGGCTTATAAAAGATATTACAGAATAACAAATGAATTATTAGGAATACTTAATTTCCATTTCTTGCCATTATATTAGATTCCTTTATGTCTCACTGTTATTGCCCAACATCGTGTTACAAATTTAGCATTTTTAATTTGCATGCCAATTAGCTTATATTGAAAAAAGCAGAGTGAGGGTTTTTTGTCCACTTGTGTGTGTGTATGTGTGGGGCTGTTGTAATTAGTCTATTAGCCCAGTTACAGGGCTGACCTCCACTAACTGTTTAGGAAGGAGCATTTGGGAATTACCATACACACAAATAGAGCAGCAGTTAATGAACACAGGAACAGATCCCCACAGAAAAATACACTCATAAACCCAGTGTACAAACACACAGACATCTTTGTGGGCTAAGTGGTTAAAGAACAAGATAAGATTGAGTGAATTAATATCAGAGTGTATAGCTGCACTGATTCACTAAAAGCCTTTATAATGTTAAACTGTTTGATAATCAATCCTTTGTCTTTTTGACTGTTATGTTTATTTTATTCCATTGCATAAGTATTGACATTAATTGAAATTTATCAATGCTATTGCCTCAAGACAAAACTGTTTATGATTAAAGGCCTTTACTGGTCCCAAAATCTTTAGAAATCCAAAGACAAAATGGCAGCAAACAACAAAATTTTGCTCTTAACCTCAAGAAGTTCAAAGAGCATGTTGTGGCCATCCAAGAATACAGAAATATTGACTCCAGGGCTGCATCGTTGAGATAGTTCAGAATAACCTCCAACCGTACACACATGCACATTTCCAATCCCCTGCGTTGGAAATCACTATTAAAGCAGCAGAGTTGGTCGATAGCAAAAGGCCACCTGCTGGTTTTGGGAACCTGGGATCCACACACTCAGGGAAGAGTGTGATATTTGGAATGAAGCAGAAATACACACAGTGCGGCGCACGTGATAGAAAGACAGAAGCAAAGGTGCCCACAAGAGGCTGAGAACAAAAGTGGTCGATACCGCTCATCCCATGCTGTTTGTTAGCCTTGCTCCCTTTCGGATTGGTGATGCCAGTCATGGGGTGGACAAAAAACCTGAACACTTCTAGATCCTGTGAGTTTGCAACTGAGCAGAGAAGGTCAAATGCTAATGCTGGCAGATAGACAGTGGTATTGAAGAACAAAAAAATGACACAATAGATTACATAAGGATGCCCTAGTGATTAGACCAAGAAAGATGTATGGTGATGCCTGAAGAGGGTCTAGGTGCTCATATTTCTGAACCATTCAGCTGATGATGAAAACAACCTGTGCAAATTTGAGAAAAGACTTTTAAACTTGTAATTATAAACACTAAACAAAACCAACCTTTGCCTCACTCAATCATCACAGAGTGAGTTTAAGATAATACAATGATTACTCTGTCTTTGTTTTTTATCAATCAACACATTTATATATTATTAATCTAGCTAAAAATGTAATTTTCTGTGAGAATTGTTATTTGAATTGTCTCCCTCACAAAGTCAATTTGATTACTCAGCCTCTATGCTACACAGATGTCACACTCATAATGTATGACATATTCTGCTTGTGCTGCATAAATAAAACAAAACTATTAACTATAATCATTTGTAAATAAATTACAATGTGGTAGGACAACTGCAACATGTTCACATAGAAGTATATATCCAGCTTCAGTCATGGTATACCCTGCTTGCCTGTGTCAAATTATACACTTATTAGAGAAGAAGGCTACAAACAGAAACACAAATGATCATCTCTGCCTTCTAATCATTGAATTTTTGTCATTGGTACCTTATTTTTTCTGTCTTTCCTCCATCCTGTGACTGTCTGGTTTGTTTTCCTAACAGGGTTATAGACTTTTTCTCCTACAACCCTTATTCTCTTTTAAGAGGATTTGGAAGGCGAATGAGGATTCAGCCTTTTTTCTGTAATCTTGCTGCTCTTTCTTCATCTCCTTTCTCTCCACCTTTATTTCCTCTCTATCCCTCTCTGACTACCCATTGTCATTTTTACCATACGCCATCCCCCACTGCTACATTCCTGAAAATGTTCACCCTATTCTTCACTAGCAGTGTAATCTGCCATCCCTTCCCTCTCATTAATTCAGTGATTGGGTGTACTCTAATGGGATATTTCTCTTTGTCACACACACCAGCCATCCTATTAATGGGTTAAATAGATGCTCTCCTATAAAGAGGACAGTGTGATTATGAATGTTAGGTTTGCAGTTTGATTGACAAGGGCAGGTCAATCCCACTGTTAATATGAGCTGTTACCATAGTCCACTGCTGTGTTACTATCATGTTAACACTGGTTGATCTGTCAGACACATCTGGGTACAACTGGCAGGAGGAGAGAGGCGGTATCAGTAGATCTTAGGTCATTAATAACAAATATTAGTGCAAATCACACTGCAACCATTTTAAAATGTGCTATAAATATATTCATCACCTCTTGAAGTGATGAATAGTTACTGACACAGATATGAATAATTTATAGAATTTAATGCACTGGTTCTTCCTTTTCCATATTTAACAAAAAAGATTGCCTACAAAATAGGTAACATGAGTATAAAAAAGTCATAATTATTTTTATTACTGTTGTGTGTCTAGCTAACTGCCTCCAGAAAGAGCTCATTACTGTCAAAATGATGTCCACTGAGCACATTTTTCATCTTGGAGATGAGGTACCAAATCAGCAGTTTTAGGGCTGCAGTAGGATAAGTTCAAATCTGGATTCTGACTATAAGGGTGGGCTGGAGTGCTGGCTTTTCTTAGTCTCAGAGGACACTCTGAGTTCTTCCACTCTTGTAGTAACACAAACCCTTATCTGTGGTCACCAATTGCTGAAGAAACCTCTTAAGCTTAAATCAAATAAAGCCCTTCAGCGTGGACTCAAACATGAGAAAGACCTTTTTCTAAACAGGATTTTACTAGCAGAGCATGTTACCCCGTAGTTGGCTTTGCTTAGACTTGACATGAGTTTGAGGGCATTTGGGAGCCATTCAAGCAGCTCTTTGTTTGTGTCTTAGTCATTCAGCCCATCCTTTGGTGTTCCCATAGTCATACAATTACCCTACAGCCACCCAGCCAAATCATCGACTTACCCTGGCAGCTGCTGAGTCGAAGGTTAGATTCTATCTGCCATGTTCCTACATGGCTTTTTTCGTAGGTATGTGATTTTCACAACACATACAGTACCAAGGCTTTATGTTCAGCATAAACTGTTGCTGCAAAGTGCTGTGACTGCCTCTCTCATTGTGCTAAATAATTTATATTCAGTATAGCAAATGCAGATCTGTAAGTGTGAATTATTGAAAATGTGTACTATGGTGGGGTTAGATCGTTCAAAGTCAAAATGCTTTTTTTTCTGTTTTTAACCCCCCTGAGGGAAATCCAACAAGCCAATTTGTGAAAGTATCGCGTATTCGCATCTCATCAAAGATGTTTAATACCAGCATCCTTTAATTTCTGTCAGCGGGAAACTTTTTACCACATCCTTTAGAGTGTGGCTTCCTCACCCCTCCAGTGTGCGGCTGTGAGTTATGAAGGTGTTTAGATGTGCATATTATGTTGTGTCCCAGTTTAGCTGCAGGCTCTTTGTGGTGTAACAAGGCAAGTGAACAGAGCTGATCTGTTGCAGCCATTGCTGCCTGACATGCTTCTGAAAAATGTCAACAAAGTGGGGCAGACAAGGTTGCCGTGAACTCTGGGCTTGCTCACAGTCCCTTTTGAAGTTTTACCTTTGTCTTCTCCCTCTTCCTCTCGCTTGCTGTCGCTCAGTGTATTTCTCAATTTATTTTCTACGTATTGTGTAAGTTGCCTTTGCTGCAAGCCCATTATTCCATATAACAGGCAGACTTTTTATAGAATTTGTCGTTCATGTGAGTCAACATTCAGCATTATCTGACAGCATCATGGCTACTGGAAAATGTCCAAGCTGTACACCCCATCTGCTTGATTCAGCCTTACTCCTAACCAAGCTGTGCCCCCAGGGCAAGATGTTGCAGCCTGTGCAGATTTAGACACTGTATGTATGTGCCTCAATGGGGGCAGCTTCATTTCCATGTTGGACTTACAGTATAATAGGAAATTACCATAATGTTAGGCCAAGTTGCACTTTGTTAATGTGTTGTTGCTGAGCTTGGCGTGCTGTGTTGCTTATTTGGTATGGCAAGACATGTCAGAGATGACAGATGGTAAAACTATAGCAGAGCATGTCTTATTCTAATCTGAAAAGTATTATTGGTAAGATACTTCCAGTTTGTTAAACTGTTTTTTTTGCACACAGGTGCATATCTGCTTTGGAATGGAAAGATAAGTGAAAATGATTGATTGCATCCGAGTCATTTGTCATGCACTGACAGTCCTGACAGTGCAATGGATGGCTTTGTCATTTAACCTGAGGAATGTCAAATGAAAACAATATTGCACTTGCAGCCACTGGCCTGCTCTGTTAACTCAGTTTATGATATAATGCCCCGTTGGTCTACAGTTGACGGATTGAGTGGTGCGTCAGCTGTGACGAGGCAGCGGCTTGCTGATGTGTCCCTCGCTTCATTTGACTCTCATGTCAATCTCTCCTCTATTCATCTGAAGAAGAGAGAGCTGGGACACAGGGGAGGACAATGAATAAGGGGAGTGGTAACAGCAAATGAAAGAGGGAATAAGTGAGCAAAATTGAGAGGTTTAGCTGAGAACAAACAGATATCTTATCAGGCATTGCCCTCGTTAGAGTGTGTGTATCATCCAGAGGTGGCTGGTGATTGGTTGTGGTCAGCAGACACGTTTCTATTTACAAGAGTGCAGTGATAACTACAGGTCAGGAAGTATTACTCATATTCATTGTTGTGTATATGAGTAATGATTTCACTTAAAAGGCTTAATGATTGTGGCAGATTTGCTTGCAGCATAACTTGAGGATATTTAATTGGAGATGACTGCCATGATAAGCAGCAATATATCTTTGCCACATGCACAACATGGTCAGCTTGCAAAGTGTTTGTTAAAATAACACGACATCACATGTAACCCAAATGATTTCTTATTAATTTCTGCTTCCCGGGCCAATAGTGAAGATAGACTGCCAACACTCTGCTGAACTAATGAACAAACTCACACCAGGGAAGAAGAAAAAAGACGAAGCTAGCCTGGGGGAGGAAGAGGAGAGATAAGAGAAGCTCAGTGAGCCCTATGGGCTGTAAAGCAGGATTGGACTATCACTTTAATTTTCCTCTCTCTGTTCATTTGGAGTGCTGTAGTTTGGCTGCAGGTGGAATCCCTGTTTAATTACAAGTGGAGGGGGCAGGGAAAGAGGAAGATAAAGAGAGGAATAGAGATGAAGCAGAAGAATTAGTTGATAATAAAAGTCTCTGCAGATTTAATAAATGATCACTTTCCTGCTACAGGTTGGCTCAACAGCCCCTGGCATGTATGGGAGGAGAAGGAAAGAAAAACAAAGTCAATCTTAACATCTCCTCAGTGGAGTGAAAATTTTAAATACACTAAAGCAAAGCTTCTTCCTCCTTTCCCCCCCCATTGGCACCCATCTCCTACAATAGACGCACATACACACACTTACTATATATATATATATATATATATATATATATATATATACACGCACACATTTGAAGCCATTGTGCCACCACCCCAAATGATCAAGTACGTCTTCATCTTTTTCCCCACACATTAAGGCATCAAGTACTTCTGGATGATCCCAGCCTCCTTTAAAAGCATGATTACATTCAGCAGCTTCCATCTCTCCCTATTGTGAAAGGAAGGAGAGTGCAGGGTGTAATGGCTGTCATTTACTCACCTGAAACAGGAGGGAATTATAAATGCCATGCTCCCCATCCTTTGTATTTATCCCTGCTGATATGATAGCGCAGTCACAGTGAAGAGACAGTGAGCTGTAATGGTTGCCTCACTGGCAGAGGCCCACGAAGAAGATAGCATGAAATGAATGTGATATCGAGATGAGAGGGACAAGGGGTGCATTGGGTCGTTTAGCCACCAAATCCCTCAATTTTTTGATAAAAGACGAGACAAAAGTGTTGCCAGCAAACGTGAGTGTGTATGTGTGCCAGATAGAGAACCAAAGCTCTGGAGAGATGATGAATGTATGATCTTACACACCTCAGAGCGTCTGAGTGACAGAGACAGACAGACAGAAACAGAGGGAGAATGAATGATATCAGGATGTGTGCTCTGGAACAGAGGACTCACATTGGCACCAGTCGTTTCTGCCCAGCTCTGAATGTGGTGTGTGTTTGTCTTTGTTTGTGTGTGTTTTTATCTGTTGACAAAACCATCTCCCGAGATGCAGGCGTCTGAGGCTTCGATAGGCATCAAGAGGTCCCTTCTATTCTACAGACTAATCCTCAGTGTGTTTTCCTCTATGTGTGTACTTGTGGGTGGCGTATATATGTGCATCTGCCACTGATGAAGTGTTAAATTATAAAGCGTTCAGATATGATGGCATTGTTTGCTGCGGTCCGGTGGTGAGGTGACAAACCACTTGGTGCGGTGACATGGCTACGTAGATGACATAAGCACACACACATGCGCAGACACAAGGAAATTGTGGTTTCATACACTTACACTTTTTGATAAGGCTTGGCCTTCCCTAGGCTATCACAATGGCCTTTTTCTTCAGTGAGTAAGAGGTTATTTAGCTGGCAGTGGGCTGCAGGAGGAGCAGGCCTGGTGGAGAGTGACATAAAGGGAGGAAATCTATCTTGTGAGATGCATTGTGCAGTGACAATCAGCATCGAGTTTGATCATGTGCACACACCATTGCTCCACTATCTCCCTGATTCCATCTCAAACTCATTCCCTTTATCTACCTAATGCAAATATACCTCTACACAGTAGGAAGGGCAAAACATACTAGCTATTTTTACTCAAAACACGCACACACACACAAACATGCACACAGATAAAGACACACAGAAGCTTAACACACAGCGATGCACCTGCATTGTCTCTAATCTGTAATAGCATGCAGGATTCCTCTTGACTTTGACAAGGAGATACGCCCCCTCTGAATTCATTCAGCTGTGTGCGAATCTGTGTCAGTGTGTGTGTGTGTGTGCTATGAGCATGTGTTGCCTGAGTGTACTATTTATAGTACTTGCAGAGATACACAGAAGATACACAAATGTAGAGAGTAAGAGAGGGAGTGATGTAGCTTTTTAGAGTGACTCCATCATGCCACTGTGTCAGTCTAACTTCAGTGACAGTATGTACGTCTTTGTGGTTCATGCGCACATGTGCTGAAATATGACTTCCACCATGGCTGTGTGTAATACTGACTTGACTTGGTGTGTTTTTATTTAAGAGGGAGAGAGAGGCTGTCAGGCAGAGATGTGCTGTGTGATAGTCCAACAGAGAGAACCGCTGTCAGTGCCAGGCTGTGCTTTAGAGATACCACTAAGCATAAGCATTTCTGATCTCTCGTTACATTCAGTCATGCCCTACATTGCATGGTTTAATTATGGCCCTTTTATACCCTCAAATATGAAATTTAGTCAGTAAAATGTGCTGTGGAGACATGTATAATTACATCATTTATATCCAAAGATGCAACAAAAAGAGACCAGTATGCATAATAATTTGATCCCCAGCACCTATTTGTAGATCTGTCTAAATCTGAGAGCTAATACATCTGAACTACATGTATTTATTATGCTTGAAAAAAAGTACATTGCCATGTTCATCCTCATCCAAAAACCTATTTCTGTTCTTTACTAATTCTGCTATTTTAAAACTGAAATAACAGCAAGTAGGACTGCAGACACACACAGGCGCTTACATCCTCATACCGTCTTACCCTCATCATAACCCAATATCAGTCCTACACTGATGATGTCGTCTCTCTTTCCTGGCTGTCATCATTGAGCAGTTTGAGTGACAGCGGTCATCCACCAATGACGGCTCATTAATCAAAAGTGCCAGCAACACCTATTATTGCAGTATGCTGTTACCATGGTTACAGGAGGAGGAAGACAGCTGAGCTCTACTTCAGCTTTGCCCCTTGCGCTCGGTCACTCGAGGCCCATGCCAATCAGTGCCAGTCAATGCCAGTTTGAATTGGCAGGGCTATATATCATAATAGATGGACTGCCGTCTCAAGTGGTCAAGTTTCCATATGGAGCCAGCTGGATGGAAAAAAAAGATGGAAACTGTCAAGCAACATTTTTATAAGTCAGTCATGATGCGAAATATTTTGCATATTAGTTTGGTGGTGTTTGTGTATGTATAACTTGTCTCCGCAAACAAACAATCTATTGGTAGTCATAGATTGTTTGCAGTAAGTGACCATAACAATATTTTTGTTATTTCCTTTATAAGTTTTATTAATCCTCAAACCTTATATATATATTTACTGAAAGTAACCTTGTTGTATATCTCTTTGCAGCTGTCGAGGGTTCCAGTGGAGGCATGTGGTCAGTACACCACCTGCAGTGAATGTCTTGGATCAGGAGACCCCCATTGTGGCTGGTGTGTTCTGCACAACATGTAAGTACTACTATAATTACCATAGATGTATATTTTTTCATTCATATAAATATTGTGCTGTCTCAGTTCTGTTCCATTCATGTGCTGAGCCTCCAACATAGTTACCACACATTTTTGGGGGTGCTGCTGTGTTTGGGTTGTTAGCCTGCTTCTTACCACCATGACGCCTGGGCCCATGCCCAACAATCCATCCCCTGCAGCCGTTAAGCATTCAGAGGCACCTCTAGCCAGCCTAGGCCAAGTCTCAGATTGCTTTCATGGGGTTCAGCATTGTGCCACCGTCCCCCTTAGATCCATTACCAAACCTAACCACTGGCATTGTTTACCAGCCCTGAAACCAGAGCCTGGTGAGAGCACAGACACTAGTGGGCACTGCCAAGGTTCTGCTGGGCACCACTCCAACCTTCAGGAGCTGACACGAGGAGAGTGATAGCTTCTGTTATTGTAGGAAACTGTTGAATGAGATCTTGGAGATTATCTCTCTTGCCACAAATGACCCCCTTATCATTACTAACTTGTCTGCTGCATTTATCTTTTTGTTTTACTATTAAGATCATCTCAATTCACAAACACCTGAGCTGCTGTCAAACCTCTGTCACCAAGATTGGAGAGGGAGATGGGAGATTTCCCACTCCCCTGTAAATTGAAAATTGGTTTCTTGTGGATGGTGCTAACCCTAGGGTAGACTGTGTGTATATGTGTCTGTGTGTGCATGTGTGGATGTGTGTGTGCAAGTGAGACTGAGTACATTTAACACCCTTATCCCTGCTGGCACTGAGAGGACATGGTGAGGGCAAAGAGGCAGTATGAATGTCAGGAGAACATACTGAAACCCAGAGAGGGAAGGAAGGTGGACAGGGGAGGAGACGGAGTGACAGATGGAGAGAATGAATGACAACATGACAAAGAGAGAGGGACAGAGGAACAGATGAGTGAAGAATAGTCTAAGAATGGAAAAAATGGGTATCAGAATGATGATTATGTATTCAGAGCTCTAGGAGAGACAAGGTATGAAGTGACACCTCTATAAATTCCTATAATTCCTATTGAAGAGAGAGAAAAAAACAGGGAACCTTGCATGAACTGATTGATATGTTTGTCCGTGTTTGTATGTTTGTATGTGTACAAATCTATTTACACACTTGACATGCTCACAGTCAGACCAAATGGGGGGCCACAGATTGGCCTGTCACACTTAGCCTGATAGAACTGGCTCACCTCAGCTCACCTCTAACACACACATACAAGGACGAAAGGGCAGGCACACACACACACACACTCTTTATTGGTGAAGAGATAGTGTCAAAGCACCAAAACAAGCATAGAGCTTAAAGTATTAACCAAAATGCTGCTTAAGTAAATCTCAAATGTCTGGAGGTTTGAACATCATAAGGCCAGGAAACAGGTTACAGTAGCTCTTGTACGTAGCTCCCACACACAAGGGATACACAAGCACATGTAAAATGCACAACCCTGGTGGGTTTGATCAACCACAGGGCTGCCTTTCTTAAAGTCTCTCCTCACTGCTTCCAGTCCCCCAGCTTGTGAATACTTAACAGGGTCTTGGTGTAATTGGAACCACCCCTGAGTGCTACCTCCACAAGGGCAGACAGGCTCTATGAACACTTCTGTTCATCTGCTCAATGCATTTGGTTTTGTTTACTTGTGAACTTTTTATAAAGCCTGCATGTTTTGCTTTTCCAAATGTAGGCTTTGAGACCTAGAATAGATTCACCTTTCACTTAATAAAATATCAACATCAAGTCACCGTTGGTGTCATAGCCCTGCTGTTGCAAATGCATAAGACTACGAAGAAAAAAAACTAATAAAGTGGATTTTTTTCATGCTATCTTTTCACTTCCTCTCTGGATGGACAGATAAAACTCAGTGGCACGAGCTGTGGGAAATCTTTGCTAACGCTATAAGACAGTGGAATAACAGACCACTTGCTGAATGTTGTGCGCTAATTGATAAGGTCACACACATGCATACTGTGTAGACATGGACATGGTGCTGCACAGGTTGAAACATCAGGCAGACTCAGGCTATCTTTTCATGATTTGTTCAAAGACAAAGCAGCCTTCAGACTAATTATAACTGATTTAGAGAAATATAAACACACAGTAATGGTTGAGGCAGGGATTGTGGGTCAGGCTGGGATCAGGTGGTTGATTAAAGCATATTTTTGATAGTTGGGTAGTACAGATTGGCTTCCATAATGGGTCGTGTGGGTGCACATCCCTAATGCATACATACTGCACACACAGTCATATATATTATACATAAACATGTCACTTTTATCCTCCGGGTCAGTTTTGCCAAGTCTCTTGAGGATAATTAGAAAATAATTAGTTGTCTGGACACATAAAAACACACACTGAGATGACAGCGCCTTGAAAATTATGCTTTGATGGTCCCCGAGCAAACTCCCCGTGTGCATCATTCCATTCCTTCCCTGTGCCCACTTTATTTAATGACATCTCGTGTGAGGTCAGCACTAGTGCAAAGCCATTAACAGGACTGATTCACAGCCTGATAGAAAACATCCCAGCAGACCCCCAAAGAAAAAAAAAACAACCATAGAGATACATAGAAAATATAGGACACACATAGCGGCACGGTTCTCAATCATTGTGTTTTTCAAACTGTAGTTTTGTATGTTTCTTTTGTTAACAATTCAAATTCTTATCATATTTGCAATCTATGGAACTGATTAATTTAAAGTGTCAAGAGAAACAGACTGCACCTTTTGATCTTCTAAGTGTGAAAGATTAGATCAGTTATTAATTGGTGAAACAGTACACAACTAGCAACTGAACTGCCAACATTGTGGATGTGACCATATGTCTTAGCACTTGATGTATAACTAAAGTTACCAAACGATTGTCGTTATTGCTGTTATTGCAAACCTTGCATAGCTTTCTAATTTTAAGCATCTCCACCTGCAAGATGTTACAGCTTAACTATCAGAAATAAGTCTCTCAAACTAATATTTGGATATGTAACGCTGACAAAATGTTTACTGCACATGGAGACATAGTGAATATTAGAATCCTGCTGATACCTCATCTTTTCATGTTTATCACTTTGTCTGGTTAAAGTATTCTATAAAAATAAATGTTCAGGCTTTTATTGGTAGTGCACTGCACCACACAGCAGCTTTTAGGCAGTTTTCTGTTTTTTGCCAGCTTCATGCAACACTTAGTGGAGAGCAAGCAAGGTAATTTACCTTTCCCACTCTCCAAGAGCACATTGATAATAGTAGGGCACTTATCTAGACTTTGGCTACTTGCATATTTCATATTATTAAAATATTTAAACTCGAGTAGAGTTTGTTCATCACCTTCTTCAGATCTGTCCTTGTCAGACGTAATTATTAACCGCAGCAAACATGCTTTTCTATGACTAGGTGTTGCCACTTCCTGTGGAGTTTATGGTTTCAAATCAATCAAAACTTTGTCATCTAAAACTCTTATTGCCAAATATGTCAAATATGTTTGGGGACACCACTATTTATTTGATAGTAGTTAAGTCATTTATACCTTAATTTATTGTAATAAGTAAATAAATATACATTCTGCAGTGCTGTGGACCAAAGAAGAAACGGATAAATATTGTGAATGATAACGGAGGATCTTGTGTTTATACTCAATGCAGTGTTATCTTGTGAAATGTTTTGCCTGCCCTGGTCTGAAGTTAGAGATATCTCTTCAAAGAAGAAGGAAAAAAATAAAAACAGGCACCCTGCCTAGTTCACTGACCACAGACCAAAGACAAAAACAATGCATCTTTAAAAAAGACCAAAACAAAAGGAACACAGAGTCTCCCACCCACATCCACTTTGTACTGGTAGGAGTTGAAGGGATGTATAGCAAGCAGTTCCTCTTCAAACTCTTCAAACGTATAGTTTGTTGTTCCAATCAACCTTGAAATCACCTTACTAGTCTGAGAAAAAACAGAATTGCAAGCTCTCTCACTCTCTCTCACTCACACACACACATACTCTCTCTCTTTCTCTCCCTCCTTCTCTATCAGCATTGCCTTTATTTACTCTATAGATCGGTGAGAGAAGCTGTTAGAGAGAACACCAGGGGAAGAGGAGAAAGGCAATCAATATTACTGGGGAGGAAATCAACAGGAGTGGATGCTGCACCTGTTTTTGTGTGTGTGTTCTCTGATAGCAGTCACACTGTCCTTGACAACCACTGACCATTTATCTAGAAAGGCAACTGTCTTCACTAATCACTCCCAATTTTGGCTTTGCATGAGTGTGGAGGTGAGTAAAGACATGATTTGTTTAATCCTGTATGTCCCATAAGATCCCTCTATATTTTTGAGCCCAGTGGGACATTTTGCATCAGATCCCACCCTTTGCACTAAAGCTTGACACTCTTCATATAAACCTGGAGGCCTCACCTGTCAGCTGAACTGTCTTGGTCTGCTTGTGCTCTCTGCTGAGATGCAGAGCCTATGCTAATACCTGTCTAGCTCGGCAGGTGAAAGAGAAAGTTTTCACTCATATCAGCCCTTCCTTTTCATCATTCCCTTCCCTTTAACTCTTCTGCCACTGACACTGGATGTCTCTGTACTCTGTCGGTCAGGAGAGAACCTCAAGAAGGACTCTTATGCCAAAGAGAGTATAGAAGGCCTAGTGTAGGAATATGCAGTGGCAGCCTTAAATGTATATCTAATGAAATATGCATTATTTATTATGTACCGCAATTTTCAGGTATTTTCAGATATTACCCTCTAAGCAATGTAGAGACACTTCCGATAAGACTGCTTCTGAACTGCTGCAGCCTCGTTGTGGATACGTTGCCTCCTGTAATGCCGGTCTGTCAGCTGTCAGTTTCATATGTAGTTAACTAGGCTGTCAACATGCCTGTCGTGCATGACAGCCAGACAGATTGGAAACCATATTTGGAGAAGTACCATTGTCAAAATGAATGTCATCATATTTGGCATGGTTGTAGAGAATATCTCTCAGTGCTCTGTGATATCAGTGTCAATTTGGAAGTGCTGGTGCTAATGTTGCAATATCTTCACATTAATAATTGGTTTGACATATCTCAATCTCTGCTTTTAGCTTGCAATAGTGGGAATATTTCTAGAACGCTGAAATAACTTTTTCTTTTTTATTTTTGTCTTTCCATCTACCCTCTCCTTATCTTCACTATCACTGAAATCACATTCCATCTCCAGCAGGCATATCATACAGTATATTGTGCTATTTGTGCTTCCATTAGACCCCTCACAGTTTGCATTATTTATGTGTGTTTTCTTTTGCATTTTGCACGTGTTGGTGTGTCAAACAGTGAACACAAAACATTTTAAGATAACTCTTACTGTCTAAGTGAAATAAACTGCTGGAGTCACACAGTCAAGGCTTAATAAACACTTAAAGCTCATTAGGGAGACACATAAAGTTCAGAAAATCACAAGTAAACACACAAAATGGCTGGTAAAACTTGCAAGTCATACTGCAAACCTCTTGTCTTCTCAATCCTTTGTATTCCCAAGACGTCTTTGGTGCTGTCAAATGAATAACCTTTTCGAAAGAGAAAAGCTAATTGGCAGATCCGTTGATTTTTTTTTTCTCTCTCTCTCACCTTTCTGTCTCTCTCTCTTTTTCTCTCACATTAATTCTGCACCACCACTACCTGTCGCTGTGTTCACATCCATCCGTTACCTCAGTAAGATCATTAGGATTCTGCACTAATGCTAATTAAACTGCAGCCTCTCAATTAGCATTCTACCAAGAACTGGCTGTTTTTGGTTGCGGCGACCCCCGTGGAAACAGCCAGAAAAGTCTGTACATTAAATCTCTGTCTACCTCTGTCTACCTGGTTTTAAGCAGTGCTAAAATGACTTGACCAACTTTCAAATTTGAATTTATTCAAAGTTGTTTCTTTGATCTTGAGTTTCTTGCATCCTTGGCTTTGCTCAGATGTCTGTGCCCAGGGGAGGAGCTCCATCCCCTGTGTATGGGCGACTGCTTTCACCCTTACCCTCACCCTCCACCTCTTGGTGGGACGTTGAGGGAAGGGAACAAGACCAAGAAGTGACAGGGGTATCAGGATGGAACGGAGTGCTGCACATCCCAGTTCCCACTCAACTGTCACCATCATAGTGTGAAGACACACACACAAACACACACACACCAATCTACCTAGCCTCGGCTGCACGCCCACTTTTAAGTCAGGACCATTGCTCACTGTCACCTATTGTCACTCCACCACACACAGGGAAGCACAGACACTGAAAAATGGACACACAAACACACACACACACTCACAGTGGGGAAGGTGTCATGCTTTTGTCCGGCAGAGCATAACCAGACAAGGGAGTGACATGAGATAGAGACGATGGATGAGAGATTCAGTGACAGCCAAAGGAAGTAAAGATATATGGTGATGAGAGGGGTGAGTTTGACAGGACAGATTATATAAATTCACAGTAAAAGGCAGCAGGGATTAGAAAGAGCATAAATGTAAAAAAAAACTCATAAAGCTATAGAAGCAGGTACTCCAGATGAGCATGTGCGGGTGAACACACACTCTTTATGGCTCATCTTGACTGTGACAGAGAGCCCCCTTGGGAGAATGTACTCAGGCCGGTCACCTCACGTGGCTCATCCCATCGATGTTGCCATGGCAACGGCAGCATAGCAACAACATAATAATCGTATTAAATAATGTAGCTGTGATCACTACTGATGTTGCACTGTTAATGTATTTGAGATTATGCACATTACTGGGAGTGCCTTTGGTGTGTATTTTGTATGGAGGTATCACATACAATGAGCAAAATGCAGATTTCATACAGACTCCAGAATGAATCACATCCATTAAAAAAGGTGAGACTTTCCAAATATATATATATATATATATGTTAAGTGTGTTTTTAAAGCCACTTACAACACACATGGATATAGACAAACAAGTGATTTAAACTGAGACAATGAAAGAACAAAGTATGTGTGTGGCTTAGATCAATAGTAACATATGCTGCAGTCACACATTCAATTATAACACAATACAGATGAAGATAAAAAAAAAAGATGTGAATTGTTGAGACCCCATTAGAACCTATGGGTAAGTAAAAAAAACATCATCAAACAGGGGACTTAAATTCACCCGTTTCAATTCCAGTATCAAGTTTGCCTTAAAATATACAACAATGTTCAAAATTCAGTAACAGATAATTGGACCTCAGGTTTTACACCGACACACACACACACACACACACACACCTCAACATACGTTTGAGTCAAACAGATAAAACTGTTTAATATAGCGAATGTGGCCTAATGGCATCTTCAGCTGCAACATCACATATGTTTGACAAACACCCTAATGGGCGTGCCACACCATGCTGCCGCTGGATACCTCTGCCAGGGGACTGTTTGCTTGTTGGTGTGTGTGTATACTTGTGTAACAGAGATGAAGGAAGCTGGTGGCACGGCTTTTGACCGCTGCTTAAATTGCATGGCACTAAAAGTCATAGCAGAGTGAAACAGCTGCTGTTCAGTGCCCTGAGGCCCAGCCTGCCGATCAACAACTAGTTCTTGGGTGCGAAAGGAAAAATATATAGGATATACGAAGTGTGCCAGAAATAGTACATAGTAATAGCAGTCATTTTCTTCAAACATTTATGAAACATTGATAAAATCCAGCTCCCTCTATACCTCAGATTTTTTTATATATATACGTTAAGATATTGTTTTATCTCATATGACTTTATGCCAATGGAAACTCAGTCGTATTACTGTATAATTTTCCGCTCAGCTGGTGTTCTTGTACTAGCAGTGAATTGCTCAGAGATTTTTAGACCTGGGGGCATCCACTCTGCAATTTCTGTGTCTTCAGGTATAGCCTTATGAGAGACAGATTTTGTGTGTGTGCGTTCACACAAACTGGAGTAACAGGGTCATGGCCAGTGGGCCAGGTAATGACTCTCCCATGCACCAGCCCCTTCATGTGGATTTCTGCTTTGCGGACCACCTCTCTTAATGATAGCAGGAGGGGCACCTGTGTGTGTGTGTATGTGTTAGTGTGTGTGTGTTTGGTCATATGTACGAGTGAGAGATGCAGCCAGCATAAATGTAGATGTGTCATTTGACTGAATCTCTGTGACACAGCTCCTGCTCTACAGAAACTTATACAGCTCAAGGTTATTAGTATGTATAAGATTCCATACAGTGTCCGATGATGCATGGGTAGTAAGGTAATTGGGTTTGAGTTGAAATACCTATTTGTTGTGCATTTATTCACACAAACAGCACAGTAAAGCCACAAAACCTGTTCTGTAATACACAACAACTACTTTCAAAGGTCATGTCATTTCACTGTTTTATTGTTGGTTTCTCACGAATGAGTTTTTGTATCTCGTGTAGATCTTACACAGATATTCAGACTTATATGGTTAATGTTAGTGTGGACTGTGTGTGTATGCTCCACCTACAGTGGGGAAAAAAAGTATTTAGTCAGCCACCAATTGTGCAAGTTCTCCCACTTAAAAAGATGAGAGAGGCCTGTAATTTTCATCATATGTATACCTGAACTATGAGAGACAAAATAAGAAAAGAAAATGTAGAAAATCACATTGTAGGATTTTTAATGAATTAATTGGTAAATTCCTCAGTAAAAGAAGTATTTGGTCACCTACAAACAAGCAAGATTTCTGGCTCTCACAGACCTGTAACTTTTTCTTTAAGAGGCTCCTCTGTCCTCCACTCGTTACCTGTATTAATGGCATCTGTTTGGAGTCGTTATCAGTATAAAAGACACCTGTCCACAACCTCAAACAGTCACACTCCAAACTCCACTATGGCCAAGACCAAAGAGCTGTCAAAGGACACCAGAAACAAAATTGTAGACCTGCACCAGGCTGGGAAGACTGAATCTGCAATAGGTAAGCAGCTTGGTGTGAAGAAATCAACTGTGGGAGCAATTATTAGAAAATGGAAGACATACAAGACCACTGATAATCTCCCTCGATCTGGGGCTCCACGCAAGATCTCACCCCGTGGGGTCAAAATGATCACCAGAACTGTGAGCAAAAATCCCAGAACCACACGGGGGGACCGAGTGAATGACCTCCGGAGAGCTGGGACCAAAGTAACAAAAGCTACCATCAGTAACACACTGCGCCGCCAGGGACTCAAATCCTGCAGTGCCAGACGTGTCCCCCTGCTTAAACCAGTACATATCCAGGCCCGTTTGAAGTTTGCTAGAGAGCATTTGGATGATCCAGCGAGGATTGGGAGAATGTCATATGGTCAGATGAAACCAAAATAGAACTTTTTGGTAAAAACTCAACTTGTCGTGTTTGGAGGAGAAAGAATGCTGAGTTGCATCCGAAGAACACCATACCTACTGTGAAGCATGGGGGTGGAAACATCATGCTTTGGGGCTGTTTTTCTGCAAAGGGACCTGGACGACTGATCCGTGTAAATGAAAGAATGAATGGGGCCATGTATCGTGAGATTTTGAGTGAAAACCTCCTTCCATCAGCAAGGGCATTGAAGATGAAACGTGGCTGGGTCTTTCAACATGACAATGATCCCAAACACACCGCCCGGGCAACAAAGGAGTGGCTTCGTAAGAAGCATTTCAAGGTCCTGGAGTGGCCTAGCCAGTCTCCAGATCTCAACCCCATAGAAAATCTTTGGAGGGAGTTGAAAGTCCGTGTTACCCAGCGTCAGCCCCAAAACATTACTGCTCTAGAGGAGATCTGCATGGAGGAATGGGCCAAAATACCAGCAAAAGTGTGTGAAAACCTTGTGAAGACTTACAGAAAACGTTTGACCTCTGTCATTGCCAACAAAGGGTATATAACAAAGTATTGAGATGACATTTTGTTATTGACCAAATACTTATTTTCCACCATAATTTGCAAATAAATTCTTTAAAAATCCTACAATGTGATTTTCTGGATTTTTGTTTCTCATTTTGTCTCTCATAGTTGAGGTATACCTGTGATGAAAATTACAGGGCTCTCTCATCTTTTTAAATAGGAGAACTTGCACAATTGGTGGCTGACTAAATACTTTTTTTCCCCACTGTATGTTTGTGTGCTTTCCTGACATGAGCTCCTGATTGAGTTGAGTATGGCTGGGCCTCAGCTTTGTAAGATTTTAATAGCTTTCATTTCCCAGCCTGCTTGAACTTTCCCATTTCTTACATTAGATATGCATTACACCTGAAGTCTCACATGGCCAGATACATCTGCACCGTTACACTGCAACTGATACTCGACTAGCTGTAAGGGATGCTAGTTTGGAACCACACAGTGCTCCATGCCTTAAAAAATACTCTTTTTGCACTGACATTTGTTACAGTAGGTGTTATTCTGTTTTTTCCCAACTATTGGTAAGTTTTCATGCATTTGCCATTATACTATGACTCAACCTGACCTGTTATATTGACAACCTCGTTTTTATATCAGCCTGAACCTGATGAGTCACAATATTCTGTGGCTCATCAGGTTCAACTGGGTCTGTGCTGGCAGTAGTTATTGTAATTCACTATGCTTTTGTGGATATTTTTGGTTTGTAGTCGCATACTGCACAGAATAACATGGTCATTATGCCAAACACATCATCAGCAGAGCTAAATGCTAAATAATTTGTGATGAAATATAGGCAAAATGTCTACATTTAAATGGCTGTGACAACCTCATCAGCAACAATTGCCAAGGATGCAAGATCTTTCTCTGCCCTCAGCCTCTCTCTCTAATTGTGTCACCTTATCAAAGCCTGGGAGAAACAAGAGTGCAGATTAGTTTTCATTCAGGGCCCATCTAATCCTTTCAGCTCGCTCTCTCATAATGTGTCATTGCCAGTCAGTTATACAGCTCTGCACAACAGCAGTGTTTACTAACCAAATGAATAGATGTTGGACGTCTAATTCCCCGCAAAAAAGATAGCCTGAGTCAGTCTTTCTATGACTGTTATTTGAAATCTAAATCGCTTTGATCTCTGGGGTGCTCTAAACAGTCCATTCTTTCCTGTCTACAAAGGGTGTGTGACTGTTGCACATTGTTGCAAACGATGCAATCTTTTTTTCTTTCAAGGTCTGTTTGGATAGTAATTGAAAACAATTATCCAGTGCTTTGCTCTGATAATGCCCACCACTTACATCACTTAAACCATGTATTGCATTATCTTCAACAGCCTTTAACTAACATCCAACTCCAATTCAATACGTGTAGCTGTTCTACACTTTGGTGAGCGATTTAGCAAATGCTTTTTTGACTGCTCACCCACTTGCATCTTGAATTGTGCGGTAAAAGTGTCTTATTGCTGTGCACCTCCACTTTCCACTGTGCTATTGCAGTGGTCTGGAGAAAACGGCACAGGGCAGTGTCATTGCCCATCCTCAGAAAGATAGATGGGTGAGAACAGAAGCTTCTGTTTTTTGCTGAGTAACAGTCTCTGCATTGTTTGAGTGGGGTGTAAGGATTTATCATGCAACCTGTTGAATTTTTCATCCTGCCCAGCAAGTCTGTGCTCCCCTGACTTTAAGAGGGAGATAAAAGTTACTGTCCCTGCAGGGCTTTAGAGAGCTCGAGTGAAACCACATCTTCCATGTTGTGTCTTAGAAGTAAGAAACCTTATTTCAAAGACATTGATACTAATAGTTCCTGAATTGGAAGCCAGCGTGTCTGGCTTCATATGTCGAGAGAAGGACAGTAGTGTTTGTCTAATATTAGACTAGCACAGACAGGATGTCATAAATTTGGCACTCTCCATGGCATCTCTATAGGTAAACAGAGGCCATGTATATACCTGCAGTGCAATATTGGTTGACAGTATCACTTTATTTTGAAGTTATATGACATTTCAGAGGTGGTAAAGTTTGTGAATAATGAAACAAACAAAACAATGAAAGGTGCTGTTGCAAACATCAGGACAAGATACAGAATAATATTGCTCATAATCACAGCTTTGATACACTTACATTTGGTAATCAAAGCATCAAATGTCAGATAATTAACATGGCAATCTTTAATATTGCCATGTATAGGACCTGTGCCATAGTGTTAGCTATAGAATGACAGAGACACACTCACATTATAAGAAGAGATAAGAAATCCCTTCCTCCCCAAGACTGATGTCCTTTGTGCGAGGGTGTTAGCATTTCAAGAAAATTTCCATATTCACTGCACATCTGCATAACAAGCAAAACAAATTGCTCCCTGTCCACTTGATATACTCTCTCTCTAATGATAGTGTATTAACAAGCCCCAGTCCAGTGATGCCAGGTCTAGTTGTTGCTCTCATATACTCACACTGCCTCATTATGTTTTGTTGACTTGTAAAGATACATGATAAATGTCGGATGATGATAAAATGTGTGGGCAACAAATCTTGGCAAAAGTAATTATTTTTCTTATAGACATTGCTCAGTCTGACTCAAACACATAAAAACTTTACTCTTAAAGGTTATGTGCTTTGAGATCAACATTAACAAGCATGCCTTATTCACACTACAGTTTTCCTGCTTCATCCATTCCTCAGTGTTATTTACGGTTGCTAGCATCTCCTGGAGATGATGTCATAAACTAGAGCCGTATAATGCTCAGGAAGGCACTGCAAACATTTATCATGGCTCGGCTCATCCCTCATGAATCAAAATACTATGTGAGGTTTCTGTCAAGTTTGCCTGGTGACTTCTCAATGTGGAAACCATAAACATAACTGTTAGTACACTTTTATTTCATGCACTGTGTACATATTTGCAATGTGTTTCAATTTCAACATAAAAAAATGCAAGTTGCATTGCACCAGAACATGAAGCAACAGGATGATCTACTGGGCTAGTGGAAACTGCCACATATGCAGGCCACAGAATAAAATATGAATGTTGAAATGTTCCTTTAAATGTATCTTCTTACACTCACATATGTCTGGTCTTTCAATTGAGGATAATCTCAAGACAGCTGCATCTCTTCTTTCTCATTTTGCGTCTAGTATCCATTTATTGTTATCTGTGTCTATTATTTTGCAACTTGTATTTTCTATTATGTGATAACATTCCCCAGGAATCAATCAGTAGCATTCAAATGGCATCTTATTTACTGTGTAACTATGTGTCTGCGTATGCAAGGAGAGAGAAGCAGATAAATTAATGATGTGGTATAAACATCCCTCCAGTGATATTTTTCATTCATAGTTCAGTCATCTATAGTGATAATTCACTTATATAATGTGCCACTAGTTAACAGCTAGTCCATGATAGCTTATTTTAAACAAAACTACAACAAACAGAGGCATAATAAGGTACACAAGCAATAAAATGTACAAAAAGGCAAACATACAGCAATAGTCCTTCTACTCTCCTCTGGGCCTACACACAGACCTGTGGAAGGAAGCAAACAGATGTTTATTGTGTGTATATAATATATATTTGTAAGTGCAAGTGTGCATTTGTTGCTTTTCTGTGCAGTTTGTTTGCTTGGAGCCTTCTTATATGACGCGGTCTTATTAAATCAGTGCTAGAAAAGGAGGCACAGACATCAGCGATAGAAAAGCACAAAGGAACCTGAAGCGATTAAAGCCCTACTCAAACCGGCTTAGCAAGGAAAGCTTCACAGAAAGCCAACAATGGTTGCATTCCTTTAAATCTTGCTTCTCTTTTGCCTTCTTTTCCTCTCTCCCTCCTGCACTCTTTACCCCTCATCCTCTTCTCTCCCCCTCTCAAACAGATTATTTCCTTTTCTGTCTGTCTTCTTTGCGGCACGTTAGGCCGCTTAACTTTACAATACTCATGTCAGGTCAAAACCCACCCTCCCTCAATCTCTCCAATTCAGGAGGAAAAAGCTTCTTTCTGCATAAGGTATTACTGTATCTCAGACGTCAACCACCTCGAAAGTCTTTCTTTCATTCGTTCATTATGACCTCTCCCTTTCTTTTCAGGCTTTTATTTCTTTAAAAGAGTTTTTAGGTTACTCTGTGGATTTGCCAGGTTGTTAATTGCACTGCAAGTTTTTGTCTAAATCAATAGGGGATTAAACATGAATACGTTTATGAGGGGATTAGATGAGAACAAGAGTGTGGGTGAATTTGTGGAGAAAAAGAGGGTTGAAGTTATATCACAGTTTGGTTTAGGTCTCACAGAAATTCCTACCAAGCATACATTTATCAAGAGTGCAAAACTTTCTTCTAGAGTATTGAATGTGAAACTGTCCACTGCAAATTCCCCCTCACTCAAAAACCCATTTGGATCTTGCAGCTATGGGGAGTGACCCTGCAATCTATCAAGGGAGAGTATTTGGACCAGGAGTCCAAATTCCTCTAGCAGCACAAAAGGGTCCAGTCCTCCAACTCCCCAAACCACTCCGTAATGGACTGGATTAGACCACCTGGTCTGGTAATAAGAGGGGGGAGTAATCCATCCTACCCCCACCAACATCCACATCTCCACCTGTATTTGGCATTGCCCATGAATGCCAGTCATTAAGACAGCTCTACAAAGACCAAGGCCTACCTCTTTCCCTATGGGCCAGCTCCACTTCCACATATAGAGCAGCCATTGTTTTAAATGCAACTGCTCCCACCCCGTGGTGACTGGGCTTCCTTTCACTGACCACTGTAGCTGGTGCACTGCCAGAGAGGAAATATGATAAATGTGTGTAACGCCACCTGTCAGGGAGGGGTTGGACATTCTCTTTTTCCCAGATGCCAACAGGTGGAAAAGGGTAAGCCCTGGTCAGGTTACTCTGTGCATGTGTGTATTTGTCATCCGTGAATAACGCTGCTTGTTGTGTGTGTGTGTTTTCCCCCCAGGTGCGCCAGAAAGGAGAAATGCGAGCGGTCATCAGAGCCCCGACGCTTTGCATCGGACATTAAGCAGTGTGTGCGACTCAGTGTCCACCCCAATAACATATCAGTGTCCCAGTTCAGTGTAACGGTGAGTGTATGAAAACACACTGCATTATATACACTAAAAAAGAAACATGCTTTGAGGCTTGGGATACTCATATCATAAACTTCGAAAGACACAGTAACACATTTTCCTTTCCAATGTTTTTAAAATAGATGCTAGACTTCTCATTGTGTCCTGGTCACATTTTAATAAGATGTTTTCCTTTCAATAGGAAGGAACTGCTTCAAACAAGCAGCCACATTGCAATAAACAGTAAAAAAAAGCTGAATATGGAGGCAGAAATCTTGCCTGGCAGACTGACAATATCATACTCTCAAGCATAATTTGTAATACGATGTAATTATGCTCTAAATGCTGATTAGTGGCTCTATAATCCTGCTTTATATCATTTTACTGGCTGCCAACATGCATCCTTCAAATCCTGACCTCACAACTTACATCCCTGTCCAGTGAAACACTCCTAACAAATGTCAACAATCATTAACGGCACACAGTGTAGCTCAGCTGTGTTTGTTGTGATTGCTTTCCCCGTGGATGTTTCCTTCTTTAACAGCTGCCATATTTTAAGGCTCTGAACATTTTTGATTGTTACTGATTAGTGTGGAGCTGGGATCCACTGCAGCAAAAACTGTCTCAGCAGGAACACATTTATTTGGAAAGTGGTCTTTATATATAAATGTTATAAAAGAGCACATCCACTGAGTTTGTGTTGTTGTCAAATGTATTGCTCTATATCATTTATATGGTGGTTGCACTTGAGTGAAACCTCACTGTACCTTTGTGCATTCTCAGCCTGTTTTCTTTCTGTCTGAACACACTATGTCATTCAATGTCTTTCAAGGCTCGCTCAACACCTTTATTGAATCTTGGTGTGGCGAATGATTATTTTAAATGTAAGAGCACTGAATGTTATAACTGACCTTAACCATCACCAATTGATGCCACATTTCAAATCCTATTTCCTGCTTAATAGTTGTTTGGAAATGGCTTTGAATCTTAGAAGCACAAAAGCACATCAACATCCAGTTTTATTTACCAAAGTCACTTTCCTTCATCCTTCATCTGTGTTGCTCAGAGGGCCACACCTGATTCTTGACTTTCATAAGTACACCTCTGCATCATTCTAATGTTATTCAGGTGTGTGTGTGTGAATCCTTAGAGAGTCTTTAACCTTTTGCCACACATATATCTCATCCTGCGGAACACTGGGTAGATAGACAGGGCTCCTCCTTGACCTTTGTGGTCTTAAAAATTTGTTTGGGAAGATAAGATGCTGGAATTCTAAAGAGAAACTGAGAAGGACACGTCACTGCTACGGTCACACCCAGAAGGCATTGTACTGTTTGCAGTTATCTATGAAAAGTATGAAAAGTTTTTGTTATGGAATAATATAAGATGTTTTTATTACATCGGCTGTAGGAACTCAAAAGGAACGAAACATGGTGCAATTAGTCAGCAGTGGCATTTTCCAATATTTCATCTTAGAAAATAGTTTGTCAAAGTTATGTAGGAATATAATATGAGCAGGGAATTTATTAATTATTAAAAGGTTTAAGGTTCAATGGAAATGTCAGTTTTTGTAGCATCTGAAGGCCTTTAATAAATTCTCTCTGCGGCTAAGATGTTTTTCACTATGGCAACATCACATACTGTATTCTCAGCATTAGACATGGTGTTATAATATTTAGGTAGCCATTTGTGTATGCTGTGGGGGTGTGTGTGGCGGATGTTTCTGTTAACAAGAGTATGTTATTTTCATATTGATGCAAGCACCTCTGTGACTAGCCTTGTCCATGACTGCTCTAAATGTAATTGAGGAAACTCAAGGTCTGGCTCTGCTTTTTTACCTCCTTTAAAATGAAAATAAATAAATAAATAAAAGCAGAAGATGATGAGGTAGAGTGTGTAGATAGATAGAAGCTCAGTCATGCACTGTCCATCATGGGGTGTTGTGTATCTGTCCACACCGGCGCCGCCTTCTTTTCATTAAATAGCAATATAAAAACAGCGCAGATCAGCCCTTCTCCACCGCTGATGCAGCTTTCAGTGCCACATCACAAGTGTACTACGGGCTACGCCTCAAATCAATGCCGAGACCAAGGCCCCTTTGCAGACACAGTTTTCCATCAATATGTATATTTTGGTCTTGACCCCACTCCACCTGAATCTTTTTTTTCCTTTTATTCATGGTAGTGTTTTTTTTTCTTTCTATTTTTTCCTCCTACTTCACCTGAAGGGATTTCTTCCTGAGGTGCAGAGAAAGCTTACACAGCATTTTCAAACAAAGTAGGGGAAATTTGCATTCTTTATTTCCTAGAGTCCTCTTTTTGCTATGCTGTCCAGCAGCCCGCCTGCGCTCCTTGTTCATTACCTCATTTGTCCACCTCAGTCCTGCTGCTTGTTCTTTCCTCCTGTTTCCCATAAATTCTACATTGACTTGGCTTCCTCTGTTATTTCTTTCTCCACTTCCACTATCTTTACCTGTTTTTACAATTTCTTTCAAACATACCCCAGAGTCCGGCACATTAAGGTGGAATGTGATATCCATGGAACACATAGATTGCATACAGCATTGTGGGGGGAGGGTGTGTGTGTGTGTGTGTGAGAGAGAGAGAGATTGTTTGAGTGTTTGTTGCCATCAGATATGATCTACTAAAATGGCACTGATTTCACTTTTAAGTCACCAGTGTGTTTTGATACTGCTCAGACATCTGGGCAGGATATGCATCTGACAGCTCATTTGAGAATCCCCTGTGGCTCCTCTGGCCACTGACCACACTTGCACAAAGCTTGCAGCTGTTCCTCTGCTCATCAATATTGTGTTACAGTGATAGTTGAAGAACATTTTGGCATTAAAACTGACCTGAAGTGTCTGCAGATGTGTGTGTCAGCACTAAAGCCACATTATAGGAGTTGGAGCACATATCTAACTTGTTTATCTCAGACCACATGGGCAGCCATAAAATGCACTGTGTCATGCCTTGAATAATTTTCTCTGTGGGACATCTGCTGTTGTGCACAAGAAGCTGGAATTTAATTGAATCTTGCTTCTTATATCAGTTCACACAACTACTGTTAAGTGAGTGTATAATATAATGCACAGAACAGTGATTTTCTGTCTTCCTCTTTCTACAGCTGGTGTTGGAGGCCCATAATGTCCCAGAACTTTCTGCCGGTGTCAACTGTACCTTTGAAGATCTGGCTGAGATGAATGGCCTGGTGGAGGGAAACCGAATTAAGTGTTCTTCCCCTGCTGAAAAGGAAATGCCACGCATCATTGTTGACAAAGGTAAGAAGCAAAAAAGCAGCACACCAAGGTCGGCACATGCACTAATCTGTACAGTTCATATACTTGATTTTATCATTGAAATGTCTGTGTATACCTAAGCTTGTGATCTACAAGAAGCCCGCTGAGAAGTACCTGTTGAACAGGAACATACATGTCTGTCAGGGATGCACACAATCATCTGGATGTTTCCCCTTCAGTCAGAAGCATTGAGTGCTTTATGACTGTTTGTTTCTCATTGACATCAGTAACTCAGCAGGCCTTAAAGCAATGCCCGAGGACATGTTTAGTAATTGAATGAGCAGTAGTTATTAGACTGCTGTGGGTTTTATTTACCTCCCCCCCTCGGCATGGATGTACTCCAGAGGGATCCCAGCTAACCCTCAACACAAAGCTGCACTTCCCAGGGTTCTAACTACAGTATTTCAGCTTTTGCAGTCCCAGCAGACACTGTCTCCATTTACCAGAAACCAACATTTCCAACAATATACATTCATACACAAAGGCAAATATTATTTTCATTTTTATTTTCCCTGCTCCTTGCAGGCATCGCTGCCAGCACTTAGATGTTGTCATGTTGAGATAATAATCAAATAAATGTTTAGAGACTGTTTGCAGACCCTATAAGCTCTCAACAATGTTATATCTGCAGTTGGTTGTATGTGATTTGCCAAGAAAACATGTATTTATATATTCTTTGCACACAAGAATGAAAGAATCTCTCTCTGTCTCTCTCACACATACACACACACACATGAACATGCTCGACATGATTCCAATAAAGTAATTCACAGACACTGCTCATGTACAGATGTATAGCTGACAGGGAGCCTGAGGGTGCTTTGGGGAATTAAAAACATTCGTTTAATGTTGCCATGTCAGCCACATGTAAAGCTTGTAATGCTGCACTCATGCAAACACAGATGTGTAAATATGCACACATAAATGTGGCACACAACATTTCACCCTACCTTTTCCTTTTGCCTATTTTTACCATTTTACCCAGAGGAAAATCTCCCATTTATACTTAATACTCATTAGTCAATGCTTGGTAGAAGAAGAGAAGAGGAAGGGTGGATGGGTGGAGTGAAGAGGGAGGGATAGATAGTGTTAGCAGGCTTCAAGGTAACATTTAGGTGGCCTAATTAGGACAGATCCGTTGTCAGCGGTGCTTTACTGTGATTGATGAATGATTCCCTCTTTGTTAGAGAGATGGAGAGAGACGCAGGGGAGAAGAGGGAGTTGCAGTGTGGAAGGAAGTGAAGGAACCTGTGTGTATAGAGATAGAGTGAGACGGGGGGGTATGCAGGTAGTACAGAAAGAGAGAGAGAGGGCAGTTAGATGTGTGGATGTGCTGTTGAATTAAACATGAACTCCTTCATTAGTGCCAGACAAAAGGGCACACAAGATACAGATGAAGCGCAAGCACACACACACACACACACACACAGGGTTTCTGTTTCATCTTCTCCTCCCTTTACCTTGTCAAAGACTCTCTCAAAGACTTTTCTGAGGGAATATTGTCCATCCCAAGGGAAATAAGCGTGCACCAACTTTTGTTTCTTGTAAGGTGTCAGGAAAAAGGAGACTTAACCCAACAAAGTGTTTCTAGTCTCCTTCTCTCTTAAGATACCACCAATGCAACAAGCTGATCACCTGTAGCTCCAAGCAGTGCAGTTATAAAACCTTTAATATGAATAAGCAGTGAAAAGAGGATGTTTGAATAAGTGAAGGAAACAATTGTCATGTGGCTCACCTCTACCTACTACTAAGGCTGGAAAGTACTATACACTTATCATGCTGTTTTGTTTCTTCTATTTCTATTATTCTACAATCCTTGCTTTTTTATTTTATCATTTTTTATTGTACATTAATTCTGAAAATGATCTATTTTTCTTAGGTGACCACCAGATTGTGCAGCTGTATCTCAAGTCCAAAGAGACCGGCCTGGCATTTGCAAATACCAGCTTTGTTTTCTACAACTGTAGCGTGCACAAGTCGTAAGTCTCTGCCTTACTAATAGCTTTCCATGTGCACCTCAATCCCACGTACAACAATGTGTAATATACTTTTTCATGTACCAATTTCTAAGAAATAAAAAAAATAAAAAAAATGCCAGATGGGTCAAGGCATGTGACATTTGTAGTCAGATTATGTCTCCCTGCCTTGACATTTGGAGTTGGAACTCACTCATCCTGTCATATTTCTAACCTTCATATCGGAATGATGGAAAAAAACGACATTCATGCTTATGTTGTTGAAATTATAGAAGTACTGACCCTTAATTTGTTCTCTAGTGTATTTGATGAAGTTTAATACTAATTAAAAAAACCTGGCTCTCATTTTAGGTGTCTGTCATGTGTAAGCAGTCCCTACCAGTGCCACTGGTGTAAATACAGACACGACTGCACCCATGATCCTCGCACGTGTTCCTTCCAGGAGGGAAGAGTCAAGAAGCCGGAGGTGAGTCCTACACCAAGGCGGGGGATAAAAGAGTTTGATGTCCGTTTGTTGTTTTCCATATTCACATCCCTCTGTAAACCAGAGTGGCAAAAAGAGGGGAAAAGCCATGGCAGAGCTGGACAAGGCCTCAGAACATGATGGGGATTGTAGAAATGTGTTGTGTCAGACTTGTTGTTGAGCCCAGCGCCTCTGCCTATAGATTTAAAGACTGTCAAACAGTAGCCAATTTAGACGGTGTCCACAAATCCCCATAGTTTTTATATTTTCCAGCTCCGCCCAGCCTGAGCCAGCGAAGTTATAAAACATGGTGAAATACATTGAGGGGAAATGTTTCACTATGTGAGACTAATAGCTATCGTTCCGAGGTTCCACATGCAAAAAGAGTTATGTTAAAAGGATTGAGACACCTTTCAGCTGCGGCGCTTCCATCTGGCATGAGTCTCTTGGCATGTCTCGCTCTTGACTGCACATCAAAGGGCAGTGGAAGCTAATAAAACTGAGTCATTTCCACTTGCCCATCCCTATTCCCTGCGACAGCTTAGTCTGTGTGAATTATCAATAGTATTGGCAGCCAGTCTTATTCCCGTCGAAGCAGAGCCCACTGTAATTAGGCTGCTCTGCTGAGGAGGACAAGCCACTCTCTGGATAGGGTACATTCAGAGAGTACCCCCTACTCACCCACTCCCATTCTTTGATAGAGGGTTTAGGGTCACTGCAACAGCCTTTAATGCAAAACAAGATGGTAAAGGAAGTGTCGGTTTGACTACTGTATTGTGTGGTTACTTCTTCTGTGTATTTTTTATGCATGTGTGGTTATGTGCAGTTTTTGCCTGCCTGTACACTTCCAATTTACTGTGGCTTTCAGGGGGAGGGTTTTACAGGGAGTTAGTGGCCTGCTAATCCTAGCCTGAGGTGAGCTATGATGAAGATCACTAGTGCTCATGTCTGGGGTTGGCAGACGCCACATGACGGGCAGGGACAAGCTTAGCCAGATTGCCTCCTTTGATGAGCAGTCTGCTCTCAATTGTGTTATTCCACCCATGTTTCCCCCGAGCCATTCAACCTGCACAGACAATATTATTTTCTTTTTACGCAGTTTCTATTATCCCTTTGAACCGTCTGCTTAGTTGGGCACAAGCATAAGTCTTTGCAGGTTTACTTTTCCAATTAGCTTAGGCGCTGATGGTCAATATTGACTGTGGATAATAATGTGTGAATCCTCTCCTATTGTGTTGCTGACTAAAAGAAAACCACAAATAAAGGAAGGGGGATTTGGTATTAGCACATTAATGACAACCCTTTTTTGGACAAGTTGTTCTGAGGAAAGCAGGTGTTTTGCAGGCATAATGACTTTTAATTTGCTTTTAATTAACCCCTCAAATCCAGGGTCATGTGTTTGCTGCCAGACTTTTGGTTGCTCTTTTAATTAATAATTTAGACACACACACACACACACACACAGCTTAACACGCACACACACGTCCATAGAATCCTGCCCAAATTTCACAAAAGCAACAAGTCAACTTTGCTCTGTGAAATGAGATGGTCCCTTTCTGCTGCAGCTCATTTTTGTGTAATATTACAATTAAGGGATTTCAGGCAGTGATCTGAATAATCCCTTAACTCTATGCTAATGATTGAGGCCCGGCAAATCTCCCTACTAGTTGAGCTTGTTGTTAGTATGCATTGCAGGACAGCCAGTCCAGTTAAAGCCAGGCCTGGGCATATACAGTGGGTGCCTTTTCATGCATGCCAGCAATGATATGGGCAAGCGGATCAGACGTTCGTCTGTTGGCACATTAACCAAGGCCACGTCCCTGTTTGCCCTCCACACATCTCAAGGACTCATCCTGATGAGCCTCGCTGACAAAGAAAAGGCAGGCAGCCTCATTTGGTTACACTAAAAGGGGGGCCAACAGTCATTTCTGACCACTGCTGTTACAGTTGTTATGAAAAGGTCTTGCTTGTTTACCCATTCAATATTGTCTGTTTACCTGCATATGTAGGTCTTTTTCCAACAGAATCCTCCTGTCCCAAAAACACACATGGTCTCACCAAAAGAGTCTGATGAAACTGGGGACACTTCCTGTTCTCTTTGTCTGATGAAAACCACGGGGGGATATTTCCCTTTCTTCTTCCCCTGTCTACAACACAGCATGTTCATATCCTGAGCTGCTGCCAACTCTTTCCTTAATATATTCAGTTTTTAGGGCGCTACAATACACACTAAGAAATATTAATGTTTATGTATACATAGCGCTATCTTCTCCCTCTCTCCTTGCATTATTTACTTCTGGACTCAGTATTGTGGACTTTATTTACTAGGAACTTATTGATCAAGTGATCAGGGTAATTTTATTGAAGAAACTAATTTTGCAGTTAGTTGCCAGTATTAGACAGAAATAGTAGGGTGGGTTGCTTTATTCACTTCATAGACAAATAAATTCTATGGGCAGGTTGTGACTAAATTTGCAGATTAAAAAAAAGAAAATAAAATAAATAAGCAATAAAAGCCAAGTTAGAAGACTTTAAATTCCCTGTAAAGAACCAAAAACACAAGTGTTTAGATGATCATACGCATCATAAGTAGTGAACAGATTGAAACATGACATTTACTCTGTGGGACACAGGTCAGATTTCCCAAAAATATCTAAAAAAATGTAAATTATTAATTGGTTCTTTATAATCAATCAAAAAAAAAAACAAGTGCAATGAGTCATGTTTCTTTAAAGGTACAACACAAATAACAGCTATGAAGTTTTATCAGGTTTTTCTGCTAGCATGGACCTCTTGCTAAGCTGCAGCTTTCTTGCACACTGCATCTTGCACCTTTAAGAGGAACAATGTTAAATCAGGGAGGAAACTCAAAAAGGCAGGAGACAAGAAGGAATCAGTGAAAAGTTATTTAGAAAAAAAAGGTGAGGAATGAGTGATGGGATGAAAAAAAACATCGTGAGGAGCAGCAGGGAAGGAGAGCAGGAGAGTGTCTTTGCCTGAGGCTCAGTTGGATGTGATAAAACAGAGGCTAGTTAGGAAAGCTCTTGGTAACCACAAGGTGTGTGTGTGTGTGTGTGTGTGTGTATAAAAACTCTTCACACCTTCCACTGCTATAATTATACCCCCCCCTCTCTCTCTTTCGCCATCAACCTCCCTCCCTCCTTAGCTTCAAACTATGCCAAGGGCTTTTACATTCACAGTTCCCATTCTGCTTCCTACTCTCTGTCACTTTCTCTATCTCAACCCTTCACACCTCCCACCAGCCTCTAATTATCAGATCTAAGTAGGTCCCCAAGAAGAAAGGGAGTCAGGAAAAAAAGGAGGGGCTGGGACAATCAGTGAGAGAGTTGATAAGAGAAATGAGAAGGGTCAGTGAGCTAGATAGGACGAACGACACCAGGCTGCATTTAGAGAGGTATAAATGAACGAGGTAATAAGCATTAGCATGACAGAGAATCGGAGGTGAGGTCAGAGAAAAACAGTGAGTTATAGAAAGGAAGAATGAGGGATAATTACACAGAGAGATGCCAGCTTGGTATTTCTGAAGTCAATGTTTATTATGTGGTTGTGATGAGTGTTGTTATTGACAGGTACTTTTCTCTTCCTAGTGCAGTCCTTGATTTCATAACTGTGAGGCTGTCAGTGGAGTTCCCAGCTTTACACACACCGGTACACACTAAACAAAACAAATCAAAACACAGCACATGAGCAGTTTTTAATGGTAATACATCTGGTACATTCAAGTCCTTGCACACCACTTGAAAATGAATCAATATCTGCTAGGTAACAGCAATAGTGTGCATATTTATGGAAATGAGCAAGTTTTCATAGAGAGATGGTTGACATCAATGTATCAAGGTGTGAATATGCATGTGCTCCTTGGCTATTTATTTTTCTTCAGTTGTTGGGGTTGAGATGGTGGGGAGCAATAATGTAAGCACTGACATTAGATCAACCTAACGGTGACATAAATCTCAACTGCGACGGTGAGCATCACTGCCAACACCATCAGCAGCTCACGCCAACTAGGGGATATATGTCTGTGTGTGTGTTTGTCCAAACCAATAGAAGCCCACTTGGCCTCAGGAAGAGCTGGCAATGATCACAGTGTGTAATACAAGTGTGTCTGAGAGTGTATGTGTACATGCAAACAGAAAAATCTCCTGTAAGTAGGTAGGAAAAACACAACTATATACACACGTGCTAGGATGTTAATTATGTTTTGCATCACAGATTTTTAATTGTTGAAACCTACCAATGATTTTTTTTCCTTCTTTGCTTTTCACAGATGTATATATATAAATGTATATGTATCAAAATGACAAGAATTAAGCCCTTTTTGACATTTTTAGTACGAGGAAAGACAGCTTGAAGCGTGTGCGTGTGTGTTTGTGAGAGAGAGAGAGGCAGCACAAAACTTTAAAACTAACTTTAGATTACATGACCAAGAAAGTCAGAGCTTGACAGTATAGAAAATTATTGAAGATTGCATTTTGAGGTTTTACATCTCCATGGACATTTTGCCATAAAAACAAATGATGCAAGACTTGCTGTTTGGGGTTGACATTTATTTTACACTGTAATAAGGTTCAAAGGCTGTATGCATGCATGTGTGTTAGTATGCACGCACTAAAATGTCAGCATGTATCAACCTTGGGTGTTTGATGGTGTAGGTTTTTAGATTTCAAACCTTTGTGTTACACTCAGAGGCTGCATGCACACACATCTTTTTCACGGTGTACAAAACCATGTTACCTCATCATCATATGCCACTATCTTCATCATCATATGCCACTATCTGTGTGGATCTCTGTTTTGAAGATACAGCTTGAGTCACCACGTTAAGTCATACTCCGGTGCTTCCCATGCCTTCATTTCCACAAACAAGATTAAAATTATTGTCCCTGTTGTTCAAGTGTATTAACTGGAAGAGATGTGATTAAAAATGGATTGCATCTCTCTTTGCTCTCTCACTCATTTCCATTCTCCAAATATGACCCCTCGTTCTTAGGAAAATGAGATTTGGAAGAGCAAACACCTCTTCTTTCCACTCCTCCACCACTGAACTCACTCACTCTGTGTGTCATTTATCTATAATGACTTTGTGAATAGTGTCACAGAGCGCTCCTCTCTCTCTTTCCCTCTCTCTCTCTCCCCCCCTCACCAAGCAGCCAACCAGTCAGTCACTCACTCAGCCTAACCCAATCAAGTGGCTTTTAATGAACTTCAAACAAGTGTTATCACCCAGTTCAACGTGCGCTATGCTTCACTCCCCCCCAGCTCCATCCATGCGGGGGCTCACCTTATCTGCTCACGTTCTTTTCGCTCTCTTTCCTCTCTCTTTGAGATGCTAAAGCTCTTCCTGTCACATACGCTTAATGGTATTTTTTGCCTCTTTCAGTCGCTCTGTTCTTTTGTTGTTCCTCTCTGCCATATTGCCTATTTTGCTGTCTCTATCTGCCGCTCTTTGGCAAAAACATTAAACATTTTGCAAAGTACTTAGTGAAGCGCTGTTCTTTATTTACTGTCTTTGACCTGCTTTACCACCCTCTCTCACCTTTCACTTCCACCTGTCAGTTATGTTCCTAGTCTCTTGTTTTTCCCCCAATTGTCCTCTCTTGGTCACCTCTGTTTGCCTGTGCTTTTTTTCTGTCCATCTCCTCACCTGTTCTCCTCTTTCCTCTCTCCTTCATCTTTCAGGCAGTAGGTGCTCTATATTTAGCCAGCTACTCACACCTGAATTGATTGGCTGTTAATTTTAGACCTCCAATTGCTAAGAGATTTGTGTCTCTCTCTTGCTCTCCTTTCTCTCTCTGCCATTCATTTTTACCTAATTACCACACAGGCAGAAAACAACATTTTTTATGCCCATCTGTGACAGCTTTTTTTCCACAAACATCACAAATGTGCGTCAAGTGGCTCTACAAACTGTGCAGCGTACAACGTCCTTTGTCCTTTTAAAATTGAATGAACACCTTCCAAAAACAACAAAACATGCAAATACAAACTGAGAGCTAATATTATCTATGTATAAGTGGCGTATTTATTTTTTTCATTAATGCTCCCCTCCTGTGGATAATGATAGTGGAGTACCTATTGAGCTGGCCCTTAACTCCTTGAATGTGAGCAGGTCCTGGGACTGTCTACCCACAGCTCAGCAGCAAATATAACAAATAAAAGCATGGACACAATGAAGTGGCTCCATCGTTAAATTTAAGTAATATTTGAGGATTGTTATAGCTGATGATCTATATGATTATGAATATTGGGTGTTGGTGTCTTAATGATATCTAATATAAAGCTGCCCAAACTATTCTCTCTCACTGATTAGGATTATGTGTTTGTTAACACATTTTTGCACAGACAAAAATTTCAGTTATGCATTTGTCCCAGTGACCCATCTTTCCTGCCTCTCTTCCAGGGTTGTCCCCAGCTGCTGCCTGCTGAAAGGATACTGGTGCCAGTCAATGTGGTGAAGCCCATCACTCTAAGAGCTAAGAACCTCCCTCAGCCCCAGTCTGGACAAAGGGGCTATGAGTGTCTGCTAACCATCCAGGGAAATGAGCACAGAGTTCCTGCCCTGCGCTTCAACAGCTCCTCAGTGCAATGTCAAAACACATCGGTGAGGGAGTGTGTGTGTTTTAATGTGTTTGTGCCTGTCTGTGACATACCATTATTGACTGCCACCCACCCTCACACAAACATAATCTCTATAAAGATGCCCCATTTCTATAAACTTTCCCTATAAAAGCATGTTTCAATCTTTCATGCACTGACTCCAGCTGAGAGAGTTTTGGTCTTCCACCCAAACAGCGGATAGATGAGATAAGAGCCTAACTTTGTCTCTCACACAGCCTTCGCTGAAATGATGCTTCATTCACTAACTGAATAATGCATTGACAGCAATGAAAGGCGAGCATGAAAAAGGCTTTATGCTATTCTTGATGCTAATCATCTGTTGATACAATAACATCCCATCTTCCTGTCTGTCTTCATCACTCTAAGTGTGTGTGTGTCAGTGCAGAGATGTCTGTGGGATTTGTGTGTATAATCACAGCACATTGCAAATATTGTACTTTGATTGAGCAGTGAAGGAGGGAAACTGTAATTTAGCACAAAATTATGATTCTAGCACCAGTACTCCAAGCTGCTAGTGTTAGAGAACCAATTGGAAAATAATCTCATCTTTGTGTAAAGTGTCTGGTTGTGAATTCATGGTGTGCATTTCTGTTGACTTTGTTTACAACCACCTGTTGATAATGCATTTTTGCATTAGAAAGAAGTGTTTTGATACCAGAGGCTTTTGGACTAGGTGATAATAGACAGTTTAAAGACTCTTGCATTCTCTGTGTTGTCTTTTTCCTCTCTCTGGTTGCCATGGTAATAGTATTTCTATGATGGGATGGAGATGAGCAGTCTTCCTGTGGAGCTGACCGTCATCTGGAATGGAGATTTCAGTATCGACAACCCCGCCCACAACAAAGGTAGAAACGCACACACACACACACACGCATGCACACACACACACTCTCTGACACTTGTGACTCTGTCAGCTCTTTCAATATAGTTCACACAGTATCATTGGACACCACACACATTTCACATGGTATCATTGGACACCACACACGTTTGGCCAACATAGTCTCCTGCAAACTCTCGCTTTTACACACTCGGTAAAGATGCTGCCTCCCCATTGTTGCCCTTGGAGCCCATCTCCATGGCAACAAGCGGGTGGTGTGCTGAGGTGCAGCATCCATTCCCTGATGTTGCCATGTAGAGTGGTTAACTTTAACACATCTTCTCTTACGTGTTCCCCTTGTACTCTAGGCCTCTCTTTCCTCTCCCTGTCCCTCTTGCTTTCCATCTTCCTGTCCCTTCACTCTCGTCCTGTCTCTCTCTCTGACTCTAAATTCCATTTTCTTACCTATTCTAAGTATTTTATTTCTTTTTCACTTATTTTCTCTGTCAACACCTATCGGAGGTTTAGCAGTGTCATTAGCCTCTATCACCACTGACTCTGTCCTTCATTTTATTTTGGTCAATCAGTGTGCTTCATTAGTATAAAATTAAGAAGAGCAATATTGACAAAACATGTAGATACAGCAGAACAAAAAGCCAAAAACATAACTAATATGATATGAATACTAGCATTAAATCTTGCTGCCTGAATATGTGTAAAGCAAAGAGTTAATCTAAGTTATGTTTCTTCGCCTGTTGTTTTTCTACTCATGTTATATGTGGGATGACAGCTCAGTGCTGAATTTTAAGCATTCAGGATTCAGCTGCTGAGCTTGACTCAGTTTGGCCACTGGCGATTCAGCACTGTAAGTAATTCATGCTGGGAAAGAGAAACAGCAGCATGTTGGGGGTTGTAGTTCTCTGACAAGCAAACAGCTCATTTTAACCAAAGGCAGTGGAGTCAGGCATAAAAAAAAGTATTGTAAAAATGATACGCCAAAATGACACGGTGCTTTAAGGCAAAGTTTGTAAAGTACTTGTATGTGGTTGTGTGCATGTGTGCCTGAGTGGAACGCAGTCTACAAAACGTATCCTTGAGCATGAAAGTAGAATCTAAGAAAAAGCAACAAAAGTTAGAGAGAGAAAGGAAGAGAGGGATATGCTAGAACTAGAGTGCTCTTCCCTCCTCGTATCTTTGTTTGCCTGTGGAGGAAGCGGCTCCTAGGGCATTTTTGATGAGCGGATCACACACATCTAATGGCAATTAAAAAGAAAATGGCTGGTCCGTTGCCATGGAGATGATATGTTAAATGTGTAGTGGGTGAGGAGAGGCAAGAGGCAGCAGTGTAGAAAAGTAAGAGAGAGAGAGAGGGTGGGAGGGAAAGGGAGAATGTAGAGATAATGATAGATGGGGCGATAATGAGACAAAGATATCAATAAATGTTTCTCATGATTTTCACTTTGTTTGTTTATATCTTTAATCTGCTCCTGAAAGATGTGCATAAATCACATTTTTGCTGTGTGTCACTTTTAAATGGATGTTTATCCTGCATTTGCAGGAGGTTTGCAAAGGTTGTTCATTTTTCTCCTCTCCTTCTCTCCCCATCATTGCCTTCTCCCTGCCCTTGTCCCTCTTTCGCTCTGTTTTCTTCTTCTCTTCCTGCACAGTCCATCTTTACAAGTGCGACGCCCAGCGTGGAAGCTGCGGTTTGTGTCTAAAGGCAGACCCCCTGTTTGGGTGTGTTTGGTGTAAAGGAGAGAACCGCTGCACCCTCAAGCAACACTGCCCCCACCCAGAAAATCAGTGGCTGGAGCATAATGGCATCAATAGCAAGTGCACCCACCCACGCATCACACAGGTGAGACACCACACACTACAAATACAGAACAAATGACCAAGCAATGGGCAGTGTTATGTCAGTGCTTTTTTTTTCAAATTTCAACCTAATGGCAAAATCAGCTACTATTTTTTTGAGGAAGGATAACTTTTTCACCTTTCAACAGTGCAGTAACACATCACATAAAAAGTTTCCATGATAATGATGTACAACAATCACAATTACAGCACTCACAGGAATTGGCACTTTCTCAATACTGCAAAGAGACTGCACAAAAACACTCAGATAACATGTGTTAGACCTAGTGAGAGACAAATCCTCCCCACTCTGGCTAGTTATCAATCAACAGCACAGATGTTTGTGCAGACCCCCACTTAACCTGATGTGCTACTGAAAAACACCAGCACCATGTGGGGTAAATAGACTTGACCTGTGCAAGACATATAAAAAAGGGCAACAGCAGAAGTGATCAGGGTCCGCAAGATGAAGGATAAGAGGACATAAGAGGAAAGATGGATGGAAAGCTGCCTGGATGAAGGGAGAGGAGGATGGATTGGGTTCACATGAAAGAGAGGTGGTGATTGATGATGAGACTGAGCCAGAATAGAGTCACATGAGGCTGAGGAGCTGAGAAAAGACCCCCTCGTTTCCCTTGCTCTTCAGCTCTCCAAGTGATGGATTTAAAGCTTTTCTGTGCATCTTTTGTTCCAAGGAGAAGATTTGGGAGCAGGTGGTCAGTAGGAAGAGAAAAAGGGAGGGAAGCTAAAAAAAGGAGGGGTGGGGAACCCCCTTTGTTGTCCTGGAGAGTTATGGGAAGAGGGATACAGAAATTGAATCCTCTCTACACTCTTCTCTCCCTACATCATCCTCCATAGATCAGCATCCACATAACTGTCTGACCTCGAGGAGATTCACGGGAAGCAACATCATTAAACCCATATATCCACAGATCATGTTAACCTCAAGAATTGTCAAATTTCTCCTGAGAGAATAGTCAGGCAGAGAAAAATTGACTTGAATCTTTGGACAGTGTTTCTCAGGAATGTAATGACTTTTAACTAAAAAAGGTAAAATATTTTTATTTAGGCAACATCAAATCACCTCCATGAGGAACCCCACCACCACCACTTAAAGAGTCTGAATCAGTCACATGCACTCTACCAATCCCCCACCTCACTGTTTGTCTTCACCTGGAGCAGTGGATTTATTCTTGGAGATGGGCCTGTATTTCTCCTTACATCCCTGAGGCTGCAGCAGGGACATATTGCAGCCTTCTCACGTCCCCCATAAAAACTGTCAGTGGGTGAGGAGTGAGGACTTTCCCAAGACAACCCAGGCCCTAATGCATTCTAATACGCTTCATTATAATGACATCTCCCATCAACAATATGAGAGGGAGAGACTCGCATAGAAAGATGAAAAGAGAAGGGGGAGAGAGGGAGAAGTGATTAAGTGTTTGCCTCTACCCAACCGTCAATTATCTTGTCAAAGTCACAAATCTAATCAACGCCTCATTGCATTTCTCCTCTTTTTTCTTTCTCCCTTGCATTCATTTGCTTCTTCCTTCTCCTTCACTGTTTCTCTTTAAGTTCTTCTTCCTCTCCATCGTGTGTATATTTGCTAATAAATGGAGAGCCACGAGGCATTGTGTGCAATCTTTTTAATTGCATGTATTGTAGCCCTTTTCCCAGAAGGCTTGTTTTTTTCATTAAGATATCAGCAGGGAGCCTTATTAATCAGAGACATTGAACCATGCTGATAACGATATCTCCCACATGACAGTCGCAGGACTTGTGTTGTGCATGACCTGGCTTGAGCTTGCCTCTGTTATTTGATTGGCTATGTTCTTTCAAGCCGAGCAAGTTCAATTTGTTTTAGCCCACTTCTTTGGAAAATAATCAAATAGTCGAATTGAAATCATTTGAAGCCAGTATAGTAGTAACTCGTAGACTATCATAGTATAACATACAACAGCTTGAAGCTGTAAGATAAAGCTGCGCACACTCACTCAGCACTCTACCTGTGAAAACCACAGGGTTCACGCTGCCGACTGACAATGAGAGGCACCATTAAAGCTGCCTGCAGCAAGCAGCCCAGAGGACTTCTCTTTGGCAGAGACAGATAGGGACTGACTGTTCTGTGTTCTTTCTAACATCCATCCATCTGGATGGGCCTGATGATGTGTATGCACACACGCTCTCACTGGCCAAAAAGTAATTGTGTAAGTAAAGTGTTGATAGATGTTAGAACAGCCTCATCAACAATGAGAGATGTTACTTATAAATCAAAGGACACAGTGATTACTGCAAAGATGTCACCCCATGCCAGGATTAAAGTTAATCTTATGTAATAGATTGTGATCTTCAGGGAACGCAGGATTGAGAAATGACAGGCCCTTGACCCACAGTCTTGGCTCTTTACCTATCACTGTAATCTGATCTGCCCCCTTACACTAACACTTGTCTCGTTTTATTCAAGTTCACCACTGTCTTCTTAACTCGTAAAGCTAATACACAGTATGGATAAGGGATTTATTATGATCCCTGTTTATGTATTCATAGCAAAAACGCTTTGTCCAATGTACTAATGCTTCTTAAGATAAAACAATCAGTATATATTTTACATTTCAACAGATCACCCCTCTCCGGGGTCCCAGGGAAGGAGGCACACTTGTGACTATCCGTGGTGAGAACCTGGGTCTGGAGTTCAGAGAGATTCAGGGTAACGTGAAGGTGGCTGAAGTGGATTGCACCCCCATACGTGAGGGCTACATCCCTGCTGAACAGTAAGACACATTGTACATTAATGGCAGAGTGTAAAACTTTTGACTGCTGAAATTCATAAATAACACATTCACAGAGTCATTCTCAACTTAGGCTTCTGTAGAGCAGTTAGGTAAGGCAGCAGTTCCTTCATAGTGGCTATTAATAGCACATACACTTACAATTACAAGCTGTAAAGATCTTCACTGCATAATAATTCACGAGTGTGTCAAGTATAGTGAACACATAATCTATGAGCATAGTCTGAGGAAAATCCTTCTCTGCTCTGCTTCCAATGAAAGCTTATTTAGCAGTTCTAGTCATCCATAGTGTGAGGCTAAATAAAGGAAAACAAGTACACAAGAGAGAGGTTATGACATGACAAAATAATGCTTAATATGTAGACCAGGTGTAATTTAAGTGTAATTTATTTAAGGTTCCTGCAGTGGCCAGTACAGCAGGCATGTATAGTAGGTGTGCTTCAGCACAGCACAGTACGTGCACCTATATTATCATAGAACCGCACACAAGTGCACAGAGCCCAGTAATGATTTCAAAAAGTTCAGGAGGTTACATCTAGTTGACATTTGAGTTTAATCCATAGCTTTGGCTCCTCACAGGTGCTGCCTGTCAAATTATTTAAAACTAGTTTAAAGTTGGCTTATCAACAGACCCAGTGCTTCTTCTGCTAAGAAAGAAAAGTTGTGTGCCAGCACTTTCTAAGCAAATGCTGAAGCAGCAGAAGATGTAGCTGTATTTGAGGTCATATGTAAAAGGATAGAGACTTTTTCCTTTTTCTCCCACAAGTTGGCAGTGCGCAGGAGGTGAAGCTGCTGCCAAATAATGCATTATTTTATTGCGGTATTAACACAGGTTTAGGTTCATTCATATTACAGGATAGGTATTCTGCTTTTGCTAGCAAGGCAAACTGGTTGTCTAAAGGGTTGTCTAATGCACATTTTTTTGCATGTTTCATATACAGTACATGCAGCTGTTTCCATATGCTTACATATTCTACGGTTGTGCCGCTGTGTGTTTCCAGGATTGTGTGTGAGATGGGTAAAGCAGAGATGAGCCAGTATACTGGGAATGTGCAGGTCTGTGTCGGGGTCGGACAGTGCAGACCTGAGTTTATGGCAAAATCCTCAAAATACTACTATTTTGTGGTAAGTGTGATTTTTAATATAATTGTATATACTTTATTAAATTAACAGGTTAAAAATTAGATTACAGAATTATTGTTTAAAGCAGCCATGCTGCACATGTCTTCCTCTGTATGTTAGCATCTTGCTGGTAGTCGGCCTGTGTTCTCACCTACTGTGTTAATACTGTATGAACATGTTGGTTAGTTGGCTGTGTTCCGACACGGTGTGGTTGTTTTTTCTTCTCACCAAGAATCTCCCTCACAGCTGTTCTCATGTTCGTATCAGCAGTGGGATGTGACTGGCAGTCACAAATGAGCAAAGAATGAGGAAGAAACCATGAACACATAAAAAACACACATTACACCCTTGCTGCGTTCTTTGCACACACCCTACACACAGTCTGAAATAAATTTGCAAGTATCGCCATTATGTGCTCATTCCATTTTTTTAACGCTATTCATTAATGGGTGCCGGCCAAGGTTTATTTCTCAATGGGCTCCCTGCTCAGGATTATATGATGTTTGGTCCAGATGTCACACTACACAGCAGGCTGGAGATGAGATTATAAGAAGGCTAGATGAATTAAAGGAGGATTTGCTCTATGCCCAGCCTCTGCTGCACTACATCATCTGCTGCTGTGTCACCTAAATTTCCACTTTAGTAAACTGTACTTTAGGTGGGATCAGTGAGTGCAGCTAAAGTATATAGAAAACACCTTCAACCCTTGTTAGTGAAATAAAGAGACCATTGTACTTTTTTAAACAGTTTCACTTTCATAACTTGTGTCTTTTTTATTTGCCTTGATTTCTGATTGACCTTTGACCTGTGACACTTCTTCCAGATCCCACGGATTGCCAGCCTGAAGCCCAGTCGAGGTCCAGTCTCAGGAGGAACTGTTGTCAACATCACTGGCAGCCACTTTGATGCAGGGAGCAATGTGTCAGTAATGTTTAAAGACCAGCCCTGCACTTATCTGAGGTACAAGCCAGAGCTGACCCTGTCAATCACATGTAAACAGTCAATTAAGAGCTCAACCAGAGCTGGTCACACTAAAGGATCTAAACCTTTTAATGTAATGTTTTAATCTTTGCTCAATTTAGGAGGGGCGGCCAGTGGCTTACATGTCGGACCCATGCTTCCCTGCACGGCTATGGAAATGTGTCTGTGTCTGTGAGCATTGATAAGGCCCACCTCCAGAAGGATCTGCAATTTGAATATGTGGAGGATCCCACCATCACTAAGATAGAGCCTGAATGGAGCATCTACAGGTATGTTAGGATGCCCAATGATATCTATTCACTTAGATAAAATACTACAAAATAAATGTTAATTTTTGTATCAGGTGCCAAAACTAATGTCCAACTTTTTTATGTTACTCTAAAATCACTATGATCTATCCCATTACCCTTGATGTCAACCTCCTATGTTCTGTCTCTCAGTGGACACACTCCAGTGACAGTGACAGGAACTAACCTGGACATCATTCAGACCCCACTCATCAGAGCCAAATACAAAGGCCATGAGACACTCAATGTAAGTCAATGCAAAGGCAAGCATGTGGTCCTCAAAGTCCCTTTGTCCCAGCGAGACTTCTAATTCTCTTCTTTTCCCAACTTTACCATCACTAAATTCCCCTTTTAGGTAAAGAGGCATAGCAGGGCATAGACAAATTCAACAGTGTTCAATAATACAGGCTAATGTAACTGATCTCCACACCCGTGAAACAACAGTGAAGTTTTGACACTGATCTAAATACCACAGTGATTGGCCCTTATCAAATTTTTTTACCCTCTATTCATCCTTTTCCCCGGGGAGGATAGATAAACTCATACAAGGGTCTGTGTGATCTCACTGAAAGAAGAGGGAATAACAAAAGGCGGTAATGCTATCTTCATCGTCCATTTGAGCATGACCTTGTCGTACGTTTAACATCTGTGCTCACATGTGCCTGAATTGGGCATTGTGTCTCAAGTTAAAGTTTGCCAGCATTCTGCTGTCTCGGCCTGACACAGCTCAGCACAGAATAAGAAGAGAAGACAGAGTCAGAAAGAGTATGTTTAAATTAAATCCGTCCACAGACAGGAGTTTTGGTGTCTTCCTTTATAGTAACCTACCTGCACCCCAGTGCAAGGTACATCTCATTGGTATCCTTAAGACCATGGTGGATTTGTCAAGTTTGATGTTCAAGGAGCCAATTAGAGTGACAGGTTGTCGTTTCACTGACTGCGTGTCAGAGGTTACTGTTGAAATGTGAAGTGTCTGTGAATGGGACGAAAATGTCGCGAACGAGGCCTGTGCTGGTGGTAGATTTGTCAGTGTCTTGACAGACAGAAGGGAATGAAGATATAAGGGGTAGCATAAAAATGAAAAAAGAGCATATAAATCTTGCTCTTAATCAAGTGAAAAGAAAGAATTTGAATGGCATCACTTGTCAAATAAAAGAGCAATGACTCTTGTCTTTGCTCTTTTATTTGACATGTTCAAAAAAAACAAGACACAGCAAAACAGGTGGACGAGACATTGTAATTGAGCCGGAAAGTGGTATAGAGAAGGACGAGTGAAAGTGAGACTCTGTCAAAGAGAGGAGAGAAGATCACAGGGAGGAATAACGTGATGAGATAAAGAAGTGATGAGAGGCCAGGGTCTCTGTGGAGGGTAATGAAGGAAGGAGTAAGACCTAGTTATCAGTCCTGAATCTTCACACCTCAAAGCCTGATTGCGGTGAGGCTGCACATGCTCCCTGACTGCACCTCATTTAGTGGCTGCCTTTGAGTAAAATACTCCAACAGGTTCTGCTTTGCTCTTTTTGAAAGGGAGGGGCCTCTAGTTTGAGTGAAAAGCACACGTGGGACATGAAAGACTCATACTGATGACTGTTGATGTAGTATTTAATGAACGTATAATCCATATTTCTGTATAAATGCATTCATTTGAAGAAGATACTGTCATAGTAAATCTCTTCTTTGTGTGTATCCTGCAGCTGTGCCAGGTACTTAGCCCTACGTCCATGCTGTGCCAAGCCCCAGAGCTGCCCATCAGCCTTGCCAGGCAGCAAGAAGTACCCGAAAAACCAGACGAGTTTGGCTTTAAGTTGGATGATGTGCAGGCTCTGATGGCGCTCAACAACACCAACTTTATCTACTACCCCAATCCTGAATTTGAACCACTGAGTGTGTCAGGAGTGCTGGAGCTTAAACCTGGATCACCCATAATACTTAAAGTAGGAATATCTGCATACACACTAGACGTTTAATGATTCTGTTCAGCACTACCTCAAGTTAAACACTAAATATTGAATGAATGAATGAATGAATGCCTTTCTGCAGGGACGCAACTTCCTACCACCTACCAACAGTGGAAATGGAAAGCTGAACTACACTGTTCTGATTGGTGAGAGACCCTGCATGTTAACAGTGTCAGAGACCCAGCTTCTGTGTGAGTCACCCAACCTGACGGGTCGCCACAAGGTCCTGGTGAGTGACACGGCACAAACTTAAAGGCAAAAAGAGACAGATATGTGGTAGATTGGCCAGCTAATGCAAAGCAGGCAGACAGACCTACAAATCGATTGACAGTTTCACAGACAGACATTCCTCATATTGCTTTCTATACCCTTTTCTCTCATCCACTCCCAAACAGACTTTAATCCAATCAGCTGTGTGGTTCCTGTTAGTGGCTACAAACAGACAAAAGACAAACAATAAGAAAGATCAGGGCCCCGGCAAACTCAATAAAGATTCCATTTGTGGCTTTAAGAGGGACCACTTTGAACAAAGTGTCTCCTGATGTTACCACCTGAAGCCAGCAGCACAGAAAGACAAAGACACATTACTGTAAAACAATTAGTAGATGCAGAAAAAACAGAAGAGTGTACACATTGCAAATCAATATCTGTCTGTCTGAGCTTGATTTAATGGTCACAAAGGTTTTGCAGACCCAAAAGTGGTAGAGCATAATTCAGTGTGGGGTTGATTTGTATTTCTTTCTTTCTCTTAAATGGGTCAAATATTGAACCTCTTCCAAGTGCAATTGCTGAAAAGAAGGCTCTCTCTTTATTAAAAAGTTTAAAGAATTAAAAAGTGTGTGCACAGTTCATGCATGTAGTAATTATAATCTTTCATTTAATTTTTCTTCATCACAAGGCACGTGTGGGTGGTATAGAGTTTTCACCGGGTGTGGTCCACATCACATCCGACAGTCCACTCAGCAGCACAGCAATCATTGGCATCGCTGCAGCCGGTGCCCTGCTCATCCTCTTTATTGTGATGGTGCTCATTGCCTACAAGCGCAAGTCTCGTGAGAGTGACCTGACCTTGAAGAGACTGCAGATGCAGATGGACAACCTTGAGTCACGTGTGGCTCTGGAGTGCAAAGAGGGTGAGTGGTTGATCTTGATGGGAAATGCAGTAAGGTGTATTCATTTTCAGTGTTTCTCTCTGAACACACTAGTTCACTTTGCTGCATTAGTGCAAGAACAAAATCCTAAAAATCTTATGTGCTTTATCAGCTTTTGCAGAGCTGCAGACAGACATCCATGAGCTGACGAGTGATCTGGATGGTGCAGGTATCCCCTTCTTAGACTACAGGACCTACACCATGAGGGTCCTATTTCCAGGCATTGAGGAACATCCTGTACTGAGAGACCTAGAGGTATGATTGAGCAAGTGCGATATTGGTACAATGATGAGCAACTTTGTCTAAATTAGTTAAACATAAGGGTCAATCTTTGATGTCCATCAGCCAGCAGGCAGAAAGTTGATCCTGGATCCTCAACTGCTACATCATCATAATGAAGAAGTATACAAGCAATTTATAAAGGAAATACAAAAATATTAAGATTAATAAAACAGGAAATGGAAGATAAAAACCAAATTGATCGTGATCAAAGAATACTGTGGTTCAAATGCATTTGTGAAGACACCTAGAACTACAGGAAGTTGTTCTGAACAAGTGTATGTATGTAGCCGTTATCCAGTCTGCATCAAATGACAACTGCAATGCAATTAGCCTTGTTTGAAAAGAGCAAAATGAGCAAGCAAATTAACAATGTGGTGGGTCACAGTGGGTGAAATTGACGCCAATGTTGTTTTGTGTTGCTGTCGGGTAAACAAAAGCCTTTTGACAGCCAACAACAAAAACAAAACAAGGCAGTCCTGAAATCAGGAGTACGCTCTCATTAATGACTCTTAAAGATATGAGACCCTGCACTGTTTTCTCTCTCCACCTTAAAAGCAAATTAATAGTCAATCAGAGGAAGAAAAAATATCAAGTCATTTATCCCCAGTGGTGACAGTGATAGACAGCCATAATTGAGCAGGTCGTCTTGTTCCATTAAGAGAATGATGGACCCCCATTTCACTGCCTTCAGGGTTAGCCACTCTATCCCTGATGAGAATTTCCCCGTAATAAGCCATATTAATTATGTTTTAATTGGTATAAATATCGAACTGTATGAGGAATATATTGTGGAACAGGGGCCTAATGAAAAAAGCAGCAGGCTTGTCTTTGACCGTTGATGGCAGCTTAATTGTTATTGATGGGTCGGATAATTTAAACTCAAGTTTTTGACTGTGTGCTGTGGAGAGGTAGAAATAGCACTGGTGCCTCCTGGGTTTACTGAAACACTGAGAAGTTTTTTCACCACAGCAATATTTAAAAACATCAGGTGCTCTGTAAAATACAGTCTGTCATGTGTCAGCTCAAGGAGGCTGACTTCTTGACATTTTGTTTGTTTCTTACATTTGTTAAGGTTAAATCTTAGCAGTCAAAATCACTTTCTTCTCTTTTTTAAACAATTTTACTTAACTTTGATTCACAGGTAGTACTCCCCTCTTGATCTTTACAGTAACAGATTACATCAAATCAATTATTACTGTTTTTTTTTAGGAGATTGTACGAAGGTTATGACATTTGGCTCTTTTTATGCAGTGTATTTTCAGTGTTTAACAAAATAACACAACAGCATAATTGTTACCGGCTCTGTAACCCACAAAATAGACAGGATATATTAAGGGTGGTGAAAAATTAGTACACATTTATGCACTTGTATTCAGTCAGGCATGTGTACTGTACATGCACAAAGAAATTCCAACACTGTGCACACACTGTCACTCTGTATGAAATTAGACTTGCAACTTAACAATAGCTCCCAGCAGATTACAAATACCTCCAGGAAAGGTAAAAAAAGACAGAACATATGCGGGTTGACAGCTGCATTGGGTGCAAAGACATGCTGTCTTACCATGCGTGCTCTTGACAGATACAAAAAAAAGAGAAAATAATCTGCTTAAGTGCCTTTTATGAAAAAAAATGGAGAAGCATGTGTCGCAAGTTACTAGTATAAATGCTGCAGGGATGATCTGGGCTCAGACGAGGGGAATTCACATCACTGCACTCCCCCTTCAAAGTGCCTTAGCGTTGAACACAGTGCCATCAAAATAATAAACATTCCCTGAAGAGGCTCACTGTTTTCTTGCCTCTTCTTTATTCTCAACCTTCAGATGAAGAATAACAAAGGCTGGAAATGTTAAACTACCCATCTCCCTATAGATTCTTCCTTTTTCTTTCCCTTATTTCCATCCTTACTGAAAGATGGATCTATTAACTACTAATTGCACTTTTAAGTAGGGAATATATTAATCAATCCATTAAACTTTATTTATCACTGCAGGGACTTTCATTCACTGGTATCTAAGAATCTAATCTAAAAATACTGTTAAAGAATCCTTCATGCAAAGATTAAAGCATTGCTCAACATAGAGGCAGAGGGATAGTATTACTTTCATAACCCATGATTAATTAGGTCTACATGTCATCACCTTGAATAATCCACACCAAATTTGTACTTTTCTCTTTCTTGTTATTTTTAATGTGTTTGACTAAGTGAACATTTCTTCTGTTTCCTAACAGGTGCCAGGGTACCGCCAGGAGCAAGTGGAAAAAGGGCTGAAGCTCTTCGGCCAGCTCATTAACAACAAGATCTTCCTGCTGTGTTTTATTCGCACTCTGGAGGCCCAGCGAGGTTTCTCCATGAGGGACCGTGGCAATGTGGCCTCACTCATCATGACAGTGCTGCAGAGCAAGTTGGAGTACGCCACTGATGTTCTAAAGCATCTGCTGTCTGACCTCATAGATCGCAACCTCGAGAGCAAAAACCACCCTAAACTGCTGCTTCGCAGGTAATGAGTAGGCTCAAAAAGCAAGTTCAGACTTTACTAGAATCAAACAAGTGTCCAAAGCTTCACAGCTGGTAGGGACATTTTTCCTCTATATAAGTCAGAGGCAACAGTCCAACTCAACTTTCTCCTTTTTTTAAATCTTTTTCTTTTTTCTTCAATAACCACCACACATAATTAAACCTTCGCCAAACCCTGGTTTGTAATATTCTTGGTTAAAGAGAACAGCAGTTCTGTTCTGGTTACTACTCTTTACTATCAAGGACTGGATATGCCTTTCAGTGTTCCCTATCTGTGACATGGTTGGATTAACTCCTGTGACCTTGAATCGCTGGCTCCGTCTCAGAAACACCACAGCGCATTGCCATGCACATCATTAGCAAAAATAATTATGATTAATTAGTAGTGGATCCAATTTCAAATAGCTCAAGAGGAACTCATTTATGAAAAAGGGGAGAAAGTAAGACTGTGAAAAGCCAGCACTCTGGCACAATCACAATCCTCCTCTGGATTTGTAGTCAAAGCTTTAATGGCATGCACTTGAACACAGCACTGTATGTGATTATGCTTCCTGCCTGCGGTGTTTGGTAAATGTGATGATTATGGTTACTTGGGTGAGCCGGATTCCTCACAGCTGCTGTGTATGTGTGTGGTGTGTGCATGCCTATCCGTACACATGGTATTAGATGTGGTTCTGCTCAGGCGATGTCAGTCAAGACTTGACACCCTCAGATAATTTGACAGACAGTCATAAATGAAGTTGTCTATCTCATTTCAGATCTGATTGGCCTTCTGGCTAAAAAACACACACATTTCTGGTGTCTGCCGGTAAATACATACACACAACAAGAATGTGTAGACAGGAGGGAAATTATTGCTGTTTATTGTACCGTCCAGAAGACAGTGGGCATATTCACCTCATGAAAGCCTGTTTAGACTCTGCCTGGCGATGCAGAGAGAGATTATTGCTGTCTGGGCAGGAGGCATGATTAATTGCAGCCAGAGCTCACCAAGTATGGCGCAGCCACTAAACAAAGGAGTAACTGCTGATCCTGGCAGCAGATACAACGTAAGAGATGGTGCATACAGCACAGACAGGGAGAAGTGCTCAAGGACAACTGAGACACTTAAAGCTGTGTCATCCGATGTGGAAGATGACTGCTGAGGCATGGAGGCAAGCCGTGAGATCAGCTCTTTGAACCACAGCATTTGTTATGCAGTTAATTAGTCATTTATTTCACGTTGGAGTTTGATTGAATTTAGGAATTTAGAAACAGTGGAAAGATCAACACACTAGCAACCCTAAATACAACACACCCTGCTCTGTGTCACACTTTATTCGGACATTCCCTCCATGATGACAAGTGAGAGGGAAAACTTGCCATCACATTGAGCCAGCACTGCAGGGAGAGCACGTGTTTACAACAAAATCCACACCCAGTTAGATTTCCCATTCGTCACACACATGATTGTGATGGCCACTGATCAGACTATCTTCATCTCCTTCCTCCTCCTCGGATGCGCTTATTAGTCCTTCAACAACCCAGCATGCATTTCAGATGTGATGAGGCAGTCTGAGCAAGCTCTGCCACCCTGTAGTGTGGGCTGACTGGTGTGTCCTTGGTTAGCAGCTTAAAATAGCCCAGATATATACAGTGGGCACGAAGCTGTGAAGTGAAGATGAAGCTGAGAGTATTACCCCCTACCCCTCTATCCTTTCCTCCTTTTAATTTGTTCTGCTCTTTTCTGTCTTTTCCCATGTTTACTCATTTTACATGTTATCCCCCTCAGTACCTGCTCACTGCTCTTTCTTCTGTCTTTACTTCTCATGCTTGTGTAACAACACCACTATGCTTATCTCTCTCCCCCTCTTCTATACTCACTTGCTCGATGTATATTCCCAGCGCTTCCTCCCCTCCTTGTCCCCCCCACCCCCCCACCCCTGTTTTCTTGATTGCTAAATCAATGCTTAAAATGTGTGAGCAGGGTGTCTCTGGCACAGCATCTGAGTACGGCTAGCCACTGCCTTCTCTTCCAAGAAATCTGAATGTGTGTGTGTGTACGTGCATGTGTGTCTCTCTCTACACACACAAACTCACATCCTTCCATCTGTCCAATCTCAACCTGTGCTGAAGCACAACCACCAGGCAAGCTAACTAACGAGAGCCTTCCACAACCATCTGTCGCATTCCTTGCTGCATTTTCCTCCTTTAACTCCTCTCTTCGCTTCGTTCTTCCATCTCTCACTTGTTTCCCCACCCCGCTGTCCCTTCCTTACATCATGCAACCTCTCTGTAGCATTAAGTTTAGTTTGGCTGCAGTTGATGTGTCAAAATAGCAGTTTTGATTTTGGTCAAAGATGTAAACCCAATATGTTCATGCGTTAATCACAACATTGCTTTGGAAACCCCTATCATCAAAGAGGTCTAAAGCCACACCACCCCCACCCTCCCCGGTAATAAGGATATTTTTGTGTAAGTAATCGGTTAGATTAGAATAAATGTCAGAACCGCAGCTTGCGAAAGCTAGTGTCAGAAGCTAACATCCACAGTTTGACACACATGAAGACCAATCTTCTTGGAGCTGCAGTGGGAAATGGTTTCTGATTGTTGCATGTACTGATTTAACAAGTAGCTGATGACAAGGTGAAGTTACTTGTATCTCTCTTGAAAGAGAGGAGCCTTAAAAACCTAAAACGTTTTCAAGTATTGCTTTCATTGCAGAGGGTCATCAAAAATCAATGGAAGTCATCTCCTGATGTCGATGAGAATGGTAGTAATGTGAATTGGAAGCTTTGGCCTTGGTTGCCTCGGCCAAAAATTTACACCTATGTAAGATTTTGGACCAAAGTCCAGACCACCTAATTAAAGAAGAGGAAGAGAAGTAATGAAGCATGGATTCTCATCAGCCCTACCGTTGTAATCAGGGACTTAAAAAGGGTCTGCTCTAGATCATTCTCTCTTCCCACTGCCCCTCTGACTGATTGAAGGCGAGCCTGGCGATGCAGTTTTTTGTGTTTTGATTAGTGTCAAGGAGAGGTTTGTAAAAAAAAGAAGATTGTTAGGAAGTTGTAATACCAAATGTTAGTCAGAGAGTCATTTTTATCCATTTTCCCCACAGAGTATGATGTGATTGAGAATAAGCGTAAGCTTAAGTGGTGGGGCTGTGCCAAGACTTTTTAGTACTGCAGGGTTAGCACATGCTGCCAAACACACACACAATAAACATCAGCACACATGCTAATTTCTGAATACATACGCAGTGGGATTAATTTGTGCTTTTTGCACACTAGCCTTAGAACAACCTCACACTTGTCTAGTCACATGGGCACACACAAAAACACTATTGGAAGTGAATAAGGCAAAGGAAGTTTAAAGAAAACAGGAAGGCCAGAGTCAGCCAAGCCATTTATTCTTTTCTTTATTTCCTTTTTTCACTGCTCTCTCCCTCCTTCCGTCCCAGTGCACCTCCTCCTTTCTCCATGCTCCTTTCATCCCTTTGATAGATGGGATACATTTGTGGAAATGGAGAGGATTTGGAAGTGTGTATGATTACAGGATCCAGAATAGTGCAGCCAGAGGGAGGGAGGAAGACAGCAAGGACACATGAAAGAAAAGATGAAAAGTGACCTTGTTGACCCTTGGATCTGTGGACGGAGGAAGGGCGGGAGAGGCGGCAAAATGAAAGTGTGGGCACAGCGAGTGGCAGGAAGTTAATCCCCCCCAGGTGTTGTGCCAGTGTTGACAGGGGTGTACCAGACCAACCAACTGGCACAGCGGACATCACCCCCCCCCCCCCCCCCCCATGGCTCACTGTGAAGCCCCTTTAAGAGCCTGTCTGAATAGTCATGGGTGGGAGGGCTGCAGGTGGCAGCCGAAACACTAGGGACGAAATCTACACACACACATACAAGCGGGTACAATGGACACTAATCCTGAAATATTGATGCCTATGGTAGTTGTTCATTGAAAACAGAAGCAGGGGTGTGTGGATGTGCATTTTTGGTGTGCTGCCAGATTACCCACACACCCCTGCTGCTGGCCAGGAAGGTTGTTGTCAAAGGATATCCGATCTCCTCCTTCCCCCCTTGCCATTACCACTACTGTTGTTATTATGTATGCATATTAGTCATTCACATGGGCTCACTCACACTGCTGGCCCAGGTCAACACATACACACAAATGCAGACACGCACCATTTTGCCACACCAGTGGAGCATGGATGCCAGGCAAAGAAAGAGAGGGAGATATATTCATTCACTTTCTATTGTGCCCGGATCGAGTGTTAGTCCAGTGAATAGGCAAGGGAGCGCTTGATAATGAGGCCAGTGTTATTACAGAGCCGCTCCAGCCCCTAACGACATCAATCCACTGGGATCAAATAAAGGCTTTTAATTGCTTTGCCTCATATTAAAATCCCCGCCACTGTAGACGAGCTGCCCTTGGCGTGCCTGAGCATAAAAGCCAGCCGAAAGATTGTCTGAAAGGCCATCATATAGAATGTGCAAAGCCCTCTCTCAGTTCACGTCTTTGCAATTATGTTTGTGTAGCGAAAGCTATTTCATTAGCAGCAGCCATAGTTTTTAGCAGAATGTTTGACAAAGGCATTGAATATTTATGATGGTAATAAGAGCATGAGGATCATATGTTCATTATGTGCTTTGTGTTCGTCTGTTTGCAGGACTGAGTCTGTCGCAGAGAAAATGCTGACCAACTGGTTTACTTTCCTCCTCTACAAGTTTCTCAAGGTAAATCTTCAGTTCTGCTCGCCATAACTTAGTGATCACTGCCACTACTTTACAGGACACTTTTTAAAGGCTAAACCAGCCAACCCCTCTACCTGTGAGTCAACAAAATGTCAAAATCATCCTGTTTTTCTCCTCCATCTCTGCAGTCATTCCTTTATTGCAGCTGGGAGGAAAAAATATAAACAATGATAAATTGCCAGTCCCCTCTGTTTAATAAGCAGCAGTGTTTTGAAGAGACGATGGGAAGGCATTTCTTTACCCATTAGACAGCAAACCTTCCCCAAAGTCCTGCATCATTTCAACTAAGTTTATATATAGAACACTTTTCTTAGAGCTAATGAAACGTTATTATTTTAGTACATGAAGTTTGTAAGTCTTACTCAGCAACATAGAAGCAAGACAGTTTGAGAAAACAACAACCACAACATTTTAGATCAATCTTTTTTCAGACGTTATTAAGCTATGCTGTCAGGGAGCAGAGTGCAGAAGTGGTTTGAGTTTCCGTACTCCATCCAAACCTCTTCAAATCTCATTGCAGGAGTGTGCGGGCGAGCCTCTCTTTTCCCTCTTCTGTGCCATCAAGCAGCAAATGGAGAAAGGCCCCATTGACTCCATCACAGGAGAGGCACGCTACTCGCTCAGTGAAGACAAGCTCATCAGACAACAGATCGACTACAAGACACTGGTAAGGGGTTCACCTGCCCAGGGGTCCAAGGGCTAAAAAGGGACACTTAATATGCTTTCAGGGACAAGAGGAAAAAGTAGGGGTGGTTATGGTTGGACAGTCATGAGATGCGCAACAGGATACAAAGTATGTCGTTGTCACGCTTGACATACAGAGGGCACAGAAGTGGCGACCTCACTTCCTGTTCAGACTGAAGCTGTCAAGTAAGAAAGCGGGGCTTAGAATAGACTATGCGTGTGTGTGTGTGTGTGTGCACCAGCAGAGAGGTGATTCTTCTGGAACCTCTCATTTACTGCCCAAATCTGTTATCTTCCTCTGTGAAGTGACTGTTACAGCAGAGAGCTCTCAGACATTGTTTTGTCTCTCTGCGTTTCTGTCTCGGTGAAGAAGCGAAGAAAGTGAAAACTCTTTGGAAATATGCTTCATATTCCTGATACTCATTTAAAGTTGTGCAGAGGACTTATAAAGTCGACTTAAACATTTTTCATTAAACATGATGCATATAAAAATGATAAGATCTTATTTATGTAATATGTTTTTATGTTCATCTTGTGTAATTCATGTTTTTCCACCAACACCCAAAGGCAGTGAAAGAACTGATAATAGATTATAATTAGCTGTTCAGCTCATCAGTTCAAGTAGCACATTAATGTCTCTTTTCAAGCTTAAAGGAAGATGCAGTTTCCATGTTGAATGATCTTTTTTTTCAGCTTCCATTCTCTCTCAGACCCGTTGGCGACTTTAAAATTATTATTATTACCACAAATCCACATTGCACTCACCATAACACAACACACATGCCTGCTGTCTAGCAAAATGAAATGTGCATTAGATATTTCACAGCACATATAGTTCAGCTTAGTATGCTTGCCTGTATTCCTAGAAAACATCCCTGCTACGTTTCTGCTACAGGTGGTGAACTGCATACACCCAGAGAATGAGAAGAGCCCAGAGATCCAGGTGAAGGTGCTGAACTGTGACACCATCAGCCAGGTGAAAGAGAAGATACTGGATGCCATCTACAAGAACGTCCCATATTCACATCGCCTAAAGGCCTCTGACATGGACCTGGGTATGAATCTTTGCTTTCTCTTGCCGGGCTATTGAAGGTGTATTTTTCTGTCGATAATGGAATATGAGTGTCTCCACAGTTCAGGGTTGTAGCTGATGAGTGGTACTCGTATACAGCTTCTCAGAACACATTCACCCTCGCAATCATCCCTATCCATATGCCTGGAGAAAAAAAAAGGCTGAACTTAGACATTCATTGATTTTTTTTTTTGATTTTTTATTTTTTTAAAGGCTTCCTCACACAGCTCTGCTTAAACAGCGCAGGTCCTCTTAGATATAGAGAAGTAGCTTTCTATCAAATCTCAGGAGATTTGACTTCCTGGCTCAGTTGGCTCAGATGTCTGAGGTTGGTCTCTCCACTCCCCAAACTACCCATTGATCGACTTTCTTGTCGACTAGTGTCTGAGTCAGATGATTGATCAGCTAATCAATTGAGATGCTTAGTGATCTCCTCCCAACAAAGTCTTTCTTTCTTTCTTTCTTTATTGTTAATTACTACAATAAGCTATCGCTATGAGAAAAGGCAAAAAGCACAGCAACACGTTTAGCAATCAGGGGTTTTGGTACACTTTGTCCACACACAAATGCACCGAAGCATAATATTATTATTCACGATTGTTGGTTTGCCAATACCTACAGGCTGTGTTTTTACTGTGCACTGTGATTTTTATGGTTTAATATCGCCAGATGGATTTTTCCTAGTGTGATGGTAATGGCTTATTTATAACCAACCCCAGATCTGAGATGGACATACCACAGGGAATCTGTTTGCAAGATAACTAAGTGAAAAAATTGGTTTAGCCTTTCGACGACACTCCTGTATGAAATTGTTTTATGGCCCCCTTTGGGCAGGATGTGTTGTTCCATTATTGTTTTATTATGAAAGGGAATTGGAAATTGGAGTTAGCTGGCCACTTGCTCTATATGAGAGAAAAATGAGTGAAAGCAGACTTGCAAGAGAACATGTGTGTGGAATTAAATGTCAGTCTTGTATTTACAGTTACATTGCATCACAGTTCTCTCCTAATAATGAGTCCATTAATAAACAGAGAGCACATGTTGGACATATCCTTTTATGATGGTTTTTTATTTGCAAGTCATTCTGGTGTAATTAGGATTTCTTGTTTTTTCATTTTTATGTTGATGGTATTTATTCAGCTAGAACAGGTTGTTCATTTGTTCTGCGTGTACAGGTAATGCCAGTGGCTTGCGTGATTTCATGACACACGCCCCACACTTATTCACAGACTGATTGCAATGGCTGATAAGGATAATGGGATTGTGGCAGCCCTGTCCTGAGACAGATTGGCCAGGAGTGTTGTTATCCCCGGTATTGTTTTTAATTCTGCTATTGCACCAGGGAAGATAGAGTCAGGAAGAACGGAGCTAGAACCTGTGTGTCTGTGTGTGTTTTTTAGATTATTGTGTGTATGTTCCAGTAGTAAATGTATGTCATGCATCTCCGTGGAATACAACAGTCACCTTCAGCCTTTCTTTTCACCATCAGCTTCCATTCACTCCCCAAAGCCCTTATCTTCTCAGCTGTTGAGTCCATAAAGCAAGTCTCACACACACAGGCTTCTCTTCTTACTGATTAGAGACCACTGGATTTGGGAATAGGAGTGATCCCAGTTTGTTGTGTGTGTGTGTGTTTTTAACGGGTTTATTCTTTTATCTATTCCTCCCTGCCTTCCATTTTTTCGCTCTCTGTTTTTTTGTTTGTTTACTGAGCCTTGACTGCAGACGGGCGCTCATTTGCATCTTTATAGGAAGATGTACTGTATAGACAAAAACAACAGGAGAATCTTTATTTCCTGCAGATTTTTTCAGATGCTAACACAATTCTGGTCGATCCTCTGAAGACAGGCCTCATCATGCGCCACAGTGATTGTCGCTTTGTTTTCCTGTTTGTGATCCGAATAGAAGATGACAGTGGCCGACGCACGTGGGAAGCTCAGCAAGGAGCACAGGCACAATAACGTATTCATAAAGCCCATGATGTCTGCAAAAAGAACAGAGGAATCATCTGCCTGTTTGTTTTCTAGATAGCTCTCTTTTTTCACTTATGATAATGTTGCTGGGGATTGTGAGATGTTTCTATCGCTTTTGTTTTGTGCTGAGGTTGCATTGATATGGGAGGCCTGGTGTATATGTAGTGTAGATGTAAAGTGATTGTAAGGTCATGTAATTGCACTCCTGTCGTATATATGCAGGACACTGTCATAGGTGTTGGAAGATGAGATGAGAAAAGAATGGAAATCAGTTTATAGTCTTTCTGTGTGCGATTGCGTATCAGAGTCTGGTCTGCTAGCATTGCCATTCCGAGCAGCAACAATAAGAGCAGTTAAGGAAGTGTTTAGAAGAAAGGCTGTAAATGGGGAATGTAAAGCCTGATGCTTCAGATGGAAAAGAAAGGGTACCAGCTCTGTGCATGCAACAGTAATCACACCCATTGATCACACCAATAAAAGAGATGAAAATTTGTGGGAGAGAAATGGGAGAGCTTCGTTCTAAAAACAGCAGAGTGGGCGATTTATTTAACTCGCCTCTCACGTGAGACGTTTTTCTTTTAGTCCTACATCTGTTTGCTTGTCTTTAACCCCTTCTCAAAGATGTGTGTGTGTTTTTCTTCTTCTTCTTTTTGATCTTAGTCAGTCTTTTTATGACAATGTAAAATGATTGTTCTGAACAAAGCACCGAAAAACCTCAATAGATCAAGATGAAGATACAAAAACCGGTGGCAGCCTCGTTTTGTTTGTTGCTTTCTTTGATGTTGGTGTTTTTTTAGGCGTTAGAATGAAAAACTAACTTTTTTTTTATCCCTGGAGAAAATTATGTTGCTACACATAAACACAGGTGCTGTATATTCTTTGACTGACTCGCTGTAGAGTCAAGCAAGTAAGTGCTACATTTATAAGTAGATAAATATTCAACCTATTCTTACTGCTTGTCACTGTTTCTTTTAGAGTTGTCTATATGCCATGCTTTGCAAACATTTTCAATAATACTCTGCCATTTTCCTTACACTTTTTTTTCCTTTCTTTTTAATTGCAGAATGGCGTCAGGGTCGAGGACAGCGCATGATCCTGCAGGATGAGGATGTCACCACAAAGATCGAAGGGGACTGGAAGAGACTGAACATGCTGGCCCACTATCAGGTATGCTCATATGCTGAAAAATAAAATAAAAAAAATGCATTTGCAAGAATTTTTCTTATTCATTTAGCCTCTGTCTCAATCACCCCATCTCTGTAGTATCTACACTACCACTTTTCTATCTATTCAAGTGCTTAAAGTGTTTAACAGACAAGAGCTGCTCTCACACATCACTGTGTTATCAGTCAGGCAGAGGGCTATATTGATTCTGATCAGCGTGGACATAGACACACGTTAGTGGTCAGAGACCTATAAGTACTATTTGGGTGCACGCACAGGGACTGGCCTTATTAAACAGGACTTTTAACTGGGCTACAAATAAAGACAAATGCACAAAGTACTAAGATGTTTCATTCATACATGTATACAAAAGAGCAGACAGGCACATACCAGGAGGTGTTTTGTGACACAAAGGTACAGATCAACCACAGAGAACAGATAAGCAAAACCTGCTGCATTAATGTGCTTGTTAATAATTCCGGCAGCTAAAGCAAGTAGCGACTGTCCCCTCCAAGTGCAGTTTGCGTGGCGCCTAAATTAAATGTCAGCAGCAGCAAGTGTCAACAGGCTGGGAGTGTGAGGCGTGGGTGGAATGGATTAGGGAGCTGATTTGAATCTGAGATAAGATAATGAAGACAGAAGTTAATTCATTTTTTCAGGCCAGGGGAATAAGGGCACCTTATCCTTGACAGACCAAATAAAAAAAATAAAAGGATAACACAGAGCTAGGAGGGAAAGGGGACACTAAAAACACATTCACACTTCAGTCAAGGGGGTCTGCGGCTCCGTACTTCCACTCTTTACAATGAATGAAATGTTGAAAGGGTTAACCATATAAATCATTGGGCAGAAGATCTTGCCACTTTTCTAATCGTATCAATTGATACAGTTTATCGATTGATGCCACCCATGAAATCCCAGACCTGCTACTATATTTGGACACTGGATGTCCTCCAGACAGTATTTAGAAGCCTTGTTTGTCTTATCGGATGCTAATATGACAAACCAGACACGCTGAATAGACTCATACGCTGTCCTGTATTACATCATTCTGGTTTGATCTGCCACTAGCCAAACTCCACCAGCCTTCAGTTGCTTCACAAACTAAGTTTAAATTTCATGTCTAAGAAAACATCACAAAGTAGCTACAAGAAGAGAAAAATTGGCCTTTTCCATATCAGATCTTTCTGTCCCATAATGAGACATCTCTCTCCGCCTCCCTCTCTTTCAGGAAACAGCGCTCTGTTTTCTGCCTTTATTCTCCAAATGTTATTTCCTCAAATGCCACTCCTCTTTTTCACATTTCATTATGTTCCACTCCGCTTTGCTCATTTTATATCGATTCAACATATAAGAGCGGCGATCAGGGAGAATACTTAAGGGTGCTGGGGAGTTGTGGAGCTCCTCACAAAGGAATAACAGGATCTGCCCTGTGGGCCTCCTGCTTACAGCGATACAAACATATTATGCATAAGGAGCAGATTGAGTGACTGGGTGAAATAATGACACAATCTTAATAAAGCCCCAGCTCACACACACGCACATGCACTCATATGTGGACTAAAGCCCCCCAGGTCCCACCCACCCACACTATGATAAAGATCACTTCAATTAACCCTGCCTTACCCTGCAGCATGTGTAGCCAGATTATGCAGAATAGCAGTGTCCTCTGTGTGTGTGACGGGTGTGGGTGTATGTGGGCACGGCTGGGACAGACTCCATTCCAGTTACGTTAATTGAATCCTGTCTTGCAAACTGTGGAAGGAGGAGCACACGATCGACTCATTTGCACACACTTATTTACACATAAACCAACACAGATACTGTACACACTCCCTGCTTCACATCTCCATACACACACACTCTCAAACACACAACACTAAAGGAAAGGTATTATTGAATAGAGGCCGTGGGACGTCCCCTCTCACAGAGGCCTGTACAATGCTCTGCTAAACTCTCCCTCCCCCTGTCAGTCATCATATGTATGAGTGGGCTGAACACAGCACATAAGGGTAATAAGATATTCTGTTTTTTGGGTTTTGTTTTTTTTTACTACATGAAGCCAGAATGGATGGAGGGAAATATTAAAAATGACACCAACTCGGATGATATTCCTGATTGGCTGTGCAGGAAATTTACATAGTTTAAAAAAAAAAGCAAAAAAACTACTAAATCTTTGCAAATGGACTTTGTGTGTTTATTTTTTCAGGTACCTGATAATGCAGTGATGGCTCTGGTTCCCAAGCAAGTGACAGCCTACAATTCAGTGAACAACTCCACTGTTTCTCGAACTTCTGCAAGTAAATACGGTAAGTCCACATTACTGCATATGCTTAAGTTTCTTTTATTGCGCCTTTTATTGCATTGAAGAGCCAGGTTGTGCAAATTGGACTCACATACATTTTTTGTGATAGATAGAGAGAGAGAGAGAGAGAGAGATGCTCTACCTGACGACACATACGTACATGTTAACAGTGTCAGACCAAGAAGAAAGACACAATTTGGAGCAGTTGAAAGGGTTTCTAGAATATAAAGAGACGAAATAGACTCTTTCTTCTGTTGTTCTGGCCACTCGAGACTCCAAAATGTGTCTTCTCATCCTCCTATGTGTCAGTGTTTTTCCGCCTGTCCGTCTGCTCCCCGTCTCCTTGAACCTGCAAAACCATCAAGTTAGTTGCTGATCAAAGGGCTACCATCACTGGTCACAAACACTTCAGACACTTCAAATGCGGTGCCACATTATTAGCATTGCTTCATCTCCATATGGTCTCACCTCACCCTCTCCAGTACCAAATTAGACCTGATAGGACAAGGTGAGTGGTGAGACAGAAAAAGAAAGGATGCCAGGAATATTTCCCCTATTTTTTAAGGGATTGACTTCAAATATGAGTGTGATGCACTTCACGACCAGTGTGGTACTTAAGAGTGACTTTGAACTCTTCCTGAGTACAATGGACAAATAGTGAAGGAAAGGGACGAGGCTGAATTTAATATAACTGCTAAGAAGGGAGAGGGGGGTTTGGAGGATGGAGCAGGAGGGAAAGTTGTGGGAAAAAGTTCAAAGATTCAGACAAACACTGGGTAACATGTTGAGTCGGAGAATGAAAGGAGAACCCTTTGTGTTTGATCTAGTAGGATGTTATGTTTCCATCAAAAACCACAAGGAGAAAAAAAATCACTCAGAATAGAATCCAACCAGAAATCTCTCTCTTGTGTATCACTGAATCACCTTCAGCTTTCTAACATTCTGAATGAGTAATTACCACAAACTGAATAACAAAGCTAGAATTAACTATTGTTCACTGCACAGTCCTATAGAGAAACAAATATTTTCAGCTGATTGTTCTGTGATTTGAGCAGTCAATACACATACACACTGTCTCTGTGTATCTGATGTCTCCAGCTGTCTCTTTTTCTCCCCAAACTCTCTCCTCCATACACTCCTCCTGCTTTTCTCTCTGGGCAGATTGATTTCTGTCACAGTGAAAATCACTCTTTTTTTCCCCACTCCTCTCTTCAGACCGCACCCACTGATCAATTTTCTTCACACTGTGTAAACATTCATTGAGCCATGTGTTTGGAAATGTCATTGCCACTCCGGCCATTGGGTGGGCCATACATATTTCATCTCGTCTGACACCTGTTCGATTTTGTGTCAGCCTGCAATACCATGTCTTCTCACTCGGAGAAGAAGCCATGAAAAATTAACCATGCAGACTTTCTAAAAGTTTCATATCCAATTTCCCAGACGTGTAAATTGAAAGTCTCAAGTCAAGAAAAAGTATTCTGTTGCAGACATGCACGGCAGGGGTTTTCCTTGTCTTTTGGTTGTCCACACATCCATGGTCAAACCTTAACTGGTACATGAGGTACACAAAAGTAAATCAAAAGCTGTAGGTCTTCTTGATCTAATGCTATGATTTTATTCACCCTCAGCTTCCTCTCTGTGATTATCTAAACCAGCAAAGTTCATTGTTTTTATTAGCTCACACAGGTACCAAAAGAAAGCAAACACTGTAGATTTTTACCCTGAAATTTACATTATTTACACATTTATCATTATATGAACTAAAGTTTGTTCTTCTTTACAGAGAACATGATAAAGTATACTGGGAGCCCTGACAGCCTGCGTTCCCGTACTCCTATGATCACTCCTGACCTGGAGAGTGGGGTGAAAGTCTGGCACTTGGTCAAGAACCATGAGCATGGAGACCAGAAGGAGGGTGACCGCGGCAGCAAGATGGTCTCCGAGATCTACCTGACACGACTTCTGGCTACCAAGGTGAGCCATCTTGAGAATTTTCATTGACAGTCATGAGTCATCATAGGTGGTCGTAATGCAGCCCATTTAAATTGCAGAGTATTTGATCTCGTAGCCAAAAGACTTGTCTGTCACAGCAGTTAAGTTACTGAACCAGTTCAGCAGGTGAAAGGCTAAAGGGTCACTGTAACCTTCCCCTGTGTTATAATGACTCAGAAAAGCCCTCCTTTATTTAAATATTCATGTTTACTTTGGATGAGTCATCTCAGTGGAAAACATTATTCAAATGTATTCCTCTATCCCCTCAGGTGAGAAAGAGAAAATAGATATTTCAGTTTGTTTTCTTTTTTCATTACTATTGCTGTGATGCAGCAGCATATCGAAAAGGGTGAAAAAGAAGAAGAAAGAAGACCCGTGAATCTAGTGATTTTTTTTTTTTCTGTATAAAAAAAAATGATCCGACAAAAATAGATATAGCTATAAAATGAAACTCTTTGAATGTGCCTCCTGACAATGGACACTCAGAAGGAAAAAAAATACTTAATTTGGTTTGGAGGGAAATGTGACTTTGATCCAACAGCTGAATGCAAATTAACAATACACTCCTAAAGCACCTTTTCCCTCTTTTTTCATCAAGACATCCTCTCTATCAGACACAGACGCAGACAGGCGTACAGGGAAGGTAAAAGAAAAGAGGGAGGCTACCAACTGAAATGTTCAGTTTTGATCCAGTGCCTTTGTTTAGCGGTTCACATAGAGAGCATTAACTCAAAAACACAAGAACAAGCTTAGACAGAAAAAAGAAGGAGGATAAAAACATACTCTGACAAATGTATAATGCCGATGGGCAGAGCACATGAAACTTATTTTACACATAGGTTCACACACACCATTAATCAGTAATGTGTGTTTATGCAGCAAAACAAAATACACTGAAAATACTCAAGCAAATCCAGACCTTTTTGTTTCACTTCCCTGTTCTCCCTACTTCATTTAGTTTTTTGCAGAACTGCAGCCTCAGAGCCTCCAGACAGTAAAAACTGAGGTGTTGTCCAATATTTATCTAGTTTGGAACTGTAAACTTGTACAGTTTATTTAAATTAATAACATGCAAACTGTTGTATTGTTCTTGTCCACCCCCATTAATAGAATGAAAATTGAAAATAGGTTTCAATTTGAAGGGTTACCAAAGTTGGTGGTGTGGCCAAAACTACAGTTCCATCAATAAACACTCTAAAACGTGAACTCAGAAGAATAATAGTTGATAATTGTTGATTTGCATAATGTTGGACCAGAGTAATCATGCTAATCTCTTGCCTAAAAACTGAAGCAATTTAGCACTGTGGCACTCTTCCCTGGTTGTAGGCTCCCATTTAAGATGACTCCAAGGGCACAACAGGAAAAAAAAAGGAACGACAGCAAAATGCTTAGAGGGATTATTGGAGCTGGTTAAGATTATGCAAATCCTGGTGCATGGTTTCAATGAGTTTGTTGACATTGGAACAATGTTTCTTTGACTGATAAAACCAAGTTTGTGACAAACACAGACCACTGCAAATAGCAGGATCTCAACCATGTAATACGGTGGAGAAGGCACCGTGATCGGGCGCTGCTTTGCTGCCTCTGGCTGTCATAATCAATGGGAAAAAGAGTTCCCAACTTTAGTGGTTGTTTGTTGCTTAGACAAAGTAATCAAGAGTCCTTCAAAACAAACATTGCTAAGAATATAGCTGAAGTAGTTCTTTGAGGAATAAAATTGTCAAAATGTTCCAAAGTTCTGCCCCTCAACTACTGAAAATACATGTGAGAGATTATTGCCTTCAAAAGAGGTAGGAGAGGTTCGCTTACCTTTTTGGCCAATAGTGTCCAGGTTTAATTAGTGTTTTCAGTGAAGACAGGAAGATTAGGACTGTTTAGCATGTTTAATTTTGTTTGTCCACATCTGTGACTTATATTAATGTTCAGGTAATGACCAATTAATGTGAAAAAAACAGGTCATTTTCAAAGGGTACATTCTTTTTCTTGGCACTCTACTAGGAAAACTAATGACAGTGCAGATGTGTGGGCAGATGAGCAAATTCAGGTAATCAATTAACAGGGAAAGAGAGGTGTAACACAGAGTGTGACACAGGACGTAATAAGCAGCATATGAAAGGAACTAATAAACAAACAAGACTGCAGAATAGAAGGGAAAATGGAGCAGCTGTCACCGTGATACATACTGCATAGTCCTCCGCACACCTTCACACATGCACACATGTCCAAAGTGCAAGAAGTTGGCCTCTGACGGCAGACAGCAGATCATCTTTCCAGATGGATTGTTTTTGTGAAATAACCAGTTTATCTTGGCTGGCCATCTTTCTTGGTGAGAAAGGATTGGGCAGACAGGCAGCGTAATTGACTACGTTTGGCTTTCACCTTGCCAATAAATACCTCTCCCTGGCAACGCCGCTGACGTCTCTCATATTAGCTCCATCACTGACACTCTGAGTGTGGGTACAGGAAGCTTTGGTTCGTGTGCAGTGGCACAGGGAAGGATGCCTTTTTGGTCCGCACTCAAGTGTGTGTGTGTGTGGGTGTGGGTCTGCCTCCCTGATTCATTGCCATCCCCAACGTTCTGATTGTTTGCTTTCCTTGCATTTTAATGTGAAGGCAGACCGCATCAAAACATCCAGATGACACATTGTGTTTAGAGTGCAGTCTAATGACAGGGTAGATGGTGGTGGGAGGGGGTGATGTGGCAGTTCCAGCTCCATCGAGGAACAAGAGAACCCTGTGATGATGACACTGATGATTGATACCGGTGCACCCCTTGAGATAGAGGATGATGTAAAATGTCACAGCCTTAGCACTTGTGGGGACACGCACACGTTTTTAGTATCTATATGCACAAAACGTTGGGTATTCCCTTGAGAGCAAATACAGCCTGTCAGTTGAAGGTACGTAGGTTTGATATAGAGATATGTGACTCCATCTTCATAGAAAAACGATAAGCTGTCGAGAATGTGGGCCACATTAGAATTATAGCTGTGATTGTCGGACTAACAGGATTCTCTCCTCCCACTCTCTCCTACCTCTCTTCACTCTGTGATTCGGTCACCCGCTCCACCCAAATTGGATTTTTATTTGCCAGTGCCTGTACACACCTCATCTGCCACACTCAATGGCCTCTTTTTCTGATAGGAAACCTCTGTCGTTTCATTTCCATCCTTCGCTCTCGCCTTTCCCCGTGCATCCCATCAGCTCATTCTTTACAAGAGGATTAGATTCTCTCACTCTGTCTCTCTTCTACTCATCTCCTCCTCCTCCTTAAAGTCACCAACATTAAATCAAATTAGGGTCAATGGTGCAGTGTGGGAGCTAATCCGGCTGCACAAAGAGGCTTAGGAGATGCGCCTCCTGTTCCCAGATATTATTAAAAGTCAGCTGTGAAATAACAATTTCCCCCATCAAAGCTGCAAGCAGATTTAGGGGCCGAGTCTGAGAGATAGAAGTCAGACACATAAACGTTAGAGCCAGGGGACAAACGAACATGTAGTACACAACTCATACAGTTGCATAGAAAAAAAATATGTATATATTTATATACATTTACAGCATGCCAGCTCTAGTCAGTGTAGTGTGCCAGATGTATTAAACAGTGCCACTCCCTTTCACTTGTAGGCTACTGTGTCAATATATAAATACTGAAAATACTCCTCTCTTTGCTCCACAGGGTACACTACAGAAGTTTGTGGACGACCTGTTTGAGACCATCTTCAGCACTGCCCATCGAGGCAGCGCTCTGCCGCTGGCCATCAAGTATATGTTTGACTTCCTGGACGAGCAGGCCGACAAACACAGCATTCATGACCCGCATGTCCGACACACATGGAAGAGCAACTGGTGAGTTCAGCATCAAAACACACAAACACACTGAGGGCTCTGGTCATGCAGACACTCCTGAGGCATCTTTAATGGACATAAATATTTACTTAATTATTTGTGCACCTGAGAGGCTCTGTCCATTGCTTTTTCCTTTCTACACAGTGACGTTTAATGTACCAGAGGCACAACCACAACACTTTGGCACATTTCACATGGCATTGCCCTGTCGGTGCCAAGTTTCACCACACGCTTCTTCCCTTCCTAATATCCATTAACCACAGGGGCGTGTAATCTTCATTAAAGCCAACCACAAGGGGCTAATTCAATTGGCTGCCAAGACTCTCCATCTATTATCATGGATAACTGGGCCAAAAAAATGCCTGTCACTGTGGAAATCGCCATAGTGACAAATGTACACTCCCAGGTGCACAAGTACACCTCTAAATTAATATCCGCTGATTAATTGGAACCATATTGACCCCTGTGAGCCCACCTTAAAAGGTTGGTTGGGGTTAAATAACCGAGTGCACCAGAACCAAGTGAACAGAGAAATGAAAAGGTGAAGAGAAGGAAATGAACACAGTGGGAGCTAAATGCACACTAATATCTCATTAGCCTCATAGCCTCTGCCAAGATCCCAGCATGCATCACTCAGCCCAAGACCCATGAGAAAGGAGGAAACAATGATGTGCATCAAGGGGCAAATAAGGATGGAGAGAGGAGTGAGTAAGGGGGCAGCTAAAGAAGCAATATTTACACTAGGTTTCTAATTTTGGTATTTTTGAGCCATTTGCAGTTAAGTGCGCAATGGGTTTCTCCTACATTAGATTCGCTATAAAGCTTCATAACCAACCCAGACAAAAAGCCACTTAGATTGGACATGGTTTGTGCTAATGCCAACACAGATACCTTCTCTGTGTGGGTTGTGAATACAACTGCGTCTTCACGCTTCTCACTGTGTGTGCTTACGCATAACCTTTAGTCATCTCAAAAGACTGCAATCTTGGCTGTAACGAAAGCCTTCATTTTGTCTGATGGTAGGGAATAATAATACCAGTGTCCCTCCCAAGCTGAGCCCCTATCCCATTAAACCTAGCAGCCCCATCATACACACCGTTAACTTCTTACTGCAGTGCAAACCCCCCACCGCTCCTTCAGGGTTTTCTTTCCATCAGTTCCTCACTTTACTGTTATGCAAGTAAACCTGCAACCTGCAGTCCACTTCTTATTGTAGTTTTGTGTTGAAACCTTTAGTCATGGCTGTTCAGGAATAGATGGTTTTGCATGATTCCTGTTTACTTTCAAAGCTATACAGTACCAAATTCCCATCGATTCTGCACATCTACACACTCTGAGAGACAGATGGCATCCAGATTTCACTGTAGCCTGGGAAATCATCTCACACCACTTTCAATCCAAGTCCTCCATCACAACAGTTGAGAGACAGTAGCTATAGTGCTAACGCTATACCATCACCATACTATTTCAACAACATGTTTGTGTGTACATCTGTAAATTGTGCAAAGTTAAAATCAGTGAATGTCTTTGTGCCATAGAGTTGTAACATACATTTGTATGTGTGTACAGTAAGTGTGTGCATACATGAGTCACTGGCTCCTACAGCATCTCCAGATGGTATCTTTTGGATTAGTGGCAGTGTGTCAGCGCCGGCTCTCGTCCTCACTCTTCTGTATTTGGTTTGCTTGTCTGTCTATCTGCACTGCATGTTGAGAGGAACAGACAGAATTTTAATTATTGTGCAAACCTGGCACACACACACCTCTTTTTCTGCATGCAGATTAACACCTATCTGCTGTCATACTGCAGTCCCCTACTGCACACAGTGTAAATAGCACCCCCAGGACTGTACAGCTTATGTAGCAAAGGAATGTCAGTAGAAAGGAAGTGCATTTTTTGTCCAGTTAGATCAGCTTTATAAAGCTGTTAAGTCAAGCCACTGGTCACTCCATGGAAAAAAAAAGTCAGGCTTTGTCACTTCTCTGCACTGCAGTGCCTCCAATGGGATGCTCTAGATCACAACATCTGTGACCTTTTGCCTGCCAATGGCAAACAAATTCATCAGGCTCCCTCTGCAGAAGCAGGATAACATCCCACAGCTTTAGATTCAGACGCTCGTTGGCAAGTTGTGCATGCCAGGAGTGTCGGGCAGACAGTTAGACATGCCACAGAGGGACTACAGTGAGACGTGTGAATGTACAGTGCAAGTAGAACAAGAACATATTTAGGAACCAAAGTAGTAGTACAAGTCCTGTTTGTCATGGTGCCCTGAGGCCAAACCATCTCTTTGCAGAACTCTGCTTTTCTCTTCATGAAGTTAAAAGTTCTTATGCTGAAGTGAAGTTGTTTTATTCATTGAAAATTATAGGTTTGTCAGTGCTGGCTGGTAATCTTACATGGAGAGATGAGGATTAGCAGAATTGCTTTTAACCTCTAAGTACTCAGTTCTTTGGCATGCACATTGTACTGTGAGCCATGAAATGTGTTAAACATTATTTTGGTAAAGTAAATAAAAGCAACTCTAATAGTGCATAGTGCATCTAATATGCAACAGTCTTTATTTTATCACTTTGATTTAACTGCACTTTGTAGTTCTGGCTTGATGGACAGAGGACTAGTCTTTTAATAAAGAGTTTTCTGATTACACCAGCATAATTCCTTGAGGATAAAAGATGCCCTTGATCTGGCAGCCAATATTTAACCTAATCCCTGACCAAAAGGCCAGATCATGGCCATCATTCTGATTCCTAAAACTACTCAGCAGGAGTTAACTGCAGGAATTCTAGGCTTTTTGCCTATTTCAATGGATAAAATGGAACAAATGTTATTATTTTGGTCATTTTAAGACAAAATTGTGTGGTTTACCTCACCATTTTAGCACCCACTGTCCCATTCAAACAGCAGATTGTCAACAATCAAGGCAGCCCAGCAGTGGTGTTAATATCCCTTTGATCCCTGCGCCCAATCCCTACTAGATTCTTTGCTTAGATTAATTTTGAAGTTATAATGCAGATTTTTTTTTCCTTCCTGAGCCCAAATCCTCTTTTGTTAGATTGCACATGTGAATAGCTTGGTGGGTGGTTGGGGTGGTTGTACTTGAATAAATGCTTGGTGCAGTGATGGGGGTGAGGGGCCAATGGTGGTATTTTAAATGATTGCATTTCCGTTTTTTCTTGTTTTGTTCCCATCATCCTTTAATATTGTGACACACACACACTCATACACATCTTCCTGTGCAGGCTAGAGTGCACTCTTGTCTTTTCTGATTGTTTTTTGCCACATCAGCTAAAAGCACATAGCCTAGAGAATAGTAAAGATACAGAGATCCAAGTAACACTCGGCTGTTTCTTAATACCACCTGAGCCCCTTTCACTGCAGCAAACAGATAAAGCTGGCCCCTATATCTATTCATTTTGGCAGAAACGAGCCCAGCAAATAAACAGACTTGTATATTTTTATTATTTTGGACAGGCACAAAATAGGACCCACTTGAACAAACAAGGCAATATGAACTGTGTCACTGTGCGGCCCCCAGCGAGGACCCCTGGACACTGCTAGAAAGAAAAAAATGAGAGCCAGCCACCACCTGGTTTTAAAGATAAAGGCTTTATTGAATTGAGCACACACATCAAATACAGCACATCAGCAACAGAAGGGCCTGTGTACTAGCTTTGCAAAGTGAATGAATCCTTGTCCCTTCTGGCAAATAATATGTTCATGCCTATTGACTAGCTGGCTGTTGCAAATTTGAAAATGGCATTTAGAGACTTAATCTCAGAGCAGTTCAAGCGGACACAGGCTGTTGTTTTACTTCACACTCTTTGTTCCTCTGTTTGAATTGCTATGTGAGCATTCTGTCATTGAGATGGAACAAAATAATCAATGGAAAAGTAATTTTAACAACAGGAGGCCTAACACAGAGCACATTAACATGTCTCATTAGCTCCAGGATTTATTTTTTTCCCCTCACAGACAGCATTTTATTTACAGGTTGCAGCACAAACAATTTGATCATGAAAAGTTATTTTGGTACTTTTTCACTAAACTACTTTATTCTCCTTTGTAGCCTACCTCTGCGTTTCTGGGTGAATGTGATCAAGAACCCCCAGTTTGTGTTTGACATCCATAAGAGCAGCATCACAGATGCCTGTCTGTCTGTGGTGGCCCAGACCTTCATGGACTCCTGCTCCACCTCAGAACATCGCCTTGGGAAGGACTCGCCCTCCAACAAGCTGCTTTATGCCAAGGACATCCCCAGTTACAAAAGCTGGGTGGAGAGGTGAGCTGTCAATTAAAACGCATGCATGCACCTATCACTGGATGGATGAAGAGAGAGAAAACCATCAGAAAACCTGTATTAGCTATGTTTTATTCCAACACACACACACACACACACACAACACGGCTGTAGCGCTGTGAACTATGAGCTGTGAAACCCAATCCAACTTACAACACAGTGGGAATGGATGGTAGCGCCCAGGGCATGAAGTATACAGTACAGAGGAGTCAGTGTGTTAGAAGGCTGCAGACTTCTGTGTGTGTGTCTCTGTGTGGAGGAGAGAAAGCAGTTTGAGAGTTGGAGGCAGCAGAAGGCAGTAATTTGTTAAAATTATTACATTTATTCGTCAGCAGGGGAGAAGAAGAGTTCCTGAATAAAAGATGGGAGTCACATGAAGTGGTGCAGGGTATTATGTGTCACAAAGCCAAGCCGCAGGATGCGAATATATGAGCACTGTTCAGATAGGTGAAACTAAATGAGGAGCTCAGGCTGTGCTCCAGTGTGTGTGTCTGTAGACACAGTCATGATGTGAATCAACACCTTTAAACAAATCCATCCAAAACATTTATAGCGGGCCTGTATTAATTGGTTGAGTGAGGATTGATGGAAGGTGCTGTCCATTGTGCTGATTTGTGTGCCGGGGAGAGGAAAGAAACTGACCTCTCTCCTTCCGTCTCTCCTTCATGCTTCAGCTTAGTTATAAAGAAATAACACTCTTACCTGGTTTGCAGGAAAATGGAATGGAAATTGCCACCTTTTCCTTGCTGCTGCTCTGTAGAGAGAGAATCAGTGTATAGTTTTTACTTTGCTGCAGTAAAAGCACTTGAAATATAAGTATGTCTGCTCAGCAGTTTCACTTTTATCTGGAGGCTGTGCAGTTGGGCAGAGCCACAAGATCCAACAGAGCTATTTATTTCCTAGTGTGTTGATGTTTGACGCTAGAATTTGATGTGGGAGTTGCTGGTCTCCACACAATGACAAAACCATCAAGCCTGCCATTACTTTAGCTGTGTGAAATAGCGTTTGCATATGAATCAGTACGTTCACAAATATGGTTTATGTGCGTTTAAATAATGGCTTGTGAGAGCTTAAAAAAAACTTGTGCAGACAAAAAGTTATTCTATGTTGGAAATAACATCACAACATTTTTTTAGAAAATAGTTTGTGAGCTTTCTGTGTAAAAATCTTTCTTAAAACAAGCACACCTGGTTTCTGCTCCCCTGCTAGGAGTTGCCTGGAACTGCCTTGCAGTGCTGAACAGGTGTCAATATGTGTATGACCTCTGTGAGCAGCACACACCTGCCTTTTCCTTTGCTCACTTTGCTCTGAAGACTTGTTTCCTGGCAAATATCATCTCACTCTCACACACACTCCTAAAATTATCCAGCCATACACCCAGGTTGTCCTCAAGCGGCTGCAGCTACAGGAATTTAATATGTAAATAAGCAGCTTTAATTAACATAGTTGATATGGGCAACACAGCTGCTGCTGACAGTGACTGATTGCCTCATTGCAGCTAGTGTGCGTGCAGGTTTGTCGTGTTCCAGGGTGAAGTCTAAGACCTCTTCTTCATCTATGATGACTCCATTTCAGTCACTTGTTGCCTTAGTGTTGCATGCAGTTAGCCAAATATCCTCAAAGAACTGCACAGTGTGATGAGTGCCAAGGAAAACATTTATATGAAAACACAGCACTGGGTGTTTTCTGTTTTCCACATCATTTAACAGGTTTCCTAACGATGCCCCCCACTGTAAACAGAACTGTAACAAGCACTTATGCTTTGTTTTATCCCTCTGTCAACAGGTACTACTCTGACATCAACAAGATGCCAGCGATCAGTGACCAGGACATGAATGCCTACTTGGCAGAACAGTCACGGATGCACATGAATGAGTTTAATAGCATGAGCTCTCTCAGTGAGATTTACTCCTATATTGGAAAATACACTGAAGAGGTATGTAACAAAACACACACCATTGTTTAAGATTTGGTACATTATAGATACACAATACTGGAACCTTAGTCTTACTAATCCCAAATGTATACCACTCTAGAAAATACCTTTGTATTAATTGCTGTATTAATTATTGACTATGCCCTACATACACCTGTATGCACACTGAGAGGCAAAGTACTGATGCTGTGTACGTATAGTTTCAACTGTCATAAAAATGTGTGTGTTTTTAGTACTCACACTAATGACATGTTGTGTGTCTGTGCTTACCTCACTGTCCTGCTGGCAGATTGTGTGTGCACTGGAGCAGGACGATGCAGCCAGGAAACAGAGGTTGGCCTTCAAGCTGGAGCAGGTGGTGGCCTTCATGAGTCTGGAGAGCTGAGGACCGCACTTCCCAGGGTGCACTGGGAAGAGACCCCATCAGAAACCGAGCCGTGCCTGAGCGAAGACCTGTCCCCATCTTTTTCATCATGTGACTTCCCCCCGCCGCCTGTCAGAGATGACTTCTTCCTTAAAACCTTTTTTTCTGCTTCCTCTTCCCCCAAGAAGTGTTTAGTTTTCCTCATCCACTCTGCTGCATAGACTAGTTTACCAGATATATGTGAGGGGTGGTGCAGGGCTGAGGTTAGAGTCTCCCACAGTGCAATGTGGGGGGATCTCTCAGTTTCACCACAGGGGGAGCTTCAAGGGGTGATTGCCTGAAAGCTGGCCATATTGGCATCCTTCACCCTGCTGGAAGAAAAGAGGGGAAAAAAACATTTTTATGTTGCCTTCAAGAATTTACACTGGTAGGTAATTCTTTAAAAAACCACAATGGTGGGTGTTCATTTTGTTGAGAACTTTTCAGAATAGGTAGTTAAAGTTATACCATCTCTAGAGTTCAGTTTATTGTAGTTCTATATTCAGATACAGAATCGAGTGGAAACATCAAACCTGATGACTGCAAGCCAAATGAACACCTCGGAAGAAAATTAATGCAAGGATGGTTTGCCAAGTTTACACTATACCTTCAAGCAAAGCATACATATCTGTGAAATCTGGGGCGAGTCCAGGCAAACCTAGAATGTTCTTGAGTTCTTTAAATGTAGCTGGAGTTGTATTTAAGAAAAAAAAAGACTGATGGATGGGAAGAGAAGGGTTATTGCTTCTCTGAACTTTTCCTTTACTGAAACACAGACACTTAAACTTTACAAACCAGAGCATCGCCAGCCTATAGCTCTTTGCAACATTTACACATTTTTACCTGCCCGGCGTACGTTTAGGAACGTGCTCATGATTTCTGCTTCCATTTGGCTTAACATGGCTACTGCAAAATTAAGCTATTAGAGAAACCCTAGAGCCCCCACCCAAGCTGGATCCTTTGTTTAAAAACACAAGAAAAAGAAGCACACAACTAACTCTGGAAGACAGTGTTTTGACTGCTGATCCAAAAGACCAGGAGCAGTCTTTGCATGGCTCTTGCCACTTCCTGTTTTGTGTCGCCACAGCGACGGTCTATCAAAGCACATACACACACGCACAGATACACACACAACAATCAGCAGCTGCCCAAGATCCTGACTGCCCAGATATCTACGTCAACCCTGGAGGAGTTACAAGGAAGAGCTGACTGAACGAACTGGTTGATGAACTGCTTGATCAGTAAAAATAAGAAGAACGATTCACACAACACAGTGCAGCCAGAGACGCTGACTGCTACCTAAAAGGGGCAATGTTATGAGAGTAGCACTTCTTTCCCAGGATGTTCCTATTCAAAGACTTTTGTGTGGAGAAATCAAATGAGATGGACTTAGTCGGTCAGCCAAAAACCAAAGGAGCTTGAAATTTTCAAAATGGTCAAAAATGTATTTATAAAAGTGCCACTGAGGAACTGACAAAAAAGGACTATGTATAAGATGACCACTTCTTGGACAACAAAAAAATATTGTGACTGGAACTTTAAACCTGTGTGATTTAACTGACCTCAGTGTGTCGAGGTGAGAGGCTCTGCAGGCGAGGTGATCTGATCCTCCTTTCTCTTTCCATCAGCACGGGCTCTCTCCAGCTCTCGGCACACCGTTCACCCTTTTTGTCCAGCTCCTGACTTAACACTTTCTTTTCTGTTTTTGCACAAGCGTTGGAGATGGTAGCTAGTTGCATACGGCAAAACCCCAACTCTTGAGTGTGTAACTGTTTGAGGCGCTCTTGTCTGTATTAGTGTAGTTGTCCTCAGTGGCGGCAGGGGGCAGCCTTCTCCAAGCCTCAAAAAAAAAGAAAAAAAGAAAAAAAAGGTAAAGAAAAGCAAGAAGTGAGCATCATGGAAAGATAAACAGGAAATGATGGACGCTATCAGTAGATAAGACTTGTTGGATGTGAACCCCCACTATGGGAGAAAGAGAGCGACTGAAAGTGAGATAATGAGGCGCCCTCCGTACCTTTTGACCTCTGCCCTTTCTTTTGCCTTGACAACGTGCCCCATGTGGTGATGTGAATGTGTGAAGACCGCCCTAGGTCCACCTTGGGTCCTTTATTGGCTTTTTAAGCGCATGTAAAACGTAAACAATTTAAGAAACTTATTTAAAAAAAAAGTGAAAAATAAGAAAATTAAGCCTTGCAATGATGATGTGGATGTGTTCTTTTATCTTTCTTTTGCTTGGAAGAATCGAAATGGAAAGTGGATTGTTCATGTAATAAAAACTATAACTTTCGTTTAAGGTGGAACCTTTATCTTGCTCGGCCCCCTCCCTGCAGAATCCCATGCCCATTGTTTTTGTGACGTGGTAGATGCTAAGTAAGACGCATATTATATACCTTTGCATGTTGACCTATTTGGATGGTATGAAATGGAACTGCCTTGCTCAAAGATATTTATATACTTCTACAACTACTAGGGACTTTGAAATTCATTTACCAGCCAACTTCTCATTTTTTCAAGATTATGGATCTCACATAACAATTGAACCTCATGTCCCACTTACTGTGTCCTCCATCACTGACTTTCAGTGCTGTGTGCCTCTTCTGTGCCATTAGTTTTGGTAGACATAACACTGCTGCCATTACATCTTGTTGACTACTGCATTGTATTGATTATTTCATTATTATAATTGCTCTCCCTCTGCTGGGCCCATGACAGAAAAAAAAACATTATGGCGAGAACCCAATTTTTTTTTTTACCCCCCAAAAAATTGCAAAATGATGAGCACTTATGAAAACAAACAGATGTGGTTTGACAAAGGTTCAGTTCATAAAAGCAACAAGAGGCTGCATCAGTTTGTTAAAATGTGTGCACAAAACAATTTTCCTTTCAACTGGCTTAAAAAAACATGAAAACTCTACATGTGAATAGCACAGCAGGAGAGGCACATCTCCACTGACGTATGTTTAAGACGGAGCCCTTTGTGTTAAATGTATGTGACATATCCAACCCATTGTCCATGAATTACCTTCTGCAGCTTTACCGTATGATGAATGTCTGTTGTTTCTGCTTGGAGGGGTACATTCACAAAGTGTTTGCTGCATAAAATGTAGTAAACAATATCAGATTATAGAAAATGAGGGGAAAAGATTGATTCAGGAACTGGATGATTTATTGCTAAATGGGCCTTCAAGTTATTACAAATACTACTGAAACTATTTCAGGGAACTCTCCTATTCATGTAGCCAACATATACAGTGTCTAGATCCTGCTCTGTGTTATTTATTAACACAGAGCTGTCACTGTGAATCTGCCCCCTCCAGTGTAACATCCTGTCTTTCATTTCTCCCTGCCCCGTCCCTTCTACCTGCATCAAAGGTTGTCTGCTAGAGGCCAACCTGCGTTGCTGAGAGCACAGATAAAGTTTCCACCTTCAAACGTTTTGTAGGAACTTAAAATGTCCTCCTAGCTCAGTGTTATAGCAGGTGTTACACAAACATGCTAGAAAAGACTTTTACTAGATCATATTTGAAAGATAAAGAGTATCTTATCGAGAGATAAAAACGAAACCTGGGGGATATAAGGCGAGCTTCTCTAACTTTGTTATAATTAATTGTATACCTGTGTATGTAAATATAATGCATTCCTATTTTGCAGTCAAGAACAAAATACTATTTGTAATATAGAATAAACTTTATTATGAAACCAAGTATGGCTTTATGGTGTTTTTTTCTTTCTGTATCAGTTTATAGTGGTTTTGTTGGAGTATAAACATTATAGCCTACCAACCCCCACAGAAGCTACTGCAATCTGGTCCAATCTGAGCCAGCTGTGGGTGGAGCTACACTGGCACATTGTTGGTCATTAAAATCCAATCAGTCACTTGGGAAGGGGGATAGAAACATGGCTGTTTTACCCTAAAAGGTAGAGTTCAGTACCAAACTTTGTACTTTAAAAGATAACAACCGAATTATCTTCATTGAGAATCTATGGGATGTGCTAAAGAGGACTTAGGTAGCAGTGGGACTCTTCTAGCATCATTACAATAATGTGCCAAACAAATTAATGCTGGAACGACTTTGCGATGTAACGACTTTGTGTAAAGCACTGTGACAGACAACTGCAGACAGCATTTAAAAACATGGTACATGCACTGACATCTGTCCATCCACATAACACCCTGCACATACACACTCGCATCAAACGGCAGCCACAGCAGGCGGTATTCAGGGTCACAGAGGCCATCTCAGATCTCCCACAGTCTGCTGCCAGACAGATCAACAAAGAATAGCTGCACACAGATGCACAACAAAGAGTAATTTCTACTCTGGGATATCTCATTATTCTTCACTGTTGATTATATGCATGCAAGGGATACACGTGGGAGAAAACTGTACTACTCTATGCAGCACAAGGGCAAAATCTCTACAATGAAAAGAAACCCATGGTGATCCTGAGACAGATACACAATAGGCTGAATTATTTCAGACTATGTTACAAATTATTTAAACAATGCTTTTATCCAATTAATTCACAGTGTATGGCCTGTTTTTCCACTGCACCATCGGGGAAGATAAAGAAACCACGGTTTGGGATAAATCTTTGCACATGGGAAGTCGTGCTCCGAGTGCACCCACTCAGTAGTCTATTCTGATTCGCTTGAAAGAGAAAATAATACAAAATAATATGTACATTAGAATTCAACAATGGTAGTAAAGCCTGAATCAGAGTAAGGGCAGAAGCTTGGTACCGAGTACTGACATTCACAACAAACGCGCCTGTCTTTCATAACAGAATGCACAACACTAAGGCCAACAAATTATCCAAAATCCATTTCGAGGACTGTGGTGAGCTGTTAGAAGCAGCACAGAAGCAGTAGATATGCAGCCAGATACCAATAGTAGTGATCTAAAGGCTGGTGTGAAATCTGCCATCCAGCTTGGACCCATCTCCATGGTCACCAAGAAAAATGGTGGAGAAGTTTTAAAGCCTATCTACGGAGCCCCTCTGATGACACGGTCAAAACATAACCTAAATAACCCTTTCCGGGCAGCAGGTAGAGCATCCCTCTCTGCCCGGGGAGGCATGCGTCCTGGCTGGGGACCCCGCTCCCCTGCGCTCTTGGAGCTCTCCAGCGCTCCAGCACATTTCCACAGAGAGGGACGCTCATTGTACCTGCTGCCCGGGAAGGGTGCTCCCTGGCCAGGCAGCCCGCTCCCGTGCACCCCATCAATACCAATACTAATTGGTGGCCACGAAATAGTATTTCGTGCACATGTTATCCATATTTTGTGGCCACAATTTATTTATTTTTTTACTATGTCAGAGGGGCTCCGTACCTAACCCCAACCAAACCCCAAATAAAAGCCAAAGGTGAAATAGCAGAAGATGAAACACTTTAAAGTGAAACTGTGTGTGTCTGTGTGAGTAAACACAAAGAAAAAGAAAAAAATCAGTTGACTGGCAGTGTTATTGTAAATATATTTACAACACAATCTCCAGTGGCCAGAACATGGGATCTCAGCTGGCTGTCAAAAGGCCTCAGGCTGTGGACAGCAAGTGTAACTGTATCTGCACATTAAAGCCTAATATTCTATTTTTCATTTAAAACAGGGCTTTCACTTCATCCTAATGAGCAAAGCTTAAAAGATTCAGCATCATACATTTACATCGTCTCCAGTTTTGACAACTTTCCGCTTCCATGTTCCAAGTTTGAAACTGGCTAATAGTGAATTTTCTAATTAATGACTAACGCTGGCTCACTGGGCACGGACCTCTCATTGTGTTTGGCTCTAAGTCAGCCTATTACTTCTCCAAGTGATGGGAGTGCTGCTTAGCTCCTAATCTGAGTTAAAGTCAAGATGCAGGTTACAAAATCTCATCTCCTTTTAATGAGAGGTGTTCCCTGACATGATGCAACCAAGATGATTATAATGCAAGGGAAGCAAATATCCACAGCCACAATAATTTTTTAAAAAAACAGCGGCATTGGTAAAGATTAGCTGAACCTGTAAGCTTCTTCCACTTAAAGCCAATCTAGCCAACCTGAAGCCATTCAGGAAATCAAGGAGGGAAATCCCTGCCTCTAAGCACACGTCAGTCTACAAAGCTTAGCTGTAAGTAAACACATTACTGGTTTATTTTACTCCACAATCTGCATTATTCAATGTCACACATCAAAGGGAGTCAAAATACACACTTTAATGTACTAATCTTCATTTAGCTCTGCAGCTTCGTTATCTCACAAAACACACAACCCCACAGACAACTCTCTGCAACTTTCCCCACCAGTGCAGCTCCACAATATGCGGTATGCTATCACTGCCTCTGTACAACAAAGCCATCTTCAAAACACCTTCCCTGAGACACACAGGAGAGAAAAAGTCAGAGGTAAGCTTAAAAAAAACAAGTAAATGGAAAAGAGGAGTGACAAATGAGGAAATAGAAAGTTCTGTATAGCAGGAGAGGTGTGAAGAGCAGAAAACAGAGTGACAACCTGCTGGATGGGTATATATAGACGGAAGACTGCGGCACTCCAGCAGGCTGAGTGGCCGACCGCGATGTGAGATTGAATTGGCCCAGTGTCACCCTCCATATACCAACCAGTGAACTGGGAGTAATGGGTGAGAAATGGAAAGAGGGAAGGTGGAGGGGGGTAGAAAAAGAGAGGTATGGAGAAGGAGGCAGGCCAGCAGAGTGTTAGCCTAATTTTCTGACTAGTGAGCTGGGAATAATGGAAGGGAGGAGAGAGGCAACTCTGAGGGGTGATGGGTTGCGGGAGGTTGGATGGAGGTATCGGAGGGGCAGGATGATAGAGAGCCGGCTATGATTGCTTTGCACCAGGGATGGTTTTCCACACTCACATGATCACCATAGCCCTTTCACCCTCAAAACCCCCACCCCTGCCATCAAATCCACACACTGATGTGATGTGGCCATGAAAAAAATACAAGATTTGAAGGTCCGTTCACATGGAGATGGAGTGATGGACAAGAAAGAGGAGAGAACTTTGTAAGCAGCCTGTCTTGGAGGGCATGTGGGGGTTGTGGGGTTTTAGTCAATAGGGCTCAACCTGCTGCTTTAGGGACTTGAACCCATATTCATCCCCTGGCCACCACAGCTTAAAAGACTTATCTTCAAGACAAGAAACTATTACATTTACTGTCAACAGAGCAATTCAAAAGATTAATATCACTCTATCGGGTGAAAGACGAACCAGGAAAGAAATGGATGTTACATAAAAATCAGGAGAGTGCTGAAGAATTTTAAGTGATATTCTGTGCACATTCAGTCACACTGACATATGGCAACTGCAAAGAACATTACATGTCCATCATTTACAATGATCGCACATGCAGCCATGTTATCTCAGGAGTGTAAAAACACATGCTTATGAATGGTTTGGCCTGGCTAATGGGAGCAGGCTGTCTGGGGCTTCTGATGTATTTTTGCTTTGAGGAGGGATGAGGGGAGGGGGAGGTTGTGGGTGGGTGGGGGAGTGGGGGAGGTGGGGGTGGTATCTGAAAGTCTTAGGTGTCAAACTGTGGAAGGTGCAAAGAGCTTAAACCTTTCTTTTTTATATCATCACTCAACTTTGCTCTTTTTATTTCTCAGAAGGTTACAGCTTCTTAAAGTTCACTCGCCTTACACTGTTCACACCGCACAGTATTTTTGACTCATGTGGAACGGCTGTATCAAAAAACGTTTTTTTTTTTTTTTTCCTCCAATCGTGTGAAATTATTCAGAAAGAGATCGCTGTTTAATCCCAGCTCCAGTCTAACCTCAAAATGTGGAACAGCTGCAGTAGCAGACACTGAGACGTGTTAGTTTGAGATGCCTGCACTTTTTACTTTTTATTCTTTTCTATTAGGCTATGCTGATACCTAAAAGTGAAGGTGGGGGCCTGGTCAGTCTCATCCATGCATCCTTCTTTACAGCCAGCACCATTGTCTGCCCATAGGTCTGAATGGACAGACAAATCTGATTATCAATCCTCATGTTTGACTCACTTAAGGATGTGATCCTAAATTGGATATATATCTGGTTCATGGCCAGGCGACATGTGAAAAAAAAATCTGACTTGATCCATACGGCTTTTAATATAAACATAGACCAAGCTTGTCACATTTACACACACGTTCATCACATTTATTTTGAATAAACCTCCTTAGCAGGTTTGACAACCAACCTAACGCTTCAAGGAACTGAGAAATCTGCTCATGCCAAACTGTCAACAGTGTGTTCAGGAAACACTAATCATGGTGGGGAACGTGTAGCCTGCCCCAAATGGAATAGAAAAAAAAATCTAATGTACAGACTTAACACATGCAGTGGGACCTGATTTACACTTGGGTGTGGTGTGTTATTAGTGCTGCATGGTGTTTAACATCTCTACTCAGACATCAGCTGCTGTCAGATTGTTATCTCCACCTGCACAGATGAAGTGAGTGAGTGAGGCGGCTGCTGTTTAGAATAAAGGGTGTGTAAAATAAGAATAGCCTGCAGCACTGCTGTAAATTTAAACTGACCCGCATCCTCGCCAAAGACTAATATTAAAACATCTGGTTATCGCCTGTGAGTTTTGGAATGAGGTTCCTCGTGTGGCTTCTGTCACTTGGCTGCGTTAGTGAGTGGCAGACTGGCAGGATGGATGGATTGATGATAGCAGCGCAGCCTGGACACTGGCTGGCGGGTCTAATTTCAACAGTGGACTCAGATATTGACAACTGCACGCAAGCAGATGGGAGCAATTTCCGATATTAGTCCATTCTCCTCCGTCTGCTCTAGCCTGGTAAACATTTGTGTTGCTGGTGGCGGGAGGGATAGAGTGGGAAGGAAATCAGACAGACAACGATACATCCAGGAAAAAAAAAATCTAAACACTACAGATGGAGAATGAAGATACAAGTCTGTCAAAGGTTTCAGAATAAGGACTTTGAACTGAGATGAGATGTGCAAGTCTGCTGTGTTGTCAAATGGCTCCCTGTACTTGCTGCATGACAAGCTAATAACAAGTAAACCTACTAGTTTTCATACAGTATAAACCAGCTGCACCATGCAGTCTACACACATCCTGTTATGCTAAACATTTCCACTGAGTTTACCCACACAAAGGCACACATACAAACTCCATGACGTCTCTCCTTTATGGTCTCTACAAATCACCCCCCCCCCCTCCCTGTTTCAGCTCCTGATCAATAACAACCATGCAATTCCCTTTAAACCATACATTTGCTCCCTGGGCTCCAGCACCAAATGCTCTAACTGCAATACAAATTACCAAAGCTGTGTGAGCCGGTACAACACACTAAATTGATTATCTGGTTAAGGGGGTACATTGAATTTACTTTATTGTCTGCTCACATGTCCAACATGTAGGTAGGTACACGTAGATAGGTACAGCTGCATAAAAATACGGAAATGCATAGCATCTCTTATGCAATATGCTGCATATTAGAAATAAGACAAAAAAACAAAATGTTCCCAATAATCATATTTGAATCATATTTGAAAAAAAAAGTCAAAGGAACAAGTGTTTCAGTGAGACGACAGACAAAGGGCATCCCTCTATCATGATCAGCCACCTGTGGGCTTCTGGCCCTGGCTCGGTCACACCACTCATTCCCTCTATGTTAGACTGTCTGCAATGGACAGGAGCCCACCAGCCAGACTCAGCACTGGCCCCTGTCTCTGTGAGCCTACTGCTGCAATGATACACAAAGAAGCATCCCGCCAGACACACACTCACACAGGGATTAACACAAACACCCCCCCCCCACACACACATTAAAAAAAAAACACACACACACACCATACGTGAACAAAGCCGCGCCCGTTTTCACAGCTTCTCCAGCACCAACATGATGAATATGAATAACCCTCTGGCCCAGGCTTTAGCCGGCTGTACCATTCTGTGCTGTGTTCAAGCCGTCAAGATGTCAACACAGAGACAGCAGGGCAAACTGAGAAACAAATCTAACAACACGGTGTGGGCCAGCAGTCGGCTATAAGCATGAGCCAGTGATCGAAGACTAAAATACAAGGATTGTCCTAGCATTTAGTTTATTCAGCAGAGCAAATCTTTACAGAGCACAGTGACTTTCACCAGCCTTTTATGCACGGGTGAACTAAAAGTTCGCAATTTGAGGGGCTGACTTGTGTGAGACTTGTGACGACAGCTTGCTGAGAGGGTACAGATTGTAGAGGGGGTAGAAACGATGGCAGGGAGATCGTCCTCTAATCCAATTCAGTGGCAGCCATTTGAATAATTGATGTGGGGACATAAATTGGTTCATTCCAGATGTCCCCTGCTCCCTTAATCAATACTGATTCCCTTAATCAATGGTTGGCTGCCCGGCCCATGGCTTTGGCTCTTCTCCCCCCACGCTGCCATGCTGCAGCCAAAGCTTCCCACAGTCCGAGTCACAGGTGGTTGGCTGCAAAGTGGCTGTTTGCAGTGATAGACTCTGGGTAATTGAGGCTCTTAGCCGCCGGGGCCGGGGTGGTGAGAGCAACGGTCGGGACTGCAGATTTGTCTTGACTGGCTTCCACTGGGAAATGACTGATTCCAAGACTGCCTTGAAAAGAAAACTTTCATCATGTAGAGTGTGATAATTAAAAGGCACAATACCATGGATGGACAGCTGCTCGCTAGCATGATAGTCAGCTGTTCTGGAGAGGCGGGTGAGGGCGTGAAGAGACTGTTCACCCCGTATAAATTACCTGAAACTGCTCATTTCCATCCTAATCATCTGCGAGCATAAAGACAGACAAATATGGAGTACACACACACACACACACAAACAGGCAGATAATGGTGGGCAGAAGGCACAGTGTGCCAGGATGCCAGGACAGAGTGAGCATGGCAGTGTGTGACAGCTGGGTGGCACAGCTGGGGGAGACAGATAACCCTCAGTCTGTATGAGCTGACAAAACATCCCTCCTCAGAAGACTGAACATAACTTCACCTGGCTGTACTCGCTTTCTCTTCATCCCTCTGTACCCGCTGCTCTTGTTGTCCTTCTAAATGCCTGCCTCTCATTTTCTACTTTCACAGTCCATGTGCCTGTTACATCCAGCAGCCTTTCAAAGTCCTCTTCATATCTGTCTCTTTTCCAAACGTAGCCAGCAGCCGACAGGACACCGCCACCGTACACTTGGCCAGAGTGGTCCTGAGGCTGTCAGCAGGATGTTGCAGTGATCCATCAATGTGTCATCTTTTTGGGCTGAAAACACAACCCTGTCTGCCCGTGACTCACAGCCATCAACAGGTAGAAAGGACAGGAAGTGGATCTGCTAAAGGCGAGGCTACCGAGAGATTTCAAGATGCCAGCTGTCACAGTATGAGACAATGCAAAGAGGTGCTGCATGCAGCGCCTGTATGTAGACGCTGCTTTCTTAAGCTATATTCAGTTGCCATTCAATAACAGGCTGTGAAGCCTTGTTTACAGCAGCCTGGCAGCATGCTTGGAAGGAGGTGTTGCTTTAATCGATTTTCACAGCGATCACACATCTGCACGCAGCAACCTTCAGCGAGTCCTTGAACACAATGTCTCTCTGCTGATCACAAGCCATCAGCAGAAAGTGATTCATCAATTAGATGTTTATGTGTGTATTTAAAGTCACAGCTATGTGGCAGCTGTAACTGTGGCACTTATGTTTGACAGGATCAAATTTCACTTAATGAAAAAGAGACGCTACATGAGGTAGCATGTTAGCCGAGAATAACAGTTAAGCTCTTGGGTGTACAGCTTAGCAAATAAGTGCTCACTAGTTTTATTTGCATGGATAGGTGGTAGGTGGTGACAAACAATAAGCAAAAAAAACAATTAAATGCTCTTTCTGGTAACTCCCTTTGGAGAACTTTTACATGCACCAAAGGAGAAAAAGCACCTGGCATCTTTAAATTTATAGGATGTAAATCATGTCACCTATATAAATATTAGTAATGACAATACAATCCTGCACTGTAGAGGCCACAGAGTGTAACAAAACTCATAGAAGACCCCTATTATTTGCGACTGCAGTAGAAAATCTGTCAACTTCACACTGGTATTTTCTTCCATTTCTGTGCAACATAAATCCGTATGTCTGCCGTTTATTTTACTGGCTACCCACAGGAAGGGAAAAAACCTGGATGAAGGCGTGCTGTATTCTGTCAAGGAGGAGATATGGCAGAGCGAGACACTCGTTGCGAGACGTTCACTCACTGTCAGTATCCATCTGTTTACCTTGCTGCCAAAATGGTGGTGGTGATGGAAAACAAGTGTTCTCTTCAAAGGCCATTAAAAATGAATGCAGGGAATGAACAGATCACACAGGGCTTTCCAAAGCACTCAGGACATTTTATGCCCCAGGTTGAAAGATCACTGCTCGCACCGTAAACATCTCATCATAACAAGATAACGCCGGATCCCCCCACTGTTCTGATACAGAAACACACACGCTCAGCTAATGAGCCAAGCAATTAACTTCCAAATGTGCAACAAAACTTTGTCACCAGGGAGATAAACAGACCCGCTGTCTGCGAGAGAAAATATAAATGACTGTAGCCCTGTTTTAATCAGCCTAAAGAGGGGCGAGCTGGAGGGAGGATGAGGTTTTGGGACTCAATCTGCTAATCGATCATCTTGACACAGGTGTTGACAACCTGTCTTTGGAAGGTGACAGTTAAATGCCCAACAGCTCGTCACAGGAGTATATGTGACAGATCTGGTGTTGGGTTTGACTCTTAATGGGCCCTTGGGTCACACCGCAGCCAGCAAGAGTGTCATTTTGGGGCCCAGAGGTCACATTCTAGTCTAGCAAACACGCACAACCCTGGTGGTAACCAGGGACATTGTCAGTGGGCAGGGAAAACGTGTGTGTGTGTAGGCAGTGGTAGTGTGCAGATGGAGTGGGCTGTCTTTAAGAAGAAAAAGAACAGATTGACAGAGCAGAGAGGGAAATGCACTTTTCAAATGTCACCTTGCCACCCAGAGAAAGAATAGAGCACTCCCAAAAAAACTGAGCTCAGGAGAATGACTCCTTATGTCTATGAATAAATATACAATACAGCACATCTTCACACTCTTCATATGCACTGATGCAATGAAATCCACACTTACATTTCTCATCTAAGTCAAAACACCCAGGATAAAATCAGTTGGTTTATTAACCTTTCATCCTGTTAACATGTGTCAGTCAGTCAGATGTGGTCAGAAGATATTTCACCAAATGAATGCTTAATGGGACACCACAGAGAGGGCATTACCCCTTAATCATTTAGCTAAACCCAAAGCAATCAAAATGTAGGGCATGTGGATAGAGACAGATTAGGTAGCATCTTAACTTCTAGCTAATGTGCAAAAAGGACCAAAAAGCCACTGAGGCATTTCCAAATATTTTATGACCAAGAAGACTGACATGGCAAAAAGGAGACACTGAAATTCCTGACCTCACTCTCAGATGTTGTTGTCGACTGAAGGCCTCCAAAAATTCATTTAGAGCTCTCTTTTTTCCTTTATATTCTGTCAACATGAACCAATATTGCCATAGTAGCAAAGAGAAAAGGTTTGCAGCTGACCTTCATGGTGTAGCTGAATAGAATTCTCTCTAACTGTACATACTAAAAGGTGTACAGCAACTAAAAGGATTTGAATGTCACATCTGAGTGTCAGTGCATCATTACTTCAGATAAATCCTTGCTTTAATTATAAGTGGGAAAATGCAGCAGCTTCTCTTCTCCTACTTCCTGAAAACGGAAGCCAACACATCCACAGTACATTTTTTCAAGCTCTAACTCTTCCGTCATATTACATGACTGCAATGAACTCAGCTCTGCAAGATCCCAGCCAGTGATGCCAATAAGAATCACTCCCACAGTATATAACTCACTATCAGGTGCACAGTTATTGGCCTGAAAACTAGAAAGAATCAGACAACAATGTGACAATCACACAAACTGCTCTCAGTGATGGTACTGCACCTTCTCATTCACAGGTGAAGACCTGTGCAGGCTGTTTAAAAAGTATATTGCTGATCTCAACTGAGTGCCGCAGAGTGATGTGTGATCTATCCGCTCTGTGCCAGAAAGGAAGTTTGACACCTTCTCCTGCCGCACTTCAAAAACACATCAATCAAGTCAGTCAAAAATGCCAGAGACCTTCTACTTGTCATTGTGGTCTACTTTGCTGTGATTGATGGTCCAATGGTTGTCTCTCTCCATCCCTCCCCCCACCATCACCACTAACCCCCTCAACCCCCTTTACCCTTGCATCAATTTGCACACCGTGTGAAAAATAACAAATAACATTTTGAAAAATGATTCACAATATCCTCTAGCAATTTAGATAAACAATTCCCTTTTACTAAAAGGAGGGAGCAAAACAGAGACAGACGGTGACAGAGAGGAAGAGAGGGGGACGTGCCAGCGTTGCTTTTTATATTGACATTTATGGCTTAGAGGCTGTGAGAAAATGTGTGTGTTTGTGTGTCTTAAGTAGGTGCTTTGAATATCTGATGCATGTTGAAGGCTGCAGTGGCCTCTATAGGCAGTGTGTGTGTGTGTTCAAAGGACCATTAGGCTGCATTCTCATGGGGAAGATGTGATATGGAGAGATTCAGGCTGCCAACATCGCACATATCTGTCTATACAAACTTGCCTAAACACCCTTGAGGCCTTTTTCCTCTTTTCTTTCTTTCTTCAACATTTATTTGCCTTTCACTATTCAACTCCCCCTTCCTCCATCTGCCACTTTTTCAAACTCATTTTTGTCTCCTTCGTTTTTTCATCTCCTGCTAACATCATTTGTCTGTTTCGCTCAGTATCCACATGTATCCTCTCTGTAGCATTCAGTTGTACACAGCGTTAGCTTCACTCCATACTGCTCCCCTCCCTCTTTCCTTCCCTCACTCAGAACTGTCAAACGGCCTCACAAAATGAGCAGGAGAGATGATGAGAGAGATTGTAATCCTAATGGTGTGACATGAAGCATTGTCCCAGCCCCCCTTTGATAAATGAATTTCACCGAGCACTTGCTTGGCGGTGAACCATGCTAATTAGGCACCAAAACCCAAACAAAGATGTCTCCTGCTAATTGAGGTGAGGTCAGAAGGATAGAGGGGAGTGTGGACATGGCTGTGAATGTGTGTGTGTCAGAGAAGGAACGCTCTAACTCCTCCGTCTGTGCAACGCTTGTGTGTGTGTGTGTTTACATGCGTGTCCAGTGGGAATTGACTTGATACCCCCTTTGCGGAGGCGGTAATGGTGTCCTTTCCTTTCGAGCATTGGCTCTGCAGCAGGAGACAGAAGGTTAGTGGATAACCTTGTTTCCCAAGTGCACTGAGAATTGTCCCCTACACTGCAGCATGGTTACCATCCCACGTTTTTGCCATTATAATTCTAGTGGGGATCTGTGTGAGGTCAGTAGGAAAATTGAAGAAAACAAGGGCAAACCACTCACTTCATACTCAAATTACATAAGCTCTCTCACTCATTGATTTCATTGGTGCAATGAAATGGATCTGTGGGGGAACACTGGGCTGTGCGTGGCCTAGTTCAGTCTCTTAAATAAACATTATTGACATGTTTAGAGCCAATCAGAATGACCTCTGCCGTTTAGCCTCCCATCATTGATATTATTGGTGTGTTTACAATAACTGAATGGCCGTGCATCTGTCATTCCCAGGATATCCATATGTTCTCAATTGATCCGGAAATAAGAGAAATGCCTTTGGACAACAATATGTTCACAGGTCAGCAGGGACAGAGAGAGAGAGAGAGAGAGAGAGAGTGAGAAAGGGATGGAATAGAGTGGAACTCATTATACAGCTTAGGTATTCAATTGAAATTTTAAACAAAAAATGTTCTACATTCAGTCAGAGAATAGGCTGTAATATTAGTATTAGTATTCACCATAAACATTTTTGTGGCTAGACAAAGGTCTGTAAATCAGAGCAAGATTACATACTCAACACTACAAACAACAAATGTGACAATACCAGCAGATATTGGTGATAACAATGAAAACAAGCCTACTCGTCTACTCGGTAAGTATAAAGGTCTTTAACCATATGTCATAACATATTGCCAGAAAGTGTTGGGAAAATTGGAAAAAATGACACTTGACACTTAAAGGAAGCCTGCGGACCAAGTCTGGCTGTCAAGATGCATGGCCCATGTCCCTGTCACAGCAAACACTTGACCTCTGACCAGAGGCGTATAGCTATCATCTGAACAATCATCTAATTCAGTCAATCAATTGTTTAAGCATTAAACAAAAGAAGTGCAAAAGAGTCTCATAAATCAATAATCTCAAAGCAATCTTAAAATAACATAAAATAAATAGGATGAAACCCATGAGCTCAAATGTTCTCACCTTCAAGCAGCATAAAATGTGATAAGAAATATGTGTAACATGAATGGTGGCTAGTAAGGGGAGTGAGGCCTGTCAGCAACACTGTCATCATCATAAAAACATCAACATCATGTGAAGTCTGAACACAGAAGCATCATGGAAAGAAGACAGGAGACATTAACAGTGTGGTTGTTTAGGAGCAAAACAGATGATTGTATTGTGCTGGCATCAGCAGAAACTCGGTGTTAAGGTAGTGTGTACATAAAAAGTGTTATTGAGCCATCCCTGCATGAAAGATGCCATGTCCAGAGGGGACAAACACACCATGAACACATGCTGTGATCAATATGAGTTAAGGACATCTAAGAGGTCTATCAGTGTCCACATAGGGAATCTAAATTGCACCTGTCAGCTAAAATGATGCAAAACAAAGTTTCTCATTATAGTGACTATCAGAAGTGGTGTTTACATTCTAGCATCACAGGAGTTGACACCTTCGTTATGTATGAGGTCAGCTGAGCCAGGAAGACAGCTTCTTGACGAGTGCCCCCACCCCCACTGGTCTGCTTCAGAGGCCCTTCAACAAAGTGCTGTTTTGGTAACTCAATGTGCACTCTCTCATTTCTCTAAGGGGGGGTTAGGGGTGTAGGTATAGAGGGCAGGAACTGAGGACCATTAAAGCCCTACTGGGAAGGCTCATGCATATTTAAGTGGGTTAGATTAAAGGTTGGTTGGCTGGGAGTCCCATGTGCCAGCCAAGATTGCCGTTTGTGACATGTCATTAACTCTTTAATTGACTAATGTTCAGGGGGGCTGCAGATATGACCATCAAAGCCATTTCTATGTGCAAATATTGGTACACTACATACAGGCTACATGTCAGACAGGACTAAAGTGATGGACACTGACAATTTTTTGCAATGATTGTTCTATTTTACAGTCAGTTCATAAAACCTCATGCTACAAGTTCTAGACAGATCTTTGTGTTAATGTCTTCTGTGCTCCTGTCCAGGAGAAGGGAGGCCATGTTTTCCAAGAAGCATGACAGTGTTTATATCGTACAACATACTTTTTTTTAAAATCCCAAGGCTGTGATCCCTCAAACCCCCCCAGTGTGAGGACTAGGGGGAAGCAGAGGAAAACATCATGCATGGCTGTAATAGATGCAGGCTTGTTGTGATCAGTTCGTGGCACACAGCATGGATGGAGACATTTCTTCACCTGTCACGACTACCAGATCGTCTGTATTTGTGACTGTTTGGCTGGCTTCTGTGTCGCTTCACGTCTGCACAGACAACCAGGCGTCGTTCTATATGCCAAAGTAAATTACAGGGCTTTGTGTTTGCATGGAGGAGAGTAAGTGGGAGAGGGCAAGATTGGTCTATGTGCATGAGCATAGTACAATATCTCTCTCACATCTCAAATCTCCTCCTAATCTTGTTATAATTGCCTGGTGAGCCTCTCTGCTATACTCCACCTTAATGCTTCTTCTTACAACCGACCTTGCTGCTGCACATTCACCTCCACAACAAAGGAAAATTCACAGTTCTTAAAGTAGAAATAAAACTTCAGTCATACACATCAGAAGCTCATGTAAACCTTAGGTGAGGGTAGCTGATTTAATGTTCTACTAGCTATTGTGTGTAAGGACAGAGCAGATAATATAACACATGGGTGGGTTGAGTACAATGTAAAAATACTACATGTAAAGAGTGTCAGTTTATTCGGTTTCATCACACTCTTTGCACTCATGTTGTGGGAACAATGGTCCATCATCTGTAGCACAATTCCACAGCTGAACTCAAGGCACACAAGGATTCACTGCTTTTCTTATTCTGAAAGTTCTGATCTGAGGATAAAAGTACCTTATTTTGAAAGGTTAGAATGATGCAAGCATCCAGCCCTCCACCTAAGACAGACACTTTAACTAGACACAAAAGACTCTTATACCCTTTGCACGTCTGTCTGATCTGTCTCTTAAATCAGCATGATTGCAGTCTTATAGCTAAAGCCAAATTCAGGGATCAATGACCAACGGTTGTTTGGTTGGTGGTGCCCAACCTCACAGCCAGTTGAGAACTTCTCCATTTTGCAAGGGCCAACAACCTGGCTCGTCCCAGCTCAGAGCAGTGACCCAACAACCACCAAAATGTCAGCCTAAGAACACAGACACATGCAGTCCAATTGATTTCTGAAGAGAGTTGAAAGTTTTTTTTTCTCTTACCATTATTTTCTATTTATACGTTTCCACAGCGGATTCATAGATAATGATCTATTATCTCTCCCAGTTTCATTTGAGTGTAAAATCTAGTCATTTATCCTAGCAAGTGAACACAAACAAAATACTGTAAAATTTTAACCAGGCAGACAAACTTCATTCAGTTGGCAGAAATGAAATTTGAATTCCCACAATCCTGCACCCATGTGTGTATGCGTGTACGCACAAGTTATTGTTGCAAGCCTGAAACTGAATCAGAATAGTTTGGGGACAGGAGGAGGAAGCGCAGAGAGTCCGAGATGCCTGAGGATGGGAGATAATTGGGTGCGGAGATGCTTACAAACTGCTTTTGTTGCCATGGAAATAGACTTCATGTAAACACTGACCGATCCAATCTTCTTATAGAAGTGAAAGGGAACAGGGAATTGGAGGGAGAGATATACAGAAGTCAATCATACAACCTGATAAACACATGCAAATGCAGACAAAACAGCACACAACCTTTCCTGTGGCCAGGTGGAGACTCTGTGCTCGGGGACTGTGTTGTTCCAAAGAGATTATGAGTTACATGGGTGGCAAAGATCCCATCGGGGCCTTAGGCATCCAAGCTAAAGTCAGTCAAGTTACTAACGCCTATGCAATGCCCAGGGGAGCACAGACAGAATTACATTCGCCACATTCAATCTCTGTGCAGAGCCCGGAGATGCACGTGTTTCATGGAAATAATGTAAAAATGGGAAAACAATGAAATTGAGGAGATTATGCTCTCTCTGCAACCTCATCTAAATTCTGCTCCCACTGGACCTATGCAAGCATTTTCAGAGATGTTACCTTTAAGTGGTAACCTTGTTTCTGGGCAGCAAAGAACATTCCTAATTCAAACCCCTCGTAAATGGAAGCCACTCATTTCAGTAAAATGGAATAGAGTGAAAAACCATTGTACTTTAAATTCATAACACTGAACACACAAGCACTTCCCAACACCATGGCTTCCAAAATGATGAAAAACAATTCTTATAGAAGGTCAGTTTGTGTTTTTTTGTCTCACTTTTAAAACGGACAACAGATGCACGTACGGTTTATACTACAACAGGGTGCATGCAGGTCTGCTGTGAAGACCGGTCATTATGTTATTGTGTTATTTTTCTGAAAGAAAGTAGAGCAGCTAGTATGACTATGTATTCCGTGACAGAATAGAAGGATCTGGAATGGTGTTGTTTCACATATCCTTTGAAACAAACGGTTTCCTGGCAGACACAACAGAACAACACAAAGTCGGCCAGTGCAGTCAAAGGTTACAAATTGTTAGCTGCAAGCAGAGACACTTGAGCAGATGACGAAATGTGCAGGCCCAATGAGCGCCCTGGTTAGCCAATCAGCACCCCCGGCAGGACTCACGCCACCATCAAACAATGGTGGCTGATTTATTTTGATTCTCTTCTCCATGGAAATCTATTAGTGGAGGTACAGTCAGACTGAATGTGTTTACAAAATAAATATCAGATGACAATTCTGGTAGCAAAAGGTAAAATAATTCCATGTGTTTAAGAGATCTAATAACAAATAGCATTCCTGTCATTGCACATGGTTGTGCCCAGCCCATCACTTACTATCACAGTTTTATTTAAGCACTAAGCCTTTGGCACTATTCAGGGACTGAGCAGATGGCAGGGTAGCAATTAATTTTTGCTTGCGGTGTGACTGCTTATTTCATGAAGACTAAAATTTACCCATGTAACTGCATAGCTTTTTTTTCTTTAATTGTTTGCCCATCCCCTGAATGATATTGCATTACACCTTCACAGCCTATAAAATGCCAACACTTATTTTATATAAATCACTTTTCTTTTTGTGCAGAGAAAAAAAGGCAGACTCCATCTGTCACCTGCTGAATCACAGAGACCAGGGGCCATGATCCAGGACCCCAATATGTGTGATCGCCAATGAAGTATGAGTGGTTCAACACCCATGCCACTCTAATGGACATGGGGCCCCCAGCTGGGGTGGTCTGCATCCTTCATGTATGTGTGGCTGTAGGAATGCCTTCACAAACACAGGCTGTGACCTCCAGAGTTTTGCTGGCAGACAGATGGACAAAGTGACACAGGCAGAAAATCTGACTCTTTCTTCAACCCATAGCTGAGGTCATTAACTGGGACTGTGATCCACAACAGCAGCCATTACTGCTGGAGCTGTGAGCCCTAATACTGACATGCCATAATGCCCAGGCTGTGTCAATAAGAAAGAATGACCCGTTTCAGTGGTCATTACATAGAGGCCATTGGGTCAGTGGCTTTGGGGACAAATGGAGGGAGAGTGCGACAATATGCCTGCTGCCCTCTGTTCCTCAGACTCCCCTCAAAGTCTGTAATTACAGGGCAGTGTCTGTTCAATCATGTAATTTGTCTCTTGGTGAATGTCTGTGACTGCATGTGTAGCTGTGTATGATGCAGTAAATGATTCTTTGTGGCCCAATTGTGCACAAGCAGCTACTCATAATGTGTTGAATATACTTAGATACTTTAAGTAAAAGCTTGAAGTGAAGACTTTTACTTGTAATAGTAGTATAACAGTATTTCTCTATTGTGGTTTTTCTGCTCTTACTTGAGGATATGAATTATTCTTTCACCACTGCCGGCTACTTAACATTCATGGCAATTTCCCTCGTGACTAATCCTATATTATAAAACTGGGGAGCCTGAAGTCTGGCTCATACCGAGCAGCACTCAGTCAGCTGCCTGACTTTCCATCTGTTCGTCAGATCCTTTCCTCAATTGTGTTGGCGGTGCTCAGGATTTGATTGCAACCTCTTAGCACGCTGGTTTTTACATGTTTATTCCAGCTGTTCCGATCTGATAGGCAGCTGGTTGTTGTGCATGCATGTGCTCATGACACTGCATGTGGGTGTGTTGTGTATATTACAGGGCAGCAAAAAGATGGTGAGCGGAGGGTGTGTTGTTAGTGACAGAACAACAAGCTGAGTGGTGAAACACACAGCTGACTGAGCTGAAGATGGCAATTAAGAAATGGGCCGTGAAATAGCTCAACATTGCCATCACCCCTCAGAAACAAATTCTTAACAAAAAAGAAATAAATAAATAAAAAAAACATATTTGGGACGGAGCAGTGTATCAGTTAATAACAAACATGAAGGGGCCACGGCTCTGCTGATAATGAAAATTAAGCTGCTGCCAGAGCCGCTTGAAGATGAGCTCAGGGAGAAAGAAAAGCATCATGTGAGGAATTCTGAAGCACTCTCACGGTGTTGAAATGCAAAAGCTGACTAATAGCATTACATGGTTTCACCACAACAGGCAAAATAAAAAGGGAGAACTTTGACAGCCTATGAAAAACAAACACACACCTCATGAGGTGCAGTGTTGTAAACAAGCTTTGTTTTGCAAATTTGTAAAACTGAGGATGGAACACTAAAACTCTCTGTGAATAGATTTTACATATATTGGTCAAAAGAAGGACAAAGCGGAGTCACTGGAGCGGTTTAAGCTACTTTTTCCTCATGTCTTTGGCTTTTTCTGCACATCAGTGGCAGGCCACAGAGGTAGGAAAAACTGAAAGACAGTTCACATTTTAAACAGGCTGCAACTATACCAGGTGCATCATAGTGCTAAAAGTGACCAGTGTTGCAGTTACATTGTCCTTCACAGTGCTTGCACCCTCTTTGATGCAGAACATACACATTTCATGCTACCTACACTTCACCGATTTGTCTTTTCATATGCCAAGGATGTTTTATCAGGTAGTGCAAGCTAATTAAAATAATGGTTCTAATCAGCCTGTCTGTGCAGAGGAAAGCCTCACCGTGATTTTATCCCACAAAAGCATTTGACCAACTTTTATGATTTCTGCAGCATGTTTCTCTAAATTGTGTTAAATTTCCCCATGGTCTCTCTTGTTACTTCATGAAAATACATCATGTGGCTTTATAGCCCTCTAATACTGAATTAAATTCCTTACTTATGATAGCAGGCCATATCTACAGTCTGAAGAGAAATTGAAAACATTTTGCTCCATTCTCAAGATTATAAACATATAATTAATTCAATTTCCTTGTCAGGATCTCTTTCTTCCCTTTAATTAATGACATATCTTCGGCTGCATACGAAGGGAAGCTTCGCCTCGTGTCAAGACATCATCAGAATTATGGCAGGACAAGCAGACACACAAACAGAGGAACAGAATTAAAAAAGAAGAATCTCATTGAATGAAATGACACGATAACATAATTGTCAATTGATTTCACTTTGCATGCATATAATTTAATCATTTCTGGATGGTGGTTTGCTTTAGTTCCGTCTTCTCTAATGAGTTATACACAAAGAGCGATTAGCATCGCTTGCTGTACAACCCCACAGAGCTTTCTATGAATTCACAACACCTTTTCTAATTGCTCACGTTCAGTTGAACTAAAACTTCCAGTCATTAATGCAACACAGGACCCACTGAGAAGTCTTGACCTTGACTCCAGCTTGCCTATACTGTGTTTTTTGTCTCTTATTTGTTTTGTTAAGATATATCTTTGTGGCCACAAATTCATATTCTGTCTCCCCAACACAATCTCAATATATAATACTCCCCTAAAAGTCAATCACAGCAATTATCCACAGGTAGGCTGCTCTAAGAATGTATCCACACATTGATGAATACATTGACTCAGGCCTTCTCCTGGTAAGGATGGTAATTAAAGGTTCTTAGTGAAGTGGTTTAGGGTAATCTGGGGCCAGTTAAAAGCCTTAACGCCCAGCACTGTGGGGCTTAATTGGTACTGTGCCATTTATATGATTAACAACCAACCAAGGTCTGCCACCTAAAAAGCCCCCTTTACTCTTGGCACATTATTAGAATGGAGGTTACTCTGGACTCTAATGAAAAGAAAATGTGTTGATACAATAGCCTCATTAATTTCCACAGACCGTCTTCCCTCTGATCCTATTCTCTGATTATCAATCAATTTCATTGCCCTCTCGTGCCTTCAGGGCATGGAGGCAATGTACTGTTTTATGGTGATATGTGTTTGTTTGCAATTCTGTTGATAGACAAAAGGGATCATTTGGGGCTACAAAGCAATGTGGAATAGCATTTTAAGGGAAATTAAAGAGACAGTCTAAAATTGAAAATGTTAATGGCTGTCAAAGATGAGAAGGGCAAAATGTCCAAAGCTACTTTTCTTACTAACTTTTAGTCTGATCTGTACGTGTGTGGCAGAAGAACAGGAAATGCAACAAAATGGTTATACAACAATTTCCTTATCAGTAACCGTAAAACTAACAATTCAGTTCATTAGGTTGCAAGTTAAAAATGCTTAAATATACAACTGATCATACAGGAAGCCATGTCCACACACTTAAGCAAAAAAGATGAATTTAGTTATCAACACTATTGAAAGTAAACACACCCCCGCTGCTACCACATGTAATATTCCAGCTAGCAATAGCATCGTAGCAGCTATTCCAGCAGAGAGCAGCAGCAGGAGGCTCTGGCAATCATCACTACTTCTGCCCACATACCAACGCTGGCACACCAGACAAGAGTGGACGTAACATTCCTTGCTATCCCTGCTACATTAGCAGGAACACATGTGGTGAATTTTACATTTATTACAATACAATGTTTGCAGTGTGTTGTCATTTATTGCAGATAGTGTGGTGGTGTTTGCCTGTAGTGATTAATGGATACAAGTGAAGCCAAAGCATTCTTCAGCATCTGCATCTTCAGCACCATGGACAGCACCCAAAATAGTTGTTCAACAACAGCAACATCGGTTCAAGACAAAAGTTATCTACTTCCAATATGCAAACGTCAATAATCAAATAAATCTTGTCATGTCTAAAAAAATGTGATAAAATTTTAATTTGTTAGAAGTGCTTTATGCTGTGTTTGAGATGTATGTAATTTCCCCTGGCCCTGGCCTGATTTATAGGCCATCTCTTGATGGACAAAAGTAGATATGATTCACTGTTTTCCCCTGTTTCTGCTCACACACAGCAGACCGCTCTCCACACAGCTTTACGGTATAATCACAATTCTACAGTCTTTGTGGACCTGACTTCATCCTGAGGTAGAGGGAGGGTGCCGCGTTGCTACTTATCAGCCCGTCCACGTCTGCCTACTCGACCGTCTTTACGTGTTTCTCTATTCCGCTTCAACGCAAAGCTCTGCGAGGGGAAATCAACTTCAATCAGTCATGCTTTCCTGCTGCGTCGGGGAAGAGAGTCTACAGCTCTCAGTTTTGATGAACAAGGACGCGGCTGTGTGATTTTGGAGTGAAAAGCCCAGTTCTTGGGCCGTGGATTGTGGCCAGCCGTCACCTTTTCATCAAAGGTGGAAATGTACACACACACACACGCTGCTTATCACCTCTCACAAAGAATGGAATGAGGAATTGATTTTTTTTTTTTAAATAAGCTGATTTTGTGAGTTGTTGCACTCATAACAGTTTACTCTGGCTCAATTGATATTTTATCATTTATACAATATGCCTGTTTGAATGTGTATGCCCTTGGTGTATGTGAAGCATATGCATGTGTGTCAGCTGTAGATAATTTGACATCCTATTTGCTGCAACTACAGATGAGTCCCCGGCATCTGAAGAACCTTTCTTATCTCTGTCGAAGCTCAACCCACAGGTGCAGTCAACAATCATCAGACCTTAATGAATTCATTCACATTATTTGCTGGGCTTAATGACCTGAGACTGAGCCCCCCCACCCCCCTCCCCCCTTATAAATGAACCAGACCTGGGACAGTCCCACTTACAAAAGCAATTACAAAAAGGTTATACAACCTCATTTCCCATATCTGAGTCTTTTCTCTGTCTGGTTAAAGAGCTCTAATACAACCAAACATCTCCAATGGATAAGGTTTGGATGTACAGCCCTGACAGGCTGCACAGGAAATAAGCAATCACACAGAGCGAGCGGCTGTGCTTGTGAGGAAAAGCAGACCTCACAGCAACCACATACAACAGACACACTCACACTGCAGATATACAATATGATGCACATTATAAAGCAATTTTATATGATTTCTTTTTGAGTAAATGTTATTGTTTGACTAGAACACCCTAAGGGATATTTTAAGTAAACTCCTTCAAATTACAGATTTACATTACAAATGTACTTTATATTATTCCTGCAGGCCCAATAAACAGGTTCAATACTTTTTTTGTTAGCACAACTTTCTACTATTAAATTGAGGGAAACTGTAAAAACATTGACCTGAATGTGTATCACACTACTAGTCACACAAGTGATGGAAATGTCTGGACTAACACCATTCCACATCATCAAAATGTGTAATAGCTACATAGTGCAGAATTTATTAGTCAAAGGTCAACAAAAGTCCACAAGAGCCCTTAAGTAAAAGAGGGCGAACTGCCTTTTAAATGTGTTATTTTAGATAAAAGCGTTCCTTTACAGAGATGTCAAATCACAGGATCAATATTGCCTCAGTAGTGACCGTGAAGAGAAAGCACTGCTGATATTGTAGTGAGTATAATAGCAGGAGGAAAAATATGTCTGAATGTGACCAGAGGAAGCACTGGTGAAGGTAGGGATGGAAGGAGGCGACAGAAAGATACAACAGGCAAAGAAAGTGAGCGGTGAGGAGGTGAGGAATATGGGGAGAGACAGAAAGAGAGAATGAGAAGAAAAAGAAAGAGAAGGAGGGAAGATTAGCCACAGAGCTGGAAGAAAGAAAGAAAGATAGAGGAAGAGGAGGGGGGGGTGCTCATAATGGATTGATTCTCACATTTCTTTGAGGGCCTGTTCTTCCTGTCTCCTTCCAGATGAATGGTAATTGCCCCGCCGGCTTTAATCATGTGTTGAATTGGCAAAAAATGGAGGAAAGCGCTTCTACAGCGATTGAGAATCGATCGCTCTGGGAGTCGACCTATTGCTACTCCGCTTTATCCCCCATCACACAAGCACACACTTTCAGAGGCCAGCACACGCACCATCGCATTTTGTCTGGGCCTCTCACTCTCATGCACATGATAACGTGTGCACACCCATGTCAGAGCAAATGACAGAAGCACTAATTACAGTGATGGCTACGTGGAAAGAGAGGACAAAAAAAAAAACAGGGGACAGACGGGGCCAAGACAAGAGAGGAGAAAAATGGAGGTGGTGAGAGAGCTGATCAGTGGGGCAGCAGACTGAGAGGAGGCATAATTGTTTCGTCAAGGGTGTGATTGCCATCACATCCCTTGTTCTCTATGAACAAAACATGTGCACCTTTTAACATTTGTCTTTCATTTAACTTGGTTACAGTTTGGATAGCTGATACATCCCAGCCTTCTATCCCACAGATCAATACACAACTGAAAACACAAACACTTTTATTCTTTCAAGAATGCAGAGATCTAAAGTTACCTAAAAATGATCAAATTAGTTTGCTTCTGTAATTTTTATCTTTATATTAAATATATCTTCACTTGTAAACAAAAACAGCCAATGATGGCCAAACAACAAACTTCTCAACCTTCCACACACTGGTTGAGATTTTCCTGGTTTTACAGCTTTAATAGGGACACAAAATATACTTCTGGGCCACTGATTGATTATGTTTCTCACAGTTTGAATGTGAATGTTTCCAAGTGCAATTTAAACAAAAAGCAGCACAAAGTCAATGTGCTACTCCACTGCCATTCTTTGACCTTTAAAGGTCACTTCTATCGTAATGGAAGATTTTTCTCATTTGTGCCATTCCCTAACATAATGATGGAATGCAACCAGTGCTGAAACTTTCAGCTGTTATGATTTTTCTTTTGCATAATATGTATATTAATATTAAAAGGTTTTAAAGCATGCTTGATGGAGGGTTATGAAGTAAGAGCAGTTTATTGCAGTCATCAGTGAGTAAATGGCTCTAGTTTTCACTTTATAGAAGACTTGCTTCCTCCTTTTTAGTATCAGATTTGCAATAAAAGAAAAAAAATGCTTGACAACCACCATAAATGCACACAACTGGCCATTTTTTCTAGCAGTTACACAATGTGTCATCCATTTACTAGATGTTAAACTTGTGTGTTTCTACATAGGCAGTATCATAAAATCAAAGCAGATGTTAATCTGGGCCAATCTGATAAAGATATTAAAGTCCTTCATTATTTCTACCCTCTTTATGAGCATGTCCCTCTCAGCATTCATTAGTCCTAACCGTTAAGTCCCCTTTCAGGATTGGAGTCCCTTATTGTGTAGGTTGAGTGGCTAGATGAAGGGATTGAAGGGGAAATGGTTGGGGGTAGGTGGGGGTTGATGTGGCAGTTCAATTCATTCATTTAAACTACATTAATCCCTGTCGTCGATTTAGGGCGTCAGCACCTCTGCCAGACTATCACCATGTGGTCACCAGCCTGAAAGAAAGGATCTAAGGGAGGAAAAAGGAAAAGTCCCTGTTTGACCAAATAGAGACTGATGGACAAGGTGTGACACTGAGAGCTGGCCATTTAACAGGCACTAATGGCTGTACCAGATTACCTGTCGAAGCCAGGCCGTTGCCATCCGAAACACCATCTGAAATTGATAGCACCAGCAGTGCCACAGAAAAACAGCCCAGATCAGCCTGCTCTCTACCTCAAATCTGATGGCCTCCCTCCTCCATTAGAAATGCCATTTTCCCACCGGTGGGTTTCAAATTGAGTTTGAGCTTGCTTAATATTCCACTGCTTTGATACCTATGCGCTCTGCGTGGGGTGTGTGTGACATTATTCACCATTATCTATAGAATATTAGAATGTGTCACTCGTCCCAGCTTCACAATACCACGCTGCAAGACAGCGGCTCATAAATCTAGAGCCCATGACCATCAGTCATTTATCACATCTGAGATAGCCAAAACGAGAGAGAGACAACGAGTTTGTCACCAAGCTGGAAAGTTTGTCGCAGCTCAGAACTGAAAGATGGAATGTTTTTTTTTCAAGCAGAGGGATGACTGCTGTGAGATATGCTCAGGTGGGAGTGCTGTGACGCAATTTAACAAGTAACTGTGCAATCAAGTTTCAAGCAGGCCGAGCCTCAAGACGACATTATTTGACGTCTTCCCCGTTAAAGACACCACACCTAACCACTGTATTATTGTACATTTTTTTTCTTCAACTGTGTACATAAATCACATTTCCTGTCAGGTAATCTTTTATGTGAAATATAAAATTTATAAGGGTAAAGGAGTTGATGGAGGCGTTCAGGGACAAAAAACGTCATTAAGCTTTCAGAAAGTTTAACTTTTAAAACAGGGCATCAAAATATGTGATCCAAATGTCATTTTCAAGGACTGAAATATTAACCTTGTGTTATAGACTAATATAGGTGTTATCTTAAGGTGTATGTTAAGTTTTTCTGGTGAGGACGAGCTGCAAGACTCAATGCATTAAAGTCTAAATGAAAAGAAATCCACAGGTGCTCAACAGCAAGTCATAAGAGCCACTTAGGCGAGAGGTAATTGAACATAAAACAGTAGTTCAGAGCTCATTCATTTAAAGAAAAAGAGTTTTGTGAGAAATAGTAGGCTACTAAATTGTTAAGTCTATTCACTTCAATCAAGCACAGTCATTATACCCAAGGATACAATGATGATGATTAACCAGCAGCAACAGGTGTAATCTGGAACTAAAGAAATCTAAAGGAATTACAGTAGCTCGTTAGAAGAAGAGAAATGCTTTATGAAGATTTAACCTGTCGGCAGCTTCAGTTTATGGTTTGTATCATTTGTTTTCATTTTACTGCCATCTTCAGCCATAACAATGCCAGCCTGCATTTATTTTGTGCATCACTATCAATATGACACTTACCTCGATGCCTATTGATACTTTTACAAGGAAAACAAATCAGGTAAGAACTCACATTTAAACAAACGCCGCTGCCTCATATGCCTACAGGTGTAACACTGGGACAGTCTGTGGTGACCAGGAGAAATGCATCAACAGTCCACCGGATCACATCCGTCTTTCTGAGCGACCTGATGGTTACCAACATTTCTTTCACCTTTCCATCCTGCTGATCTGTCTAATTGTTTTCATTCTTCACCTACATTTTGCTCTCACTTGTCTTGATACAATGACATTTTTATACAGTTTCACACCATCACAGCAAGAAGTTTTGATCCCCAGATGTACAGTGCTTCAAGAATCTTTAGCACACCCTAAATAAATAAGAAATCATACAAATCACAACAACATGAAATGTAATCCTGCTCAGCACAATAACAGGCTGGTTGTTTGCATGTCACTGCTTTGCAGGGTGAGAGCTTTAATTACACTCCACCAGTCGGCACATTTTGCAGCATGGAGCCTAATAAACTGGAGTGTCAATCTCAAACTCATTTACGGGCGAGATGCCGCATCTCTGATTACGTTAATCAATGATACCAAGTCTGAATGGAAACATGACACCGTGATGGATTCGCCCCCTCTGCTGATAAAGTTAGAAGTGTTTGATATGGAGTAATCAGTGTGAGCATTATTAACACTTTACTCAGCCTACAGAATATCAAGGTGCACTTGAGCAAGTCTATTTAAATCCAAACCACTATTTCAGATTAGCCCGTTTATGGTTCACAGAAACTATTACATTTGGGTTTTCAGGCAATATAAACTATTCTATGCCAGAGCAAGTTATACCATATCAGTTTTTGTCAAAACTAGCATATCAATTCTTGGCTTATGGTCAAAATTGTGAGGTCACAGTGACCTTCAGTTTTCACCTCTGACCACCAACATGTAATCAGTTCATCTGTGAGTCCAAATGAATGGTTGTGCCAAATTTAAATAAATACCTTCAGAGCATTCCTGAGATATCGTGTTCAGAATAATGGTACCTATCCTGTCACCACAATGAAGAAGCAGCAAGCACGGAGCAGGACAGACATGCCACAAAGGACCAAACTGAATTCAATAGATACCTCACTGACAAAGAAGCATAATCTGAAAAAGAAACTGTGGATCTCACTATTTTTAAAATGCTGTATGCTCTCAACCACAACTGTCAATGAAAACAAAAAGTTTTTGTCTTATAGAAATACATGCTGTTCTCTGCTGAGTGTTCTGTCTCTTGAGAGAGCTGGACTCACCAAAAACAGAACATATCCTACCACTGAGAGGCATGAATTTTCATTTTGATCCTGACTACATGAGTCTATCCCAAACGTCTCCAGTGGTGCCTTTCTGACCTCAGTGTCTGACCTCAGTGTGAGGAGGAACACACACTAGAATATCAAACGATATTTATTGAGCCATAATGTTTTCATACTCCTCCATGGCTTCACTTGTAAATTGAGTACCTGTGTGGGTTTCTTGTCTGTGATACATTTATGTTATTTAACAAGGTTGAGAGAAAAATCAGACTCACTGCAGCAATTTAAAAGGGAAAAACCTGACTTGAGAGAGACGTGTTTAATGCTCTGGCAGTGCTCATTATCTTGGAGGTGGTATCGAACACACAATGAGTCACCACTGGATGTTTTGAGGAACTAAAAAGCAGAGGACAGGCGTCTCATTTATAAAGAGAATTGGACTTGTCTTGACAGCAGCACATTTTTAAGGGTGAATGAATTACAAATGAAAGTGAAGAACTCCCTAATTCCAACTTAAAATGGCCACCAGACCCCCTCAAGTGTTTGTGCACACAGAAAACCTGCAGTTTGTGTGTGCTATCCCAGTCTCAATAGGTTTGTGCATAATGCAGATGTTGATCACCTTTTCTATTATTTTTCTTGTCAACGTCAGTCATTTGTTTCCCTTTTCCCCTCTTTTATCTTTTTACTTCACTCCATAATCCATTTTTCATTCTACTTCAGATTTACACACATTTAAAAAACCTCTTTAACTCGAGATGGGCGACAGATTGATGAACATTTCCAATTAAATGTTATATTTTTATTTATTTATTTTTGCCACAGTCTTGAGATTTCATGTTGGCACACTGTTAGTCATGCATTTTCTAGCGAATGCTGGCACTCGCACCGCCACATCTGTCACGGAGAGGCAGTACAACTTAACAGACTGTAGGTGTGGGAGTGCTGCTGCCCACACACGCGCTCAGCCTGGTTTAGGGTTCAACTCGGTGCCAGTTAAACATCAGCTGCTTGAGACCTTACTGCGGCCTTAGCAGCCTGCTGTAAACCAGGCCAGATGGCACCATCCACGAGGGAACACATGGCACCTCATGACAGGGCCCTCCAAACGTCAGCATTCTCTCTGAATTATGGAAGCATGTGAAATGTGGAGAGCTCTCCCTTAAAATGAACACTTCAGTGTTCTTAATGAGATTGGGTATCTTTGGAGACTGTGGCAGCATCCTGAGGTGGCATCGTTTTAGGCATGCTTTAGCGATCTTTATGGCTTTCTGGAGCTTTATCAGTGGTACACAGGACTCGTCCGCGCTGCGGCGAGGGCAGAGTGTGATGCTATCAGAGGGCGCGTTAACTGCTGCGTTAAGCCTTAATGAAGAATAGATTATGACATTAAGATGCAAAGTGCATACCATCCATGCTAAGAGGGAATGCCCATAATAGGCCTGATAAGGGCTTTTTCTGCTGATCTCATGCATACATGGCTGGTCTTCAGGGAGCTGTTGTGGTCTGGCTCAATGTTTACAGCACCATTTATCACTGAGACAAGCTTTATTTGCAGACTGGGTGTCACAACAGTTAAACCCAAACACACACACACATTCCCACACAATTACACATCCCTCAGTGAGGAAGTGATGCATCTTGACCTTTGAACCTTCAGTCACTCACCTACCTACGCTTGAGATAAGCATGCTCAGGTTCAAGTCCCCCCTTTTTGTCCCCTAATTAACTCTCCAAAGTCCCCTTGACCTGGATTTTACACTTGAAGCTCTTCAACATTATACTCTGTTCAGACAGAGAATAAGGACAGCTGCCTTTAAGATCAGTCCCACATTCCATTCCATGGAACTTTTTTTTAATTTACAAAGCATTGATTTTAAATCAGAGAGCCTTAGCTAGAAAGCTTCCCGGATGACCAAAAAAAAAATTAAATATGCCAAAAAGAGACATAAATAGGTCTTTCCTCTCCTTAGTTCTGGCATCACATTTGGTTGTTTCATCTACTGGGCTTTTAACTTATAAACAACACTATCAATATTACTTCAAAGCACTTCAAACATATTCCCCGGCACCATTTCATTCCTGTTATTTTCTTCTGTGGCAATAAAGGCCAGACTAAATCAAGCCCATTCTGAAGTTTCCTCCATTTCCTCTCATCTAGGCCTATCATCATTCCGGCCTCCTGTGTTTTCCTGCTTTCAAACACCAAGGGTCACGCGGCACCGTACAGAGGTGCTCCAATTTGACTGCGCGCTTCAGTGCATCAACATACACACATTCTACCAGGGAATGATGACGTACATCAAAAGCTGTCCATCACTCGCTAATGATCTTGACAGAGCATTAGTTGGAAGGTATGCCAGCTTATGGGGGGAGATAAAATAGAGACAGAGAGGGAGAGATAGTCAGATGCCGAATGTGTGTGTAAAGAGGACATGATATACGAGATGGTGTGCACTGTTGCACCTTTCATCATCTCCTCCATAAAGTCCAGCCAGTCATGAAATGAGGATGTTAAAATCCTACTGCAAACACAACCATCAAACTGTACACCTAGCTCTCAGCAGGCTAACATTTCTTGAGGATGACTGCAGCTCTGATTGGTCCACAATTCAAACAGGATTTGCAAATTCAAATGTTAAAAGAATAAAGATAATGCAGGAAAGATGTGTTTAGATTGTAGTTATCTGGTTTTTAATGGCAGATCTGTGGAGCAAAGCAGCAGAATATTAGACTAATTTCTTTTAATTCACTGTATCATCTTATCTTCACTCCCGTCTATCACCCCTGGTGGTAAATGTGAGGTCATAAGGACAACACAGAAAAGTACGAAACTATGAAAATCTTTCATTTTAACAATTCTGTTAATGCTCTTCTATCCCAAACTTCATTAATAACCCAAAGGAATAAATGTGACATTTACATTATGATGTGATTCATCTTCACTGTTTTGTATTGAGATAAAAGTCAGCATCTCTAGCTGTGGACCATTTCTATGTGTGCATGTGTGTGCAGTGGGTAATGTGGGATTTATAGTAGATAGTAAACCCACGGATGCTTGTCGATGCCTGTGCTCCTCACACACACACACACACTCTCTCTACCTCCCCTAGTTTACTGCATTGCGGCCAGCAGTGGTTAGCACATAAGCACTAAGACACAAAGGAAAGACAGAAAGAAAAGAAGGAAAACTGGGGGCGCTAGAGAGAAGAAGAGAGTCCAAATTAGAGGGCAAAACACTTGCTGGTAGTCTACTGCCATGGACTTTCTCCTTAATCTCCTCATTGATTCTTTAGATACATTTTTTAATACACCCTCATCAATAGCACTGGTGGTCTGACAAATGCATTTTTCAAACACTTGGCAGTCAATAGTCATTTAGTCTGTATCTTTGTCCCTTGAGTAAAGGGTCTCGATCAATTGAGGTGATGAAAATTCAAATAAATCAGAAACAGCAGCAAAGCAGAGCTCTCTTCAGTATCTACTACAGCACCGTACAAGTGGCTGTGTGGAAAACCAATATGTACTGCTATCTCTTTCAATGTGAGATCAGTTAGAGCTGCATGTGTGTGTGGTGGGGAGCTAGAAGTCGCTGGCTAAGGCATTGTTAAAGCATCAGAGAGTCAATAGACTATTACAGACACACATTCTTCTGTGTTAAGAGCATGATGCTGCAAGAACAAGATAAGGTGTCTACATGTGGTGCGGGGTGATGGAGAGGTAACAGGCTACCATGAAGGTGCTGAGCGAGGTTCAGACTAATTAAAACACATTTTAGCATAGCATGCAGTGTGCAAGTATCATTGCACTGAGGTTTGCATTATTAGGCAGAAACTTTGCAGAGGTAAGTGTGGCATTCATTTTGTGAAATCAAAACTGGAATGGCAAACATCTGCTAATATAATGAGTGGTACAATTCTCGAAAGGAAAAACAATCCCAGACTTAAAAAGTAAGTCTGTGTAGGTGGGGCATATATGATCTGAAATAATAATCATCCTGCAATGCATGCACATACATATTTCACTGTCCAACAAAGAATTACATTGTGTGAGCCAGATTCATTTTTTTTCGAGATCTAGATCTCTTTGTGTCAGCACCCTGTCCACCATACAATCCACAAATTGTTATATATTTGAAGTTTTTTTGATGCACAATGCAAAACCCAGCTGAGACACAGCATGTCTCTGTAATTATCTGTCACACAATGGATTGATTAATCCTTAAAAATATAGGATGTGCTCTTCTACATCCTATAATTTAAATGTCATGCTTACATAGATCATCTCTGCGACTGTATGTGGCCCAATAAACTTCTTCAGAACACTTATAATTGGACCTGGTGCTGCATGAGTGTGCGTCTGCTGCTACTTCTTCAGCTTTTCTCATTGCAGATCCCATTCCACCACACTGCTACCATTTAAACTCTAAAACTGCAGGACAATTAGAACCCATGGAGACCTAATTACAGTTCGGACCAATACTCCAGCTTCTTCTAATGGAGCAGCGGAGCACATCCCCAGGGCAAAATCTTCTTGCCAGTTAATTATGCCATTATTCTATTATTCTAGACTGACAGAGGGGGCTGGAGCTTAGCTTGACCTCAGGAACTCATGAGAGTGAAGAGAAGAGATCCCCCGTAGAACCGTGCAGTCCTGAGTGACACCGTGACTCCCCTACCACCTCGTATCCTTCCTCTCACCAATAAACAGTGACGAAGATGAATAATGAGATGCTGGCTCTGGTCCAAATTAAGCAAGTACGCTATCCACTGGTAATATTCCCTACTTGCACTGGCCTAATAAATTTGGGTGCTTGCAGATGACAGCAGTGGATTCTGCAGTCGCTGAATATGGATGAAGGTCGTGTTTGTGGAATGGAAGAAGTGCTGGCCCTGCAGTGCGAGGGGTTGGCTAAACAAAATCGTACAAAATCGCTCACTACTTCAGATGAGGAATGGTCTGTAGAGATTTATGACATTTACCAATTTTGAATTTGGTCAATTTAATTATTTTAAACAATATCCTTCATATTAGTATGAGGGTGTACTCTGCTGACACTGGAATGTACGTACTATCAATTAAGGACAATTAATTTCCAGCAGGAGAAATGAAAAATACATTTTATGCTGTAAATATGTGGTATTGGATTGTTGGATTGATGGTAGTATCAGTGCCACTGTATTGATCCTATAGAATGCATTTAAAGCTGCAATACATTAGACTGGATCACATTTTTTTTTACATACCCTTGACCCTGGATCACCCTACATCATACATCAGAAATCACTGCACCAAAGACACCACGGGCCATTTGTGATGAATCACACGCCTCCTCGCTCCCTGAGAGAGTGATGTCACTCAAAGGCTATAATGGACCTCTAATGAACTCCAAATCCCAGACCAGTACATTTACACTGCATTATCGCCTTCTGACCTCTGGCCTCCCAGTGGAGTCTAGAAGAGAGTCCTCATTCAGTCATTATATATGTATTCACACAGATTGCACAGCATGGCACCAGAAGAGGGGGAATTGTGTGTGTGTGTGTGTGTGTGTGTGTGTGTGTGTGTGTGTGTGTGTGTGTGTGTGTGTGTGTGTGTGTGTGTGTGTGTGTGTGTGTGTGCGTGCGTGCGTGCAGGCGTCCAACACATACTACAAATCTGACTCCAGCAGCTGGACTCTTAGAGCTGACTTACTGGCCTCTGTACCATTTTAAGGACTTGATTCATAGTTAAGTGTTGTGTTTTGATGGAGTTGGTGGATGGAGGACAGAGGTAAATCAGAGAGCACTCACACTACCTTTCACCTTCCTTCAGTCACAGACAGAAAAATCTTCAGATATCAAACTTTCACTCAAATCTGATGGTCAAACATAGCAAACTGCTTGACAAATTTCCTCATCAAACCTCCAGTGACGCTCCATCAAAGTAGATCCCGTCTCCATCTTGCTCACTTCTTAACAAACGATGTGCCGTGTATTGCACCATGGCCAAAGAAAAATTACAGAGGAGGGGTGAGGAATGGGAGGCAGAGTTCAACTAATTACCTGATGATGGAATTTTAGTGTCTCCTTCATTATAAAGCAGCTTCTAAGTGTTATTGATCTTAGGAGGAGTGTCTCAGACTGATGTGGTATTAGAGGGCCCAACTGCTCTGAGGCCATGCATTATTCAACAGGCATTCTGAAACAACGCCTCACAGGGCCTGCCAATTCCTCTCAGGTGGTCTTGGAGTAGCTGCAACTCTCTACACACACTCTATCCATACTCACACAAAAGCATTAGCATAAATACACTCCATCTGCACGCAGACACAATCAGAAATTTAAAAATAAAAAAGATAAAAATCACCGGGTCTTGACCCCTCTTCCTCTCCGATTGCAGGTTCTAGATTTCTATTTTTGCTTTCTGATTGACCTCACACTCCACTGAGGGGTTAATCTATAATGAACTGACTGATGCTGCCGTCTCCTCCTATTCCCACCAAGTAATTTACGGACAGTAACTTTTTTCCCAGCAAAGACACTGCAGACACCATTTGAGAACAGAGACCTTGCAGTAAAGATGATAGACACACAAATAAAATTAGAAATGAAAGCTTCTCCTTAGCTTTAACCAAACTAAACCAAACCTGTCAATGTGCTGTTTGAGAGGAAAGACTGCCATATTCTTGTCAATGTGAATTTGTACAGACCGCATTATTAAAAATGAGCTATATGAAGCCATTTTTTTTTAAAGTAAAGTCACTATTTGCTACCTTGTACATGTTTCTCTACCTGCAGTGTGACCAGCCAGGTCTCTGCAGTGGTGCCTCTTTATGTACTTTAATATGACACCTCTAACCTCTTGTCTGGACTTTCAAAATAATGGAAATATAAAGCATGCTTCTTTTTATTTTAAAATGAGACACTTTGTATCCTGGCAACAATTAACGCAGCCAATCAATGCCATAGGTTTAGCTATATCTGTGTAACCCCTACATATTATCATATGCATGCTGGGCCATATTGCCCACCCCTACATGACAGCATGAGCACTACATACAAAATCCTCACAAATGTTACATAATATACATAATACATTTAGGCCTAAGGCATCAAAATCAATTTGCAGTGCATCTGTTGTTCTGCTTTGTGCTTGGGCTCTCTGGTACCTACATGAGACACTCTTTTTGTTCTTTTTGTCTGCATTATACAATTAAGGGCGCAGCTACAGTCGTCTCTGCTATAAAAGGAAAAGACAATAATGCAACTTTTACACTCATTAAGTTAGAATCAATCAGGGGAACATTAATTAGGAAACCTGGAAAAATTAATAAAAAGCTTGTCAATCTAAAGATAATCTCATCAGCTCTTGCCTTGCAAGTAAATGCTTGAAGGCTGGTGTTGCTATAAAATATTCCCCGGTGGACACACAAACCAAGAGATGAGCACAACAAAAGAACATCTCATCCATAAGTCCATTCATCATTGTTTAGCCTTGGCTTCTGCTGGCTTAGTCTCATATAATGTATCTTTGTTTTCACTGATTGCAATTATCTAGGAGATCAATGGGTGTTATCAATACCTTACAGCAATTAACATTTAATATCCTTCCACAGCCACTTACTCCATTAATGGCTGATTGATTATGCGAGGCCTGGGAGCTCTGCGGCTGGGAATGGCATGGATCCATTCAGTCTGTCTGTCAAGTAAAGGCAGGCTGCTCTGTTGCAGAACCTCTGACTCCAACTAATACTGTATCGATACGAGGTTACTTCAACCAGAGTGGGAAAAATCATGAGATCCAGGAGTTTTTTTTGTATTGTTTATTATTTATTCCGTTCTCCTCCCATTTGACTGACTGTCCAGTGTGTTTTGCCTGCATTTCACCCTCATATCTGCCACCACTCTGAACACCCTCTCTTCCACCACCGCAATTCTTCATAATCTAATCAGCACTGATGTATTTTCAGAGCAAGAAGGCACTGCTTTCCATTTCAATCAAATTCAGCCCTTTCAAAAAAACACATAATGCAATCCGTCTGTACAAAATTCAGGCCCAATTTAAGCCCTATAGACTGCAGATGACTGATAAACGCTCCACTCCAATACAAGTCACTCTGTTCCTTGTGGTGTACTTTGCTGCAGTGCATCATCATAAATAAGAGCTCTATCCTCTCTCTGTATATATATAGTACAGTCTAAGTTTAAATTGGCTGTAGGGGTGGACAGGTTAAGGAAAGGGGCACAGAAAAACAAAGTTAGGAACCCTGACAGGTAGAACATTTAAAGAAATGTAATTGGAAGACACAAGTCTCCGCTGAGTGGACAGGTCCCAGGAACAGCCTCTCCATTAAAGTGTGGGAATAATGGAGCGGAGAGGAGCTGGGTGGGTGAGAAGGGAGATTGGGAAGGTTTCGCTTAATAAACACTTTGTTTTCTGCTGACGATCAGAGGGGCAGAGCGAGGGATACATCGACGGATCAATAGACTGATTTGTTCCGGGCTCTCCATGTTCATCAGACCCGCACTTTTCCCTTGGGTAGTGAATAGAGGGACTGAGAAGAAGGGATGAAGAGAAGGAGGAGGGGGAGGGGGGTGATTGGGAGGAGGGAACAGACAGTAAAATCAAGCAAAAAAAAACAGCAGGAGAGTGGACAAGAATAGCAGACAGACAAATGATGATGCGATGGAGTTATAGATGGAGAAAATAGCCGTGGTGTGGGAGGAAACCCGACTGTGAATGGTGAGAAGAGGATTTGAATAGGCTGAGGGTCAAGTATGAAGTTAAATGACAGTAGAGCTGGTTGGAGGGGGTGTATGATATAGGCAACATGCAGAACAGGAAATCCCTTCAATCTCCACTGAATCACTGGCTCAAGAACCAACCCAGAATATATTTCTCCGTCCTCCCCTGTGCTGCATATAGAAAGACCATACGGACACACACCAACACACACACATCCCTCATTTCTTCTCTCCCTGCTTATCTCACTCTTAGGGCAACTTTATTCAAGAAGAGATGATGGGGGGGGGGGGGTTAGATAATAGCATAGCAATTTTGTGCCTTCTCCACAAAAGCAAAAGAGGCCCTGGTGCATAATGGCAGCAAGCAATTGTATCTGGAAAGATTTCCATTGCCATTATAGCATTGTTCACCATTGTAGGATATGATGTCAGTCAAAGAGCTATAGCGCTGCAAATCACTGTGTGTGTGCCTTCCAGGATCTCTTGGCAACGGAGAAGATGCATTATTGCTCGACAGCAGATCCAATTTTATCAATAATTGCACAGTTCATAATTGTTCCTGCCTCAACTCTCGCCAGTTAGTGATGAAATTATACCCAGAGAGGAATCGGTTTAAAGGTTGTGAACCAACAGGAAATTGCACTTATCTTATCAATGTATGATTGCAGTTCATTCATAAAATGGACCGTAATGGCCCATGTTTTTTTAAGCAGTAACATTATACATGACAGAAGAAAGTGTGACCTGAGCCTTTCATCTGCATCCCAGTGAGCCGCCATCTCATCATCAGGCAGGGCTCAGTGCAGCGTGGTTCTTATATGTGTTTAAGAAAGCCAACATGGACAAAAGGGAACCAGTGATGTCAGTCGGTATGGGCAGAACAACACATTTTAAATCTGAGGCCCAGAGGACATTCAATTCAAATAGCAAAGTGGTCCTTTAAAGATACCTAAACTTTACAAGTCTGCCATCACCACAGGGGTTACTAAGCAAGCAAAACAACTTCTCTGCCTTTGTAAACAGTGCAATAAAAACTCTTTCAAAAGTTTGCTATTAGGGCCATTCCTGCCTTTTTTCTTTGCCACCTGCTTATATCATTAAATTCCCGGAGGTTTTCTCCACAAGGTGAGCAGCAATAAATAAATATGATAATAATAAAAATACACAAAAGGCAAATCTTCCCACATAAATGAGGAACACAGCCAGGGGTGTGAAGATAAGAAGCGACACATAAATGAAAAGAGTAAAGGTATAAATGGTCCACAGACTGCAGGTATAAATATGTATTATAAACCTGCTCCTCCGGTGCATTGCTGTGGGCTTCCATTCTTCCGCATGGAAAACAGCTATGGATGCCGTGTTTTAACCAATCAAATTTGCCCCTGGGCAGGTCGTTTTTGATGCAGTGGAGCACAGTAATCTCAGCCAATCCTTTTCTGTGACTGCTGGGGCTTCTGGGTCAAACACATGGGGAGGGGTGTGAGGAGAAAGTCGCCAGGCGATTGCAGTCATAGCCTGTGGCTATAAATATGCAGTAAAATCTACGGTTTCTCTTCAAGTTCATCATTGTAAAGTTCACCTGATTGTACAACAAAACCTGATTTTATTTTTAAAACATTACATATTACATTTGTGCATTAACTATCAGACGAAATAAATGTAACTCAACAGCTATCAGCTGTATAGAGTTTACACAGAAGGTTTTCACAGAATGTTTGCTTTTATGTGCTTTCAATCCCTCTTTGTGGCCCAAGCTATTTGACAAACAGACAGAAAATATAACAGATATGTGAACTTCCTGTGGTGGCCAAACATCCAACATGATGTTTCACCTGATTAGAATGAAAAAGACAGAGAATGAAATGTGGGGTGGACCGAGTCAAATCTCCAGTGTTTCTAGATGAGGACGCCTTCTGCATTAAAGCATGAGTAACTATTATAAAAGTTTGGTCTGAAGGAAGCAGCTGTTGTTTTCAAAAGGCTATTTAAAAAGGCTCCGACTGAGACCTGGTGCCTCATGGTTAATGGATTTTGAGTATCGATGCTTGATAGGAGTATCAGTTGTATTGTTAAAGTATAAAGTCAACAGCAGCCCAAGGCCATACGTGGATCTGCTTGTGGCAGATTTCATGCTGGTACCTCTCTTCTTCACTTCGTCTTCATCACACACCTGAATGCATGAGCGCATCCCTGTAAGGCTGTCAATAGTTATTGATTCTGACTTTTTAAACAGAAAAACAAGGCTTTGTTATTTATCATGGTGTGTACGTACATTTTGTATTACAGGATTTGTAACATTTGCTGAGATACTGTGTTATCACTGGCTACCCTCACTTTGCCTAAACTCAGATGACTTCAAAGGAATGTCTAAACTGAAAAAGCTGATTCAGCACTTTTGGTTTAACCGAGTTAAAGAGCTGAACGCTTAATGTCTTGGCAGTCTCTCATGTGACAGCTGTTGTGGGACTTTAATCACACAGAGCAACTTCATTTCAAAACATATGGAGTCAACAGTGGTGAACACAGTTGTTTTTCAGCAACTATGAGAGGTAAAAGTTAAGTCACTACCATCTGAGGCATAATGACATAAAGCAGAGTAGCAAAGAGAGCTGCCATATTCTTTAAGTACACTCTCAGTGTCATTAAATAGCAACAGATTAAGAATGGCATGGCTATTTGTTCCATCATAGTATCTAGAATTGAAGCAGTTCAAATAAAACTCCAGTAGGAAGCTGCATATCTAACACAATCTTCATGTCTAACAAAGGGAAAAAAGAAGGGCTTAATCTTGTCAAACACGGCACAAAGCAATCAGAAGGGCTGATCTTCGATGAGGGAGATGGATTATAATCAAATAGAAGCTCAGTCTGGCTATCATCCTGTGGAATTAACTGTGGCACAGACCACAGGAGTGTAATGAAAGAAGAACATGTGAAAGTGGGAGTTTTCATGGATGGATGTTTTAGTAATGAAATCTTAGGACATAAAAGCAGACAACTTCGAGTAGTGACGGCTGACGATGGAGGTTGCAGGTGCCTTTTTTGATCATAAAAGAAACTTTGGTGAAATATTTAGGGAGACTTTGCTGGAGGTAATCTGGAATGCTGGGTTGGTTTTCTTTACAGCTAAATTAGGGCTTAGAGTGAAAGTTCAGCACAACAGTTGTATTGTTTTACACACACAAAGTCTCTGTCTCACACACCAATCAATCGCCTTCCAATCATGACAGGGTTGAGAGCTCAGCAAAATGCTTTAGCCAAACATTGGACAGACATACAGAAAATCTCAGCAGTGGATCAATCAATATGGTTACACAGCAGATAGTTTGAGTTCAATCAGTTGATAAGGTGTGTTGCATTATGTATGGTTATTGGTAGAAGTCATTCATTACACGCCGTTCAATAGCTGACACCGATTGATGGATAGTTATCTTGTTAGAGGAAAAATTTATTCAATGGGCACATTACACAATTTTAATGGATGGTTAGATAATGCTGAGCACTTGACCTGTTAGCTAGAAACTCCCTAATTAACATCAATATCAATCTGATATGTCCGCAAGCAGGGGCAAGGTGTGGGATCGTGTGCTCTGTGAGGTGGGAGGAATGGGGATATAGTTTGTGTGGGTGCCTGGCTCACAGCTGTAAAGGAGAGAATTGAGTTTAAGGAGAAAAAACATTATGTATTATATTAGAATCAGTGGTGGCTGAATAGAAGACTTAAAAAACTTAAAAAAACTGATAAACTGAACAAAAGTGGAGCTGGACTTTGGGTATGCAGTTGCCATACACTACAGTATGTATGCCCTTGCACATGTCCTTTTACATCCTGTCCCTAAAGCTTGAAATAATTGTTACGGATGTCACGTTACAAGACAAAAAAAAAAAAGGCAGAAAACCAGACTAGGTCCAAGCCAGACACAGAGGACAAAGGCCCAGTCAGGCACTGCCTTACAGGATAATGTCACTATACCAGGATTCTTCTTTCAGAGGGAAGCTTTTATGGCGACCCTTAATTTTCAGATTCCTAAACTGGACTAGGAGTGGCTTAAATCATGTAAAACATGTTGAAAAAGTCTACAAAACAGTTACACTGAAATGAAAAGTAAACAATATTGTTTATATATAACCCCCGCATTCATCTGCATACCTCTGTGTTAGATATTGACCTTTTAGCAGCTGTTTGACAGGGAAAGCCAGCACAATGGGACCAGATGTCCATGCAATGTGACTAACATAGTGAAAAGATCTGTGCCAAAACTATAAAAGCTGACATGTGCTCTTTGCCCTGTTCGTGCCAGGCTCTTACATCTGTGCAAAAAATTGATTGCACATCACACACACTGGAAAATAAAACGGTTCTGACCCGTGAATAACGGAACACGAAATTCAATACTAACAAAACACATTCGTCCTCCGTTTCATGTGGAAAGAGTAGCTCCCCAGGTGCATATACAGAATATACACACCAGCACACAGCACTGGTGAACAATCATACACACGCTATACACAAATCTTAACCCATATACACTAAAGCCCTTTTTCTCCCTTCAATGCACACACCATGAGTAAATACGAGATGAAGGACATGTTTGTGAAATTGGCTTTGGGCTTTGAGCCCCTCAATAAGTCATGGGTCGAGTCGAGGAATTTGGGTTTGTGGCAGCAGAAATGCTGGAGAAAAAAAAGATAAACATGCTCAGTGCTTTCCTTTTAGGGTTCATTACTCTGCCGATCCCGGGTGAGCCAGAGTTGAGAAGAGGAGTTAATTCCTACCAAGTGAGAAAAAACACATTAACTGAGACCTATCCATCTTCCCGGTGTTGACACCTCCATTTAAATCTCTTATTTCTAAAGGATGTAGAGGGAGAATCGTCTTCTCTGCATATGAGTCTGCACATATGGGGGTGTGTAAATGTGTGCGATGCCTTCTGCAGTAAAAATCTTTCATCGTGATATTTTCAATTTAAAGCGAGGCTAACATTTCCTGCTCTTTTGAAAAATTAAATGGCATTTTCTGTGGATTAATTTCAGACATCTGGGAGTACATTTATAATGCTAATGCAGGTTGCTGTGTATTCATTTGCTTCGGGGAACGAAAACTGTGATTTGGGGGTGGGTCTCTATTAATCTACCCAAGGCCCATATTTTAAACATGGGCCACATTAAAATTACACTTGACATTTCATCAACAAGAGGTCTATAACACCTTAAGGGCACACTATATGTAAAGATGAAAAATTACAATAATAGTTGCTAAGTCTCAAACATGAAGTCAATCGTCTCAAAGAAAATTTTCAAAGAAAGTTTTCATCCATCTCCATCTTTTAAGTGCTCCCTGGTCCCCTCACAGTCTAATTAATCTTTACCTAAATCTCATACTACCTGGCTATTATATATGCCAAGTGGTTTTGTCACAGGGTCCCTCGTTGGCTGGTGTAATGAGCAGCCTAAGAAAGGGATCTGCTGACTTTAATCAAATCAGCCCCGGGTGTCACAAGCTCCCCAATGTGGCCAGCTTTGTGCCAGGTCTGCCAATATTATGCCCCATTAAGAAACAATAGCCAGCACACACACAGAAACACATCTGCACACACTGATTGGCGCTAATCATAGAAAAATTAAGAGTGCTGGGGAATGAGGGAGCCTTTGGCCTCCTTCATTGTAAAAGAGGCAAAACGATTAATGTTAGTCGACATACAATATGTCACATATATATACATATACCATCCACTCTAGTTTTACATGTTGGCTGAAAATAATCCAAACTATATCTGGTATTTTGCTGCTGTGAAAATTAGAGAAAAAATGTAAAACATTTTTTTGAAATTGGTGCTAAAAGAGAAAACCAAGAAAAGAGGCTGTATGGTTTAATATGCTTGAGAACTTCAACACCCATAATGCCTCATACTGCCCATTCTTAAATTGCCTGAAACCAGGTTTGTTAGCACCGGATGCTAACTAACCATAGTTAAGCAATCAAGGGAAACAAAGAAAGCAGTGTATAAGCCCATAGTGTGCTAACCACTGCATTGCTAAATAAACATAAACTCATACACAGAGGTTGTCCTCGTGTTCACACATAGTGACTCACATCAGGTTAATCCAACAGTTATTTAAAAAGGTTCCTGCTGTTCATCTGGCAGCTGGCTCTCATGAGATGCACAACCGTAGTTCTGTCACCTTTGCTGTGCTGCTGTGAAAAGCACAATCACTACCCTTTGCTCTTTTTGCTGAAGACGGAGCAGTGAGAGCTGCTGTAAAAAAACGCCCCCACTTTTACTCAAAGTATGCAAATACAAACAACCTTAAGTTTGGTACTGCACTTACATGGGTCCCTATCAATGCATCAAGTGTGAATAGATCAGGCAGAAGGTAGAAACACACACCCTTACAGAGATTTCTCACTTTATATAGAGACGTCACACAAGACTCAAGCTGAAGGATTCAGGTCAGTTAAAGGTGATTATGGCCATGAATCATAATGAAGTTTATATTTACAACCCATGCAATTACCAAACTGCTTTAAGTTCCTCACAACTCAGAACAACATATTATTATCATCATGGAGCAAAGCTTCACCCATAGTAAATCGCTCACTACATCTCTACTGTATGTAGCACAGCTCAAACTACACGTGAGCATGCACACACACTCCCACTGGACCTAACCTTCAGGGGAGCACGACTTGCCTTAACAAAGTGGAAAATAATTTCCAATACATATTAATGAAGCAGAGTTGAATCGATGCCCTTGGAACTTTATGAGAGTGTGTGCCAATGCAATGCTGTGACAGCAGCATAGTGTATGTGTGGCTCAGATTTTTTTTGGCGGAGGGTGTTAGCAAGCTTGGCTCAAAAGGTAAGAGCCCTCATCTATCATGCGGAGCTCAGAGTGAGATGAGGCCTCATGGGTCCCACGGGAGTGACCCTGACTATGAAAAAGCCTATCAAGTCTGGATAGGAGGACTAACAGCGGTTGAGTTCTTCACGGCGGTCTGTGTAAGCTATTTTAAATTAGGGGTTAATGATTAAAACAGACAGCAATTCTATCCATGGAGTTTGAATGTGCAGTTGTTCCTACATGCACAATTTATGTTAACAACTAAAATGTGCCTGCACTTGCGCATGTAGAGCGCACACACACTATAAAATCCTGCTGCTGCAGCAAACTGCACAGACCAGCTTGTTCATCAAGGGCTGGGAGTGTGTATTGAACAGAGAGGACTTTACAACCCCTGCAGCACTCCTGGATGACATAGCCACTTACAGCTTGACCAACGGGCCATTTGCACTTCATGAATCACATATTTGAACACATTAATAACTGCAGCCACTGGCTCCTGAACAAAAAAAATAGGAGAGCAGACAGGGAGTCATGAATGTGCACCTGTAATTTGAAATAGTGCTTGCAGCCACAAAAAGGTAAGCTGCTGTAGAATTTCCAGTAATTAGTACTTGTTATTTGACACACCAATATTTACACATTCAGAAGGTGTTCTGAATCAGTTTATAGGGTCGTTGAATTAAATGTGCAGGACAATGGCGATTTTCTAGCAAAGAAAGACACACAGGACTGTAATTAAAAAGTGTCTAGCTGCAGCAACACCACACACACACAGAGAGCATGGTTAAGCTTGTTGTTATTCCTGCACTGTGTTGCCACTGCATGATCACACCGATACCCTGGGGCAATTTGTTATGGATATCAGAGGAGCAGCAAAGGTCGCACGCAAGACAAAGTACCAGCCAGCCTATCATAGCTACTGCTGAGTCATCACATTCAGAGGCATCACCTGCTGATGGTGGAAAACGACCAAAAAGAAAGGGAAAGTCTGAGTCACAGTGATCACGAGACGGAGGTGTGTGCCAGCAAAGGGCATTAAACAAGGTTAATAGATATGTATCTTACAGATGCAGATATCATGAACAGACAGCTGTGAAGACACATTAACTATACAGTGTCAATCATGGTTAGCCACATAAAGCATGTATACTGTCAATGTATGTATGACAATGTTTTTTTTTTTTTTTTTAAACCTATCCAGAAAAAAATAAAAAATGAAACATTCATGGGCCCAGTGTCCTTAGAGGACTGCTTCAGATTTGTCCGTTTATTTCGTGCAATTACTTGTAAAGACCAGAGATATCTTGAAAACAATCAGATGGCATTTCAGGCTCGATTTACAAACATCAGATTGATATTGAGCTGGAGCAGCTTCTGCATAATCCATATCTCAATTACCTCAAATCCACAAAAACCTCCTCCAACCTATCTCCTTTTTTCATCTATTGGTATCTCTAAGGCTGGAGGGCTCACTGTCATACCAACAACTGACTATATAGCAACACAGGTACTGAACAAAATGAACTCAAATGAATAAGCCATTTTTTTTTGCTGAATCGGTATATAAAGGGAACTCCAGCCCCTTACTATTTCTAATTAACACACACTTGCTACTAAGTCAACAGCAAGCCAAAGCATGACCTATCTCCAAGTGGATTAGTTTGGCCTGCAGGTCATGAACTTAACATTTCCCACAAACTACTGATGAGTAGCAACAACATGACGTCTTAAAGGCATTGGAAGGATTTAGGTTAACAATGCAGGGGCATGAGAGAGACAGGAGTGAAGCAGTAGTGGTTTTAAAGAAAAAGAGACAGGGAACTGGAAAGACAGGCAGAAGGCAAGTCTGTAAGACTTCCACTGGGGAGAGGGAGACGGGAACAGTGTGGAGTATTTAGGTCTCTTTAGTGCTGAGTTGCAGCCACTACTTGATTGGGTGCTTTGGGAGGAAATGGAAAAGCTCTCCAGCCAGGTGCTTATCTCTGACCAGAGCTTACAGAGTCAACCGACCGCCAAACTGCTTTACCCTGACAGCCAGACACTCACAGAGAAAGTTCCAATCAGCCTGTGAAGAGCAATGTCCAGGAAAGATATTTTTACCAGGCTAGTGTAACTTTTCAGTACTAAATATGTGATTTCTAAACTTCTGAATGAGTTCCATGTGAGTTAGGAACACTGCCATTCATCTATCAAGGACCAAGAACTACAATTTCAACCATTTCAGGAGGTACCAATGGACCTACGAGAGCAGAGAGTTGACTCACTGGTTCCCAAACATCATAGTCAGATGGATCAGATATTCAGGCCTAGAAATAGCCTTTGGAGGGTCACAGCATCAACTGTATGCTTCATCGATTTTACTACAAGCCACTGTAGTTGCAGAGCAGGAAGAGATGCACTGGACTGCACAGACATAAACTGTGTGACAGTGCAGATACAAAAGGCCTGAGGAGGAAATCACAGACACAAGACACACTGACTGTGGTAAGGCTTAAACTTTTCTGTAAATGTTTGATTCTGTCAGATGAAAATAAAGTTAAAAAAAACTATTATTGAAGATTTATGAAAGGAGATTTATTGTGGCATTTTTCCTACAACCATTATTGTTTTTTATTCCGCAATTATCTGTAAAATGACAACTTCTTTGAAGTGTTCGACAAAACATGACCTATTACTTAAATACAAACAACAAAGCTGAACATCAGTGCAGTGCAGTTGTTGCTCTCAAGTCTGCTTCTGTAATACCTGCAGAAAGTCTTTGGTGCTCTGCAATCCCATTATCCCTGCATGTATGAGGTGTGTTGACAGTCCCACAGGGAGGTAAAAGAGCCGAGAGGGGGGGGTATAGGTGGGTGGGTGGGGAGGGAGGGGAACTGCTGATAGCGAAGAAGAAAGAAAAGGTAGGGTCCTGAGAGAGCAGCGGAAAAGAAAGGCAGATAGAAAGTGAGATATAGAGGTGTGGCGTGTGGGGCTGCAGGCCTCTGTGTCCTGCAGGGGATTACAGATGGCCCTCAGAATTAAATCAAAACTGTGCTGACTGCCAAGGAATGGGCTCTGCGACACATCGGGTGCCACATGAGAGGGGGGGTAAGAATGGTGCAGAGGGACGAGGCTGAAGGCAAGGGCTGCAGCCATAGAGTGAAAATCGCCTTCAAATGAGTTTTTGAAATATCTAAAAATAAATTGCCTTTGAAAAAGCCCAACAGACAGCTGATATGCAGCCTGGATGAGGGCCAAGTAGAAAGAAGCCCCTTTCCCTCCGTTTCCCTCATTTCAGCTACCTCTGTACCTTGGCATCATTTCCTTTCAACAAGTATTTTATGCATTGATGCATGCATGCAGATACTGTACCGACACATGGGTTCAAACAAAGGTCAGGTCTTTCTGTTGGTTTAGTTAACCACAGCAGGATTACAAAGTGAACAAAGCACCTTCTCCTGGCTGATGATATTTATCAACAAAGTACTGCACATCGAGATTCACTCCAAGGGAACAACAGATGGTAACGTCTATATTTAGTGCAAAAGACTGAAAAATATCTCATTTCTTCCGACTGCTCATCATTTCAGGATTTATGTTGGTTACTTTATCAGACTAAATTGCTGTTGTTTTATACTAATGTTACTGTATGTGTGTGTGTGCATAAAGCATATGGATAGAGAGCTCAAAAAAAGGAGGGTCAATAGTTTTTTACTGAGAGGCACAAAAGACAGTGAAAACCAATGTCCATACTGAGACACATCTGAGGAAATACAAATGGAAATATGTCAAATGACCTCCAAATGAGACTTGGAATCAATTAGCAAAAATCACATTTCGTGCATTTTATTTTTCACTGTCCACACGTTCTAAAAATCAGCTCCACAAACTGGATGCCTCAAAAACGGATCTGGAGCTGGCAGTCCGAACAAGGCAGAGAAGTGTTTAGATTTGTTAACACAATAACCTCATAAGCATCGCTCACATGTTCACGGCAGACATCTTCTGTGAGGAGGGGTGAGGGGAGATGATGAGGACAGAAAACACTCACAATGGAAAGCTTTTTGTCTGTCTGGGATGATGATGATGATGATGACAGTGAACGTTGGAGGATTCAAGCGGTTTATGAGCCACTTTAAGCTGTTTCTTAATGTGCTCCACTTGGATGCAGCTCCCCAGTAAAATAGCCTATTAAAGCTGATCATGAAGGCATGTCTGCCATCAAAAATGGTCTCTTTTTGTGGTATTTGCCTGTGAGGGAGTTTTCCCTCTTCATTAAAATGACAACAATGATTCACCCTATGCATATGCAAATAGAGAGAAATAAATGCAGCTGGCATCTTGGGTACAGTGTCTGCATGGCACAGACCTGGGGCTTACAAAAGGTGGGATTTGAGACAACGGCCCATGCTCTCTATCCTTTAGACAGCCCAGATGTACTTGAGGACTCGAACCAAATAGAATTCAATTTATTTAGGACTGAGCCTCCTTCTGGGGATTTGTTCTAACTTGCAATAGTGAGAAGGCAGATGCCTTGGCATGGAAAGAAAAGCAGGCTTACAATAGCCTCAAAGGAGACAGTGATCAACTCTAAACTCCAAAAACTAATGTAGACTGTTGAAGGCTGTACACAATTATTCTGAATCTCTTTGGTGCCATTTGGCTCCACTGTTAACCATACAGACAAAGAAAAGGAGACAGATGCATTGAAGTACACGTGGAACAAGACATGCCTACTAACAAGATTATCCATTTACATTTATATTCAAGACTGGCTGGCTTGTGCAGAGCTACGCGCTGTCGCTTTGACTGGTACAAAGGCGTCATGAGAACATCAAAAAGATGAGAGTGTAACATGCTGTTTACTTGTGGCAATATATTAGGTCCAGCAGCTGGGGTAAAATGCTCAGAGCTGGCTTAACTTCACCTACAGATGGGAAAAGGTCACTCTGATCAGCCATGCTTGAGAAAGGCCACATGAGAAGTAAGCTATCAATTCTGCACTTTTAGGACTCAAAAGCAAGCATTTGCCATGAGAGTAGAGAATCTAAGATGGATGAATTCTGTGACGTCATTCATGTGCGCTTGAGGAAAGAGAGCAAATTGAAAATGTGAAGAAAGTCTAAAATTTCAAGCAGAAGATTGTTATCTTTCCACAAAGTATCTAGAAGTCACCTTACTATCAGATCCTATTCTCTGACCCTACAGTCATACGCCAACGTGTCACAGCCTATTCCAACATTTTACCATCACTGATGCACAGGAGCTTTTGAATCCTCATCATCCATACTCATGAGGAAATCCCAGTGTGATTATCAATCTAACATGACCCTAGGCCTTGTCATAACATTGTCACAGTATCCAACCAACACAGGGGCTACTGTCTATGAGTAATAAAAACTGACACCATCTCAGCTTCTTCAATTACACACACACAGACACAGACACACCACCTCTGGCAGAGCAGCAGCAACATTAATACTGCGTTACAACTGCATTTTGGCGACATTATGAATAAGCAGTGATTCACAGCAGCTGCATTCATTACGCAAACGTGATTAAAGTGGCGGACCCCTCGGGCGTCCAAGGGCCTAATGATCCCACTCTGCCTTTTGTTATTCACGACGGCTGAGGGCATGCTACTAAGCAGCAGCCCTGGGTGTCTGCTTGCACCAAATGAGACCTCATTAACAACGGGCCATTCACAAACCTCGTGTTCATACTCTGCGCCCAGCCGTGGTAAATGAAAGAGATGGAGCCCCCCGGATGCCCGGGTCTACCCCTGCCGCAGATGGGTCTACCCGCTCTCCTGCATGATGATGTTGATGTCCACTTGTGTGTGTGACAAGCTGACATATGTTACAGAGCATTCATCGCTGGCTGTTAAATTGCCCTCTTCGGATGCACTATTCAGCCCCGTCGGCACACTCTCCCTCCAGAGACTGGCAATATACATATTTACATAATACTCTAATGCAATGAAACAAATGAACACAGTAGTGCCTGGGTATGGGGACAGGGCTAGGTCTGAGGAAATGAAAAAGCTGTTTGTATGTTGCAGCTGCTCATTCAATTATTTAATTATACTATAAACATAACAAGTTTGAACTGACTGAAGCATCAACAGTAACCTGCATCAAAACATTGCTCCCCTAGTAACCATGTTCAATCAAAATGACCAAGTACTGAGCTTCATTTCTTCATTGAACTGTACAATTATTCACAGGCATAGTTTACGCAAATCAGCCAGACTATTCAAATGTTATCACCTCATTGGATGGCTGTTATCTGTGGTGTAATTATGGCTAGCACGGACCTGTCCTTTTGTTATCTAAGACTGAAATGTGTATCAGGCAACAGTAATTATGATGAACACACACTGAGCTCTAATGACTCGGCTGCCAAAGTTCTTGTTACATGGCAGGACATGACTTCCTGCGGACTTAACCCTTGGTACAGTATAGTGCTACAATATGTATTTTCATACCTATTGAAACTTCCTGAGTTTGATGTACCCCCCTGTGCTCTTTCTTCCCATCAGATGGATTCTGGATCACCCCTGCTGCTGACCATGCACTAAATTATTCAGTTGAAAATAAGTCCACATTAAAAATGCATTGGCTCACAAGAGTAAGACACTGTAGAACAAACTGCAGTGCTAAACATGTAGGAAGGGGATCAATGTATTAGAGTTTTTTTGTCATTTGCATTGCTAATTTGATTTGTTGACATTCATATTTGCAGTGCATTGAGTTTATTTTAGTGTGATATATAGAATGAATCAAAAGTACTAATAATGACTAGGTGCTAGCTCCACAAATCGAGGTAGTCGTATAAAAAAGCATGTTATTTCACAACAGACCAAAGACAATATAGCATTAAAATGCCAACAAAGATGACCAGAGTTCTTGCAAAGGCAACACAGTTGACACACAAGCAACAAACACACTTGTTACCATAAAACACCGAAAGCCAGTACCAAAGCAATTTCACCAAGTTATTATTTTCCACTCCCCATGGCTCCTGCCTGGCTTATATGTAGAACTGGGAAATAAACAAATCTCTAAACCTCACCATAATAAAAACATTTCTCAGAAAAATAATGACAGAGTTACAGTGTTGGTATCTGGGTGGTTTACATAATTCAGCCAATAAGCCATCAGTTTGCACAGTGGTGTGACTGAAAAAGACAGAAAAGTAATATATAACAAGAAAACAATCTACGCAAAGGTTTGTACTGTCATTTTATTGACACTAAAGAGCCAAACATTAGTTATAGTATGTGTTTGTTTATATCCTAAATATGATGACACTTTAAAGAACCCTCTTTAAATCTTGTGTTTTTAGAGAAGATATGGGGAAAAACCACCTTGAGTAACAGATGAAATTAAGATGCTGATATGTCTGTAGGCAGGGCCAACTTTTTTCCATTAGAAGGCTTTCAGCAATAATATCCTACTTTTGCATTTTAGTATCAATGTGATGCAAGTGTCATTTCTTTCATCTTCTTATGTGCTGTTTACACATATTAATGACTTTTAAAATGGCGGAGAGAACGTGCCACATCTGCTAATATTTGAATAAATATTAACACCTGCATATGCAGAGAAAGCATTGCTTCGCGAGTATGACTGTATGTGAAAGGTCGCATGTTACACCCCTTTATAACAAGCTAACGTAAGCCTCACGTATCTACAGAATGTGTCCGGATTTCAGCTCAAAATACCACAAAGTTCTTTAGGCCCTGTTCTAGTTGGGTTGTTCATGTTCCTGTAGCTATAAATGCAATTGAGCTGCTGTTGTCCTCTGCTCCCTTTTGGAATGGGGATGCTACCTGGCTGCCAGGAATACGGTATACCCTGACAAAACGAGGAAAGAGAACAATATGGCTGGCAACAAAAACACAGGAGTGCAACTGTACATGTACCAGCCAAGGAGGGGGTTTATCCCCTTATGATGTCACAAGGGGCTAGAACAAGTTTTTTTTTTAAATCAATAGAGAGGTAGTGATTTCTTATATTTTGTGTAATCATGTTTATATATTTTAAGGTTTTACTGTATGTTTCAGTATCTCTCAGCATGTATAATTCAGGATGAAAATAAAGCTATCACAGACACATGGTTCTGAAGCTTGCTGACAGGACCACATTCTGTCTTTGCTGACTCTAAACCTCCAGGCCTCACATGGACCTGTGGGGGGGGAGAGCAGATGGAGGGCTCAGCAGCTTATTAAGCCAAGTTTAATGGCCTTGACTCTGGCCCACAACCCCAAAGAGCAGTGCTGGAGGAAGAAAGGTCAAAGTTTGTATAATATTATAGGGCAAGATGAACTCAGATGTGTACGGTGTTTGGCAGAGCTCCATCTTTGCATCAACTATTAAACTGATGGAGTGCTGTTAACCAAGACTTTCCCAAAGTTGTCTCCTTGAAAATGTGCTTAAACCTGCATTCACAGTCAGCCAAGTTTGAAAGCACCCTACTCTGTGACCTTAGCCCACAGCTAAAGGCAATTATAATTCTATTTGTTTTTTAAAGGTTTTCCTTTTATAAGGCACGCAGCAGAAGAGAGTGAGAGGGGTGACAAATGGTTCTTGGCCAGAGCAACACTAGACCTGGAGGTTATGCAGCACGCATTTCAGAATACTTAACACCCATTTAGCCTTACAATTATATATTTTAAACGAGAACACAGTAATGTACTCCACTTAAACTAAATTACTGTCACTGAATTTGACATTCAAGAAATGTGGGAACATTTACATTTTAATATCTGAGAACAGTGGGACATTTTCTGCATGCTGCTTTTATCATAGGAAATCTTTAAGAGTTCATTTTCACTGGTATCGATTTATTGATCCCTGCACACTGTTTCAAGTAGGTTCCAGAAACAGGATCTGGTCTATATAACGTCACGTTTAATCTATAATATAAATTGTTTTTATTGACTTGAATAATAAGATTTCGAATTCATAAACTGACAAAACATATCCATCCTCCTAATCGTCCCCATGTGTATCTTATCCTCTACTTCAGTCAATACAACACTGTTTTCTTCCCCCACGTACCCCTATCCTCTGCTTCAATCCATTACTGCAATTCTTGTGTTTTTGCTTTCTCTGCAATCACAAGTCTCCACTATTTCCCCTCTCCCTCCCTTTTCAGAGGTGTTTCAGACCGCTGGAACGGAGGGTACAAGCAAAGCAATAAGGCCTGTTGTGAAATGGCTATAGGATCAATGGGGGTTTTAAGGAGGCAGAACACGTAGCCACAGCTGGTCAATTAGAGCAAGGACAGCACAAGTACAAGTACACCACACATAGACAAACAGTCAAAGTGGCTGGCCTTTAAAAGCAGAGTTACTTTTCATTCCCCGTCAGCTCTTTTTCTCCTGCTTCAAATGAATCAGCATCAGGGAATCTCAGGCTAGTTAATGCCATTGGTTGTGGTAGGATGACGATTCTACTTTGAGGCCAAATGGCTCCAAAGACACTGTACACAAACACACAAAGGCTGACTGCACTGATGGCAGAAGTTGCCCCTTCAGGTAAGCGATGAATTTTCACTGAAGTAAAACTAATAAGATGTTTTGCTACGGACCATATTCATGTGGGGTAGAATCATTCTTTATGGGATTTTACTTTACAAGCTCAGTATGAGAACAGCAGTCCCTGTTACTAAATTAGCATCACGAAAAAAAAAATTCCCACAGAAAATGAGTGAGTCAGAAATTAACGAAGCTCATTAAGTCAAAGAGAAAACATTGTGCCATTAAATATGACTGAGTGAGTCACTGGCATCAAAATGTGCACTTCTCCCAAGCATTTAACCACAGGTTATTTGACTCAAAACAGGAAATGGAAGGTGAATCTATTACCCTGTTCTGTATGGCATCTCAACGAGAATTAGGGTGATTGTGTTTGTGTTCTGTTTGCAGCTAATAGAATTTCATGAAATGTTTACTGTGCAAGATGGAATTTTAACTAAGCTTACACAACTGGTTCAGCAATTAAAAATGTTATTGCACGCACAGCGCTGAAGTTTAAGATGATGATAATGTGATGTGGAAGTAAAGTGGGATGTCAGGCACAGCAGATAGAGCAGTAATTGATAAGTATAACTAAAGAAAACACCTTGCCTCACTGCCACTGTCAAGAAGTTTCCAATTCTTGGATCTTATCAATGGTCTCCTGTGAAATGATGTTGACCAGCTTCCAGGTCATGTTCACCGTGCAAGTAGGAACAAGCACCCTCCGCCTTGTGCTCCTACCATGTCCTCATGGACTTCATGGGTGAAAAAAAAACCCTTGAGATAGTACGGCATGTGCATCTAATGAGAGCTACGTCACCTAAGTTCACAAACTTCTCTAAAACCTGAGTGAATTATGGCACAAATGTTTTTCAGCTGGATGCATATTATTCCTTCGCATGTCCTTTTTTCTACAGACACAGCAAGTCAAACACCTCTGGCTCTGGAAAAGCAATAGTAAAGATAAAACATCACTGTGATGATAATCTGACCTTGTAACACCTCACAAGCACACACTAAGCTCAGCACAGCACAAAGCGTGATGAGCAGCAATAAACCCTCACATCTTGTTACATATTTCTTCTGTTGTCAATTTCACCTTTTCTGACTAATAATAGTTCGTATTATAAAGGTGACCTTCTGGCATTAGTGCTGCGTGCTTTTAAGGTGCACAGTGGCCTGGATTCACTCTCCTGTTTGTTTAACAAGCATTCATAGCACAACACCAGCTGTCAGCATCCCAATTATCCCAGCTTGAACAGACATCACCTGATATCTTTTTACATCAAAACATGCAGATAGATGACAGCCATATTTTCCCCTCTATGAATTATCTTTCTTCATGTATTCTTGTCTTTCCATTCTAATCTCACCCTTTCCAGAGCTCTTGTCCTAGATGTCAGCACAAATACATTCTGCTAACGCTGAATATTGTAATGAGTCTATAAACAGGTTCATTACCTACACTACATTTCCAATTAGGTAGGGGAACTCTGTGAATGGAAGAAAGAAACAAGACAATTGAGAGAAAGCTCACCATTAGCTGAGGTCAGTGCCTTGACTTTGCATTTGCATTGTGTTTATAGTCAATCACTTTTACATGCTTTTATAAGTTATACATAGATCGAATATTTGTGTGCATTTAGCTTGTATTTACTCAAAGCAATATAGGTACAGTGACAGATCCAATGATGCAGGAACCGAGGAAGATAGGGGAAAAGATGGGCAGTGAAACATGAAGCAGGTAAACACAGAAAACTGGAGACAAAATATGGAATCAATACTAAGTGCCTCATTGGTTTCTATGTTTGTGAGATACTCTAAACATTCACGCCCCTGCCTTGTTGAGCAATGGTTGAGTTGCAGACAAATCACAGGGAGCTCTTCCGATCTAATATCCTGTTGGATTACAAAGAGTATTCATCACTGACAACATCCCTCAGCTGATCCTCCAGGGAGCGGGATCTACAAGGAGGAAAGCGCGAGGAGCTCCCTCAGAGGCAGACGCAGTGACAGGAGAGCGGTGAAATTGTGTGATCCACCTGGAAACCTTTGGCTGGGACATCAAAGTGGTGATCCTGAATACATTTCTCACGTTTTAGTTTGTCAATTCAACAATTGCTGCCATGAACCTATGAGATCCCTGTGATGTTCTTATGCCATTTATAATAAAAAAAGCTAAGGGTAAAAGCACCAGGTTGAATATATTCACCCATATTGAATACACACTAGACAGATTACATTGTTTTTTTTCATGCTAAACGATGCACTTGCGTTTTTGCAGCAGGTAGCTGCAAAAAACTATGAAAGAAGACAAAAACTATTGTGAAACTATAAGACAGAACCGTACTGACTGTAAACATTTCCTCAATAAATTCAACTTTTTCCAATGCTGTAACACAAGGTTATACCAGATAAATCCCTTCATTCATCTATCCCTATTGCATACACAAAATAAATGTGTTTTTTCTGCAACAGAAAACTAGTTGAACTGCAAAATCCATCCCTAAATTATTCGATATAATCTACAAAAAGATAAGGCAGCATCGATCTTGGATGGTAGTTATCTCTTAAATGTTCTTGGAGTGAAATATGAATGAATGTGTGGTATCATTCAGTGGCCATGACTCTGCAGAGCACCAGGGAAGTTTCAGCACCAGCTGGGTTTTTGGGTTAATGCATGGTGCTGCAGTGCCCCCTGCTGACTAAGGGAGGATTACTCACCTTTAATAAAATGCCTGCTTCACACAAACAGAAAAATCTCGTCAATTATATAGAAAAAGATAAAAAAAATTTGGATACTGCACCCTGATGCAATATATGATTTTATACTGCCTGGCATAAAAGTTAAGATAAAGACATACCACAGGGCCGCCCTCCTCAGCAGCCATCAGTACAACTACCTGACTGTAGTCACAAGAAAGAAAAAAACCAGCATGCACACATGGAGGGGCTACATGGTTTTCTAGCAGGTTAAAAAAAAACGTTACTGACTGAGAAGTAAAATTTACAGTAGTAGCTGCAGAGTTGGTACTGATGGAAGATTAACAGGGATCCAAAGGACTGTCACTGAGACAGAAGTGGTCTAAGAAGTCATGTAATGCAACACTTGCAACATGTACACAACATTATGGCATCAAAATGACAGGAGAGGCAAAGATCTAGACCCTAACAGCTCGTTTTAAAATTAATGAAGGTCATGCTTTATACTGTAAAGATACACAAAGAGTACAATGAACAAATCACACCCCCTTCACCATCTTTCTCTCCTCATCATCTTGACCTCTCTCCAAGGCTTGTGACGGTCCACACAATTACCTTCAATTATCCTCACTTCCAGCTCACCAATTACATCCATTATTGATTCCAGACCCCCAGGCTGCGAGGCTTATCTATACCCAACCATTGCCCATGGAAGAAAAAGCAGAATAGGACCTTGGTTCGTTAACACTCTCCAGCTTTTCACTCCATCTTTGTCACACCATCACCTTCCGAAGCTGTTTCACACTGCAGTGTCCTTGAGAAACACGTTGAATAAATGACAAAACAATACAGTGTAAAAAGTTTTCAGTCTGCGAAGATACGGTAATCTAAGTTTAGTCTCTAAATTTTCATTGTCCATATGTTTCCAGAGGGCTGACAAGACAGAATTCATAAAATACTCAAAATGCATATTTAGGAAGAAAGCTCTACAAAATCAACAAGTGACCAAACCATTCCCATCTGTTTCAGACCAGGGTGTGTCTGTCATGTAGCATAAAGACACGTTAACATAGCACCCTGTCTGCACAAAGCCAAGAAAGGTGGACAGAGGGGATGACAGTGAGACGCAGCGGAAAGGAGGTCAGTCACACAGTATGGAGGCTGTAAAATGCAGAATTACACTCTGCAGCTCTCCTGCCAGATTGTTGAATATGATACTTGCTGACATTTAGTGAGACACAAACATAAGCTGCTGTCATCACACAGTAATGTAAAACATCCATCATCTTGAATGCACGCCAGGGCACCTGCAGAGCGCCGCATCAGTGATGCCCTACTGCCAAATACTGTTACAACAAACTTGAGGGGCCCGAGATCCAAGTGTGATTTCTAATGCAACGCTGCCCCCTTGAGGCCTTGATGTTGTAGCATTAAGATGTATAGAATAATGAGAAACTTACCTTGTTATTTATCCTTTAATCCACTTAAAGGAAACCTTCTTAGGTCACCAGAAGTTCCACATCATGTCATGTGTCCTTCAGCATCTTTGCACTCTGCAAACACAAAGACATTATTTCGTCATTTCTGTTTAGGCTATTTGTCCAGTTTTGAAGACTTTTCTACATTTATTCTAATTATCATTAATTGTTTAAATGTATTTACTTCAGCTGATCTTTGTTTGTCTATGATCCAAGTTTTAAATCTTGTCCGCACGTACTTGTAGTATCTGGTTATCAGTCAAGTCAGTGAAACTTTTGAACTCAAACCTGTTGGAAAAATGCCACACATAACGACTAATAAAGTTACTGATACTGAAGGTCTGTGAAGACACTTTGCTCTGAGAAATAGCTGCAAGTGTGAGTAGTAAGTGGTAACAAACCTCTTAAGGAATTATTTTAAAAGCAGCCCAGCGTGTCTGTGAATGACCCAGGTGCTACTTGGAAAGTTTGTTTTGGTCTAGTTGTTTTCCTTTGCTTTCCTTGCTTAGTAAATTAAGACGTTAAGTTTTTTAAAAACTTCCCGTAACTTAAAGTGTTTGCTTTGTGGCTCAGCTTGCAGAAAACGCTACAAGATTGACGATCAGAAAACACCTGGAACAAATGAATCCGGCGTTAAAGCGGAAAGGGGCGTGGTTTACCATATCTTGTGTGGCATTCATGGGCTGTGGGAAATCTAACACTTAAAGGCGCGCAACAGACCAGTAAAGTAAATTTCTGACACCAAATATTTTTTTAATGTGTAAATGACTTGAAGACATTAGACATTAAGCGTGTGGAATGCGTTTGCTTGTATATAAATGTAACTTCCCTGTATTTGGCTTCATTTATGGCTCATTTTATTATAATTATGCTATATTGCTCAGTTTAATGACAATTATTCATGCATTATTGATTTTGTACAACCGCAATACTTACAAGTTTGATCATAGTAACTGTATTTCTCATAATGTCGGGACTGATGGCATATCTTAAATTGTTAATACAAAATGTGTATTGTGTGCCCTTATAAAATAAATGAAACGTATTTTAAGTGCCGAATTCACTTGTAACTCGTTTGTCTAGCATGTATTACCGTGACTCGGGGATGCAGAAAGTCAGGAGTGGTACCTGAAGGCATCACTAGTGCAGATCAGTGTTGTGTGCGCTCTGTTCGTTGTGTTTGCTGCTGGCTCCCCTCTGTCCTCCATTAAAGCTTCGGCTCCATCCCCGCTGTACGGCGCAGGCCCGAAGTAGCGCAGCCGCTCTGAGGTTAGTGCCCTACCGCGCAATCTCCATCTATTTCAGCCCCGGCGCAGCCGCATCATCGAACCCGGCAGCGTTGGGGTGAAAGATGCAGATTGTTTATATGTTGACTGCAGCGGGTTTATATGGCATATCTGGCTATTTTGGGGGGATCGTATTGTAGGCGCGTATCTACAACAAGCTCATAGAGTAGAATAGCTTTGGATGAGCCGCAGGCCGCTGGGCCTGTTGTAGCGCTATGTTTTGTTTCATATTGCGCGGGTTTCGTGCTAGCTGCTGCGTTACTATCGTTTACCTTTCATTGCACACTAAAATCAGTTTTATTGATCGTCCGAACATAAAAAAGCTGGCGATCTCTTTGATCACAGCTAATTTCCATTTACATTAGCGACCATACAACACCGAATGGTTAGCTAGGCAGCTAATTAGCCAAAATGCAGCTAGCTTAGCTTGCTTGTTCATCGTTGACAAGCAGCCGGCAGATCGGCTAACATTACACCACAGTAATGATTGGGAAATAACGCAACCAGCTAAACAGGGATAGTTATTCCTGCTTAACTTGTCCTGTGGATAAGATTAGGTCTCATTGAAGGGATTATGCACATATGATATGATCGGGTCGTGCATCTTCTCATTGATCCTATCAGCGTCTAGACTTGATGTACTGTAGGTGTGATATTGGGTTCACATAAATCTGCCAGGCAGCGAGTAATGGCCGAATTTTCACAGGTTATATTCTGATTTGTTGTAAACAAAGAAAGATGTGCATGTAAAGATAGAAAACCAGTATTAGACAGATTTGTTTATGCAAATAACATATGTAGTGTATATGTAGCGCATATCCGCACATCCATTCATTGTGTTCACAACGCTGCAGTCAATATATCATGAGTTTTATGTTTGAGTGAGCAAAGCATACCGTTTGAAATGTTTTAAATAAGTGATCTTCAGACAGATTACAGTGTTATACCACAAACCACACGTTAAATCCTCACCATTATGACTTCAGTATCTAAAGATCCATAGGCAATATTAAGGTAAATCGACCTACCTAATTTCCCTGCGGGGATTAATAAAGTTAATCTTAATCTTAAAATCCTTTACACATAAAATCATCTTTGCTCAATACACAGAACTGCATCATTGTAGTAAAACAGGAAGCACGTGCTTATGGCAAAATAAAAAATGGCTTCCTCACAACAATAATATTTCAAATCAAACTCCCTATTAATACAATGTGAAGCCATCTAGAGGCAGAGCAGTAGTAGTGTATTTGATGCGCTAAGAAGTTTATTGGTAGCTGCACTGCAGCATCTTCTAGTAAAGGTACAGCAAACAATTGCTGCTGTGGACTCATGTAAAAGATCATTCAATGAAAATAAGTGGCAGCTGTTCCTGGTAACAGAGGAGTTAAAGGTCAGTTGTTATGAGCCCACTAAGCTGCACAGCATATATAGCAGTTTCCTATGTGATCCAGGGTTTTAGTCCAGTTAACGATAACTGTATACTGTGTGTGATTCACATGTTATAAGCCATGCTCTCATTAAATTGAAACATGCAAACATATTTTATCAGAGGCATTTTGTTTGTAATTTATGACATCAGTCTATGCTTTACAATAGTAAAAATGGTTAATTTCAGAAGCACATCCTTTGTGTAGTCATGTGCAACTTCTAAGCTATACATCAATGAATGTTCTGTGTTATTATAATCAATAAATGGAGATTACTTAGGCACTATCTTGCGTCACATCTATTCTTTTCCTTTTTCTATCCTCAGTAATTATAGCCAGGACCTCACTGTGTAGACCAGGTGGCTGATAATGGAGGAGCACGCTGTACACCAGACAGAACACATGACCACCATCGAGGCCAGCGCCGTCAGCCAACAGGTCCAGCAGGTGCACTCACAAGCATAATAACTGAAAAATGAGAAAATGATGAAGGATTAACAGACAGCCCCCTTTCTTGTTCTCATTATTCATGTCTATAACTAGTTTCTTCACTGTGTGTAGGTACATGTGACTACTTTTACTGAAACATCTATGATGAGCGCTGAGGAGGACTCAACGTCTTCGCCAGATGACGATCCTTATGATGACACAGACATCCTCAACTCAGCTGGCACTGATGAGGTCACAGCTCACCTGGCTGCTGCAGGTGAGTCTAATGCTACGGATGATCCACACACCTTTCAAGTCAGATCTTGAAATAGCTTTAAATGAGAGGTTCCTGCACAAGTTAGGAAACAGAGATATTGTTAGCCACTGTTAGCATTTGGTGGTTCATAGTGAAAGGTAAATATATTTGGGAAGTAGCATTCATGGTTTTCCAACCAGGCCATCTGCTTTGTTGCATTTTTGACTCATTGTTCTTGTCCTTCAAAACATTTAGAGCTTCCCCTTTCAGTGTAATTATTGACATTGAACAGCAGGTGGGGTCATTGGGCTGGGTGTTGCCTTGTGTCAGATTTCTGCCTCACATAAAAACATGTTATCACGCTGTAGGTTGGAGAACTGTTTCTGAACCTCAAATCGACGATTAAACCTGGTTTCTTTCTGTCTTTCAGGCCCAGTAGGCATGGCAGCCGCCGCTGCTGTGGCAACCGGTAAGAAAAGAAAAAGGCCTCATATCTTTGAATCCAACCCATCCATCCGCAAGAGGCAGCAGACCCGTCTGCTCAGGTGAGCTTAAAACACCAAGAAGTAAACTTCTTCTACTGTTCTTCTGAACAACGAGGTGAATGATGCTCTGTGTGTACAGGAAGTTACGAGCCACGCTGGATGAGTACACCACCAGAGTGGGCCAGCAGGCCATAGTGCTTTGTATCTCTCCCTCCAAACCAAACCCAGTGTTCAAAGTGTTTGGTGCGGCTCCTCTGGAAAATGTGGTGAGCATTATTTTGAGTAGCATAAAGTAAATGCTCTTTTCACTATGATATGAACAGATAAGGTTCAGATTGTGTGTCTGTCTTTACAACTAGGTAAGAAAGTATAAGAGCTTGATGTTGGAGGACCTCGAGAATGCCCTGGCTGAGCATGCTCCTGCTGGTGGAGAGCTGGCCTCAGAGCTGCCCCCACTCACCATCGATGGCATCCCTGTCTCTGTGGATAAGATGACCCAGGTGAGGTTTTAAACCTTTGAATGGACAGTTTTTGAGACCCCCAGCAGAGGGCACCGGTTGCTAACAAACCAGGAAAATGAAACTTGTGTGCAATATCTAGCATGAGCAAGAGTATAGCTAACTATATGCATCAAGGTCACATTTGCAGCATCTGTATTTTGGCAGTTTTGGTCTTTTCACTTACAAACAGCAACTACTTATCAAGATAAAATGCAGTTCCGTGATGCATAGGTGGTCTTGCATGTGAACACAGGCCAAAGCCTTGCTATGCAGTGAGATTAAGCACAGAGTAGACTTCACCTTGTACGCCTTTCACTGCTGCATTAGCACCAGTGGAAGCCTGAGTCCTCTATTCACCCAAGGGAACTCGGCTTGTTTACTTCACTATCCCAGTGCTGCTGACGCGTTCTCTAGATCATCGTCAGAGTAGCAAGCATGCTGCATGACAGTAGCCCTCAGAGACGGCTCACAAACCCTGGGAGCACGCTAGCCAATCCCAGGGCCAGATGTCTCCTTGGAGGGCAAGTGTTAGTCTGTGCTTGTTTTTCTGGAGGTTGTAGGATGAGATTATCATCAGTAACCTGTTGCCTCACTCAGCTTGGCAAAGGCAGGTGAAAAGCTGTGGCTATTTTTTTAATGGCATGTTGTGTAGTTCATCTTGGAAAGCCACACATAAAAGTGAAATCAAATTCAAACTTAATTGTCTGGAATTATATTGGGAAGAAAAAAAAATCCCAAGTGAGTTGCAGTGACACAGACAGAGGTCTTTGCTCTTTAGATATATGGAGCATCTGTAGCAGGTGATCCTGGGTCTAGCCTGAGCCCATAATTACCCCCTAGCCTTGTTGAGGGACCAGGCAATATGGCTGCCTTTCTAAATTCTGATTGGACCACTACTTGGAGGATTAGGATTGGGGGTGGGGTGGTGGGTGTGAGGGCAACATGCCACTTAACTCACTAGCCACTGTAATTAGGCCATCTGGTCTAACACACATACGTACATATGCATCGACAGGTGGAAATGTAAAAATCCTATTGCTGTAACAAAGTTCTTTTTTCTGGGCTGACTGACTTTTACACCAATGTAGCAGCGTGTCAAAGCTGTTGTGATAAAGTATCGACCCTCCATTTTCTATCAAGTTCCATTTTATTTTATCTCTTTGTGTGATGCACTGATGCACTGTGAGGCCGCGTATAGGTGGTGTGTGATTGTGGGGGGTGGGGGGGGGGGGTCTAACAAGGAGGAGGGAGGGATTTATTTCTCCCGGAACCAAATTTAGCCTGTGATGTCAAGGCAGGCAGACGCTGCAGTGCCTCATTGTGCAATATAATCCCCAGTGATGCTTGCATATTACTAGGACACTGAGGACATTGGCACTAAACCCCACCACAGCATGCCGGTGAATGTGAACGTACGTTCGTTCTGGAAGTGTTAAAAAAAGCGTGCCTCACATGAAGTATGTATACAGATGATCAATAGCAATCAAGACAGATTAGATTATCACTCATCCGCCGTTGAGTTAATCATTAAACAGTTGCCAGTTAACACTGAAGTTCAATAGGTTCGATTGCAAAATTGCAACATGAAAACTGGTTTTAAAGCAAACACTGAAAAGACTATGAAAAGCGTACTAATAAAAATACAGTTTAAAGCCGACAAATTAATTCAGTCAGTCCACAATAATCAGCTAATTACTTGAGTTGCTCTGCAATAGCAGTGGTTAAAGTTCATCATTGATTTCTAATAACATTGACCTACTTGTCCTTATTAATAATACCCATACCAAGTGCGTTAGAGTCTCTGCTGGGACAGGCTGACTGCTGAACTCCGTTTGATTACCCTCAGTCCTCTCACGGTGTCTGGCTGACACGTCAGGCTGGAGCCACAGCCATAGATTGGTCTGTTAATAAACATGAGCGCATTGTTCTCCTTTTAGAAAGCCTGTTTCTATTTGCAGGCCTTGACCACATCAGCACCCGGCAGCAGGTACCCGATCAATATGCATCTCCTACTGCCTGCTCAAGGGCGTGTGCGGCTCGTCTGTGTGTGTGTGTATGCGTATGGACAGTGCAGATCTCCACTATATATCATCTCTTTTTTCCTGCATGTTTGTGTTTTTATGGATTTAGGCCCAGCTGAGAGCATTTATCCCAGAGATGCTGAAGTACTCAACAGGCAGAGGGAAGCCTGGGTGGGGAAAGGAGAGCTGCAAACCTGTGTGGTGGCCTGAGGACATCCCTTGGGCTAACGTCCGCAGTGATGTTCGCACAGAAGAGCAGAAACAGAGGGTAAGAGAAATATTGGTGTAATGGTGTGATATATTTCTTCTTTATCTTTCTCAACGGGTGTTGCATTCTGGAAACTGATGGTTTATCACTGACTCTCTTTTTATTGATATCCATCCTTGGGCCCAGAAAGGAAATAGCTGCATGGCCAAAAATGTCACAAATATTATTACAAACTTTAACTTGTGTCTGTGCTTCATCAGGTGTCTTGGACGCAGGCGTTACGGACCATAGTGAAGAACTGCTATAAGCAGCATGGTCGTGAGGATCTTTTATATGCTTTTGAAGACCAGCAGGTAACCACGGTAGCCACCACCCAGCACCACCTGACCACTACACAGAGCATAGCTCACCTGGTGCCCTCACAGACTGTGGTACAGACCATCAACAATCCTGATGGAACAGTGTCGCTCATCCAGGTATGCTTCAGTTACTGTATGGTCATCTTGGCACTTTTTTCCCCTCCTCATTTGTTCCTGCATTTTCTCCCAGGTTGGCACAGGTCACACAGTCGCCACTCTGGCAGATGCTTCGGAACTGCCTGGTGTGACCGTGGCACAGGTTAACTACTCAACTGTGACCGATGGAGAGGTAATGCGCTTAGATATGCCTCTAAACTAGCATTCTGCTTATACACATACATACATAGCCTCTCAACACAAAACAAATGCCAAAAAACCAACAGTGATATTTACAGAAATGTTTCCGTATTTGTATTTTTTGTTCGTGCAGGTTGAGCAGAACTGGGCCACTCTTCAAGGTGGGGAGATGACAATCCAGACCACTCAAGCGTCAGAGGCCACGCAGGCGGTCGCGTCGCTGGCTGAAGCTGCCGTCGCAGCGAGTCAGGAGATCCAGCCTGGTGCCACTGTAACAATGGCTCTCAACAGGTGATTAAGAAGTGCGCTGCTAAACTGCATTTCGATGAAAATTTCGCATTTCGATAAAGAGAACACATGCAGGATTGGGCTGGGAAGGCGTAGCTCAGTTTACTATTTTTTCTGAATTGTGAGACATGTTTTAATGGAGTAGAAACACAGGTCGCTGTCACAACCTTTTTTTCCAAGAAATGTAATTACACAGGAGGATTTTGTGTTAAGCTTTCACTAAGGGAGTCCTCATGGGATGCTCAGTGTCTAGTGGTGCAGCCAGCAAACACTGCAGTGTGTATAAAGAATCTATAATTGCACAGGCAGCTTTAACAACTGGATGAAAATGGGACAACTGTCAGGGCAGGTCACTGGGGTCCCCTGGAGATGAAGAGTAAACCTACCTGGTTCAGCATCTAATTAATTAGCCTGTAGTCTTTCAGCAGCATGCAAGGTGTGTGATCATTACATTGATTGTTAGCCACAACTAAGAACTGCTTGTTAGAGAACAGTAGTGCAGTCATTAACCATTACAACCTGTTACCTGCCACGCCCTGATCTCCTGATCTATATGTTTTACTAATGTCATTTAATTCATCAACCAGACTTCCCAAGAAACTGGTGTTCACTGGTTTTTCTCTGCCTCCACTGTCAAGGCAATCAGTTGTGTATGTATGGGTATTTCCCACTGGGGCTTGTTACCTGCACCCACCTGAGTCCTGATTTCCCTCCCCTCCCTTCCTGGTGTTTACCTGTGCTGAGCTACTGTGGGCTCAGTGCTCCACAGGCTCTAGAACATTTTGTCTGTTTTCCAGCTCCAGAGGGGGGGAGTAGGATGTCTCACTCTGAATGTATTTTCTGCTGTGTTGACTGGGAAACCACACCTTACCATGCAAGAAAATTAATCACATTATTAACATTAACAGCTGTAAAAAAGATTAACATTTAGGACTATTTCCATCCCAGTCTTTCTACAGTTGATGTCATCCATTATGAACACACCTCTTCCTTTCTGTCCATCTGTATTTCTATCTAAGATGTGATGATCATCCAAGCTGTGAACACTTCTATTAGTTCATAACGAAGCTGGTGTGCTAATAAGCTTGCAGTAATTCCGCTGGATAGATCTGGTTAATAAAACTGCTTTGTTAGACCCATGGCACCTGGTCTTTGGGGAGATGTGACAGATTCTCTGTAAGTCCAGACTAGAAAAGCCTCTTACAGCTCATACACTCCTACCTCTTCACCCCACATCTCTCTAATAACCCTTGCCTTTGCAAGCAGTGTGTGTGTGACAGAGACAGCTTTTAGGCTTTGTTCCAAAAGATTGCACATGGAAGCCTAATACCCCCATCCATCTTGTGTGTATTTTAAATAAAAATGTATGCCCCAAAATCAGCAAAAAAAAAACATAAATAAATAATATATAATATTATGTGTGTTTTTGTGTTACAGTGAAGCGGCAGCACAGGCTGTAGCAACGTTGGCAGAGGCCACTCTACAAGGAGGAGGGCAGATTGTACTGGCAGAGACAGCCGCTGCTGTTGGGGCGCTGGCAGGGGTTCAGGATGCCACAGGTACCCATTCATCCCACACATCATCCACATACAAAAGACACTTAAGTGGCTTTTCTGCAATTTAGCAGCCCCCCCAGTGGTGAGTTCGCACGTCAGAAACAGTCACCTCAAGTTAAAAAAGTAGGCAGCCTCTGAGGCTTAAAAAACTCTGCAGTTCCCAATGCGTCCACTTGAGGCTGGCTCCAAAAGTGAGTCAGTCATCATAGACCTCAGATATAAACTTGTTTACAGCCTTGTGCTATAGTCTAGTTTTTAAAAAGTTTTTGCTTTTTGTGCTTGAAAATCTAAATATAACAACAGAGGTGTGTGTGTGTCTTGTAGCAATACTTCTGTCTTAATGACACTTTATTACACGGTGACCCTCCCTAAATGCATACTGCATGCACTGCTGTTGCAGCGCGCCTGCTGGACCTGGTGCAGTCCTAGCATCCTTGTGGAGTAGTAGCAACAAATACAGACAGAAAAATAAATACATTTCTACAGTGTACAACTAGAAACCTCACTTGCAAGCTGTCAATCTTCTCCTTACTCTCCATGTCCTCTAATCAGTACCACACACACACATAATGTACACTAGTGCAGGGGCATGAACAGGCCCCTCAGGGGCCCTCCTAAAGAGCTTTGATCCACTCCATTATCAGTCCATGGTCTAATCACAGGACCAGCTGTCAGCACGCACCCCCAACTTCTCCCCCCAAGACAGGCATACGTATACATACACAATGTCCATTTCTATATTAATATTAAGAACGTGAACATCTATGTCCTTCTCTGAATGCATCAAAACATTTAAGATTGCACAACTTGTATAGCTTGCCAAAATTGACAAGATTAATTGATAAGACTAGAACCTATTGGTAAATCAGTGTGTAAATCTAACATCTTGTTGATGGATGCTTTGCTCCCTAAACCATAAGAAGTCTTTTGGCTGCAATCGCTCACTTAAGCGACTAATGGAGCTGCCAAAGCCAGTCCTTCTCCCGACTATTGACCTTAGCTAATCACTGTAGTGCTACAACTGGAGTGAAGAGCACCGTTTGAAGTGCACTGACCCAGACACGATGCTGATTGGCTTGTGTGGTGACTCTTCACAGACAAAAGGCAGGCAGACACACACATGTACATGAATACAACCACACCGGGCATAACCCTTAATGTCCAAGTAACAATGTTGGAACACTCGAGTGAGGCCCTTGTGTCCATACATCACTGTGCCAGGCCAAAGCTCCGATCCCTAAGCCCTCCACCGTAATCACTGCCAGTACAATTACCTGCATCAGCACAACTTACTAATGTCACAAATCACTGGCAAGGGGGCTTAGCCAGAGCCCACAAAGAGGACTGACTGCTACAAGCCGACTTGACAATAAGGATCTAATATTCGTTTATGGGCTCATAAGACTGAATGCAAAAATGTTGCCTATTTTCACACATTTTTTTAATGTTAATGCCATCTTGTGTCGTCTCAGTTATAAATAAAAGGATTCCTGTTTACTTGTTGCATCTAAGCTCACAGTAATGGGAGCAGGCATGAGCCACTGCCATCCTCTACACTGACCTTCTTGCCTGCCTGTGACACAGTGACAGCTTGTAGGGTGGGGCAGAGGCCACGTGACTGCAGCAATAATCCCTACGGGCAGACTCACACAGCTGGGAATGGGGGGGAAGCAGGCTAAAGACGTTCAATAGAACCATTGTTTAGAAATGCCTAAGATGGCTGCCACAGACCAGTACCTGAACTTCAGGGCCTGCATGTAAAGACGTCTCAGTCTAATTGCTGCTGTTAGATGAAAATGGAATGCAACATGTCCATCTTTTCTTCCTCAGGTCTGGTCCAGATCCCCGTCAGCATGTACCAGACCGTAGTGACCAGCCTCGCTCAGGGCAACAGGCCCGTCCAGGTTGCCATGGCACCTGTTGCCACACGCATAGACAACACAGTCACGCTGGATGGCCAGGCGGTAGAGGTTGTGACCCTGGAGCAGTGACAGTTAAGATCTTGGAAGGAGTAAAAAAAGCACTGAATGGCCACCTTGGAGATTTATCTATACTGGTTTCCAAGACATCACGCTGTGTACAATGTCAGACATATTTTTAAATGTACATATGCAGGGGAAGAAAAAGTGTGAGTCGTCAATGCATTGTGTTTACTACGTAAAGTTATTGCTTTTGTTGGTGTATTTTTTTCCCATCAAGCGTCTTGTTTTATTTTTAGCCCTGTGATGTTGAGTTTTTAGTATTTATTTCTTTACAATTAACTTTAACGATGAACCAAAAAGCCCAGGAGGAAAAGCCACCACTGCTCCACAGACTGTGTTTATCTGTCATCATTCTGGATTTTGTTTTTTGGATAAAAATTCTGTGCCATAGTCCACAATCACTCCCTTCTGTTTACCGTGTTGTAAATCACTATTCTCAGCTCTGAGCTGTAGACACTCCCAGACATCTCTCACATTAGATAAAATATCATATTGCTAAATTGTCTTGTTGTTTCCCATTGTGTGCTACTGTAGTCCACACACATGCCAGAATTCGCAAAGACTCAGGATATGTACGTAACGGTGTTTTTTACTGCTGGATTGCTGAGTTTACTTCTTGGAGAAAAGTGTCTTTTTGTCTACCAAATCATTACAGTGCATGGACAAGATGAGCAACCCTTTGTATGTCACTAAAAGATTCGGTGGTGTGCATCACTTGGTAAAACGAACTTAGACAGGAGCTGTTTTTTGATGCATTTACAAACACAAATTTGCTTACCAAGAATCAGCTTAGTCTGATGCAGGCTATGTTTAGCTCTCAACAAATTGTGTATTTAAAGTCCAATAAAATGGCTGCTGTTCACCATTCATACAGTTTATTTTTCATCATGAAATAGCATCTTTCAACTTTTTATTTGCTTTATTTTAAACTCGCAGCAACACCAGAAGCGTCATGTTTGACCTCTTAGAACTCAAAGAAGACGATTTTATTTTTATTTTCCTACCCATAACAGTTACACTTGTCACAAAACCTGGTAACCTCTCACTCTCCTCTACAGCTCAGCGCCCCCCTCCTTTCCCGCTGTGACAGACAGGGCCTTGATTACATCATAAGCTGCCTGTACCTCCTCTGCTTTAAAGCCTGGGATTTGTTAGCAGAGCCCTTCTGTTGCAGAGTAGAACAGGGAGAGAGAGAAACGTTCAGGCCTTAATCTATCAGGCGTCAGTGTATATCCAGCTCTTCCTCCAGATTAAAGCCCAAACCAGGTTGCATTCACACAGATGAAAAGGTTGTTTCCCTCCTGTCATTTAGATGGGACCTTTTGGTAAGCTTGAATGTGACGTGTGGGTTGTGTAGCTGCTAAATTAAAAGGCTGGTTATGCTTGCTGGAAAACCGTCTCTTGCTCTCCCTCCATTTTTGTGTCACCACAAAGTAAACCTTTTGTATGTAAACCTTTGAACTGTGTGATTAAAGCTGAAAGTTATTAAATGGTGTCAATTTATCATGTTGGTCTGTCAGAAAATTACTGATAATAACACTAATTTCACTTTAATAATTGGTCAAGCGTGAGCTACACTTTTTGTTTATGTTTATTTTAAAATATAAGTTTTACAGCAGCTTACAATATTTTTTACCAAAATATTTTTTATTACTCAACTTCTTGGACTCTCCCTGCTTATAATAACCTTAAGGTAAGGGATTTCCTGTAAGTAAGACTTTGCTCTGTATGTTTACCACATTTGCCAGGCCTCACTGCTTTGCTTGGATTTAAAGTGAGCTAGTGCAGCACTGTGTGTGTGTCACTGTTACATCATCGTGCTCTACACTGCAGTGCTCTCTTCCAATCATCACACCCATCCTTTGAATCTGATTCGATGTCATTAAAACCATCCAATCTAGGTGGTTCTGGGCCGCAGTGCATGAGTGCTATTGCTCCATCCAGGAGGCAATATGTTTAGTGGAAGATCACTGAGAAAAAGGTGAGGCAGAGCTGTATTGATCCTCAGCCAGACCGGGCTGCATCCAGGGCCTGAGCTCTGTAGGGGGCACTGCAGGGTGAGAGGGGAGGGGTTGGTCATTCTTGTTGCCTGGAGTCGTGCGGGCAGACTCTAGGGCAGAGCTTTAATCTCCACTAATCGTTTCTTAATACGTGCATCCCGGGCCCTACACCCCTGAACGCACACACACACATATGGACAAACTGCTGCTTGCAGTCCAAGCCCCTGCTAGCTCTAACAAGACATAATCTCCTACCCCTCATCCTGAGTGTCGGCTTGGGCTACAACTTGAGAAAGCATCCCTGTTGTACAAGGAGATGAACCCTATAACCTGCATATATAAGGTGAATACAAAATGTTTTCCACATTAGTGTGAGATGGAACAGTTGTCTCTAAGGGAATCCAGAAAAAGACCATGGAAAAATAATTCAATAAACACATTCTATAGGATTAAAAAATCAATTTCAATATACAACCTGGGCCTCATGCAGACGTGTTGCTGATGAAGCGTCTTCCTGTGTAATGTAGTATAAAAGTCTAATAATGGCCTCCTCACCTTCCCAACTCACACCTCTGTCCACCTCCAACCCAGACACTGCGTAAGAACGATGATAATCTCATTTCACTAATGCTCTGTAGCCTGCATTAGAACACAGGCGAAGCACTGTCTCAGCTCAACCTAGGAAACTGTGTGTGTGTGTGAGGGAGAGAGAGATGGAGAAAGGGGCCAGGGGGGCTGTGGGATAGAGGGGGCACTGAAAAATGCGGTGTAACCTGAGCTGCTTGGTCCATCTGGAGAAGGCCTCGCATTGATGAGGGTTATCCCACAATGCACTTTGCTGCAGAGAAGAGCATTGGAGGGAGTCTTCACACAATGGATGAGTCTTTTTTGGAAGTGTTTATTTGCATCACAGATATGAAACTATGATATGTCATTTCAGAGATGAGACAGCAGGTGCACACATGCTCATATTCATTATCTGCGTATATGTTTGACAGCTTGATGTCGCAGCACTTTCCCACTGTTTTTGTATTTTAATGGGCGAGCAGCATAAAGGCAAAGGTCCAACACCAACGTCCATGCAGATCAAATATAGCTTTGCTGCAGGCACCACTGGTTACAATACAAATCATATTAGCTAAAGCTGAAGTGTAGGCTATAAAGCAGGATTTATACAAAGACAGATAAAGAGGTTTTAATCCCCAGATCCCCCTGTCACCTACATTAGCAGACCCTGACCCAGATATATGAAGCTCAGTATGTAGCAGCTTTTTTCAAGCTAAACTGTCAATACACTGTTACAGCAAGAATCCTCCTGCTCTCCACCATTTTGGGAAGAGAGGAGTAGGAGGAGGAGGAGGAGGGGAAAAAGGGCTGCATTGAAAGAAAGGAGTAAGATGATACCACACAGTTTGCCAATTATGCCACGAGAGCTAAGAGAGGAACCCCCTAATGGTCGGCTGATGGCGGAATAGCTGAACCTCCACATAAAGTCATCCGCAGAGTCCCTCATACTGCAGATCTAACTGCCAGACCTGACTGATGAAGGGAGGAGTCCATTATTTTCATAACATTATCAGCATGGAGCAAACTACGAGCTATCTCCCATTTAATACATCATTATTGATTTCTCAGTTTATATGTTATTCTACATCAGGAAAAAATGTTGTTAAATGCCCTTCTCTGGTTTCTATAGCTCAGCAGATTAGGCTGTAGAAAGTGTGTTTTTGCCTGAACAGTAAACAATAAAAAATAAAAATATTGATAAGTTAAATTTGAGAAAACCCCAAAACTTACTTACTATAAAAGTGTAACTATAGAGTTACCAGTTCCATTCATGCTCTAACTTTTTAGCTGGGACTTGTCACAGGGTCCTTCCATCTATTGTTCTCTTATTATTGCATACATACAATGAACACAGTATATAATTTGAGCTAGAAGGACAAGACAGCGGTCAAGCTTTACTTAAAATTTGTTGATTATCAGTTGTCCCCAGACGACTCACTCAGTTGTTGACATAAAGTTGCATTTCTTTTACAACATCCATGTTTAATTTGGCCTGTACAGATGGGTTAACAATTACACCTGGCTGTGATGTCCATAAGATGTCCATAAGAACACATCAGAGATGACATGCTGGCTGGGCCAGTGCAGATAGTGTCTCCTTTTTGTGTTTATTCCACATTTCAGTTATGTTACGTGTCCTCCCATCTATTTGAAAGAAGGAATACAGCTTTGTGTTACCTGGGTTAACCCAATCGGGATTGTTTTTCTAAATATCATCCCTACAGATTTGAAACAATATTTGACCCAGGTGCCTTATACAAGCACTACACAATCTGTCCTTCAAAGAGTCACTGGAGCTTTGAGGCTGGGGTGTGCAGGGGAGGAACAGAGTCTCACCCCACCTCCACCACCATCAGCCACTTACTCTCTCTGACTTAGATGTTCTAGTGATGTTTTTTTTCCTTCCACTTGGACTGGTTTTGTCTCCGCTGGTGGACACTCTCAAGCAGTAGTTGGCAAGTCTAGAACCACCGGATCCATCTACCTCACCAGTGTGAGTTCTACCATTGCCAAACACCAACAGAGAGCTGCTGGGCCTCTTCACCTCATGCTTAACTAGGATGAGGGTATCAGAACCTGAAATGTGTACCTAAAAAACAGAGAGAAAGCTGATCATTGCATGGCTCTGTTGTGCCAGAAGCATCATCTTGGGTCATGATTTTGCACATAAAAGTCTTCTAAATCTGGATCATTTGTAGTGATCACCAAGTGATCACTTCACCAAAATACATGAAAATGAAGAGAATTCATTATGAAATTTATCAGAGAAACCCCAAAACATACTAAAAGATTTCAATCCATGATTGCGCATAAGCGATGGAAGTCTGTCTTGTCCTATATTGGCACTACACATAATTGCTCAAAGTATATATACAGAAGCAAAAATGTGCTAGTGCCAAAATGGGCAAAGAAGAGGAGTGGCTGGAGCATCCAAAAATGCAAGCAGCTGTTGTTATGGAGACACATGAGGATAGAAAATATCCAGTAAGATGTACGCCACACAGCTCATGCAACAGCACCAGAGACATTACATCACATTCGCCCCACCCACAAGCACAGGAGAGGAGAGGAGAGCCAGAGGAAAGTAAGCCGCTATGTGATGGGCATCATAAAGTGGTTCTTTCTCTGCTCTGTTTATGGCCCTATGGTAATTCACTGATAGTGAGCTCTCACAGTGAATTCTACCAGTGCCATACACAGAACAGGAGTCATTATCACCCCAACACCCAGGCCAGCCAGTCAGCCCTGTGAGGATAGTCAACCCAGCCAAGCAAAGCTATGCAAAGTAGACCACCGACCCACAAGGAGAGAGAGAGAGAGAGTGAGAGAGAGAGAGATGATGTCAAACAGGAAGTAGATCCACAGTGACACAGCTTAACTGAAGATGCCCTGCACTGCAGTGGATTGATCCACTCATTGAGTAAGAGGTCAAAGGCTACTGTGTCTCAATGAGGGTGACTAAATTTAAATCCAGTCACATCCTGGACTCTGACCGTCCACTGCTAATCACCTGTACAGCCATCTTTAGATTTCTAAGAAAGGAGAGCTAATTCCATCCCAATCCTTCATTTGTCCATTGAATGTTGTTTTCGCTATATTCTACACACCAAGTGGGAATTTTGTGGTCCAACAGAATCCCCAAATTTAGTCAGCACATGCTCAAGAAAAACAAGATTTGGTCAATAAACAAGATTTTAGAGCAAATCCAGTTTACAAATATTGGCAGCCGATAAATAAATCAATTATTTTGTTCCCAATTATCAAACCCTCTGCTGTCCTAAGCATAAGGTTAGCACAAGGATGGCTTTATAGTCTCTTTAGATCCTGGCTCTTCCCCCCTTCTACATCCACAACTTGTCACCTTTAATATGACCTCTTAACTCACTCTGTAGATTAGCATGTGCTCCTGTAAATCAGCATCTTTTATCTGATTTAAGTTAACAGCAAACTACGCTCAGTCTCTGGACTAAAATTAGGGTATTTATACCTATCAAGCATACATCTTTCTATTGATCATGCAATAATAAACTTCCTCTCTCGGCTCAGATAAATGATGATACTGCAGCTGTGAGCGATACCTTCAGTCCATCTCCTGACCTTGGTTGTGCTGTCAAAAGCATCTCTACGCTGCAGATAATCCAAATCGGAGGAGAGGCTCGCCCCTGGCTCATGCCCTGCCAGGGCCCATCATGCCCCACCCTTGCTTCAGCCATTAGCTCCCTCGCACTGGACCCTGCAGTGCATGGAGCTCCCATTGATTCCAGCGATCAAACCATGTACTAAGTGATTCCTCAGACGCCCAAATGGCTCCCTGAGCAAGACTCCCATTGCCATTTCCTGGAGAAATCAATACCACTAAAAAGCCAAGTCAAATAAAAAGAAGTGTCCTTTAAAGGTCTGACTATGTCTTGTTTTTCCACACCTTAAATTGAAAAAAATAATAGAGGTATTTGTGATCTTCTTACATAAGAGTCTGTGAGGATGTTAATTTTGGATAAATCACTTTTTTCTGGGGAGGTATACTCTCTAAATATGATTTTTTTGTGTAATTAAGTGGATAGTAAACTGAAAACTATGTGACATCAAGCTGTGTCAAAATACAACACTAATAATAATTATTTAAACTGGATGAACTCATGTTTAAACTAATTGTGAGGTTTTTATAATTTTATCACATGTTTTAGAAGAGTCTGGTTTTTCTTCTTAATTGATTGATTAGATTGAATTTTGATTTTTAATAAGCCTGTGTTCCAACCAATAAAAACTACAGAACATTACACCAGAACATTACGTTTAGGATTAACAAACAAAAACCATGCCTGTTGTATTAAGATGCATGTGAAATTACTAACAGGCTTTGTAATATTGAAATGTTAACATTGCAGATGCCCGGACTTCTTTTTGTCTCTGCTATCGTTCATTTAACCTCAGAGCTGCTCCAAAGCCCCTTCAGTTAATCGCATTTGTCTGAATAGGGAGTCTACAAGTCCTCAACTTCACGGTTATTTCAGGAGGATTTATCACTCCTCTAAGTCCTGCTGCAACATCTACATTCACTGCTGTCAGCCGTGCAACCTGGAGAATTTAAAAGGCGAGAAACAGGCCTTCATACAAGATGACAGTCCTACTTTTAAATACATTTTTTTAAACAAACTGTTTTAATTTAATAATATAACATCTTATTTTTGCTATTGTGGGTTAGATTTATTATGTAAGGCACCGTTCTCGATGTGCGTAAAAATGTACACATTACCATATTAATCCACGGGATTAGGGTGCGTAATTTGACTGTATAGTTTTAGACTTTAAACGGAAATAAAGCAGGTGCATCGTGATTAAGACTACACCTAAACGCTGAGCAAGAACAGAAAATAAAAAATATATATAAATTGGTAATTGAGTGTATTCAAATAATAAAGGCTGCAGTTTCCAAGTGTTTTTTTTTATTTGTTACCACGTATATATCCTAAATATATCCTAAGAAAAATTAAAAAAAAAAAAGATTAGATGAACTGAATTGCAGTTACACAACAATCTGGCCAAATCATTAGAATAAGGCCTTAGTTGATCATTTTTTCAAAATAAAAGAGCTCTGTCATCGAGTATTAATCTCAACAGAAATCTGTGGATTTTTGGCAAACGTGGATTCTTTAGTAAAATTTTTCATCGCTCATCTTCGGTTTGTTTCCCTACTTTTAGTGAATTATACTATAATACTAGAGATATTAATAGTGCCACCAGTAGGCTACTAAACTGTAAAATATCATCCATGCTTCATACCTTTCTCCGAGTCCATCGTTGTGCGTCACATCTGAGGCCACAAACTGCACTGTACTCGGCACCAAGACACATCTTTACTCCGTTAAACCTATCATCATCATGGAAGGATTTTCCGCTACTATTAACGTAGTGTGGAAGTGACACAAGCCTCCGTGTCTGTCCGCGTTGCCCGCAGCGACACTGCAGAATTACAATGAAACAAAAGAAATCCAAGCGGAGTCCTGAACTTCCTGAGTATCAAATGTCAATTTCAGCCCTGCGCTCCTCTCCTCTCCTCTCTCTCTCTCTCTCTCTCTCTCTCTCTCTCTCTCCAAACTCAACCTCCTCCCTTTTACCTGCGCGTCCAAACTGCACACTAACAGAAACAGAGGTGCTCCGCGCACCTTTTTAAAGGCGCAGACACACAATAAAGGCGCAACAGCAGGTTAGAATGTGGATCACTGCTGCTTAAGTTTAAGATCTTTTTTTTAATTAAATGTCCTCTCGTGTAGGAATTGTCAACTGTGAGTGCGTGTGTTAAAGTTTTTACCTGGGTTCATCCCAGCAGAGCTTCCATCTCGTCTCCTTTCACCTGGTTTACGAGTCCAGGGAAGAACACACACACATTTTAACCATCTTCCCCCCTCAACAAACCGATAATCCGACTCTCCTGCTATTCTGTGTTTTTCGGCTTCGTCTCTTTACGCTGGATCACTGCGGAGACGTGGAGACCTGAAACGCGCGGAGCTGCTTTGAACCCGGCGAACTGCTGCACTCTGAGCGGAGGAGGATTGGTTTTGTCTCTCAGGATTAAACGATTTCCTGACAAATAATTTGGACCAACCCCCTTTTTTGACTAACCCAACCCAACACTCTTCCAATTCGGACGTCAAGTTAACTTTTTATTTGGCCAATTAAATACAGATACATTTAGTAATAAAAGAGACAACGCGTAGTTATATTTACGCAGTATTGATGTACACGTTTAAAGACAATTGAATTGTTTTCAGATATATATAAGTCTGAAATGTGTAGTTGTCAATTTTTATTTTTTCATCACTATGCGTCACAGGCCTGGAGCCTGTTGGAGGCCTGTAGGCCATGTTTGCAGCATCACCTACAAAGCTGCCTGTTTGAGAAGAGGAAAGCATCCTGTTCTGTCTAAAAATAATAATAATGATGATTATAATTATGATTGCTGGTGCAAACAGAAAAATAGCTCATTAATGACCATGACAACAAACATGCCTTGCAATCCATTAAACCACGCATGCATCAGATCCCTCCTCCCACCACACATCCCCTCATCCCGGGATTAGTTTTAGTCGGATGATGCTGTTGAGGCTGCAGTTCTTGGGTCGAGATGCTGCAAGATCAAATGACAACGTCCAGATGGCTAATGATTATCAAACACTGCGTTTGAAGGCTGCACTACTCCACGCAAATTGCGTAACATTTCCTGTCCGAGGAGCAGCAGCAGCGACAAAAATGCCTCTGCTTGTAGATGGGGACTATTTTCTCATCATCACATACAGGTTAAAACCCTTCTATCATAACCATACGACCTGGAGTGGAGCTGTGGAGGCCTGGTGTCCCCTCTGCTGGGCTTCAGTGGGCCTCCGTGTTGTTCCTCGTCCTGTTCCCTGGTTTTACGCAGAGCTCAGCAGAGGAGGCCGTGCTGGAGTCAGCCTAACTGTGTCCCCAGTTCATTTAAGGATGCTTAATATATGAGGGCGAGTGCTACCCACGCTCCTCTCCGATGGCCAGTCAGAGTCCATTTACCTGCTGTTGATAATTAGGCAGATAACTACGTGGACAAAACTCGTCTAATATTTAGAGGTGATGCTGTGGGTCTGGTTACACTGCTGCCAGGAGTGAATAGCGGCAGTGAAATGAATCCGCGGTGCCTCGTAGCTGCTGCTTAGTGTTAGAGAGTCTGGAGCCCGAAGCCCCTCCGAGCCCCTGACGTGGTTTCCACCTGGAAACGGTGAAACCGGAGCCGCAGATCATCTGTGTGTGAGAGGCGGGCGTGTATAGGAGATGAGTAGGCCTCGATGAATATTTAAAATTCTCATTTGGTTCTAGAGCTGGATGAAACAGGTGCCAGCGGAGGGATCAGGTGGACGCTGAAGGGATCCAGGCCATAGGACGCGAAATGAAAAAATAATGCGGCAAGATTTAGTCTGTTGCTTGAAAAGAATAAGTTATTGTAAATGACGACAATGGGTTATATCAATTTACTGAGGATGTAATGCAGAGCAACGAAGAGGGAGACATCATAAATCCCTTAAATGCGAAAGAAAAGATCAGATTGGCCTAGATTAGAATTAGTCATGTTACATTTATTATACTGCTCAAACTAAATAATAAATACTATTACTACTACTACTACTAATAATAATAATGTAAATAGATAATTAACTAACTGACTAAACCATATGAGAAAAATACACAAACACATCAAATCAGTGTTGATAAAATGGATCAAGTTAACCCTTTCCACCCCAAGTCTATTTTTAAGGCATCAGCTTGAAAACGGCATGCCCAAAATGAATACAACAACAAACAGCAAAAGACAAAAGACAACACACACATTTAACAACTAAAATCATTTAAAAAATGAGTTAGGTTTAAAAGAAGACACTCTGACCAGGGAGTCAGAGGTGATGTAAAACTGATTAGACAACAGTGAGAAAATTGATTAAAGTGATCTGTCAACAGCACAGAAAGCCATTCACAACAATAACTGTTTTTAAATTATAAATAATTCTCATTTCCCATGTAAAGAAGGAGAAACTTCTAAAATGATCTGGTCTGTACACAGCAATTTATGCTTTGTACTAAAGAAAGAAAACAGATTTTTATTATCTGATAATGATTTTTTTTATGTCATCCACATCTCTGTATCCATACAAAGCACCTTCTGCAGTGCTCTCTCTGCTGCCTGCTCTGAGACCCTCACGCAGCAAAGAGGGTGGAGTAGAGGAGGAGTGGTGGTGGATGGGGGCATGTTAATCAGTGGTTCATCTATTAGTAAAAGGATCATTGTACTGCTTGCTGCTGTTTCACCGACACCACCATCGCCGCTGCTTCATGCACCCCCCATACCCCCCAACCCCCCACTGTGCCACTGAAACAGAGCTTGTAACTTGAGAGAGGCCATTGCCTGCCACCCAACCCCATCCTGAGAAACCCAATACCCAAGCTGAATGTTGGTGATGGTGAGCCCCAAATGCTTGACATGCTGTTAGCTCACCAGCAGTCAAATATAAGAAAGAAGATACAGAACATTTTGCATCATACCTACATATTAGTTAATGTCCAAAACACACTTAACTGACATTGTTAATGCAAAAGAATTTATATCAATAATATTCAATTTTGGAACTTCTACATCCAATTCTATGCAGACGATACAATAATGTGTTATTAAGTTATTTTGTCAGCAAGCTGCAGACAACTTGTGACATCGCTTAAACATTTGCAAAGCTGTACTTTGCAGTCTTTAAAATGTATTAAATTCACATAAAACTAAATGTATGGCACATTTCACAGCTACATTGGTAGCCTTACCATCATCACATTCTGTGTATCCTAAAAAACATTTCTTTTATAACCTTTAGGAAATCTGTAGTTAATTTAAAGGTTAACAAATTATTATTTTCTCTTATGTTTCCCTTGCTGCATCCTTACATACATCATCTTTACCATTTACTTTTTGATATTTATTTGCTGTACTTGTTTTTATTCTTTATTTTTAAGTTATATGTTGTGGGTTTGACAGTATGTCCAGCACATATGGCAGTATTGACAATAAAGCTGACTTTAACTTTGACTTAGCATTTTCATGTAAATGAGGCATTTCAAAAAGCACTTTTCTGCTTCTTATTTCAGCACTCTTTTATAAGTATGACAGAGTTACTGTAGCCTCATTAAAGAATATACACACTAGACAGATTTACAGCTAAAAGCCTTGCTATGGAAAACTCAGCAGCCAGCAGCAATTGATCATAACTTGCAGCAGACAGCTCATGAGCCTAATGTGGAGCCTCAGGGCATCGTAATGCCTTAAAAGGCCACAGCGGCACAGGACACCTGACCACCCCGTTTCAGCGTGGACCAATCAGACGGTTGCTGTATATCTTGGGCATTACGTCATGGAGGCCTGCAGTTTCTGTTGACCAACGCACTGCGGATAAAACAGAAGCTTTAAATATTTCATTGAGGATCTCAGGTTGCTGGACTTCTGGAGGTCAGGACTGTGAAGAGACAGATAGCTTCATCCTCTCCCCCATCCCTCCCTCCCTCCCTCCCTGATGCAGGAGTGGAGAAAGCAGGATGGAAAACAAAGGAACGGGCTTATAAAAAGCCAGATATCAACAACAGTCTTCATCATGGTGTTTTGAAATGAGGGCGAGCCAGCTTGTCTTAACAAGTGATCAACTGCAAAATGGTTCTCTGACGTCTCCTGAAACATACGCCTCTCTCTCTCTCTCTCCCTACTACTCATGGGTACTTGATTTGTACCCATGAGTGAGACTGAAATAAGAGGGGTGGTGCTCAGTCAAATTAACTCAAAACCTAAAACTCATTCAAAATCTGCCTGAACAATAAACATAATGCCAATCTGAGCTGACTTTCAGGCAAACACGGCTTATTTCTACCCATGTTATTACCCGATCAGACATATAGATAAGCTTCATAGGTCTGCAGCTAGTCGTCAAATGATTTTTTTGCCAGCCTGCTACCAAAATATGTCCACTTTGGAGCTGTTTTGAGCCATATATTGTTTTTTTTTGTTTATGTGTTGATTGGGAAATTTCCTAAATTCAATTCAATTCAATTCAGTTTAATTTATAGAGCTCATTTTACAGAAAATTGTCTCAAAGTGCTTCACAGAGACCCAGAGTCTGAACCCCCTTACGAGCAACAGTGGCAAGGTAGCAAGGTGAAGAACCTTCCTGCTGACAGCCAGCTGGGTGAATGAGGAGAAGAAGAGACAGGACAGAGAGGATGAAGGAGAGAGAGAGAGAGAGGAAACATAATAAGGAAATAGATTATTTAGAAGTGGTTGGATAAGACAACATGTCAGCAGAGTGCGCTCTGACTCCATTGTTATAATGCTCTCAGTATTGCCTGCAGCAATTTTGAGCAGCTCACAACTGACCGGCCTCGAGGTTCTTTGAATATTACTGTGTGTATAATAAGTTGTTAAAAAAAAACACCACACTGACAATCCTGGCTAGGATGAAGACCCTCCTGACACACTGGAGCTTGTGGCCTGGCAGGATATACAGTAAACAGGGAGAGTACCTGATAATAATATACTAAATGTGTCATTTTTGTTTTTATATGACACAAAACAACTGAGAGGTCTGCCATCCAAACATTTGGACAAATAGTGGAGTCATGTCTCAGCACTGCTACAGGGAGGGAGAGGGAGCAGATTGCTGCGTGACAGAATACATTTTTCAGAGGAGAGAGGATTAAACAGCCTTATGTCACAGCATTTATTTTCTCCTGCTGTGATTATGCAGAGGGGGGGTTTCAGCTGAGGACAGAGGATGGAGGATGAAGGAGGTGATGCCCTCAGCTGGTGTTTAGTAAAACTGCATCCATCATTGCACGCCAAGGATGCCCTCAGAGCAAGGTTAATCTCACACAATACACTCAGATGCTGTTCAGATTTTGGTACAGATCAGGGTCTTGTACAAGACAAACACACTTGAGCAGAGCTTTGTGACAGTGTGAGATAATGTTCACTTAATAAAAATAAATGTTTCCTTTGGTGGAAACTGAGCGGCCATTTCTGTGGATGCCTGTGGTCATTCCACACCACCATTTCAGACTGGAAGACTGATGTGACTCCAATTTCACAGTAGTCACAGGGACTATGGCAGACACTGGCCTATATTGTACATGCTACAGAGATCTGGTTGGGGATTTGCAGTACAGCATTGATTGTAAAGCAATACTGACATCTTGTGGTCACAGTGCAACTTCAACAGCTAGGGAAGCTGACAACAAGAACATCTTCTGTCAAACTTATTTTTTAGTGACATTAACTGTCCCTTAATCAAACCGACAGACCTACTACGAGAATGATGACCCTCAGACCACATGTATACATTGAATGTTTTATTAAAAAAGAAGTTATAACAGTTTTATTTATACACAACTATTTATGAGGTTATAAGCCTATTAATAGAGAGCATTTGTCTTTTTTGACAAGCATGCCCACTTCACAATGCAAAGAAAAAAAATGAGGGTAAAGAAGGTGATAAAAATATAAGACCAAGAATGGACTTTTCAAAATAAAACAAAAAAATAAAATAAACCTTTTGACTTTTTAAACTCTCGAGTTATAACACACTAGGTACCAAATACATAGTTTTTTTATTTAAAAAAAAAAGTAAAAGAAAAAAAAACTGCCATTTTCCATGCTGTGTGTGTGTTCCTGCTTAACCCCCTGATGGCAGCAGTCAGCTCAGCACAGGGCACAAACCCACACAAGCACAAGACATAATGGGAGGTGTGCTCCGAGCAAGCCTCGACTCCACACCAGAAGCATGCAACTGCCTGAGGACACACACTCAACACATGGAGGAGGAGGAGGAGGTGTCTTTACAAGATTTCTGCAGTGTGCTGATAAAATAGAGAATGGTCCTCAGATGTCATGGATTATTGATAGACCGGTCCACTCAGCTTTACTGTCGAGCAGGGTGTGTGTTTGTAGTTGTTTGGAGATGTTTGCGGCCAGATTTTTGAGGCCCCATCAATCCCACCGTGTGAAATCTACTTGTCTTAACTTTATCTGCAGGAGAGGCGAAGGAGTGAAAGCCAAAAGGAGATTAAATAAAAGCACAATAAACACCATTAGTTTTCAAATAATAATTTAGTATTCAAGTTGTGATGGGAAGAAAATTGAAGAATTATAAAGGGCATCAGTTCATTTAACCATGAATCAGCAAAGGTGGGTCATAAAATAAAAGATCAATAGAAGAACATGGGAGACCACTGAAAAGTTCAGATACCAGACCAAAACCAGGCCACAGCTGAGTACGTCATCCATTTATTGCTCAGCAGATTCAGATAATGCTGAAAAAACAAAACCTATGAATTAACCTAAACACAAGAGTCTTTTTGTGAAAAACACAAAAATATTCCCCCTCTGCTGAATCATAATGTGTTTTATTACAATTCTGAGCTATGATTTCAGCACTTGAGTAGAATACTGTACAACTGGATCTCTGACTCACAGCAAAGTTGTCATCTGTGTGCTTCTTTGGTAAACCACAACAGGGGTGACCAAGGAAAAAACAAAAAGGGGTCTCTCTGTGTATATATATATATATGTGTGTGTATATAGACAGTTTATAGGCAACTTAGGTTTTGTCCTATTTGTGGATGAAAGTGTGTAATGTTCACACTGTCTTGAATGGGTTGACGATCACAAGGTTAGCTTGTTGGCCAGGGTTAGGGTCAGATTAGAGAGATTATTATTCCCATAGATTAAAACAGTCAAATTAAAAACAAACCAAGGACGCGCCCCTGCATTCAAATGCAGTCCTGATCTGATAAATGAGTTGAACAGAACTACATCATAAATTATGCTCATGAAGAATATCCACTGTCCTGAAAAAGGGCTGATGAACCACACGTTTTTGACTTCTGTACAGTTTAGATCTAATCAGGCTCACTACAGGTCACCCTAGTTTGAAATCACTCACACTCGTCTGTACAACTCTTGAATCTGGAATGACAAGCAGGCATGTCTAATGGGGTATCTCACATAATACCACGAAACAGACTAAAAATAAAAATCTGATGAATGCTTTATCAGGTAAGTATACCACACTACCTAATTCTATTTGTAATACAGCCATATAGCATTATGTTTAGTTGAAGTCACCACCCAGCAAAAAACTAACTATCCTGACAACACATACAAGTATTAGAATGATTTCCATCCTTTCATTACATCATGGGTGAAAAATATTAATCACTATGCAAGATGCAACCAAACTGAATTTCAAACCTGAGCCAAAAAAGTCAAACAATCCTACATTAGCTGAAATAAACCCACTCAGCCCAGGGGAAATCCTCTAATCTGCAAGAATGGAGAGTAGGACCACACTGCTGGAAGGGAAGAATAAAACGATGTGCTTTTTCTAGAAGCTGTCTTTGACCTTCATGGCTTTTTTTGTGGTTTTCAAGGGGTAATTTTCCTGTTGTGATGAGGCACAGAATAGGGAGTTGAGATCAGAGGGGATAATGAGGTGACCTCCCAAATGATCCATCTGGGATCCACAATCTGCCATAAAGCAACCAGTGATTCTTACTGCAATCTGTGAAGTGAATACATTTCAAGATTTTTCTAGGTAGTCTGACTGCCACGTTCGCCTCGGCAAGCAACACTAAGCTCAGTGTCTTGGGTTCGACGCCGGGTTTTCACGAGGCTACAGAGAGGTGTCTTATCGCTGTACAAAGTATATATGCTGTACACAAAAAATGAAAACAAAAATATGTCGACCCCCCCATCAGGAAAACATGAAGAAATAATTGTAGGAAAAAAACTTCCAAGTTACAATTGCAGTTTCTTTCCACGTCATGGATTTTCATCGTCACCTGCCATGTTCGATCAACATTTTTTTTAGTTGAGATGCCAAATCTGTACATTTGTATCTAAACTCTGTCAACAAAAAAATATGCTACCAGCCTAAATTTTATGTGGTGGGTTCCTATGAGTGATTAAAGAAGAAATCAGCAGCACTGTAAAAATATTTTTCTCTCAATTCTGACTTCTTCACTGAATTCTAACCTTGCTGTTCTCTCTAAATGGCAGCTGAGTTTACAAAATATATAGTAGATTAAAGGCAAAATTCTTCAGATTTCCAACTTTCACTTCAATATTTCGACTTCTGTTTCTCAGACTTAAACACATTTTAACAGCAGCCCCAGTCGTCATCTATGAAATAAGAGACGCTGGTAAGCCAACAAAACATGGGAGTCCAGTTGATGCAGTCAGGGTACATACCACAGGTCGGACCAATATGAAGGGCATGCATTGGAGCAAATTCAGTGGAATGCGAGGAGGACCGATAACAACACTAATCTGAATATATTATAAATCACATTTCAGCTCCACTTAGATCCCCTCATTAACCATATGACCATTTTCTGATTAAAACCGATCTCTGTCGCCAGTTTTGTAAACACACCAAAAAAAAGCTGTTCTTCACTAGTAATACTAATAGAAACGTCTTTTATTAACAGCAGTACAAGTTTCTCCTGACATGAAATTCATATGGTCAGATGGTTAAAGGGTATCTCTGTTCTAGTTTCTGTTCCCAGAACGCCAAATGAGTCTGACCAGGATATATTAGAGCCACTTCAGTCTTCACTGCCTGTGTGCAACACTATTACACATACAGTTTGTGCAGCTAGGATATGTTCGACAAATCCAAACACCCAAAGCACCTCTGTAACGACACATGCACTAAATCAATTTCTAAGACATGACCTTACAAACACGTATTTTTCAGAGTACAGCAGCACATGTAGTTGACAGGCAGCTGCAGGAGGTCAACAAAGAGTAACACAAAGTAATGTAACAGCCGATGTAGCATCAAACTGCTTTTTTTTTTCTTCACATCTCACTTAACTTAACAAGTTTAAAAATATTTGCTTCAAAAGCATTCCACGGTATGTCACTTTACGTAAAGTGTATTCAGTCACCTTGTGCGTGATTGTGCGCGTCTTAAATATTCTTGACAGGCAAGCGAGCTCTGCGGTGATCCAACTAACAAAATGCTGGTCAGAGTCAGTTAGCATTGTGGAAAAAGAAATGAGAAATGTGATTCAGGCCAAACCGGAAGGTTATATTTTATGAAGTGAAATTTGAGAAGAGATGCTCACAGGGACATTTTCCTACATGACGCACCTAACAAATGCAGAGATGACAGGCGAGAGAATGTGAACGCAAATCGCAACATCTGTGTAGGGAGGAACAGCTACAGAACGGGAGGGGTGTCGGTCAAACACACCAAAGGCTAGATATCCATAAAAATCCTTGTTTAGTAGTAATAATAATAATAATAAAAAAATCAACTTGTTTAAATATGAATATTATAAGTCTGCTTTTCTCACGGTTAGGAAATCAAATATAGTCTCTGTGGGGGTTAAAGGAGGGGGCGGGATGGGGGAGCCCTCCTATTACTACAACTCCATGTCCTGGGCCTCGTCTTCTGAGAAATCTGACATGGAGCTTTCAGATGAAGAGTCGCCTGCTCCCTCTTCCTGCTCTTTCAGAGCCTCCTCTGTTGCATATTTCTGGATGTACTCTGTGAAAAGAGAAAATGTGGAACAGGCCCAAAACTATGAGAGGAAAAAGGTAGCATTTTATTAGATGACACATTTTGAGAAATTACTTTTTCCTGGTGTGGAGAAATGTGTGGATATGACCCTCATGGGTGATTGATAACTTTGTGGCATAAGGTAAGGATGTAAGTGGGTTAAGTCCCACCACAACATTCATGCATTCACCTGCTACCTTGGTCTTATCGACAAAAGTAAATGCACAAGGACATGGTGGCAATAAGGCAAGGCAATGGCCTCAGCTTTGGAATGTAAAAGTAAGAGTTTTTGGTGGACTAACAGGAGAAGGATCAACTTATTACAGGACTTGAAAATGCTACAGGAGAAAATTAAGACATTTTTGTGTTTTGGAAGCTGACAAAAGGAGTGATGAATGAAGTCTTTGTCACTTTGACAGTGACAACTAGTACAAAAAGTAGTAGTACTGCTGGATGAAGTGTGTAAATGTAGCAGAGGACTAAAATAAATAATCCTGATTTTCTGAAGCTAGCATAAACTTATCAATCACCCCTTCTATGATAAATAACACTCTACACCCAACATATATCCATTATGTCGAACCTTTGATTTTCTGCTTGTACTCCTCTGGCCGATGAAGGTACATGGCGGCTGCATCTCCATTCAGGGGATCAATGGGGTTTGGGTAAGCCAGCAACTGAGGCAGGAACGACTCAAAGATGTTGGTCAGATCTGAGGAAGAAGACATCACATTAACACCAACTGAAAGAAATGGAAAATGGTGTGTACTGCAAAAAACATTTAATACCCTCAAATTTTTACAATTTGACTAAAAGAAGTGCAAACTCAGTATTATAATAAGATGACTAGTAAATAAACTAGTGCATACAGACTGCAAATGTGAAATCCTCAGACCGAAAGCTTCATAGCAGCTAGAGCCACTTTAATCCCTTTGGCCAGCTCTGTGCTAGCAGGCCTCAACCTAGTAAAAATCCTGCAATTCTTCTGTCACCCCCTAGGTGTCCCTGTTGCAACCATTCATTTTGGTGAAGCAACACTTCCTTTTTCTGTGTTGTACATGATTGTGATGTTTACAAATTTTAATCAGTTGCTGTTTTTACACACAATGCTTGGTTGATTGGCCTATTCTTTCCATGTTTGTCCAATCTGACTCTGACTCTCTTTTGAGCACAACCACACAATAAAACTGAGTGCATTGTAAACAAGCACAAAGGAAGAAAAACACATTTATGATTCTTAAGAAGAGCTGACCTGATTTATCAAAAACAGAATGCATTAATAATAAAATTAAAATCCACAACCCTACAATTTATTTTTAATCAATCTTAAATACCACTTGGAGTTTTGACTTTCTCCTGAGTGAGAACACCAGTTAACATGAATAGCGAGGGACGCTGAAACATCTGCTAGATATATTACGGTAAGCCATTTATACTGCTCAAAGGCTATTTTAGCCCTATGAAGACAATGTAATGAGAAATTAATGGGGAAATATATAGAGAGAAGGGCACAGGGACGCGGAGGGCAGCAGAGAGACACAGTGAAGGAAAGTACTGTATAATCGCAGCTGGCCAGGGCATGTGAGCATGTCTCACAACAGCTGACAGACCGTAAATCATACATGTCAAAGGTGAATGTTTTCTGACCTTGCTGGTTGAGAGTATTACCTCGTTAGTGCGCACTTTTCTTCCCAGTAAGTAGGTTAGTGCCACAGCTACTCGACCACACTCATGAGAAGGGGGCCTGATGATCTTTTTGTGTGTGTACTGATGGCACCGTGTAAAATTCTTCACACATAATCACACACCCCTCAGTGGGGCAACTTAATATGGACACACAGGCAGCGTGACCACTCACCATAAAGGGCTGTCCATGTCTGGTTGATGACATCTAAGCACACCGTCCCTGACCTGGGAAACCAGGAAGAAAACACAGTTAAAGGTTCATGACCAAAACGAGGCAAGAGGGAATCTCTGTGTGTTGCTGGAAGCTATACGGAACATTTCAACCTGTGTCGACTTGTTGTTTCAAATGTGGCAGAAAATGCCAAATCAGCAACTGGTGTGCTACTTTCAACTGCGCCATTTGTTTCAAAAGAGTTGTGAAATCCTGTCACCTGGTAAATGTACAACTTTAAGTAGACCAGTGAATAACCTTACAATTGTGTGACATAAAAGTGTGACATAAACCATAGATATGTACTGATGTCATCATAAAGTGATTTGCTTTGTGTTCCTATTAAGGGCCCGAGCACCGAGTGGTGCGAGAGCCCTGCTGTAACAGAACTGAATTATTATTTGACCTTCGCCAACACACAGGAAATGGATGTATTTGTGGCTGTATCACCCACATACTTCATCCAATATGGATGGAAAAAATCAGGCATGATGAGCCTGTCATTCTGAACAGATTGATATCCTAATATGATGATTATTATATAGCACCACCTATCGGCAGTATGCATTAATTTTAGGCTAATTTTCCATGTTCCACATGTCGTTTTTGAACAAACTCCTCCTTTGGAAATACTCTGATCGACCTGAAATTGTGTCACATGGTTCTGAAAACACGTTTGAGCAAAAGTTATCAAAAGCTTTGATCAAACTTACACGGTGTGGGCGGGGCAACGGCGCAAAGTTGACCCTTACCCAGCTTAGAGGAAGTTGCTGTATTTCTTGAATTATTAATCCAATCTTCCTCATACTATATCATGACATCAGCCCCTGTGCAAGTTTTCATATAACACTGTCATCACGTGTGTTTTTTTTACTTGGGTGGATAATAGACTACAGCAGATGACAGGAACAGGGGAGAGATGAGACAAGCTGATCGGGGAAGGGGACGACTGCGGCTCCTGCAGACCGCAAGGACTGCGAGGGTTCGCTCATCGCTGCTTGTAGCTTTAATTATCAGTATTTTGGTGTTAAATGTAACATGTTCCAATGAGATCGAACCAAATGCCTTTAAAGGGCTAGACTGTAGATGGATAAGCTTTGCTGCTAACTGAACAAAATGAATTAAAGTGCCAGTTAAGGATTCTAACATTTAGAACCTGTGACAACACAATAACAGTGACTCTTTAAATACACTGAAAGAACCTACGCTTCATCAATGTTGGGATGAAAAATCTTGTTCATGAACCCTGAAATGGCAAGAAAAGAGGACAGTGAGAAAAGTTAGACATACCCAACACATGACATAATCCTGTATTTTAAGTAGAAAGTCTTACCTATTGATGGCGATTTAAATGGGTATTTATCAGGAAGATCTACTCGCACTTTCCACACGCCTCCTTCGTACGGCGCTGTGCATAAAGAACAAAGGACAGATTTTTATCCCGCTGAATATTTTCTATCCTTCTTGCACTAAATTGGATTTAGACACCGCAGAGCGATAATTTATTTTCCACTAAAGATGAATTATAGATGTCACTTCTGCCTGCCATTTAAGACAATAATGTATTTCAGCCCAGGAGAATTCTTTACTTCCAAATCACTTCAAATAATACACAAACATCAAAGAGGAAGATACTGAGATGCTGTGGTTCTCTCCCAAAATTACTTTGTGTGACAGGACCCTCATGCTCTAAACTGAAACTGAACAGCAAACACGAATGAACGAAACAAATATGAATGGCAACAGTACATGTCATGTTACTTGACATAGTCTGGATGCATCATAAACAGGGTTAAACACCCACTTCCTCTTTCTACTGATGCCTAAGTGGCAGTGGTTTTAACGTGACAGATGTTGAGAGCAGCCTCTACGACAGAAGTATTTCCTGCTGATGAGGCCACTCTCCTCCTCCAAATTCTCCTCAGGTCTGGCTCCTGCATTTACACATTGTGGCCTCAGGCCTGGTTTCAATCTGCTTTATGTTCCTGGCCTGCTGTGAGGAAACTCCCTTTACATTCTAAACAAGGAAATGATTGATATTGCTACTTCATGCTCCGTTTAGTTTTTAACTAAACATTAGATTATCATTTTAAAACTGCATGTGAATCTGGTATTACACCCTGTTTCAAACATGTTAAACCTGTAAATGTAATTTGTGGCACTGTAGCAAATCAGGAATTTTTATTAGTTTTAAGAGGAACACTTACTTCCTTGTGGTCCGAAAAACTTCACTACAAATTCATTGAGTCCACTGAGGATTGTGACTTCATGCTTGCTCTCGATGCTGTTAGGACCGTTAAGGAGAATGGCTTTGTGGTGATGCACACAAACATCAGAGAATAATTCTTTAAATAATACTCAAGGTCACTATCATTGTGGCTTCTCTAGAAAATGTCAATCAGCTGTGACTGTTTCGGTGTAACACATCACCAAATGCTTTGACAAAAGACACAAGAAGAGCCTGACCTCCTTCCCTTCTCTAATCCAGCATCATCTTTTATGTCACACAGTGTTATGAAGACTAAAGAGAGAGATGATAGCTTTTGACAGATAATGAAAACAAATCAATGCAGGAAAATTACACTTGGATTTTGTTGTGACCCCTCGTCCTAGAGCCTCACTTTTGATGACGATGGATAGCTTCATGCCATGATTGAATTAATACTATATTGTGAAAGTGTTCATCCATCCTTTATTTGGCTACGAGTGCAGGTCTCTTTCTATCTGCTACCTTTGTGGACTTCTAAAAGTTTACCACCTTTTCTTCTGTCATAGCCCAGTGTATTCACCACAATGGCCTCGTCATGGATTCAACGTGTATTGTATATCCTGTGTACATAACAATACCACTGCACAAGGCCAATTTATAATTCCACGGTGATGTCCAAGCTCTCCCTTTATTGAGAGAAGGATTTTGGGAACGCAACCAATAAAAAAGGCCACATGCACGTGTGTGGCAGTCCAACAAGCTGACAGAGAATCAACCCTGGGTGATAGTGGTATACATAAATGAAGAAGAGAATACAAAATTAAAAACTATAAAGTCTATTACAAGCAGAAGGTACAAAGGATAAGATGGAAAAAAAAAAATCTGTATTCCATGTAGCAGCTGGCTTGTCAATCCTGACTGAGTGCGTATCCCATTAGCAGAAGGACTGACCCTAAAGGGTTAAATCAAACTGGAGGTTATTTTAAGCTCTGGTTGAGTCTGCTAAGAGCAGACTGAATCCCTGGCTTCAGCAAGGAAATGTGTCATTGTCAGACAGAAGAGGAAGCTCTCCGTTCTGACTCATGTTGAAGTCAACGAGCCATTCTGAGGCTTTGATATAAAGTCAAAGAATAAATAACCGCTGACACCATGAGCATAATACTCATCTAGCAACACAACAATTCACACCGAGCTTATACAAATGCTTCTCCCACCTCATACCATATGCATTATGTTTACATTCTGCAGTGCACTCAGTTCTGCCCTTCATGTAAGGACATCGATGCACCTAACCGATAGTGGAACCACTGGTGTGTGTGAGTGAATGCGTGCAACTAAGTGAGAGAGGGCAGTAATGCTGAGGGAGGGGGATGGTATGGCCTGTGTGTTATATTATTGAAGACAGCAGAGAGGCATGGTGGTGGATAAGCCATTAATAGGGTTGAATCCACACTGATTATGCTGCCAGCTAATTGACATTGGTTTATGGTTACAAACTGAGAGGAAAGAGAAGAACTGAGCAGAACGGACATTTAAGTAGCTGTGCAAAGGTCATGACCTTAATGATCTGTAAATATACACATAGGTAACATAGGTAAGATTATTTTAGAGGAGAGGTAGATAGTGAGAGGGAAGGGCTAATGTTGCACTGACTGACGTCTGACATACTGTATTTCATGATGATGATTTAAACGTCTACTCACCCCTATCTATGCATGCATGGTCTTAGTTGATTTACTAGTTATAAACAGGCTCATGCATCACTTACAATCAGCTTATGCAACACTCATTTGCGTTGAAGTCAACTGAAATACTCTCATCTCACCTATGTGCTTTCCAATTTTAAACCAGTTCTTCAACTACCAAAGAAAAGGCTCTTAGCCAGTAAAACTGGTTTAAGGTGCACCACTCCTATGCTGGTCTTGAACCAAGAGCTAATTAGAAGACCAACTAAAGCGTCTCCTTTGCTGAGTCTAAGAAAAAAAAACTGAAATTAGGTGTTAATGTTAAATCACAGACAAACCATTCTTAGAAGGTTTGTGAGTTGGACAAACTCTAAAACAATATGAGGAACATCTTGAACCCAGCACACAGGTCACCAGGGTGAAGTTCAGTGTAATCAGAATACGGCTGCAACGCTCTCTTTTCAGTCATCATGACAGACTGGCCTCTTGTTTATTATTAGAAGGTCCAAAGCACTAAGTACTTATTCCTTCCACCCAGTAAACAACTACAAGTCACTGTCAATAAAATATTACTAAAAATTCCTTTTGACAGGTTTATGAAAAGACATTCCTGGTAAAGCTACCAACTGTTTGATGAAATGGAAGATGGGTTGCAGCCACTGTGAGTTGCACTGGTAGTCATCCAGCAAAAAACTGAAAGAGGTTGGACAAGTGGATGGCCACAACTAGACAGAAAAGACACACAGGACATACCAATTAACTGTGAACATCATTCTGAACACACTGTGAGGGAAGCCATGAAAGGAGGACTAGGGTAAAACAAGGTCCTTGTATGCAATGTAATGTGCCTGCAGTTCAGTAATGGGTCAACTCAGTGGATGGATCTCAAACAGTACATATAAAACCAGGAATAAATAAAAAATACAATGAAGTGAAAATCATCAGTGTTATGGATTTAATTTGCTCCTGGTTTGTAGTACATCTGTCTTTCCAACCCCCCCCCCCCCCCCCCCACCCCACCCCACCTTGGATTAGTATAGATAAATCGTAATCTGTGGAAAGCACCAGGTCAATATCCTTTTGTACAACATATAATCTGATACAGAGGGCCCAATCAATCCTGAAGAACATATCCCCAGACAGCCCAGAAAGAACTGAACTGCAATAACAACCCTGTGTCATGTGTTTACAGCATTTTACTGCCAGACCTGCATTATGGACTCCCTCACTCACACTTTATAACATAGTGTCAAAAAAAAAGTTTTTTTAAAAATTCTACAAACTGCTAATTATCCTTCAGGCTTTCTCCACGAGTAAGGTTAATGCTATTGCGACTTTTTTTTTTTTACATTTTATAAAGAACATTTAAATACATAAGCGTAAAAATATGCAGTAAATAGCATTTATGGTTGTGGTCTAGACATGTCTTGTTTTCCTTCTGGTCCGCTTGGGCCACTATCCCTGTTTGACTTGGGATCAAAATATCACATCCTGACCAACCTCCTTCCAAGTATGGAGACAAACATGATGGAGAATAACAAAAGGTACTCTGTCAAACAAAGTGGTGTCAAATATGCTCAAACATTTCCCTCCTGGAGATAGCAGTTACTGATATAGCATGAAAGCACAGAAGCCTACTTCATATCAGGATGATGCAAAACAATTTAACATGTAAAAAAGTCACTGGCCGTCTGTAAACAAAAAGTGTCTTACTATAAGCAGACAAGAAACACAACATTACTTCAAATATATGTACACTCAAATTTAAAACAACCATACCAACTGAGCAGGCCTGTGTAGACTACGTCTGAGCATACAATACTCCTGACCACCTGCTGACAACTCTAGATTCGAGTAATCCTTTTAAGACATGGGAAGAGCACTAGGTTACTGAATAACAAAGGGACACCAAGGAGAATGTCCAGTTATTAACGGCACTGACCAGTGAAGACTATCTGTGTTTAAAAAGGAGAAAGCAAAGCTGAGAAGTCAGCCTGAAAAGCACTAATAACCCGTAACCCCCAAAAGACAGCAGGGAAGGCCCAACATAAAAGGAGACAGCAAGGCCAGCCAACAGAGCAAAGGGCTGAAAAGAGCATGAGAAGATGATCGAGAGTTGTTGAAAAAAGAAAGAAAGATGAAAGACATCCAAAAAGAGAGGCAAAGAAAAATACACTTTTTAAAACAAAATTTGCATATGTATTTTTTTTTTACACTGCCAGCAGACAGGTTACCTGTTTGCTTTTACTCGTGTGTATCAAAAATGCTGGAAATGTTAGAAAGGTGTTAGTACGAAGCAGAACTATGTTACAGCAATGATTTAAATATATTATAAATATTTCACTTCATTCTCTTCATACTCGTTGCCACCTGAACAACATTCTAGCACTGCCTGAGAGGAGGCTGATGGAATTTAAGGCTGAAATGGCACAAAAGATGTGCAGGAGAAGGGGGCTGAAGTGTAAGTGCAAGAGTGTGTGTGTGTGTGTGTGTGTGTGTCAAACCCACTTGTCATGTTCCCACCACTACCAATTGGAGCTGGAGATTATAAAATCCTGTGACCACAGCTGAGTCCTTTGACTTGGGAACGGCAGACAGAAGCCAAATGTTAACAGATAACAGCAGATCTTAAAGGCAAAACAGTTGATAATGATGTTGATAATTTGCTTCTGTGATACAGCCACACAAATCCAGAAATTACTAACTTGAAGTTTGATAGTGTCAGAGGCAGGTAGTAGCTTTAGGTGATAACATACGCCTAGATTAAGTCAGTTTAGTTTTTTAAAAAAGGAAGAAGTAACACTATAGCTCCTACAAAGGGTAACTTATTTAACAACACATCTTTGTGTAGAAATGAGGAAGTCTGAGACAGCGACCTCTCTTTTGCCTTCTCTACCACACACACAAATTGCAGCGCCAGTGTACAATCAAAGGCCTTGCAGATGAAAGGCAGGAAATATAGCAGCTGTCCTCGGGGTGTAGGCAATAGGTAGGCTTCCTCCACTGAGACTCAAATATACGCTACCAAAAGATATGCACCTGCTAATACTCATTACTTGCACAAGATAGAGGGGCTGATTCCTATGACTGTAAGCTACATTTTACAATCAGTCATGAGAAGCACAAAAAAGGAAAGAAAGAGAATACCTAAATTACACCAACTACAAGACTGTCATTACTCAGATATAAGGGGCTAAATGAGAAACAGCCAGAGGAAATACATTTTGCATGTTGAAGTGTGAGACTATGAGTTTAAAAAGGCTTGCTAGTTTGAAATCTTTGCAGGAATACAGCTTTACCACTACGAGTGCACTGTTCCTTCTAAAGTCCAATCCTGTGTTTAAATGTGGCTGTTTGTGCATTCAACTTTGTATGTATTAGTGCACTGCACTGAGCCGAGCTGGATTACTGTGTGACCTCCACTACACTCTGCTGCCTGAAAACAGAGGCAGCCAGTGTAGCACAGCAACCATCCTGCCACAGCAGGCAAAGCGAGTGATAGGCAGGGTGTTGCTGCAAGAGTGTGATTTAATCAGCTCAACACCAAACAAACACAGTTCTCCACTGCAGTCGTCAATGGCCCCTACTCTGACCTACTCCTCTACTCTCGTGCTCTTATACTGAGGGTAACATTTTCCCCAAGCCGGTTACCCTACTTTATTGCTCATTAAGAAAAACTTGCACTCACTCTAAGTGAGATTTGGAGCCTGACTGAACCTTTTCTACTGTCAAAAAAAATCCTAAAATCCCAGCTCATTGACTCAGTGGACAGATAATCCTGTGAATACATGGTGAGCTAAAGAGAAATGAAACTGAGAATGAACTAGATGAGATGCCAGCAGGTGCCAATCTACAATTGTTTCATGGGAACAGTGATGATTGTAAGCATCCTGTCTTTTGCCATTTTACATCTACTGACCATAGTCCAACTTATCTTTTGCTGATGCAACATGTGCTTTTCTCAATAAGCTATGTACTAAGTTTGGTCTAAAGTACAAAGTTGTGGGGGTGCCTACTCAACATCCATACATATAAAAATACATATAATCCTAATATCCATATAAAATATATTTGCCAAAAGACTCTAAATAAAAAATTACTACTTTTGAGCCTGCTGTTGTTTCTTATGGGGAACAATAAAGTATACCTTACTGTCTATTGTTAGGTTCAGGGGGCCATTACACTAACAATCTATAAGAATGAATTAAGCACATTTGCCTCCTGCTTCTATCACACCTCCCTATCTGCTGCTTTCCCAACATTCATTCAAGTTTGAAGAGCCAAAACAATCATGCTAACGGGATGTACTTTGGACAGGTCACAGGTTGAGCTGCCTTTCAGAAAAACAAAGCGCTCTCCTTTACACTGCTGAAAACTAGGACATATTTAAAATGTTGAACTTAAATCACTCTTTCCTTTCACAATCTCAGGATTGGTGTTACAGAGCAAAGCTGGTCTTAAACTGTCTGTTTTTTGAAGCATCCAGCTAGTTCCGACACATAAAGTGTTTGAATACTGATGGACTACCAGCGTGTGCGGTCTGTGGGACTGAAAAAAAAAACAACCATGGAGCAGGTTTTACATATCAATGGACATATGGCCTCTGAGGCCTGACTCCCTGAAATCTAAGCGTAAATGTATGCTAGCTGTATACTGGAAGGTAGACGGGAAGTAAATTAAATCACATGAGATGCGATAAAACAAATGGAACCATTGTAAACTAAAAAAGGCCCCTTTAAACTTTAACAGGTAGTTAAACACATTTGATCCTGTGCACATTTTTTCTTGTAGTTATCCATCAGTATTAGTAAAACTATACATCTGTGAGCTGAAAAAACAGCCAGCCGGAGGATAAAACATCAACGGATGAGCCTTTTCAACTGTCAAAACAGTTTTATAATTTCAATAGGCCACAATTTCCTAATGCCATGAAATACTAAAAAAAAACACACATTTCATAGATGCATTAAAAAAGTCCTCTCAATGCTCAACAGCTCCTGTGAAAAATGAACTGCTAAGCAATGCATATTTGCTTTTCATTAGCTGCAAGCCTAAAGATGTCAATAGCCACCTCCCAGTGTGAGAGCTGGCTAAGTTCTTTGTCTTCAGTGGTGAGAAATGAGAGCCCACCCACTGCAATCAAATGTGAATCCTTCAGCTGCTCCTCCTCTCAGCCCTTCACTAAATCAACAGTCTATTTACAGCAATAGAACAGAGTATGTGTGTGCATTTGAGCCGCGTGCATGTAACGTACATCATTAATGAACAGTGCAGGATAAACAATGGCCTGAATCTGAGGCAGTAGTCTAATGAGCAAATCTAACAGGCAAGACTGGATGTCTGTTGTGGGCTATGGACAAAAAAAAGACTGCCAACCTGACGTTCAGTGTAATCAGAGGCTAATTTTATCAACAAGACACAGACAAGAAATGCAAAGCAGCAGATTAGCAGATACAGTCCAGGACTGGGTGTGGATATGGTGCACGTTTTTTTGATAAGACATTTCGCATTATATATACACACTGTTTTAATGGAAACATTGGATCCAGTATCACTAGCTCAAGTGACCAAACAAGTACACAATGGTCACTCGATTTTCCACATTAAAGCATCAGTGCATGTGAGTGGCAGAGGCAGGCTCAGCTTCGGAGTGCCAGAAAAAAAAAATCATTCAAAACAAAGCGAGGAACTTCAGTCCATCTGTTTTTCTGAAGGGAATTCAGCCATGCATGAGGGAAGCTTCACTGTTTACACTATGGGATTAACAGTGAGGGCCTCAAATCTCCTACTGTTAGAGATGCCTTGTTCTTGGACCCCAAAAACAGGACTGTCAATCAAGGTGGGGGTCCCCCTCCCTTTAAGGGACTTTGTACTAAATTTAGTAGATTACCTTCTGTTTAGCCATGAAGAGCTAAGCAAGAAATTGATGCAGCTAATGATATATACACCTGCACAAACACAAATACCAAAACATAGCACAATAATTTTCATATTTATACCTTCATACTTGAGATTGATTGAGATTGTGATTAAATAGAAGCAGTACAAGCAGAATCTTAAACAGGATCCAAGGTATTATTTTCCTGTATATAAATCCACATGCTCACAGTCTGAGAGTCGCAACATAAATCTTGGCATATGGAGCGTGTTTGACTGTATACAAAGCAAGAAAACTTATTTGATGGTATGTATTTAGCTTTCCCAGGATTCGGACTCTTAACTCCATACAATCACTGGTTGGATTTAGCCTTTCCCTTGCAGATCAACCTTGAGCCACAACGAGTGGCTACAAAATGACTGCTTTAGGGTTAACATTATGGAGAATGCAGTAAGCACTGGCAAAAAATATGGCTGAGGTAACCTCACTTCACCAAACACAATAGAGAATCCCATCCACATATATAATCTGACTGTGAATAAACTGTAACACATGTCACAGAATGTCTCCATAGCTTCCATGAATCCACTATTGACAATAACAAAAAATGTTGCCTTATCATCACACCAGAGCTTTCCCCCATTCTCCTCATGGATTCCACATGCCTCTATTCACTTAATCAATCTCAATACAGAATACTGCTGGCTCCTTCCTTACAGTAAAGCTGTGTCTAGTTTGCTCAGTCGCGCAATAATGAGTGCAGATTAGCTGCCCATGAATGTGTGACATGGTCTGACACAGCAGCAGCAGGAGGTGGAGGTCACAGGGGCTCCTGTAAATGGGAAACACAAAAGACTCCACTGCTGATGCTGTCCGGATGTCATGTTACAGGGGCACAATGGGGCCAAAACACCAAGCGGAGGGCAGATAAAGCTCAGGACTGGTGTTCCACTTGGGGAGGGTGGAGGGATGGAAGGACAGTCAAAAAGGCCCATCCTGCGATTGTGGGCGAGTGAATAAATCAGGATTATAGGTGCTGTCTATAAAAAGGATCCTCGACTTAAATTTCTAACATGAAACATGATGAAGCCCAAACGTGATTTAGCCAACTTAAAGGAACAGAAGACCAGAATACATATGTGGTGATTTGAGATTTGAGACTTTCACTGACAGACCTTCCACCAGCAGCTGAAGGGTTAAAAAGTAGAAATGAAAGAGTTTTTAGGCTCATCCTAAAGACTTAAACAATGACCTCAACAGTAAACTGAAAGAGGAATGTTACAAACTGAGGTTTACCCATCACACATCACTTCACCTGTGTCTTTCAGAAAAGCATATATGCTGTACTCTTTTTTACCTAATGCCATTGTTTTCATTAGAAGCTATACTTAAATTATACGTTTCAGATTTCAAAACTCCTACATAGATAGATTAAACACATTTTCTACAATAGATTCCTTAAGCCAGACACTGCAATACCTTGTGCAGGGATTCACAATAGGCTCAGTGCTTTGTTTGTAATTTACCTGTGCTCAAATTCCAGCAACTTACCGCTTGAAAGCATTTGTAAATCGAGTAGACCAACAGTGAATACATGCAAATAATAGCACAACTTCCCACACAGTACGTGCAGTCAACCCCACACAACAAGCTGAATGTAAAGCTCTTTCAAATGACACACTCTGCTAAGACCCTTGTCCAAGAACATCATGTTCCAAAATGAAAGCAACATGCCCAAGAGCCAAACCGAAAATCCAATGGCATTCATTCGGCATTATCAATGACACTGACTCCTGCCATTCAAGGCTATGAGTTTGTGTAGGTAGATAAGGGAAAGAATATACAGCCAGAACAGCCTGAGACATAATGTCTTCTCAACAACCATTTCACTGAACTGTGTTAACTCTATTGGCATGTAAACACAAAGACTGGTGTTAAAAGCAGGCTGCAATCCATCAGGCTTCCTCTGGACAAAGCTTAAAGCCAGTGATATTACATGGTTGAGGTCATTCTGACATTCATTTTCACGAATTCCCTCACGGCCCCTCGCTCCAGATTTTTAGCTCTCCGGTGGCCGCAGCAAATTAATGCGTGAGGCCTCTCAGAAGCTGCTCCTGTCTAAGAGGCGGTGTGAGTTTCAGGTTTTGGTTACACCAGGGGGGAGACGCATGGACAGGGAGCACAGAAAGAAGTTTTCACTGCTCTGAGGACACAACCAGAAAGATAGAGACCTCCTTACTTTAGCCACAAAAACAGCATGGTAGTCATCTACTGGGGTACAACACTTGTTGACCACAGGTCTTGCATGGTATGGTAAAACACACAGGTCATTGTACAGAAATTAGCAGGTGGCACACAGCAAACCTGCTCTTGCTCGTCAGTCAAGTAGCTCAAGAAGGAGCGGGGGTGTTCTACTACTCTGTGTTTGTGTCACCACGCTGCAATCCTCAAACATGCTTGTTCTGTCAGTTCCAGCACTCTGTCACAGCTGCCATAGCCTGCACATAAGTGGTGTTGAGTGGGGGAAGCACAAACTTGCTCAAACAAGCAGAGCTGCTAGCTAGCAAATGTAGCAAAACTGCCTCAGGCATTAGGCCAAAATAACAACAGCAATGTAGCTTGAAAAGAACTTAAGTGATGATGCCGCAAATGCAGACTCAGGTAATATTAGTTCATAACTAACTTGAAAAAAACATAAACTACAGAAATTTTCAAACATTTCCTTTAGGACAATACTGGTTAACTTATTTAGGCAAGTTGCCTTTGTTTTTGGTTTAATTCTGATCAACCCACTTCTAACCCCATATTTGACTAAGCCTTACTGCCATCCCATCAGCTGTTCTAAGTCCCTCCCTCTTGTGGTTTCCGGCTAGTAACAGGCTACCCAATCATTAAACGGGTGCTGGGACAAAAACAAAACAACTTGTTCATACTGTTCTTCCAGAACATTGTATAGAATAGAAACGTGTTGTTGTGCTTCACTTTACACCTTCCCCCTGTCAGCCCCCCAAATGAAGCTAAACAAATAAATCACCAGTACAAAAGTAAACATGGTGACAAGGACTTGGAAAACAGAACACACTAGATGCTGCCTAAAGGTTCAAGCATTCCACATTGAAAACGACTGCAGGCACATGACACCTGCTATACCACTTTAAAAACAGCTGCCACACTCACTGCTAGATTCAATATCTCAAAAACAACAATTTATCACCACTCTAACATGATACAAATTAGTCTTGGATACGTTTGCCTGCATGTGCTGTGAGACACACTGAGCAGGTGGCCATTTTGATGTTGAAATTAACAAGACTAGCCAGCTCAGTAAGTAGCGTTACAGGGGAACATTTCAAGTGACAGATGCAATAACACAATTACAAAAGCATCAGCAGAGTTACGAAGAAAATACCTACAGCGACTCACGCTGCAATAACGCCAACGTTTTTATGAGTAGAACAAAAGACAGTAGCATTCACAGTTGGCCTTACGTTATGTAAACAAGCTCCTGTGACAACGTGTGAAGGGGTAGTTTTACTCAACTCCCCCTAAAAACAGCAAGCTGGACAAAGAAACCAAATAGCCACAAGGTGTTTTATGTGTAGACTACCGCTGCCAGATCTATTGATGGTGCAACAAGACGAAAGACATTCCTGTAAAAGGAGAGTAACGTTAGCGTCCGTTGAAATATCTGTTTGTAGCAACAACAACAAAAAACAAGCTAGACAGCTAACAGTTGAAGATACAGTGTTGGGAATATTGGTAAAAGGACCTGTGACCTATCTGATTAGCTCATACAGTTGTCCCGAAAACGTCTGAAAGGTTCGCAGGACAGAAATAGCTAACACTTGGCTTTGCTAGCAAAATGTTGTTTACACAAAACACCAGTCATTCACAGTGAAAGCTCTTTCTGCTTTGGGTTATCAAGACAAACAAGCAGCGCCATTACACTCAGTTTTCTCACATCACATTTTCACACAGTTCAGGACCTAGCTGACTAGACAGCTAAGACTACAGACTGTTGTTTATGTTCAGAAAGGATACAGTTTCACCACATCGGTATCCATTCGCCTTTTACCCGGACTTGGAGACGACATTTTTGCTATTTCCACCGCAGAACACCAGTAAGTAAGCTGGAAGCTAGCCCCCGGAACGCTAGACAGTCTAGCAAACGGTACTATCCAAAAGTTATCATTTGCTTTCGGAAATGTTCAGCCGCAAAACGTCTTCACAGTTGAACGTGTATCTATCCTAACGAGTGGCTGAGCTAACGTTAGACCTCTGCTGTTCAACTGCCTCTCAGCGTTCTAACCATGGTTCTGACAAGCAGGGATCCCTCCGCCGACTACGTCATATGTGTGCGACCCAACGTCACCATAAATGGACATCATTGTAGTTTTTTTTATCATGAAACCTGTTTTTTCTTTATGTTTGAATTATAATGATTCGCCATGTTAGCTATTCGTTCTTACGTCTCTTGTAAATGAGGTTTACCCTTATTGTTGTGGAATTGGCTCTGTCTTGGTTCTTCCTTCCATGTTCTCCACCAGAACCCACATGTTGACTGTCAGGATGCACCCCAAAACGTCTAGCAAAGCTGACAGTCGTTTTGAAAAGATATTTTCTTTCAAAGTATCAGATCAGACTAAAGTGACGTTTAGAAAACTTTACTCTATTACAGGATACAAAAGAGAATTTAGAAGAACAGACAAAAAAAAGAGACAGATGGTTGTCCTCAGAAATATTCAAGTGTAGACCCAATTTCAATAAACCTAGTCATTTCTATAAAACAGGAAATTTAAAAAAAAAAAAAGTGCAGTGTTTGTGTAACTGTCCACACAGAGTGTTTAGATGTGACAAAGTGGCTGCCACCGAGTGCTAAAACACAAAATACCCCCAACAAATACGTGAGCAAAGTCAAGTCACAGGAGGTTAAACTTATAAAAAAAAACCTTTGAGAAGCCACGCAAAACATTCAGACATTTTATTAAACCCTACGAAAATAAATCACATGCAGAATACTGAGAACTGCAGTTGCAGTAAGATATCACAGAAAGGCAATAAAAGGAAGGTTTGAAATTTGTGGCACGTAGTTCTACCCAATCAGGATTTTAGCACTGACTAAATTAATAAAAAAACACTACTCCATAAGGACTCTTTTCTCTTCAAAAAGAAGTCAAAAGTACACATAAAAAAGGACCTCACAGTTTTTGTTCTCATCTGAGGATAATGTTTACCTTACCTGTGATTCAACATACAGTGAAGGTAAACCTTATCTTTCCAGTGTAGTGCCATTTGGCCCTTTCTCAGAACCAAGGATTCTTTGACTATTACACAGAAATCCAGACCATCATGATGTCATTACCTACCACAGCAGGCCGTATTATAAGGTTAATCGTACATGGCTTGTTTGTGGCCTTTTTATATACAGAGATGCACCATATTGCTTGATGACTATTCACATGAGGAGGCCCCTGTAGTTGTACATCCCAAATTTCATATAGCCAAATTCAAATGTTTTAAAATGCTTCACATTTTTTTTGCTGTTCACAGAGAAGACACACGTTCAGTGTTGACACTCTCCAAGTCTTCAGACTGGAAACACACTGGGATGGCATACACCGACATTCCTGACATAAAACGACTGATTCTCTACCACAAAAAGAGGCAAGTCACTTCATGCTTTTTGAGTTGCAATGTTCCTTTTATGCAGACAGTCTACTGAGATGGAGAAGAGGATACCTGCCACTGACGGAATATAGCAAACACTTTTTTAGACTTGTCACACGGACCCTGCAAAGAGAGAGTCAAATATAGTTTTTTATTAGAGGACAAAAGAAACAATGTCAGTGTTAAATTATGTTCATGCTTGAATGACACTTAGTTGTTAAAAGTTTTCACTTGCCTGTACTGGACGGCCTGCCTCACCATTGGAGTTCTTCTTTGAGGGCATAAGGAGGTCGAGAGCAGCCTTCCATCCCTGCTGCTGGGGTGCTGTTCCTGCATCCAAAAAAGGGATAGCCCCAGGATCCACATTCTCCTTTCCCACAGAGATCCAGGGGCACCAGTCCCTGTGCTGAGCAAGGGGGTCAAATGCATTCTTGTGCAGGGGCCCATCCTGATTTAACAGAAGTGGACAGAAAAGAGTGTAATAACATCAATAACCTCAAAGTAAGTAATCCACAAAGGTTTTAGCTTGGATTAATGTGGACTTCTAGCACATAAATAAAATGGCAACTCTTACAGGACCAACAGCTGGTGAGAGGCACAGGCGCTTAGGGGGGTGAAGGCTAGCAACACTGTCAATGCTTGAGCCGTCTCCATGACCTCTACTGCGAGTTGCAGGCCTCTTGCCCCTGGTCAAAGGGCTTGGCACCTCTTCACTGGGGCTGGGTGAGTCTCTGCTTCGTGCACGCAAGGCCACAGGGGAGAGGGTGCCTTCTCCCTGGAGCACAAACAAAATAATGCTGAAGAAGCAGCCTTTAACAAAGTTTATAGTACTATGAATGAGACACGTAGTTTCTAATCATTCAATTAGAAACCTGCTAAAAGCTTGCCTGATCAGAACGGGTGGAGTCCTGACTCCTCAGCTTCATGCGACATGGAGTTGTGGCAGGGTTGGGTGAGGCAGATGTAGAATGATCCCCCTGGCCCTCATAGGTGGTTGCTGAGGCAGGTGCTGTTACATGAGCAGAGGAGCCTGAAGGGTTTGATAATGTGTGTCCGTCACCTCCAATTTCCTCCATCTGGTGGAAGTTCCATAAGCCCACTTTGCGCATGCAGTAAGCGCAGGTCAGGATGGGCAGACTCATGGCATGCAGAGCTGGGCTAAGAGAGAGAAAAGCACTTTTTGTCCCATGGTTCAAATCTCACCGGTATTGTCACACTAAGAGCATTTAAATGCTGAAAACATGTCACATTTCTTTACATGTCCAGGCAGCCTTCGAGTGTTTAAATGTGTTCGTTGTATTAAATATATTAGTTGCTTGCCTGAATGAGGAATTTGCTAAAAACACACCTTGCGAATTGCAAAACTATTTTCCGAAATTGCTAGACCAGTGAAGCTAGTTTAGCTGTGCATAAAAGAACTGTCTCACATGTTCTGCAAATCTGACTAGCTCTTCTGATAGTGCTTAATAGATATGGCAGCTATATAGAAAAGATATCGGTGTACAACACTCAAAGGTTGATGGATCAGAGCAGCCTTACAAAAGATTCCTCTCACCTTGCTGCCCAGCCACAGAGAGACACAATGCATGCAGCTACTTGGACAGCCAAAGATTGAGAACATGGTGTCCCTCCTTTTCTTTTTTGTTCTTCCTCAATCAGCTGAAGTATAACACTGATGACATCCTCTGTCAAAGACTGCGAGGAAACAGTGGACATTCATTACACATAACCAAGAAAAAAAATACCTAATATTGCAGTTTTCTACAATGAATCTGGCCATGGTTTCTATAATCTAAAGATCTTTTTGTAACACAAATAATGCTCCTAATGTTTTAAAACACAGAGGTTTCTCCCATTCTGCTGTCTCACCATGGATTTCAGCTGTTCCGGCTTCATGGCTGGCAGCTGCTGTGTAAGGAGACAGGCACTCTGGAAACGCTCCAAAAATGCAGTAAGAAGTGTTGATGGTTCACAGGCTGGAACCAGCCAGAACCGCTCTGAAATAAAAAGCAACATTTACCATTACCACAATGTGGATGACTCAGGGTTAATTCAGCTTAAGTGATATATTATAGATGGCATATGCATGCTATGCAAAACAGTTACCTGGACAAGGGAAGTCAGGCCAAGGACAGAACTTCTCGTGCTGTGTCTGAAGCTGCCTTGATATCTCTGCAATGCGGTTTTCATCTGTTTAAAAGAAAAGAATGGTTCGACCTTTCATATTTGGCAGACTGGAAATATCAGGCTAACCTTGCCAGGTTAATGTGTATTCTGGCTCTGACATTGTCTGCTTAAAGTTTGGCTTACATTTTTCAAAGTCTAAAGCTGGTTGTAGTGATGCACAAAGGAAAGCCTGGCAGCTGCAGCACTTGAGCATATCACAGCCGACATTGATCCAGCCATATCTGGCGCATATCAGAGGGGAGAGTGCGCGGGGTTTGCCTGGCCATTTCAAACAGTGAGATACTAAGGAAACTTGCACTCTGGCAGACTTATTTACTTACTTGATTGTATCATAAATAAATGGATAAATCAGATAGATCACACTTTGTCAAAATAAGCAAAGGATATTGAATATGATTCCACTCTTGAGAAGAAGGCTTCTTTGTTTGTTGCCTCGCAGTGTGCTGGAGTGTTGCTTTTTCCTTCCAAAACTGTATCTCCTTGTGCACTGAAATCCACAAAGACCAAAACACACAACAGTTTCCACACACTTGTTATATGAAAGATACAAATACTTATTCTGCCATGAGTACATAGCAGAGGGTCTAAAAACCAAGAAGAAATATAATAATAATAATAATATCAAGAGAGGTTTCATTCGTTCTTTCTGTTCCAGGATCTAGTTGGTGCGCAGTAATATCAGTATCTGTAATATACTCAGAATATTAGCAGCTACTTTATACTGTTTCCACAAAACTTTCGGTCCACGTCCCTTTTATATGTAACAGCACCCAGACACAGTGCAGCAGCTACCATAAGAAATACGAGTCCAGCCAATTAAAGCAATAATGACCGTAATAAAAACACAATGGTGTGCATGTATACCACTTGTCGCTAGCTCACAAGCTTCAAATCCACAGAGATTTGTCTCTCTATAAAACACGCTGAGTGAACACGGCCGCAGAGGTACTGCAGCCTGGCTAAAAGGCTAACCAAACTAGCTAACCCCAACTTGTAATTTGCAAACAGAAAACGCGCCATTGTTTGAAATCTGCACCTGTCGGAGCCGACGTCTGTTGATGATACTCCCTCATTAAGAAGTTCGCGAACTTTTTCTGGAGAAGCAAGACAAGACTTCTGTTGATTAGAACTGCCGAGACGATCCCCACGACTGCCGCCGAGAGTCGCCATGATCGGCACTGAAGTCCCTCCGGAAAATACACCCTGAAACCAACCGTTCCGCTTTGAAACGCCCCAGCCACAACACAGACGTGTAGTTTTATTTTATAGAAAATATTAATCGGAATATTTAAATTACCACTAGTGTAAAATATAAAATACACACATTCATAGAAATAATAGTTGAATTAATAATTTATCTATTTAGTAATTTACTGGGGTAAATGCTGGTAATTTTTTTCCGTGGCTTACCTGTATTGTTCATCGAAGCTCATACTGTAAAAGTTACTATACTTAGAATATTGGCAAGTTTTTAAATTTTATTTATTCATTTTAGTTGTTGTGGAGACAATTGACACGGGTAGTCCCGCCCACCTCTGACGAAACAACGTCCTAATAACAAGGACGCTGATTGGCCAACCGTCTCACGACCGGGGGTTAAAATTTGTAAATGGTTTCAAAACTGACTGAACTGTGAAATGATGTGTCGGCAGATGTTGTTTTTATTTCGTGTGACGTTCTTCAGGACTGGATTGTAACAGCGGAAACCATGTCAGACGCTGAAGGTGTTCGCAGTCCGGACCTGCTGAATAAATTCGAGAGACTGACAGGCAGGCCGCCGCACGGTGTGACGTTAGCAGGTCGGTCAACAACATTAGCCAGACATGCTAACAGTGCTACGTTTCAACTTGATGCCGCATTTTTCCTGTAAAATAAAATCTGTGTGAGTCAGCGAGGGTTTTCCACAAAGTAATGACTTTGTGTATGACAGGAATTTAAATGTCTCCCTTCTTTTGTGACTTGCTAAGCACTGGAATCAAGCTAGCAACAAATCGTTGTTCTGCTCTATAATCACAGTTGTTGTGAGTGGTTACCAATCATTTGAAAGATAATATTGATTGAAGAAAAAAAACTCGCTGCTCGTCATAATCCGGCTCAGCTGTAGCATAGCCTACTTTATTATTTCAGTGAATTTATGTGCAACGTCACGCCCACAAACAAATTTTATGGACGTTTATAGAGGGTTTTTGCTGCATCTCTAGAGTGGACAGGAAGTATTCATAAAAGAAATACTGACTAAATTGAGATGATCTGCGGTGTGTGTTGAGCCAGAAAGTCATGAGGAAGCTGTCACTTCCAAGTAATTGCAGAAGATCCATACAGAAAACTGCATTAAAGATGTGTGATACCAGATGCTAGTATTCTTGCTGATGCTGAATGCCTGGATGGTAATTGGTTTGTCATTTTTCTGTTTCTAGCCATGTTGGTAGTAGTGTTAGGCATCCATATCTGGCAAGTGAGAAGTGAAAGAAGTGTAATATTAGCATGAAGCATGTGATCACACTGAAATATTAGTGTGTTTTTGAGTTATTTTGAGGTAACTGACAATACTGTAAAACCTTCTAGGGAACAGTTTTGTTTGGCATTAAATTAGTATCAGTGGATGCTTGTGTTCTCTCTGTGTGTCTCTCTTTGCTCTGTGTGTCCTGCTTTGATTGTGATTGTCATTGGCTTGCTGCCTCACAGCTTGATTAGTGATAGCATATCCTTGTGCAGTTTTTGCATACCTGGTCTCTTTTTTCCTCATCCTCGTTTCCTCCTTTCACAGGTCATCGTACTCCCCCTGCCCGTAGTGGGCATCGCTGTGTCGCTGACAACACTAACCTGTATGTGTTTGGAGGGTACAATCCTGACTATGATGAGTCAGGAGGCTCAGAGAATGAAGACTATCCACTGTTCAGGGAGCTTTGGAGGTACCACTTTGCCACAGGCTGCTGGCAGCAGATACGAACAGAGGGTTACATGCCCACCGAGCTGGCGTCTATGTCAGGTATAATAGTATATCATTCCCTAATGCTTAAATGTCTGCATTGTTTCACATGCACAAATTCTAGATTTGAAGGTTATTAATAACATTAAACGTTGACATTACTGTATTCCTTTAGCTGTTTTGCACGGTAACAACCTCCTGGTGTTTGGTGGCACTGGGATCCCCTTTGGTGAAAATAATGGCAACGATGTTCATGTTTGTAATGTGAAGTACAAGCGATGGTCGCTGCTCATCTGTCGAGGGAAGAAGCCTAACAGAATCTATGGGCAGGTAGGTACAGATATTAAAGGCCATGTTGATATCAGTAAATCTTGGCTGTAGTGTTTCATGTATCTTCTCTAATGTTTCATTTTTCTTTCTCCTCCTCCAGGCCATGGTCATTATAAATGGCTTCTTGTATGTGTTTGGAGGGACAACAGGTTACATTTACAGCACAGACCTGCACAGGCTGGACCTGACCACCAGGGAGTGGATCCACCTTAAACCCAACAACCCTCCTGATGACCTGCCTGAGGAACGGTACGCTGCTGCATTTAAAAACAAAACCTACAGGCACTAACCTCAGCCATCCTTTCAGTGCATTAAATCCTGGCTTGCTGCTGTGTGTGTGTGTCACAGATACAGGCATGAAATAGCACATGATGGACAAAGGATTTATATTCTGGGAGGAGGAACTTCCTGGACATCATACCCTCTGGATAAAGTACAGTACTACACCACTACACCAAGTGAAGTAAACAAAACACATTGCATGTCATCAAAACACTACCTAAACATCTTCTTTTGACAGATACATGCTTACAATCTGGAAACCAATTCCTGGGAGGAGATTACAACTAAACCTCATGATAAAATAGGTCTGTGTCCTGCAGCTCATGAATAATAACATCTGATGTGTTTTAATGCACAATGTTTAAACATGTCTGTCCTTTCAACAGGATATCCTGCTCCCAGGAGGTGTCATAGCTGTGTGCAAATTCGCAATGGTGAGACTTTCCAACATACACATTCATATGTTCTCATGTTTCTCAGGGTTAAGACGGATTCCAGTTAACACCAACGATTTCTTTTCTGTGTTGCAGATGTATTTATCTGTGGAGGCTACAATGGAGAACTCATATTGGCTGATCTGTGGAAGATCAACTTGCACACTTTCCAGTGGAGTAAACTACCAGCAGTGATGCCTGAGCCAGCTTACTTTCACTGTGCTGCTGTTACCCCAGTAAGTAACAAAGCTTAAACCCTAAATGAAGACTTATGCTATATATAAAATATCTTTCTCTCACTTTTCTCAAGGCTGGCTGCATGTACATCCATGGTGGTGTGGTGAACATCCATGAGAACAAGAGAACTGGCTCTCTGTTCAAGATCTGGCTGGCTGTGCCCAGCCTGCTGGAGCTATGCTGGGAGAAGCTTCTGAAAGCGTTTCCTCACTTGACCTCTCTCCCCACCATGCAGCTGCTCAACCTGGGCCTCACACAGGAACTAGTTGAACGTTTGAAATAGGCACAGTGGAGTGCAAAAAAGACGAATGGAAGGGCTGGGCTGGAGGAGATGAGGTCTCACAGAGCACAGAAATCAATCCACTTGGGATCATGCCCTCTCCCTCCCCTGCCAATTGTAGCCCCGCCTTAAAACCAAAAACAATGGGATGCCTTTTTCGTTGGTTTTGTTCTGAAGATTTGTAGATACAGTGATGATAAAGAAAATATATGTGGAATGTTTTATGGATTTTACTCATCCACGCCCTGCTCCATGCCACCGTTTTTTCCTTACATGATGCCTTTGTGTCAAGCCAAGTATGGACTCTTGGTTGTCATCCTCCAAATGGAAAAATCTGGGTAACTTTGCCACATCATGAAGTCAAGCACTGTCTACTCCCTTTTTTGAAATCTGCATTCTCTAGTAATTTTAAGATTTTTGTGCAAAGGATGGCTGCATGAATATTTATTTTAATGATTAAAATCAATTTCTCTTAAGGTATTCTTATGAACTGACATTGCTGTTTGCACATTTGGTCTTGCATAACTAGGTAGGCATTTACCTTTTAAAATAGATTTCACAAGTGTCTACAGTAATGACTCTAGTCTAAAGGGGTGGCAGGCAGTCGTTTTGCTAATGGCAGTGTTTGCACATTTTAGACAATTTAACACAATTGTACTTTTTTTTCCATTAAGACTGACAGTGTTTTACCCATTCATCCTTCTTAACCTCTGAATCCAATCAGGGTTGCTGTTGTAGTGTTTTAAATGCTTCTTTTTATATGTTAACCTAGGCAGCAATTTTATTTGTTTTCTAGTCACTCTGCTTTTATTCTCATGGTGTTGACAGAAATAAAAGCAGAGTTGAACATATTTGCTGTCAGACTGGAAGGAAGGAAAACATTAAAAACTCAAGTACTACACACCTTAGGATTAATCAAGATGAGAGTTATTTGTTCTAAATTGTTTTCTAAATTGCCTAAAAACTGCAGAAACGCTGTGTTGCCCTTCATTAGCATGTAAAGAAAAGCCAGTTTTGCCAATGTCTGGGTTTATGTACTGTCCATTACACACTGTTACAGCTGAAAAGGGGTAAAAGAGGGGTGGGTGTCTTCATTGTGTTTGCTTGCAGCTTTCATTTGTTAACCAAACCATGCTACACATCACTGTGAATTCGGTGCTCTTTAAAATTTTATTTAAAAATGCTTTTATTTGAATAAAGACTTAATTCTGTTTAGACTTTCACTCCCTTCTTTGCTGATGACATGACAATGGGTTTGCACAGGGAGTTGTAGCTCACATCAGTTTATACTGCAGTGCCTTTTTCAGAATTGTAATAAGGCTGACATCACATTCACATCCATGCATGCAAGATCTTTGCATGTATGGATTAAATTCTTGGATTATGATCATTTATGTTGCTGGCCAAATGTTTGGTTTTGTAGAACAGGATGTTGAGTGTTTTGGTTATCTGCCCTAAAAGCACTTAATAATCCGTGTTTCATGGTAATATGTTTAATCCAGTCTAATGCCAAATAATGTTGCACCTTCCCTTAAGAATGAGATTGAGACTGAAGTTGCCGGATCAGTTTGTCTTGCCCACATCTGCATGAATCTGCATGTGCTTTTACCTGTCTGCCCTGCATTCCACACTACTTGGTGCATGATGTCATGACCTTTTATATTTCTATTTATAGTTTTACAGGTGGCCTGTAAAATATTGTACAGTTAGCTTTGTATGAATGTTGTGGAGTTCAATCAATAAAAGTGTTGTCAATAGCGCTCTGTTCCCATTCAATCCTTTGCTTCACTACTAACAAGCATGATGCATAATAACATTAAAACCCAGTTATTTGCTATTTTTAGACTCCTGCATGACTTGCCAAGTGCATGAATGTTTCCTGTCCACTGAGCATATCAAATGTGCTAAAATGTCAATGAGCAGTGTAGATGATGGAAGAAGTGCAGCATCTGTTGGAAAAAGGGGCCTTTAATATATTTTTTCCATTAATTTATACATTACTTATTTGATTTCAAAGACATTACAATGATAAATACCACACATTTATATGCAACAGCAAAAACATTTCTTGTCAGTTGTGAAAAAGTCTTACAAAAGGATCATATTTACAGTTAGCAGACAGCTGCTCACCCACAGCTGCTCCACTGTTAGCATTTTCTTTTGTTTCCACATTGGATGTAATCTTAACCCACATCATCTAAAGAAGGTGCGATGCATCGTTCAAAGAATATAACTTTGGACCTTCAGTATCCCTCATGGCCAGCAAATTAACATGAGCGTGGAGAAGGAGCGAAATAGTAGAGTGCTAAGAGGATGAGATAAACCACCACTAGAGCCGTGCCTGCAACCAAAACACAGAGCATTATTATCTGATGACCATTTAAGCAGAAAGTTATCAGCAATCTGTTCATTTCTGATATGAGGGAAATCACTTACCCTGAAAGTAGTCACATTTTCCATCCATGAAGATGTAGTTGACCAGAATGACACTGAAGATGCTGGCCCACAGGTGAATATCACTGAACACAAGCACAAAGCCAACATCCTATAGAGAAAATAACTGTGTCAGAACATTACATCATCACAAACGTCCAATAAAACCGACCAATCTGTCTTACATAGAAAGCATTGAAGAGGATGAGCAGCGGAATCTGAATCATGCAGACCTGCACAGCAATACAACTGCCCACTTCAAGGCTGCAAACAGAGGAGTTACACAAGGTGCAATGTTAACTCTACTACAAGGAGATTTCTAATGCTTTGTAACTGAATCCTAAAATGGCAGTATGACGGCACAGCTGGCTCAAACCTCAGGCTGATATTGTTTTGTAGTGCAAACTGGATCCCATTGACAATCTCGGGAAGCTCCGGCACCATGGCCAACACTGTGACACCGATGAAGTACTGCATGATGACAGGATACATCTCAGCACAACAAAACACAACATGGCAGACACATCATGCCCACACGTACATATTCATTCATTATATTTAACATGTACCTTTTCTGTAAACAAGGATTTACACTTAATCTTATGAAAGGTTTTCATCTGCTTCTACATGCTTAAATGATTTTCAGTATAAAAGCTTTAAATTCACAGCACCTTTCTTCTAAAAGAAACTGCCTTATCTACCTGTGAGACGGAGGAATGGGTCAGAATGGGCTCAATGTTCTCAGTGCTGAGGTCGGCACAGCAAGCCATCAGCACTGTGGCAACGATCAGCACTCCAAGAGCCCTCCACCGGGACCAGTGCACGACATGGTGACCTCCAGGGACATACATTCTACAAACTTAACAACAGGTTAAAGTGTCATAATGACCTACTGCACTGCTGAGGAAAGTTTTTCTCCCCAGTCAAATACATACAGTAAACTCTAACAGTGAAAAGAAGTAAAATACTGTCCTCACTCCAGGCACACATCCATTTCCTCCTTTCAAACTAATGGAATGATCCAATTTAGGTGTTAAAAATTCATGCAGGCATGCAGATAATAATTGATTATCATGTCTTCACACACGCTAATCAAGTATTATCTTCAGTAATCACATGCAAAAACATTGTACATAATCTATTAGTCAAGAGTAGTAAATAACTTGTTTAATACGCCCAGCAACAGGCAGTTAGTGCTTTTCAAAGATTTGAAGAACTACATGCACACCACACACCTGTTGCAACATGGCTGGGGACAATAATGTTGGCATTAATACACTGGTGGGTGGCATCAAGATGGCCAGTGGCGACCTCACCAGTGGGGTTGCTGGCACCCTCTTGTATGTACTGACCGTGCGCATGGCCGCCGTGGACATCACTGATATGGATATCATAGATGTGGGAGTGAGTCTTGAGCGTGAAGATGAGGCCAATCAGGTATGCAGCGGGCAGCAGCACAGAGATGGTGTACACCAGAGGCCTGGAGGACATGTTTTTTTTAAACTCATCTGATTAGTCAATCACTGATGGGTTGTTTACACTGGACAGCATCTGCACTTACTCAGTATGAGACAGAATCAAATGTGGGTCAGTTTGACTCTGTGGAGAAAGAAGGGCGCAATAGGAGAAAATTAAGATGCAACTTTCTCTAAAACAGCTAAGAAAAGCTGGAAAGGAAGTAAAAGGTGCTTCCCACCGTGTCGTAGTGACAGTCCTTACAGATGAAGGGAACGCTGCCATTGCCTGGAATATTAGTGCAGCTTTCACACACCAGATTCCCAAAGGTCTTTGAGAAGAGAGTGGGAGCGAACACACCTGGAGACAACATTGCGGTATGAGCTTAGAACTGTAACAATCAGCTGATGGATGATGCCATCTTTACCTCCGATGGAGATGAAGAGCAAAGCTGAGCTCACTCCAGCTGATCGACTGTTAAACCGCTGCTCCCTGTGTTTAATTCCCCCGATGATCATACAGATACCCTGTAGAGTTACATATAGGTATGTGCTCAGGTGTGGGCACGTTCCATGCCGCTATATGTGTTTAACTTCTCAAATACTTACAGGTATGAATAAAATACACCCAAGCAAAGTTCCGGTGAGCGAAGCTTTGACAATCTCTTCGTAACATTTGTTGGCAGCGCGATACCCCCGCAGCAGTGCCGTGATGTAGAAGGTAATCTCTGTGATGGAGCCAAAAGTGGCATTCACCACCGCTCCCACTGCGAAGTTACTCTGTGCAGAAATGCTGTAGAAGAAAGTAATGCAGAGAACCTTTTAATCTATTTACAGGTTCCAGGGAGTATTGTCTGAAGCAAAAAAAAACTGTAACCTGGCTATTCCCATGCCAATGTAGTAGGATAAAGGAATGATGGAAGTGATGGCAATGGCAAACATGGTCTCTGCACTGAAGTAATGGTGTTCATGGTCAGCATAGCCCATAACCAGAGTGATTAATACCAGAGGAAGCAAGTCTGCAGGGAACACAGGCTTAAGGAGAACAAACAAAGACACACAAGTATTTTTGTCTATTTACTAACAAGAGTAGGATACTGAGAGCGAAAATGTTGATTCCTTGGACAGTATACTTGTAGTAAAACGCATTGAAGGCCCGGTAAAAGCATAAGATGACTCTGGTCTCACAGCCATGTGTCTGCAAAGAGAAACACAGAATTTACACCATGGTCAAAACCTCCACATGTCGCCTGCACTGATGCTGCCTGATCGCTCCTGTACCTTTTCAAGGCTGTGAATCTGAATGTCTTCAGGTGCCATGAGGAGGACGGTCGTCACTATGCGAGCATTCATTTTGGCTACTGGAATGCTAAAGACTGGCAGCCAGGAGAGCACACAGGCAAGGCAGTGGACCACGGCCAGGACAGGGTATCCCAGTAACAACCAAATATAGGTACTGAATCGACACTGCAGAGACAGACGTGGAATCATAAACACAAATAACACTCTCGTTAGGGTCAAATCCATGTTCCTACCCAGTGGTTGGAAGTTTTTCTTGCTGGCGGTAGTGGGACAGGGATTTCAACAGGGATTGGAGAAGACACGAGAAGTGGTGCAGTGTCCTTGTCTCTGACAAGGTCCTCACTGTCCACGTCATGCGGAATGACCTCGATCTTTGGAGGCTTCAAAGTGGATCTGCCAATTACACCACTGTTCTAAAAAATTAAATCGTAGCACATCAGAAGGTACGCCTGAAAAGTACAATATTTGCCTTTAAGACAAAGTATAAAGCGCCCAACAGGGGTTACCCTCTCTATCGTCTTCCCAAATGGCCAGATTACATACAGCGCCATCTTCAAACACAGCTTTCCTGAAAGTACCCAAAAATGGTGTGTTGCTCCACATTTAGGGAAAACAACAATATTGCAGTAATCTATAGAGAACTTACCATAAGGGACTCCGAAGACTGTTAGGAACATTATAGGACAGATGAGGAGGTAGATAAATGATATCCACCATCCGAATAAAATGACATAACCTATGTTTCCTATGGTGATTACAGAGCCTTGAATGAAGAAAGGGAAAATCATCAATGCACACAACAATATCCACATGTCAGTCTAGTTAAATAGAGCCTGAAAGTAAGTACAAAAGGAGAAAAAAATACCTTCATGCTGCTTAACAACACTGAGGTCAGAGTGCAGCTCTCTGATGATCTCTGATCTGTCCTCAATGGGCCGCTCTGTTACGTTGCCCTTCCATTTTCTGAATCCAAACTGGGGAAAAGTGTGTCAAAACAAAAACATACATAACATGTCTAACTTTGAAAAGAATAACACAAACTTACTTACTGGCATGTTAGGCATCACCTTACTGTCTACATGGACGAATATATAAATGTATGGATCCATTTCTGATCACCTAAATTATTCAGCTGGCTAGCACACATCTGATTCACATTACAGTCCACATGGTTTTCCCCTACAGTCATGCAAGAACCCCCTGTGAGACACCCTTGAGACCCCAGCAAAGGACCCACAACACAGTCCATGGCCCCCACCTTGTAGTTGTTGGCCTCCCTGTGTGCCTCCACCTCATTCTCAGCTCTGATTGTGGTCTTCGAGGTGCCTTCTTGCCAGACCTCTTCTCCATGCTGTGACGAAGTAGACTGGGCAGAAGCGCCATGTGATCCTATGCAAATGCAAAGCTGTGAGAACATCCCTTTAAGCTAAGTTAGGACAGTGTGTTTACTCTCTTTATTTGTAGTGTCTCATTCACCTTTGTGAACATTTAGGTAACATTTTGGTGTGTAGTGGCAGAAGTGGTGTTCAGACGTATCCGGAGGTGGGGTCTCTACCGCCCCCAGCTCTGGGTGATGAGGCCCAACGTAGAGCCTGTCAGTGCGGGACTGTCGCTGTGGACACTGGTGATGTTGCTCGGGGTCTACATAGTTCTCTGCTTAAAGGAGAGACAAGTCACACATGTGTTAGAGATGTGGAGGCTGACTGGCATCCACCCTCCCATGTAAAATGTGTGTGACTAACAAAAACCTCCTGAGAGTCATGCTGTGTCCCCCGTTAATTGTTCCATCTGCCAAGACTGATCGCATTATCAATGCATTGCAGCACATAGAAGTAAGAAACATGGGTCACTGTGCTTTGAAACTAAAAATAGAATGACTTGATGTGGTCAAGATACATGTCTGCTCCTGAAGTGACAGCATGATGGTGCAGAGGCAGGTTTAGCACCGAGGTCTGCTGAGGAGTGTTGACAGAGTCTGTCTGTAGGTAACATTATGTCAGCAACATGAACAGGTATGGTTAAGGTGTGTCTGTGGGTGCTCTCATTCATCCAGGTCTGCTTCTAGTTTTGCTATCCTGTCTGTCTAAACATGGAGGTTTAACAAACAGCAGCAGCTTCTGCTGACTAAACTAATTCGTGAGTTTAACATTTTAACTTCAGGTAGAGGTGAACTTAAGCTGCGCAGGTGGTTTTAATGAGCATGCGGACAACTTAAACCGAGCGTAGAAATAAAACACAAATGACACACTTGTTTTTAGTTAAAAAAAACGTGAGGAGGCTAACACAGGTGTTGGAGATAGGAATTCAAAAAGTCGCAGCACAAAGTTTGTTCTCACCTATTGACTCCGCTGCGGACCTTCTACGTAGGTTCTCCACATCGGCCGACATCAGTGAAGCCTTTATGTGGGACATTTTGCCTGTTTATCCCTCAGGTGTTGCTACCTATCATGCGCTGGGGTTGGTTCGCCTCTCCTGAACACGTCTCTTCACAGCGGCAGTCATCCAACTGAGACTGGTGGAGGGGAGGGGAAGGATTTAAAGCGCCACTCACCATTTCCTTCTCTCTGGCGACACCTGTGGTGGCAAGCTGTTATTGCAGGTGTGTCTATGTGCTGGAGGGTGATGTTTGTAGAATAGAACAAAATAGAATAGAATGCCTTTTATTATACACAAGTAAAATGAGATTAAAGTGTCACCTAATTTCAGAAGATTTCAATTTCAAAAGATATATAAAAGATATTGAAAATAATTAAAAAAAATTTATGTTGCTTACATGTTTTGTTCAGAAAGATAACCCTTACAGCTGGTTGCCAGAAGTAAAACTTTTACAAACACTTTTATTTTTTAAAGAATCTTGATTTTGAGCATGTATTAACCATAACTCTTATTTAAACAAAAGTAAACACGCAGTGAACTGTAGGATTACTTTTATTTACATATAAAAACAAAAAAATACAGCTGCACAGTAAAAGTGACAGTAATTTTTTTTTAACACAGCTGGGAGACGGGAGACGAGTAAATTTTGTGACAGTGGACAAAAATGGAAAAATACATTTCAAGGCATAAAAGGTAATACTTAGTTCCAAAAATAATCTTCATTTAAAATCCTAAAAAAGATGTACATCAGCTTTGCTTTTTGTTGGAATTCATCGATGTGATAAATAATTCTGTCTCACTTTGACATATGCAACTAAACGAGTTTGTGTTGCCTGAAGAAGCGGCCTCTTACAGTTTACTTTACAGCTACATGACAGGTGAAATTTTGGTAACAGCACATGTACAGTGGGATTTGTTTTAATAAAAAACAGATCTTTTCCCTTTTTATTTATTATCTCAGCTGAAGAAAGAAAATCATAAATGTGCACAAATAATAAGCATACTGAGAGATCTATGAACAGCCTATATACATTTGACACAATCAGAAAGAGAGCGTTTGAAAAAATATTTTATACTAGGAAAAATATCTGTGGTAAAAATGTCTTTTCACTATGACAAAAAATACATAGTAGGACCTTTTTAACTGGACTGGAGAGGACACACATAAAAAGCCAAGTTGAAGCTGAAATTATACAACAGAATAATAACAGTAGAAAGATAGAGGGGAAGTCGAAGTGTACAAGGTGAACTTAATGAGAAAACCATTTCCATACTATTCAGTTCAAAGCAGCATAACTGCAATGTGTGTTGAATTATTGCACCAGGCAACAGAAGGCATCAAATAATCAGTATATACTTCAGCTCAGAATCTTAAGTAATACAAGCTGATTATTGCTATTTAGGTCAAAAAGAAAGTAAACTACTGCAGTGTGAGGCTGTGAAACCAACATGTTTAACTTAATGTAAGACATGGTGTGACAGAGTTAGTTATTCCATACAGATTTTACAGCTGTTTTTGTTCTTCCTGGCTTCTGTTTAAAGGACCAGTGTGTGGGAACTAATGGCATCAGGCTGCAACCAACATGAATGCATGAAGTATGTAAGAGACAGTGGCTACCACTGGCTATAGAATAAAACACAAAACTTCAAACAGTGGAAACACGGCAGCACAATATGGCAAACTCTGTGAGAGATAGCTAACTCCCTATAGTGGATATTCAGGGGTTTATTTTATTATATAAGTTTGCAGTGATTATACACTTCAATTTCTATCAGTAGACGGAGCCAAAGTCTTCACACTGCTCCTTTAAATTCTAGTTTGTATTATGAACAAATATCAGCTGGCTCAGCTCTGATATTAGTATTAATAGGAAGATAATGGTTAATTAACTGTACATAAGCACAAATAATTAGTGACTATACAATGGGAACAAAGAGAAATGAGTCTTAAAAAGAATTGAAATATAATGCAAAACTACATGGGTTAAATATTATTTGCAAATGGCCCTTACCTTTGTTGAACCTGTACAGTACTTTGTTTATATTTAGATTTTTCTGCCACGTTAAAGTACTCAGTCCATAAAATATTAAGTAATTTGTCCTTGATTGACACCAATAAGACTGGCCCCACTGTGAACATGGTGGGGTTCTAGATAAACATACCTGTGTTGTTTCAAGCCATGTACAGTTTAGCTGCCTTATTTGTTTTATCATCATGGAGTTGCCTTTGAATTTATACTGGAAACATATAAAGTATAAAAAAATATTTTTTTCTTATTAACTTATTCACAACACATTTTGTCATTGTATCCCTTTTTCTAAAATAAAATAAAACAGAGAAAGAAAGACTGACCAGCTTTGTTCCATCCTGGTCAGAGGGTGCTGGACATTGGGTGCACTTTAGAGTAAGAATCTGTGAAAGTATCCAGCACTTTTAGCTTACTGTATGTGTACCACAAAGCAGTATGTTGGTATGACTTTAGAAGTCAGAGTCAGCATCCATAAGCTCCGCCTCCATTAAATTGGTCCTAGAGTGGATGGGTCCATAGCCGACCCTGCGGCCTGCTGAAACCCGAGCCACATGGGCCATCCTCTCCGATATCCCATCAGTGGGATCTGTCTCTCCAGGACAACGTGAATGTCCACTGGGGTGCCAGTTAGAGGCTGAGGGGGGGCAGCGTGGGCCAAGACCCAGATCCTCTGGACAGTCGTCGAGGGTCAGGTGGTTGGACAGCAGGCTGCGGCCATAGCTGTTTTGGCTGCTCTGGTATTGCAGGTAGGGATACCTGTCCTCGCAAGACAGGCGATGTGAGGGTTGAAAGTCTGGGAAAGACCCTGGTAGGACTTCCTCCTCCATCTTCTGCTGTTCCCGGAGATTGGCGACCAGGCTCGGGTGGCAGGGCAGTTTGGGTAGACGGGGCACTGAGCTGCGGCCAAACTCACGCTGGCGATAGGCCTGATGGTCCACCACCTCTTCAGCTGGTCGCACCTCCTTCTTCCTCTTCTTCTTCTTCTTTTTCCTCTTGATCATCTCTGGTGAAATCTCAGCCTCCACCATCCACAGCCGCTTCCTCTCCTCCGGTGGTGGCACTGGAAAAAAAAAAGAATACAATCAAGCGTGAGAGTCAGTGATTTCCATTGTCTCTGCAGTAGGTGTCATGGCTTCTAGATCTCACCTGGTGTGCCAGTAGGAGTAACAGAAACATCCTGAGGCAGAATGGCACCTCGCCTGGCCACAATCTTAGTCACATGCTGCGCCCAGGCTGATGACATGTCATTGGACGGCTCATTTAGATCAAAATTGATCCCAGCTGTAAAGTAGACAGCAGAAAATCCAGCTTTAAATGCAACTACCCCAATGGCTCTCCTAGAGTGTGTTAACAGCACTTCCTGCACACAGTAAACCTTAGGGAAAATATATTTTATCACTTTTTACACTAAAAATCTGAATGAGACACCTTGCAGTTGCAGTAATGTACCACAAGATGGAACTACTCTCACATGGCTTTTAGTGTTTCATTTTTCACTCTATTTATCTACAAGATGAATATTCATTAAACTCAGTTATTTATAGTCATTATTATTAATAACGTCACTGAAATACTCACCCACAGGCCCATCATGCGACACTGTGTGCATGCTGAAGGACAGCTCCTTCTCTGGGTCCTTCTGAAGCTCTTTCCTCATAGCAAACGCCTTAGCTATCATCTTACTCTTCTTTATCCGCTTGGGTTCATTGTCACTGCGACCAATGATTCTGGCAAAGGAGCATAAGAAAAAGGTTGTAAGGCACAGAAAGAGAGGTGGTTGTAGCTGCAAAATATTGGGATTATATTTAGTCATCAATCCCAAACTGGAACCAGTAATTCCCAGATGATGAATTACAGTTAGTTTTGTCAAACGAGTAAAATCAGAGTAGGCTTTGCCAAGATTAGAGTAAGAGCAAAACAAAAAGATCCGATGTGTGCAAGAACTATAATTTTTCTACATTCTACAAAGAAACTCTGTTTGGTTGGTACAAGAAAAACAAGATTTTTCCCTACATGGATATGGACAGACATATAAGCATAATGCAACTATATGAAATGAAAGGTCTAATGGACCATAGTACCATCCAACACAATCTTCAGAATCTTCTTTGCTTACTTGCACCAGGTGCGTTTCCAGATGAGAATGGTGGCTTTGGTCCAGACCCAGGTACTCATGGCGATTCCCGTCCCGAACATGGAGAACAAGTTGATTTTCTCCACCATAAGACTGGGGCGGTTCTTAATCGAACATTGTGGGATTGGTTTGTTGGTCTGAGAGGCGATTGTCACGTTAGCTTCACACCTGTTGTAAATAACAGTGAAGTGAAGATCAAGGTTTGAAGGACTGTATGTACCTCCCCACACCTTCTAGTCATATGACTGAGCTACATTCAAATGCTGGAAAATAAGGTCTTTTACATGCTAGGAGAGGAGGAGAGTGGGTTACATTTTTGAGGGTAAATTAATTCCAATCTGGCCAATGTAAACACTGTGAAATAGGGCTGCATTGACTGCTGCATGCTGAGAGGTTTATAAGCGGTTTGGTGTCTCAGCAGCATCAGTCTGTGGATTTCTGTGAGTGATTGGTTGCACTGAGTAAATCTGTGGAGGCAGCTAAATGATGAAGTAGTTTTGAAGAAAGCAGGTGTAAACCTGTACATTGTGTGTGGGCAACTTACAGCACGTATTCTCTGAAGCTCCTCTCCCATTCTGCCTGGTTGAAGAAGTCATAAAAGTGGCAGCCAAAGGTGATGAAAACAAAGCCAAAAGCAAGGAATCCAAAAATCCCTAATATTAAAAAACATCAAAAAAAGACTCCAGTTAGTAAAATGATTGTAGAAAGACTTAGTTTAAACATGTGAGCTATGCATATAAATGCAGAGTAATGGAACTGATTTTGTGCATTAGACACTGTAAACAGGAATTTCCTAAGGGTGTGCATACTGTATAGTGTTTACATTCCTTGTTCAGTGTGCCCAGCATTGTACAGATCTACAGACAGTTTAAACACACAGTTCATGACCATGATTGGGATGGCTTGGCCCTCATATGGAAAGAAATTATAACAGCAACAGATGACAGAACTCACCAAGTCTCAGCATGGTCTCATTGATTTTGCTGGCTGCTTTCTCACTTAGCAGTCCTGGGTGGTTACTCTTGATGGAAAATAACGTCATGACACCTTAAAAAAAGAGAAATACACTCAATTCAATCATTGATGGTGACGTTAGTGATCAATTGTACATTGTGATATTCCAGTACATAAACCGACGTGCTGTAATTATTAGAACATGTAGACTATCCCGTTTGATACAACCACTTGAACTCACCCCGAATGAGGAAGTAACCACCAACAACAAGCACCACTCCAATGGGTGCCAGCACAAACCCAGCACGGTATCTGTAGTTCTTGTAGCCAACAAAGCAAATCCCACTCACAGAGTCTCCATCCACCTTCACACAACCAGATGTTAGAAACCTCAAACAATGTGAAATAATTTTTAACACCTCAAACAATGCACTTCATACTCACCTCAGCGATGGCGAGAATGGCCACAGTGAGGACGAAGGGGATGGACCAGGTGACCATGTGGAAGTACGATGTTCGACCTGAGAGCGGCTGGTGGGTGGTGCCGAGGGCTTTGAAGGATGTATGCCAGGCATATGTAAGCATGACAAACCAAATGACACCTGACATCAGGGAGTAGTAGACAATGATGAAGATGGTGACACAAGACAGTGTTTCCGAAGACCTGCAGGGAACAAAAGGGTTTTTACTTTTGATAAACTTCAAACAATCTCATCTGATTCGCCGGCTGCTGGGTGGAGCCTTTACACTTACGAGGGTTCCCCAAGTCGCATTGTGTTGTCGCTCTTGCACACAATCTCTGTGCGTGCACCATCCAGGAACTGGGCCAACCAGCCAATACTACCCACAAAGAAGCAGGCGTTGATGTAGAAGAGAATGACGGCTGGGTAGCGGTTGGAGTTCTTCCAGTCAGCTAGAAACGTGGCCTGAAATGCAATAAACGGATGTCATCATGTATACCTTGTGTTAAACCTCACCTCAGAAAAGGCTTATGGGTGTTGTAGTTCTATCTCACCAGGGTGAAGAAAGTGCAGAGCAGGGTGATGGTACCAAAGTAAGCGATGTAGGCGTGCATGTCATTGTGCTCCTCCTCAGTGAACAGGGGGTTGTCACACTGGATTCCACAGCCCTCCACGTCTTTATACCAACTGGACTGAATGTCCGTCTTCACCAGAGGAGCTTCGCACTGGCCTGATGTGTTGAACTTCAGCTTCTGCACCTCATTCTGCACACAGACAGAGACGTTTGTAATAGACTAGCTAGCCCTGATAACATTGAGAAGGTTGTGGTGTTAGTAAAGTGTCATGTGACAGCTTACCGAACAGCCAACAGGAAATTTGTCACATTTGAGGAAGTTCGGCCAGCCTCTCTCTTGATCCACGATGCTACATGGCCGGCGCGTAGCCAGGCACAGGCTCTGGCTGGGCAGCTCAACTCGTCCATTCTCACATTTGGGCATGTAGACAGCACAGAGCAGCGGCTGGATGACTGACCAACAGCGAGGAGCGTTGCGCAAACCTAGTACAAAAACAGCAATAAAACAATTGTAAGGTGACCATCACATGATAGGTGGGTCATTCTCATCCCTTGCTTTTACTAAATCTGTTTGATTGCACCAATTGCTGGCTGATATTATAGATGCAAATATTGTGTGTCCATGTATTTTGCACTCCCAACTATAGTGTTTCTACTGTCTGCAGCAGTTTTAAGAGATTTAAGGTTGTGACCAACCATGTTATGTAATTTTAAAAAGTAGATATAGCTATAAAAGTAGCTATAAAAAGCAGCATTGTTCCTTTAAGAAAATCTTTTCACCTCACTGTTGTTTCTTGTATTTATTAACCCACAACAACCAATTAGGCCTTTCAAGACCTGTGAAGTATCAACCTGTGACCTGACAGACAGGTCATTAGTGGCATCTTATAAACGTGAGAGTTTTCATGGGGAACATCTAAAACACTTTCTACAATCGTTCCCCTCTCTAACACCTGTGACTGGTCCCTTTTGTTACCTTTTAATGGCTTTTAACTCTTTAACTCAGACTTTTTTAACTCAGACTCTTTACTCCCTTGAGAACTTCTCATGGCAGGCTATTATCATTTAACTAACCTCTTATCACTTATCTTATCAACACGACTCACAATTAACACAATACAGTGGCTGAAACAGTCATTTGATCATCAACTGATCCTACAAAATAAAAGCCTGAAAGTTTTTAATGCACACATGTATACGATTTTAGGATATAAGAGCCATGGTTCTCTTTGAGTGATCATCAATCTTCTTTTTCAGGTGTTAAAGGTTATAAAATGCGATTTAAGTCTTTTAATCTTACCGGACCACATGGTCAATTTCTCAAAAGCCTCTTCTTGGGTGCTGGAGTCCTCCGCCAGGATCAGAGAAGTGTGTGTATACGGTAAAGGTGATCCCAAACATGTGTTGTATTTAAGGGCCTCGCAAGTTGTGGTTTTCTTGCAGTTATCCTCAAATATGGTCCCGTTCGGAGACAAGACTGCCCCGCAACCTGAAAACAGCAGGGCTGCCCAAGCGCAAAGCATCCCGTAAAATCCAACAATGGGGCTCCAGCTCTGGGAAGACATCTTGATGGAGGACGAGAGATTTTCAACTGTGCAAAATAAAAGATCACTTTGTATTCTTCAGTTATTCCCAAACAATCCGAAGAGGCAGTTTTCTTCATGAGATTTTTCCAAACGTGGCATGATGAGGAAAAAGTTTTCTCAAAGTTTCCTCCTCCCAAAGTTTTTTATTATGCACTTTTCGTCCGATCCCTGCAGGATCGCCCTGAATTCCTTCATTATCTAAAACAAAAACTCCCAACAGCCACGGAAACCGCCCTCAAGTAGATGAAAGACGTAAAATCAACCTATAACCATATAAAGTATTCATTTAAGAACGCGGGATGCGTAAAAATCACAAGCGAGAAAGTTGCAGATTCGCCCTCCCCCCACTTCCAAAAAAACTTGCCGTGAAAAAGTCTGGATCTCTGTAATAGGATCACATGCACCACCCCTTCTCCGCAGCCCCTCTTTTTAAAATACACGCAGAAAAATAAGCTGATAAATGATCCTACATCTCTCTGTACATGTCCTCCCCCCTGATGAGGTGATTCTCCTCCTGCTGAAGTGTGAGGGGTTTTGTTGTGCTCCTGCGAGTTGTTGCAGCTCTGCTTGTTTTTTTGTCTCTGGTATGCACATGGTGGGGGAGAGCCAGCCAGGGCAACAAAACCTCCCATCCCCCCTCTGCAAGTGGAAGAATGTGCCTTATGGCAGGCCTCCTCAGAAGTGTCTCATCTCAAGGACCAGGACCCCCCAAAAAAACAACACAGACCCCCATCTGACAGGTTGGCTCTCATGTGAGAAGGGTTTTGGAGCCTGTGATCGTGCAGCGTGTTCTTAATGATGACTGTAGAGGGAGGGAAGATAAAATGTTCATGAACATCAAGAACTGGTCATGGCCATCAGACCTACTGATCTACCATATAGAGGTAAGGAGACACAGAGGACACTGCTCCTTCCTATAGCATGGTGGACAGCAGCTGATTTCAAACATGGCAGAAAAGAGGGAGATAGAAGGCTGTCACCACACAGGCACACATGACCACTTGATGTCTCTCAGAAACATGCCCACATGTTACCCACAACAAACTCCAAATGACCAAGCTAGGTCCTGGAGCTCCCTGGGCCTGGTGAGAAGCAGATTTAGCACCCTTCAGGAGACAACCTGCCATATTTGCACTCTTAACTAATGATTAGTTTCATCATTGAATAATCTGATGTTTTAAAAAGTCAGAGAAATGCCATTACTCAGTGCTCTAAAGGGTAATATATCATATGAACATCATATGTCATGTATGCAAAAAGTTTCATTTAAACTTCAAAACCTTCAAAATGTCACAACCTGTATTGATTATTGAAGTTACATGAAGTTTTGTTTTTTGTTGTTGATGTTGTTACATGATAGTATCTGTGTGTGGGAGGGAGTGACTACAGTTAATAACTGCAAAACGACTTTAAATGAGTTTCCTTTGGGACAATCATAATGGCCTGAGCTTCCTCTCTCCTGGTTAAGGTGGCGGCTGAGAATCTATTACTACTATTCTAACTAAATATGAACCCATGGCATATTTATTTTTTTTTATTTTTATGACTCTAAATATACCAGGAAACCAGAAAACAAACACACTTTTCCTAACAGGACACATTTTCCAGCATGGTGTCGCTGTGATTGGATTAATTGGACGGTGCACTTGTGGTATTTGCACGGCTGCTGATGCTTTGTTTCTCTCCTCCCCGAACCCTATGAGTAAAAGTGGGTTACCTCTGCTCTATTTGTGTGTGTGTGGGTCTGGGCCTCCTTAAAACCCTCGGCAACATGGCTGCCTGAGTGAGTCAGAAGCAAAAAACAGGAGGACCACACACAGAGCACAGGAGCCCATGGCCAACACACACTGCTCACACACACATATTGAAGCACACTGACTACTACTACAAAAAAAATCGCACACTGTGGTTTGAAGTGTCACTTTTTCACCGCTTTATGTCAAATCTCTAAAAATTCCACTATGGTAATACAGCAGTGTGTGTGTGTTAAACAGAAAAAGGAGTTACTACAGCTGTACACTAACACACAAACGTCATGTTTAGATTGGGGACTTGCGTCACACATACAGGACTGTTTCTCCTGATCACAGGCATCAGGTTTCAGGCGTCTCACAGCTCAGGTTTTCACTCAGCAGGCCTCCTTACAGTATGTACAGTTACATTAGACTTTAGGCCACAGATTAGCAATTGTGCCGGGAAAATGGTGACTCTGAAGGAAGAATCAACACAAAATATGTTTTAAATAATTATAATAGTGTGTTTAATACTTAAATGTACATAACAAAGAACGAAACAGTTATGACTGTTCAACACAAAATAATAATGTTAAAATTAAGAGAATATCAAAAAACATAGCCTGCCCTTAGCAGAATAGAAGTGACTATAGTTCACCCAGTTAGCACTGTTAGGGTTGTAACTATCTACTTTTACTAACTCTAAATTTAATAAGTATACTTAATAAGTGCCTGTTAGTTAAAACATCTCCTACTGAGATGCCAACCTGTTAGCATTGTTAGCATAGCATTTACATCAGCGTATTTTCAGCTTTCTTACCGCTCTGCAGAAAAGCTAAAAGCTGCCTGTTCTGTTGCTGCTATTTTTACTTTAGGTGCATAGGTTAAGGAAATAAAATAAATCTAAAAAAATTTAACTGGTTTTCACTCTAATTTGCTGTAAAAATAAAGAAAAATTCAATCAAATCTGCAGTGAATTAGTTTGTGAGTCACCCTCCTAGCAGTAGTCTTAAGATTTATGTAGGTTGGCAAACATGTATTTATAATGGCAGCATGTTAACACATAGCTACAACCTACAGAATCCTGTGGCTCTGCAGCCATGCAGGCCCTCAGCTGCGTCCACTGACGTTATAAGCAGTGTGAGGTGCTGGCAGGTAAACCCAGCAGCTCTACGTGACCTCAGGTTTGTGTTTGTGCAGAACATCATTTTTGCATTTATTTATTATTTTATTTATGCATGTGCAGGAAATAAGAGTCTACAAATATATGAGTACAAAATTAGATTCCCTTTTTCTGCTAGGTTTCACACTGTATTGTAACATTGACAGAGCTAAAACAGCGAACTTAAACGATGCACAATTTCCAATAAATGGACGAAACAAACAGATGATACTGATGTCCCCTCTGCTGTGGCTCCAAGTTTGGTAAATGCAAGTATGGCATATGTCCAGCAGGTGGCAGCATTGCTTCACTGCTCCGTCTGTTTCTTATGTATTCTTAAGTATTTTTAAATCACACATTGTGTGGTGTGTCCATGTGCTTTCACACAGCCATCCTCAGAGGTGTTATCAGTCTCCACTCAGCTGGCGATCAGCTCCACGGGTCAGAGCGGTGCTTCTGGTTGTAGTTTTGCAGCTCAACCTGGTCTTTAATCTGGTTTATGAGAATCTGAGACAAAAAGATGCCAACCAGCTGCAAAATAGAAAACATAAAGAGCTCTAAACCTGTTCAGGAAACGTGTGTATGTGTGTGTGTACATTATTCTACCTGTGGTATTGCCAGTCCCAGTGCAATGCCGCCCAGTATGAACAGGTTGCTGTGGATCCAGTTCACCAGTTTGTCTATGCAACCATTGGTGTAGATGTGGTTTCCAGCTTCGAGGTACTCTACTTTCTGCATGCCCTGACCACACATGGTGTTGATTACTACCTGCATTAAGACATATACATGTAAGAGACACAAACACATACGAAAGAAGAAACTAAAACGTCATTGACGCCACAAAAAGGTGACCTTGTTTTTGGATATAAGACAACAGGAAAAGGGGACAGAGCAGCGCTCTCTGCTGGGGTTGGTGTCGGTGCAGTTGAAGTACATGTTCTGGGACCAGTCGGTGTACACGATGCCACCACAGCAACCAAACTATGGGGACAAGAAGACGTTCAAGGACACAACATTTCATCAGTTGGAGAGAGATAATGAGTCAGCATCATACCTCTCTCTGTCCAAAGTCAATCAGGTTTTGCAGATCAATATCATCTCTGTAGTGGATGATGGCTTTGTTGATCATCTCTGTCACTTTATTCCGAGCCTTTAAAAAAACATTTAAAAAGTCATTTATTAAATTCTGATTCACTTGCATTGATGTTTCCTATTTTTTTTACTGCAGTTGAACACTAAAATAATAAAGCAGTGAAAAGAAACATCCCCAGAAGAAGAAAACAGACAAGACAGAACAATTGGTTAATTATAAGTAATATAACATACATTTAATAAATTAAGTAAACATGCACATTATTAGAACATAAACACAATCCTCCATGTTTGCTTACCTTATCGGAAAAGATGAAGCCCAGAATCCCAGCAGCCAGCTGCAGCATGAAAATGATGGTCAGACAGATACAGAACTGGGAAAAGGAGGAGGAGGAGATGAAGAGTGGTGGTTATAACGGCGTCATACTCATCTGCTTTACATAACAACGCTGCTGTGTCTCCATGCATTTTGTTTCCCCCCTCAGCTGTTTCTTATCTGAACAAGAATTTGTTTTTCAAAATAACGTGCCGATATTAAAGACAGAGCGATCCTATTCCCTATGAGATTTACAGCATCTTACTTTATATGCTGAAAATAAAAACCTCTCTCTTACTGTTTGCAGGAGACAGATGTTTTCTCGGAGCGAGCCCACACAGCCACAGAAGGTGATGATGAACATGAGGACACCAATGACCATCAGCATCATGGCGGGGTCCACTGACAGACACGCCAGAGCTGCTTCTGAAGAAGAGAAGAGAGGTGGAGGAATACATTTAGCAGTATGACAACAACTATGGAAATTATGTTTATGAAGCCTTACTGTCCTGATATGTTTTCCCCACTCATGCATAACATGAAAAAAATGTGCATAATCTGAGAATTTACCTGCATGTTTCATCATGCGGGCGTACACGCCAATCCCCACCATCACCAGAGAGATTATCTGATGAGAACACAGAAAACAATCCAAATAACACTCATGCCGTATTAAGAGTGGGCGCCATGGAGAGCAGAGTGGGTGAAAAGACATTTATTCTGTGTTCATACTTGTCCGGGGAGTGGCACCATTCCCCAGAACACTTAGTCATGTTAATAAGAAGGATGAGGCATTAAAAGCTGGACTGACAAAATCCACATTCATCAGGGGGGCCAGGTGAGGAGACTCTTTAATCCACGTTGACTAAATTAACCAGACAGGATTCAGTGCCCTTCTCTTAAAAAATAAAGGCCCTTTCACTCTCACAGGCTCACCAGAATAATAGGGAGGCCTCTGAAATACTCCTCCCGCTCTGAATGAAATGGATCCAGTTACAGCAGACAGCGCAGCTTCACCAGGAGGGAGGGCAGAGCAGAGCCTTTAACAGTGAACAAATCTGACACCTGAATCAAACAGGTGGCTTTTAAAAAATTACGTCTAAGATAAAAAAGATTAAAGTTTGTAAGAAAACAGATATCCTGCTGACTAAAAAACTGTGCAGGACTCTCTAATCTTGTGGGGAGCATGTTGTGGCCAGAGGCTACAGAAATGACAAGAGCACATTCCAGTCCAAGTTTTTACACAGCCTTTTCCTGTTTGTACATGGCCGCTGCATGCTCACACAGGTGTGCTCTGCACATATATATATATATATATATATATATAGACATAGATCCAACACAATCATTTCTTGTTTTTGTAAACTTAATGTTTTCTTTTGATGGGCCTCCTCACACTGTTCTAATCTGCATCAAAATGCTGTAAGAAAGCTCATTAAGCAGTCACCTGACGCTGAAACCCATTGACATGAAATCTGTTTTGTTTACAAGCTGCGTCAAAATCCTGTTTTTGAACAATTGTTCAAAAAAATTGTTCATCATAATGAGAGATTGGATGATGAGCCGACCCACACCTGCACCAGAAAAGGGATTTTGTGTGTTTGTCTGTGAGACAGGAAGCAGCTATGGCAAAAATATGACTTGGTCACAGTCTAATGACCAAGCCACACACAGAGAGAGACACAGGTGTGTGTGTGTGTGTGTGTGTGTGTGTGTGTGTGTGCCCCCTCCCCCCATCTTCTTCCTGAAAACAGTTTGACTGAATGTTCCACCAAAGTTAAATAACAACTAAATCAAACAAAGCAGTGTGAGCTGGTGGCTGCCGGGCAAACAGCCATGAGACGCAGACATTTGTTAGAATACCAAAGCAGAACTTTAACATTAAAACTAACGAAGATATCAGTGTGTTTACTCACTTACCCAAAATATGAAATTAAAAAAGAACAGCAGGTATTTCACAACTGGGCTGACAAATGTAAACTCTCCGTCAGCTCCAGGTGCGCCTCTGCGTCTCTCTCCCATGGCGACAATAAGAAGAAGAAGAAGAAGAAGAAGCTATAAAATCGATCTATCCAAGTTTGCGCGAGCAATGAGCAGAAAGAAACTGACTCCGACTGTCAAAGCAAATATTCGTCCGCATGATGTGGAAGATGAAGAGCTGCCGCAGTTACTGTGATACTGACTGTAGTTCCACGCTTCTCTCTGACACTGGCTGGGCGTGTGTGACTGGGTGTTAACCTCTTTGGTGATCATATGATACCTTACAACCTGCAGCAGGGACACCTGAAGGTAACAGGGTGCCATGATTGACCCCATGTGTGAGTAATGAATAAAAGTCATGTTTGAAGCATCAGTGTTCAGCATCACACATCAGCGTACTGCAGATCCTGCCTGTGGAGCTGGAATGAAATAAGTTGTATATATAATTCATTTTATATTGTCTGAATGTGAGGAAATAAATAAATAGCAAAGAAGAAAAGTTTCTGTGCACAAATCTGATTATTAGGTTTTTATATTTTCTTTTGTCTTGCTGCACAAGTTATAAAATAATAAGAATATATTTGTTTCTCAGGAATTTACAGTAGTGGAAAAAAAGTCAAAATTTCACGCCTAAATAAACATTCCAGCTTTTATTTTGAAGCGCCACCTTCACATCCGCTTTACCCGGAAGTTGTTTTTCGTGTTTGGAGAAGAACGCGGAAGAAAAATTTAGTTAATGTGTGAGACATTAAACTTTGACAATGCCGTGGCAGAGCAAAGGTTTGTGTTTTTAATATATTTTGTTGTCTGTTAGCATCATCAGTTAACATTTTTAGCAAAGAATACACTTCATTATAAAACCTTTGCTAAGCTATTGCTAGCAAACCCTCTGTGCAGGGAACAAATCGCATTCAAAGGGCTGTTTGTAATGACATGGAACTGTCGTTTGCAGGCTCTCCTCTTCCTCCAGCCTCCGTACATCTTCTTGTCCCCCCGGTGAGACTAATGTCTGCCTTTATGTGGCAAGTGGTGCAGCAGCAGAATGTGATGCTCTATGACAAGCTGGTGGACTTCATCAGTTTGGTAACAGAAATTGTACCAGAGCTTCTGAGTCCACTTCAGAAGGCTCAGCTCACCTTGGGCCTCAGAGCGAGGGTAAGAGTGAACTTACTGTCCTTACATGTGGCTGTCTGTGATGATAAGATGGAGCTGTATTGTTCGGTTTGTGGCTTTTGCTCACTCTCCTCTGTTTGATGTTCCTTTGACTTACCTGCAGCTGGTTCTGGAGCTGTGTCGTGGTGATAACGTTACCAACCTGCAGACCATCCAGAGTCACCTGGATAAAATCCACAGCTGCAGCACTGAGCTAAACGCCACTGACCAGGTGGTGTGTTTTCTGTCCTTTCATCCAGAGCACTGTTTTCTCACTCGTAGTTAAAGCCTTTTTTTACTCCTTGTCAACAGTCCAGGTTTGACATACTGAAGACGTCTTACAGCAACTTTGCCAGCCTGGTTCAAAACATTTTAAATGTTCCTTTTGAAAAGGAGTTCTTTTTTCAAGTGAGTCTGACATTTTATGTGTTATAAAAGGCAAAGGGATGAATTTATGACAAAGTGGATGTAAATTTACACGTCAACCGTTATGTAGGAGGTGTTTCCTGCAAACTACGGCTCTGCCTATAACAAGAAGATCCAGCAGCTTGTGTCTGTGTTCCTGTTAAGGCTGGATCAGCTGCTACCCATACCAGAGCTGAAACAGGTGCTCAAGCAAGTTACACCTCATACTATTGTAGTCAGAATTTGTCAGCAAAGTTTAGGAACATTATAAATGATGCTGCGGCCACCTGTGTTTTATTTACTGAGCTGCATTTCTCTCCTCTGTCTCAGACTGCAGCGTGGCTCGCTGACATGTCAGTGTCAGCAGACTTTGGACATCATCTGTCTGAACCCTCAGCCCTGAAGACTCTGCTGCTTCATCACAAACAGCAGGGGAATCTCAGCTCAGGTCAGGTCAGAACAGAGGTTACTCTGTTATCTTTGCTTGTTTTAGTTATTTTCACTCACAAGATGTCTCAGTAAGAGGTCTTCTTCTTTCCTGTTACAGCTTGGTCAAGCAGTGAGGAGGATATTATTTTGTCCACACTGGCCCTCCCTTCTCAAGCTGGAGAGGAGAGATTTACTGAGTCTTACAGTGAGGATGATGATTATGACAATGATGAAGGGACGATGGCATTGGAGGATTTGGAAGAAGCTTCAAGTCAAAGCTCAGATGTCAGTGCAGATGATTGGGTGCCAAAAAAGACGTCAGGTCAGTCGTTGAAGAGAAGCTTGAATCAGTCAGTCTTAGAGTGCTTCACTAACTTGCTGTGCTTTACACTTTCCTCAGGCCGTCTGTCACAAATATTCAGCTGTCCTGAGTGTCCATTCACACATCGTTTAAAGAAGAAAATCCAAGAGCACATTCAGAGCGAGCAGCACCTGTCAGCTCCTATTAAAAAAAAGAAAACTGTGAAAAAAGACAGAAGCAAGATGCAGCAGAAAAGCCAAGGTTCAAAAGCTGAAAAAGAGAAAGTAGAAGGAGACTCCGAAAAAACCAGGAGACGCAGACAAAAAGACGGTGGCAAGAAAAAGCAGGAATGTAAACCCAAGAAGGACAATTTGGAGAACAAGCGGCAACAAAGACGGAAAGAGCCTACGGGGGAGGACAGAAGATTTCTGAGCACACGAGCTGTGAATAAAAACTTCACAGAGGAAGAAACCAAGTGTCCAACATGTGAAAAAGTCTTTGAGCTTCCAAACCAACTGAAGACACACACGAAGCTTCACAGTTTCAAGTACCACTGCAGCCAGTGTGAGAAGGGATTCACCAGTTCGTCAGGGTATTATCAGCACCAGAGACTTCACAAGAAAGGGCGAATATTCACCTGCCCCCAGTGCAACAAAGGATTCCTGTGCAGTTACTCGCTCAAGCAGCATGAACTTCTGCACAAAGGCCCCTCCAACCTTTGCAACATCTGTGGGAAAAGCTTAGGCAAGGCTGGCTTTAAAAGACACATACAGATGCACAGAGGTGAGAGGAATTACCTGTGCACCACCTGCGGGAAGTCGTTTTTGTCTTCTGGAGAGCTGCTGCTACACAATCGGTCCCACACAGGTGAGACGCCGTACACCTGCCTCCACTGTGGGAAGGGTTTTTCCAGCAAGAGCCACCTGAACGTCCACACACGTTCTCACACAGGGGAGCGTCCGTATGGATGCTCAGAGTGCCCAAAGCGTTTCCTCACATTAAACTGTCTGAAGAGACACATGCTCAGCCACAACGGGGAGAAACCCTTTAAGTGTCCAGACTGTGCAAGAGAATTCTCCCAGCAGGGGAATCTGAAAAGACACCTGGCAGTTCATAAAGCCAGTACGTAGGATGAGTCATAAATGTTGCATTGAAAATCATGTAAAATATGTTTAATAAACCTGAAGGCACAGTACCTTGTGGCTCACAGCACATAAAGACACTCCTTAGCTTTTCCTGTGAGGAAAAGAGGGTGTACAGAACCATGAAGGGTATTTATACATGCTTATTTTATTTTAGAGCTGCATAGAACTTGCAGTATTTGAGAAATCTGAAAATCAACCTACAAGTAATAAAAACACAATAATAATTCTGTAGTTGGATATTCTTTTTAAAACATTTGCAATGTATCAGATATACTGGAGCTAGTTTTATTAAATTTTGTTTAGAATAGAATAGAAATACTTTATTCATTCCAAGCTGGGAAATGACAAGTCATAGACTGCAGTCTAAATGTCCAGCTTAATGTTTCGTACATCATTGTGATTTCTTGCATTATATTTCAGTGATGTGAGCAAAGTTGCCCTCTTTTAAAGGCTGGAACTCTGTTAGTTTCAATAAACATGCTGCATGAATCCCTGAACACATCACATCCTGCTAGTGACCCAGAAAAGATCCACATGGTCTAAGAAGGAGGTCACGGTCCTCTGTGTTATGGATCAAAATGTAGAAAACATACACAGTCAATGCTGTAAAAACATGAGCTTTATATAAAAGTGAGACATCGGTAAAAAATGACACACCAAAAACGATACTACAAAGAGTTCTGACTTAATTTTTCCAGTGCAGTAATTGAAAACACAACACATCGCTGGGAGCAGTCTATTTTTTCAGGGTTGGCTGTCGTTAAATGTATATTTAAACATTTTTTTTAATCCTACTTTGCCTCAAACTCACACATTCAAGCCTACTCTGTGTTAAACAAAATGAAACAATGACAGAGAGCTGTGCATACAGTGGGCACCCCTCAGTGCTCTTTGTGGTCTCCGTCCTCTTCCAGTTTCCTGATCTCTGCCTTCAGGTGGTTGATGTTTTCTCTGCTGGCTTTTAGTTTATCTTTCAGCTCTGTGATCTCCTGGCTGGTTCTCTTCTTGGCTGCTTCCAGCTTCTCTTTGGTCCTTTGCTCCAACTCACCAACTGCAAGCGCAAAAAGGAACAAACGCAGCACATGAGGATGCAGCTCTTCCACACAGTGGCACAAGCTCAAGTTTACATCTTATATTCTTAGATACTGAGGTAAAATCGAACTAGCGGTTATCTTGCATTTATATGTTCATTATGAAACTACCATACGTACACTCGGTCTCATGCTTGTATGCTCCCAGAGTTAGCTGTCTGGATGTGGTAAGCAGCTGCTGCATCATGGCTGTCGGATCCTGAAAGATCTGGAAATTACACAGAAGGGTTTAATCTCTCTCTCACACACACACAGCTCTATGTAACACAAGTTAAATCATCCTGTCTTATGAAAGATATATATAGTTTACATTTAAATTTGTGGATCGTCTGTCCTGTGATGGTCTTTTTTTGTCCTTTGTGCAAAAACCAGTTGCTGCTGTAGTTGTGATTAATGCAGTATTAAGTGTGATCAGATATTGGTACAGCCTGAAAGAAACATTACCATTTCATCATAGAATTCAGAGACCACAGTCTTCTTGGGCATGGCACTGGAATCAGACTGGAACAGCTTCAACAGATGGTACAGAGTCACCTAAGACACAAATGAGGCTCAAATTAATGTAAGTATGTCCTTATCTGCCTTTCTGTTGTAGAAACTGTGCACTATAAAGATGAGCAACAGCATAGATATGCAGAACTTATTATAAGCCTGCTGTGTGCATGTGATGCCTCTTACAGGTCTCTCATTCGGATCAATGAAGAAGATCTTGATGATGATCTCAAACTCTCCCCAGCCTGTCTCTGTGATCTCATAGGGAGGTTTGGTGACCACTGGAAGGCAGATAAACACAGTGAGCTGGGCCAGCACATGATTGTTGTTTCAGTACTTTTGTCATATTGTTTGATGGAGTGAAGAACATCTCTGATCAACTCACCTCTCAGTGGATTACCATAGCTCTCATGCAGCTTAAACTGGATCTTCTTGACATAAGCAGACATATCCTGGAAGAACAATGTCATGTATTTACATGCAAAATAATAATTCTGCCCACCCCGGCTTGACAGTATAAATATCAGTACAACTCACATCTTGATCTTTATATTTTACCTCATTTCTGTAGGGCTTTACATACACAGACCACTGATGTGTGTGTCCGTCCTCCTCTCTCTTCTTCCCAAAGTAGCGGGCTACATTTCCAAACACAATAGGTTTCACAATAGTCACTCCCTGCAGATAAGATAAGAAAAGAAATATATATATAGATGTTAATATTATTTGCGTTACAAATACAGAGGAAACAGAAGAGAAAAACGAACTACTGTAATATTTAGAGTATATGCCGTGCTACTTTACCAGAATATTTTACTTCCCGTTTGAACGATTAGAAAGTGATGTTCACCTTTTTAAAATAATCTAATAAAACCCTCTGTGGGCAGCTACATTACCTTAACGCGCCCTCCGGAATCTGGACCAAATTCAGTCATCTTTTTAAACATATTACAGCGAGGAAACAGAGAAACATATGCCGTGGTACAGTCTAGAGCACTCTCTCTGTCCCGCCGTGTGTTTCTAAACCTAACAAAGCTGCCATTTATACACTAAAAGCGTCTCTTATGCGTCTAGCAAAGCTCATTTTGAAGTAACAGCCAAACAAGCGCCGGAAGTATCAAGTACAGCGTGTTAAACTGTCCGGGAGGAAAGCAGAGTAAGAACGCCAAGGTTCCGGCAGAAGGTGCAACAACGCTATGGTAACCGGCGAACTAATCAACCAGATCTGTTATTTTTCGTGTTTATCACGTTGCGCGTCTACTTTTTTCTCTCTCGCTGTTTCACTTGTCCCATTAATCAGTTGTTACAAATATACAAATACAATCTGAACGTCCATTTGTAAAACCAGCTGGTCATTTTCTACCAACTCTTATGTCAAAATATCTGATATGTTCAGCTCATATTTATACCATCGATGAAGCAAGGTAGTCCCCTTGCTAAATTCACAGCTATTTGTGGAACAAATTTATAATTTTTATAATTTGTCACCCTTGTGTGATCCTTTTAAATGATTTCTTTATGAGTTTTTAACATGAAAAACAATAATAATTTGGTAAAATAAATGTTTTATTCTTATAAGTTACCTGTAGATGTGAATATTTACCAAAACTCCATTGGCTCAAAAAACAAAACCATAAAACCAAAATGAATTTGAAAAAAAATTGGTTTATTTTATTTAGATCAATTACAATTGTTTGCCTCCCTGTCAAGTAAATATATAACTCGAAGACAACAAATATATAATTCATAGCAATTATTTAAATGAAACTAACTTAACCGCTAACTTAATCCAAACTAAACATTAAAACTAGTTTTTGATCATACAGACTTGAGGAAAAGTCCAGCTTTTCACTCTGTACTTCTGAATGAGTAGTTTCAAGTCTGAAGCTAGACTTCAATACATCAGGGGGATGAGAAAGTATCTGGGGGTGTGATGATGATTAGCACTACACAGTTGAACTAAATACTGAAAAACAAATACGTCCCCACTGCTTGTGCAGGTCTGCCAGACCTCGTTGCTTCTTTCTGCAGTCCATGTTGACCTTAGAAAAGAAAACTTACCTGCAGCCCTGTGGAGAGAGGCTAGCACAAAGCAAGTGACACAAAACTGATCACTTTAACCAACGACCTGTATACACATGTTCTAATTCGGACTTAGAGGACCAATTTTAAAGCAGCAAGTCTCTACAGAATCAACATAATGTGTACATACTTTGAAAGGCCATCAAAAACTGTTTGAATGTGTGGAATCATTTACCACAGACATTTTTTTTACCTTGCTGTGATTGATCGGTCCCACTTTACCAGGTTATTTTTTTTCTGTATCAAAACCCAATTTACATTTTGGTTCATTACTCTTGTTACAGAGTTTACAGGGTTAAACAATCATAAAACACTCAAAAAACACACTTCCAAGAACTTCATGAGGGTTTTAAAAAGGTTTGAATGAATCATTAGAGTTCACAATTTTTACATTCACCAACCTCTGTAAATGCTCATGGATTTGAGGTTAACAAACGAGAAACCATCTCAACACAAGAGGTTTGAGAGATGAAAGATTGTGGTAAAATTTTTGGTCAAAAGTTTGAGTAATTTTTTACCTTGTTTAATTCATACAAGTTCTCATATTTAATTTTATCAATATTCATTTTGAGTACAAAACAAACAGTTGATGTGGCACTACACCGCCACAGACCCTGATAATATTTTCCATCTTTTTGTTTTTTGCTCAATTCCGGGCGCTTTTAACTTGCTCAACCCGACACAAAACTTGGAAATAAAAGTAAAAAAAACAAATGAGGTGATGAAAGCCTTTTGTAAAAAGGTATCAACAGACTGCTTTGACAAACATGCAGAACATTTAACATGAGCGGCAGGATAAAAAGTGCTGCGTGGGATGTGACGATGTCAATGGTACGTTTTGCATCATTGAAAAATGAACAAATTTGCATGTGTCCTTGGTGTTTATATAAATGAGTGACAATGGGCAAAGTCTTAAAATGTGAAGACATGCCAAATGACAAATTTGGCTTCAGTGTGATTTTTTTTACTACAAAAGTTGACATGTGTTGGAGGGATCTAACATCAGTTTTTCACAACAACAAAACATAGAAAGACAATTCTGCTTATGAACCCTTTTGGTGGTGATTATTCGGTGTGATTACACATGAACAAAAGATCAGAAACTGTTTTGGTTTATGGTGTGTGGTCCAAAGCTGCTCAAAACCTATCAAGCTACGGTTAAGTGAACAATGCACGGCAGTACATTCATCTCATCTATAACCTTACCTTGTAAAAGTTTTATCCATTTGAAGAAAAAAAAACATGACAAAAAGAAATCCTTGCTAAAACCTTCCATCTAAAAAGTAGATAAATTCAATATGAAAAACATTTCAGCTCAAAATATACATTTAATATAAATGAACCAAACAGGTAGAGGAATTCACCAAATGCAGAGTGTACCTCAGTAAACATTTTTATTACAACACCATCTAGTTTTTAATCAAAAAGCAGAGACATTTACAAACATACTAATCATGAAAAGAATCAATGAGAATGAAAGGGAGGGAGGGGAGAAAACAGCCAACATGGACCCTATAAAAACTGACCTCTAAACTGAATGTACACAGTACAGCGCGCCAAAAAAAAGAAAAAAAAAAAGACAAAAAACAAAGAACAGATAGGATGTAACGTTTGCGTCTTCTATTTGGAGGATCAAACGGGCCATTGTTTTGTTTCTCTTGCAAAAAAGCGCCACAGATACTCATTGTCAAGTCAAATAAAACATCATAAAAATAAAAGAGCTGTTTGGAAAGTTTTTTAGTTACCATGAGTTTAGACGTTTGGATAACACAGCCTTACACAGGTCAGGGTCGTCCATCCGCTTGCACTTAGTCAGGCAGACAACAGACAGAGAAGGATGGGTGGAGAAGGAGAGGAGAGGAGAAATGGAGGGGGGGTGGAGGAAGAGATGGTGGTTGCAATCCTGTCCGGTCATGCAGGGTGGGCAGGGACTGGTGCACTGAAAGCGTTCCTCCTTTTCTTTCCATCCATCCTTGATCCTCGTGAGCTGAAAGGTGTCAAAATGAAGGGTGGAGTTTGGTTTCGAGCCAGCCCAACAGTGAACACTCCCCCCACCATAATTAAACCTCTACAACTACACATACACATAGTGTATACACCAGGGCTGGGTTCAATTCACTGTCAAGCTGAGTCACAATGTTGGCGTCTGAACAGCTTATTCAGACAGACGTGTGAGCAGACAAGCCTCTTTAAATGAGACATTTATCAGAAGTTAAATTCCATTAGAACTCCACCTACTGTGTATTTCCCCCAACCCTGGCACAGACAGAGAAACGGGGCATGCACATTTCAACAGTTCTGAAATCTATCAGTTATTCACACACAAAAAGTACATCAACAGTTGTCTCTAAATTGAATTTACCCACTGTTGCTATGACAAGTATCTGCATGCATACAGAGGTTTGCATATGAAATACAAATACCCTGAAATGTGTACTTAAAAACCATCACAGTTGTATTTTTGTATATTTAGCCAAATATATATGTGGAACAAAAACTAGACCTGCACTGATGTTAGCCACCACAACATGAGATTAATGAATCTCAGCAAAGTTTTTTTTTTTTACTGTTTATTTTGACTTAAAAAACTAGAAGCGCTAAGATTTTAAGGCCACTTGTTTTGAGTGTGTAAGACACCAGTATGTAGGGGTCTATCTTAATAGCTGGTCTGCAAATTAAAGTTGTGTTAGTATCTTTCTGGAAACATTAAGAAAATGAGCACAGCCACCAATATATTTTTTATATTTTCATCTAGGTACTGAAAGGCACTTTGTGGAATGTAATAGAAATAAGACCACCATGTTTTCCAGGAAACTAGGGACCACAAAAGAAAGACACAAATGACAAAAACAGCAGAAGATCGAAACACAAAGCTACAAAGTGAAAGGCACAGACTCAGACAGAGCAGGGAATATAATGTTGCCTCAACTGCTGACTGGCCATCAAAAGCAATCAGTATTATCACATTAAAAAAAGTGATGTAGTGGAACCCTAGAAAAATGTCTGCTTATGCTGTAAAAGTCAAGCATGCGAGGTGCAGAAATTAGGAAGGACTACCTCTTGATAAAACTGTGGCTGCAACATCTGCCCTCTGACCTGATCACATTTTAAAAAAAGAATGTTACATTTATGAGATGAAATGACCATTTCTGTTACAGAAAGTCATTTCAAACACGGTTTCCTCAGATTCTAGGACTGATGCATTTAAAGGTTTACTGTTGTAGATGTAAACAGTGTAACAATAACCAGCTTGCATAAACACAGCAGTGAAACTCATGGCACTCCTTTTCACAGTTTAAGCAGTAAGTTAATGTAATGAATCATTTTCAGTGGTTATTACATTTAAAATATCAGGTCAATAATTCACTTGACATATGAACTAAATTGGGTTAATTATAGGATATTATAATCCAGAGAAAAAACAAATAGCATAGTGTCAGTTAATACAGAAATGAAGAACAGGCAAACCAGGGTCAAACAGTCCACTACAAAGCACCTCATGTGTCATACTTACCTGTTCCTACATTATATCTGCATCTGTAGCATTTTGGTGTTCGCTGTTATTCATTAACAGAATTTTAAAATGATGACAATCTATTGATGATTAGCAGTTGGACACACAATACATTAGGAAATTTGTTAACCTGTGATACGCAGACCATTTTTTATTTTTTACAGATTTGTTTTTTGCAAACAGTGGAGCCCCTGTTAGCCAATAAAAATAACATGCACATTTTAAGATATTCTTTGGATCTGGCTGCAGCTACTTTGTTTAAAAAAATGTCTCAGTAACAGTCTGGAAATCAGAATCAGAAATACTTCATTAATCCCAGGGGAAAATTGCTTAAGTAACGTAAATAATAATATTTTTTGCATAACAAACTGTTTGACCCTGGTTTGCCATCAACGAGTAGCTTATTTGTAAAAGGGCTGCAATCAACAACACTCACATACACCTAAATCTGGTACAAACGCTATGCACTGGATAGTAATATGAACAGAAACAGATTTGCTTGGCATCCATATTTCCAGATTAACAAATTGATTTTATCATATTAAAATGCAAAGGTATGGAAAGTGGACATATGGACATGAAACTTTTGCCCACTTTTTTTGTCTTTGGTCATTTCATTCAAAATGCAAGAAACATTTAAACACATAAAGTGACTCAATAAATGCATTTTTGAGCATCTACACATTACCAAATGTTCACTGGACTTTGTGCCCACTGGAAATCTCAGGAGACTGTTGTACCTTAAAGGTTGTGGAAACTGTCCAAAAGCTATCATACAAATGTAAAGAATTTGAAATCTATGTAAGTTCAGTACAGTAATATTTTGATCAGATGATGCCAGTGGACACAAAGCCTTTGATTGCAGGAAAACACTACAAGATAAGTGGATGAAACAGATCAACTCAGCTAGCACTGAAAGCTAAAAACGCAACAACTCTTCACTATTATGAAAAATGACCAAAACAGTAACCAAGTTACATTCTTTTGTTTTTGGCTTATTATCAAAGTTCAGCAACTCCACATGTTAGACCACCCCAGCTAATATTTGTATGCAAAAAAAAATAAAGTGCATAAAAATGCCCAATGTACAGGCATATTCCTGCACTCAGTGCAACCACATTATTAAAGTTAAAACTATGAGAAATAATACTGGGGTGCTGCACTTACACAGAGAGGCTGAAGGATCCATGTAACCAAATAGACTGATTTAAACACAACACTACAGACAGGGACAGGAAAGGACATTAGAACTACGCAGAATTGTTTGTACACTATTCAACCACAGGTCCAAAAAATGAAGACAAGTGATTCAACACGCAAATGACCAACAGAAGAAATCACCATCCCAATTATAAAGTGTGGACTCCTAACACTGATGGTCATCAACATGCACCAGCAACCCTCAGGCCATTAGCCTGAAAGTGTTTCCTTCATATAATTTGCAAGCAAAAAACACTTTAAATACTGTAGTAATCTATCTACAGCCATCCACATATCATGCCAAAACAAAATCTCAAATATCCGTATGATTTCTTGCCATGTAGGGATTATAAATCTGTTTACATTTAACAGTGCAGCCAAAGTCAATTTTTTAAATTTGCATCAATGTTGAATAACAATAAGCATGTAATCATGAATATGGTGGACTGACAATAAAGATGTAAACATTTCACCGCACAATTCTGTTTTACAAGTTCTTACAAATGAAATTCCACTGAGTCTTACAGAGCACTTAAAGGGTGACTGAGAATTCTTTTATGGACTATTTTTCCCCCCCAACTGTCCTGTCCTCATGTGTTATAACAGTACTACAGTATTACATTGTAGAATGCCGCAGGTGGTAACCACTGTGTGAGTGGGTGGTCCCTTAGCTGTCTGTATTCAGTAATTCCTGCACATAAATTATATTAGGTGGACCACCAAATTTACAGGATTATGCACAGACACATTGCTTTCGGCAGAGAAGACAGCTGCCCAAATTTCTGATTAGAATTCATAGGGAGTCTTCAATGTTATTAGGAAAAACAATGTAGTACAATGGATGATGTTAAGTGTTGAATGTCTAATTTGTCAATTTTAAAGGGATGCTAAAATGGGAAACCATTCTTTTCTGACGATAAGAGTACGTTGAGAAAGGAGAACAGCAAGTCAGCACATCTTCTTCTCACTCAGACTTTAATACCCACACAAATCCCCCTCCATGACCCTTTGGGTGCTCAGCAGAATCAGAGAAAACTTGGGATCCCAAAACACTGATTTTCATCATCCTAGCCTTTGTTTTTTCTAGGTTCATGTGTGATTTTCTAATTTAAAAAAAAAAAATAGTAATGTATTATATACCGATTTTTAACATAAACAAGCGCTGGCACATCCAATTATTTCAGCTTTGAGATACTGATCAAACTGTGCCGTTTTTCCCTGACTTTAGCCTTGAAGACATTGTGACAAATTACACCTGCATTTGAACATCATCATCACATCTATGTGGTAAGAACATTATATCAAAGTTACATGCATGAGCATTTTTCATGTCACCTCAATGTCTTAAACCGAGGTGCAGTACGACACTTCACACCAATAAAATGTCAGGTGATATTACTGGCATGCAAATATGGCACCATTACATTAAGAATTCTTTTCTGTCCAAAAATGACACTCTTTGAAAAAGCCTTACTTTCTCTTATAACATACCAATGTCTTATTTGGTATACTCAACTAATACTGGTAATTACACACACACAAAAGTAAACACAACCCTATCTGTATAAACAGGCCATATAAAGTGCTAAATCTGTACTACAAATGTTTATGTTTTAAAACCCCCCCATTCAGTGAAGGCACTCGATACAGGCATGCTGACAAACCAACTTAGCAGTCACATTAAAATGTAAATTTACATGTCATGTAAGGGCAATTTAGTACTCATTCTTCATTTTCAAAACACAGTTATGCTTAACATTTGGACCACTGGCTAGGGTTACTGGTAAAAGTTAATTTGCTCTTTGTATACAATCTTAATGAGTTGGATATCTGTACTACCAAAAAGGCAGATAACACATAATCCCATCCAACCATTTGTACTTTTTATTTTAACCAGCCCCTGAAGCCTGTAGACCAAAAAAGTTACAAATTTATCCATAGTGAAGTTCCAGTGACTGTCAGTATTACTAGGTTTGAGGGACCTCCAGCACAGATACAACTCTTACAAACCCCAATGTGCTGTCCAAGCAGCAGAGTGAATACATACAAAGTGTGTTACATACATTTTATGAGACAATATACATATTAACAGTGTCCAAAGAGAAAACAGCTGACTTACCTTAACACCTACCTGAGCGGTATAAGTGTTAAAACTTAAAATCTCAGCATTGGTGTTTTCCCCTTGTTTCGTATCTAAGAACAAACACAACAGTAAAGACAAGTTGTACCCACCTCCGGTACTGGCTAGCGATGTCGGTACTCCCTCTCCCTCTCTCTCTCCCTATCTCGGTCCCGATCCCTCTCACGATGGCGATCTCGCTCTCGGCTGCGTTCTCGGTAATAGTCTTCATGCCTGTCACGACTGCGCGACTTGTGTCGCCGGCTCTTTTCCCTCGAACGGCTGTGGTCACGTTCTCTGGAACGTTCTCGCCTGGCAGAGACAACGAATTATCAATAGGCCATCATTTAAAGAATGACTGTATCCAACTGGTTTCATGTCTTGACCTTGTACTGAACATCTGTGTGATATTTAATGGGCCTACCTGGAGGCAGAGCCGTAGCTTTTTGACTCGATGCCATGCAGGCAGTCCTGCAGGGAACTGATGAGGACCTTACAGCGGTCGTCTGCTGACACTTTGGACTGCTTAATCAGACTGATGGCCGTCACCAAGGTCTCAATAGCACTGCCATAATCAGCTACAGAGATATTATAATGTTATGTTAGAACTGTTCACTCATAATTACACAGAACATGCACCACAATGCATTACCTGCACTGGCATCAGACACAGCCCTGGATATAGCACTAGAGGAGATGGCTCTATTCCTGTTCATGATCTCCTCAAACTCTGCTTCACTCAGTGGGGTCCGTGAAACCTCCATTTCCCTACAAAGTCACAGACACAAGGACAGGAGCACAAATTACATTTCAGACTAGCTGTAAGCTGTAACTGTAAGCAGACTGATATATTCATTACATGTAGGGATGCACCGAAATGAAAATTTTTTGGCAGAAACCGAAACCCGAAAATGAATTATCCAAGGCCGAAAACCGAAACAAACCGTATTAAGCCAATCATTAGTACCATTGCACTTATGGCTTTAACTGTGTACTAACCTCACTAAAATCAAGGCATTGCAAATGCACAACTTAATATTAATGTTTCAAAGAATAAAGCAATTGAAAATATTTATTTAGCACATTCCAACAATGCACAATATAAAATAAAATAACTTAGCTTGACCCCACTCATGTATTACGTGTACATGTTATTTAAATAGGGCCAGTGCATAAAAAAAAACGTCCAGCAGAAAAATAAATCTGACAGTCACATATATAGTAAATCAGAACATCATAGCCTGTCTATGATTTTTTAAGGCACTGCAGGATCTGACTGAACACATCAGACAGCGAGGGCACGCTGTGCGCTTCAAATGGTTCTATGCATCCACGCTGCCTGGATTATTTTCGCGTGTGCTCCAAGTATGATCTTTATAATGCGGATGAATACTGTGATGAAGTGTAAAGAATCCGAGTAGTGAAACGCGTGCAGGCGGACTACGAGTGTACTTTTAAGAATTTCACTCCACGGCCCGTCTCAGCCTCTTTGCTTAGAAGACGCTTTAGCAAGAAAAGACACCGCAGACATGCTGGAGCGTCATCACAACAACATCCTGTTTCAGCTGAAAACCGAAAATGCACTTTTGGGCCATTTACGGCAAAAAATTTGGTGCATCCCTAATTACATGTTTCTAAATCTAAAAGAGGAACATGAAACGGGCATACATTTTGTTAAACCATTCTTACCGGCCCCCTGGACCGTAGTCTCCCCTCTCATATGGTGGCGGGCGCCCGTATGGATCGTTTGGTCCTGGGGGTCCTCGGCTGTCATTGGGGGGCATGCTGTTGTTTCCAGGTGGGGGGAAGAAGGCTGGGTTTACATGGGGAGCTGGTGGAGGACCACCTGGTGGGGGACCAGGCATGTGTGGAGGTGGAGCCAAAGCCATTGGGGGTCCAATGGGACCGGGGGGACGAGGAGGGAAGGGTCCTGGAGGTGGTGGGCCTTGTTGAGGAGGTGGAGGCCCTGGAGGAGGACCATAACCTGGAGGAGGTGGACCTGGAGGAAGGGGTCCCATTGGTGGCTGGCCAAACTGACCAGGGAAGAGAACAGGAGGAGGAGGCCTGTCGCCACGGTTTGGAGGACCAGCTAGGGGAGGGGGGAGGCCCTGGCCAGGAGGTGGAGGTCCTGGTGGGCCAGGAGGACCAGGTGGGCCGGGAGGGGGGCGTGGAGGACCCTGCATTCCACCTGAAGAGAAGATAAAAGAGACAAAAGATACACAATGAATAGTTTTTTTTATGTCCACAAAGAACTGTCCGCACAATTTTAACAAATAATTGAGAAACAGGTGTGCTGAGCTCTAAGTGTTTGTCTTCATCTAATATACTGTACTTTTCATGCACACTTCATACATTGATGCCATTTAATTGTGGCAGTTCGGAGGTGGGACAATGACAGACAGATAAGGAGAAGCTGCTGCTTAAAGGAACAATGACAAAGAAACAAGATGCTGAAAAGTAAAACAAGAAGCAACTGAACAGATAAGAAAAAAAAACACTCAGGCAGGCTGTGTTTTTACTGGAGGTCTTGCATTTTATCCTGACTTTCTTTTCCTTCAACAACTAACTAACAGCTAAAAGCTTCCAACAGCTCCAAAAGAGCATGTTATGTTGAATGGCAAATTAACTTGTAATGCAGCAAATAGGGACAAATACTTTTGGCTTGAACACATTTTAACAATCTTGTTCAACTCCATGAAAGATCTCAGACTAACACAATTTTGCTTGATTCTGAAACCTAAACTGACCTCAAATGTATTTGTCTGGTGCCAACATCCCTAATTCAGAAGTAAAGACAGCTGTTTCAGAAGCATGATTCCTTCCAATAAACATCTGCGGCTTAGAAAAAAACATTGATCGTGTCAATCGGATCAATCGAGGTGTTTCACCTCTGCCATGCCAGCTCCCGTTCCTGCCCCCCGGCGGGAAGGGATTGAAATTCATATCCATCAGTGGGCCATCTTGGTGCCTAACCAGATCTGGTCTCATCTCCAAGCCTAATGGGGAAGAAAGCAAACCCATCACAACTCTTCCCTTTGTATTCTACTGGCTGCTAACTGAAGACCTGTCACAGCATGGGGCACCAGCCACTAAGCAAAAGAAGAGATGGGTGGAAAAAGAGTGGGATGGAAGGCAACAAACGCAAAACAGGGAAAAAAATTAAGAGGAAAGCTGGCAACTCTATTCTCTCTGACGGCTTATGTAGGGCAGCCAATCCAGGATTTGTTCGGGGTTTAAGGTTGCAAGAACACCCAATAATGCTTGAGACAAACTGCTTGTTAAGAAATGGTGTTGAAAATGGTCAGTGAGCAGACAACTACAGCCAGAAATGATCATTTGTTCAACTGGAGATAAAGTGGGTCAAACTGAACAAACCAGGCAAAGAGGAAAACATGCAGACACAGATCCTAGCCAGGAGGTATTTGAATATAGTTAGATCCTTCACAAGAACTGCAAACTTCAACAGAATGGCATTGGTTGCATGCAAATGTGAGTATTTAAGATGCCTGGAATGTGCTAACAGTGCAGCACTGCCAAGCTGATAGCATAGGTTCTCTTGTCACACTGTTGGAATACTACAGAATATTTATCTTGGCAACAAGCCTGAAAACAGAAAAATGAAGCTCCACTGACCCAGTTACCTCACTAGGTGCAGAGAATGGCCACTGCCAGCAGCGAGAACTCCGTACACAAAAAAAACTAACAATAAGAATTTGTTTGTGTATGTATTCACAGTGCATTCATCCAATAATTTATTATTACTAGCCTACTACTAATAGTAGCTGTCTCCAACAAGGACGGAGATATAATTTGTTCGAATGCTCCGATTGATCAGGTTTCGGTCTTGACTTTTTTTTTTTTTTTTTTTTAAAATCACCCTTGCATTAAAATTGAAAGGGACCTGGTCTTTGACCTCAAAGCAACAAACAACCAGCCTTTGTTACCAAACTAACCGGGAAAGTGTGGTGGTGGGCCCCCAGGCCCTACAGGACCAGGAAAGCGGTCTCCTCCGGGGCCGGGTGGTCCAGGAAACTTGCCTCTGCCTCGGCCCATGGGGAAACCTCCACGGGGTCCAGCACCAGGAGGACCAGCTTTTCCTTCCCCGGACATCTGGCCAGACTGGGTACCTGTGAAAAGCACGAGTTAACGGTTCAATATTTTACTGGTCACCCCACTATAGGCCAAGAGCTGGTTCAACACTGATAATACAGTCAATATCTACATATTCTTTATGGTATTTAGAGTTGTTTTCTATTAAGCTGGATTTAAAGAAATGTGCACTTTTCCTAATTACTTTTGCGTGATTGCATCTCAAACTGACTGAGCGACTGCTTATTGCATGGTGTGACGATGGGATTCTGGCCATGAAGCTCCCTCTTGGACAGCAGCTCCATTAACTTCCTGGATGACCCCTCTGAGCCCACACACACCAGAGCAAACCTGAAAAACAAAAGCAAAGGACTTACACCATCAGATGACTAAGTGCTCAAAAATGTCTATTTTAAAAGCTAGTGTATTTTCATATATATCTATGAGCAGAGGAAACTAACCACAATATAATCATGAATCTGCCCGATCAATCATTTTCCAACATGTTTCATTCTACAACATAGGTTCTCAATGCGCGGCCTGCAAAAACATTTATGGCAGCCCGCAATGAATTATGTGAATTTGTGATATGAATTTTTCATATACCGGCAACACCAGTTTAAATAGCCTAAAATGTCCGGAACTCAGGCGGTGGTAAATTGTTTCACAGGGGACGTTTTTCATTTCTGCACATGAAGCAGAGCACAGGTATTAGTAGAGTTGTTGGTGAGAATGGACAGGGGACGTTCTGAAGCAGGAATGTGTGTAAAACTCTTCACACAGCTCTCAATCACCCTCACACACAAGCAGGTTTTGGAGACTTTTGGGGACGTTGCACAGCAGTAGAAGCAGGTGAACAAACATGATGCGGAGGAGGATGATGTTGCTGCTGTTTGGGATTTTACCACCTGTTTTCCCAAATATCTCTGCTTCATACATGTTCACATAAACTGCTGCTTCTGCCGATGATTGGCAGCGAAAAAGAAACAAAACCTGTATGTGTGTGACGCTACGTGCGCTGCAGTGGAGAGCTGTATGAAGAGTTCTACACAATGGTTTCTCATGGAGTATGAAAAGTCACAGATTTGGTTCTTATTTCTGCCACCTTAGCAACACGAACAGATTTGTCTGTCCTCGTGGAGTATTTGACAAGCTTCAGTCATGTCACTCCACCTCCTTCATCTTGTGTGTCCCATGTGTGTTTATTGCACATTACTAGATACAGACCAATAAATGTAAACTGTAGAGATGCAACTGGGTCATTAAAATGATTATACATGTAATTTGTTTTCTTCTTTTTTTTTTTCATTTATTTTCTTTGCCGGCCGTCAGTCCAATGTTGGGTTCATAAATTGGGCCTCAGCTATGAAAACTTTGAGAACCCCTGTTCTACAACAATAAATACGATAAATAATACTTTACCCTTTTGACTGGCCATTGGCTCTGTTTTCAAAGAACTTGATCTCCAGCACATCTGTGATACCTATCGATCGGATAGCTTCGGTCAGGTCCTCATCTGTTGTCCACTGTAAAACCAAAACAGCATCATCAGCGTCTCTACTGGTTTGTTTAAGTTCACAAACTGCGTGCAAAGACTCTGACACCCACCCACGTAAGGTTCCCTATGTACAGCGCAATTCTTTTGCTGGTGTAGGTATACACCACATTTGGTGGGGCACTCTTCCCTCCTTCTGTGCCGCCAGGTGCAGGTAGTGCATCCAGGTACTCGCGATCTTCTGGAGCATCTCCATTGTTGGCTGATGGAGATATTACATCATCATATAGATCGATCTGCTCATGGACCGGGTAGTCAGCTTCCTGTAATTGAGACAATAGCTTAACAGTCAGACACACAGGTGAAAAGAAACACTCTGCAACATCCAGTACAAATGTGTAGAATGACCGCAATGATTTGATTCTTCATCCATTCAGGAAAGACTTGCACACATGTTCATTTTAATGTCTGTATCAGTTCAGTGATGCTTGTGGCTGCTTCAATTGACACTGTAAATTTCCAATTTGGGTTGCTGCTGACACAAATCAAAAGTACTTGTGCTGCCATCTAAAATACATTAGTCCATGGGAAACTACCAAAGGCCGCTCTTTAAATCACTTCGATGTTTACAAGAGCTTAAACCTGTCCCAAAGTAACGGTTAAATACCTAACAAATATTTGAAACTTTTAAGTTTGACAAATTACATTAATGTAACATAAACCATTACCTTTTTTACAATGTGACTTACTTAAAGTCACAATAAGCAGCTCTGTTGATATCAAGTTTAGTAGAAAAAAAACACCTCATTAGGAAACAACCAGCACTCGAGCGAACCTGAACGCATCTTGTCCTAAGCCCAAACTCCTACTGCAAAAACGCGCTGAATTCTGCTTCGTAAATGTATTCAAAACACTGTTTCTATACGCTCCACAAAACTTTTTTTCTTGAATCAGTCTAAACTGATATAATCTCTACCACCTGCAAAGAAAAAGTTGCGTGTAAGAAGGAAGAAAACATCAAGCTCACTCAATGCTAAAATGAGCTAATTTTCAAAAGCTATAACTACATAAATAATGTGTAATTCACATATTCGATTGTTGGACTAAATCTAACGACCCGCTTTTTCTTTGAATAATGTCATTATCAACAGATTAAAAAGGGACTTTGGCCTACCAAACAGTCCTGGAAAAACTGCGAGGTTAGCATCGCCTAACTAAACCTTCGTCTGTTTGTTTCGTTAGCCCGCCACTGGCAGCGGCCATGATGCGGCCTGAAACTGCGCTAACGATGAAAATGGTACCTTTTAGCACATCCTCTCAGAAATTACCCCCAAACAGAAAGAAGCAAGTGCTCACTGTATGTTATCACACACACACCCACACAATACACCTGGTCGACCAAATATCCAAAACAGCACGAATGCTGCGAGTTGAGGCTGCAGGCTTGCAGCATGGTTAAAGGGGCCTGTATGCGATAGACGCTCAAATCTTGACCAGCGAATACAATTCATAATCACATTATCATCAAAAGGTTATACAGATATGCTAAATAATTAAACATTAGTGATAGCGTGGTGAAAGCAAGACTTAATACCTGGTTGAATTCCTCCTCTACGTCGGCGTAAATATCGATGTGATCCACACCGTCCGCCATTTTCCTCTGACCCGTCTCTCTCTCTGTCTCTCTCCGCCCGGCGGTGTAGAGCAGCGACAAAAACAATGTAACACAACGAGGCAACCAGCGCCCCCACTGGTCACATCCGCTCATTACAACACCTGCTATAAACTCCCTCAGTGAGTGTACTCCACTTAGAAACTACTAAAGAAACTTTCTAATGTTAATATATCAAATGATTCATGAGGTGGACATTTTTATCTTTTTTCATCCACGTACAACAATAACTTTTTTCATAATACAGATTTGATTATTAGGCTTCAACTAGTGTTCCTTTCTTTGTTCATATTTTCAATGTCTTTTCAGCTAAAAATGACATGTCACCAGGATGGAAAGAGAATACCTTGCTTTTGAATAAAACTGTTGTTAACATTATTTTGTTCCTCTTATGTGTACAAAACCAACAAACCACACACAACAAAATAAAACTGACAGCAAATGGAGTACAAAAACCAAAAAAGGGACATTTTAATTTACTTGGTACAAATCATGGCTTCAGTCAATGTGATCATGTCACCCATACAATAAACTGCATATTGTACAGTGGAAAACTCAAACAAAAAGCAGGACCGGTGATTAAAGTCACTTTCAAATCCTCTCTGAGACAAAACACACAGTTAAGAATGTGCATACACACACACACACACACAGGCATTCAGTATGTCTCAGTTACATAAACAGGCAAAGTCTCAGGCAATTGTGTCATCAGCCCAATGTAAAGACATGCTTTCTAAGGTGATTTTAAAAAATACCATAGAAAAAGATATGTGGACACTCATAGGCCAAAATGCAACTAGGAGGCTTAAAATATATAAAACACACAAGCAAATGTATACAAAAATACGCTATGCAGTTTCATTTACACTGAGATAACAGTTGTTTCAACATGACTTCAGCTATAACCATTACTTGTTGTAACACTGTTATTTATTATATATTGTTTTAATCAGATTTAGGAGATATAAATGAATAAAAACTGATTTGTTTTGATTCCTAGAACATTTGTTTGGGTGCAAATGATCATTTGTGGCAAACACATGCAGCTTCAGTTTGAAGAATTACATCCTGTGAAGATCTACAGCACATTTCTGTATTTTCAGCCCAAAAAATGTAGACATAGAGTATGTACAAATACACAGAAAGACACACCTGATGAAGACAAAAGGCAGACAGACATTTTCCTTCAAACAAATATTTTTGGGAAAGTAAAAAAAAAATAAACAAAAAAATAAATAAACCTCATCCTCTTTAACTTTATTACATATGATCATTCTACATAAATATCATTTTCATTTATATAGCTCGGTTGTGAATACCTTCTTATCACTGTGCCATTATTGTTTAAAAAATAGACAGCGGTGTCCCACCCCTCTCAGGAGCTTTATTCAACAATACAAAAAAGCAACGTCTGCAGATAAAGCATTGTGGATGATGTTATGAAAATATGCATGCTTGCTTCTGCATATATAATATGCACGTGTGCATTTGCAATCTTCAGCTCAGGGGGAAATGGGAAATGAGAAACATGTTTTGATCCTCCATTGGACTTTGTTGTGTTGCACCTTCTGACTCATAATCCTCTTTTATAAATGCACGTCATAGTTTCAGCTGCGACCTCTTTAGTCCCTTTTTTCATTCTAAGATGCAAAGCGGTGCATGAGAAAATAACTAATAGAAAAGTATCCATGGCAACAACAGGCCATTAACTTGCTTTTCATTTTTCTCTGTAATGTCAGTTCAAATGTGATTTCTCAAGAGTTCACCAACACATGCTCATAAACCATGAGAGTCCTTCAGCCACTGTGAGCTAAATGTGTTGTTTAACAAAAAAATCCACCACAGGTGATCTCTGAATTTGTTCCAGCCTCTTCCTTCACAGGGAAAGGGTGACATGGCGCAATTGTCCATGATCAGGAAACAAGTGCGGAAAAGAAGAGACAGAGGAAGAAGAGCGAGTCTGACAGGGATATAAAAGAAGCCCCTCCACAGTCGTTGGCATTCTCCTACAGGGACAGAACAGAGAAATGATTACATTCTTCACTTTCTCACATAATTTAAATTATTGAATGAAGATGTATGTATGTGTCAGGAAGTGGAGTAATGAGAAGCTGACCTGTGGGTGATAAGCGTGGCAAGACTCAGGGCGTCTGCGAATCTTCTCAGACCTCATTCTGTCACACTTTACCGATGCGTTATGTGCAGCGGGGTCAAGGAGCAACAAGAAGACGGCTGTCTTGCATATTTCAATGATACAACATAGCAGCTATACAAGCAGTAACAATATATCCATCCACTGTGAATGCCTGACGTAAAGTGAAGGCTGTGTGGTGATACCATGAGGTGCCAATCTGTTAGGTTTACTTTGGTGATGGCTATAGCACTCAGCAATGATGCTTAGAGCAGATGTGCTTTTGAACATCACTTCAGTCAGTTTAACTTAATTCTCGTTGCATGGAGTTCACCATTTGGTACTGATTTGAAGTGTACATCTTAAGGAAAACATGCATGCCCAATTAAGTCAAGTCCACAGTGTTCACTGCAATCTGTGTGTGCATCTGCAGAGCAAGTGTAAGAGTGCTAGACAACTAGAATCCACCACATAATTATATGAATATTAAAGGATATATTTGACTTCCTCTGGCTGCAAGGTGATAGATGGGAACTGTCTGGAGCAGTCACAGTCAGCTTGCACCACCAACATCAACAGGTTGCTCTGTGGTATCTGTTGCACTACAAACATCCTGACAAGAAAAACATTACACTGATTAAAAACATGAAAATAACAATCATTAAATTAGCAGTTTCACACTACCTATGGTGCATGTTTACTAAAAAGCACTGTTAAAAATCTGACCTTGTATGAGTTGTAAGCAGATGTGTTGTACCACATGTGGCCTTATGAGGGCGCTCACATTCAACCTCACTATCTGGGATTCTTTCCTCTCTCTCTCCTCCTCCTCCATTTGCCTCCCATTGCTTTCCATCTTTGTTTCTGTCACTCACTCTCTCCAGCTGCTTTTTTTGTTCATTTCCTCTCTTAAAACATTCTCACTTTACATGTGCTTCTCCAACCCCACGCACCCTAATCTAATTCAGTTCCTTTCTACTTATTTCCCTCTTCCTGACACTCTTGCATAAATACACTCTGCTCTCAGCACGCAGGGCAGAGCAAAGCCGTAGAAAATGGATTTTGGAGGGACAATTTAATATGACTGGTGTAGGGCTTAGTGAGGACTGCAATGCTATTTATGTGTGCATAAGTGTGCGTGAGCGTGTGCTTACTTCTGGCATCGTCCACACTTAATAATGCTGTTGGTCTCTTTGACTGACGACTCGTACACAAAGCTGGGGTACTCGGTGTCGCACGGCTGCAGGATGTCCCCTTTTTTCTTGTGAGATGAGGCTAATGGAGAGATAGATAAGGGTCACGTCTGGAGGTTATAAATGAGCTTGTGTGAAAGTGACACTGTTGGTGACTGACAGGCTGAGAGGGAATGAGGACCAGTGTCTAAACGCTTCACACTTCAGCCGTTTATTGCCATTTCTACCACAGCCAGAGGCACTCTAGCTCACTGTACCCTCAAAATAAATTTAAGGTGAAATGATGACTTTGAAATGAAAAAGGACATTTAACATGTCTGCTTGTGAGCCATCTGTTCTTATTTGTGTTCTCTAGAATCACATTAGCTGCAATAAAACTCAGTGTTGCTTTGAAGGATTCTACAGCTGTGTATAGTCCCACTGACAGCTATGAATCCAACACAAGAAATCAAACACAAATACTCACACCCGCTGTAAGCAGGCTTTGCTGATTGGAGCGATGATGATGATGATGATGATGATGAAGACATAGAGGGGATGATGGACAGGTTAGGGTTAGTAGACAGATGAGAGGTGAGAAGATCAGATGATACAATGCTGTTATATTGCTGAATCTCCACACTAGTGACAACACAATTTAAACACAGAAAATATAGGTAATTGATACATTTGGGGCAGAAGATATTAGTTACATATGTATCTCTCCTTACATGCAGACATTAGATTTCTGTCTGCATCCCAGTGTAGGGGCTGCGTTCTTTAAAGGGCACACTTTACAAGGCGCTGTCCTGTTTTGAAGGCTCCTTCATATGTGGCCAACATGTGTCTCCCTAGTAACAAATATTGCATCAGCTTGATCCATTGCATGATTCATTGGCTGAATTCCTTTTACAGCAGTGCTCCACAATCAGAAATGGAGTAATCCAAATGTTAAAATTCACTGCAGCTTGCTATGACAATAAGTTGTGATAAACAGGAAGGCCAGAATGTTCTAACAATGTTAACAACTGTTGGCTCTACATCCACAGTCTATCGAGGTGATGCATCCTTTGAAGGCACTGGTGAGGACACAGCTTCTAAATGATTATGCAAAAATGAAATTTAGGTTTGGGAAGGAGTTTAGGTCAGCACCAAGGAAATGGACAACACTGGCCTTTGTGCAGTCACCTGCTACCTCTGCTTTGAGGTCTTATCATCCAGAAAAACATTGGGGTGACAATGTTGCACGTGAAGGCATGGATATTCTACAAGATATATACAAAGAGAATTCTGCCTTAACTAGACATATTTTCTGTGTGAGCTCACCTTCAGCGAAATGTTCTGTGTGCCAGAAACCACAGAAATTAAACTCTAGGAGAAACCTGTGTGAGGGAGACAGAGAGAGAAGGGGAGTGAAGAGTGGAGTGGACTCAGAGAGGAAGTCAATTAGGCAGCCATCATTATAGACCAAAGCAGATTGCAAACAGATTGCATGTAGCTTTCAAAAACTGGGCCAGGACCCAAAGTTGTATCAAGGGAATAATAAAATGGGTCCTCAAGTTATTCAGCAGTAATTGGTAGCTTTGGTAACTGCTTTCTTCCTAACTGGATAACCAACATGTTATTTTTAATGAAACTGCTGCATGATTCAGTGTGAAGTAAAAAAATCCTTAATATAAATAAATTGTCAGCAAGTTTGTTCGAAAGTATAAATCGTGTTTTTTATTTCTCAAAAAAATTGTTTTCCTCTCTGAAATGGATTTTGAGGGGGTTATTTATGCTCCACTCTCAAATGCACCACATCACTCCACCTGATCACACATAGTTACATTATACTTTTTTGATGAAGCATCTCACTCTCGATCATAACATTTTATTGAAATGTTAGCAGCTGTTGCAAACCCCACACAGATTTAGAAGATCCAATGTCTGACTAGTGTCCCACATAATTGGGAGGAGCTTTTTAACATATTGCAAAAATGATGCAGAATGTTTTCATGGGGAAAAGAAAAACATAATTTTACAGCAACAAAACTGGAACAGCTGATTCTTGTTGCCCCTGGCAACACTTACAGCAGGAAGTTGGAGAGGAACCACTTCAGGGTTGAAGCCAAACCATAGAATGGCTGAGGAGACAGACAGACAGATAGAAGGTGTTTATTGGAGAATTGATTGGTGCCTATGAGGAACAGCACTGTAGAGTGAACGAGTTCATGGTACATACGCTGAGAAGTGGACGGGCGCTACTGACAGAGTGAGAGTTCATCTTACACATGGCCTGGTAGTCGAACAGGGATACCCTGAGGAAACAGAAGCACATGATGTTGTTGCTCCTCTGGCAGTATTTCATTGACTTTCATTGATTCCTTGACCCCTCCTCCATATCACACAGTGTGATGTGGCTGAACAGTGACGCCTATCCAGAGGCAAAAATGTCTCATTATTTTGTAGATTTTCTAGGCCAATTTTTTCATTCTAATTTGTAAATATTGGTCTTTACGGCTCCACGTATATAAATATTACAAACATACAGTCAGTGCCAGTGGAGCTCATGCATACTCCAAACTAGTTATGTAATATCCTGTGTCAAATGAAGCATGAAGAAATCTTTTAGCTGTGTATAAATAGCACATCACTCATGAGATTTCAAACATGAAAGACAGGCACAAACTAAGAAGGGGAAAAAACCCAGATCAAAAAAGCTCAAAGGGGAACAAAAAAAAGAAAACAGGCAATGTTACTTTATATGAAATGCACAGAAGCATGCAGGGAGGAAAACACAGAACAGCATGTAGCACTATATGACATCCATTAGGGCTCAGTGACATGAGATTATTAAAGTGGCACTTCACACTGCAAAGTGAGACGACAACATAACCCTGCATCCTTCCCTAACAGACAGACAGACGGAACACACAGCTATCTTGTCACCCAGTCAATCAGGCAATGACAACCAGTCTTTACCTTTTGAACATGCCCATTCTGATCAATGTGGTCATCACTGATCCGTCAATCTCACCAAAGAACCTCCCCACCTGTCAGGAAACAGAAGGGATAAGATAAACATTGTTCGAGACAATCAGTGCAGCTGAACACATCAAATCCATGTCATGATAATCTGGAGGAGTGTGTGCCAGCTCCTTTCTGCAGTGTTTATACTTTCCATGTTCACCGCAGTATGAACCGTATGATCAATTATTCATCCATGTTGTGTGTTTGTTTTTATAGCTATGTACCGTATGTTATAACATATAAATGTGTATGTATGTGATATTTAAATACAGGAGAGATTGGATACTGCAAAGTGTTTATTTTTGGGAAACACTTTACCATCCCGATGAGAAAATTGATGCCATTCATTTCATATAATCTTTATCAGACACAGCAGAGTCATGTATTTACCGTGAGTTACTGGTTATGTGCCGTTTCAAGACAATTCAAGGTGGATATTTAAAAAAAAAAAAACATAAAACTGAGGGCACAAGCACTCTTTTGGCTGCAGACAGATTAGTGTTGTAAAATGCTCTGCTGGGAATGGTTGTCCCTTTTACCTTTGATTCATTACCACTGACTAATTTTACAGCTTAGACATACTTACTCTTAGAAAAGTCTGAATCTTAACAGTATATACATTTAAAAAGTATTATATAAGGCCAGGGTGTGTCTACTAATTAGTAAAAAAAAAACCTAAATGGACCCAAAGGAAATCCCTCTAAACACTGATAAAATAATGTAAGGGATTAAACCTTATTTACAAAAACAGTACATTTGATAGTGGTTCACCCCTGACCCGAAAAAGACATGCAAGGAAATTTTAAAGGACACTGTGTGACATTTAGTGCCATATAGTGGTGAAGCTGCAGACTGCAGCTAACTGTTCCTTCCACCTTTGCTTTTTTGGGCAAAAAAGGAGAAACTACAGTGGCTACTTCTAGAACCAGTGTTTGGTTTGTCCCTTTGTGGGCTACTGAATGGACCTACTGCCTATGTGTCAGGCTTCCACTCGGGTCAGGTTATTGTATGTTGAAAATAATTTCCTGTTTTATTTTGAAGTCCTAACTCTCCTCTCATTTCAGGTGTCTTGTCTTCCCCTTCCTCGTGTGCACCCTCCCCTCGCTGATTACCTGCCCCACCCTAATGTGTAACACCTGTGTCTCATTGTCTCCCCTGCCAATGTGTAGTGGTACTAGTCTAGTACTAGTGTTTTCCCCGCACTCCCTGCCAGATCATCTTGTTTTTTCTAAAAGCGTTCCAACAATTCTTTCTTCTGAGTTACTAGTGTATGAACTTCCTTGTGTTTTCCAGATTTGTGCCTCTTAGTCCAGCCCTCTTTGGTACTGTAACTGGTTGGATTGATTACTGGTTTTTCACCCTTCTGTTCTGATTGTTCTGATGATTCATGATTACATATTCTCATCAATTCACTGATGAAAATATAAATGCTAGTTTTTGTTATGTTAATAGGTGCCCTACATCCTACTCACTAAGTGACTATAATATAATAAACACATGCTGTCATTGTTTAGACCTGTTTTTCTGAGGTTGTTTCTTTTGTGTTTGTGTTTTTGAGGTGATAAATATTGACATGCTGAAGAGCTCTCAAATAATCAAGTCAAAGACTGAAAGCACTCCAGCTGTATTCTCTCTCTGTCTGTGTGTGAGTGTGCATGTATGTGAACTCACATCACTTCGCTGCTTAGAAATTAGGATGAAGCCATTATTGTCAACCAGGTAGCACGTGATATCCTGATATGAGAGACAGAGAATTACTAATGTAAGGAAAGATCATGCTGACAGAAATACCTACTACATTCTTACATTTATAGCTCCATATGGTGCAAACAGATACTATCCAGGGTTTTAATATTGACAATGATTATACTAAAGCTATAGATTTCCACATGGATTGATAGTTATACTCACCAAGCTGCTACAGCGAAGAGGACAAATCCCATCTATATCTGAGCACTGGAGAAAAGAAATGATTGTGTTTTTATTCATTGTGTTTATATCTGTTTATGTGAGGACACAATGTGAACACATGCTCTGTCTGTGGAGGTGTTTGGCTGGTGTCAATGTCGACAAATGCATGTGCATGTGTGTGTGTGTGACAAAAAAAGATGTCTGTGTGGGTGAAAGGCTGTTAATTTGTGTGAGATGTGGCACGTCTACCTGTGATGGGCTCCTGAGTGTCTTGCTGGCAGGTTTGTGCATGTTTACTTGGTGCTCTTTGACTGTGTGTATGTGTGTTTGTAATCTGCTTTAACTGGGGTGTGAAGCTGACTTCACAGAGCTCAGCAGGTGCTGAAGATGTTAAATTTGGTTCTGTAGAAAAAAAAGTGGAGCGATGCTTGTGACTGATGAGTAGAGGGAGAATTATGTGTACTTACATCTGTGTCATTTGGCTGAGAAGACACAAAGAAAGGGAGAAGCATTACTTCAGTTAATGATGTGTAAATCAATGCATTGACTAGTCTCTCTCTGCTGCTGTTTCCTGTTGACAAAGCCCTCCATCTTCTTTAAGTACATGTCTCAAGTGACAAAAAACTCAACACATTTTAAAAGCTTTACTAAAAGAAACTCCAAATTTTTGTTTAGTGCTTCTAAAAGCTTTAATACAAAGCTTTACCTCCATCAACAGTCTATAAATTGGTTCATCTGAGAGATTCTCTTTCATCTGTGAATCGGCCGTGCGTCAAACATCAATAGTTTCTGTGGTGACCATATGGTCACATTTTATGTCTGAAGTATATGTGGACTGGTGTCTATGGACAATATGTCTTTGGAATCAAGCTAAATAGAGCATGTCGAAGTGTGGATGAAACAATCAATCATCCTTTTCAATGCTATTACCGCAGAGTGTCAGTCTTACTCTATGCTTCCCATCACTGCTTCCTGAAATAAACCACAATTCAGTGGAGTGACAGAAATGGAAGTGCTTCCACACACACAATGGACACATTGCATGGCCTCTAAAGGACATCTCTAACTAACAGAACTGTCTTTCTGCTAAATAAAGTGAATCCTAACATCCAGGAATCAGCAGCAATCATTTTCACACTCATGATTTTTGTAGCTAGTTTTTGTGGACTTAGTGGTTGTTACCAGCATACTAAAAAATAAAACCGAACCATAAAAAGTGACTAAGTATATACTAAATATATGAGTGAGACCAAAGGATTCGTCCCCAATTTACAAATCACCTTCTTTTCTCCAGCCTCAGGTAAACCAGCTCTTTAAACCTGCAGTATATAAGAGGCTGTTCCATCTCTCATCTGGTGACTCCAGGATGAGTCAAGCTGATGGTGAGAACATCAATTAGCACTTCAAAAACCTCTAAGAGATTCTCTTCGCTACTGGCACTAATGCTATGTGTGTCAACAGAAATTTGAACATGTGAACATCTGTTTTACCATTTTGATTTGTTATAAATCCTGGTTTAAAAAATAATGAATAATTTCAATAATATATTTTAGCCATTAAATTAGTGAAAATTTAAAACATGTGATATGTCACATCACTCTCACTTCCAAGCCATTCGCTGCTTTTGCACTCAGACAAAATGTAACAGCAAAAGACAATGAAAGATAAAGGGGTGTTATATTGCAGGATTTACACTGTATTTATTAATATAGTGCATCTCATTCCAGTTTTCAACAAGATAGGAACATAGTGTGTCAGCAGAGCAAGCATAAATATTCACACATGTAATTTATAGAGAGCAGGCAGGACGCAGAGGGCAGTACAGAGATGTCAGAAGAGTTTCCTACTAACATTCTGACTGACTCCCATTAGGTGCTTTATTCTGACCCTGACTAATTCATTATTTATCTGCCAATAACATCTTATTTTAAGGCAGGAAACCTTACACTGCAAGTTGAAGGTCAGACAGGGTTTCCATTATGTAACTTTTCCACTGAGACGGTGTGCTTTAGTCATTCAGACCAGCTAATTGGATGTTATTAGTTGTTAAAACACACCAATTATTGGCTAATTGTCATTCTAATTTTTCTCTCATGTCCTGCTAATGATGAAGCAGCATTCAAATGAAGAAAGGACAGTACATAAATCTAAGCTGTTTTCATTGTTTTTACACCAGGCTGTCTGTGCCTCAACACAGCGGGCCACCACTGTTGCTATTTACCCTGCTGTTTCTTGCTAATGTGTGAGAGGTTTGTGCTACAATGTGTTTGAGAAGCATTTGTAAAATCCACAGATTAAACCATATTGCAGGTGGATATTATTTTACTGTTAGCAAAAGTCTTATGTCTTTAAAACAGTCTTTTATAATGTGTATTCCTATTTAATCAGCTGCCAAAATTATAATAAAAAAAAACGGATATAGCCAGAGTTAGTATGATCCTAGAGCCACTCTAGAGGGAGAAGATTGTCGTGTCTCTTCTAAACACATGCCCTGAGTCTTTCATTCAGGATTTACAGTAGGTATGCCATCTTCAACCCTGGGGGAGCTGAACACTTAAAATAGACTGTAGAGAGGATTTCATGCACATGCACATACTGTATAAAGAGATGAACCCACATGAACATACACAGCTGATGAGCCCACACAAACCCAATGAAATAAAGATCAAGTACATAACAAGCCATAAGATGATTATGTAATAGGAGACAGTGTGGTTTATGTGGAATGTATGAAAATAAATGGGCAGAATATCAAAGGGAAGTCAAATGTGTCAGAATGTAAGACACAGAAAGTAAGTCAGAATGAAATTATTTTCTATATAGCATAAATCTCATGGATAAGTCTGCTGCAAATGATGCTAATTAGGTCCTAGCTAATGAATGTGGACATTCCAACACACTTGTGCACAGATGGCCCTGCATATGGTCCCTGTCAACCTGACACGCATTAACATTAACAGACACATATACAATACACTGGTCCTCAAACACACATACACCACCGCACAAACACACACACACTAGGGAGCTGCCGAGTCTAGCTGTGGTAGCTATCCATCACCTAATGGCTAGCCAGAAGCTGTAATGCTCTTTTAACTGCTGTCATTTACAGCCATGGGAGACGAGGAAGAGGAGGAGAAGGAGAAGGGCCAAGCCATCAAACACCTACTACAGCAAAAGCGTTACGCCAAATTAAGTAAGTATTCCCTGAATCAAATGTTTTCTTGAAAGTATAGAAGAAAGAATAGGAATGCTGTGCTGACTTTGAAACTGCACAAACGAAGAAGAATAATCTTTCAATATAATGTTTTAGGCAGGAACAGCAAGCACTCCTAATGGTGGGAGCAATGATTTTAATCAAACAAAGTTTAAAGCAATTACCAACTAATGGAGCAGAAATAGAATCTATAATCATCTTTGAGCCCTTGTCACAGAGCAATATATGGCAGTGCAGTTAAAGAGATATTCCTGATTCACAAATAAGAGCACTCCTTTAATCTGACTAAAAGAATAACCTATTTAAGGGAGCAGTGGTCTGGTGAGGAATAAATGCAGCAAAACCTAAAAATATCTTTTGGATGAATATGGAGGACAATTTAAGGCTTACAGGAAATAAAACAGGGGCTTATTATGTGAGAGGTAGAAAAAAGGGATGTTTATCACAAACTGTGATTGTGTTTGTGTTCCACAAGCACAATCTCCAATTATGATTAATTTTTTATAGGTAAACAGCCTCATGAACTGGTTATTTTGTTGTAGGGCCTACAAGAATCCCAAGTTCTGGTCCATACTTTTTCAGGCCATTCAGAAGCACCTACCCCAAGCTGTGCGTTTTCACTGGAGGAATTAATAGACCACTTTATTTCAGACAACATCTTCCACTGGGGACTACTTCTTAGTGGTCTTAAATCAGTGAAACTACACTGATTGGTAAAACCCTTCTGCTTAAATTGGTGCTAAAACCCAAAGTAACACATGTGAGAAATTAACCAATAAGAAGGCCAGGCTTTGTTTGGCTTATTCCTTTGGATAGGGCTGAAATATGCATCTTTATGTTCTCTGAAAGTCCAACACTGGAAGAACACACAACAGCTCCTGCAGCAGGAGCAATATTATGGGCTTACCTGTGATGTGATGGCCCAAAATCTAGACTCCATCACGTCCAAAGTCATCTGGACCCCAATGGCTGGAGAGAGACATAGAGAGAAAAGAGAGATGGGGACATCAGATAGGTTGTAACACAACTCTTCTATACAAGGAGTGTGAACAAGTAGCAACTAGTACCAGGTTTACAGTAGAAATAATGTACTAGTATGACTAATAGCAACATATAAACTGCATTATTAACAGCAGTGATAGTCAAAGACAGCACTGCTGTGATAACATTTTCAGTTTAAGCAGTGATTGCTTTACTAGTCCTGCTGCTAGCAAAGGGAAAGTGAAACTTTAAATCTAGCACTTTAGAAGAAAGAACATTAATGAGCCGATTAATGTCCTAAAGTAAAAGACTGTATCTCTCTCTTGGCTCTGAGGCTGTAGGAGCAGAAGCAGACCTGCTGTACAGATCAGCTCTGCCTTCAGAACTAAACTTATGAAAATCCTTTTACAGTAACTGGCCTTCTGAGCCTCAGCAGCACCGTGTGAACTGCCTATTCTTAGACAGTGTGTGTGTGTGTGTGTGTGTGTGTGTGGATTTGCATGTGTGCATGAAACCTCTCTTTACAGCATAGCACTCTCGGTCACCAAACATTAAGCCCAGAGTTAGTGTGTATGCGCACATGCACCTCAAGTGCACTCACACACACAGAGGCAAAGTGATTGCTTGTGTCAGCTTAGGGCTGTATGTCTGTCAGCATTTCAGTCAGAGTGGTAATGCGAAAAGGAACTGTAATTGCATAAGTTCTCAGTGCACACATACTGTACTTACCCACACACACATTACAAATACACACACTGTGTAAGCGAAGATATGACACATCACATTAGTATCAAGAGGCTCAACGTTTTTCTTCCGGTGTGCTTTGTACAGCCACTAAGGGGAAAACCCATATGTGCCTGCACGCATACACTCACACATTTACAGTCGGTACACGGCGTGCACTAATACTGTTAATTTATTTATTCATTTATATTTGGCCTTGAATCTAAGTTAACACGAAAAAGTTTACCAAGAAATAATATAAAGCAGTCTTTCCTATAGTGAATGTAACTTATCAAAATGGGCAATTAAGCTTGTAGCATTAGAAGAATACCAATGCAGTGTCAACTTATCTGGCCATTCTCCATCTCATTAGCCAATGGCTGGTTCTTCTTTTTCCAATATCTGCTAATAGCGATGTGTTGTTGATAATATTGTTTATCCCTATATGTGACATGCCTCCCTGCCTCTTCTAATAGGTCATGATTAAAAAATGCTTCTCCTTAGATTACATATTAAGAGATATTACAGAAGACATGTGACCAGTGTCCTCACCATCTATGGCCTTGCCAAAGTAATGCAGAAATTTGAATTGCATTTTCCTCTTTAAAGAGATTTGTTTCCATTAATTTCCACCTGAAATTAGATTAGCATGAAATTTGCCTAAGTTATGTGATCAGTCACAGTGAACATTAAGAATGTATTATATTCTGTCCACTGGAAATGAATGTAATCGGATGTCTATCAGATGTTGTAAGGTCAGCTGTGGTCAAAGGAGTGAACATGCCTCTATCAATCATGCTTGTAAAATGCAATTAGGTAATGAATTAATAATCATTAGGATTAAGAATTCTGTTTATTTGACTCTTGTGACTCATGGATTCTGTCAAATCTCTTCAAAATCACTTGCGGTGCGGCATTGTGCCTGTAATCAACCTGTAAAAAAGGTGTTGATTGGGGAGTGTTTATCTGCTCACAAATAAATCCAGGAATGTTCTTATCTACAGACTTACAATTTTATACAGCCACTGGAATTTTGTGGAAAATGTTCACACTTGATCTGCTGTTGTGTCTCAGATCACATATCACTTTCCATGTGACTTTTTGTGTTAAGGCCTTTTCGCATATCTTCTCTGTGCCAGTGACCTTGAAGTCATCTACCTCCACCATAATCTCAGATAAAGTGTTAGAAGGCCATTATGGAGGGCAGCAGTAATCTGCCTTTTTTCCCTCTCTGAGCTGAAGACTGATAGGACAAATCTAATTAAAACCACCACACTGATCCCTGTGAGTGCGCATCTGTGTGAGAGAGAGCTGCAATAAATGTTTTTTTCATATAATGTGTCTGCACAGCTTGCAAGCATTTAACTCTTAATGTGTGTTCACTTGGCATACAGTTGTGTACAGAAGGACATGCATGACCTTGCACTGATGCAAGTGTGTGAGCTTGTGTGTGCGAAGAATCTTGTACACTCAAAATCTGAGGTGCAATTAGCGTGAGCCGCCAATCACGGTGGCGTACACTTGGCTAACGCTAACAAGAAATTAATTAATGAAGAAATAAATAAAAAACGTAAAAAAAACAGGAGCTGGAGTTAATTGGTTATTACACTGGCAAGATAGAGGAATGAGAGATAGGGAAGTGTGAACTGTGTAAAAAGGATGCATGGATGCACATAGCAATAACAAGTGATAGCATAGCATAAAAACCACATGACCACAATAACCGTAACTGTCAATATAATGTAAAGAAATAACAGCTATGATGTTATGGCAGAGCCAAAATAATTGCTTCAGCAGCTTATCCAACAGGAAGTGTATGGGTAGTCTAGACACAAACCTCTGGGGTTAAAGCTTGGTGCTTTGCACACCCACAACCCACCACCATGTTCATGGTAACCCTAGGAGAGTGGTAACCATGTTGTTCTAAAGATGGATCCCAATGTGTGTTCACATATATTTGACATTATTTAGTGTGTTTGCGTTGTGTTTGGCACAGGAGGTCAGCTTGTGTTAAATGGTGGGTGAACAATGCTTGTGTTGATGGTTCCCTGAGCAAGACCCTGGAGTAGTGGCTAAATATATAGGAACACACACACACACACCCAAATGGAGTCAATAAATTAAACTGGCACAATAGACAAGTCTCAAAGCACAGAGGGGATGCTGAAAATAAGGCCAGTACTGAGGAGGTCATTTAATTTTTTTCTGTTTCTGTTTCACACACACAAAACCACACACACACAGAAAAAGTGAGGATGTGAGAGCAGGGGAGATGAGAGAGACCAAAGGTATGAGGGAAACATACAAATTCAAACCAATGCACAAAAGATAGAGAAAAGCAAACAGAATTGGATGCATCAAGGACACACACACACACACACACACAGAAAGGTTGTCAGCAGAGCACAGACACTGTAATCAAAGGAACAGATTAATTGTTGTAATGGAGTCAGGTGGCAAAGGTGGAGAGGAAATGATGGAGGGATGAAGAGGGACAAGAGAGAGGACAGGAAAGGATAAGACGAAAGGCAGAGGGGATGAAAAGGATGAATTGATTTTTAATAATGTTATGAGCTGAAACCCTCTTTTCATTTCAACCAAGCGTGGCTATTAATAATAGAGATAGGAAGATCAAACGGTTGTGCTTGGACATGCACGAGAGTATGTTGTGTTTCTCATTTTTTCACATACTGTTAGTGTGTTTGTGTATGCAGACAAGAAAAGAGGAGGTGGGAGGTGAGGAGAGGAAAACAAGGCGTTAGGTATGTTAGCTTCAGTGTGTGTGCTGGTGTGAGAAGGAGCTTAGTTTAAAATTACACTGCATTTAAAAAAGATGATTTATTAAAGCTTGACTGTGTTTTTGTTTAGTTTTTGGACTTCGTACTACACTTTCTGGTCAAAGTTTGTTTTACTTCTGTCCACATCCAGCAGCCAAAGGATTGGAGTCTGTGTCTCTTGTCAGACCATTGTGGTGTATGGCTACTTAAACTGGTCATTTAGGTACTGTCGTACATATCATATCTACCCATTTTAAGGCTTTAGTGTGTTATTTTGTTGCTTTAAATTACATGCAAGTGGTATTTTATAGTAAAGCCATGTTAATTTTTTGACCATGTTTCTGGGTTGATTTAAATTCAAACTCCTCTCTTCTGTGTTTGATTATAGAAAACAAAGCTGAGCCCTAAAAGATTTACTGCAATACCTTTAGTCCTTTTCTGAACTTACTGTAGACAGCAAAATTACTGTTTATCTGAACAAATGTCAAAGACTCATCATGCCTTTTACTTAGTGCCTCACACTTAGTGCTGTACACACACAAATATACACATCAACACTGACAAAGACGTAGTCATGCACACAGATTATAGCTTCTTCACTTAGAAAATGGCATTTGTGTTTTCTTTGTTGCTCACAAACACAAAAACATATAATTACAGTTTTTAATGTCAAAACATTCATCACTTAGATAAAATAAAGCGAGAGGCAGTTTAAGGCATTCTTATTTTGTAGTCTTTCTTTTTCTCCCTTTCTTTGTGTTCTCTTTAAAATGTGACCATTAGTGGTTTCAAAGACTTTTCAGGCTGTGTCCACTTCTAATAGGTTGAATTAATGTGTACAAATTATTACAGATAACAACTAAAAAGAGAGAAAACTACCACACCTCAAGAAAAGCAATGAAACTGATGATAAGGGGAAAAATAGAAAAAGGCTTGTATGATCAAGTCAGTCAGTCCCTTTATAGCGGCGTGCTGTTTATGTTTATGCTGATGACAGACGAGGACATCCTTTATCTGACTTATATGTTTTAACCTACATAGTTTTTCACACTAACAAAACTTAAACTTGCTTCACACAAATAGAATTAATTAACCTTTCAACTGAAATAGCAAATTTACAGATTGTGTTTCCTAAAAAGCCTCAACAGATACCATGAGTTTCTGAGTGTTCAATATCCTGATGTTGCCAGGCAACAAACTTTGTTCCAGCCAGTAAAAGGAGTTATTGCATCTACTCTGAAAGGGAAGGAAAAAAAAAGTTCAGCAACTGTTACGCAGATCGGTATGAACAGAAATCCTTGACGTCTCATCAGGCAAACAAAACACACTTGACTTGCTGCTACACAAATGTTCACACGTGCACAGGAAGCATGCTCATATGCAAAAAAAGCACACACACACTACAGCAAAGACACACGTAAATGCAAATCTTACAGATAATGTAACCACTACAAGAATTACAAATGACCTCTGACCTGCAACTTGTCAAAGTCACTGTTGTTTTGGGTTTTGGTCACACACACACACACACACACACACACACACACACAGACACACCTCTCTGCGCTAATGCTCGCTAACCTCAGAGGAGTTGCCAGAGGCTGCACTGACATCACGTTACCAAAGCAACAGGCAGAGAACAGGGATTGGAGGAAAAGGATGATGACTCAAACTCCCTCCCTCATCCTCCTTCTCTCTCTCTCTCTCTCTCTCTCACCATAGTCTCTGTATTCCTCTCGAGAAGTGCCTCTCACTTTGTCATGCACAACTTTCTGAACATCAAGGATGCAAACTCGAGGCACATGCACAGGCAGAGCCATAAAGAGTGGAATGGTGGCACAGGTGGACAAGGGCACGCTATGAATTACATGCACACAGGACACACACACACACTAAATACAGGATGGTTTCACAGCTTTGTTTTATTGATACAAGTAAACATACCCCCATTTGTCCATCTCCATCTTAAATCTTGACAGAAGCAAGGAGTGTAATGTGTGGTCGCCTCTTTAAAATGGAAATAAATGCTGGTGACATTGGGTATGTATGTGTGGACCCTCTAAGTCAGTAGAGCCTACCTTAAGTTAACCTAGTTTCAAAGCCTTCTTGAGCAGGCCCGTTAGAGGCATGCTCACTAAATCATTCATAGTGGTGAGACAGGGAAAAACATGTTCTGTGTGTGTGAGAGAGAAAGAAACAAAGAGTGAAGGAAAACTGCTGTGTTCTGAATGTCTACACGGTCTTTTCTTTCTTGTAATAGGGCTTTTTTTCTCCCACATCCAAAATGAATTAATGGACTGACATTTTGAGTCATTAATTTAGTGTGAAATTCTATTACCTAGTCAATCTTTTATGATGTAAAAGGAGATCAACAATGGCACACTCTCTGTGTGTGTGTCACATGTGGTGAGGCATCTCTATTACTGCACTAACCTGATTTTATTATGACCAAACATGGATGTATGATTGGTTGGCATCTTGGCTTCATAAAGAGGGGTCGGAACCACAAACTAATTATCAGACTTGTGAAACTACCAGCTGAGCCAACTGCAGCTGTTACAGCTAACAATTATTCATGCACATAAACTGTCTGCATGGATTCCGTACCATAACATGCATTACCAATATTAGCTGAGTAGATATTCTCTTGTGACATAAAGCAGTGGGAGTAGTTCTGTGGTAGTAGTGAGCTATAGTGCCGTCTTCTTTTTTACATTTTATGCTCTAAATAAGGTTGAAGAGCACTCCATATGACCTTCCGCTGGTTTCCCTGAAGCCTGTCATGTGTCAAGAGATAAAGCGCTATTATGCCCAACTTAAGTCAAAACAAAATCATGTTCATAGATTATATAAAAGGACACTTTAACACAGGTCTATGGGGAGTGATTCATTTTTAGGCCATTTGCAACTGCAGTTTTTGGCTGAATGTTGCTGCAGGCAGTTTTAAGATACCTAATGTGTAGAAAACCTATAATTATTAATCAGTTTTGATCAATACTGGTATATCGTGACATCCCTAATGCATGATCTATTTGTCATTTTTTTTTTACGTCTGCTTTCTTACTTGACTTCCTTCTCATCTTTCTGCTTTTCTAATTCTGTCTCTCTAAGAAGACAGATGGCGTTCACTCACCTCTCGACTCTTTATCTCTCAACAGTCCTCCTGTTTTTATTCTACTCTGTTGTGTTCTTATTCTCTCCATTTCACCCCTCTCTCACTCTTATGCCCTGTCTGCTCCACACCACACTCTCTTTCTCTGTCTCTCTCTTGCCCTCTTCCTCTCCTCTAGGAAATCCCTCTCTGCCATCTGTCTGGCTGTGATGAATTCAGCGCCTTTCAGAACAAATCAACTTGGCAAAATTAATGAGACTCTCCAAGGGGATAAACTTTATGCTAGCGTGTGTGTTGGTGTGAATGAGAGTGTGTGCGTACCTAAAATGCTTCATAATCCGTTGACTGTACCACTTAATTTATCCTGCTGTGACAGATAGCGTGTTGCAGGGAAATACAACAGACAAGGCTGGCTGCACACATTGAGTTTCTTAAACTAACTAAGTCAGGGTCCCAGATGGGCCTGCTTTTTTTTTAATTACATGGTTGTGAGACACTATATTTACTCTTAGGCATATCTTCCAAAAACAAGGCACCTTTTGGGGTCACAGAATGTATTGAAATATTCATACAATGATCACTGCACAGACAGGAATAATACCAGCTTTGATTTAAAGACTACCTTGTTGTGATTGTTGTGATTATATTCAGCCTCATACAGCCTTAAATAAGGTGTAACATGGTATGCTGTAAGACAATGTATGACTTGGATGCTTAAGTACTCTTAATATCAAAGATGCCAATAACGACAACACCGGGTGTGGTCTCTGCCATTTTCAACAGCGTATCTGGGACCGGGTTGTGGGGGCAGCAATCTAAGCAGGGACCAGACTTCCCTTTTACTGGACACGTCTTCCAGCTCTTCCGGGGGGAATCCCGAGGCATTCCCAGGCCAGCCGAGATGCATAGTCTCAACAACGCGTCCTGAGTCTCCCCCGGGGTCTCCTCCCAGTGGGACATGCCCGAAACACCTCCCCAGGGAGGCATCCAAAACAGATTCCACCTGAGCTGACTCCTCTCGATGTGAAGGAGCACATAAATCAGCTAATTGAAATCAATTTGAAATTTCAGTTGGTGTGTTAGCTTAAGAGACTTAAGAGTCTTAGAGTTAACATTTAATGCAATTACTGTGCAAAAAAGTTAATGGCGAGGAAACAATGAGGCGGATATATTTCATCAAAGAATAAAAGGAAGAAAAACCTTCTTGAAAAAAATGTGAATTAAAACATGATTGATTTTTAATGATGCAGTCCTCATTGACCAATGGGCCATAAAACTGTCCAGTCAATATAAGGCTGATTCACAGATGATAGAAAAAGCTCATGAATTGGTACAGACACAGCAGTGACTCCCGGGATGGAACTATGAACCTAGAGACAATCCCTCTGAATGTGTGTGTTTCAGTGTGTGTGTGTGTGTGTGTGTGTGTGTGTGTGCAAAAGATGGATAGTGCCTCAGAGTCACTTGCTCTATGCAGGAACTAGTGGTAGTAGCGCTAAACGTGCCTGGCCAGACCTGGTGTTAATACAAAGCCTGAGGCCAATTCATCTTCACTGACACTCACCCAATAGCACAGTAAATTACAGAGTAAGAGAAGCAGTGGGGGTGAAGAGATAGAAAAAGAAAGATAGAGATGAGGTTAGAGACAGAGCTTGTAGAGTAGAAAAAATGAAAAAAGAAAAGAGAGGGTGGTGAGTGATACTCTATGCAAAGCAACTTTTAATGAATGCAACAGACTGAGTTTAAATTCATGTATCATCAATATCAGATGCAATGGACAGAAAGGCCGGCGCTGCCTCTAATGACAAAAAACAATCATGTAGCAAGAGAATGAATAAATCTGAAAAATGCTGGGTAACACCATAATAGCCAGACGGAAAGGTAAAAAAAGAACACTCCAACCCACTGCCGGGAATCATTTTTCATAACACGTATTTCCTGCATCACTGATGGAACAGAACCGGCCATAAAAGTCGCCTTGGCAGGAGGTGCTGGCACTTACAATGGATCCCCCCTCACGCCAGAAAGCCTCTTTGCCAGACACATAAACAGACCAAAAAGTGGACATACCCTTTGTAGGAACAAATAAATCAAGCTCACCTTCAGTTCTTATCTGATGTCAAAAAACATACCAATCAATAAACAAAGACTCGAAGGAGATTCTTGAGGTGACAGTGACAGTCGTTTGTCGTTTTTGTTGTTTGTAGAATTAAACTTTTTATAAGCTCAGTTTTCCTTTTATTGAGTGCATCATGCAACCATATTTAGATGTGTCTTTCTGAGGGCCTGATGGCTATTTTCCAATGACTATATGGATCCCTGGTGGGCTAACCACTTTACTGAAGTATGCCTACAGTATGCCCACCAATTATATTCCCTTGATGGGCCAACAATGTGTCCATAGTATAGCATGCAGTAAAAGCTGGGACCCAGATTTTACATATTTCTATGGCAATATCTGTTTATACACATTATAGAACTGCTACCACTGATTCTAATTCCATTTTCCGTTCTGTAAATGGTTATGCTCTCTTACAGTAACTGCTCTCACTACTAAGGTGAATGCACTAAAATGAAGGCACAGTACAGCATAAACGTCTGCAGCAAGATCGTGGATTACATAATTCAGTATAAGACAAAAAGGCTGTGGTAGTCGAGCTTTTTCAGTTTAAGAATCTGTTAATCAAAAAAGGACTTGGTGCAGTCCTTTTCATCCATCATAGATTGCTTTCAGGTTACATCACAGACAGCTGTCATTTCATCTGCTGCAAACTGAAAGGTCACTAACAAACAAAGTCACAGTTGAAACACACTCAATTTTAAGTGAAGCAACAACACATCCATACATTCTGCAGATAAATTCAGTCCCTGTTCATGTGTGAATAGTGCACAAGAGTTCTGTGCACCATCTACTCATTCTATTATTAAAAAGTGTCTATGAGACTGGCACTAAATTCTCTGCAGGTCAAAGCAGCTAACCCTGGACACTGACCCCTGCATACCAGAGGGGAGGTGCAGGACAAATTAGGGAACTAATTACTCCTGTGGGATGACACACACACATAACGCGTACACACAAGCAGACTTTCTACTTAAAAATGTCCTTCAACAAAACAACAGACAGCAAAATATAAAAAAATGATGTGGAAGAACATACTGAACCTTTGCTGCCATTTATTCTAGCCAATTATCTTCCATAGTCATGGTGTCCTATAGCCAGCACTGGCAGGAGCTGCTGGCAGCTAAAATAGATTTCTGTTTGCAAGGAACTGCATTCATGACATACAGTAACGCCAGCACAGTGCCCACATTTGGACAGGAAACCAGTGTGTCTGTGTGTGTGTGGATGTCTGTGTTGAGGAGCTAAACCAGTCGCACAGCAGAAATGACACAGCATTTGCACTCAGGAGTCATAACATGTTAGCTTAAATTGTCTTTCATTTTTGAGCTTTGATTTTGGACCCCACCAAATCCCAAAGGAAATTTTAGGTTATTTATTCAATAAGATACTAAAAGATGTTGAAATCCTCTGGAGAGCTAAAAGAAACCCTGAAACGTCAGATAACAATTCAGCATTAAGGCCAGCAATTAGCCTTGGTGTCAGTCCTAAAGGGTTTGCTCACTAGGTTTAACATTACATCAGTCATATGATGATGCTAATATAAAAAGTATTGATGGACGCAGCTACAAGGTGACTTGCTATTGATTTTCTTTCATGCCATTTGTCCTAGGAAGCTCGCAGGTTAAGAACAGATACACAGAAGTGGCCCTGGAGCTGGCAGGAATTGACGTATTGCTCAGAAATATGACAGAAGGTCTAATATACGTCTTAAAGCTCAGATATCTGGTTGATAGACAACCTTAATTCCAACACTATTCAAATTAATAATAATGCAGTCTAAAATACGGATTTAGTGGCTAGAAGAAGTTTTGATTTGCTTCTTTTGGAAAAGAAAAGAGTCTCATTTAAATACTGTGAGCTGTGCCAAATGATTCACATGCTCATTAACAGCACAATGTGTGTGTCTACTATGATTCAGTCCATGTAAGGAAGCCGCCAAGTAATTATATGCTGTCTGTGTGCAAACAAACCCCACCAGTTCATTCCTCCACACACACCCCTTAACACACAACCTTCAGTCTCTATTTTTTAACAAAAGAAATTCTCATTCTCTGACTTTCAAAACACACTGCACTGCATCGATTTCTTGCCATGACCATAACTTACTCAGTGTGAAATGTACTGTTTTGTCTCATGACAATAAGATCTTGGTCCATACGATGTGAATAAAGCACACACAGCCATATGCACAACATCACTCTATGCACACACACATAAAGCAAGCTCTTACGAGAGCTGCCACAGGGAATAGAATGAAAATGAAAGCCAAGCGAGGGAGACGTGAGAAGAAAAAAAAGAAAAAAATCGAGGGAGGAGAAAAGCCCATGTGGCAGAGGGAGATTCTCATCTTCACTGAAATCAGCTGATCCCTCCCTCCCTTCACTGCCACAGCTTTCTTTCTCACATCTCTCTTTCTGTCCCCTTTCCATCGACCTCATCCCGCCCTGTCCTCTGCCTCCATCTCCTCCTACCTTTTTCTTTTTTCAACCAACCTCTCCTCTGCTGCTTCCTACTCTCTCTCTACTTTCTCCTTGCCCTCCTCTCACTCTCTTCCTCTCTATTTTTCCTTATCTCTCTCTCAGCTTTCATATTATCACTCTGTATTCCACCTCCCTCATCCTCTTTCTGTCACTGTGGGAGAGCTGCAGGCAGACAGAGGCAGCATGCACTAATGTTACTATAATTGACGAGGCACACACATACACATTCTCCTGCCACATGCACGACTGCACACACGTATGGAAAAGAAGAAGCTGTCTTGAGAGGAGGGGGCAATAACACACACATACAAAAACACACCGGAATGACAGCCCTCAAGTGTACATGCATGGAAACACACACACAGGCACACAAACGCATGCTGAGTGCAGGAATCACAAACATAGCGACACACAGAAAGGGTAGCGCATGACGCGAGCAACCTAATGCTGTTGTTTCTCTCTCTCTCTCTCTCTCTCCCTCTCTCCGTCTCTCGCTCTCTCAGACACACACTTCTCTTTTTCACACACACTCACGCCTCTCAGACACACAGCAGCGCACAAGCCAATGAGCAGGACAGCGCTGGATGTATCATTCATATAGGGAATAGATCCGAAGAAAAGGATTAACTATCTCCATCCCTCTCCCACTAAAGGACCTTATCCTCTCTTCCCTCCTCTTGTGTCTCTAAGCCTCTCTTCACCTCGTTTTTTTCTACAATCCCTCCTTTTTCACAATTCATTGGTGGGTTGAAGGGAAGCTGGGGGGGGGATTGTCTCTACACAGAAAGAAGGATTAATCTGAAATTATTCGTCTGTCTAGGATCTTGAATGTATGGATTTGTTTAACCAGAAGAAGTGGTAACAGTTTTTCTTCGATGTTTTCTCCTCCGAGAGATTTTTCACTTTTTTAAAATAATATTTTTGGAAGCATGGTTGATGGCAGAGAGCTGTAAGGCTGGTGCTGTCTGAGATATTTGGTTTAAAGGTAAGTCTGTTGGTGGTTGTGTTAGTTTTCTTCACCTCACTCATACACTTCATATCAACTGCTCCTCATCTCATTTTACGGCTGGAATTAAAGATGTGTTATGTCATGCAAAGACAGCATGAATTGGCTTTTTGTCAACAAACAAAATGGGCATTTTGGAGGTGGCCTAAAGGTGCACGTTGTGAGGAGGTGGATGCTGAAAATGTCAGCCAATAGGCTGTTTCCTGGACACACAAAAGATAGAGTGCACAACATGCAGCGATACTTGGGTTGAGGTTCTGGGATAAAGCTAGAAGAGGTTGGCAAGTATGAGAACAGTAATTCATGAGATGTTTAGTTTTTTCTCTGTGTACACACATTTGACATTATTTTTGGAATATTTCTATATCATAAATAGAAAATGATCTGCAATCTCATTATAGGGAACACTTTTACATCTTCCACAAGGAACTTGATTCTAACTTTATAGAAACAGATTATATCTGTCTACCAAAACTCCTGATGCATAATCTTCTGAGATCCAGCCTCACTGTGGTTAATTCACTGCGAGCCCTGTGAATATTTTTGGCACAGCTAATGTAAACATCCCTGTGGTACCAGCCACCAGTTTTACGTAAGGTTTTCAAAAGGTCCCTTTTAGCCCAGTCATCACAGTATAACTAATTCAGCAAAAATACCACCTGTCACTTCTGGCTCTGCATAGCTAAAGGAATATTCCTTTTTGAATGGATGTCTTAAACTTAAAGTCTGAGGTGTCACTTGATATATATATATGCTAGTGTTAATCCCTCAGAAATTAAAATCAGTAGTGATCAGTGCTTAAACTAATGCTTAAAGATGTCTTTTGCTATACCTCCACATTCAAAGAGTACAATTACCATCCTGTATTCTGACTTTATATTAAATAACATTGCACAAACTTGGCTGACAACTATTTTATAAACAGATCAGTTAGGATGTAACTGCAGGTTTCAAAATGTGCCTAAACCTCCTATACCTACTGACTTTTTTCATGTTACACATAGAAATAAACAGTAGAAAGCAAGGCCTATAATACAGGACTTTTCCAATGTTTTTTTTATTATTTTATTTTATTCAGCACTGAATGAAAGATGTTTGACTGCACCTTAAGTAGAGGATGGAAATCAAATGTGTGGCTTTTAAGGGAAGGAGTCATAGAATTTACCAGACAGAGATGCTCCAGAAAAAGGGGGTGAAAGTTACCGTGCCCACACAGTGTTGTGTCCGTCACTGCCGATTGGTGCTGAAGCTCATAAATACTTGTGACTCTTGTCATTCGACCGTAAGGATAATGCTAATTGTGCCCTCTCCCACTGACGAGTGAGTCAGTGTTTTTTTGTGTGTGTAATGTAGAAGGGGCTCTAGTTACCTCACCCTGTCTTACGTAATTGGAATCAAATGTGAAACCCTTGATATGTGCTATCAGATGGCACCCTGATGTTTTTCAGCCTGATTCCACTGGGTTGTGCGTTCCAGATTTTGCCTGCTGTATAACACTTGTTTTAAAGTGTGTGATGCAAGACTGATTAACTTGCTACACCGTGTGAGGCCTCATTACCCTAATGTCATCAAGACTTTTGTGCCTTTTTACACATTAACTGACAATGAAAGGGAAATGTCAGCATATTCTTAAAGTAATGAAAAGACAAAATAATTATAGCCACCGTGGTTAGTGCAGTAGTTTGGCCAGTCTGCTTAGAAACATGGCTAACACTTTGCACCAAATACCAAATTTTAAAATCAAATCCAATTGACTCCAAGCAAAGTAGCACTAACGACAAGGGGTGAAAAATACATCACATCATCATAAAGCCTCCAATTAAATGTCATGACAACACAGTTAAATAAAAACAGCCATCAGCTGCCAAGTCCAATTTGCACTGATGCCATAACTTTATCAGTTGAGCATGTTCTGTCCGTTCAGAGTGGAGGGACAGGGAGTATCAAAACGTTTTTGTCTAATCTGTAAAGGGCAAAATTTTGTAATGTTTATTTTCAATTTACAGCACAATTAATAACAGATTTAGTGCATGTTCATCTATAAATTGCACCTTTTTGGACGTTTTAATTTTTGCAATATAATGTATGTAAAAATATGTAAAGTATTTTTGTACAACAGGGAGGATACATTTGTCAAGCTGCTGGCATGTGGTTAGGAGTGTGTGTGTGTTATATTGCCCCAATCTCTCCCCTCTCCTGTGTAAGAAAGCCATTAAAAATTGATTTAGGGAGCTTGGCTGCCTCTCTCTGCCTTTGTTAGCAGCCTACACTGTTACACATAGCAATACACACACACATACAAACATGCAAACATTTATGATCATGTATACACTCAATGGTTTGTGACTTCAATGACCTTTTTTCTTTGTCTGTGTGGGTATTAAGGTATAGGTAAAGTTAAATGATTTGGTTGTAAAGTCACACGCTCCGGACAAACACACACATACTTTCAAATACACACACACACACACGCCTACCTTCACACAAGGATAGCTGTCCTATTGTCTGCAGGTGGAATTAGATTTTGAGGTGTATTGGGCAGAATTCCAGCCATGTGGATTAAAAACTATTAGTCAAGGCAAGCAGGCCTGTCATAATAAACATGAAATACATGGAAAAATGGACTGAGGGGAGCAAATTGGGCAAAGACATGAACACACATGCAACCTAACACTGCACACACACACACTTGTGTTGAATACATCCTTTTCGATTAATTAAAAAAAGGAAAAGATTACTTATTTAATTAATTGCACATTCTGTTCTGCAGAAGTATTGTTATTTACACTCTTGCTCTTTTCTTGCATCTTGTGAAGGAAATGAGATATGAAGTTAAGATGGCAAAATACTTATTTGTTTACAATGAACATACGCTTTCAGTCATCGAGAATGATGATTAGGGCTGGAAATGATAGAATTTGTGAGATCACAAAACATAATTCCATTAGGGATAAATGACTGAATGAATGAATGTATGAATGAATGAATGAATGAAACACAAGAATACTGAGCCTTTCCTCATCTTGCTTTCTCACTATCAACAAATCCCTTCCAAAATATAAAGGAGAAAAGGCAAGCTGACCGATCACAGCTGGTGGTCTCTGCTTATCTCAGCCCCAAGGTGGGTGGTTAAATTTTGAAGGAAATGCATGTCGGCGCACTGCATGATGTCTTTGCAACACCCCACGGAATATAAATTCTGCCCAAGTGCAAACAGGAAACAGTTATTGGAATAAATAGACTGAATCTAAAGGAGAGATGGCAGAGAAGAGGGGCTGAGAGGAAAGATAGAAAGAGAAAGAAAGAAGGGGGGTGGTGGGCACGTTACTTGATTCCCCAACATGCGGGGCCACCCAAGAATCTACACGTGTGTGTGTGTACACAAACGTGTGCTAGGGTGTATGTGTAGATTCTGGCTGCCCCTGTGTCCAGGTCAAATTGATAAAAAAAGCTTTCTGAGAATAGCCTGCTAGGCTGGCTTACCACCACATCACCCATTTAACATGATGGAAGCTGATGGGCGAACAGTAGCATGTGGCTGCTGAGGTGACCTTCTTCTGCACCTCCAATACATCATTGAAAGGACAGTTCCAGCATGGCTGCACACATGAGGGACTTTTGGTGCATTTTACCATGTTTATGTTTATATTTTTTACCTTTCTCGTTTTCATCCATTGTTGTTTCAAAACTGTTGTCCAAAAAAGTGTACACTAAGCTAATAACATAGAAATGGGAGTCAACCAATTTGTACCAGATACTTAAAAACCTGAATGATTCTGCTCATAAAATAACACACTGTTTCCAGCCAAACTATTTTCCTCCAAATAAATACATCAAACATACACAAAGCCATGAATCATTTGATAAATGGCCAACATAAAAACCAAGTTTTACAGTCCCAATGCTGAGACAAGGAACTAAGTTTGATTGTACTGGGATAGAAAATGTGCAGAAATATTTAAACTGAAAAACAATTTAGGAAAGCTGTTTTTTCCATCATGTAAAGAATGCCCTGTCAAGGCAGGAGCGCCAATTGGACAAAAACTTTATTAGCACCATAGGAATGCAATGTTATAGGACAGCCTTGCAACTTTGCCTTTTTTAATCCATTGAAACTGGCCTTGTAGGAACTCTTTCAAATCTACTGTAATGGAGAAAAGAAGTATCAGGCTGTAGATTCTTTTGTGTTACTGAATGGAATAAAACCCATTGGCCAGGATCTATTAAACTAACAAGCTGGTGTGGTACATCGAGACTCCTATGAACTTTACTGCAGGAATAATAAGCCAATAAAACCTGCATTTTCCCCACTTTTCCTTTACATATCTTCTTCATTTGCTTTATTAAGTTGCTCCTTTGTTTAACCTCTAAGTTCAACCAGACCTAACCTATTGCACATACTTCTTGCTTTTCCAAAAATCAACCTTGAAAGAGAACCTACAGGGGTGTTTCAGACAGTTGGAACGTGCACAAAGGAGCTGCCTGTGCTAAAACAGCCCAGGAGTTCCTGCAGTGGAAAAACACCTAATATGGCTCTGTCATTTAGAGTTGCCCAGTGTGTCTTTATTAAATTACCACAGGAGACAACAGCAAATGTTTGTCCAGGGGGCATTTCCACAGGTTAATTTGGCAGTGCATATCGCCACTGTTTTAATCTTGAAACAAATTCACCTAAGCCAGTAAAAAGAAATCAGAGAAGCCATATGCAGACTGTAATCTGAAGCTGAGGAAAGAATTTTCCCACATTCCTTGAGTTCTTTCCATTTCTCGTGTGCTCTTCCTTTTAAAATAATACTCATGTCCTCATTTAAAAAGAACAACTGAAATTTCCCAGTAGAGCCTGGCTAATGTGACTTTAATCGCATGCAGTAAATCCATCTGCTGAATATCCTCAGAATGCTTCTGTTCCTTTGTCAAAGAGAGAGAGCGGGACAGAGACACAATGAGTGAGAGATGAGACAGAGAGAAAAGGATGCTGAATACTGATAAATGAAGGTCATAAAAAAACAGATGAATGAAAAAAGAAGGAGAGGCAGGAAGTGGAATATGAAAATGAGAGACCAGAGTGTTTTATAGTTTGCTGAGTGTCTGGCAGGCACTAATAACAATAATGATAACACGAATAGCACCACAGGGGTGCACATACACAAACACATATTCAAATCACTCACCAAAACACACAGGAGGTTGTGGAGGAGAATTTTAATGTCCTCCCTGTTTACCCACTGCACTTATTTTTACCTCCCCTCCCCTCCTGGCATTTTCTCCCTAAATCTTCTACACTGCCTTTTCTCATTGTCACTGTTGTTGCCTCTAATTTCACTACCATCTCCTCCACATCACCAGTTGTAAAGACTGAGACTCACAACAGATTAATGACTGTTACTTTTAGATATGACTGCAAGTACTGTCTGCATGTCTGCTTGACTACCTGGCTGTATTTACCCATCCATATTTTCCTACTTGTTTTCTTTCCTACTACTTCTTAATCTGCCTATTTATGGTGGCAAAGGTGCATATTTACATAATCACTGCACACACATCAACAAATGAGTACAAACACACACACAAATGTACCTTGATCTTCATTCTTAATGGCAAAATAAACCATGCAGAAGAATCCTACTTGTGTTTCTGAGTTTTCCCCACAAACAGCTAACCATTCAACAACAGCCTAATCTGATTAGTGCTATATTTCACACATTGCTGATTGGGTTTTGATGATAGTTTAAAAAAAAGGCACATCTCACAGCAGCACTCCTGCATTTTCAAAAATTACCGATGATTGGCCTCGGCAGTTCGAGTCAAAAGCATGTCACATTGAGATTCCAGCAGGCTTTCAGATATCATGAATCTCCACTTGTAGGGCCTATTTTGACTTTAATGACTCATCTGTGACAAGAAGGATCATCTTGTCAGTGAACATGAAGGGTACCTGGAATAAAAATTGTTGCCTGGGGCAGTGCGAAGTCCAAGATACAACACTGTCATTAAAATAGCCACATGCAAAACAAAAAATCCCCAGAAAAGAAGGAGGCTGTCTTTACTTTATCTCTAAAGAAGTTCACTTAAATCAAACCAGAGAGGATTTGATAGCTATTGTGAACTGTAGCTTTCATTTACTGAAAAATTTAGTATTCACAGATTTGCAAAGTAAACTACACCTCTTGGAAATCATATAACCTCTTGGAAATCATATAAATCATTTTCAGGATCTCAATGCGCTCTTAATGAGAACATTGTATAATATGCTGTGCATGCTATAGTTTATTTAGTGTTACCTTTATTTATTCAAAAAGCGTGTGAGTTTAAACAGCCTTACTGCCTGCTGCCTTGCTTCAGGGTGGTTTTACACCATGCAAATGTACTTTTGTCTTTCTCTCTCCCTATGTCAGTCTTGCTTTGTCTCTCTCCCCCATGTCAGTCTCTGTGCCAGACTGTTCCAGTAGGGGGTCTGTCTGTGTTAAAGGCAAACTGATTGTGTAAACTACCAAAGACACACACATTTATTATTTATGCCTGTAAAATACCAGGGGGCCTGTTTGTGCTGCTTGCGCATACACATGCATTAATACATACCTGCGCTCTCAATTGGCAACAATTGGCAAACACATGCACAGAAATACAGTTTTAATGTATGCAAGGCAGCAGTCTCACAAATATGAGCACGCATACACACTGGGTCCTGCAGCTTTAGCCTTCACTGCTGTTAAAGCATGAAGTGATCAGAGAAGCAGGATGTGTTTGTCTCACTTGTCTTTTTCTCTTTCTCTATTCAGGTAATTTATTTTTCACAGTCACCAACCTAGTGGAGGCTGCAGGCATGGCGGCTTGACCAGCCCCCATAGCCCCGCTCCTCCGACAGAGGAAGGCTGCCAAGCTCAGTGTCATGCCCCCCTACCTTAATCCCCGTGGGGGCACTGGCCTGCCCCCAGCTATCACTACCATCTACTTGGCAAGACCTGGTGAGTCTACAAAATGAAAAGCAGATCGAAAGATGCGTCAGATCAGAGAAACTGAAAAGGGAAACATATGCCTGTGTTCCCTCTCAACTCAGCACTGTTTTAGTCACATCTATTGTGATCCTAACTACACATGAAAGGAAGAACACTCTGTTTTGACAGCTGCTAATGTTAGTATGCCCAGCCTGATTGCATACACACACACAAAGGATAAGGGCAACAAGCATACTATGGCCACGTGCCAATTCTTCCAGTGAAATGCCACATTACTGTATGTACTCAATCAAAACAGTGGGGACAAGAATAATGAGGGTAGACCTGCTGGCTATTTGTCTGTCTTTTCTCCTGTTTTTTATCCAAGTCTGTCACTTCATTTGTCCTCCTTTCTCTTCCCTTTGCATTCTTGTTCTTGTTCTTATTTCTGTCACATACCATCCCCCTTCCTTCCTCTTTTTCACCTGTCACTTCTTCCTTCATCCTTTAATTTGCCCCTCCCTACTTCCAAGCCTCTTTCAGCCCCATAATCTTTCTCTCTTTTCCCATCTCATACCACGGGTACACTCAGTCAAAACAAAAATCCATTAGAAGTCGGGTGGCATAGCAACAGATAGGACAGCTGTATGCATGCGTGTGTGTGTGTATTGTGGATTAGCTGTGGAGTGGACGGATCCTGCTCTGTGAGAGATTCCAGACACTTCTTCAGCTAACATGCAAAGGCAAACATGAGAGCATTCTTTCTGTAATTTGAATGTGACACATATTAACATATACTGCGTTCTCTGCAAATAAAAAAGAGACCATAAAAACATGGGTCTTTGTCTTCTTGTTGAAGATTATTATTGTTCCAGAGGTGTCTGGCAAAAACGCCCCCACAAACCGCTGTGCAACACCGGGGACACTAAATAACAGGGCAAGACTATCTGTCAGAACTTCCTCACACCCACACAGAACCTCCAAGTCGATAGATATACCTCCTTGTGAGCTGCTCAGTCTCTCTCTGTCTACACCTCATACCTCTTCCTCTTTACCTGTTCCTTCCACCTCAGCTCTGCATTAAATTATGTTCAATTTGACTCCATTATCTCTCTTTTTAAGTGTAGGCATGTGAATTCACCAAAAATGCTGTCAGTCATTGGAAACATTCTTTCTCTGCCTCAGCATTTTATGCCCGACATTATATTGTATTGAATGCAGCACTACAGGCCAAAGCCAAAACAGTTTTATCAAATCAATCTAATGTATTGACACAGAATGTGCATTATAAACTAAATAGTTTTCATCTGCCTTCTGCTAGTACTGCACACACATTCTAACAACAGAAAGATACACATTAACAAAACCAGCAAAATCCTTAGCTTATGACAAAAATTGAGAGTTAATTCTAATGTTGATTTATTCAGGTTTAAAAAAGGCTTTCTGTTAAGACCAGAAATGTTACAAAGTTGTGCTCAAACAGGCCGACAGAAAACAGATCAACTAGAAAAATAGTCTTTTAGCAAGTATTCTTCAGCGTCAAGCTGCCGTCAGCTAACAGCTGAACAAATATGATGGAGGCCTACATGGGGCAGAGTGACATGATGGTTTAACTTGGCAGAGGGTGTTTTTCAATAGAGATTTGTAGTGCCAGATGATCAATAAATGCATTTCCACTACAGTTTATTGCTTTCATTCTTTATTACTGAAGTTTTTGTGGGTTGTACCAAACTAAATTTCTCATTTAAAAACTCTTTTCTCAACCATAAAAGTTACAAAAACAAACACTTCCTGGTGCAAAGGGGGTGATAGAATGAAGGTAGAAAGCAACATGTCCTCATAAATGAATGACAAAATTGTCTGGTTAAATGGATGTCAGTACGTCCAAGTCCAGATTTCTAAAAGGTTGAGGTTTATACAGTACTGGTATACATAGGTTTATTTTCACTTTCTCACTTTTCTTTTTTAAGGTTTAGGTATTAAAACATGTTGCATGTTGTGAAAAAGAGACTATAGCCAAACCTTTGTTACAAAGCATTTGCAACTAGCATACCAAGGTGTAAAGAAACAGAAAATGAAAGAGGTTAAAAGGACAGTGACAGCATAGAAATGCTTAAAATAAGCAGGAAAGAAGCTGAAAATGAGCACAAACCAGTGGTGGAGAATTTAAAATGTGAGTGTCATAAGGGAGGAAGCAAGGAAAAAAGATGGAAACAAAGGGGAGCTGAGAGGAGAGGGAAGAGAGATGTGAGATCAAAGAGGTGTAGTGAAAGAGAGCAGACAGTGAGAAAAGATAGGATGAACGAGAGGAGAACAGAGGGGTCTATAGCAGCACAGAGTCCATATGGTGCCTCTGGGCCTCCACTATCCCAGCAGACTGTCACATCTGACACACACATTTGCATAAAATGCACAAATACAAATACAAATTTGATCCTATTTACTCAAGTAAACATACACTGTATCTGACTGTATGTTTTTTAATGCATCCTGTTCCAGCAGCTAGCTTCTAATCAAAAGAGTGACAAGAGAGAAAGAGAGAGAGAGAGGGGATTATGCTCTGAACAAAGGTATAATACACCGACTGAGGTTACAATATTTGGTTTGGAATGGAGCCATAATACAATGACTTAGAGTGCAGCTGTAATACAGTGCACTCAAAAGTGTTAGGTTTGGAATGGAGCCACCAGAGCCAGTAACCTCTGTAACCAAGCAGAACAAAAAAACAATTTTTTGTCCACCTGTAGAACCTAGTGTTAAACTGACTGATTATAAACTGGGCAAGTGCATGGCGCATATCACACGCTCTGGACTGCCCCTAAAATCATGGTTTGATGCAAAACCATGTTTGGCACTTCTTGGCTCTGCCCCAGATTCAGCAAAAGGCCAAATAAAGTTGGATAGTAACTCATTAAAATTACTTATTTTAATTACTTATTAAAACATTACCAGCAATGTACAAAGATGCTGCACAGATCCCTACTGAAGTTAGAAGTGTGACGGTGTATCAGCAAACAAGACTCTTCACCAAGTGGTTAGTACAGTAAGTGGTGGCTCTCAACTCACAACTCTGTTGGGATATCGGGTTTGGCATGAATCCCCAGCAGTGTGACACAATGTGTACGTGTTTGTATGTGTGTGCAGCCATTAGGTTTGGAATGGAGCCGGGCCCCCTTCACATAGTGTTATATGAGACTTGGAGTTAAATAGAGACTGGAATGACAGCTTGTTGGAAAAGTATCCAAAGCATCTAGCAGATTCGAGTTTATTGATATAATCAATGGAATTTGAAATGTTAGGAATCAAAGATACAAATAGTAAATAACCTTTGGAAAAGCAGGATTTCTGCATTGAGGAAAAGTACCTCCTGATGTGGAATGTATAATCTCTCTAGGATTGCTTCCAGTGGCATTGACATCTGACCTGGTTTGTACGATTATGACATAGGAATTAAAAACTAGTTTAGTTTACTGTTGTGCTGATTTTCTGTCAGCTTGGCCGTAGCTTCATGTAGGATTTGTACAGCGGAGGTGACCCTGAACTACATCCAGCGAAACTCCAGAAAATCTGTGTGAACATACTACCTACCACCACAGTAAACCATCAGTTTTGACCACTGTATATTTAGGTGCAGGTACAACAGGAATGTGCCAGATGCAGCACACAAATACATGGTACTGGCCCACTTTCAAAGGACATTGGCAGGAATAAATCTGGATAATCCCCTCCACCAAAGACAGCACCACTGCAGTTCAGCACTTGCTGAATGACACTGATACACACTCCGAGCCAAGTCCAGCATGGAATTGGGTAGACTGATAATAATCATAGCAAGGACCATTCTTGATGCGATTGTGATTTCTTGTATTCTAGATTAAGATCTTTTTGGCCCATACAAGAAAATAACCAGCTAAAAATGACAGAATGACAAATGTCTCATATAAAGTGTGTGGATGTGTGTGAGCAATTTGGATCAATATCATCTGTCTATCCATCTGTCTAAAGAATATGCAGACATACAATTTGACCTGTCACAGATCCAAGGCAGAATTTATTCTATTCTAGTCACAATGATGTGGATGTGACATCAAAAGACAAGCGTCCTTCAGTTTCCTTCCAAATTCTGAGTGCATTCATCCTTGGACTAAGGCCCTGCTGAGTGGTCAGTATAAAGTGTTGCATTAAAGAGATGTTGTCACAGCAAAATGTGAAGCAGTTGAAAACTGTCCAACTCCCCTCACTTCTTTCCACTCTATCCCATTATTTGCTGGTCTCTTTATCTTACCTGCCACTCTTGCTAATTAATAGCCACAAAAAACAATGTCATTGCATGTCACCTACTCCCATGGGCCACGGTGCTGTTAGACTAGAGTCTCTGTGTGTGTGTGTGTGTGTGTGTGTGTCACTACAAATTGAACAAATATCATGAATTAGAAAAACAGATCAGCCTACACATTACCCACTCACAGCTCCAAGCCAGAACAATGATACTCTCGTATACTGATGGCAAATTCATCACAGGAGAATTGGACAGAGGAGATACAAAGAGAAAGACAGAAAAAATAGAAAATAAAAAGTGTAAACAGGGGTGGGGGGGGGGGGCAAAAATAGGGAGAGATAATTGGAGGTAACCCCACAGGGAGGAGAGGAGGAACAGATGTATAAAGATTTTAGAAAAGCTCTCTTTCCTCTCTGCTCCTCATCACACTGTCAGCGGGAGTACAGCCTAAACCCCTACACTGTGTTCCTGCTTATCCTTGACTGCTTGCATGTTTGTCAGAGAGTGTGTGCATGTGTTTCTGTGTATGATCATGAGTTACTGTGTGTGGGTAAGCGATTACACACGGTGCTGCCTGAAAGTCAGACTGTATGCGTGACAGAAAGGAAATAATGTTGGATAAATGATAGGATTTGATGTGAACCACAAACCATCTCCTATATTATTCATTTTAACATCATCTACAGCATTTGGTTGCTATGGAAACACGATGTCAATGATGGCATAACAAAGAGGTACTGATGGGACCTTGACATGGTCTTTTATAAGACTTCTCATCTAAGACAAAAAGGTGCAAGGGTAGAAGTGTGTAGATTTACAGTAGAGCTAAACACAAACATTCAAGCAACACACACACACACACACACACACACATTGGCTATTTTCTGTCTAGGGTCTTGTGTTACAGTAGAGACCAGACACAGAACACCTCTGACATGCACAAACAGTGCTGCTGTAGAACAACAAGCTGTGTTGGGATAATGCACATGGCAGATTTCACATTATATATGACAAATGAAATATTTAGTTTGTCACATCAATGTGAGGTTCGAATCCCTGCATCCACCACCTTGGTCAACTACCACTTGTAATAATATACAATCCTTTTTTTGCTAGATTAAGGTTAGATTAAGGCCTCGTCGAACTAAACGCAGAAATGGAAACTAAGTATCATTTTAAATTTATGATCAAACTAAAACAGTGAAAGTACCCATCACAAAAGCCTAAGGTCAGCGTGTTAGTTCTCCCTGGAATGTTACCTGCAATGTTGCATCAGGTAACTGCATCTGGAACCAAGAGTCAACAACTCAGTCCTGTAAGAGCGGGGGGATAGATTTGTTTCAGACTGACAGCACAATGTAAAACATTAAAGAGTTAACAAACACCGGCCAGCCAGTCTGTTGCATACAGGACAGCTGGTCTTCCTCGTAACAAGATAGCAGCAAGTCTGTCGCTTGCATGGAAAACAGCTTGGCCTGTGGTAACATGCTACTGGGCTCAGTAATAGAAGTGCATGTGGTGATGACATCATAGCATGGGTCCAGTGTCACCCAGGGGCCCCTGCATATAAACTTACAGATGAGGTCCTGGAGGTGTCAAGAGGTCCAGGAGACGCTGTCAGAAATCAGCAGGCCCACAGGACAACAAGGGTCATCTGATGCTAGGAATCTGTTTCAATTATTTTGTCTCTATAAAAATTAACAATAGTAAGAACGATACGTTAAGATAAAAATGCTTTATTATTTTTTATTAAGGCAGAAATGCTTTATTAATCCCAGGGGGAAATTTGCTTAAATATAATACTATAATACTATAGTACTAATACTATAACATATTCACTCATATGTATATGTCATTTATATCTGAGGACATTTTGGAAAAAGTCCTTAATAGAACGACAACAAAGTTTTAGATTTTTTACTCTAGATTTTGGATGTAAGTTACTTGATTATTAATATAGCATGAAAATCTGTCATGACTGTCACTTGATGTGGGTGTTATGGTTTTGATTATCAATGCTGCTCTAGGAGTTGCCTCAGAAGTCTTGCTTCAATCAAACAGAAATCTTGTTGCATTTTAATGCCATGTCTTAGTTTGTTTCCCATCACTGAGAGCATTGCCTGCCTACATTTGCCCAAAACGTCTGCACTTTTATGGCAATTCTTATAAATGATTTAGTCAGAAGTCTGTTTGGACTGAATTAAACTGCACAGAACCACTTAAAACTTATTTGGACTGAACCTCCGCTATCGTCCTCTCAGTGTGGCAGAATATTTTTCCTTCTGGTTTGGCGGTGTGGTGCTCTACATCAGAGAGGATTTGGAGCAGCTAAAATAAGCCAAAAAAACAACAACCACCTCCTCCACGAGAGCAGCTAAAACCACTCATAAATGTTGGAAGATCTGCTTCGCACAGAGGGAGGGAGGGTGGTAGCGGGTAAGGGGGGGGGGGGTTGGGTTGTGATGTACAGTAGGAGAGGGAGAAGAGCAAGAAGGAGGGGTACTGTGGTTGGTTAGTAAAGAGGAAATGAAGAGTGAAGGGAGAGGAGGAATATCTCCATAAAATAAAGCTCAGAGGAATACATGGTGCTCAAACCACAATTTGTATTTGTAATGTAACATTATAGGAGAGGAAAGCAGAAAAACAAACATGATTTTCTCCTCCCTCTCTCTTCCACTCTCAGTTGTATAACAGTGCTTCAAACCCAGAGCTACATTGTCCTTACAAATCTCTTCACAACTGCACCTTTTCAAACAGCTTCAACCTGTTTTGGGACATTTACGGACTGTTCGGCAAAAGCTTTCTAGATTCCTACAGAGCAGCAGCAATGAAAGATTGGCTCTCTAAAGAATTTCCACTACAAAGTAAGACAGCACAGGACGCTTCAGGATACTTTAAAAATCTCCCCTTTCATCCATTTATGAAGTGGAGTTAATTTTTCCGAGAGATTAGGATTATACTGTTGGATGGAGCAGAGAGGATAACAGAGAGAGGAACAGGAGAGTGTGCACACACACACACAGGTTTACAGTGCTGCAGCCTTCACTTTATGAACCTTTTTGGATCAGAATGTAAAATGGGACGACGTCCTGGTTGTGTGAGGTCATGTTCTGTCTGGCAGAAAAACAACTGTCCGAGAATAGATATTGAGGCAGCTAAAAGTGTTTTTTCAAAGTTCAGTGAAAGTGAGATAAGTTAGGTTATTTAATAATCACTAAATAATTGTTTTATTTAAACTCTTCAAGGTGAATTATGAACTGTTGAGCTTAGCGTATATTGAAGGCTGAAAGGTTACAAAAAAACCAACATTCCTAAAAATCTAATTTTTTTGCACACAATTGTGCTTCTGATCACAATTATAAGCAGGTAAATATGCATCAGGTAAAAATAAAAGGGGGAGGAAAAAATGGTGTTCATTTATCTTAAAAGTTTTAGTGTAAATAAATGATGGGTCACTGTCACACTTTAATGGCTTTTTTTGATTTTCATGGAGAATCCAGATAAACTTGTTATTATGCATAGCTCTGAATGCCTAATCACTCAGGACCAATTAGGCTTAAGTTTACAGTCTATGTGGTTAAACTTCTGTTCTCACTGAAAGCAAATTTATAACAAGTTTAAAGGGAATAAAACTTCATTTTAATGGGACACATAAAACATTTTCTAATTTTGCTTTCTCACCAGCCTTATAACAAACTTTATATTTTATCAGTAATGGGATACAGAAGCCCTGAGGACAGTCAAGTCACTTTAGACGAATGAGATGACTTTCATTACGCTATCACTCATATATTCTGGTCTTCATCATTTAGTTTTTTTCTTTTTATTAATGCAGACTGGCCATTAAAGGGCTATTTCACAGAGTTTCGTCAACCAGACAAGACCCAGACAACTGATATGTGTGGTGAAAGCGAATGAAGAGTTGATTATGAAATGCAGTAAAAAAATATATGGGCTAGCACAAAAAGAAAGTACGACAACCAGGGAGCAAGTGAGACACAGTGTGACAATAGACAGTTGCACACTGGAAAATAGATGGTAATAATATGCAGATGATGCAAGTAATGAAATCTGCTGGTGAGGCAAAGCATCTTGTCAGAAAGTGCTTTGTGTTTTGTGTGTGTGTGTGTGTGTGTCTGGGACTTTTTAGACAGAGCAGTTTTCCTAATATCACGCTTTGTTGCTGCTTAACACACACGCAAAAGCACGCACACAAGCATGAAAGATAAAGCATAAGTCATGCTGATAAGCCACTGGAAGGAAACAAAGTCAGCCGCTGTAACGAGACACTGAGGGAATACAGAGCACTGCCGAGAGACTTGGAGTGAAAGATAAAGAGACTCGAGTGGGGAAAGAGCACGAATTACAGAGGAGACTTGAACAAACAGATGTAAGCTCACACAGATGGAGAAACAAATACAAAATTATAGATGCAAATAAAGAAAAGGGCAGAACAAAGAGCAAAACAGTAAAGAATACTGGAGGCAAGGAGAGGGATAAAGCTAAGAAAAGTGATGAATTACTGCAGTTTGAAGAAAAACAATGAAAAGAAAAATAAAACAGACGGCACTTCCCTTACCAGTGTCTTCAGAGACAAGCGGCAGTGAGATGCACACACTCACTCATTAACACACAAGCATGACTCTGTGACTCTGCAGAATAGACCACTGCCATAGAAATATAAAGCAAGCTTTGCACAAGATCCTTTTAGATTGCATAGTCATCTGCAGGATACATAACTAACACAGACACAGTGAAAAATCAGATTGTCTGTGGTGTTTAAACATGCATGGAAATATAGTGCAAATACACAAGTGGAAATTTCCTGTGTTGTTCCAGGATTCAAATGGCAAAGAAAAACTGCCTCTGGCATAGAGGAAGGTGCTTTATCAGGCCTGAGCTGCCGTTTACTCTCTCTCCCAGTCTATCTGTGACTTATTCTCCTGTTCTCTTCCCACATTTTACACAACAACAACACAAAAAAGCCTCCGTGACCTATGAGATAGCTGTGGTTTCTAATTCCTAATTCCATCTCTTCTAAATTTAAACAAATTAGTGAATTGAGAAACCATTTCACAGACAGTTACTATAGGCTGGCCACGTGTCTGGCAAAATGGTTCTTTGGCTTAATTTCTAAGTATAATTACAGCAACGATTTCCACTTTCTTTTCAGTCCTTTGATGTGATAATTTTCAGGGAGAACTAACTAACCATGTTTTTCTGTCTCTTCCACTCTCCTCCTCCAGTCTTCCTCTGCACCCTCTGCCTCCTGGCTGCACTACTGCCGCCAGCCTCCTCCTGCCCTTCCCCCTGTATCTGCTCCTCAGACAACCTAGTGGTGGACTGCGGAGGCAGGGGTCTGTCCTCCCTGCCTCCCTTGCACCTCCTGCCTCCAGGAAGCCGCTCACTCCTGCTAGCCAACAACAAGCTTGCCTCACTGGGAGCCTCTGCCTTCGCTAACCTTTCATCGTTGGAGGTCTGCCGCCTACTGTTTGCTGTGTTTTCTTGCACACTGAAATCCCTCAGGACAGTGATATACTATTACTAATATACTGTTCTGGGAACCTAAAATTGATCAAACTTTGAAAGAAAAGTTGACATTTTCAAGGTTGTGCAGGGTCACTCATTATATGTATACTGTGCACAGAGCACAGAAAGTTGGTATTTAGAATAGTGCAGCTAAAAATGGAGATATTCTGTAGAGAAAATTCAACATAATTAGTTAGATCTATAGCTTGTAATGGCTCTATAATAATACCTGTAAGGCCTAATACTGGCACACAGGTGACTTATAGTGCAAGGCCTATCATAATCATATAACCAGGTTTAAACATCAAACTGAAGTTCATTCAAGATCTTTAAGATAGTAACTATCTGGACTTGTCAGTTCTCTGAGCAGCTTCATCAGTTTTCAGAACTGCAGCAAAATAACTTAGAAACAAAGAAACAAATCAAATTGCCCTTTTTCAAACTCTTGATTGAAAATGCCCTGAATGACTGAGAATATTCATCGACATTAAATTGGAGTTCAATTTATATGATTCCCCAAGGCTTGATACATAAAGTGTGATGGGTGAAGACCTTTCATTTTTGACTTAATTTGAACTAGAACATCTGCAAAGCTTTAAAATGTAACTAAATATGTCATCTTGTGTGTATTTTAGGAGCTGGACCTTTCTAATAACTACCTGGATAATTTGCCGGCTGGACTATTCAGAGACATGTCTAACCTGACGAGACTGACTCTGCACAACAACTCACTAACAGTCATGGACAAAGACCTCTTCCAGGTAGGCACAGTAGATTATACAGCACCACATTAGATAACAAGAGCTGAGAAGGCCCTAAATACAGGACTGTCTCAAATCGGATTATGTACCTGCCATGAATTGTGTGAGATGTACAGTGAAAATAAAGAAGTATATAGCAAAATGCTGTTCATGAAGCCAACCTAGGCACATATGCTGACATGACCGGCTCCTGTCCAGGTAGTAAATTAGTAATAAATCATTTGCTCTTTCACCCAATTTAAACTGAAGCAGTCAGTAGGATGATTTTTTTGCCATGACTTCCCAAGAGGCCAAACAGGACTAATCCATCAGGTGACATCTCGTACAAAAAAATGGAAAACCATTAAATGCAAAAAGAGATGTTGATATTTTTACAGGGTTTGGGTGGTCTTCAAAGTCTGGACCTGTCATTGAACGGTCTTTCCTCAGTTCCTCTGGGTCTGCTGGATGAGCTGCAAAGCCTCAGGTACAAAACACTCTTAACCAGTGTCCCCTTACAGACCTCTAGAGTAAGATCACACTACTGAATTGTGGTATGCCTAGAAAGAAAACAGCCCTCCTGGGCATCTAGTCCGTGCTAATCTTTTCTTTCCCAGATTGCATTGCATCAGATATCAGAAAATAATCCTCAAATCCGACAACTGCTGCTGCTTATCATTCCTAGGTGGCTGTCCCTAGCAGGTAACCGACTTCATGGTTTGGAGAGGGCAGCATTTGAGCCCCTGGCTAATCTGCAACACCTTGAGCTGGGACATAACCCCTGGGAATGCGACTGCAACCTCCGTGATTTCAAACATTGGATGGAATGGCTACTGTACAGAGGTGAATGTTTTAGAACATTGATAGATTCTGCTTGATTTGAATTATGGAACAGGACAAGAGGGCAAAGAAGTCATGGAGTAGTGGGTGGAACCTACTGATGTGGCAAGGTGTTTGTTTCCATCGTGTGCATGCCTGTGCTTCAAGCTATAACTGCATCAGTGTGTGAATGCACATTACCACGCTCATTGTGTGCTTCTTCGTACTGTGTCCACGTGTCTCTGCAGGCTGTTAGTACATCAGATAACCACAGCTGCTCTCTGCTCTCCCCTCATGTGTAAAAATCTACATTCACCTCAGCGCCTTGGGCCTCAGCTGTCCCGCTAATGAAGCATCTCTTCTTTTTTCTGTTCCATTCTCCTCTCTGCCTCACTCTGCTGTCTTCTGCTTTGCTGGGCTCTACTCCAGCTCAATTCAGTACACTTCCTACTACAGATGCAGACTGGAACGCAGCAGCCATAATAACTTAATAATCATCAGAGCATCAGAGAAAATTACAATAAGATGTTGCATAGTAGGACATGAAATCATGACAGTAGCTGTTAAAACTGTAGATGACAGATGATATGCGCAGCAAAAACTAAGACAAAGCACCGAACTGTAAAAAACTCAGTGATAGAAGCCAACATTGGCTTCATCACATGTAGCTGTAATATTTGGAAAGCAAGAGCTGTGTTTGCAGAAAGGATTCTCACACGGTGAGATAAAAGTTTGTTGATGAAGATTCTCAGTCATCCAGGTCATCATACGTAGAGAAGATTGAAGCAAGGCGTCTGGACTTGTAGAGTTTTCTAGAAAACTCTACAAGTCCAGAGTTTTCTAGAAAACTCTACAAGTCCAGACGCCTTGCTTCAATCTTCTCTACAGGTGAGATAAAAGCATCTGGGGGGCTAAATACCACTTTTCTCGTTCTGTCGTTCCGCCTTTATCTCATCTTTTCTGTCACTTAACCCATCCGGGGGGTGGGGGGTGGGCAGATCAATGGCTTTCTAACATGTGACCCTGAGATGAATACTATGTTGACTATAAGACACATGCAGCATGTGACAATAACAAAGCAGATCCCCCACCCTCCTGCCGCTTGTGGGAATATGTGACTCAGATATTTCTCTCTTCCACAAAGACACAGCAAAGCTGTGCTGAAGCTTAGTATGTCATCTCATGAATTATAGAAGGGCTTAGTTGAGGCTATCTTCAACTTAGTGTGGAGGGCACAGAAAACTGCGTGTGTGTGTTAAGTGATGTATGACGCATCCTAGTGTTGGCACATCCATCCCCTCTCTGTCTTTTCTTCTCTTTCAGTTAATTGGTAGTGCTTTACAGGCATAAGGGATTTCATAAATTACCTCTCCTTGTCCCCTGTCTCTGAACCTCTTTCTCCCTTTAGGAGGGAAGGTGGATGCGGTGGAGTGCACGTTACCAAAGGATCTGCGTGGGCGAGACATCCGCAGAGTTCCAGTGGAAATGTTCAACTACTGCCTCCAACTTGAGGATGAGAATGGCGGAGGCGGTGAGGGTTCTCGTTCTGGACAAGGGGGCGGTCCTCCCTGCAGCAGAAATGCTCTTAACCCTAGTAGGTCGACACCAATTTCTGACAACACCGGTGATGACTCCTCTTCAAACGCTGGAGGCGGGCTAGGAGGAGGAGGTGGCGGCGGGGAGCCCTCGTCGGATTGTGTCCGTGCCCGCTACCGGCCTGTGAGCGTGCGACGCGCAATTGGCACAGTGGTGATTGCTGGCGTGGTGTGCGGCATTGTTTGTATTATGATGGTTGCTGCCGCGGCTTATGGCTGCATCTACGCCTCCCTGATGGCCAAATACCAGAGAGAGCTGAAGAAGAGGCAGCCACTGATGGGAGATGGAGAAGCTGATGGGGAGGATAGGGAGGAAAAACAAATCTCCTCTGTGGCCTAAATGAGTGATGAGACAGGAGGAGGGTTGCCATGTCAAAGGGTGAAGGTTGGAAGGGGAAAAATTAAAAGGGCTCAAAGAGGAGAAGAGCTTGTTTTATACACACAGTTACAGTATCTCTCCCTCCTCTGACTCTCAAACAGACACCACTCTCCCACTTTTTGTCTTCCTTTGTCCTTTTTCTATTTTTAACCTTGTCCCTCTCTCTCTAACACACTCCCTCACACACATACCTTATCTGCTCCCTGATTTTCTCTTCCATTTGGACCTATTCTCACTGTAACCAATCATCCCTCCAACTCGCCTACCAGCCACCTACTGCTGCTGAATTCACCATTATATTGGCTGGGAGGAAAAAAAACAGCACTCTTGTGTCTCTTTTTAGTATGAAACATATCATTTCAGCTGGACACTCATGGTGTATGGTCAGTCCAGTATTTGTAAATCTAGACTGAAATTTCAGGGATTCATAATATGTGTGGTGGACCAATATTCACAAACAATAGAGAGAGTTTGTGGCGTGTGTGTGTATATGTAGGCACTGCACAGTTTTTTTTTATTTGCATTTTCTCCTTCTCGACCTCTCCAAAGCCGGTGAAAAACCAGAACCCCAGCCAGAAACCTTCACCCTCCTCTGGCCTAATCCTCCTCTGAATTTCTCTCAAACATCCAAGAAGCCAGCAAGTGACAGATGCTGAGAAATTTAGGAGTAAAGAGATGCAATTTATACACTCAGAGCCTCTCTACTTCTTCGTCAAAGAGGTATAGATTATGTGCTGATGGGAAAATCAAACACACAGTCTCTCGAGAAGCCATTTGGATTGGCAAATTGATCACCAGACATTTGAAATCCATGGCATCAGAAGCACTCTCCTCTACTTGGACCAGATCTCACGTTTTTTCTCTGGATCTTCCTTGGACTTCTTACATATTTTCAAAGTGTTGCACACTGGAGTTCTGCATGAGAGTCTGCAATGGATCCTATCAATCAGCTAAATGGGAAATAAACCATTCACTGGAATTTGCTGTTTGCCTAGTTGATGCTTGTTTAATGGGCTATGATCAAAATCTGAGATTCAAAGGACCACAGACTTTGCTTTAAAGCAAATGTTCTTTGTTCAGAACTCATTATTACCACTCAGAGGTGAATATTTGCTACTATGGCAAGAAAACAATCTCTCAGAGAACCCTGTCTCCTGTTAAGGACTACAAAAACTCATCTAAGGACTACATACATCAGACTCCTGCACTTTATTTCCGTAATCAGATCCCTTCTGGCCTCTCTACCTACACCGTCTCTCTTTCACTTCATGTATTTCTTTCTAAGATGGACGATGTGCCCAGAGGGATTTTAATGAACGAGGGATTAAACAGAAAAAAAGCTGCTATCCCCCACCCTTCTTCTCATCCCTTTATCTCTTTATCCATCTTTTCATCTTGTGCTATTTGTGGAAGTTATTTTAGACTCCCTTAAGACTTCCACCTTCATCCTTTCCTCATCCTTTAGATTTTCAAGAAAGGTCTGCAATATGCAATGAAAGTTATGTCACCATAACATGAAATTTTTTGTCACCGCCAAAGAGTCTTTTTGTTGAGAGTAATCACTGTTTAATTGTAAGAAATCTGCTTGTTTTTTTTTTGCAATGACTTACATAGTGTTTTCATTACTCTCCTCATTTATGCCCTGAGATTTTCATACAGAGAAGGACAGTTCATTGCATATTGCCCCCCTACAGTAAAACTGTTGCTCCCTCTAAATTTTTGATTGGCTTGAAATCAACTTATAGTAATAGTGTGTTCTCTTATACCCGGGTATGATACAGATAAATATGATTATACTAGTCTACTATGGTGTGTTGGCCCAGCGACCCAAAAATGTTTTCGATGTAATTGTTTATTGTTTCCTGTATCAATACATGATGTATGTCTTTTGTTGTATTAATGGTTTCTGTGTTTTGTTTTAGGTTTCAATATTTCTGTAAAGTTTATTTGTTGTGTCCATTTATTTGTGTTCTGTATTGGTAATGTTTCTGAAAGAAGCATAGAGAGAGTTTGGATAAAGTGTTTGAAAGGGCCCCATACTGCTTTGTCTCTGAAATGTATCAAGGTGATGTTGTCTGGCATAAAGTCATATAGATGACAGATTCTCTAACTTGACTTTTTTAAATATACTACTGTATATCTCGTACAAATCACAAAGCCACAGGTTAATAGCCTTGAACTTCAGTAGGCAGAGGCAGTATGTGAAAGAAAAAAACTGCTAAACTCTGTCTATGAATCTCTAAAACATTGTCCTCTTACCCCCCTGGTCTGCAGGTCTTGTGTTGTTGGTAGCTAAGTATCTTAGCTAGCTGAATCCTGTTCCTATAGCCTGTGTGTGTAACGAATAATAAATTCTAGTTTGTTACATATAAAAACTGCAGCAGCCAAGATGACCGAGGGCCTACACTGCCCAGAGATCTATGGTTTGTTGTGTTGATTATGATGATTGTGATTATGACTATGATGATATGGTAATGATGGCAATGATTGAGCATTTCCTGGTCAATATGCATCGATTTAAATAAAAACATATCACACCGGACCAATGACAAGGCTTGAAAGACTATGACAACTACTTCAATACATCCATCTTCTGAATCTGCTCTGTCCTGTAGTACAGGGTCACAGGGGGCTGGAGCTTATCCCAGCTATGACGACTACTTATTGGTTTAAATTATAAATGACAATAGAGTAAGATATTGGCAGAGAAGCCTTTGGCGGATTGCCTTGTGTAAAATGCCATGCCAGAAAACGTTTTGAGGTGAAATAGTCTAGAAAAAGTCTCAAGCGAGGTGGAGTAGTTTCCAATGAGAACTGTTCTGATTTCACTTTCTTACCTCATTTATCCTTGATCTCCTCTCACCTTTTTGTCTTTCTCATTTTCTCTCTCCCTACCTGTCCCTCTCTTGCTTATCTCAATTTATCTTTCTGTCGCCTCTTCTCTCATCATTTTTTCACTCTTTTGACCTTCATTTCTCTCATCTCTACCATCTTTATCATTTTCACTGTCTGGTCTATTGTGTCTTTTTTCTACCTCCCCTATTTCACCTACTTTTCTCCTCCCCTTATTTTTATCATTTTTTCACAGCTTCCTCTCCTCCTCCTCCTCCATGTCAAAGGCCCTCTCTCTATCCTTCCGCTACACTTTTTTATTTACCCACTTATCGTTCTTTCTTCCTTGTTTTCTCAGTCTGCTCCTCTGTCAGAATATTAGGTTTATTTACATACAGCCTGTCACTTCTGCCTCAGAGATACACTAATCCATTGCTGGTCCATATAACAGTATAAACACTGTGTTTTTATACTCACAGTTGACTGATTTTGGATCAGCCTCTGACATACAAAATCCTTCAGCTTCAAAAAAAAAGAGAAATTAAATCTGCAAAATATCAGTAGGAAGCTTAACACGTATTGCCCTGAGACCTTGGTGGAAAACTGACCATGTATTCTACTCAGATGAACACTGACACTCAGTGGACATACACAGAAACACAACAGTGTTAGTGGCTTATATCAAATATCCAATTTGAGGCATCTCCCAAGAACAAGTCAATTCAGCTATCCATAACACTGAAAAAGCACACCTAAAGACACAAGAACAGAAACAGTCAAAACATCTCCAAAGACAGCCCAGACAGAGAGGTCTGCAGGTTAAAAATGACCCCTATTTTACAAGAGAAAATCAAGATTTCTTTTCATCAGGCCATAATAAAGAACAGCTCCTCATTTGTTACACTTTTCCTGTAGACGTGCAGCCTACTTCCACTTCAGTAATACACATAAGAGTCAAGTTAAAGGTAGGGAGGCTTACAGCTTTTTTGAGTTTTGTGCATGTCCCTTGACCAGGCAGCCTCTAAATATTTTATCCCCTTATGTTCAGGAAGTGGATGTAACTTTCGACATGAAAGCCCTCTTTGCTTACAGCAGTAAGAATCAGAGGTAAAGAGGAAGTGAAAAGGCAAAGGGATGTGAGAAAGAAGAGCATGACAAGGAAATGGGAGTAACAAGGGGAAGATGAAGGCAGAGAAAGAAAGGAACAGAAAAAGTGAAGGGAGACAGGTCTGACAGCTTAGGAAGAGAGAGGCTAAGAAAAGAGAGATGTATTTATTTTTTTAACAAAAAAAGTCAAAGAGCAGGTTGTGTGTGTAGTCACTTCTCACTACACACCATTCCCCTAGTGTTTTTGTTAGAGTGAAGCAGCTTGGTAGAAAGGCTGTTACACCTGACATCCTGCAATGACCTTTCACTTACAATTCATCATATCTACCATCACTATGCATGAAAATTAGAATAGCCAAAAACCTAAGTTTGAATTCCACACATTGTGACAGTAACATATTGGAACAGCACAGAGAGAGCAAGAACATACTGAAAAGAGAATTACTAAGAATGACAGGCAGATTAAGAGAGAGACTGAAACACATCTATTTTGAACTCTTTGTCACGTCTCCCTACTCTCCTGCTTTCCACTTCCAAATATAACACGATTTTCACACCTGAGACAATTTCTACGAAAGCTGTGAAAAACAGATAAGCATGAGTGTGTTTAAGTGTGTATGACGTGTTCCTCTGTCTCGTCTGTCAGCGTAATGAGACGTGCAGACACACACACTTATGATGCAGCTCCAGAGAGACTTGTCTCATAGAGATAATTATGACTGATGTGTGTTTCAGGCATAGACAGGCTTTCCAGGCCATATCCAGAAACAGTGTAACAAAGCCAGAATCTATAAAGACAAAATGGTTCTTTGTAATATACAAGCACAAGCTCACTCAGTTCCCTGCACATCTCCTACTGGATCTTAAAGAAGAAAAGGCCACATAAATCATCATCAGAGGTCTGGGCCCGTACACCACGCAGCACTCCAAATAAGTCTTGCTGACAAATGATCTCATCTACACCAAAGTGCCAACTGGACAGTGAAGATAGTGAAGTAATAACCCTTACTCATAACTATAAAATGGTCAATCAGACTAAAGTGAATCCTATAGGGAGGGGGACCTTAAGAAGACAGGAGCTAAAATTGGTTCTTTTCAGACAAACAATTAACAACAAACATTAACAGCGCTGAGAATAAGAATAACAAATGTACAGGTGATAGGCACGTAACCAGAAAAAAGAAAGACTCAAGAAAGGGAAACCATTGCAAGAGTATGTGAGGATGAAAATCATGAGATGATAACATAAACTGTCATCTTACCTCCTGCGACGGCTGTTTTCTTGCCCACCGACACAGTGACAGCAGTGGTAGCAATCACTATCCTCCCTGCTGGTAAAATAAGACATCCAATTAGCAAGAATACAAAAACTGAGGCATGCATTTTTTTTACCAACCATGCATGGAGAATAAAAGGAGAATGTTCTTTTCTCACATACATAATAAGTCTATGAGCACACTGATAGTGACAGCTGAAGTTCAGGCATGCCAAAATGTGTTTGAAAGTACATGGGTGACAGATTGTCTTGAAATAATGGTAATATTTGATCAATTCATGCATTCCTCTTTTAAACTTCAATGCTCAGCCTTCATGCCAGCAGATGCCAACTGTCATCAAGCCACAGATTGCAGCTAAATTAACATTTTAGTTGTTATGTAACACAGATTGAGAGCTAATCAAATAATACAATAATAACAGAGAGAGTGTGTTTTCTTATTCAAACCACTAAGTCAAAACCATCCAGAAAGACAATCATGCATTGACAGTCTGTGTTATCATAATGTAATGATACAGGGAAAAGGGTAATACTGATAAACTACAATGGCTCAGACACCTTATTGACTCCCTATACAAGAGGAGAGGAGGATCCCAAACTTTATTTAACTTTATTTGCATGCTCATGCACTGAAGAGAAAGACAGAAAAGACAGAGCAAGTCTAGAAAAAGTCAGAAGATCATCTCTAAATCAGGGGTAAGAAAAACTAAATGAGACTAAATTAAAAGAGAGGAGGCATGCCAAGTATCAGTAACAGGCTTCCTCTACCCTCCTCCTCCATCTCCTCCACCTCCACCTCCTCCTCCTCCGTTTCCCTCCGTTTCCTCCCTCCCTCCTCCGCTTGGTGTTCCACCTCTTCTGCACTCAAGGTGGCACTATAGTCAGCCTCATAGTCTCTGAATATATCTGAAAACAACACACTGTGTTTACCATGACTCTAAGACAGAAAAAGGGCTAGTTTACAATAACATTTAAGATGATGGTGGCATCGTGTGTCTCAAAATACCCATGTAAACACACCATAAAACATTTATCACCATCTTAAAACAGGCTTTAGACATGGGGCTGTTCCTCTATCAGGACATGTGACAGCTACCAGTGACCACACTATAATATGCCTATGGAAATAGATATAACTTATATTCTGTCATTTAGAGCCACAGTCTTATCTGCTTAACATTCATTAAATAGGCTGTTTTTCCAATTTAACTCTATTCTGTGTCAAGAATAATAAACTCACATTATTGTCCACTGTTGCACTTTCTGGGAAAAAAATAGTTTTTAGGGCCTGCTAAAAATTTTTTATTTTATTCACAAGGATGGCTAAGTAGGAAATTAAGCGGCGCAGTTTAGTTTGGCTTTCATTTCTCAACTATAAATAAAAATGAAGTTAGTATGATGTGATGAGAGACATGATGACAGCAGCTGTTAATGTTCTCACTCTGGCTTAGCTGAATTTTCCAGAACAACAAATTTCTTTCTGGGCATATTGCCCTGTTAAAAACATGTTTTTTCCAAACTTGTGTTAGAACTTTGTGGTTGCAGTTGACATTAATACACAGTCAGTTTGTTTACATGCACATGACAGTCGCCACAGTTTTGTAACACACTGCCTTTTTGCGTGCTTTAAGCTCTGTGTTGGCCAAAAAAACACACCTACTTATGGGGAAATTATGTCCATATAAATGAGGTCTGTTAGGTTAATAGAGAGGCATTCTGCCAACTATAACAAAATGAGTGTGTTTGTGTGTGTGTGTGACTTATAAAGGCTAATAAAGGTATGCCCTCTACCTCTTGTGTCCAGTCTGGGCATGTAGTAAAGAAACTGTCCAGCTGGGTACTCGGCTGCTCTGCGGTACCACAGTGGGAAATGGTCCAATGTGAACATATTCTCCTTGTCTGTGGAGGTCAGGAAAGACCTGGGGAGAGACAAAAATAAACCTCAAGTACAAGCAACTGCTTAAAAGTAAGAGGAAGAAAAGGGAGAAGAAAACACACGATGTGGAAAAGACCTGTGGGTTTTGATTAAAATAAAATGAATAAAAAATAATGAGTTCATTATTTGCTGACGTATTAAATTTGTGTAAACCCAACACAATTATTCACAGAGGAAAGAAAATCTAAGGTGTATTTATATTGTTCTTATAGTCAGTATATGAATTTTTCTGCCTGAGATGACAATAAAAGCATTTTTAGTTTACAATTATGGAAACGCTTCCAATGTGGCTGAAGACATAAAATGACTTTCTTTAGAGAAACAGTCCATTAAAACATGGCTGAATTGGAGCCTTATTTGTAACTGTGTTGTGATGTAAGGCATTAACTTAACTGACCACAAGAGGGCGTAGTGTCACATCTAATTCAGTTGTACATACAGCAACCACAGCAAAAAAAAGCCATAACAATATTTTTCTGTACTGCATATTTCTACTCACTTGGCAACTCTTTTCTCCATACCGGTGTACCTCTGGAATCTCATCAGGCCTGAACGGGTCCCCAAGAAAACAGTTTCAACCCCCTCATCCACACTGAAAGAGAACAGGAGAGAGAAAAAAAGTGATCAGAGCAGAGAGACAGCGAGAGAGAGGAGGTAAATATCAATAAAAATAAAAGTCAATGACTGAATAGATCAAATCTGGGTGTGTGTTTTTATTCACCCAGAAGCGTTTAGCATAAGGGCGGTCCAGTAAGCTTCCATGGGAGCTGTGACCACAGCATCAAATAGAGCTTGTTGCAGTAATTGTCCATCACCTGTTGAGAGAGGGAGAAGCATAAATCTAATATGAATACAGGTAAATGCAGAGAAGAATTCCTACACGTCTCAGTGCACCACCATGGGAGCTTATTTTACAAAATACAGAGGATTAAGATTTTTTAATCCCACTTTAATTCTGCCAGGATTCTGTTTAATTTCTAGTTTGTATATAAACTTGTAGGGTTCACTTATTGGTAGATTATATGCTTAAATTAAGTCTCCACTCACACTCTAGATCTGGCTCTTTGCCTGTGAGATATCGCACCACAGCGTGCAGCTGGCTCAGCTTACGATGTGCTGGATCGATGTCTGTCTCACAGTACGTCCTACAAGCAAATGCACACAGGCAGTATATCAACACAGGTGCCCTGCTGTGGAGACCATCTTCGAAGGAAGTACAAGTTAAACTCACCATTCATTGGCTATAGTTAAATCTGGACCCAGTAAGTCATGAAGACCTGAAGTAAAACAGGAAACTAAGATATAAAGAGGCAGACAATAAACAAATACAGAGCAACAAAATAAAACACTTACCCTCCTCGACAGAGACGTTTCCTGTGAAGATATATTGCCCATATCCCCTACTCAACACTACACCGAGACTGTCAACACAGAGAAGACAACATCATTTCATTTTCATTTCAAACAGTTTTAAACAGTAAGCATTTGTTGCTAGAAACAAACCTGAAAGGTGTCTCTTTGAGGACAGTGTAGAAGTAATCATTCTTCAAGAACATGACTCTCCTCTGTGAGAAACAGATGAAAAGATGAAGAAAATGACAGTGAACATAGCACAGACAGGCCTCTTGAATAGAAATATAGACGTACAAATACAAGTTGTCACTTCAAAAGAATCAAACATTAAAAGAAAGAAAAAGGAAATCTACTCACTCCTTTATCCACTGAAGTTCTCACATCTAAAGACAACATTCCGGTTTCTCCTTTAACCATGGCTGTCCTCAGCTAAAAGAGGAGAGACATCATACACTTGACGCTTTACAATAAAAACAAAACAGAGAATTGAAAAGGAAATGTGTGTGTGTGTTGCTCACTTTTTCCTCTGTGTCTTCCCACTCTACCTCTGACAGATCAACACTGTTATAGTTTGGTTTTGGCTTCAGCTTCTTCCCCTCTTTGTACTGTCACACACAGAGAGACAACACAAACAACAAATAACTGTGCCAGCCATTTCCTGGGAACCTAACTACAATATATATATGAGGCAAGTTTTTAAATTCAGCTGCAATAATTCATCATTTGATGTGGTCTGTACCAGGGGTCGGAGATCCGGATGAGACAGGATGTATCCATTATTGGTGATGAGAAAGGCGTAACCATGAACACCCAGCTAATAAAGCAAAAATACATAATTATAGGATCACACTTTATTATAGTACAATGGAAGACTCCTACACAGGAATAGAAATATCTGCACTGTTGAGTGAGCAACGTGTGTATTTGCGGGATGCTGTGTTTCAGATGTAACAGCATCTGCCTGAGAAGGCTTACCTTGTATCTTGGAGCTAATCTCATCAGTTCTTTCAAGGCCACATCGGTTCCTACGACTCCAAGCAGGATCCCATGAGACAACTAAGGACAGGTTCATGAGGGGTCACAAAGAAAGAATAAGGACATCTGAGTCTGAGTAACTACAGTAACTCAAAAAGAAGCAATATAATTGCCTTTTTCCATGGGACTAAAATAATGCAGATGTGAAATCATACATTAAGCAATAGTATTGTGAATACATAATTTAAGCAATACACAATTTGACAAAACTGTCTATACTGTCTATACTTACAGTCTCTTTCTTCTTGCTGAACACAGGCATGGCTACTGAGGTCATTAAGAGCAGGCTTTGTGCCTGAGTGTTGAACAGCTGTGACACACAGAAAAATATTATTTTATTTTACTATCTTCTGTTAAAAATTAACAAGCTAAAGTAAAAAATAAAAACGGTAAACAACGAACGAACAGGACTTCACTGAAAAACCAGTGAAAAGGAAATGAAATGAAGACGAAGCTAGTGTATGCTAACTAAATTAAGCTAACATCTAAAAGAAAAACAGGAAACAAGGAAACGTAAAAAGTCCTATTATATATATATGTGGCAACCTCTAAAATTAAAATAAAATGAATGAAAACAACGTAAAGAAAACCACGTCGACTACAAGGTTAAACCATGTTAAACGCAAGGTTTCAAAAATACTTACTTACTATGCTAGGTTAGCTAGCGAGGAGATGAGCTAACTTTAGTATTAGCAAACAGTGAGAGCTAATACAAAACTACCAAAAATAGTGAAAAACGGGCACTTATTATAAATAAAATCCTAAACAAGTTATTAGGGGAACTACACACTGTATTTAAAAAAAGTAGTCTAGCAAAGTCAAGCTAAAGCTCTAAGTATGTTTACCTCCTGTGCATTTGGTAACTGTAGATGGAAACAAAGGGCAGATAAAACAACAAGCATGAAATGAAAACATACTGAGAGGACGGGTGGAGAAAATGGATAGAGAAACACAAAATGTTAGTGATGTGACCTAGCCTTTAGAAACAGATAGCTCTCCATAATATCTCAGTATGGACATTATTTTGTACACAAAAGTACATTAAATGGACCTTTTGCTGTAGGACAAGTAGGACATGTTGTTGTGTTTGTCAACATGCTATAGTTAGTAGCTATCATAAGTTATTTCATTGTTTATTACTAAGATTTATAGGTGATGCTGTGATAGCATATTAAAGATAGAGACTGACCACACTGTCCATATAGGCCTCTGTCCAGATGATGTCATGATCATGGTTGATGACCATTGGCCGGCTGAGAACGTGAAGGTACTCCATGACATTTTCCTGGACGTCAGCGAGCGTGGAGATGTGTGTGTAGTAACCTGCAGGACGCACAAAAACAACATGCACAAGTTTTGGAAAATAAAATGTTCTCTGTATTATTTTTAACTTCTAGTTCTCTCCCTTTTGATATGACTTTAAAAGCAATGGATTCATTAATCAGGCTTCAGAATGTATTGTATTCCAAAAATACTGTTTCAAAAGAAGAAAAATCAGCTGGAAATGTGTTTTTGACATTGGCTTAGTCTAAGGTTTATTGACAGTGACGTCAATGGGATACCTGCAGTGAAGCTGCAGGCGACTGAATCGCTGCCAGGCACGAATATGTGAAAATGTGAAATCTCTCTTTACATCTTCAAAAGGGTGCTGGTTAAAAAAAAATATTAATAATAAGCATGCCTGCGTACTCAACCTAAACTGAAGGCTTTAAGCAAAAAAAAATGTCTGTTTATGACAGATATATTTTATTTCTGGCAGAAGCAGCTGCCTGTGCACACAACAGAAGGGAGTGCACCTGTTACCCATCTCTCTCTCACACACACACACACACACACACACACACACACACACACACATAAAGATATGACAAATGTTTGGCCAGGGATGTGTTTACAGTGTATCTCTGTTCATAATCGGTTATTTAGTCAAGGGTTTTTATGTGCTTAGAGGAGGATAAAGTGATTATTTTCTGCTGCATGACCCCATGTAATTCACAAGAGGGCAGCAGCTGATGCCCCGTCTAATACAACACCACCTGGGATCACCCGGACCCAGCAAACCTCAGGGGTATGCTGCTGACTTCAAGATTTAAAAAGTACATTTCTTGGTGCAGGATCAGCATTCGCTTCCTGACAGTGCTTTTTACCTTTGTTGTTGCAGGCGATCCATTTGACACTTTCAGCAAATGTCATCTCACGTCCGATCAGATAGGTGAACACTCGCACCTGGAGAAACAATTAAGGAGACCTAATAATTGATTTTTCTGCTGCTCGTATTTGTCAGTGCGTATATTTCTGTGTGTGTTTGGTACCCGTCGTTCTGGCCAGTTAAACTCTTCGAACACATCCTTGTAGTCTTCCATTGCTCCATCTGTTATCAGCATGATGGCCTGGTTACACAGGCTGCCCTGTCCCAATGTAGCAGCCTAAACACACATACATTCAGTCAGTCTTTGTCCATTAATTAACATTAACAATAATGTGATTAATAATGTGATTTCTAAACTAATTCATAGCATATATATTGCTCATAGCAATAATTTATTTTAGGACAAACCTCATTAAGGATCTTAAAGGATTCCTTCATTGCATTTTTCACTTTGCCCTCTCCTTTGACATGAAGCCCCTCTACCAAAAGCTTAAAATGCTGCATAGACACAAAGTGTAAACAATTATGAGTGAATGAATATCACTGGTCAACACAGGAAAAGAAGCAGAGAGACAGAGTGACATAAGGGAACGCGTGTAGTGGAGAGATAATCCCTGGCTTCCTGGCATACTGACCAATAATGTCAAAGTTACTACTACAACAGGAGGTAATCAGGATTAATCAACTCATGCACACAGACAGAAATACACACAGACACCCACGCACACAATGATGAGGACTGGCCACACTGTTCCAGCACTGGGTAGGATAACCCGCATCTTCATGGGGTTTTTAATAGAAAGTATTTACATTAGTGACTATAATTTACTTTATTAATCCAGGATAAAACTGAAATGTATGTTGTTTTTTCTTTTGAAAACTGTAGATGAGGATTAGGGCACAGACTTGACTTTAAAGTTAGATTTTTAAGAAAAAGATAAAAAAAAAAACCCTTCTGAGTCTAAAGTATTTTTCTTTAGTGGCTTTAATCTTCCCATCACAGTATAAACTTATTTATAGCATATACCACATGTAATAAATACATATTTTCTAATAAATAAATAAATAATGCAAAATTAAAATCACAATCACAAATTAAAACAAAAATATTTTTACACAGTTAAATGTATTTTATAATAATGAATTATATATAAGATGAGATTTTTTTATTTTATTTTGAAAATAAAAAGGGGGAAAAAACTATTTTTCATTAATAATGGTGTTATTTAACGTAATGAGGAGGTTGCATGCCACCTGTTAGGTTGTTGTGCTACAGTAAATGTGAGGGAAGAAGAAGAAGAGATAATAAAGTGTCATGGCTGCTATCAACGAGCCCCCCGTGTCTCTCTTTTCACCCACACCCAACATAGTTTCAGATAAGTGAGGACAGGTTAATTAGAGAAACTGAGTCATTATAATAATAACTAAATAAGATGTTGTGTCATGTATATTTTCATCATGAATCATGGATACCTAAAACAGATAACTTACTATCTTCATCATCATCATCATCAGGGTCCTGGTCACTATAGTAACCTGCCCAAAAGGTCTATTTTACAGTTTGTATGAGCTCGGTGTAAAGTACAAACTCTTATACAACACACTGATCATTGTCTTCCTGTAAATGTGTGTGTTCCTACTTGGGTTTATTCATAAGTGTGTCAGCCAACATCTGTAAGCCCAGTCTGTTACAGCCTGCCAAGGCCAATCAAATCCCTTGCTATCAGGTCACATGACCTGCTTAAATGTGTCCGTGGCCAATGACCTCATCTGATCTGCAATGATGTGAAGGGGAGTGAAAGTAGGGCATGCATCCAACACACACACACACACACACACACACAAACGACTGAGCAGGTGTTGGGATAAAAAAACAGAGAGAGAACAGACAAGGAGAGGACAAAAGAAAAGAAAGCAGCAATGAAACAATGCGATTACTGGTGCAGTACATGTAGAGAGATAGAGAGAGAGAGAGAGAGAGAGAATAAAGAGAAGAGAGGATGCAGAGGTAAAGAGATATGTGGTTCGGCTGGATAAATCCACAGAACAGGTAGATAACACACATTCCCTCTGATCTTTTAACAGTGCGATGCAATGACAGCTTAATCTTTGTCTTCAGGTGGATTACCGAGATAACATAGCTTATGATTAATAGGTTAGCTGAGGTTAATTGAATTAATTAGCTGTGAGCCTGCGTGTGAGTTACCTCTCTGTTATCCAGATCAGCTTGTACAAGGGTGCCCTTGAAGCATGGTTCCACGTAGCGCACATAGTCACTGTACTGGAGAGACAAACCAAATCTGATGACCCAATACTAATAATAATAAATAAATAAATAAAAACATAAGAATGATTTTCCTGTTTGCAAAAAACACTGTTTGGGATGCTGCTCTATGACTCTTGGTGCACACCTGGACACTCTGGAGCATATTAGCGTCCCGTCCTGTCTTTCGAACCCCCTCCTCCATTTGAATATAGTATCTTGATTTTTAAACTTAAGCAACAGTCTTTTTTCGGCTGAAAGGAGTGTAGCTTTAAATTCAGTGCAACAAAACAGCTTAAGGGGAGTGGATTTGCAGGAGGCGTGTGATTACACACACAGTAATACCGGGATAAACCGTGCTTATTACACAGATTTGTGGTTGTAGGGTTACACACAGCCAATATCCTGAAAACCCAGATGAATTTTGAAGCTCTGATGTTACTTGGTGTGAGCTAAATGCTGTTGTGTGTGTGTGTGTGTGTGTGTGTCTGTTTTCCTGTGCCTATCTTTGTATCTGTGTGCCTGTGTGTTTGTGTGTTAGGGTGTTAATCTCTGTGTCACGCTCATCAGGACTTAGACACACTGAGACTATAGACTGCTCATTAGTAGATACTTACAGCTATGATGTTAACAAAGTCATTTTCTCCCAGTGTGTCCAGAATTGTATTAATGGTGTGCTTGGCTATCGTCAGCCTGAGTCCCTTCATGCTGCCGCTAACATCCACCACAATGACTACGTCTTTCGGAGAAGTGGCTGCTTGGATGTACCTGAAACAAAGCAGGAAGAATGATTTGGTAACCTCAGACATGAACCCGGTGTGCGTTATTTAACAGCCGTCTAGCAGACAGAGGTTAAGCTTCATCCTTTTATTTGTTCCTCTGCCCTTCCGTTCAGGCTTCCCTTCATCTCTTTAATGTCATCCCCTGATTTTCCAAGCTAATTAACATAAATTAGATTTCCCCTTTAGCAGCAGTGATCGGCTGCTCTCCAGACACACCAGGGCCATCTTGTTCTTTGATTTGCGTCATCCAAGACAACACTGTGTAGGCTCCTGGAAGTTGAATTACTGTAACCGAATGGCAGAATGCATTTTTACAGTATTACACAATAATCCTGGCTTCCTTTTAGTTGCTTCAGTGTTGCCGTGTATAGAAGATTTATTGTTATTGAAAGACATCATAAGGATGTGGTCATATTATCACTATTTAAAAAGTTTAAATATGTCCTGATCTAATGTTGACAAGTAAGACAGCCTCACCAGTTCCTGTTTCTGCAGTCAAATGTGACCACTCCATTTTCATCTGGAATCCACTGAATCCCTGGAGAAACACAGTGAGAGTGTACCGCCACAAACTGCTGCATGGCTGAATGTTTAAATGAACAAATGAATGCTGGGATGGATGGATGGTGACAGATTGTCAAGTGAGGGTCTGATGGATGAGGCAGCGGGTGAGTAAAACAAGCTGTGTCACAAATCCTCTGCTAATTACTCCTCTTCTCTCTCTTCACACACACACACACACACACCATAGGATTTCAGCAGTTAGCTATATTCTCACTTAGACTGAGTCATCACGTTTGACTGACAGGCTCCTGCATCATCAGTTGCTGTGTAAGTACACTGTTTGGCTTGTGTAGCTGAATGTTTACAGCTCTGTTCTGGTCATATTGTCTCAACACCGTGTCATCACTGGAGTAAGTAGAGCTGAAAACACCATCGGTTAAAAACGGCATGCTAAATTGTGTGACGCACCGGGGTACAGCCTGAAAAAGCCGCTGGAGCTGCCAAAGTACTGCCAGGTGAGGGTCGGATCTTTCTGGAAGTTTTCGATGAAAACATCATTCAGGGCCTCAGACATGTAGACTCCATTCAGAATATCTGGATCTGCAAAAAAAATAAAAAGGGAAAAAAATGAATGAAACAGACATTCAGTTATATTATATAGCATGTCTAAGTAAATGAAGGCTTTATATTAGAATTACCTCTATTGTAGACATTCGTAGGAACCTGTATGTTACTTTGTTGTGTGTTAACTGACAGTTTATTGAAATGTTCGTTTTCCTCTAAGGGGAATTCTCCTCCAAGCGGCACTGGATTCCCATCCTGACCCACCGTGTTGATCAACATCGAGTTATAATAGTCAAACTGGGAATGGAAATAAATAAATAACATAGGATAGTTACATGCGTGATTGAAGACATGCTTAAAGCTTCAGTGTGGAACTTTTATCTCCCCCTACTGGCAATAAGAGTAACTACACAAGTGCAAATAACCAAATGGTCTCTTGCTTTATGCTTCATAGGTGACAAACTATGGTGTTACACAAGCAATGCTAACCCAGGTTGGGCAAGACACCACCAAATACAAAAGAGAACTATGATGCAGGTATAAATTAGTTGCTGCTTTTACTGCTTGCGATACTATTGAGGTCAAAAATCACAAGTTGTCACCTACCTCTAGTGTCTCATTGTAGTCGTGGTAATAATCAGCATCCTCCGCTGCTTCTGCTAACCTCTGCAACACAACAGAGCACATTTCTGGTGGCATGCCAGCAGTTTGTCTTGGTTTTGTTTCCCTTAAATGTGTTTTTTTCTTTGACAGAATGTGTTGTTCTCACCTTTACAGTTTTCATCTTCCTCCCAAGCATCTCTTCCATTTCCTCCGCAAACTTTTTCACCAGCTCCTCCCCATTCACCTCCTCCATCTTCACCACACCCTCGATGTCCTTGTATTTCTTCACAACAGACATCATTTCATTGTGTTAGCAACACATTTATGTACATATACATATAGAGGAAGCATCACATGACTAAAGGAAGAAAGAGATGAGCAGAAACAAAGCATCTCTAGCCCACATTGCAGCAAAAGTGAAGCCCCACACAATTTTTTATGACATCAATATTCTACCCAGTTTACTCAGGCAAGAAGCCATAGTCACTTAATGTTCCACAGATAACAAGAAAGCCATTGATTAGACAGGGGTGGGTGATTAATGGCTTCTCAGTACAAGGATTCAACTAATAATAACCACTAGCTAAACACCTACTGGAATATCTCCGTTTTGTTCTACGTTATAGCTCTACTATATTTTGTATAACAGAAACAAATGTGTGTTAGGTCTCTGTGTGTGTGGCAGATGGTGAAAGGGCCTGCTAGGGATTCTACAAGGTAGGTTCCTAATTACTGAAAGACATAATCTGAAATATATGTGAATAAAGTGTGTCATCAGATTGGTCTCTGGGCCATGTGCAGATGTTGTACAGCAAATGTATGCCAGTTCGCAGTGAGAGGTCCAGACTCATTTCAGTTTGACATCATGTCATATGTTCTGTATTTCACCATCTCATGTCTGCTGGGATACAATGATGCATATTAAAGGTAGGGTAGGAGATTTCATTCTGATGCACTTTTTGTTCAAATTAGTGTAACTTCTCTTTACAATCCGATAGCAACCAATTAGTTTGGCAGTTTCGCTTTAAAACGAAGAATATGAATCATCTGTGGAAGATATAAAATGCTAAAAACATCAGCCAATCCTCCGGGTGGACCCTGCGTGGAGTATTGGCTGGTTGTCACTCTCTTCTTGCTCTGCGCGCACCAGAGAGGTTCGTGCATGATGGCCGAAGTCACAGACTGGTTGGGAGGCGTGGCTTCGGGGTAAACTCCGTGAGAAAGGGGCGTGTGTTTACTTCCAAAATCTGGCTGACTCTCACTGAGTTTTCAAAATCTCCTACCCTACCTTTAAAATACAATGATTAAAAAAAATGTTGTTGGTAATGTTTGTGAGCAGCATGTATGTGTGTGTGTGGTTTCTTACTTTCTGCAGAAGTTTGGCTCCAGAGTATCTGGATGATAGAGCTGCTATCTCTTTGCCAAAGGACACAGCCCACTTCTGTACCCTGGACACAGACAAAACACCATCAGTGACAGATGTTTAAACACAGCATGTGTGTAACATTTAAAAAGCACCATATAAAGGCAGAACATTTACTATCTGGCAACCAAACACTGTTAATGATGGATAGTCTATTAGCATTAGCAAAATATTTGTTAACATTATGATCAGCTTTTGTTAGCATGGTCATTCATTTTTCAAAATAAAAGCATACAGCTAACTACAGGAAGACACCAGGAGGCTTTGGACTACGCTAGTCTGACAAAAAGCTTTTACAGGGGCTAGCTAGCTTGCTAGGGTTACTTTTTGGACTGTGATAGTGTTTTCCTAATTGAGGAAGTCTAATTGAGGAAGACTTTAGGTGTCTGCCCCCTCTCAATGTGAGGCGATATCACTATAGCAACCATTCACACAGCAGGTGAACGGCTGAGACCTTCTTTCTCTGTTCAAGATACAGTACATCATAGTTTGTCCCATGAGCCATGTGTATATCGTCTTCTTTGGTGTCCTTCCGTATGCTAAAGGATGTTTATTGACTAGTCAGACTTGATAAAGCTGTGAATTGCATAATGCACATTTTCCCCGTGTTGACCTGAGTGCTTTTCATGCTTAAGGTACAGTTTTTTTTCCAATGCAGGTCATTGATCAAGGATTTTCCACAACCACAGCGAGGATGTGAATCCTCCAATTTTAAGAAATCCACTTATACCTTTCTTAAAAAAACAAGGTCAAGTAGGAACTGAAGGTGACCATGAATGTTCTACACAGCCAATCATGTTAAGAGGTAACCCCGCATTCAACAATAACAGATTAATGCAGATTACTGTGAAGGTGACAGTAAAAGCTGCCAGTCTTCTGGGTCAAGAGGTTATTCTGTGCTTAATAACACGCTGTAATTCTGCAAATCCTCAGTGTGAATAGAGATGAAGTAAAGGTAATAAAGAGTGGACAGGATGTGACAGATGGCTCAACCAATGGGGAGTCAGCCAGCTTGCTGCTAGTTAGCCTGCCTCAGTGGCAAGAACTGGCCAGTCATATGTTGACTTGTTGATATGATGATTGTAAAATGTAGAATGAAAGTGTGTCCATTCTGAAATGTGAGGATTGGCCGTGTAGAAGAGCAAATGGGGAAGATTCGGAAGAAGTTAGTATTTATCCATCATTTATGTAGACGTAGGTGAATTACATAGTTTATGTGTAACACTGCATCCCTTTTCCCTCAGTGCAGCGTTGCCTCAGAGGCTAAAGGCTTGACCTTCCTAGCCTGAAATGTTCTGGTCATGGCACTGTTAACTTACAGGGCCATAGGGGCCATGCTGCCAAATCTTCCCCCAGCAGAGTGAAGCATTTTGGGCTCAGTGACCTGTGTCGGCCTGCTGAACTCTGCTGTCCCTGAGCTTTAATCGTACTCAGTCACACAAGCCTGCCTACTCACAGCACACGCACACTCTCTGAGCCGCACAAGCACCGACACACTCATAACATCCTGAAACTACATAACCCAAATTATAATGCTAAAACCACATGCAGCCCCACACACACACACTCGCCAACACACAATGGATAAGGGCTGTGGTGGACTGACAGCAGTGTATCGATCTGTTAGTGTTTTTAGTCAGCAGGATGGCTGAAAACTGTTCAGGCAAAAGAGCTTTGTCTGGCTTTTGAAGAAAACAAACACAGATTTTCACTCCCAAAAGAAATATCCATGTGAAAAAAACAACCACTTATCTTACAAAGTCAACACTGGTGTGAAAAACTCATTAGTGAGTTACACTCCCTTGCATGAAAGCCGTCTAAAATAAGTGCCTTAGATAAGTGATGAGTGCCCATAAGCCACCTAACCAAACAGCAACTGGAAACACAATTATAATCACAGAGAGGAAAAATAAAGAAACTTTACATATAGGAAACATACATGTTTTATTATTGAACCAAATATTACATCAGCACATTTGGGTGTGTCTGCAGAGAGGCTGTAGGATAGTTTGGCAGTTAGCGACACACCACAGGTGCCCAGATGGCCCATATGTATCTATGAGGAGTAATCCACTAAATTAGAAGGAACACTATTGACTCATCCATCTGACATATGGCTTTAAGAAGTGTGTAGACATGCCAGGGCGCACACACAGAAATGACCTCATACAAGATCACTGTGATTGTCGTTGATCATCTACCATGTGTGGATATTAGCCCTGAATGGACGCCCATTTTGTCTTATTTTGGGTGAGTATACAGTCATAATATTGGTACTATATGAAATGAATGCAGCCTTATTTTACTAACACAGCACATTATTAGAATGCGACCTTATGTCACTGTCAGCATTGTAATGCAGCTGCACTCACGTTTCTGGTGGGATCTTCATCTGTCCATCGACCATCAGGCACAGAGAGCTGGAGAGGATAATCCACATCAGCATCATCAGCCTCCCTCTGTTTGGCCCACTTTTGTTCAATTTAATGGCATTCCCGGCATTTCCCAGACCCCAGCGGTTCATCCCTGCAGCTGCTGCGATCTGCATCAGTCCTGCAATTGTTGCACACTGTGCTCCAAAAGGAAAAAACAGTGAAATTAGAAGTGCTCAGGGATGCACTTTTTACACCTTTAGCACCAAGACAGAGGCAAGACAGTCTGAATAGGAACATGGAAGATCATAAACCCCCTGAAACCTCACTCAGGAACTTCTTAACCAGCATTCAGGGGACTTAAATGTAGTCATGAAAGCAGAGTAAGAAATGCATGTTACTTTATATACATACAGTTTAGGTGTCAGTTGTGGTACATTACTGAGTGTGAGGTTTGTGTTAATGCTGTGTTTCCAGTAAAAAAAAATGCAGCACCACATTGACTTATCACTTCACAAACATTTGTCAACGTGCTTATCCATCAGATAAACACTTACATGGATGGCTTGCAAAATGTAGTGTGGACATATTAGCTGTGTCCACAAGTACTCTCAGGTCACCAAGGTCTGGGAGGCCACTGATACCCGCAAATTTGTTGTCTAGCTACAAGGCTTATGCATTAAAATTAACACCAGAGAGAGCCTGTGCAAACATGACAATCATTAAGTGTGCACCAGTCCAGAATATACAGGTTTTTGCCCCCCCCCCCCACCTCCTGAGATAAATGTGCTAACATGTGTCTGCTGTTTTAGCTCACATTGACCTCCTAGATCTTGGATAACAGCTTGGTATGGCAGAGAAACAGGAAAAATAGCAATGTTAAGCTAGACATACTCTAAATTTCAGGTAAAACAATATATAAAGCTCCTTAAAAATAAGGGGAGAGAAGGTTGTCATCCTATTTTGTGCCACAAGACTTTGCACAGAAGCTAAAGCAAGCACAAAAATAAACATACAGAACTTGCTAACACACCGGTGTCAAGCAAAGCAGGTTATGTGCGTAATTACAATGTATTTTGTGATTTAAAAGAAGCAAGGAGTTTACAACTATTCCCCAATCCAGACATAATGGAAATGGAACAGAAGATTACTCACTTTGTTATGTTGTCAAAGCTTTAAAGTGGCATGTGAGTCTAAAACCAAAGATCAAATGTAAGCAGTACAGAGTAAAAAAAGTCTGACTGATGATTTGATGTCAGCTGAGCTGTTTATCTAGGCGCACAAAAGAGTCTAGAAAGCTTTTGTCCCCAGTGTCAAAGGTCACTTCTGTGCACAGGGTGTCACAACCAGGTCTCGCCATGCTCCTGCACCTTTCACTCCAAGGCTCTGAGTCTGATTCCTGGTCCTCCCATCATCCACTGCTCTCGTCCATGCTTCCTCGCTTAGAAAACCGGGAAACAAGAAAAACAACTTGGGACGTCCTGGTTAACATCCCACGACTTCAGCTGTCAGCGGCGTGTGATATTCCCAAACCAGACACACATATTCCCAAAAGAAATCCTGCTGGATTTCCTTCCTGCTGACCTCGTGCATCCACAGACGAATACCGGATGGAGAGTAACACTGATGGATGGATTGATGGATGCTTGGACTTCCCCCTCTCTCTCTCTCTCTCTCTCTCTCTCTCTCCAGAGTATCTCTTCCTCCTCTCCAGCACCAGTTTATACCATAATCCAGGCAGGATTAAACCCCTCCTCCCTCCTCTGCTCTCCATGCATCTCGTTCTCTCTCGTATGCGCACATTAACACAATCTCGCTCTCTCTTGCCTTTATCTTCTCTCTAACACTCTTTGACCTACTGTCTTTCTAGTTTTGCTTTATTTTCTAGTTGTCTCCCTTAATCTTTTGCATCTCACCTATTTTTTCCCTCTAGTTATACATTTTCCCTTATGGGTAATCTCTCACTCTGTCCCTTTTTTTCTGGGAACAACAGTAGGTGGTGGAATAGGTGGCAGGATTAAGGGAATAGGGGAACGAGATAAGAAGGAGGAATAAATGAAAATGGGATGATGAGAGGAGCGAAGGAGAGAGTCCCAATGTGAGTCGTGATTTGTGGAGGACTTCACTGACTTCACTTCATAGTATAAACACACTGAGACATCTAGTGGACTCTCATTGCCTCACACACACACACACACACGTATAGACACACACACAACTGAAAAGGTATCAGCACTGTAAAGGTTCCCCATAAATCAAGTTTCTCCTTCTTTGCTAATGTATCACCTGAATTTTAGACAAATCAGTAGAACGTTAACCTCACTAAAGATCTGTGTGTGTTTCAGCAACACATTTTGGCAAACAAATCTGGCACAAACAGTCAAGCTACATATTTTAATGTAACGCTAAATATGTGTTTCATCTCATTTTTGTAAAGTAAAATATAAAATTGTATGCAAATATTACTTTTAATACATTCACCAAAACTAGTTAACATTCATCCATCCACACAATAAAACTCAAATCAAAACTTGAATATTTAAACATCTTTAAAGCTTCCTGTAAAAACAAAAGGCTCTACAGTCTCATCACTGTCGGGACAAAGGACCTCTGGTAGCGTTTCTTTTTGCACTTTTTACTTTTGCCAGCCTCTGATTTTTTACATTCTGCTGAACTGAACTGAACTCAGTCACACTTTTACTGATAATAGATACATAAGTGATGTTTACTGTCTGATCTTTATTGCTCAGTGTAAAACACGTATGAGAGCCACTGCAGAGACATGATGGGCTGTCTGCTGCTGGGACCATTAAGCCTCATTAAACTAAACACAGTATGCAGCAGAAGGTAAATACAGATAACAGGCACAGATAGAACAAACTACCATGCTCATGCAAACAAGCAGGAAAACATCTGCTCCTGCTGTTAGGAAAATGTAATAAAACAAGAAATGAACACTGCAGTGATTGATACAGTGTGACGTGTGCCCACACAGACAAACATGTACATGCTACATATGTACATCCAAATGCACCAGCCGTGTGTAACAGCTGTGGGACTCCTCCCCCACTGACCCAGATCACTCATGGTTGGGATGAACTTCCCCCCGATTCATCAAGTTCAGTGCCAATTTTTCATCAGAACAGACAACTTGTACAAAACAGGTGGCTAAAAAGCTAATTTATACACACATGTGAGTTTTATTCATTTAATTGCTATATATTATATGGAATTATTTATTTACAAAAAAGAAGAGAAGGTTTTTAACTCAAAGGAACCAAAATGTCAACAATAAGACACAAAATAGTGACATCTGCTGTTCCAAATGTCAACTAGGCTGCATTTGGAAAAACGACAGATTGAAACTGGCTGTTTTAATCCAAATTAATCTGAATTGTTCTTACCTACCTGCGCAATACCTTTTTACAACAAAATATGGTCAGCTATGTTCACCCCAAATTGTCATGTAATGTATTATTTGAAAATTTTTAAGGAATGATTATGATTGTTTGGATCTTAGCTCACTTTTTCATATTAGTTGAAATGTTTTTCACTGTACATACATATAAATGAAAATAATACTAACAGAATAAAAACATTCAGTGATTCACAAGCCGACATTTCTAAAGAAAATACTGAATGTTTGTACTCACCTATGTCTCTGCACATCAGTGATGGTCCCAACTTGTGTTAGATGAGCTTCACTGAGATTGAAAAAGTGGAGGCAACTTTCAAAAGCTATAAAACACACAAAATGTTTCCTCAGATTAACTCTTCGGACATAAAAGTAAAACCAGAGAAATGTGAACGGCCGCACAGCAGCTTCCTTCAGAAGACAGAGAAGTGGTTCAGAGTCACTGTACAAACTGAAGACACCGCCTCTCTGGGAAAGACACACACACACACACATCATAGAGTCATTGATTACTCTAAGCCAGGTCTAATAGTCAGCCCTTACTTTTAGCTCCATCAGCTAAACCAATGGTCTGGAACCTCCCAGCCTCGGAGGAAAGAATGAGTGTGTGTGTGTTTGTGTGTCACTCCTGAAAGAAGATAAAAATCAAAACGCTTAACATTGATATTGATATATACATTGATAATAGCACACCATAATGATATTTTCAATTGTTCTTTTTATTTATTACATAAATCTTGCTAATTAGGCCTTGGATTGTGTGACTGTAAATGTTGATGCTGACTGTATAAGTTTTGGTGGCAGAGGGGAAACAGGAAGGAAGAGGAGAGGCAGCGAAATTTCCCCCTTTAAAACAAAACAAAATATTTTTAACCACCGCTTTTGGGTTCCTACCTAATAAACGTCTGATTTATTATGTACATGTGTAGCACAGAGACACTGTGAACAATGACTAATAAGTAACATACAGATCAAATCTATGCATGGTGGCAGGAGGAACAGTGTTCTGGGTTTGGTCCATATCAGTACAGTTCTGAACTTCATGACAAATCAAGGTGATTTTGATCATATTCACTTGTGGACATGATACCTTTAAAAACTTTGAGGGAACTTCACAAGCTCTGTTTAGAAGCTTGACGTCTACACTGTGTAATAGATCTAGGGTTTCACACTGAGCTGGTTTTGTGTTAAGGTGAGATCTTTTCTGTGTTTCACAGCCTCCTGTTCAGTCAAATGAACACCAGCATGTCAGCAGCCTTGCTGTACTGTGTGTTTAGTTAGGCGTGACGACAGAGGCAGCCGTTATAATATTGGAAAAACTAACATCATATAAAGACTGCTGGAGTTAATTGGCCGAGGTCGTTCAGTTCTGCTGTAGAAACAGCTGATTAATCGCTGTAGACATTATGTTGCACTATTGATTGTGGTAAAAGGAGGCAATGAAGTGACATTAAAGAAATAATGAGTGGACCTTCAGTGTGATTAGTTGCATCCATCATGAGTAATAACAAGGCACTCAACCACGCAAATTCATATGAGGACAGGACAAAAGTGAGAGGCCATTTTATTACATTTAATTTCTCATTAAAATATATTCCAGTTCAAGTAACAGTTAAACATTCCAGACGAAAAAAATTAAACATTTCAATGTATTGTTTTACATTTTGTTTTACAAAAAAAAATTATGGTTGAATTAAAAATCATAAAAACAGCATCTTGCAAAATGTTTACTTATATATTGGCTGTACCGCTAACTGTAGCGTGCTGCTTACTGGTACAACAAGAATTAAAACTGTTCTTCTTTAGTACAAAAATAGGTTATATATGTATTTTTTTGCTGAATCGCATTTACTTTTTTTTTGCTGCTGCTGCTTTTGTCTGGTAGCTACTGTATGTACAGACTGACTATATACAAGTTTAGCACAAAAGCTAAACACCAACTACAAACCCTGACAGAATGAAGCATTTTTACCAAAAGCAACTTTTTGTTGTACAAACAAAAACAATAATAAATGAGAAATGACATTTTGTACAGTACATGTAATTTGAAGTTTTATTTTTTTATGTTAACTTCTATCTTAGGTTACAAAGGTGTATGAGGGCCAATCAAAGGTGGTAGTATTAAAATATATCCTGAGATTACAAAATACATTTTTAAGAAAGATTGGAGTGTTGTCTGACATGACTCTGTCATGTTTATTTTTCTTATTGTTTATACATGCAACAGCCACAATATGCATGAGAATTCAGAGTAATTATTATTATTGGATATTGTTGGATTTTTGTTGATTCCTTGATGTGTATATTTGTTCTGTTTATGTCCCTTTCTTTTATTTATTTGACATAAAACATCTCTGCAGGCTGATTTGTTTGCCGTAAAGAATTCAAAATTCATTAGTTTTTAATGTTAACAAAACTGAAACGAAACATAATTTAAGTCTGTTTAACTTAAAACTTTGTAAAAACACAGATCTCTAAACTAGCTCTCTGTGAGGTAGCTTCCTTGTTTTTTTTTTTCAAGCTGCATTAAAACCATGACATTTTGTGTCTTCATAATAGTGGTAAGTTTTAGGAGTCTATTAGGAGTAGCTTTATTAAGCAGGAAGACTAGTAAATCCCAAGAGGCTGGCTGGTGCTGATTGTGATGATGCACAAAAATTAACTAAAACAAACTAAAGTAAATTATTGCTACACTTTGTGAAAAGAAATAGTGCTGGTTACTTTTACAAATTTGAACATTTTGATGGTGCAGCATGTCTCGTTTTCACTGAGAGGGGACCAAAATGCTGTTGCTACATTTTTTCCTTTTAAATCCAGGTGAGGTCAAGACTGTACATTTATGTCATGTGTCTGTTTTTTTTGGAAGAGTGTGCAATTTTCTCACGTGAACCACATGGATTAATTTTTTTTTTTGCTTGGTTTGGAAGTGAAAATCAGGCAGACTGACAATAGAGTACAGCAGTGATACAGAGCCTGTGGTACATCCAATAGATGTAAGAATTAGCCTTCAGACTGGGTGTGAGGGTGTGAAGAGTCATCAGTACTTGCTGCTGGCACTGTGCGTAAAACGGCTGATGTAAGCTTCATAGATGGAGTCCAAGAACGAGCCATCAGTCTGAAACACACAGAACAGGCAACTTCATACTGCATGCTTGTGTAGAATTGAATGGACTTGTAATGACACTTCTAAGTATTATATTTACCTGAATCAGATGCAGCAGGGTGGCTTGAAGCTGGCTTTTAGACAGAACTCTGATCTCCTCCTGCAGCACAGGTCTGGGGAGGGTTGAGAGGGAAGGACAGCTCTCCTGAGCAACCACTGGCAACATGGTGCTAGACTTTGTCTGAGAGAACATACTGGGTGAAAGAAGCAGAGTGGGAGCTACTGTGGCTGGTATCCGCTGGGGAGAGATGACCTGTACAGACACGGACAGATGTTGGTAGTGTTTTACAATTAGTTTATGTCAGAAAATGTTAAACCTGTTAACCATGCCTCACCTGTAATTGTAGTGCCGCTTTTTGACCTGCAGTAGGTGGGGTCGGGTTTGGGACAACCCCCAAAGCTACACCTTGATTTTGGGTGGGCCCCAGGAATCGAGGGGCCAGTGAAGGACAGAGTCTAGCTGCATTGTGAGAAGAAGCCTGGTTTTGTTCCTGCTGGACCAACTGGAGCTTTTGGAGGAGCTCATGAGGTGACACTACACCTGGCATCTGGGAAGACAGACCTGACAGAGAGCACAAGGGACACATTAAAACACCTTTTAGGTAAAGTCTTTTTTTTTGCGCAACACAAAATTCAGTTGCTAAGCATTATTTTTAGGATCACTGATATTTTACCTTGTGAGGGTCGAATGACTTGGTCACTGGTCACCTGAGATGACAACTGCTGGCTTTGTTGTGCTTGAGCATGGGAACATAACACTGCATCTGCTAATACAGGCTGGGAGGAGGGATGAGGGTTCTGCTGCATAGGAAGAGGAGGCTGGGGGCAGCAGGTGGGCTGGGTTTGGAAGAGTCTCTGGATTGGGTCGGGTTGCTGCTGATGGTGGTGATGACGGTGGAGCTGCTGCTGCTGATGATAGAGATGGTGATGGTGGTGGTGTTGGTGATGTTCCAGCGGTACGCCGTTGTCACACAGCCGGTTCTCAGGAGACTCAGACAGGGTCTGAAGCACTCCTCCAACACCAGCAACACCTCTCTGTCCCTGCATGAGTTTGGCGATAGCTGGACAATGCTGTGGTTGGTTTGGCTGGTGCTGCTGCTGCTGATGAGCAGTAGTCGGACTAGGCAGCAAGCCTGCAACTGCCTTCGCATGATTTTCCCCAATTATGGCCCTGATAGCTCCATCTGAAATCCCAGTGATGGGAGCGCTCTCTCCGTTAGCTGCCACGCTTCTGCCAGAGTTCACTGCATTATCATAGGTGAGTGTGCGGGCGACAGGTGGGCGAGCCATTTTACCAGACACAGAAGGGTCAGATTTTGGTGATAGGTGATGATGATTTTGAGAACCAAAGAGAGTAGCCAAAGAAAGAGACTTGGGTTCAGCCGCTTCACTGTCCTGGATCACACACAACAGGATAAGAGGTAATGAGAATCAGGCATGAGTAGAAAAGAGAACTAAATGAGACACCACAGGTTTTTATCCACTCAGACAGGAACTGGATGTTTTACCTGAGTGCTCGGTTTTACAGGTATTGGTTTGATCAAATTGGGATTTCCACACAAAACACTGCTGCCACCTATCTCCTTTGGCTCTGACGTGCACTTCTCCTGAAGGAGAAAATCAGAACAAAAGTTGACAAAACCAGACAAATAAAGCAGTAATATAAGAATGGATCTGTGGCGTGTCCATACCTTGTCATATTCTGTGCGCGCTTTACTTAACATCTGGATGATGTCCACTGTCTTTGAATCGTTTCCTACTTCATCCCCACCAGAACCAAACATGCTCACTACTGCTTCTCCTGGGGATAACCAACCACCCTGAGACTGAGCCAGGACCTGCTCTTGCTGGGTTAGACTGCACACAGAAAGCGATGACAAGCATTAAAACTTAAAAACAACACCTAAACACAACATATGATCTTACTCACATCTTCATCCTCTGGGCAATTCGTTGACAATCCTCCTTGTCATAGAACCAAATCCCGTGGATAACCACTGTGGGGAGGAGAAAGGATGTAAGAGGCACACAGAATGACAGATCTGAACTTTTAAACAATAATCCAACAAAATGTCATGTCAATGATTCGGTCAATGCTGAGAAATCCAGTTAGCGTGTTCCGTTCTGGGATTATTAGCCATTAAGGTCAGGAGACACAAAATGATCACGTTGACCTACCATACCCTTACAATCAAATGAAAGCAGAGACATGCTGTAGCACCGTTTTGCCGCTATGACCACAGGACAGATTTGTAAACCGTTTATTATTAGCACTGCTATGACCAAAGCCAGGGTTTGAAATGACTCATTTCCCAGCCAAGCTAATGGGAACAGCCATTATAGCAATGCCATTATACAGTGAAACATGAGCCTCGAGAGTCTCATTAACTACGCAAACATGGTCAGCAAGGCAGGAAAATCACTAATGCAGTTTTGCCAAAGGGTTACAGGGCAGTATGTGAGTTGCAATACATTACACAGTGAGTAGTAACTTTACTATTTTCAGGCATACTGAAAAAAAGCACTGTAGCCCAATTATAATATTCCAAGGATAGATTAACCAGAAAAAACTGAAGCATTAAGAAACAAAAATAGTCTTTCGTTTACAAACATTTACGACCAGGGGTAATAAAAAATATCTGTGGCATGAACACATTCTCATGAGATGTTTAACTGGGAAATTAGAAGTAAAATCAATAATTGTGGGGAGCCGATTCATATTCATATCAATAAAATAATCACATTCTAATGAGAAACATCTACTTTAACTTGAAAATTGTAATGTTTTAATGCAAAACTTTGTCACTACAATAAAAATATATGCTGCAATATGAGGATTCCACTGTGGCAGATCTTCTTTAACAGTGAAGTTTAATTACTCAGAGTTGAAAATGCAAAATGCAGCATTGACACAGTCGCATCTAGGACAGCAGGACATCATCTGACACTACAGGACAAGCACTCTCTAAAGGGAATCTTGGGAAAAGATAATCCCAAAAACAAAAAAAAAACAAAAATGAGCACAGGGTTGAAGACATGACAAAATAAAAGAAGGAGAGAGGTGGAAAAGCAAGAACAAACAGAGAGGAAGAGAGGAACACACTATGTAGTGGACAGCATTGCCAAGTAGTCACAACACACATTCCCACAGACAGAAGGGCACACAAATACACACATATGTGGTTACAACTGTGGTTGGGCAAGCCACAGAGGTCACTAAGGATGGGGGGAACAGACAGGCAGGGAGAGGCAGAGACACATACACACAGAGTTCAGACGAGCCTGGGAAAATCAGCCCAGTACCAAAAAAGTAACTACAGTGGGAGAGCGTCTGGTGGAGCCAGAGCCACTTAGTGTTCACTGGAGATGAGACTGTTTGACAGCGACAGAGAGAGACACAGACAGTTATAATCAGACAGCTGAAAAAAAATGAGAATGAAGTGAGGTGTGGGACAGAGGGGATTATCACAGGAGAAACAGCACAGAGCTTTGTCAATGAATGAAAAATTTTCAAGTGACAGAGAGACAAGACCAGCCCTGCTGTGGGTAGAAAAAAAATAAACAAGAATAAGACAAGAGATGTGCAAGGTGTCCTAACTGTTGACCTACATAAGGATTCTATTTTAATGCAATACAAAAGAGAGAGAGACTGACAAAGAGAGAGAGGGCGGGAAGGGGACTACAACCAGGAGCACCAACAAGAAAAGTGGCTGTGGTCACAAGGTCAATATATCAGAGAGTTGGAGAGAGGGGGAGAAGAGAGAGGGAGCTCCAGGCTGGACACTGAAAGAGAGAGGCAGAGGAATATTTGCCACATAAACTTAACTGGGAACTCCACTGAACTGCCATAAAAAGGAAGATAACTTCATCAGGACACCAGCTTAAGACAGCTACCAGGACTTCAAAACCAAGAGGGGCACACTCAAGAAAGACTTTTCTTTTCACTTTGAACAAAGCAAACCTCTGTCATCACCAATGATGATCCACTGATGGGTCACCAGTGAGCACTGGCACTAAGGTTTGCTGCGATTTCAATGTGATTTGACAATGCAGTAAAACTGTAGTTAGCTGTGCGCCAAAGCTCACCTCTGGGACTACTGCTGCTTTATACTTTGTCAGACTTTACTACAACTAGACATGTAGACATATTTACAAGCAAGAAGAACGATTAGGTGCTTTAACTGAGGTATGTGGTCACCTCTGTCGACAGTCATGAGGACCAGACTTGAATTAGCCTGTATTTAGTTTCTTGTCAGTAGTAAGAGCTCTTAGTGAAGCACATCCTCCTTAGCATTTTTGTTCAATGAGTAGAACCGCTGTTTGTAGGAATGGAATTTGTGACATTGCAGAAGGAGTAAACACTCAGATTTACAGCTTCAGAAGACATTATCGCATCTTTAAACACTTCTTCTGAGGCTAAACTGCAGGTACGTTCAAATTGCTCTTTGACGACGGGAGCCCGGTTATAAAGAGGCTTTGTCAACCTGTCATATCACCTTTGAGAACATTTTTCCGGATAAGGAATTACAGGAGCTACAATTTTAAAGTAAATTCTCAAGTTGTGGAGAGACTGAAAGAGGCAATCAGTAGCACGCTGTGAGACTACTGAGAGACCATGCTGAGAGGCCTGTTTCACAGAAAACCTAAACATGAGCGGCTGGAGGAGGAACCTGAAGTCAGATTTAAAGGCTTGCTGGTTTCAGAGAGAGACCTGGGATATACATATGTCCGACCAGGAGGTAAGACTCTGAATTTATTTTATATGCAGAAGACGGTAGGCTTTCAATCAAGTGAAGTCCTACTGTTGACCACATCTAGGAATCTGTAATATGTGGGCCTGACACAACACGTACGCACAGATCCACACATAGTAGATGGTGCTGATCCAAAATCTGAAACTGAACTACAAAAAAATAAAAATAAATAAAATAAGAACGCTGGAAACAGTGACTTTAATTTTGACCTTCCAAAGCCATTAATCAAGGCACTAACACTACCAAGGTGACACTCATGTAGCAACTGAGACATGATTGTAGGTGTTTCCAGAAATGAACGCTCCTATTAGGAATAAACCTTGACAAGCTCAGGCTAAACTTCTCTCCCCTGAATCTTTTCCTCTTCTGTTGTGTATCTCCATTGTTTATTTTTAGCCTGGGGTGCCACTTTGTGCCAACTGCCATTCCAGGAAGTTACGGCAGCACTGAGAGCTGCATGTTTGTGTAATGATAAGATTCCACGACCCCTCCACACAAGAGGTCAAACTGCAGTGGGACCAGAAGCATTACCAACAGCTTACACACTACAGACTGTGACTGTTTCCTTTGTTGTATGCATAGTCACTAATGTTTTTCTAGATACATCTGGCACAACCATGTCACATTTGTACACACTAAAAATTCATTCTGCATGCCTCCTTTTATGGGGGTTTTATTATAAATCTTTAATCAGAGTAATCAGCTGGAGCCACTATTAGGTTAAACCATTAGGGCTGCTATGTATGTGCCCACTCTTTAACTCCCATATTTCCTCTTTATCAGAGAAAACAGTCATTAAGTGTGCTGTGATTACTGGTTTTATCTGTTTTTTAAATAACTTTCCTTTCCAGGAAAAGTAAGTGAACTTCCCACTTGAAATTTATTCTCCATTACTAATGCTCTGACCACAGGCCAGTACTCTTACAAATCCTCTTTAACGCATCCTTGTGTAAAGAGGTCACTGAGGAAAGTTTATGTCACACACTTTATTTCTCTTGAGCTGTCGTGATGTTTAATAATGGGTTAGTGTCAGCAAGACAAATGGGGTACTACAAGAAGGGGATCAAAGCAGCCACCAGTATCTAAACACAGCATCCCACCTGCCTTTTACTGAGCCTGATGGAGAGTGTGAGACTAAGACAGCAAGAAAGCAAGGGATGTCTGTGTGTGAGTGTGTGTCAGTGACATGCATGTGTGTTTAGATTATCAGTCCCAGCTGTGGTGTATCTAATCTCTGCTGGCTGGTTTTGTAGTGCTGTCAGGCTCTTGTCCCACAGGCATACTCAATGTGTGGGTGTCCAAGAGCCATATGTAGGTCTCAGAGAGAGCCAGGCTGATAAAATTCACCAGAATACATCTGTTTAGTACCTTATAAGGGCTACTGGGTCTTGCACCTTAACTGCATAGCATACAATTCGGTCACCCTTGCTTTCTTATGTACATAAACTGCTATTTGATCTCAGTGAATAGCTATATAGCATAAGCTTACACTCAGGACTCATACCATTAAATGCACAAAAACAATAGTGTGATGGACAATCTCCCAGTTTAATCTCTTGGCTGCATGCTGCTTTCTGACTCTTTTCAGTTGTGACAGAATGATTTTATTAGAGAGTTATGGGAAAGATAATGTATCAAAGAGATTGCAGAGTGAGAGAGGTGCAGAGAGAAACCACTAGCATAATACCAGCAAAACTGAGCTGATGACAGGTATTTATAGGAGTTAGGGAAAAAATGTGTTGCAAAAAAGTTATAAATGGACAGGAAATCAGAGACGTGCGTGTCCTTACATCGTGCATTGCGGTAAAGCAGGAAAGGGTCTTGGAGCTGGAAGTCCAGGTCTTTGGTGATTGGCTCTGTCAGATTCTCCATGCTGAGTCTGTTCATTATGGTGAAACCATGCCTGGGAGATGCCAGTCTAAAATTCAGAAAAGAGAGAGGTAAGGTGTATTTCATTTACAAAATATTAAGAGCACAAGTGTACAGAAAAGGATCTATGATATGTGATTTTTACCTTGTATAGACAAAAAGTGTGCCTTCCACTTCAGTCTTTTCCTGAAAAAACAAACAAGTAAGTAGGCAGAACTTGTAAATCTCATCTCCCTCGATGTTATTTTATGTTTTATCACAGACTACCTGAATGATAATCCTGGCTAAATTCGAAAAATCATAATGTAACGACACAGTATTGCTCTGTCTTGTTTATACCGAAGAAAGCAGTAGTCACATAACATTTTGTATTACTATTGTTACTCAAATAACAATTTACGTTTAAACCTTTGTTTTATTGTCACATAAATCCGGTATGCAGTACTACTCTATAAAGCTTGGTTAATACTTATTTCAAAGCGCGCCCAGCAGAGAGTAGCAAAGCTAAGCTACATTAGCACATGATACCTTTCACCAAACTTAACACTCACCCACTCATTTGCCCTGTTGTTGTAAGTATACAGGGCGACTTGGCTGGCCACGTCCACAATATTGTTAATGTAAGGGTCTTGTCGCTTCAAAGCAGCCAGGCTAATGTCCAGTCCTTTGGCAATCAGGCAGCTGCTGCTACCTGCAGAAGTGGCTGTCATTGTTCCTTATGGAAAAGTTAGCTTGCTAACTAGCTTCGGCGGCTATCGCCTCACAAGAACACGAGAAGAAACCCAAATCAGCGTTAATGTAAGAGGATATTAAGTCGGTCGTTACACTATGGCTTGTTGTGCAAAATATTAACTATAAATTTTAAAAACAAAATAGTTTTCGAGCTCTAACTGTCATAAGTGAGTTTGAAAACGTCCATGTTAACCAGAGAAATTGTAAACAACTTAGGCATTAGTAGTTGCACGACAGGCGAAGCGATTAGTCCTATAAGTCAACCTGGAAAAATCGATTAAGATGGTCTACCGCCAACTGCAATGATTTCTGGTGTAATGTTATTCATAGGGTTACTGATAACACCAAGAGGAACATGTTTCTGTTAAATAATATATGAATAAATAAATAAATGAGTCCTGATTGTTGACTGTAGCCTACGTGCATTAAAAAGGAAACAGTGTGTGTGTGTGTGTGTGTGTGAGATAAAGGTTGCCGTGCACATTGTCATTCTTGGGATGTTGCTTGACTCTATTTTAACTGTGTATTTGAGTCACATCTCTCAATATAAGTAAGCAGCTGATGTTTTTCTTTTGTCAGTCTTGTCAGTAGCTTTTTATGACCAGCTACCAGTAACATAACACTGGCGCTGAGTGATGGGTTACATCCACAGTTGCATTTCCCATCAAATGCACTAGGGGGCATTATAGGGATAGATAAAAACCCTGCCATCCCTCGTACCAGTTTTTAAAGAATACAATAAATGAGTGTAAGTCCCTTACACCACTCCTAGAACGACATATAAATTTACTTGTATTTTTAAGAAAGTTATGGCACTAAAGTCTATAATGTCAAATACAATCACAGTCTCATTTCTCTCTTTATTTATTCTCAACGCTGTCCTTTTTCCTAGCTAATCCCATTGATTTTTGTTTAGTCAAATATTTTATTTAAAAAGTAGGATAATTTTCAACACATTATCCTTAAGTTCATTGCAACCATAAAAAGGAATGTCACATATTTGCTTGCACAACAATATACAGCGTTCTAGCAGAAATGAGACGCATCCTTCCTGAAATGAATACTCAAGGACAGAACAGTAACTGATATAGAGGAAGACGACTTTCAGCACGGCAAGTTCTTGAAATCTGCATCAGCATAACAGACAATATCAGATGGAGTACCTGATAATGAATCTCCATATTTAGTTTAACATATCCTTTTCTGTTTCAAGGGTACTTGAGTTGGCATAGCAACCACTTCAAGTAAACATGTAGATGATTGAGAAATAAAGATGCTTATAAGTACGGAAAGCCTTTCCTTTGATGTACTAAATCAGGGACTGTACCGGGTCATGTCTATCTCTTCTTTAACACAGATTCTTGTGACAGGTGGTGTGCATGTGTTCATTTGTCAGGGTGGTAGATATCTGCAAATTATGACGCTAATGTGTTATCCATGGATGGGTCAATATAATCAATAACTTCAGTCCACATTGAGTGCTGGTCTTTGATTGGAGGGGAGGGGTCAACGATGCGGCTGATTGGATCACAGGTTGGAAGGATAAAGGGCTTTGGCCAGTAGGCCTCGTGCTGTAATTTAACACATTCATGTGGTCTTTGCCCCTTAATGGTGATGGATAGCTTGCCCGGAGTCTTCAATATGGGTCTGTCATCAGTCCTGGCCCCAAATGGAGTCCCTTTGTTCCTCATCTGGATCCACATCTGACTTTAACTTTATATATACAGTCTGAAACACATCAGGCAAGGTTAATTTTATCCCAGTTTTTGTGTCCCCTTGTTGTGGCAAAATAATACATTATAAGATGCACTTTTTCTCACATATTTGAATGGAAATGTATAAAATATTTGAATCCATTAGATCTTATTTTCCAGTTGAGGATCGCAATAAATTATTAAATGAATAAATTGTGCAGCTGGATGAATCCTGATGGGATTCCCCCTTTGTTGGGTTCCCACATAGAGAATACCAGCATTGAAATGTTTCTCTGTACAGATATTCTCAGAGTCCAACTGTGCTTTGGAGTCACACACATACAAAAGGGTCTGGAACTACAAATATAGGCTGGTCATAAATAGAACTGATATTCCATTTGCAGGCTGCAAATAAGGACATTTGTGTATGTGTGTGTGTGTGTCCCCTGGGCAGAAGTGTCTGTTCCCACGACCTGCCCCTTCATCCGATCTTCCTTCTCCCAGTCTTTCCCTTCCGTCTATCTTCCGCTCACTGGCCAGCATAATCAAACAGAGGCCAGTTTGGCAAGAAAAGTGAGGGGAGGTTCAGGCCGCTTACTGCCCATCTGTCTCACAACCATCAGTCACTCAGCTGCAGCAGTGGAAAGTGCTTTAGTTAACTTCTGCTGGGAGGAACTTATATTTATCTGACAGACTTGAGCTTTATATTTACATAGCATCACGTTACATAACATGCGAGCTTGTATAAATACAGTACATCATAGAAAAACTGAAGTAGTCTCTAGTATTCTCTCTACAAATATTGTCTAGCAGTGGTGGCAGAAATATTCAGATCTGTTAAGTATAATAGTACAATCCTACTGAGGGAAAAGTGCTTAAGCATTAGCAGTTAAATAGAACTATTAAAAGTCCTTGTACTTTTTACTGTACACTTTTATACAAAGGGACACTTGAGGAATGTGTGGCAGTGTTGGATTGTTTAATAAGAGATGAAAGGTGTAAAAATAAAGTTTTAGAGGTATTTATCTTATACTGCCTGTTTGTAAGAAACCAAAACAGTTAGAAATCCATCACATTAAAAGCTTATTATGTTAACCATTGAAAACGACACTTTTTTGGAGGTCATGAAGCACTTAAAAACAAGAAACACGAACCACAGAGTCCTGGATGAACTTCTGGATGAATGTTTTATCTATCATCCAGCCTTTCTGTGTTAATTCATTCAATATTTTTCACTTTCCCTTCTGCATACAGTATATTTATATAACATCAACAACAGAACAAATTACAATTCAATTCTTCAGATGTCATCTATAGAATCATTTATCAGCTGTCTCCCTGTCTGTACTATGCCTGCAGTGACACATGTAGACAAAAAGCTTTATTCTATTACAGAATGGTGGGTGGTGATTTTGTGCTATGGCACTGAATAAATGAATACAGGCTGCGTTGAGTCATCAGATTCACCTCCTGATTATAGCCTGCGGTAAGATTGACATGAGGCCTGCACATTGTGAAGTTCATATTCAGTGTCAAAGACAATTATATGGGATGGCCAGTGCCACGATTAGAATGTGGAAGTGCAGCTCTGTACCTCATATGTATCTGTAAAGCACTCTTTTACATTTCTGTTTTACACACTTGACATCTAAAAATGAACATTTTGAGTAAAGATTTTGTTAGTATATGCATAAAACAACAGGGCCTACTTTTAAAAATGAGGTCAAAGTCTATTTTGGAGACTCATAATGGAGGAAAGGCTCTTTTTAAAAAAAAAAAATCTTGTTAGTTGTGGAAAGCTTTTAAGAAAAGAACTCAATTTAAGAAGCGACATGTCATTTGTGCAAGCGGCTCCGTCCAAGAGCTACTATAGAGCCGTGCTGACTCAATGTCACCAAAGCCTGGTCCAGGGCTATTTAGCTAAGAGCTGATGTTGTTGACTTTGTTTGACATTTTACTCCCAAATGAGCTTCAATTCATGGCAGTGTTACCTTAGAAAATGGGCCCACGTCTCCAGAAAATGACTTTGCGTGCCTCAGAGGCCAGGACAAATTTGTTTCTGGCCACAGAAAACAATGTCGAAATATACTTCACTGTCCTGAGGGCAAAAAAAACCATAATTAAATCTAAAAACAAAAAAAAAAGATTTTTATTGTCCTTTAGATAAAGAGGTTCAGTCTTTGTGCACCGACCTTCCTGAGCCAGTTATGAGATTTGCATTTGTGGTTTAAGAGTGCCCTGAAAAAGATCAGAGCCTGAGTCATAAAAGAGGTTGAAAAACCAGATATTTAGTGTGTGTGTAAACAAAACCTTAGCCAAAGAAAAGAACAAGGCTGAAGCAGTCCAGATGTGTAGGGCCAAATCAGATGTACACATAACATCTCCGATCTCTGTTTGTTCCTGCAGAAATTAGAGTCTTAGTAGGGTTTGAGTCTGCTATGGATCATTATCCCCCCTTCAACCCCCCCCCCCCTCTCTCTCACACACACACACTTTCAGGCACACTTTCTCTTTTTTCCTGCTCTCTGTCTCTTCTCTCACCGGTTTTTAAGCCCTCTATTGCTTCGATTCTCTGTGCGCCCTCGTTTTCTTTTCACTATAATTCATCATCATTTTTGTCTTTATCATCATCATCATCATCATCTGGATACCAGCCGGTTAGTTCCCCACTATTGCCTATACAGTCTCTCCCTCCCTCCTTCTTTCTCTCTGGCATACACACACACATACACACACACATCTGGAAACAGTCAAAGCGTCTACATGCATTGGGAGGGGGGGGGGGCTACCTCGCGCTCTCGCTCCCTTCTCTCTCTCTCTCTCTCTCTCTCTCTCTCTCTCTCTCTCTCTCTCTCTCTCTCTCTCTCTCTCTCTCTCTCTCGGTATCACTGCAGAGCTGAGCTGCAGGGGCAGCAGAGGCAGAGAGAAGAGAGCTCCAACTCCCGATCAGTGAGACGCAGACAGACAGGCAGACAGACAGACTGACTGATAGACACACCGCCCGGACCATCATGGACTGGATCAGGGCAGAGAAACCCGTCTCCGGATGAGACAGGACGGCCTGGTTTCTGTTATTTGGGGGGACTCTGCTGTAGATACGTGGAATAACCAACAACCTATTGGGAGATTTAACCCCGTGCTACCCGTGATGGAATATTTACACTTTTCTCATTTTTTAAAATTTCTCTTCTTCTCTTCCTCCTCCTTTCCTTCCTCCATCACCTCCACCTCCTCCTCTTTATCCTCTCACATTTTGACACGCTGCTGAAGATGCGCACGAATGCGTCTTTTGCGCACTTCCATTGCGACCGTCACTGACAGCGCCCGTGCTTTATAACATTTTTGAAACCTTTTTTATAACAAGGAAGAAAGGAGGAAGAAAGAGAGAGAGCGAGAGGTGTGAATTGAATTGAACGCGGTGCTGGTCTCATGTTTCTCGCCTAGGGCCCGGATGTACCGAGGGATGCACCGGTGCGTTTTCCCAACCGGTTCCGCCGAAAGCTCCCTCTTTTTTCTCGCCTTCACCTCCATCATGGGGATTAGGTAATATTCACTCCATCCGAAGAAACCCTCCCCATAAACAAAAATAACGGAATACCCAAAAACTGTCCCTTGTCAGACAGTTCTTTCTTCTTTTTCCCCCTTCTTTAATTTCTTTATTTTTGGGGGGCTTTTTTGTACCCCTGTTGTTATTTTCCCTCCTCCTCCTCTATATCTCTCTTCCATTCACCTATAGGGATAACGCCGGACTACATTTATGGTAAATGAAAGCAAAAACATGTACATCCCGGAGGACACCCTTGAGAACCATCAAGGTATGTGTGGTGTCTTTTTTTATTCATAACTAACAAACATCTAACTGTGCAGGAGGAAGGAAGGGAGAGAGAGAGCGAGAGAGAGAGGGTGGGAGGGAGTAAGAGAGGTATGATGATCTCGAAATAGGGATGGGATGGGAAAAGAAGGGGGGTGGAAGGAAAGGGGGGAGGGAGAGGGGTGTGAGCTCTTTTTTTAACAGATGGACAGATGTCTTTTCTTACACTTTCACCTCTGCGTGCAGTTTGTTTATTTCAACGCCACTTTGGTAACTTGTGCCAGCGCAATCGCGCAACAAGGCTGCAGGTATACAGACGTGGATGAGGCCTTGGTTTGCTCCACACTTGTGGCCTGTCCACAAGAGAACTGTGGCATAATGGGAATGGGGCAGTGGTCATATTTAGCCAACAGGCGGTTGTAGACGGGGAACGTTGTTCTTTATGATAGAAGAAAAATGGCACCAGAAGCCTTTAGGAACCAACTAAACTGCAGCTATATGATGTTTGAGTGGTGGCCGAAGCTCGATCACTATCGATCCTCCCCTCTCCTGTAATCAGTAGTCGTATTTGTCACGTTTGAAGCCAAGTTTTCATGGCAGCAGGGCTTCTTAATAGCGGCGCTACATAAATTACACAGATGACAGGTGGCAGTAGGAGGGCCTGCAGGACTTATTTTTTGTCTGCTGAGAATTGGGTTGATGATGTGCTATTTTAAGGGAGGGGGGGTTGTTTTAGCACAGAGGAGACACGACAACGCAAAGTTTAGCGTTAAAGGACTTTACCAAGTTGTTTAAATGAAGCAAAGGAGTGACGCGCCGTGCTGTGCTGTACGCTGTGTGGAAATAGAGGGTCTGTTTGCATTGCGCAGTATTACGCGTCGCTCCTTCCACCCACGTTGCAGAGAGCGAAGCCCAGCAATGCATCCAAGCCGTGCAATTCAGAAAGCGGTTATTTATATACTCCATCACTATTATCATCCTCATAACCACCGCCATCATCATCATCGTTGTCGTCGTCTTCTTCAAACACCACCACCTCCACCTCCATCACAACCACATACCTCTCTGCCTTGGCGACAGGTTCCATAGCAACAGGGGATGAGGAGAGGGGTGGCGGTGTATATATGTGTGTGCGTGTGTCGCAGCGAGGCTCCAACAGTTTGTTGTAACTCATCATATATACCGAATGACATCATGAAGGGCAGGTATGAGCACAGCCTTTTAGACAAGACACAGCTGGCCATGATGTCATCTTAATCTGTGATTATTATCAGTGGATCAGGCTTCATCATCACCATCATCATCATTGCTTCATAACATGTAGAGTAACCAGGGACATTTGTTGACAGCAAGCAATTCTGATGGTCATGTATGAGCTGACCAGTGCCTCTGTGTGAACTTACCAGAGCCCTGCAGGTGCCATCTGAAAGTATTCAGAGTGCAGCACGCACTATTTATGACTTAACATGTGCCAAACAACACAGATGAGAATCATACACCTCTGTCTCTTTTAGGCCAAGTTGTAGTTGTTTTTTTTCAGTCTCAGGCTGTATATTTGGGTGGTGATTTCAGCACCATGGACAGTTCATTTTTCATTGGCCTATTGACAGCTACATGACAGCTACCGAGGGAAGAAAAAGCTTGCACAGAGATATCATCGTTTAACTCTCTCCCTTATGGTAATGGCAGATGGGAGAAAGAGAAAACACTGAAATCAATGTATAATTTTGCTTCTTTAGCTGAGGAGAGTGGTGGCACACACACCTAAAGAAATTCCTGAAGATGAAAGTTTCAGTGGTTTACTCGGACCCTCAGTGTTTGCCAGTGAAGCCCTTCCAACCCCTCAGACACTGCTCTGTATCCTGACCCTGACCTCCTCCCTCTCTCTGGCAATGAATCTAAAAGAAAAGACAAATTTCTCCTTGAGGGATCAAAACATTCTGCTTACAAAGGAAAAACCTTACATTCTGAAGCTTTATGTTACACTTCCTGATACCCTACACCAGCTTTGCCATTTTTGGTATTTGACTGTCTCCCCTTCATCGATTAGGTTCCATCCTTACATGTGCTCTGTAATTCAAACAGAGTTGATGATACTCACCGAATGTGCTACATCTGCATAAACATATTTTTAGGATTCTTGTCAGCCTCTCAGGGAGCAGCTTTACTTGTTATTGCACACACTACATGATATAGCAGAAAACACACACCTGTGGAATCTCATGTTATTACTCTTATTACAAGCACAGCTAGGAAATGTTTTGATGCACACACACACACACACACTTATTACAGCAGCAGCAGCTTTCAAGAGTGTAATCAGTGCGTTGATTTTCCCTGTGGGCATTGTGCCAGAGGCATGATACCTCTGTTAGGGATATTAATTGGTTTCTGATGGTTACCCTGGTGTGCGGGCCACCTGCCAGTTCACTTCAACTGTAATGACTTGACTTGATATGATTCCGATTGAAGTTATCGCAAAAAACATGTAGCAACAAACACTTGTGTTCTCTTCATGTGTTGTTGCAGACACACAATCCACAGAAGCAACCTTTTGACTTCCGTTTACTTTTTGTCTGATGCTGTCAAAGAGAATGAATATAATTAAGAAAACCCAATTGATTCTGTGAAAACAGATCAACTGCAGGTGGTAAAAGAGCTGCCTCTTCAAAAGGCAACAACTAATCAAGTATTTCTGTCACATGTGTTTTAATTAGAATCCACAGGGGCAGAGAAACTGCTAAGCAAGCCAAGACATCCATCAGCATGCTTAGTGTAGATGGAAATCTGGGCAATTAAGCACCAATCTACCATTACTCAATATAGTTGTTGCACAATATCAGGTTAGATTTTACTCGTGGCAACAAGGTGAAATAGATAGAAACTGATCAGTGGATAGATTGTGTGTCTGTCTGGTGTTTGCAGCTATCACCTCTGCTCCAAAACAGTGAGTTTATATAGGACCAATGCATTTTGTAAGTGCACACAAAAGTCAACCAATCCAGCTGGTTTATTTTGTGTGTGTGTGTGTGTTCATTTCTGTTAACAGAAATATTAGAAACATAGAAGCTTGTCAGTGCTGGCGAGACTCTGTAATTTTCTGAAGCCGCTTCGTGTCTTGCTACATAGTCACAGGGTGGCTGCTCTCAATGGGTGCACCTATTGTAAGGTTAACTATGACAACTATTCACACTCACACCTATGGCCAATTTAGAGTCCCCTAATTAAGCAAACATGCACATCTTTGATGGAAGGAGGCTACGGAAACCAACACAGGCATGGAGGGAACATGCAAACTTCACTCAAGCCCCAGCCAGATTTCAACCAGGAGCCTTTTTGCTGTGAGGCAGTAGAAAAAATATAGATGGATGTGTGATTGTCAGCCTCACCCTACATTAATGTGCTTTAACTGCTTTGCCAGCCTGTACACTGCTTGTTGATATTGCAAGTATGTTCAAATACATATAGCTTTAACATTTAAGTATTCTGATCCTCTCCTCCTCTGGTGCTGGACACTCTGCTGAGGCACAGCCCCTCACCCGCCTGTTATGAGCTGCACGTGTGAACAGACACAGGTTGATGTGTGAACAGGGCTATAGACCAATGACGAGGTGAGGCTTAGGCCATGTGTCAAGTCAAGAGACATTGATTAATCATGTCACTGTCTACTCTGGGTTCTGATGAGCAGAGCGTTCTTCTCTACCTCCTCAATAAGCCCAGAATTCCTGCATTTAAAGAGACATGACATCTGTGATTGACCTGTTGCATTTGAACCTTTATTTGGCTTAGTGTTAGCCATGAATGATTTCTAGTGCATCACATGACACATGATTGGACCACTGGCTTTGTAAAAGAATGAGTTAAAGTGCACAAAGTTTACCTTTAATTTAAGTTTAATTTCTATTTGAACTCGTCTCACTGTTCAGGAGTGTAAATTGACCCTGGTGTATTAAATCATTGTAAGGCCTCACTTCTGTGGATCTGTCTGGAAACCGGTGCCTCATTCTGTCAGGCTATAGCTTACAGTATAGTCACGGTATGAGTGTTTAAAGGTATGTTTATTCATGCTCAGGTCAGAAGAGCCGTAGAGGAGGATGTAATGAGTGATTATCAGCATTAAAGAAGTTTATATTAGTGTCTCAGAGGGTGTTGCGGCTTTAACTTAAGGATGTGACTCAACAACAGCTGCTCTTACAGTAAAACACTGAGAGAGAGAGAGAGAGAGAGAGAAAGCATGCATGGTGGAAAAGGAGGGAAAGGGGAGGGGTTCAGATTGAAGAAGGAATAAAAGAATGGAATGACAGATTGCATTAAAGGAGATAAAAGAGGGAGGATAGAGAGCGGGTAAGAAAAAGGAAAAGGATGCAAGCCTGGCAGAGAAACAGAGAGGAGACAGAAAGGAGCAAATGGAGGCAGCCAATGGCGAGAGGGAAGTGTAGACGGAGAAAAGAATAAGGGGATGAAATGAGCAGGAAAAGAGAGTGAACGACAGAAGGAGAGGAGGAGGAGGAGGGAGGATTATCCGTGACTCTGTCTTGCTTAAGCCTCTGGTTGGATATTGGAAATCTATCCAGAGGCTGTCCTCTGCTCTTAGAGCTATCGGGCCTCAGTCTTCATCTCTGGTGGGACAATACGCCAACACCGGCAGCACCCTGTGTGTGTGTATATGGGTGTGTGTTTGGCCACCTGCCCACATGCATTGTGCCTGCTTGGCTGCCTCTGTCTGAATGTGTATGTGTGTGTTTGGACATGTGTCCTAGCTCTCTAAAATGCACACCCTCCTATTCTATTGATCTGGCTAAAGCAACCAGTGGAAATAATGTTTCCAGACCTGTAGCATCCTCTGTCACCCCCTTCCAACCCCCTTTCTTTCTCTACTTCATGCTCTCAGTTGATCTTTTTAACTGCATACTCTAGGATTGTTCACCTCTGCTTACCCTCATATTACAGGCTTGTAGGCTCTGAAGACTATTCTACATACTGCGGTACATACAAGGTCATTATTTCCTCTCAGTTCTGCAGCTTCACTTTGTTTTACTTTTTTTCACGATTCAACAGACTAATAATAATTGGTGGCTCTATACAAAGTGAGTCCTGCAGACTTTTAATGGAGCAGTAAATAGCATAGTGGCACGTGACCTCCAGTGGTTAGTTGATTAGTTTGTGTCTATAGTGTTGTCCTTCTAGACTACATTTAACCCAGCAGCTGTGGAGCTCATTAATCTCTTTTTAGCAGAAGCTGGCATTGTGGACCTCCATGAAGGGACACACAGCTACATCTTCTTCTTGTGGAAGAAATCAGGTGAATCAGGTGATGCTGGATCACATCACCACTCTGGACCTTTGAGTGGAAGCTGCCACACTGAATCTTAGCTGTCTCAGGCATCAGCATTGTAAGAATGTGTAATAGGGTGATGCTTTTCTAGGTAGTCCACCATCTGTGGTTATACATTGCTGACATTTTGCCCAAGCTGATAAGATAGCATCTAGCTGAAAGGTTGGCTGATTAGAGCTAGCTGTGGATGACTTCAAGTGTGCTCCATGTTATTCGTTGATCTTGTCTTATGGTTTATGGTCATAGTGACCAGCCTTCTCAGAAGGCGTTCCTCTTCAAGGCCACCATTTTTTAATTGGGCAGCCCACCATGCTGTAAGAAGGATCAATTATGAATGCATTTATGGCATGATACTTTTATAAATATTAAATCACCTGACTTCTTTCATCTACAAACCATCCATTCTTCACCTACTCAGGATATAGAGACTGGTTAAATAATTAAAAGTAAAGTCGTATGTGTTGTTTCTGTGTTTTATGTGACCCTCTCAGGAGTGCTCCTGTGTGTTTAGAGGCTGTACCCCCTCATCTGCAACATTAAAATGATGCTACTGTTTCCATGTAGTCAAAAAAACAACAGAACAGCTGTGTGTGCGTGTGTGTACTGTTTTCCCCAAGTTACAGCAGAGGCTGAGGGATGAAGGGAGACAAGAGTAGAGAGCAGTCTATATTATTCATGCCCAGCCATGCAATTCCCCCTTCTTTCTCTCGCTATCTTGTCTGCCCTCCCTTTCCCTTCTTTCTCTCTCCATCTCACAAAGATCTTTTCCTGTTGATAATTTGCTTTGTTTTCACTCTTTTGCTCCCTCTCAGCGGTTGTCCAGCTCGAGGTTTATTGTACAGCGAAACTACATTTCCTTCCTCTTCTCTATGAATTAATCAGCCCATCTCCATGCATTTACTGTAATAGTCTCTAGCATTTTCAGTAGATCCAACCACAGAAAAGCCAGATACAAAACACCATTTATTGTCCCAATGGGCAATTTGGACTGTGAGCTCAACACACACAACACAAAGTGAACAAACCACAAGTCCATACAACGCTGGCGCCAGAACTTTTAATCTTATCTTACTTTCCAAGGCATATGGATTCTTGAGAAATTCTCAAGAAAATAATGCGTAAGAATCCATCTTGGCAATAAGCTTGTGGTCAAACAGTAAGCTTCTAACTAATAAAAGATTTACTGTGTTCTTTTGCAGTTACATACTATGATAAAGATGCCAGTAAGTGAGCCGATTGATTGATGATTACCCAGAAGAGGGTTTGAACAATCACCTGTCACATCTTTCTTGAAAAAACCTGCCTACAAAAAAATCAAAAATCAAATGTAACTGGATTTTTTCAGGCCATGTAGGTCAATAACAATAATAACTTCTTGCTGCCTGTGATAACTCCTTATCTCTTACATAGGTTTAAAGAGTTTATTGATCAAATGATGATAGTAAAACATTATTGAAATTGAAACCACAACACAGGGTTTTCTGGAAACATGGTTTCAAGCTGTTGCCTATAACATCAAACATTCATGACTAAATATGGAACAAAACACTCTAATCTGATTCATCAGAGGCTGTGTGTTGGTGTGTGTATGGTTTTATCAGATTGGACAATTCACCTGGCAACATAAGCAAACAACCGCTCGTCTGTCAACAACATTTATTTCACATGTTGCTAAAGACTGATTGGTGCACTAAAGTAACATGACTGCTCTGCAGCCCTGCAGAGTGCGACTCCACTCTCAGGGGCTGGAGTCAAGTTGTTATGTTTACTGCTTAGAACACTCTATTAATATGGAGGATGTCGTGCTTTAGGGCGTGGCCATTTGACGAGTCAATGCTGAGGCGTGCACAGTCCCCTTTTATAATCAGAGAAAAGGCATGAGGTGCCAATAGTTAAAGAGCAGCTTTTCTGCGTGCACCAGAGTTTTAGAGCTGAGCTGTGACAAATGCAAGGGTGATGAAACCACTGTCTTCATTAGTGGGTCTAATCCTACATGCTCACATACACATGTATGTGAGCACCAGGCAGGGGTCTATGCATAAAGCATTCCTCCACGGACATGATGAGACATACCATTGTACCATGAGTTACGTTTCATGAAGATGATTTCAGAGAGAAGAGACCTCCTCTGCTGGAATACTGCCAACCTTTCTACTAGTGCATATGTTTTGATGAAGAGATTGAAGGATTTTTTTTGGTGTGTATCTCTCGGGATGTGAGGTTTAAAGGATGTAGAGCCATGCGTTTTTATCCAGCATCGTTAGTCAGTCCTCCTGTGGGCTTGTCAAGGATGGATAGATGCACTACAGAGAAGGTGGTCCGCCACCATAGGCTTCTACACACACACTTCTACACAAACACACACACACACACACACATACTGCTGTGGGCCTGCTGGGTGACAGCACCTAGGCAAGATAGATTAAGACTAGAGTGATGTGACTCTCTGTTTGTTTGTGTGTGTATGTTTTCCTGCCTCTGGGTGTGTGTAGATGTGCATTTTTTAAGGTAGCACTGTGTGTGTGTGCATGTCTGGGGCCGAAAGCTGACAGATCAGTTCTTGCAGCTAAGAATCATGAGTTACCAAAAGCCTGGCGTGTAGCCTGGGGCACAAAACACATTTCTGTTACTTTTCCTATTATGCAGCCAGACCAGAAAAGGTTAAGTGACACTTCACCAAAGGACAGTTGGTTTAAAGGTGCCATCTTGTTTTGAGCAATGCCATTTTCCAAAAAAAAAAGAAAAAAAAGACTTACAGTCAATCCCAGTATTTTAAAAATGTATAACTTAGGAAAGGTTAGGCTGACACTGGGGATTTACGAGATAACTAATATTATAAGAGGACTGCTGTGTTTGGTGAAAAATGGCATTGTAGGTAATTTGCTGTGGGATTGTTATTTTACAAATATGTGTTTTTTGTTGTCAACACAGATGACCTCTACAATTATTATAAATTGCTCAAGGTCTCCAGGTGATGAAGAAGAAAGTAAGTGCAGCCTGGTACAGGACAGTGAATCCATTCAATTCATCGGCCACTAAATGTACATAAGAAAGAATTCCTTTAAAGGACGAGCTAAAATATGCTGATATATATTGACTTTTAGTCCCTAGTAACACTGACACATATTGTTTCCATAAGGTAGCTCAGTAGCATCAGACAGTCCTGACCTGATGAGCAATATAAAATATGACGAGACGGAGGTGTCATAACTGGTTACACAGGCTGAGGAGTAGTAATCTTTAAGTGCCCCTCACAAGCCTCTCCTGATGATGGTTCAATGCAGACCACATAAAGAAGTGTCACAGATGGATGTGACCTGTCATTAACTTGATTATGATGCCTCTGTTGCTGTGTGTTGAATACTGTAGTAGACATGATGACAAGCGAGTAGCTGGCATTCAAAACATCATTTCTGATCTTATCCATTCTGTTCATCCTGTTCCTCTTTCTCCTTTTTCTATCTTCACGTCTTCCAAGGGTAAGGTGTTCTGGTATGAAATGACCTAACTATATAGGTCATGAGAATGTCCTTGACTCTGTGTGTGGATGTGTGTGTGTGTGTGTGTCCCTGCCTTCCCATCTATCTAGGACAGTCTTGATGTCTGTGCTCCACGGACCACTTCCCCACAGACCACACTGTATATGTGTGTGTGGTAGTGTGTGTGTGAGAGAGAGAGAGAGAGAGAGGAGAGAGATACTGCTGTGTGTGTGTGTGTGTATGTGTGTACAGAGCAGTCCACTTCCCCAAAGACCAGACTCACTTTCACACTTAGATGTTATAATGACTAAAACAGGCTTGATACAGGACTCTGTGTACAGTGTGTGTGTGTGACCATCCACCTCCAGGTACAGCAAAAACTTGGTGTATTTTTAGTTGGGCAGCAACTTCATCACTTTTGTCCCGACAGGAAGCAGAAAACTGTCCTTAGACCTTTATCTTTGTCTTCTGTGTGTTTGTAAATACAACACACACTTTTTCATATTTTCTTTCCCTGTTTGAGGCATATCTATTATTAATGTATTTCAGGTCACATATATGCCAGACGTTTTCTATCACACACACATACACAGAATTAAAGACATCTAAATGTCTGATGTTCTCACACAATTGATCATGCATGTCCGCGAGTATGGAAATGACAGTGAACACACACACACACACACTGAGATAGTAGGCTTTCTCCATGTGTTCCTCTCTTTCTCTCCACCTTTTTTTATATGTATCTCCACCCTTTACCTCAGCTCATCTCCTCTTTGCATCTGTGATTTGTATTCCAGATCAATATGTCAGAGAGGAGAGGGAGACAGGGAGAAACACAGAGGGGTGGTTGGGGGGTGGAGATGATGATGATGATGAGTTTTTTGGAGATTGGCTTGGCGCCTGTAGTGATGTCATCAGAACTGGAGGCAAGACTATCCGTCTGTTGTCATGTCAACCAGAGGAGACCCAGCACACTCATAAAGAGAGAGATAGATGGAGGAATAGGGAGACCACGTGGACGATGAGCTATTAAACATTCACGTACTGGATGTTTTGGTTTTTTTTGCTTTCTTTAATCCACACCTCACAGCTGTTTAATGTTCTAACCTCCCTCTCAGCAGCAGATAGAGCAAAATGTCACCGTTGGTCCTCTGCGTGCGTGCGTCTGGGTCGCAGTGTGATAAAGTTGATGATTAATGACATTACCTCAACGTGGCAGAGGGGTAACCATGACGACAGCACATTAAACAAACACTATGTTCCAGAGTGAGGGAGAAAGAGGGTGCAATAGAGACGAGAGGAGGAGGAGGATGAAAAAGATAGCAAGATGTTTTTTTTTTTGTTTTTTGGGGTTGTTGTTACATCCTGATAGCTTGGAGGTTGTAATACAGCTCGGACCTTTAAAGGCAGTAGATGGTGGTATTTTGTAGAACTGAGGCCTTATTATTGATGTATTGTACCCACCAGACTCCATCGACAAAAGCAGACATTTGACCGTCCGAAACAACAAAAATATTTAACTAGTACAGTTCCTTGCTTTTGCCTGGTTCCCTTCAGCTGTGGGCTTGTTGACCACCCTCTACTGTACACAACATCATGCAGCTACACTTCTAAGAAACCCTTCAATGGGTCGGTTCAGTCAGATATAATGAATTACATTAGAGACAGGGAAGAATGACATAAGTGCTTTTTGTGTTTGTTATGGGAGATGGAGCTGTGTTGTGGTCAATCGTGCACTAAGTGGCTCAACATCCTTTGGTTTCTGAAAGCTGTTATAAACCACACAATTAAACATTTTCCTGTGAAATCTCTGTCCTTATTTCTTTCCATCACCATGTCCCTCCCTCTTCCCTCCTTCCACCCATCCATCCCTCTTCTCTATGAACTCTCCTGTTTCCGTCTCCCTTGTCTTCGCTAATGAAGCAGAGATCTGCTTGAGGCCATTTTCCTCTCTATCAATATTCTATGCCAGTTACCGGGGCTGGATTATTAACACTAACACAGGGAACCATGTCACACTGCCCCACCCTCACACATGTGTGTGTGAGTGTGTGTTCACTTAACCAGGACTAGCCCAACACAATGCATGCATCTAGGGGGTATTTAATTATTCTGCCCATCACTATACTTTGCTGGCATAGATGACCAAATACAAACTGTTTACAGTAAATGAATAATAATACTATTCGGACCAATTAAGTGAAATTAGATACTTTCCCACAGCACACCTGATGATCTCTAACGGCACACTGGTTAGGAAACATTGGTTTAAATGATGCATCTGGGGATTTATATGTGAAAATATGCTTCATATGTTCCAATGGGAGAGTCTCAGGGGGCTACTAAAAAAACACAGTTATGTAATTTGGAGGTAGCGTTAGCATGAGTTAGCATTGGGTTTGATTTCTTCTTCTTCTAAAAAAATCATGAGAACAGGAGGAGAACTTGAAGGTTAGTATCCACTGGATTTAGCAAACACAGACTATAATTTTGTTGTAAATGATTTCTACCTTCGCTACTACACAACATAATGGTTTACAAGACTTTTAATTAACTCAGTGTATTGTTTACAAGCTCACCAGTTGTTCAGTGTTCATCTGTGCTAAAAGCATGGTGTCTATGTACAACCACTGAGCAGCTCTCAAGCATCCATAGCATTTTCTCATGACTCTCCCCCAAAGCCCAGTGTAGCAGCGCTGTAATAAATGCACATTTTTCCACATTTAACTTATGCTAATGCTAATTATTGCCCGTGCTAACAGCTCAACGTGACAGCAGGTTGCCGAGTGTTAATGATGCTGGAAGCCGTGTCGCAGCACAGTAGGGTTAATCGGAGCGCAGATGTTAAGGAAACATTGGTTTGTAAGGTGTTTGGACCTAAAAGAGAAATCATCAAAACAAGAACATAATTTATGATAAACTGCAACAAGTGTGGTGCTTTAAGGAGACTATGAAAGAAAGTCTGCTGCTGGTCAGTCTGTGAGAACGTCTGTCTGCTCATGTTAGATGCAGACCTAAATTATATAAATCAATCCAGATTTAGATTATAGCTTTACTTCTGATGAATCCACATTCCAGCCATCTGCAAGCCAGGTCTCTAAATATTAATCAGCCCCTTTAAGTGGAAATCATTTTTATTATCTATATTTTTCAGAATGCATTAGAGTATGTGTAGTCTATGTCGTCTTTTTTGTGTGATTTGTGTTGTTTCAAGCCTTGTTTGTGTGTGTGTTGGCAGTTCGGATAAGCAACACCAGCCAGTCCCACATTGGGAGCCAGCTGCTCACTGACTGCCCAATCTGATCGGGTTGACTGGTACTGAGTTTTCAAAGATCACAGGCACCATTGCAAGCGCACAGAGATACAGTACATACAAAATACATATCTTTATTTTTATAGTATTAACCATTGCAAGCTAATTTGTGATGAGTTTTTTTTCTGGACTACATGCCTTACTGCAGATCTGATTGCACCAGTGTACCAAGAGCTGGTGGATCAGACTCAGTGACCCAAGCATACTAGTACATTCCATGTATTTACATTGTGCTGCGTACAGTACAACTCAACTGTAAACATGCAAAAGTGAAGATTCAGTCCACTCTATCCAGGAAAATGAACACCAGCGTTAAAATCTGCCACCCCCTGCCTCTCTGTCTCACACACACATACAAGCACAAATACCAAAGAGCAAACAACATCTGTTGCATCTGGCCAATCAAAGCTTTGATCTGAGGTCACATCCCAGCCATCTTGGAAAAACGTGACAGTCATCTGCCTTCACTCATGTGTTGTTTGTTCTTAGGAAGGACACATACCATGGCATGTCTTCTTTTGAGTACAAAGTGTCTGCAGATACACACATGTGGACCTCTGTTCTCCTCACTCACTCTCTGTGGGTCTTCTTTATGTGTCACTCCCTTTTCTGTCTTCATTCAGCCTCTGTCAGTCTTTCCTGCTGTCTGCTTCTCTCTGCTATAGCCAGTGTGTGTGTGTGTGTGTGTGTGTCTGTGTGTGTTTCTACCTCTAAAGTCAGGCATCTGGTGGCTATCAGAGTTAATCACCCGAGCTTCCTTTGACTGGCCGTGTCACACAAGCTCACAAAAACATACACACAGCATTTATTGGAACATGACAGCATAGCGGCGGCCAAACTGGCGAGATGAAGACGTAGAGAGCGGTGAGAGGGCCATGAGAGAGATGAAACATTGAAGGATAGACGGAGGGAGAAAATGAAGGTGGAAAAAGGTGTCAGGATGTGTGAAACGAGCTATCACACATTTGGGCATTCAAGAACAGAAGGACTTGATAATAACACAGCTGTACTGCTTAAATAGATGTGAAAGAGAGGTGTGAAATGGCCTGACAGCAAAGGCAGTGTTCATTTAGTGTGCTGGAGGCAGGTGAGGAAAAAAAACACATTAAAAACAAACATATCAGGCTGCCCAGCACGGAGGCAACAATCCTCTTCAGATGTCTAATTAATCAGTAGGAACAAATCTGCTTTTTATATTGTCATCATGTCATGGTTCAAAGGGATAGAATAAGCAGAGGTTAGAGACAAAGTCAGGTCAGAGCTATGATATAGAATCACAGCTTTTCATGGTCAGGGTTTGCAGTAATTTACAGGGCTGAGTCACGGCAGGGCTATCCTGTCGGAGAGGACAGGTCAGGGCCTGAAATGATAAATCCACTTAGAAATGTGAGACAAGGAGAGCAAGATGACAAGAAAGCCCTCTCCTCCTCTGTTCTTTTCCACTGTACCACCCTCACACTGTAAGGAACTGATACTACTTTTCCAAATCATTTATTGACTTTGATTATTGATTAGCAAACCTGTGATGTGACTTTGTTCAGGCAGTGAGCAGTGGAGAAGCTGTGCCATGCAGCAGAGGAGTTGTCAGCCGCAGCAAAGACAGCTGTATCCCATCTGAACTGCTTACTGTCAAAGAGACAAGCCCATGACACCTGGCACACTCTTTGTACATCTGTCCCTCTTTGTGTGTTTACTACTGCTTCTCTTAGACTCATCCTTCTCACCAACATGTTCTTCACATCCTTCTCGGCTATACATAAAGTGGTTCAAAGTGTACCAGGGCTTACACTGTACTGAGTCTGTATTTCAATTAAATATCAGTCCTTGGTTTGCAGAACACCAATGGAAGACTCACAATTGGAAAATTAGCACAGCAGACTATTTTACAAGGCATGTTTTATTAGTTTTGTTCTGTGCTGCAATTCATTATTAGTTTGCTATGCTCCATGCTAATGCTAAATGCTAGGTGCAATGTCAGAGAGTAGTGATGGTAGAAAGTGTGCCAAAAAGTCCACAGCTCTCCATTCTTCGTCTTAAACCTCAAAGTAAACACATTCATGGGTGACTTACTGCAGATGTCAACCCCCTTGTGTGCATATGATTCAGACTCGTCTCTGTAGTTTTTGGTTTGAGTGTTGGATCTGGTTTTAAAAGCTGCTCTAGACACAGTCAGACATGCTGACATTGCCAGAGGGACTCCACACATGCACAGTATGGAAGAAAACACCGCCGTCCCACCACTTACTGTCCACACTCTTCTCATCCACTCACACACACACAAACACACGTACACTTCTGCCACTCCCTCCTGGGATCAGTATGAGCAGCTGTGCTAGCAGTGCAGTTGTAGTAAATCACAATTTTCTCCCTGCCTGCTTAAATAAACAGAAAATAGAAGAAATATAAGAGGTAGTCTGAGAGAGGAGGAACGTTTATTTAAGTCAAATAAATACAAATAAGTACAGTGAGGCAGTAAACATTAAAAAGTATATTAGGGATGATTAATGGACACTATTAAAGTGAGAATTTTCATTTCAATTCAGCTACATGGAGCTACGTTGGATTAATTTTCAGTTGTGTGCATTTGGAGGCCTGCGAGCAACAATATGGTTGTTTGTATTTATTTGTTTTTTTATGCATCAATTTTTCCTATTTTCCAATTTTGTTCATTGTATCAAAGACCATTGTCGAGTGTGTGTGTGTGATTCTCCTCTCTGAGCGTGCTCACTCACACAGCTTTTTTGATTGGGTGGAGAGAGAAACACCATAGCAACAGCCAGCTGATGGATTAAAGCAGTAATTGGGAAGAGAAAGTCACTGTGATTACACACACAGACACACGCACAGACACACGCACAGACACACACAGTGTCACTTGATTAAAAAGAAAACAGGAGCTAGAACTTGACTGTCTCTTTCTGCGAAACAATGTTGTGTTACAAACAAACACACACACACACAGAGACACAATCATGCCGCCACTCACTCACCTGCGCTTTGGGATCTAACTATGGAGGTTTCTCCCTTGGCTAACATGGTAGTATTAGCAGAGGATGGATGCAGAGTTTTCCCCATGCCTCTCCATCATCTGTGTTAATCAGCACCGTGTGGAGCCACTCCACATTCATTACTCCTTGATTAATCCATTAATTATGAGAAAACTCTGTTCGATTGTCACCACACAATACCGATGTGTGCGTGCAGATGCATGTGCACGTTGGCCTTTTGTATATATACGTGGCTCCGTTCGCTTACATGCAGGCATGCGCACAGAATACAAGATTAAGGGAGCGTGGATGTAATTTGCGCTCGGGCTAATGTGGTCATGCAGGCAGGCCTAGTCGTGCATCGCAGATGACTATAGCTGGCCCACTCGTTTGTCAAGGTGACATTCAGCTTTGTGTGTTTTACCTGGAAAGGTGTGTGTTGCCACTTCACATGAATATTAACATCTCTGTTGGAGCTTAGTTTGCTTGTTTCAATCATTCCACATACACAGAGTGGTAGTAGTGTCTAGGAAGCAGCAATAACCACTGTCAAAATGGTGTCCTAATGCCTATTGCCACTCTTGTCCTGATCCCATAGGCATGACCCTTAGGAGCAAGTCCATTGATGCAGACCTCACTGCCATGGCCTCTTTGGGAGCCAGAGACTCTGGGTGTTTCCACTTTTTTATACTTTTGCTTCAATTGTGCACTGAAATCTGATTCATGATCACAAATTGCTGGAGGAAACTCTTATTCAGATTTTCCCATCTGCTTCTCATGTGACCACAGTTTCTGGACCCAATAAGCTGAGGCTTTTGTCATTTGTACTTCCTGGTAGATGTTTAGTGGCAATGTACGTGTTTCTTGTTGACCTCTATTGATAACAGAGGTCACCTTCTAGGCTCTCCCTGAATTTGACCACCAGAATTTCTCGAAGTTCTATTTGTGGTACAAATGTCCTCATGTCCCACTGCAAAGTTTCAATGTTCCATACTCAGCCTTTTGACAATATGAGTCAGACCCCCAGTTCTTTCTTTGTGCAGTAATTGAACTGCTGGAATAATCTGTTCTTTCTTTTTTTTCTGCTGCTTATCTTTGTCTGGGTAGCAGCAGAAGCAGAAAAAAAGTCCTTACATTCTCCTCCGCTGTCTCAGACTGCATACAAGATATGCAATACCACCACCAGTACATTCATGGTCCACCCTAGGGGTCTCCCACCCACTTTGACCTTGTCCTGAATACCATCACAGAGCGACACCCAGAAGGCATCAAGTATCTAAACCACCTCAGCTTGCTATTAAAGGAGCAGATATTCTAGACAAAACCACGTCCGAATCAGAGGTCCTAACCTTGTTCCTAAGTGTGAGGGAAACTAATTCCAGTCTCATCCACTTAAGCCAAAACTCATGACCAAAGATGAGCTCTCTTTTCTCAACAGCCTTGACTCCAAGATGCTGGCTCTAAAGATTGCAATCCACCTTTCTCCAGCGAAGTAGACTTCCTGAGTAGCTTCACAGTATCTCAGGGCCTAATTTGGAATAAATATTTGACTGTGTCTTGTCTGGGTATGCATTGGTGCCAACAGATCACATTAGAAGGTGCAGCAGCAGCAGCTGGAAACATAAATACAAATAAATTCACATATGAGGGTGTCACTGCGGCACATTTTTGTTTTCTCTGCCTCTTCTCTTTCCTTGCTATCATGTCATCTTTTACTCTACTTTCCATCGTCTTTTTTCACCACCCCATTTTCTCTCACTTCCCTCCCCACTCCTCTCTCTCTCTCTCTCTCTCTCTCTCTCTCTCTCTCTTGCGGTGGATTATTTTTGGGCTGCCTGGTTAATTTCAGTAGGAAGTCAAGCTCAGTGCCAGGGAAAGTGGAACACATATAAAGAAGCCAAAAGACAAACAGAGACATCAAAAACACTTCTCGTCTTTTCACAGCATCTCAGCAAGACACTGCACTGAAGCTGTGTCCGCAATATTGGCGTGCATTTAGAAAGTTTTTGTTTGTAGTTAAATATTGCAATTAACTCTCCATCTCCTCTTTTGTTGAGCCACAGTACCTAAAAATGACCATGTGAACACACATATTTCAGTAATATTTATTCCTTTGCACTTGAAAACTTGCCAAACTTAACCCCATATTGATAAATAGTTGCCTAAAGCAGGAGTCAGTTTTAGAAATGTTGCGTTTAGCTGTGCTTTAATCGCACAATTAGCTAACCTGTCTATCAATTGCGGTGCTGAAGTGTCCTTGAGTAAGACAATGAGCCTCCACTAAATCACTGTAATTTACTTTGGACAGGCACATCAATTAAAGGCCTTAAATGATCTCCAACAGTTTTACAGACTCTCCAGATTTTTTTTTTCCTTTGCATAGTCCTATGACGCTTTGCGATGTAAGAAATGTGTCTGTGTGTGCGATTCATCTAGCAGCTGGTCTGATGCTGATGACTGCTGGTGATCCAGTCAACAGTTAGAGTGTTCTGAGAGTCAGAGAGGAGACAGCAGATTAGACCATATTACAGGCAAAGAGGATGATGGCGGTTATTAATTTAATAACAGCTAATGGAAAGATGTGGTGTGTAGAGTTTGAGAATATGTGTGTGTGTGTGTGTTTATCATGTGTACATGTGTCTTTTTTTTGTGCATGTCAGTGTGCTGATTCCCCTGCTGGTTAATGCTGTATTGCTTATGGCTGCAGCTCAGCATGAGTAAGATTTACGCTGTGTGCTGCTCTGACCTGCCTTATTACTGACTCTGTGAGTGTGTGTTTGTGTCTGTGTGTGTGTGTGTGAGTGACAGCCACAGGTTACACTTTAGATGGCCTCCGTATGTAGGCGGCACATGATCGGCTTAGGGGACAATACGCTGCAGGACTCACACACACGTACACAAGCAGACATACACACAGGTGTTAATATCCTCTTGGGCAAGTCTGACTCACACAGTCTACTCTCTCTCTCTCTCTCTCTCTCTTTCTCTCTCTTTAACTTGGTGACTCACAGAGAGGTAGATTGCCCTCAGGTGTCATGGTGTAAGATGAATAATTCACCCCAAGGACCCCTTTCCCCCACTCTCTCTTTCTCTCTCTCTGTCCTTTCTCTCACCTCCTCTCTTTCTCTCTCACCCAGACAGTCTCTCTATCTCTTATTTTCTTCCTCCTATCTCCTCCTCCTCCTCCTGTAATTAGTCTCTGTGTGTAAAGGAAGGAAGTGGCTGCATATGTTGCACCACATCAGACAGAGAGAGGCAGAGAGAGAAAGAGAGAGAGTGTTCAGTTCAGAATCCCGGGCATCTTGTGTGCAAATTCGGCTTTTCCTACTCAAAGGTACTCGAAGTGCTTAACACTATTTCACATTTTCCTTCTACACACACAACTATTCACACGCTAATGGAGCGACCACTGGGGCTGCTTATAGGGTTAAGTGTCTTGCCCAAGGACACACTGGCATGCAGGGTGGGGAATCAATCCATCAACCTCCTAGATAGCTGACAACCTGAGAAATTAGTTTTTCATTTTATAATGTTTATCGTTGATGCACAAAAATCGAGAACTTGAAATAAATTTTAGCTCCATTTATTTTACATTGATTGAGGAATATATACAAAAGCGCCCTCAAGGGTTGTTACATGGCAACAGTAAGAAAAAGACAGGTTTCCATACATGGGTTCCGTTTGGATCACCCCAGGAAGGGAGGTAAGGAAACTCCACTGCAATTGGTGATTATCCAAAGACCACAAAACAGAGATCTTAAAGATGAAAACTAAAAATGGGAAGCAGAAGTGAGGTTTGGTACAAAAGATGGACAATTAATGTTGACAGTGAGCATGTAAGAGTGCAGTATGGGTAAAGCAGATAATAACATACAAGGAGAGTTTTTAGTTGGTCACCAAGATACACACAAAAAACACAATACACACAATTCAATCACCCTTAGCCTCAGTGTCAAGATAAAGGAATGGAAAGAGTGCAGCGTCAACAGCCGAGGCAGTACGTTATGTTTGGATGGATGTCAAAGAACACATTTATAGTCATACCTGGGCAGCGAAGCAACTGGATACATCTGGAATTCTTAAGTCACACTCCTGCTGTAAAGACCACAGAACCAACTCTCACTGGAAAGAGTAACTGGAGAATTAACTTAGTAAAATTAAAGACATTGTAAATATCAGCTAATGTGAATAAATAGGGAGGGGTGTGTGTGATGCTAAGCAGTGGTGACATCTTTTTAATCTATCTTTACTGCAGAGTTTGGAACTTTAACAGATCATATGCATACAGTTGTTGCTTTTTGATAGGTCTGTTTGTGTATTCATTATGAGCTGCTCTGTTTTTGTTCTCGGTTTGTGTCCTTAATGCGTCAATAAAATGCCAAATATGAAAGAAGAAAACAAGTTAAAAATATCTTATTGGACACCTTAAGATGTTATTTTGGTCATTTTGCTATCCACCTTAGCTTTGAAGCTACTTCAAAAAGCCTTGCTCTGTCATTTTCTCCTTCCTCTCAAAGATGTGCACTTCACTGCAAAGCCACAGCAGCACAGTGCCTTGTAATATGATGACTGCAGTCCAAGTTTAAAATCATATCTAGACCAAAGAATAAGCACGTTTTGACGTGTTTGTTTGTCGTCAGCATCTTTCTATCTCCTAATTCTGTCAGAGTTCAACAAGTTCACTTCCTGATTGGCGAGGTCACATCCTCCCTGCTGTAACATGACTGGTTGAACATCCTCTTCCTCACACTTCTCTCTCTAACACACACACACACTTTATCTCTCTCCTCACCCTTTTTTTCCCTTTCCAAAAATACCTTTAAAACCAATTAGTAGAATTAATTTCACTTATAGCAAGTTAATTATTTTGTGATGGATTGTGAGAGGGAGGAGGAGAGGAGGAATGGGAGGAGAGGAGGACAATGAAAAGAGCAGAGGAACCTGAGAGGAGTCCTCAGGGGAGAGCTAAACTTAGTCTCTCTTTTTCTGCCTCTCTGTCATTCTTCCTCTTCTTCTTCATCCAGTCCGTCTGTTTGTCCCTTTTTTTCTGTCCGTCATCAGCCTTTTTTTTGTCTTCCTGCTGCTCCTTTATCATTCTGCATTTATTTGCTGCTGCGGTCCAATTTAGTGAGTCACCCAAAAAAAGGCACAACAAATTATCAATTGCTTACAGCTCCAAAGCTAATTATTTATAGTGATATTTCAACTGGTGGTTTAGCTGCATTACAAAGAATAAAATTACAGAAATTCAAAGAAAAACCTGTCAATAGATGTTTTTCAGGTCTTTGCTATAAACATTTTTTCCATAAATTAACATGGAGTTCAATGGGGATTGATTCAATTTTGGATAAAGCCTCAAGTGGCCACTTAAGGAACTGCAGGTTTCGGCTCCATTATTAGGGCTTGATTCCAGCTTTTTATCTGTATCCTGTATAACACAGGATTTTATTTCTATATCATACATGTAGGTGGCTCAGGTTGTCTCTTTGTTTGTTTATGTCTGGTAGCTATAACAACCTGATTATTGATGACCTGTGGTGTAAAGTGTATTGAACATATGCTTCATTTAATCTGTAAATGTGTGTGTTCCCAATAGTCATATACATCATTATTGATCTGAGGACAGAAGGCTGATACTTAGAGGTCAGAAGCCACACTGTTGGTATTGTGGGTTAGTCTTGTGTATCGTTACATAATGGTGTCCATGATGGATGACAGAGAGTCAAAGTTTTCTGGCTGTACTGTGAATAAATGGAGGATGTGTTCCCTCCTTTACAGTGTTGTCGAGATGACGCTGAAAGCAGTAAAGCCTGATGAATGTTACACATACTGAGAGGTCAAACGACCAACAATCCTCACATGAAGAGGAAAAACAGATCTGGAATAGGAAGTCCATTGTGCCATAAAAAAGACTTATGCAGCATCTCTGTCTCAGTTGTGTATAGCAAAAGCAGCTTTCCTCTTTTACGTGTGTTTGTCTTCTTTTGAATCATTGCTCTCAGTTTTGTTTTATTCAGTTCTACAAGTTCCTTTCTCTTTGTGTTCTACTCATTAGTATCCACAGTAGTCTGTGGTTTCTCCTGCTCTCCCCTCCTCCTGCTCTTTCAGTCTGGGAAAACTTCCAGTTCAAAATGCCACATGGCTTTCCAGTATTCCAGATTATTTCGCCTGGAACTCCAGTGGAAATGTAGCTCAGTTACACCATTACCTCTTTAGTGGAGGAATGCCTCTGGGAAACACTTCAGTCTGCATGTGTGCGTGTGTTTTATCGGTTATCCCATTCCTCCGACAGGACCAAGTCATGACAAGTATGAAAGAACACCAAAGCAGAGAGTTGTATAAACCTAAGACACACACATAGACCTCCATACAAAGTGAAGAATGCGTGTGTGAGATAGTGGAGCTGATGGCACTTCAGTGTAAATGTTTTACAATGGGACCTGTTAGTTATGAAGGAGAAATGCAGGAGAGAGAGAGAGGTCTATTCGTGGCCGGCTATCCAATAGCTTTATGACTCAGAAGTACTGGCAGCCATGAGGTACGATTGTTCTGCATGTGTGTGTCTGCATCTGTGTGTGTGTGTGTTACAGTCAAGCCTTGCACATGAGCGGTAAATGAGAAGTCACTTGTTGTTTATTGAAAGATCAAACCTCCGAACCACTTAGCCACACACACACACATACACATACTGACATATTGTGTTTTTATTCTCTTGTCCCAGAATACCATGAAAAAGTGAACACACACAAACATACACATCTTCGAGGCAGGGGGTATTTCGCCCCAGCCCACGACTCAGTGTGTGTTGAAAGCGCTCCAAAGAGGCTCTTTTCATACCAAGATGATCTGCTCACCCTGTGATTGCACAAGGCTGTGAATACCTGTTTTGTAGTGTGGACGATCATTTTGTGGTTTCCTTTAGGAGACAAAACAACAAGTTTTCATAATATATATCAATATTTTAGTATTGAGAATTGGTAAGAGGGTGATGTTAAGGTAAGGTGGAGACTTAGAAGGAATAGCAGGTAAAGCGACTTTGGCCATGCGTGGTCATTATTGAAATATGTGTAACAAATGTGTGACGAGCAACATTTCCAGGCTGCAGTACAACAAGGCTGACCTAATTTGAAGGATCCTTCACATGTTTGCTTATTTCCTTGCTAGAAATAAATACATCAGGTGGATCCTTTAAAGCACAACATATCCCAGGATTCATTGCATTTTTGTGACTGCTGGATGACAGCCAAAAACTGAACTTTTGAATGTCTGGTATCACTCCTTTTATATAAATCTATTCATGATAGCAACAAAACAATCTCATTGTCCTGATCCTGTCTTTCATGTTCTTCTGTGTGTGTGTGGTCCTGGAAATGTGTGCTTGAGGCAAGGTTACTACCACCACGTAAAATGTAAATAAAAGAAACCAACACATGATCTCCAACTGATGACTTTGATCACACAGTGGGAGGGGTCAGCTTGGTTTTTACTGCTGTAACTGTGTTAATAGAAGAAGAAGAAGAAGAAGACAGGCTGTGACATGAAAAAGAGAAACAAAAAGGAAGAGGGTGAGGAGGAGAGAACACCAGAATAAAAGGGAAAGTTGGATGTGCCACGATAGAAAGATGATGCTACTGGAGTGCTTGAGGATGACTCATCCATAAGCTAGTGATGCCTCACAGACACACACACACACACAGTATCGTGAATACTCACATACACACGCACACATGCTACACACAAATATTTAGTCATACGGTTGAACACATACACAAACACACATTCATACACACACCAGTACACCAGTCATCCATTAGTCTGATACTGATTCAGTGAGACATGCGTGTTGGTTCAGCAGCTTGTTCCTAATGAGCCAAAATGGCCGCTGCCGCGCTACAGTTTCCAGGCCAGAGCAGGGAACGGCCCCTGGGGCAAAGAAACTGGGCGAGAGGAAGGATCAGAAGGGGCTGGATTTAAATGGAGCTCATTAGCTCGTGGTAGCCGTGAGAGGTCCCTGCACACCAAGGAGAAACACACACACTCAGAGACACACACTTAGGCATGAATGCAAACACAAATGGATTGTCTAAGCATGCACAAATGCTTTTCTATTACCTTTACAGGAGAGACGAGAATCGGAGCAAGAAGACAGGAGGATAGGGACATTTTTTGGTAGGATAGGACAACTGGCAAGGTAGTGAGTTCTGCAGATGGCAGGGAGACTTGTGTTCGTGTGTGTGATTTTTGCCAGTCGTACCCCCTTCCTTTCCTTCTCTGCTTGTCCACCCACTCAACATATGTCCTCTCTCCTCCCTACCTCTCCTCATCCCTAATCCCTTCGTATTATTTGTCGTGTCATTTCTAACAGCTTTTCCTATGTGAGCAGAAATGTCTGTGGTATGCATGTTTTTGTTTGTTTCTGTCACAGAAATTGCCCTTTGCTCCACTTAAGCTTTTTTTGATGTATTTATATCCATAAACACACACACACACACACACAAACACACACTGTGCCTTTTTCACTCTGCAGCCAAACTCTCATCAAAGGGGTGTTTGATTTCTTCTTCTGCTGCCCAGGCCCCACATGTCCCAGCAGACTCGGGGTATAAAGAGCAGGGAGGGGCTAAGCTGTAAGCCTCTTTGACAGGGAATTGCACATACGATTTCTCAGACATCTGCTTTTTGGGATTTTTAGAAATATGCAGAGAGAATGCAGTTTTACACCTATGACACACGTGGTCTCTGTTACATTTTATTAACCCATGTGTTATTAAGCCTATGTTTTCAAAATTATGACCGACTGATGATAGTGGTAATGGGGTATATGCATGTAAATTAGCACAATAAAATCCTGGAATGACTTAATTAACAGATTCAGATGTGGTAACTGTGCCATGCTTTCTGACTGGCTGGGATGAGCTGGCACGTTGCATGTAGGTCTTAGAATGAAAAATATGCACACTGCTATTTTAATTGGGTCCAAATTTAGTTTAGATTTGACCTATAGGATGTAATATTAAAAAGTGAGTATGGTGCCAGTAATGTGTGTAGATACTTTTGCTCGTTTTTTTATGCAAGTAACACTTGCAGACAGGAACACATGGGGACAGAGGGAGGTGTGACATGCAACAGCTTTTTACTGTATTATACAGTATTAAAGACACACATTGGACACTTGTTGCCATCTCATATGTCGCAGTGATGTATTAATTTATTGGTTTGTTGTAGCACTCTGATAGTTTGGCGACCTGTCCAGGGTCTACCTGCCCTCTTCTAGCCTTTGGTCCCTGTAGTATGGGGTTTGCTTCAGAGGAAACAACTAAGATGTTTTGCTTCTCTGACTTGTTGTTGGTATAGGCAATTTTGGTCTGTACACCCCTTGACAAAGCTTCTTGTAAATCGAACTGAGAAGTTAAGTCACATTTGTCTCTGAGACAGAATGATAGAGTGCGAGTAACCTCCAAATAAAGTGGAGTCAATGCTGGAAATTTAGGGTACTGTGTTTAAAAATCTATTGGTCAGGCAGAGCACCTTAGATGTTGGTATTGTACAGGAATCATTATGTTTCTTTGTCAGTCCCACTGCTGGACCTATTGTTGCTTTGTCCTATCTTATCTGAAAGGGGAAACAGTTCTCTTCAGTGTTCATATGGCTTCACTGTTTACTGATCTTTTTGTTGCATAACTTGATCTGAAAAAGGTGCTTAGGTCCTACTACCTCTTTTCCCATGGCCCTACAGCTCCTGATGGGGGATGTGCAGGATGGGTAGAGCCTGAGTCATAAACTTAACACTCCCTCTGAGACTGTGGCAATGCCAGACTGTCGAGCTAAACTACGAGAGCACATTCATTAGTGTTTTATTGCTCTGTAGGCACGTCAATTAGTCACAGCCTTGTGCGCACACACACACACATACACACACACACACACACACACACACACACACACTTTTTTTGTCTTATTCTTTTGGTCCCAAACACGACAACTCTCAGCAGAGACATTGTGTGTCATCTTTGAAACACACAAAGACATTACCACACATGTGCTTTGACTGGATGGCTCCCCGGTGTGTTGTACTTTACTGTACAGTTTCTTTCCTGGTCCGTATATCTGCTCCTCTGGGATCACATGCACACACTCACATAATGTGTCTGTACCCCGCGTGAGGACACTTATTGACTTCACAGTAAAATGGCGTCACCTCGGCTCCCCCGATGAAGGTTTTATTGAAGGAATCTTAATAGTGGTTAATTGTAGTTTCCTTTATAGTTCGGGGTCATTTCTATTTGGGGCAGATCTGCTGATAATGACAAGTTGTCTTGTTTAATGACTTTTGTAGCACTGCAAGTGTATTACCCATTTTACAGCACTTTTGATTTGCAGTGCAATATTCTGCCTTTATCCTTTTTCTCTTCTTTTTCTTAAATTAACTGAGAGCTTTTGGGCCATGTCAGCACATTTTTATGCTGTCTAATGTTAGTGTCCCCCAAATCCACTTCAAAACTTCAAGAGGACTGGATACACATAAATACATTTGGCCTGATTCGCCCTTGTTACTTCTTCCCTCTGGTCTTTTAATCTCTCATAATAATGTGCTGGTATCAGACTGGGCTGATTTTATTCAAGCACTAGAAAAATAGAAGAAAAGATGTTTCAATCAGCCCCACAACACTTATTTACTTTATTTTTATTTTTTATTGCAGGGCAGTATTTTTCCACACTGAATACTTCTTTCACTGCTGGTTACACTACAATAAGGTCTAATAATACAAATAATAACACAGTTCTGATTATGTCTGCTAGTATAATTTATATTTATCATGTGTTCACCAGTCTTAGTTGTGTGCATGCTACAGAAAACCACACAAACACAACAAACAAAGGTTTACTGTATATCATGTGGATATGGTTGTTAATAATCTGGTTTTATTTAAAATTATTTATTAATGCAGTGTGTTTTAAACAGAGCGCTCACACACACACACACGTGTGAAAACCCTGCAGGATCAACTCTAGAGAATGAATGTGATATTAGTTTGTTGATTTTTCTTCTAAACATACTGTACAAACAGGTTTCCAGTAGAGGGGCTGTTGACTGTAAAAAAATACCCCAAATTATACCGTAATATTTACCCATATAAATCCACACTGTCCTAAAAACACCCTTATGAACACCTCCCTTTTGACCATCTGTTCACAACTACTGCAGCCAAAATACGTAACACAGCATACAGTATCCAAAACTCAATATGGCTGACGTCACAAGAAACAGACGACACACATTACACAATCAAATGTGATTCTGAGCCACAGCTACTGTAGGTTTATTTGTGTCATTAGAATGCAGAGCGGAGCTGATATTTCAGCAGGGATCAAAACATCAGCACATCAGGGATTATTGTCTTAAAACTGCTGCTATAATAAAAATCAACAAATGCTCCGTTCAAAACTTAACAAATCGCACAGTGGTTGTCTTGGGAGTGCTGCACTCTTCCTCAGCAATAATGATATCACAGAGACGACTGACACCTTCTTCTTTTTTATTTTGTGTTATTAGGGATTCAATCTGTTTCCCCTTGCAGGGAATGTGCTCGCTCCCTCCTGGCAGCTGACCAGTGTATCCACAGTCTCCCACTGCTGGCTGCTGAGCACATGAGGTTTTCATTCCTTGCTCAAGGGCATAAGGGTAGTGTTAGCCGTTCACTTTCTCCATGCCTGTCTTTGATTCTTTTATACTCTCCACTTTAACCTCTTGTTGACTTTGTTAGCAGCTGCAGGAGTTAGTAGTAACAGGTGTTGCTTGCTGACACACTTGGCAATAACTGGCCAACAGAGCAGGAAAGCAACAGTGAGATGGAAGATGTGTGTTGTTTATGCCTTGTTTGTGTTTCTTTTTGGATGACTTCCTATTAAAAATCTGCTTAGACAATGAATTACACAGAATATGACAGAATAGTTTCTTTAAATTTGAGGTAATTAGCTAATTAATTGATAATTACAGCACTTCTGGCTGTGTGTATCCTATTCTTATCCTTTATTTATATAAAAATGGCCCAGATAAACAGGGAGATTTTGCATATTTTACTGTCAAAAGGTGTATATTTACATGATGACAGGAGAAGGTGAGGAAGTGAGCAAGCGAGCCGGCAAATGATGGCTTGGTTTGCTGCCAAAATGGCAGCACTAGCAGCCAAAGCAGGCATCCATCAGTGTTTGGGTTCTGGCTGGCGATAATCCCAAAGCCTGGCTGTAGAATCAATACAAATGCAACCATCGAACCAGAAATTAACAAATTATATTTATAATATTCATGATTTTCTGTAGAGAGAATGGAGACAGAAAGCAAGACATAGGCTTTACACATTCTAAATAAACTTTTCATTTGTTTACATTTCGATTTTTAACAGTATTTACTTCTTTTCAGTACCACAGATAACAAACAATTAAAAACTTATTTGGTGTTGCATTTCATAGCTTATTCATTAATTTATTTGTTTATACATTTGTTTATTTTGACACATGGTTCTATGAGACGGAGGCCCTGGTGTAATATAATCTGTGTTAAAAACCTATTGTCTTATTTATGTTGATTCAGTCAAGCAGGTCATTTGTCATTCAAAAACATGAAGTGAGGCAAATGAACATGACCGAGTTTCTTGAAGGTGTTTTTCTGCTCAGTTCTGCATCAATCAGAACAGATAAGGTTGTTTGGAGGAGCAGCAAAATGTCGTCAAGGACGTCTCAGCAAATCCAGTGAGCCTGCTTCAAGCTTTGGAATCTTCTTTTGTATTTATATAAGTCCTATGTCTAGAGGTGCAGATGTGCCCCGCTGCAGCTGCAGAGATGATGTAAAGCACTTTATGTGTACATGCAGTGGCAACTGTTGCTTCCTTTATTCTCATTCTGTGGTGGTTCAAATATCAAGTAAGGCAGCAACAACAAAAAAAGAGTTGGCTATAGACTATAGACTATAATTCACAGTAAAAGCACTATCTATGTGACACAGACACAGTAAAGTGTTAAGACAACTGGAACACATTAGGTGGCACTGCTTTGTTCTGCATCGTACAGGTGGTCATGTGAAGCTCACTTGGTTTTGGATGACCTTGTCAAGGGTAGGATTTCCATTCAGTGGGACCACGAAACGTATGCAATTACTTTATACCGGAAGGCACTTTGGATGAAAGCATGTCTGAGTGGCATATGTGATACAATTTCGGGGCCCATTCTGCCCTTTATTAATATAAAGGGCAGATTTGGAGAGCAGGAGAGTGAGTGTGGAAAGAAAAGGCAAAATAGACTGAACAGGAGCTATGGAGGAAAGAAGAGAAGGTGGAAATTAATGTGAATGTACAGACCCTGCAACTTCTTTAAACTTGTTTTAAAATAAAGTGAGGGGAGTTTGGAGTGTAGATATTTGTGGGTTTGACCTTCCTTTCCCACAGCAGGGGTGTCAGGATGTCCTCAATGTGCAGAAAAATAAGCAAATTGGATAAATGCGGAGCTAAATGTGTAAGACAGGCCGAGATCTTATAGATCACATGTAAGGAGCAACGCATGAAGGCGAAAGAGAGAGAGAGCGAGCGCGAGAGACAGAGAGAGAGACAGGTAGAGCGATGGTACGTATCTGGGTTACTCTGGCCTCACATCCCTCCACTGCAGATGAATATTAATAAGGAGTTATTAATATCTGCTGCCTGCACTGTGTGCGTGAATATGTGTGTATGTGAGGTCGGCATGAAGGCGCAGTGTGAGCAAGCCTCTTGCTTCTCCTCCTCTTCTACATGCATCACCTTTTCCTCTTGTGTCCTCCTCCTCATGCTCACTCTGACTTTCCTTCTTCTTCTTCTTCTTTGGTGTCTCTCACGTCCTTCACCCCCACATTCATTCTTTGCTGCTAATGGGATGCTGGTGCTGTTGCTGGCAATAGATTTGTCATAAATCAAAATGAAGCAGCTTCATTTGCTGCATCTCATCATGTATTTTGATACATTTCCTGCATTTGTGTTTTTAAAGAAAAAAAAAGGTATATCACATAGATGGTGACAGATCCAAAGTGCTGTGATCTATGATCTTTTTCTCCTAGCAATTTGTTCTAAAATACTATGTACTTCAGTTTCTGTACAAAAGACATACAGCAGCAACAATGAGTTCATTAGTGAAGTTTGGTGCTAGGCTTGTTGTCTCAATTTAGACTCTTCCAATATGTAACATTAATTTGTGGTGGTTTCTTTCTGATCATTATAAGCACACCTGCACTACAGGTACTTGTCAGTGTGAATATGGAAACAGGACTAGGTAGAAGCTGATTATTTGATTATGTCATGGAAAGCAGTTCCTTATTATATCTGGCATGTACTGAACCATTTGACTCCAGGAGGGACTTAATAATGCATTTTAAAGCCTGATGACCTAATTGAGTTTTAACATTATTTCAAGATTTAAATCCATATTTTGTTCTGATTAATGTTTTTTTTCATGTAGCAGGAAGTCATTAGAGACAAATATTCACTCTTCACTGGGTCGTGAAAAAAAATAAGACCTTGTTGGATTTGGCTCAGACTTTTCAACTAGCCAGCCAAGGGGCTGATTTGACTTCCAAAGTATTAAACAGCTTAAAACCAATGCAGCTTTATCTTTAGCTTAAAGTTAGCCCTCTGAGGATTTTTATAATATGTCATTGTTACAACAACTGTCACTTAAAAAGGGATAAATGACATTTTATAAAATACATTTCCCAGCCCCTGTGAGCCACTTTGATTAATTTCCTGAAGCTACTGTAGAACATTAGGGGATTTTTGCATGTTGAATCCTAGAAATAAACTGTACTTAATTTTAATGTGATACATGATTTTCTTATTTAATATCCACATGTTTCAAAGACATACAGTCCTCTCTGACCTCCTAGTACAAAAGACAACAAGCAATCAGTGCCTCAGAACCATGAGTGACAGTTGAAGGGCCTGGCTGAGTGATAATAAACTAAAAAAGTCCAGATGACAGTGAACAATGTGCCGCTGAATACAGAGCATGAGTGCATAATTCATAACCATGTATATTCCCTTGGCATTTTGCTGTCATGTGTATCTCATGTGTGGAGTGCAAACACATAAACACACTCTTTCCTCTCCACTTCGCTTTTGAAGGTTTGTCACAGTTTAATGAATAAATCCATATACAATAGGCTTTTTATATCCAGTGTTCACTGCAATGAAAATGCTACAAGACCAAAGAGGCTGCATGTACCTGTTGTTTGAATTAACTCATTTATAACAAAAAAAGGTGGTTCTCTTTTTGTTGACAGTGCAAAATGGGACCACGATTATAACAGGCAGAGGTGTGTGTTCGGTGCACTTACATATTTGCCTTGTAAATTACATGCATGTTCAATTCATGCTGCAAGGGCTTGTGTGTGTCAACTCATGCAGTAATCGTGGTGGTGTCAGAGGGGAGCAGGTGTGTGTGTGTGTGTGTGTGTGGCTTGTCTTTCCAGCAGGAGCAGGTGTGTGTGTGTTTGTCTGAACGTGTGTGAGCTTCATGTGTGCATTGAAGGTAGCAGGTGTGTCCGTGTGGTGCAGTGCTTACTCGGCCAGATAATGGGCACATATGGACAGAGAGAGAGAGAAATGAGACACACTTGTGTATGCACACACACACATACACACACAGGTAACAGTGTAAAGTGCACATGCTCACAAGCCTCTTCATGTTGAATATACTCTCTGCATTTGTGTGTCAGTGTGACTGAAAGAATGACACATAAATTGGATAAAAATAGTATTAGGCTTACAACTGGTCTTTATGATGACAATGATAATGAAGGTTGAGCCTGATGGGATGTCATACGAACCTTGAAAAGCTTAGAAGTAGCGACAATCTTCATGACAAAAATAAAACCTCCTCCAGTCTAACGGCGGTCTTGTTGGTCACAGTGGTGATGGACTGGCCGCTCCTCTCGGCTATACAGATGGGTGTGAGAGAGAATAATTGTCAGCTATTTGAAAGTGACAGAGAGGGAAGTGATGGGAGAAAGAGTGAGAAGCAGCAAGGCAGGAAAGAAAGAGAGAAAAATGGAGAGATGAGGAGGAGGGGGTAGATTAATGGAGGCCGGAGGAAGGGTGCACGACTGAAAATGAACTTGTCTGGTGCTGGAGAGTCAATGGAGGGAGTGACAGCTGTATAGATTAGGCAGAAAAGAGGGAAAGGAAGAAGACTGTTAATGGGAATGTAGGAACGGCTGGAGGGAGGAGGAAGATGAGGAGATGTAAAGGAAGAGGGGGAGAAGTGTTTAGCAATGATGATGAGGAAGAGGAGGATAAAGAAGGTGCAGAATTAGAGGGGAGGAGGACAAAAAAGGAGGTCATCTTTTATAAAGACCAGAGTGGACCAGAAAAAAAGGAGGGCCGCTCAGAGATGCTGTAAAGTATGTTTGTGTGTGTGTATGTCTGCATGTGTGTGTGTTCCCACGTTAATTAGTGTCTGATCAGGTGTCATCATCAGTTAATTGACTGATAATTACATCTTCACTGTCCACTCAAATAGATCCCTGTTGGAATGAGCGGAGGAGGAGGAAAAGCAGATGGAGGAAAGGAGGAAAAAAATAGAAACAAGGGCATACAGAGGAGATGATGTGAGAGGCTGATTCAGGGGTGGGATAATGTGATTGGTCCGCATCTTTGGTCGTTATCTGGTAAAGGCCAATTAAAGGAGCAGAATAATACAAGACTTTGGAAGCTTTATTTGTAGTGTAAATCTGAATTTGTGTACACATGTAGTGGAGCGATGACATTTTGCAGCAGAGTGCTTAGAGTTGCAGCGATAGCATCTGTCTGCTGCACGGTCTTTATCATTAAGCAGATAACAGCTCCACCGACTTCAGTTTGTATCACAGCTCATTACAGTCTGCAGTTCAGTTCACACTGAAGTTCACCTCGGATAGGTTCACTTCAAGTGCAGTTGGAGTAAATGCTGACTGTGCATGGACAGATGTATAAAGTCTGATAAAATATTTAGTGTGGCCCTTTGCTTCACAGTGAATCATTTTATCAGGTTCTAACCTAATGGAGTAGCTGGCATGTTTTTACAATTTTTTACATTTTAAATTTTTTGTATGGCCACATTAGCCACATTTCCACAAACACAATCATACTGATTCTAATGGGAGAAACGTGAGCACAGATCTTTACCCATTTGTGTCAAAAGTAAAAATTGGACACGTTTTTACAAGACATGTATTTTCTGAATACTCCAACACTAAAATGTTAGTTTGGTCTAAACACTCTTGTGAGATCTGATAATATTCAGACCTCCCGAAGCAAAAGTAATGCAAATTCAAACAATATTTTCCTCCCTCCCTCCCTTCATCCTCATCCCTCTTCTTTGTCCTTCCTCTCATCTTCTGCTTCTCCTCCCTTTCCCGCTTCAGCCTGAATGTTTCCATGGAATGCTGCATTGCTTCCTTCCATATAAAGAGCTGCTAATGGAATTATAGTCGGTCACATGAACACACGCGCAGTCTGCCGTGCAGGCAACACACAAACACACATCCAATGGCACAGACACACAGAGACACGCGGTCAGACACAAAGATTAGTGGGCTCTGTATTATTAAAGTTTTACCCTTCTCTAATCCGCACAAACACACACACACACACATGCATACTTAGTAACACACACTATCTCAGCGGGGTACACCCTGCGAGAGGGCCAGGCAGTGCGAGATAAACTGATCACGCAGCAGTACAATATGCTGAAAGTGATTAAGTGTGAGTGTGCGTTTGTGTATGTGTGAGATGGTGAGCGAAAGAGAAATGATGATGTGCAACAGCAGGCAGGAAGCTGGAGTCAGTGGTGAAAGGAAGAGGAAGATATATTCCAGTATAAAGACTCATCTGTGACAGACTCAAAATGTCTGTTTTCAGGCTTGAATAGTTGATAAAAGTATAGGATTTTTTTTAAACATAAAAAAGACTTCATTCAGTCCCAGAGAGGAGAATAAACAGTGTATGATTTTAATGAGATATAGGATATGCTCCAAACTTAAAAACCACAGTGGCATTTCCCATGAGGCACAGCTGCATCTGAAGTGACTTCACCTCTGGTGAATGTAAAAATGCCTCCTTGGGCACTATTGCTTTATTCAAAGGGAAAACAAAGCTCCTAAATATTTACATAAATAATTTAAATTTTAATAAACATATCTTGGTGCCGTTGTTTAGTTATTGCATTTGTTTTAAGATGAGTCTTATGCCTTAAGGCATTGCAGTTTTATTTGTGCTGTAATAAAAGCAATATTTATTCAGAACAAACAAATATTACAGCAGGAATGCTCAACAAAATCAACAAGATAAATAAAAGAAATTAGAGGATACGCTGAAATAAGAGTTTAGAAAGTTATCACATTTAAAATGGGACATTTGTTTAAAAAAGGATGTCCTCAAAGGTCAAAGTGCACTGACTTTCAGTCAGCTGACAGGTGAGGAGCAGGCACCACTTGGACTGTTCAGCTAGTCCAGAGCCACAAAATACCTTAAATATAATCAGTATGAAAAAAAGAATATTGTTAGTACTTCATTTATGTAGTGTAAAAGAGTAGTAAAGTAGTAAGTGTGATATAACCCTAAGAGTAGGAGACAGCTAGCTAAAGTGTTAGCTTCTTGGCGGACAGGCTATTTGTTAGCTGTTTGGTGCAATGTTTGCTAACTAGGTCTGCGGAAATCGAGGTAAGACTCCCCCAAATTCTGTTAACTCGTTTACACATTATGTGGTGTTACAACTCACTAAGTACGTGTTTGTCTTATCACATGTTTGCCTTTGAAGTGCAGCATAATGTCCTTGTGACTAAGCTAGCTAGCTGCTAACGGCTAAAAACAAAGGTTGGCTAGTCGCATTTTTGTTTTTTTACTTTACGTAAGTGCATAACGTAGGTTCTTGTACTTTCATAATGCGCTACCTTATACAATGCTGATACAAAAAAGCTTTGAGACTGGTCTTTCAGACAATAGAGTACAATTTAAACCTACAAATAAAAGTAAATAACTCAATGATTAAAATAACAATACACTGACGGAAGCTATTCTTCTTGTAAGGCCTTTTCTACAGAGTGTTACAGAACAAAAAGCACAGGTGTAAATATGAAAATGATTGGTTCCTCAGTTGCCTTCAACAGCTTTTTTTCTGGCTCACTGTCACATATTCATGACATTGTTAAAGGTAATAGCACCACCTGTACCTTTCCTGCCATACTAAAGCAAATTGTCCACGTTTAAATTGCAGTTAGTCCCTCATCTTTGTATATTTTCCTGCTATAACACCTCTGTATTGTTACTGTATCGTTGCATATGATGCGATACATTGTGAGGCACTAGTATGTGTTCCTGGTTTAGCATGGCCCCATGTAATATGGGTTGAACTTTTGATGATCTGATAGAAAGTGTAAGTGCATAAGAAAGAACTTGTAGAGTTAAGAGAGGAAGGGGATTTCTTTCAGCAGATACTGTAAATACCCTGTAATAGTATGGAGCGTACAGGATAAGTCTGCCTCTCTCCTCCTCCCTCTAAATCCTGCACATCACTCTCACATTTACTTCCGTCTCTGTCTCCTTATCTTTGTTACCAGCGCAGGTTGGATTTACTTTGCAGGGGGTTCTTTAAAGTTTTGTATTCCCTTTCTCCTCAAAGATTTGCACCGTATGGCAACTTGTGAATTTGAGAACTTTGGGAGCTACATTTTGTTGAAATGTAATTTTGACAGCATATTTTATACATTATTCCAAATACAGCTGCCCTGCCAGGATTTAGGTTTCTATTTCCACTTGGGGGCTACTAGGGCTAGCAAATGATGGCACATCCAGTTAATCGTTGGCCTAATGTATATGTATTGTCATCATCCTGGAAGTGGCGTATGTGTAATCCAGCACAGGGTGTGAATATGTGTGGAATCCTTTCTCAGATGTTCAGAAGGGAGGCAGGCTGAGAGGATATTATAACTGTCTTTAATCTGGCTAAGCATACAGTATGGATAATCCCTCTCAGTCTTATTCCTTCCATCTGTATGAGTGAAACTATGTAATCTCATAGAGATTATTGTAATTCTAACTCTAATTTCTTTCTTGCATTCTTTTTTTTTTAATCTTTTATTCCACTATTATGTCTTTTGTTGTTGTCTGCAGTAGGGTGAAATGATTTTAAGAATAAATTGAATTGCGATTTTTTGGGCAAATATTGCGATTTTGATTTCATCCACGATTTTTTTCAAATCAAGTTTTAGTGCACATGAGCATTTGCAAAGATCACAGAAACTTGCATCACACCTAGGGGTGGGCAATATGGCAAAAATTTTATATCACAATTTTTTAATGATAAAATCACGATCACGGTTTTATCACGATTTGTTTTTACATTGACACTAATTTGCATGTTTCATAAAGTGCATAAAGTTTTATTTCAAATAGGTTAAAAAGAAGACTAATGTAATTCTGTAAAGTATTATTCAACAGTCATTTAAACAGACTGAAGTTAAAGTTCAATGTGATCAAACTTTAATGGGAACCATATCTAATGAAAAACGGAGCTGCTGCTGTCACCTCTGTCCACCGTTTACTAGAGTCCTCATATGGAGCCTCTTCATCAAATGCCTGCGTTATTGTTTTGGTGACGTCATTAGCTGTTGCCTCTGTCTGCATCTGATGTACACACGTGGCCCTCCCACACGCACACACACACACACACACACACACACACACACACGTGTAGAAGAGATGCTGACGGCACAACAGCAGTGAACCTGAATATAACGAGCTGGTAATGTTCAGAGAGGTGGGCTCGTATGTGCTCGTAGCATTATAATACATTCGTATACACGCGGCCCTTCCACTGCGACACACGTCGCACTCACACACAGACACAGGTCTAACTGCTGCCGGCAAAAACAGTACCGAACATAAAGGTGGAATTCATTTTAGGGACCAGTTCCTCCGTTTTCTTTTCGTTTTCAGCCATAGCATTTGACAAAACAAAACCTGCTTCAGTTAGGAGCAGTGCAAAAAACCGTGGCTTTGACGATCTCAAAATCCCGTCGTCTGAGATCACAATTTTCGGTCTAAAACGATAGATCGTTCAGCCCTAGTCTGCAGTAATAGAAGTTAGAAATGGTCTGACTGGAATGCATGGCATTTGCCCTCCACACAGTAAATGTGGAGTCTCTCACTCTTGAAGTGAGAGAGAGTTATATAAGATAAAGTCCAACAACATTTAACAGTAAAAAGAGATGGTCATAGACTACACATTACAGAATTTACCTCTTTTGGGGATTGATCTATTCTGCTCTTAAACGTTTTGAAGTTAAGTTGTGAAACATGGAAAATAAATCACTGTAAAAGCCTGTATGACCCAAACCTGTGTGGTTTCCTAATTTCTGTTTTTCTTCTTCTCTTTCTCCTCTCCAGGCTCCGACTACTCACCCCCTCCCACTCTTCCTCGGCCTCCACCCGTTGGCCTGACCAATGAGCACAGTGGCGGAGTAAGCCACAGCGACCATGGTGGAGGAGGGGGCGGGGTCAATCACGGTGTGGGCGTGGTTGGCCTGGCTCCGGAGCACATCCCCACGCCAGGGGCGGCCCTGAGCTGGCAAGCAGCCATCGACGCTGCACGGCAGGCGAAGATGATGGGCAACGCCGCGTCGGGTGGAGGGGCGGGGCTTGGTTCGGGAGGAGGCGGGCCCATCTCTACGGCCAGCTCCACACAAAGAAAGAGACAACACTATAGCTCCAAACCCAAGAAACCGACCACAACGACAGCAACAAGGCCGCCAAGGGCCCTACTTTGTCTCACACTCAAGAACCCCATCCGCAGGGCCTGCATTAGCATCGTCGAGTGGAAGTATCCTACTACATTTAACAGTCTGTCCTTTTCATCTCACCAACACCATTTTTAGTCAAAACAATAACCGATCTCCTGTTTCCAGAGCTCAGTCCAAAACTGAACTACTCTGATATGATTTCAAAGCATTGTTATGGACAAACTTCAATAAATGTTCATGCAATATCCTGTCATTTCCAAAAATTTAAATTTGCATCCTGGAATGATGCATTAAATTGCTGTGAAGTACAGGGAATATTTTCCTTCCCACCTCCCCCAGTAATGTTAATCCCATCCGTATGGGGCTTTAATCAATCTCTCCTCTGTCCTCTAGCTCTCAATAAGTGTGATTTCCCACTCTTCACTCGGTCGTCTTAATCCCCTCTCCCCTTCCTCTGTCTGCCCTTCTCCCTCTTTTCTTCTCTGCTCTCCCCTTTCATCTTCCATTCTTTTTTCCCTGTTTTCTCACAGGAGGATAAAACAAATTGTGTCATTTTCATCCCTCCTTCACACCTCTCCACAGCATATCTTCCTCCCTTGACTCTTTCTTACTGCATTCAGTCGCTCTCCCCAGGTTCAGCCATTCCTCTATTCCTCCTTTGCTCCCTAAGTTCTCAAACAACATTTATTATCTGTCACTCCCTCTTTCCACCCAAATCCCTTATTCCTCCTTGTCTTCCTTTCTTCCCTTCCTCTCCTCTTTTTGTGTTTCTTTTTAAGCTCCCCATTGTAATGGCTAGGTCCTCCCTCAGGGTTGCAATAGAATAGGCGACTGAAATGGTCAGTGTCACAGTCAAGATAATCAATAATAGGTGCAGGTCCACATGAACATCAGCTCAGCAAGAGCACAGTCATGCTTCTCCCTAAAAGGGACAGAAGGGGAGGAAGAAGAGGGGACAGGGAAATTAGAAAGGCAGGGATGTGGGCAGGATATGAACATCACTAGGAGAGATAATGGAGCGGAGTGGCTGAGATGGGAGGGATTGAGGGGATGATGGGAAGGATACACAAGGAAACTTACATGGTGGGGGAGGCCAAATAATGAGTAAGGATTGGGGGTATCATGTTTAAAATAATAATATTAATTAAATTAATAATTAATTAATATATTTAAATTACACCTTGTTAAACCAAAATTTTGTGTATTTACCAGTATCAGCGCTCATATAAATACTGTACTGTAAACTACAGTGTCACTCAAATAGTCTCACCCATAAGGATCATTACCCACAATTCCCAGAATCATTAATTTGAACAGTTTTAGAGGGTAGGAAGTAGAAGAGAAAAAGAAAGAGTGACAGAAATATGAATGAGATAAGTAAGGGAAAGAAGACAGAAAAGAAAAAGTGTTAAAGCTAAAACCACCATTACCCATCAGATGCTTGTTGCCCGTTAGTCTGCTTAACCATCACTCACGAGTGCAGAGTGGGCATGTGTTTATACAGTGAATGCATATTTTGTTTATATTCTATAGGGCTCATATGTGTGTGTGTAGGCCTTTGTGTGTCCTGTGCTCTGCTAGTACCTCAGTCTCTAGAGATAGCAGACCAAAATCTTCCTCTTTTCCTCCTCTGTTACCATGACAACAGCAACTGCTCTCAACAGGTCGATGGGGCCTGTGTAAGCTCACACACAAACGCGCAGATTAGAGAACACACATTAACACTCTTGAAGAACACACACACATACTGACACGCAGACAATAAAAGACATGCAGTACTCTCACATGCTGTGTAATTATAACATTTAAGCATTACCTGCACACAGCCAGGTCAGTGCGGGAGACAAGGTGAGAGCTGTGTCGCGTTTATGTCTAACTACCACATTGTCTATAGGAAATCACTCTAAGTGGTAATTTTGAGTGCATCTACACAATCACACACACATTTTCTGTGTAGCGTTTATACTCTACTGGATCAGGGATCACACTATTTGTATGCATTTCCAAGCCAACCAGGAAAACAGATAAAGATTCTCTTAGCATAACACTACAGAGTGTTAAGCTGGCTCTGGCAGATAATATCAGTATATCCCAGGTTTGTTATTGGGGTTTTTCAAGATAAGAGATTATCTGTATTATTGTGAGCTGCATCATGTGTTTATTTGAGCTGCATGTGCTGCTGTGTGTGTGTGTGTGTGTGTGGATGCACTCTGGGTGTAACAGTTTGTCCTAAACATACACAGCTCGCTTGTTAGAATGCTTAATGCCTTTAGAAGGTTGCAGTTTGGTACTTTATTATATAAGCTCTAAGCTAGCTACCTGGATGCTAGTTTTACTTCTGGTACTGGTTTACCTTTAAGATTTATGATATTGTTGTTAATGAATGTGCCTCATTCTAATAGACTTGGTTTGATTCTTTTGTTCAGACCTCCACAATTTCTTCTTTGTGCGGTTTTGCACTCAGCAGACAGTAGATTTATTATCGTGTTGATAGAAGCAGACCTCAAGGGGTTTTTTTTTTAAATTATGGGTCAGGAAACCAAAATGAGTCACAGTCCCCACATGTCTGAAGTGAGTTTAATGAGCCCTCGATACAAGTGTGAGTAATTTACTTTGATGCTTTTTTTTGTCGCAGGCTACATGAGCTGCATGATCTTGTGGCTGACAATGTTCAAGGGTCAATCACTAATCTAAACATAAACAAAATATTAGCTCCACCATGAAAATCTAAAGATTTTTCCTCCCTCTCTTGCTTACTTTTTCTATCTACAGAGCCTTAATGGTAGTTAAAGCTTTAATGGCTCTTTTTCTAGCAGGCCCACACACAGCGAGTCTAATAGTATCACTATAAATAATATAAGATATTTGAAGTTAAACTTTAATTATTTATCCGGAGACTTTTTCATTTCTGTCCTGTCAATCAAACATGTTAGAAACCTTGCTGCATAATTTCATTATATCTGACAACTCACTCTGATATTATAGGCCAGAATTAGAGATTATCCAGGGCATTGTGGTGTGGATGGAATTAAAACATGCTGTTGATTTATTTTTCACATCTGTCACAGATGTAATAGTGATGGATATCTGGAAGTTTGTGGCCCTAAACTGAATAAATAACAGTAGATGTTTTAAATTTAAGCACCAAACTGACACTTTCACATGTGTTGTTTGTCATGGTTTACCATGATAGCTAAGTTTGGTGCCTAAAGATAACTTTCAAATAACTCATCAAATTATAAAACCTCCCTTTATGGATGAATGTTGATGCACTTTGTTTAATGTCAACAGCTCATCAGTACATTGCTGTTTATATTATACTGTGAGATCTAGACTAATTTGATATGCAGCCACAGGAGAACAAAGACAAGAGGTGAGAAATGTAAGGAAGGAAGAAAAGAATAGAAGAGAGAGAGGAGTGAGGGCAAGGAAAGGTGGAGAGGAGGTGACAGCAGTGGCAGTTTGTAATTGTGTTGATGAAAACCAGACCTCTATCTCTCCTTCACATTCCCTCCCTTTCTCTCTCTCTCTCTCTGTCTCTCTCTCTCTCTGAGGCCCAAAATAATGAGGTCAGTCCCCTCTCAAGGACCGTTCCAAATAAAAACCCTCTGTGTCTCTCCTCTCTCTCATTCCATCTTGCTCTCACTCTTTCCCCGTCCACATCCCATCTTCCACGCGACAGGCCTGCTCCTTGCCGCACCCATATTTGGGCACACACTGTCTCTCAAATCCCCCCTCCCCTTTGTTAACGAAAAGGCAAACCCTAACCCTAACAGCTTTGATCTCTCTTCTTGTGTGCACTCTGCTTAGTGTATATATACCTCTGCTTATGTAAGAATGTATTAACTTGTTTAAAAATACGTCTTTGTTGAAGTAACATGACTGATATAAAGACAGAGTTTATGTTTTAAAGTCAAGGTTTTTGTGAATCTTTTAGAACCCCCCCTGTACTCAAGGTGTATAGATTGATAGTTTAAAAACCCAAAAACCAGGGGCAACCAATTACCCTGAATATGATGTTGACCTGTATATCTCTGTAGCGTTTGTTTGTGTTCCTTAACTGTCTGTTCAGACCATTTGAGATCATCATCCTGATGACCATTTTCGCCAACTGTGTGGCCTTAGCTGTCTACATCCCCTTCCCTGAGGATGATTCAAATGCCACCAACTCCAACCTGGTGAGTACGGTACTTTACAACATATTACCGCTCAGCCACACACTGATTCTCACATGAGTCTGTGAAGGTTTTGCGGGTTTATAAAGGAAAACTACAAGATGTTGGAGGGGAAAAAAGGAAATGTTTCTCCTTGCATGACACCTCCTTTGAGCATCCGTTACTCTTGATTGTTCATACTCAGTTGTTGATTATAATGTTCTTTGAAACCTCAAGAAAGTGGCGCATTTCATTTATTTTGAAGGAGGCCACTTGAGATGTCACAGATAAAGGCAGAGTGCTGCACTTTCGTGGGTAAAAAATTATTTTTGCATAAGGAGGATTCAGAAACTGTGAGCTCTTTGGGTTGCCTGACTTTAGATAGTGTTTTGCTGTTCCAGAGAATTCATAAATTTAAATTTACATCCATCATGTCCACAACTTTCTGGAAAACCCCTCATATCACAGCATGAACTGCTTGCAAAGAGCTTCCTGTCTCAGTCTTTATGCGTCCTCTTAAATGGTCAGTGGTGTTAAACGTCAGATGATTGTAGAGGAAAGTCCGTAACAGTAAGCGATCCTTTGTTTCCTTTGGTCTCCAAGCGATTGTTTTATGGCTTTGAGGTGCGTTTGGGCTCACTGTCGTGCTGTAGGATGAATCCATCCCCACAAAAATGCAAACCAGAAGCGGTGGTGTGTCTTTCACGAATGGAATGGCACACTCAATTCAATGCAGGTGTCCAAATCCACAAACTTGAATTTATCAGCAAAAAGGAGTTGTTTTCCAGTCAGCCACTGTGACTGCATGACGACAGTTACTCAAAGTCTGCTGGAGAACCTTCTTTTGACAGAGCTTTGACTGACTGGAGGTCTTTATTAAGAAAATGAAGTTGCCTTCAGTGAAAAATGTAGAATTTTTTAATGCTGTTGTTACTTTTGGTCCACATGATCCTAAAACTTTCTTGGTATTTCCTGGTTCAAGTGACATTATGACTGATCTTCAATTTGGAACTTTGCCCTAGACAAGTGTGCGGCAGAGTTTGCGTGTGTGTCAGTCTGCAGATGTGTGCCAGTGTATTAGTGGCATTAGTGAGAGGAGGACACTAATCCAACTGAGGCTGTGTAACATCTGTCACTCTGTCTTTGACTCTTTCTTTCTAAGAATGATTTTGGCACATTTCTCACATGCTGTACTATTCTATTGCTGTTTCACAGAATTGATTTGTATTATAGTATTAGGGTTTTAATGTGACATGTAAAAGTTGTGGCTTATAGCACATCTGTTATGGAGAAATAACATTTGTTTTCAGTTGTTTTCACTGTGTAGCTACCCTCTGATTTCTCACTTAATAATGCATTGACAGAGCAGGTATACAGTATGAGTCAGTAAGAGTAAACACGACTGAAGGAGGACAGCTGTTTTCATCTTCTCAATCTGTGCCCATCACCCACTCTCTCTGCCGATCACTCTGAATCTTGTAGGAGGCTTATATGTCTTTCTCACATTTCCTATTACTATTACTTTACAGTTAAAATAGTAGTCCATTTTTGAGGGTCTTTTAGATTAATGTTCTTTTATAGCCATTCTGGATCTCTCTCTAGGTGTTTTAGTTGTTCTGATACTGTATACAGTAGGAAGCACTGACGCTTATATAATCCAGTGTTAGGCCTCCCCAACAAACCTATTTTCATGTATTCTAATCTTGCAAGTTTATTTTGGAACCTTTGTGTGACACATCCCCGAACCCCCCCATCATGATGGAGAAGTTCAACACACACATGCACACCAACACACAACTTACTCTCACCACCACCACCACAGCTGTGTTCAATTAGTTTTATAACCTTCTGACAGACAGGAAGCAATGTGCAGATGGACCAGAGTCGTAAATATATGGTTAAACCATGTATCTGCATGAGGGTGTGTTTGTTGTTTGTACAATTTTTGGTGCATGTGTGTGGCATTAACAAATGTAAACACAGTGAGTGGGGAACATTTTTTCGACCATGGGTCAGACAAAGAAAATGTATCATAACATAAAACGAACATTGTGCACTCAAACATTAAGTACAAAAAATGTTGAAAAAACTGTTGAGCAACATTAGAAGACACTTTTTCTCATCTTTTTTTCCAAATGTGTAGGTTATTCCTTCATCAGACACTTATTCAAAATCCATGCTGCACACATTTTGTATAAGTATGTTTACACAACTCACGCAATATGCATTCGTTTTAAGAATTAAACAATTGAGTTCGTTCACTGTGTTTGCAAACAGCAATTATACCCAAGACTGCCAGAGTCCATATTGCTTCCTATTTGTTAATTTGCTAATGAGTGGGATTCTCATTATTTTCACATCTTAGTCATTTAGAAGACTGGTGTTTCCAGAGCTGGCTACACTAACTGTTTTTGTTAATGACTCTGTATGCATATTTAGGAAGAATGGACCTGTGACCTTATTGTCCTACTAGTAGGACACTCTGTGGCTTGATCGTTTCCCTTATGCTATAATAAGTCATTTCTTACAGTGTCACCTTTTGCAACAGTGCCACATAGTGTGAGACAACCCTCTCATTAAATATAATGTGAATTTCGAGCCACAGGAGTATATTAAGTATTCCCTGCAGCAAAGCTCATACTGAATGTCTTGTGTCCTTTTTTTTTACCCACTGCCCCTTGCTCACCTTTATGCAGTTTTTATCACTTCCTCTGTTGCCAGTTTATTAGCAAACCATCTACAGGTTCGTACAGAGTTTTATTTTCATGAAATAATAATAAGCTCAAAACAGCTGTATCATGACTGTAGTTTAGCTGCCTGGTGATGTTCTTTACCCCTTCGCTCGATGTGTGATCAAGCCCGAGTTATAGAATCAATATGGCACCCCCTCGCTAGATTTGCACAAGTCTTACTTATGTAATACCAGAGATCTGTTGTATTGCTTCCAGTACAAGATTTCTATTTCTGACTGCATCCCATAATGTGCAGCTCTGTCTCCTTGACGACATGCCCAATAATAGCAGCGGGAGAGGTTGTCATGGATATGGTAACCGTAGTGATGCTCCTCATCTGTCCTTGGTTACAGAGGGAAGGATCGGAACCAGTGTTAGTGTTAGAAGTCTCAGGGAGGAAATCAGTGCGGCACTTTTGGCTAGTTCAGTTTAGAGACAACTGTTGGCTAAGTTTGGATGAAAATCGAGTTGACTTATTTCCTCTTCTTCTTCTTTCCTCTTTGCTTTGCCCCTCTTTCCAGTTTTGCTTTACCTGTTTCTCCTCTGGCTCTCCCTTCATTACACCATTTAATCAGATCAATATGGATCTTTTTTGATTGACAGAATAACATTGCAATAACTAAGCAATTAGCTAACCAATAGACCTGACTGAGGGAGGGGAAAGACCTGAAAACATACACCTTTACACTCACAAGTGGTAATGAGGTTTTTCTGCATTGTATGTTTGTGCATCATTCATAAAATGTATTAACCTGAGTTCATGGTTGTTCACAGTCACTGATTTGTGTCTGATGAGGTGTGTGTCAGCAGTAGGTGACGGGGTGTTCAGTGTTAGATGAATTAGCTGCTCACCCTGCTGAAGGCGTGTGAAACGAGCACCTTTATATAAATAAATCACCTTTCAGAGGGTAATGGACCCCACCACAGCACACACACACATACCTACTCTCTGTGTCTTGTCTTTCTATTTTTCTCTTTTTTGTGCATCCACAGAATTCATGATTTTTTGAGTTGGTTAAAATAGCATGGCTTGGACAGTTTGACTATTTGCTACTGCAAAATTTAGTCAGGGAGGATAATTGGATAATTGGAGGCATAAAGCATGTTACTTTGACATATGTTACTGTCACCTCCTACCAGCAGTTTATACTGGCTTTTTTTTAACCAAGCAGGTGCTGGTTTTCAATTCTTGTTGTAAAGGCAAAAACTCCACAAGCAAATTTCTGTCAATCTATCCCATTAATTTGTGCTCTTTAATGATGTTTTTTGTGCTGAATACCCGCTTAGAGTGTTCCTTTGTATTCTTCATGTGGGTTTTTCGACAAAACTGTTGTCAGGGATGTCTAAACATTAAAAAAAGGACAGCCAAACAGTTTGATTTTGTCATTAGTGTATTTTTCCTTTAAGGTCTTTTTTAGTTGATCTCTTTGCAACATTAAATAAACTTAAGATAAGACAGTGTTTAGAACAATGAAAATGCTATGGTAGTGGATTAAATCGTTGCTACAACACCTTTTGTGTTCTTATGTTTGTGTGTTAACATTTCCACTGAGAGCTGGCCTATGCGTTTCCCAATTTTAATTGAATAAATCCGCTAAAACAAACTGAGCCTTCCTCCTCAAACCATTGCACCATACACCATAAAATATACTGGTGTTTCCTCCACATGTCTTCCTGCATCTTTCTCTCTTCCACCCCCCTATCAGTTCTGCTGTGAAGGATCAAGTTAACATGCTGTTCGTTTGGGTGCTACTCTGCCGGTTGCTAGGAATGTCTATTTATAGAAGAGGAACGATCAGCATCTATCCTTATATTCACTTATCTAAACAAGTTTGCTCTGTGTTTTGTGGTGAAGGTGACATGTGATTCTGAAAATTTAGGTGTGTGTGAGTGCATGGTTGAATAGCCACAGAGGAATTTACCACTCACTGTGCATCAAGTTATGGGCTTATGTGTGTGCCATTGTGTGTCTGCTGGTGATATATGTGTGAACTGCTAAAGTGGAATTAGACACATTCATTAGTATATTATGTTTACTAATAGGATGAGTGAGTGTGACAGAGTGTGTGTGTGTGTGTGTGTGTGTGTGTTGTACACTATATAAACAGACACTAATATGACTCATGACTGCATTTTATCAGGTCTTACTAGGTTTCTACAGTACAACCAGTTCAAACTATGCTATAGCTTGGAGAGCTGTTATTATGAAAATTATAAATGCTCTTCCCTCATTTTTGGTCCCAGAAGAAACAAGTTACCATCTGTGTGAGAGAATGAGGTGCTTTCCAATTCCAAAATTACTGCTTCAATCTCCTGATTGGTTTCTGCTCCAACAGTTCCATATTGTGGAGCTATTTTCCATGTTGTCTCTGTACTGGAAGATTTCTTTTAGTCTAAGTCAGTCTTACTTTTTTTGTGTAGTACGGTACATGGACATCAAAATAATTGTGTCTAACAGCACAAGAAAATACTACAGTACAGAAATGATCCAATACCAACAAGCTAAACAACCTTTTCTAGCTGCATAGACCAGGCCTCCAGCCTCAGGGTTGCCTGTGAAACAAGTTCACCCTACATTAAAACTAAACAATTCTGATCATGTCAGCTTATTGTTTTTTAAAGTTTTGATTCAGTGGTTTAAATTAAACGCCATATAATAAAACAACCATGAAAAGTACTTACATTAAATGTGCATCTCTTTTCACTTGCACTGTTTATTTTCTCTCTGTTTAGAAGAACTTGGCTGTTAAACAGACACTCTTTGACTAAAGCCTGACATTCTATTATCCGCTTTGCTGGTATCATTGTCTTATTGTTTGGAATTGAAAAAAAAAACATAAGCAAGCATTTTACTTGCTTGAATATTCTTGCTACCTCATCCTGCCCCTCCTCTCTCCAAGTATTTTTCTCCCCTCACTATTCTCCTCCACCTCTAATAAAAATGAAAGATAACAACTCTAAATGATGGCAGCTGTGGCACCACATTCATTACAATGCCATTTCCTCTTCCCTCTCTCCCCCTCCTTGCTTTTTAATAGTCCCATTTTGATGATAAAGATAGGGAGATTTCCACACAAGCCTCCTGACCTTTCCCTAGTTCTTCTTTCTTCTGCCTCTTTCTTCACATTTTTCCTTTTTTAATGAGAAGTATGCACACCCATGATTGTCTTCATGTGTCACCCTTTACATGTGTGTGCCTTTCAGTCCAGATTAAAGGCAGTATTTTAAGTGAGAACACACTGTCTCAGGCATTCATTCTACGATTCCTGAGAAGATCCCTGAAATTGTCCCAACCTGCACACCAGACTCCTGTGAATCTGAGCCTATGTTGTAGCTATTTTGGTGTATTTTTGTGTGGGAGGAAATGTATATGATCTGTGAATGTATTATGTGGATTTGTGTTGCTGCATTGGTATTCAGCACCAGAGTGTAATTTGGCAAACAAGCAATGTTAAATCAGGTCAAATGAGCCTTATGAAACTAAAATAAAGTTTTCCTAACGCTCATGCCAAGGCAAGACTTATGAACATTACATAACTGTCTGAAAGAGGCAAGTAATACAGAGGTGCATTTTGATCGTTTGTAGCTCCAGATGTACCAGTGATGAAGGCAAGAGAAAGGCAGAAAGGCACTTAAAGAGAGAGAGAGGAGGAAGAGAAAGAGATAGAACAGGATATTTTTACTGAGCTAAAAGTGTCCAGCTCTCCCTCACATCGACCCACATTACAGCTTATACAGAGCACACAGGGAGATGAGAGAGTAATGTCTCTGTCCATCATTGAAACTCATAGTTTCTCACTGCAGCCTTACCACAGGGAGCGATGTCAGTCTTAATGTCCCCATTTTGCTCAGAAACATTCTTGTCACAAGTTTGCTATTATGACAAATACAGTCGACTTAAGCTTAATGGCTTTGTTCAAGGCAGCTTCTCTGCCCAATAGAAAAACCAGCTCTTAATGTGAACGGCTTAAAAGAAACACCTCAGAAGGGAATAGAGTGAACAGGGCCAGGCATAACACATGTGTGGTGGGTTTTGAATGCAGTTTTAAATTTAGCAACTTTGCGTTTGACCCATCTCAACTATTTGAGCAGTGGGCAGCCATGGTGCTCTGTTACAGTCAAGGACGACATCATATACTGTGTTAAATATTTAGAACATTACACAGACATTACTTTTCTGTCAGTATATTTGTCACAGTATGATAAGTGCTCGGTCTGATATGTTGAAAATCAGACCTTCGTGAAATCCCCTCTTTACTGGTATCTCAGTATATATATGTGCACAGCAAATTGTGAATACAGCAAACATGAGCACCATGGCAACGGAGGTAATGGAAGTGCACAGTAGATCTGTGGGCAATTTAAAGTAGCAAACAGGTGTAATGTGTGGTCTCTGTGCATGTGTATGTACTTTCCAATCCAGACTAATATTTGAGCAGCCGTAAAAGCTCTGTGTGACATCACCACAGGAGTAATGCAAACTTCACACTAGTTACTTTCTGCTAAAAGCTCCCACATCCCCTCCTCAGTCTGCCTGTTTCCACTGAGCTACTCAGGTGCAAACGCTGACATTTACAAGCAGAAAAAAGCAGATTTGTCAACAACAAACCAGCTATAGTAGTGCACATATTTATGCTGTGATATCCTGTAGATCCTTGTGGATCTGTTTGGAAACCCTGAAAACTATAGGAGATGCTGTATTGCAGTGTGCACTGGTTCTGTTAGGGAGAAAAAGCAGTCATGTTGGTGTGGTATTCACTGACATTTAGCCATCTGGTCTTGGATCTGGCAGCTCTTTTTTACTCTCCCTCTCTCTCTCTCGCTCATATAGACGCATAGACACACAAGGTGATGGCTTACATGGATGTACACACACGGGTTGAAACTGTTGATAAGGTGTGTCATTTTAATGCAGTGTGTGTGTGTGCTCATACATGTACACTTGCTGGTGTGGTTTGTGTGTTTTGCCTGCATCATCATAGGCTGGGTTCCCATAGAAACAGATGTTTCCATTTTCCTTCTTGGTGGCAACATGTGACAGACTGTTCCATTATGATATAAGCTGAAAGTGTTAACACATGGACATGGGCTTTTTGATTAAAATTAAATAAAGAGGTGAATCCAGGTAAACGTTCTTATTTCTTATTGATGTCTCTGGTTAAATCTATACCAACCACAAAGGAGATATAGATAAATCCAAGCACATAAAGGACCTTTAAGCTTTGGGAAAACAAAGAAGTGGATTATGCAGAAAGGGGCTGTGGTTTCACATCAGAAGGAAATTCCTTGCATTTTCTATAGTTATTATTTAGACCTACCTGACATGCATTGAGAAGCTCCCGTGTTTGTTTTATTCTTATGATGATTCATCATTGATAGTGTCATTCACATCAAATGATGAATATCTTTTAGCTTTTGCCTCTAGGTCTTTATCATTCATTGTTGAGAGGCTGGTGGGTGGCAGATTGGTCATGATCAATAGAGTGGCCTTGTTCATACTGTAAATGGCTGCTTCCACTCACTGAAATCTGTTTAGCTTAGAATTAATCGACATGAAAAAGAATGTTCTGTTTTGCGACAGGCGGGAGAGTTCAAGGATTTGGCATTAAAGTGTTAAATACACAAAAGATCCACTTTGGATCACAAATGAAGAGACTTCTTCTTTGTTATTGACGTTACCATCGGCCAGAATGAAAGTGTGAATGCTAAATCAAGCTTAATGTACAGAGAATTACATTAAATGTTACAAGTTCAAATTTATTTTTTATATTTAGGGGCCAAAATAAGTTGATACTATATGACTAACATCTAGATCAACAGCAGTGCGAGTAAGGGGACTGTGTATGAGGAAATAGTCTATTTAACCATAAAGCTCATATGCGCTGTGTTTGTTTAAGCCGGTTGCTGTGTCTGGATCATTAATCACACATATTATCTTTCATCCTCTACTATTCTTTTTCTCCTCTGTCTCTCTCATCCCACTTACCTTTCCTGTCCTCCTGCTTTTGTAGGACAACCATCAGGTGTGTGTGTGTGTGCGTGTGACAGCGACCTCCCTCTGCTGCACCCCCCGCACCCTCCTGCTCCTGGGAGGTGACCCAGTTTCCCATGATCCAATGCGGCTGCTTCTGCTGCGTTGTTGCCGTAGCGATATTGCAAGGTCCTTTAATGCCGACTGTGACTGGGTCGTGAATAATGGATAGAAAGAGTGACAGAGTATTAGACAGTAGAGGAGAGAGGAGAAATGATGAGTGGAGAGACAGAGGAAAGAAAAGGTAACAACAAAGATTTTTGGGAGAGTTGGGGAAGTATGAAAAGGTGTAGTAAGGGGTCGTAAAAATGGAGGAAGGAGGGGTCCACTGTGATAGCTGTAGTCAGTTTAATGACTAAAGAAAGTTTGCTAACAGGTCTACTATTTTCTACTGAGATTAAACACACCTTTAATTGCACATCACTATCCTTGACCATAAGTGTCTTCCATTACTCTATTTTTATCACCATGCACTTAGTATAAAATAAACAACAATCTGCAGTAAAGACATTAAGTAGGTAGTTGATGGTTTTGGTATTAGAACTTACATTTAGAACTTACATTTAAAATAAAGGTGCTCTGTAGTGTATTGTCTAAATGAGCTCAAAGAATGACAAATGTTTTGGAGTTAAGTAATGTAAATTATGATTATTTGTTAGTGTTACACATTAAAGTTTCATGCTATGTCAGGATGTACACTTCACTTTTTGTAATATTAATGTATCACAAATGTGAAAACAAAGCAAACTACCTGCCACTTGTGTCTCTCTTCCAACAGGTGGATGTTTTCCATAGATAATGTAGTTCTTTTTAGGTTAAATGCCAGGTGTACAAGCTAAAGAGCTTCACTATACAGTCAAAGGTGTGTGTTTGCTTTTGTGACCATTGTGTAGCTTGTATTTAATCTCTGTTACTGCTGACTGCAGCACACACCTGTTGAATAGCATTTTCACACACTCACTCACAAACACACACACAGAGGCTCTTTCTCTGCAGCAGACACATACATACAAGGGCATGTAAGAGGTGGCTGCCTATTACCTTTCTGCCAGAGCTGTCAATCCTCAGGCTGGCATTGAGTTTGCACAGCAGTGGCTTCACGCACGCTCACACACACACACACTCAAACACACAGCAAATGTTCTCTCTCTCTCTCTCACTCATTGGCTGTGGTGAATAATATATTTCTCTTCATCTAAAAGGCTTTTAAAGTGCCCACACAGCTTTTTACTTCAAAGTAACGCCTAGGCCTAACGCAAGCAAGCATACAGTACATGTGCTTAATAAAAAAAAAATGAAAGAAAAACTACAACATGTAACGGATGTTGTGGAGGCTAAAAACATGTCTGGTCTCTCAGTTTTCCTGTAGTAAATTTTTAGTGTTGATTGCAAGTGTGCAATTACTGTATAAAAAGCTGTCTGCAAGTCTGTAATGACCTCTATAAAAATGAGAGGGGCAGAGTGTCACAGCAAGATGCACGTTAACCTGGCAACTGTGAAAAGTATGCATTACAGTTCTGTAAGGTTCAGACCTTACATTTAATCACATTCTCATACTAATAAATAATATGCTTTTTATATTTCATAATGAATCCATTTCTGTCAAAGGCACTTTTATTTTACTCTCAGAGCTCAAATCCTTTATTTTTTCATATATTCCATAACCAGAACCATTATCAGAAGCAAAGGTGACATGTTGCCAGATAGGATTTGGTCTGGCAAACTATACCTATCTTTTTAATGAATTCTAGCACATTCTCCACATTCTATCTGTTCGAACACATTCGCAGAACATTGTTCAGAAGGTTAAGCAGCACATGGCTGCACATGTTAGCTATCAGGCTTTACTATTAGTTTCACCGACGCTTAACGAAAACCTTGATGTGTGTGGTGGAGAGCTAAAGAAAGAAAGAAGCAGTGTAGTATATGGTTAACATGTGGCTAATATTGGGGACTTCATGGTAAAAGAAGTGAAGAAGGGGGAAACATAAGTAAGAGAGGGCTGCAACTGAGCAGCCATCACCAAATGGTTAGAGAAAAGGGTTTATGTGATGAAGAGTTGCTGGTACGACCAGATTTAAGAATTGCAAAGTGGGGAGATGACAAGTGACTTCCCTGCCAAAATTCAACAACAGGACTACCTTTGAGCAAAGCCCAGTGACACATTTCCAGTATGGCTATATACTGTATTATATGTAACTTTGAATATCTTTATGGTATACAGGGCTTCAGCAACATTAGGGATCTCACAAGTTGCCACACTAAGCATGCATGCAGGATTTAAGACCTATTATTAAATGATGATAAAATGTGTCTGTACTATCCAAAGCGTCTACGTTCTGTCTGTGTTCTTTTAACGAGCTGCTTCTTCTCGGCCTTGAAGCGCCCCATGTGTGATCCTCAGTGTGTGGAGTCGCTTTGTGGTAAATCTCTCTCTCTCTGGTCTCTCTGACTTCATTGTAGATAAAAAAGGATACAGATTGTTTCACAGCAATAATGACTTGGCAGTGAGATTCAAGCCAAACTTTTAGGTTGCCAGGCAACTCGAGCAACACCAGCAACCGTATATGGAAATTTCAGTTTTTGCGTTAGACTTCCTGCCACTGTGACTCCCTTCCTTTCTTTCCTTCATTGCTTTCTGTACATTGCTGCTGCAATAGCAAAATTTCCCAGCTTGGGATAAGCATTTCTATTCTATTCTATTCTATTCTATTCTATTCTATTCTATTCTATTCTATTCTATTCTTTCTTTTCACACTTTAATTTCTTGTTTCTTTTACTTCTGCAGCTTTTCCTTTTTATGCTGCTGTCCATTACATTACATTTGTTGCGTTTGTCTGACTTTTTTTCTCAATTCAGGAGCTGATTGGCTAAGGGTGGAAATATAGAAAACTTGAAAAGACAGAAGGGTGTGATGCAAAGGATGCTAGGGTGAGGAAACATTACTGTAAAATGTGCTGGCAACTTTTGGTATTTATTCTATAATAATAATAATAATAATAATAATAATAATAATAATAATAATAATAATAATAATAACAGTGCTGCTTATATTCCAAATCTTTATTTGTATGCTGCAAGAGAGTATGAAGGGCAAACACACTAAAACACTAAAACAACTAATCAACAGGGTCCTAACATGTTGTGTTTTCTGGGCACTTCACTGGGCTCTTCAATTAAATCACCAAAAATTGCTTTTGTTTAACTGGTACTGATTCTGTATGTCTGTCAGATAGAGGTGTTCAGTAAAGCTCCAAAGCTACTGCTTAATGCTTCAGTGTTATTTTTAGCTTTGTAATGTATTCATTTTTGCATAGTGTATTATTTTGCCAGGTTGTGTTACTTTAAAAAAGGTGTGTAACTAATTTCCTTTTAATTAGTATATTTATGTGTAGAGCATTTCTCAACTCTGTAAGCTTAGTTTTGGGCTGAGCTCAAGGAAAAACACCCTGACTTCAGCATGAGCTTGGCAGTTGTGTAAAGCAGCCAACCTGTTAGGTTCAATTCAGTGTTACAACAGATAATTGCATAGCTATGAAAGAATATGTTTTCCCCTCTAATTATACAGCCAAAGGGTAACAGGGTAAGATGCACATGAAAGCATGCTCCTTCTCTATTCTCTCCTTCTTCTCCTCTTTTGCGTCTTATCTCTTTACTTCTCCATCTCTTCCAGCCTTGCTCTTTCCGCGTCTGCTCCCTGATCTAATTAAAATGCCATCTTCAATTCACTGGTGAGCACCCCCTCCCCTCTTCTCTCTGTGCTCTGCTGCAGTGTAAACACGCTGTGTCATATTAAGAGTCTGAATCCGCTGTGTCATGATTTGGAAGCTTAGCGGCTGATCCGCCATGTTTGACAATTTGGCTGTGCCTAGTTAAATGAGACTAGGGCAGGGATTTTGGAGATGCTTCATGTTTACCTAGGTGTGCCTAGGGCCATTATTGGTACCTTGTTGGCAGGTTTATGTGACGCTGAAGGTTGCAGGTTCAATCCCTTCAAATGCATACAATAATGCATAAATATTTCTGTAATGATGAAGTTAAATGTAATGTAGTGATCTACAGTGTATCCAGCTCCAGCAGTGCTGATTTTATGTCCTCCTGTCATTCTTCTCTAATGTTTGCATTATGACATACATATTTGTATGCACAGAAAAAATGTAAGGGTAAGGGTACTGTCAGATTAATCCACACAGTCACAGACAAACCAGTGTCTTCACCATACTGTGTTCATCTGCTAATGTCTCTTTAGTTCCTAATGAAGGCTGACAGATTGACAATGTGAAGCATCATTCCTATTGGTCCAGACTTGTGTAACCTTGTCTGAGTGGCACGCACATTGTCAAATGAGTGTTGAACTCTAATCTAATTCTTATCTTTGGCGACCTTGGAGTCAGATTTAATTATGAACTTAACCTATTACACATAGAGACATTGGAAAAACACACATCCACACACATAGCAACATAATGTGTGATACTTTACGTCTGGTCTGACAGCAACATACTTGCTACCTAGCAAAGTCAGCTGTAGTGTACCCAAGCCACACCCAAAATGCAAAGTGTGGAAGCCAATTACATTTTGCCACAATATTAAGCACTTGAGTGAAAGATTAATAGACCAACTACTATTATTGCAGATTCTAATTTGGCAGTTGTTTTCTTTAAAAAAGGGAACTCTTCTTATTTTCGCACACACTGTCTCTCACTTCTGTCTAATTTTGTCTTTTCTGTCTCACTAATTCTTCTTGCCCCCCCCCCATTCTCTCTCTCTCTCTCTCTCTCTCTGTTGCTACCTGGCAACAAGCTGGTTTCCTTGGTGATGGAGCTTAGTAGCCTCACATTTGTGGAGATGGGAGTATGTGTGCAACAACTGGTACACACAAGGAGAGCATGCAGCAAACACATGCTCGTACTCACACATGCATACACAATGAATGGTTTAAGATTAGAATTCACAGTTTTTTTTTCCATGTGAATATGCTCCCAAGCAGGCCAAATGTGACACCCACCAGTGTTAATGAACTGCTTTTATGTTAGGGTAATGCTTAAACACACAATGACAGTGTGCTTGCAACTTTCTGCCACCACATTGAAATGCACTGCTTCAAGGACACTGTAGAAAATGTAGATACATAATGTGTCAGTTATTATCTAGTTTTTGTTAACTGTTTTCTCTTCCTCCTCTTCTTTCTGTATCCCAGGTCTGGCTTTTGCATTTCTTTAGGAGCAAAGTTTATTTGTCAGATAAACTACCTCAGAAGTGTGTGCTGTAAATTTTTAGAATTTCTTAGTGAGTATGTTTAAAACAGACAAGAGAAGTGATTTCCCTCTGTGACTTTCACACTCAAGATTTAGGTTATATTCACAAAAGAGACAGATGGGCTGTGAGGAAGATGGGTTTGGTTACAGTACATCTGAAGGAGAGTGAGAGTGATGTTTATCTAAACACACCCATTTTCAAACTCCCGGTGCAGCTCTGCTCTGTTTACCATGTTTGGTGAAAGAAGGTGAACAAGGGACACAAGGACAGGGGGAGGGAGAAAGAAAGAGAGAGAGAGAGAGAGAGAGAGAAAGAGATGACTTTTTAATGAGTCGAAATGGCAGGAAGGAACGCACACATGCAAATTGTCTTATCTCTGCAGATTTAAAACTGCGTGACTAAAGTTTTATTGCTTTTACATGTGCTTGTAGTTAAACCACTTTAAAAGTGTAAAAAGAATACTGCCAGCTTTTAAAATGACGTGGTCTGTGCCAGAAAATGTAATAAAGAATTTACAGAATAAGTATGATTTGTTGTATATGACAGCATCATAGAGTTTTTTGTTAATGTCTTGGACAGTAAAGTGGCCTCTAAAGCCTTCCATAAGTGTTGTTATGTGACATGTGCTTCTCCTTTTGCCGTAATTGTTATCTTTGCACTACTAGAATGTTTCCTGCTTATAAGTTTATTGGAGCGGGCTATTTCAGTGAATGTGAAAGAGAAACATTGTAGTACTATAGTAGCATTAGGAACAGCAGTGAGTTAAACTGCTTAAGAGGGATCAGGTGAGATTTGTGTGCGAGGGTGGCTTCGATTCTGAGAGGCCTCGTCTTTCACTGTTCGCTCCTTAACTGGTCCTCATATCACAGAGAAGCTAATTGGAGAGGAATTACCTCAACAAGTTTTAATGACATGCTAGCAACACACTACAGCGAAGGCTTTCTCCTATAAGGGTAATGAGTCAAACTCTCAACGCTTCTCAGTGGCTTGTTCTGATTTACCTCCTTCTTAGCCAGCCAAGGTGGCTTGCTAATCGCTTGAGAATAGATGAGAGAATATGGCAGTTTATGGAAAACATCTGTTCACATGAATAAGTTCCCATGTCATAATTACATAAAATGTCATATCAAAGAAAGTCACACACGCAGAGGCACACATACACACATGCTAAGCCTGTCTATTTCCTTCTCTGTGGGTCACTGACCTTGGCAGAGAAGCTGGTATGACTGGCCATCTCCATGTGGTTTGTGTGTTGTGTGTGTTAAATGTGTGTGCTTCGCCTGTATGGTCCTGTAGGCTATGTTGTTGTCCTAGCCTGGTGTTATAGTCCATCTGTCTAGGCTGCTAGCCAAACAGACCTCTCTGCCTCACTCTCCAGTGATTTCATCATGATGGTAGTTGATGGCTGAATGTGTCTGATGGAAATGATATGGCTCTTTGGTAGAAATCCACTTCTTGACTGAAATATGCTCATAAAAATTTGACAAAAAGAGTCATCTCTTCATATTCATCCAAGAAAGGATTTACCAGTTAAAGCACTCCAGTTTCCTCATCCTCATCCCTCTGGCTAATGTGATGCTACACAGTAAGAGGTTCTGGTTATGTGCCTTGCTTTAATGGCTGTGGACAAAAGATCAGCTGTGGAATCATGGACACAGTATGAACACTTGTACATCACTGCATAAGTTAGGGTAATATAAAAAAATGTTAACACATATAAAAGCAGACGTGTTACAAATTCACACATTCATGATACAGTATACAGACAGAGCAGTCACTTTTTAAAGACATCACAAGGATACCTGTGTATACTTGTGTATGCTTTTACAAGCATACTGTTTATGCTTGTAAATGTGTAGTTTGTATGTACGTTGACCTGTGTGACCAGTAACTGTGTGACCAGTTGTTCCATCAGCTACTATTTACTGTCACTCCTCTTGACGTCTCTTGGTTTCCCCCATAGGGCATAAAAAACTATTTCAGCAGATAAGACTTTACTTCATGTCTTGTCATATAAATGTAGTCTACACTTCCTCTCTGACAAAACAGACTTACGCTGTGTCATTTGTCATATATTCTTATCCTCTGTCAGCAAAGCTTGGCATTCCCATGTAAAGAAAATTCCTATTACTATAAAGGCATCCACACAATACAGAGACCATTGAAATTCATATGTATGTCTGTTTTGCAGAAACCACAGCTGATCTGTATAAAATGTAACTTTGTAAACGAGGGATTAAAGATGACTCATAAGTCAAAAGGAAACAAGTGCAAAATGAAGTTTATTTTCATGCCAGCTATCATTTTTTAAGTGTAGGTGTGAAATGTTTGTTAATGGTGTTGAGTTGGTTTTGGAGTGAAACTTAAGGTTTCACCAGAGATCCAACAGACCACCACGGCTTTCGCCATCCCCCCTCTGTGGTCTAGGAGAGGGAGGAGACACGTAAATATATACAGGGTAAGAGGAGCAGTGTGCGTGCAAGGCTAAAAGCTAACCCGCACAGACTGGCTCTTCCCAGTCTCTTCCTCTCCAACGTAAGATCACTTGCCAACAAAATGGATGAGATTCGGCTGAGGATCATCTCACGGAGGATGGACAGCTGTGTGGCCATTACTGAAATCTGGCTGGGCTACAACACACCTAACGCCGCGGTGGAGGTAGCGGGACACTCTTTGTTCCGAGCAGACAGGAATGCAGCCTCTGCTGAATGCAGAGATGGAGGGCTCCTGGTGTACAGCCACACACATCATTGGAACACACTGCACACCTGACCTTGAATACCTGGGCTGTGAAATGCAGACTATTCAAGATGATCTGCTCCATCTTGATCATAGCTGTTTACATCTCACTGCAGGCTAACGCTAGGCTAGCGCTAGAAGAGCTCTACTGTCGGATCAGCAGGCAGTCAAGGCAGCTGTGATTGTGGCTGGAGACTTCAATCATGTGGAACTCAAATCAGTACTTGCAAAATTCCAGAAGTTTATACACTTTCCCACCAGATACCACCAGACAATAACATACTAGATCAAGTTTGTTGCAACATCCCAGGAGCATACAAGGCTGCAGCAGCAGGACAAGACCAACCACCAAACCAGTTCAGGTATGGACTGATGAGGCTCCTTTAGCACTACAGGACTGAACTCACTGACTGGGGAGTGTTTAAAGGTGGCTCAGACCTAGAGACCTACACATCATCCATCCTGGACTATGTGCAGTTCTGCACTGATGCTGTTCTGCCCAAAAAGTCCATCAAGGTGTTTCCAAACCAGAAACCTGTTGCTCTGACACCGGTAATCATGAAGTGCTTTGAGGGGATCGTCTTAAGCCACTTTAAGGACATCATGTCTGGACAGACATCAGTTCCCCTACAGGGGAAAAAAAAAAAAGTTCCCCTACAGGGAGAACCGATCCGCAGAGGATGCAGTCTCATTGGCACTGCACATAGCCCTGACTCACCTGACGCATTCTAACACCTACGTCAGGATGTTATTTGTGGACTTTAGTTCAGCTTTCAATACTATGATCCCAGACAAGTTGACACCGAAACTCCACAACCTGGGACTGTCTGTCTCTTTCTCAACAACAGGCCTCAAGTAGTGAGAATTGGGGACTCCACATCATCCACACTGATCTTGAGCACAGGCACACCGCAGGGGTGTGTGCTCAGCCTGGCTCTTTTCACCCTGTTCACACATGACTGTTCTGCTATTCATTCCACCGCATGGTTGTGAAGTTTGCACATGACACCACCACAGTGGGTCTCATATCGGACAATGATGAGACTCAGTACAGAGAGGAGATCCAGCACCTGACTGACTGGTGTTCAGAAAACCACCTAGTCCTGAACACCTGAGGTCATTGTGGACTTCAGAAAATCCAGTAGGATAGGATGCACCATCTCCTCATTCATGGGGAAGAGGTGGTGGACAACATCAAGTTCCTGGGCTTCCACATCAGACCTGTCTTGGTCCACGCACATGTCCCACCTATAGAAAAAGGCAACAGTGTGGTATAGGAGCTGCACTGCACAAGACAGGATAGACAGGACTTGGCCTGGGTCATGAAAATGGCACAGGGGATTGTGGATCCTCTCCCACACCTGGACTCTATATACGACAGCCAGGTTCAAAGGAGGGCTGGTTGTATAGCTGCATATAGCTACCCACCTAGGTCACAAGCTGTTTGTGCCTACAGGAACATCAGAACCCACACCAACACACCGACTGAGACACAGCTTCTTCACCAGAGCTGTGAAATCCATCACCCCATCTCCTCACACACCTCCGACCCACCTTAAGACTGAGCATTAAACCCCTGCAGATGGACACTCACACTGCACTGCACTTTAGGACATTAATATGCTGCAATATGTACAATATACCCATACCAGATAATGGATGGATGGATTGATTCTTGATTCTTAAAGCTTTTTGTTGGCATCAGTCAAACCTCTTTTTTATGTGATTTACAGCTATGGTGAATATGGATATCATTTTTTCTGCCATACTTTTACATGAAGTTATTTTCAAATGATTCCCCAAGGCAACGAGTTAAGTGGAACTCTACTTAAAATGTTGTCTTTCTACAAGATCACACACATACAGTAAACAGAGAGCGCAAAATGTTAAAGGGACAGACAAAGTTCTGAGAGGAGGAAAGAGTGAGGCCAGATGCTTAGGCAGAAGAAGAAGAAGTAAAGGAAAAGAGGTGGAGAGAATATGGCAGAGGGAGGTATGCAGGGTTTTCTATGAGGCTGACCTAGATAGACGAAGAGGATTGGACACACTCTGTCTCTGGAGGTGCACCGTCACAGCTGCAGTGGACTGTGTGTGTGTGCATGTTTATATATGTTCACAGCAGAGAGTGTGATGCGTTTTATGCTTTTAGAATGCCTCTAAAGCCATTGAAAACTTGGAGGGTGTGAGAGTGCGGCAAAAGAAGTGTGACAAAACATCAATCATTTAACCAGAATAGCCAGAGAGAGGAATATTCTGTTAGCTCTTTTTATCAGATGAACATAAACATATTAGATTTGATTAAAGATTGTCATTTCATAAATGAAGTGTGGATATTTTTTGAGTTATTTGTATCTGAACATGAGCTGTGATGTATTATAACAAATATAATGCTACCTATGTACCTTTAGTCATGCTGGTGTGTGCATGTCTTTATGTATGTAAGTAGTCTATTTTATGTCTACCCACTGAAAATCAATACTGCATCACTGCCATTTGCTGCCATCATAGTATTGGGTGGGTGGAGGTCTACATTGTCCAATCAGAATCATGGAAAATTTGTGGTTTTTGGGTTTACACCCAAAATTGGACAAGAGTGTAGTATGTATTTCTTTCTGTCGCTGTGTGTGTGGTATGTGTGTGACTGGAATAGTAATGTGGTATAGCACCAGCTCTTTTCATTGGGGTGGTATGAAACAAAAAAAAGAGAATGGAATAGAAATGGAGTGAAGACAGTATTTCTTGTCATTATCTTGACTTGTTTCTAGCTAGAAGTTTTATTTGGCAATATAGTGTCAAAATATGGGTCAACCTATGGAGCAGAAAGCTGCAAAGTGTGGTAGTTAAATAACTACCAGATAGATATGGATATAGATATGGCACTTATAAATATAATATGTTAATGTTTCTATGTCCAACATAGTGCTGTTACTAACCAGAAGTGACAAGCCTGAATCACTTTCTTTATAATAGCCTAATTTTCCATCATGGTGCGAGACAGAAATAGCATTTTGTCAAGAGACCCACCAAAATTTTTCACATCATGTTTTCAGGGAATCTCATGTCTTATTAAGATGATCCAAACTCCCTGTGGCTCTCTTGGAGTTCATTTGAACCTTCACAGAGCCTTAATGGAACAATATCAATCAAAACTGCCACAAGACAGAAAATGATTAGCAGAATTAGCTGCTGAGACCATAACCTGAGACAAATGAGACTTTATTATATTGTGTTTGGTCTTCAGTAGCCTGACTTTCTGCTGCGAGGCTGTATTAGCATATTCAGCCATGGGGAGTGCTGCTCGTAGTGAACATGCTGACCACATCTGAGTGTTGCTCTCAACAAGTTACACATGTCTCTGTCAAGGCTTTATCTGTCAACTGGTGGCAGATTCTGTTCTCCTCTCCTTCCATTTCTCTCAGCTAGCCTGTTTTCTTGAGCTGACTAAAGGCTTTTAATGTTTTATATGCTGAGCTCAAGGTTGGATATGACGACGGGAAGAAAGGAAGGTGAAGTTAGGAAGTATTTGGCACGCAACCGTGTCATGATACCAGACCAGGGTTGTTATTTTTTGTTCCTCTTTGTCTTTGGTACTCCCTTTATTACCAGTTTTCAGAGAGACTGTTATTACATCTTTGTGTGTTTCTTATTCGTTGTTATGCTTTCCCTTCTTTCTGCTATGTGTGTAAACTGGAAAAGCATTGTCCTGGTTTTTATTTAGAAGTCCAGTCTATTGTTTAATTGTAAGCCTGTTTTTTCTAAAAAACAAGCAGTACTCACTAAATTTCTCTTCGTATTTCCTATCCTAAATTATTAACCAATCATGAGTCAGAAAAATCAAGTGAAGAGGAAGTTCATCATAGTCAAATATGGCTGTGGGCCCCTGCGGGGGACTCAGGATAGAGGGGCAAGGAACAGCTCTGTGTGTACATGTGAGAGTGTGTAAGTATATGTGTGGGACAGGGTGACGCATCATGCGGCAGTAGTCAGAATATTTTAGCAGGAAACATTAGTGACGCTTTCTCCTCTTTCTTTCATCGTTCTCTCCGTTTTCCCTTTTCAACATTTTCCTCTCTGTTTTTTTCCTGCTCAGTGTGAAGAAAAAACTATTAGAGCAGTGGTAACAGACTTTGCTTTGAGTACAAACACATGGTTTTCTAGTAGCCTGTATATGCAAATGAAATCAGAAGGTAGTCAGCTGGGCAGGGCCGGACACTGTGTTTACACACACACACACATGCACACAAACAAAGAAGGAGGTTTTTATTGGATTTCTAGTGCAAACCCAGCTTTGGTTTCTGAGGTTTCTTCAGGTTAAGACATTATATAGAGGGCTGTTGATGCAATTGACTGACAACAGATTATTCTTCAGTCTAATTTCCTCAGCAAGTAGTTAAGCATGTGTGCTCTGCCAGCATTGTCCCTGCACACACTATGCACATTGGGATGTGTTTGCTTTGTTCTTAAGTATTCAGCATAGAAGCCTGCGCATTCCCACCCTGTCCGAGCCGCTGGTAGACCTGATAAATAAGACTAGCTGTGTGAGAAAACAAAAAGAGAGAGAAGGATTAAGTTTGATTCCAGTTTGAGTGTCTCTCTCTCTCTCTCTCTCTCTGTGTGTGTGTGTGTGTGTGTGTGAAACCAGTGGAGATTCTTTCCTTCCATTGCACTTGACAAAAGGAAGACAGCTCAAGGTTTAAACCATGCTCATGCATTCACGTCTGCCTGGGCTCTCCCTCTCTTGGCCGACCATACTGTGAACTTGGCTCATCTGTACTCTCATAAACACAATAACACATATTACTGTATGCACACGCAACATCGCATGCCAGGAAAAGAAGATATATTTTTTTATGCTTTTCCTTTTTCCTCTTCTTCATTTATCTTCCTGTTACTGCTTTCAAATATTGTTATTTATAGTAATAGGAAAAAATAATAGAAAACAAAATGAAGAGTAGATGTGGTTGCTTGGCCAATAATATCTAGGATCCCTAAATACACACAAAAGCCTTTGGCATGCAGCATTTGGTATTTTTCCTCATTGGAAAAAGAACAATAAATTTGCTATATTCGCTTTTTGCTCTGTAGCATATCAAGGCTCTGTAGATCTGGGCTCTGTGGAGACTATTGAGAGATCTTTTTGTCAGTTTTGGTTCTTTCACCAGCTTTGTGGACAATAAAAACCTACACCCCTATGCCCCAGATGAACAAAAATGCACTGACCACAATAAATCCAAGTATTAAGGCATCAAACTGGGAGGAGAGATATAGTCTGAAGTAAACACAGATCAAAAATATCACAGCAGAAGATTACGACTTTAACAACACATCATTTATGTGTAATTGGCACAGACATGAACAATAGTGTGCAGGAAGAGCAGAAAGACTGAGGTCAACAATTAAATCATGTGTCTGGATCTGTTGTGTTTTCATATGTCTTCAATATTGTTTTCACACACACAATGTACAACAGTATTGCTAAATTTACAAACATGTTGCCTTGGAAACACTGAGGTAGGCTTTCTGCCAGCTAGTTAACACAATGGAATTATAGACACGTGTGTGCGTCAGTGTATCTGTGTGTGTTGGACACAGCAGTGGAATTGTGGGTATGTTCTCTCCACGTGCTGTGTTGCCTCTTAGTTGTCGTGCTGCCAAGATACTGATAGCTTCAAGATGTAAAATAGAGAAAGAGAGAGTGAGAGAGAAAAAGAGAGATTAAAAGGAGATTATAGTGAAGGAAAAAAATGACACAAAGTGGACAAAATGTGAAACAAAATAAGGCACAGACATCTTGCTACTGCTTGCTTCACTGAAACCAAACCCTGAAAATTCACAAGAGACTAACAAATCACTGTTTTTTTAAAGGCAAATTCAACTGTTTCCAGGGGGACTGTTTAAAATGAGCTACAATGAGCTCAGTGCCATTACATGACTTTATTACACAAGCAACATGTTCTTGTGGCGTGTGTTTGTCTGCATGTTGCTGCTCAGAAAATGCAGTGTGCTGGTTTAAAAAATAGGTCAGTCACTAATCCCCAGGTTGAAATGTTCACCTGTATACCAAATATAACTTTCTACCAGCTTTGTAAAAATAAACTTCTGTCTCCTTAGTAGTAAAATCAGGTAACTTCTGGTTATGTTACTCCCCATTTCCAGAGCCACCACTCAGCGTTGTGATGACCCAACCAAGATTTTAAGAACACAATATACTACTTAGCTAAACCAAGATGAAATCTGACTGTTTATTCTCAAGTACTTTTCCCTCTAAAGCTGTTTCAGTGAGCCAAAACCTGCTAAAAATATGAAAATATATATTTTAAAAAGTGGCAAGATCATGCAGCTAATCCTGCTAAGCTTTGAACAACAGCCCAGAATGTACTGTGTGTCCCTACCCACAGGGGGAAAGACAGAGTGAGAGAGGGATTGTATTTGTGTGTGTGTTGTGTTTGCAACTGTGTGTCCCACAGGTCTTGCTACACATTGTTAGCCCAGGCCTCTACTCTGAAACAGACCCAGGGTTCCACTGCTCACTTGCATGCATGTGTGTCTTTGTAATTGTGTATGTGTTTCTGTGTGTGTATTGGATGTTTTCATGCTTTGTGTGCTCTTTGGCAGACGGCACAATTTGAGTCTCAAAATACAAATCAATCACACATTTACAACAGGGAGCAGAAGACTTAACGATCTTTATGTGTGTGCTTGTGCGTGTTGGTGTCTTCAATGACTCATCAATGCAGCAGCATATAGCTCAGGAAGACACAGAAGTAAGGAGTATATATATATATATATACATATACATGTGTGTGTGTGTGTGCTAGTAATTATATGAAGAGTAACAGAAGTACTGTGTGTTGCTGTTTACACTTTGGAAGACATGACCTGTTCATTATTTTCTGAGCTTTTGTTTTAATTGGACCGAAACAGACTAAATTAATAATCAATTAAGGTAACTCTACCTGTGAAATGATTGTCTGACAAGGCACTAAAAGGGTTTTTCATTACATGGTGTTACGTCAAGGTGGCAGCAGCCAGAGTTTTTTTTAAGAAGCAGGCTGGATTGTGTGCCTAGAGAAGCAGCAGGGAAAACCCAGACTGGGAAACAAACGAGCCGCACTCCCTGCTGGATGTGTAAATGTGGTCGAGTGGCCCTTCAGCAAGGCACTTAACCTCAGTTGCTTCAGTCAAGCTGCTTAGAGGCCAGAGGACTGTGGTTTCACCAGGAAGCTCCCGAGGGTGAATGTGTGCTGTAACATCATGTCTGGATATTTCTGCTGTGCTAACACTCTGACCAGATACGAGATTTTTGGATGCAGTGCTATTGTCAATATTTTAGGTGCAAACATTTCAAGCAAATCTGCATTCAAGGAGCTAGCTTCAGGCAAAGAAATCTATTAAATCAGTTGGCACAGGCAGTCCAGTTTTTGCAGGCTTCCAGGCTTTCTCTTTCTCTCCCGCTCTCTCTTATACCTTACTCATATTTTCCTCATTGCCTCACTAAAGTTTTATGTACCTTGATGTGTCTGTGTGTGCACACCTGGCTTGTGTGCGTGTGTGTGTAGGTACATATGTTGCGGGAATTGCATGAAGCCCTACAAATCCATGTGTTGAATGCTTATTAACCCTGGTGTCCCTTACTGTGCTTTTAGTGTATCAGCTTAGTACCATGAAAATCTCCGTTTTGGCTCTGTGCTTGCTTTTTGCTCTCTCTGACACAATCACACAAAAATACATGCGCACACATGCACACATATTCACACACAGTAGAGATGGCCACATGATAAGAGAGCACTGCTAATGGGTTTGTGTCAGGAAAAGAAGAAGGGAAAGCTTTTTGTTTCTGTACCACACACAAAGTTTCACAAGCACCTACTTTTCCATCGTTTTATATAGTTTTTACATTTTTTTGCTTTTATGTGTGGAAAAATACATATCTGTTGCCTGCTTCTGTCCCTCCCTCTCCTGGGCCCGTCAGCCATCTTGGCTCCAGGTGGCCAGCAGGGACTGTGCCCCCTGGGTCAGTTTCCTGCCAGCTGCAGGGTGATTGATGAATCAGAGGTTCCATGGCAGGGTCTCTTGAGGGGGCCGGAATGGCGGACAGGCTCCATCGAACACCAAGCAAGCAGAACTAATGGGCATACTCGGGAGGAAATGAGGGAAAGAAAAAAAGAGGTGTGATTTTATGTAGGTGAATATGTTTGGTAGATGGTCCAGTAGACACACAGTGACAATGGACTGATAAACAGAGATTCTGGATAGGAAGACGTCCAAAAGTGAAATGTAGGACAGCCGTCAGTGAAAGAGATGTAGCACGGATTACAGTACAAGGACATGTGGAAGAACGACAGGTGGATGGGAAAAACACTGCAGGGAAGAAGGATGAGAACAAGATCTTTGAGGAAGGTGTTGGATAAAAGGACAGATAGAGGGACAGAAAGAGAGAAATGATCATTAAAACCCCTTCTTTGAATGCTAATGTCTCTGGGAGCTTGCTAAGCATATAACAAGCTGATTTTCACATGTTTATACTAAATTCAGATGAATACTAGTATTTTAGCTGGTCTTAATGTAACCACACAGAAGGCGATCAGAGACCATTTCCCTTTTCTCTTGTACCTCCTGTGTACATTTTAAGCGTTTTTGTGATACTGTGGTCCCCTCAAATGTTCTGTCATTGGTGTGTCCTCACACAGGGACACAGACTGAAGGGCGGGTGCGTTTGTGAATCTTTACTATCGGCCCACATGTTTTCATGTTGGGGTGTGTCCATGTGTATCCACAGCGGTGTGTCTCTATGACCTAACTGCTGTATATCTGTATGTCATTGTGTCCAGACGGGTACAGTGTGTCCTCTCTTGGGGGGTGTACCTCTGTTTCTGGTCAACCTTGTGTGACATCACCCTCCAGCAAACCGTTAGGACACGTCGCCCTGCACATGGGCTTCCTATAGAGAGAGGGGGTTTAGGTTTTCATAGTAACTACCAGTACAAGTGTTTGTTGCACAGCAGGCTAACTAGCTAACTGGCTAGGTTTACCTAAACACCAACAACCACAGCAACATGATTAAAAGCACCAATGCAGCTGAGGCCTACTTCAGTATAACTTCTAATTATGTTAATTTGATTATCTTTATTATAGATAATATCAGTTGAAACAAGACCAAGCTGAAAATAATCATGGGATAAAAGGGGTCTTGAGTTCTGCAATAATTATATTAAAATTGTTATTGATAGTAATACCCGTCTCTCAATAAACACACCTCTGTGCAGTGACTCTAACTTGCTAAACTATGACATACCTCATTTTAGGACTAATTTGACAACCTGTGCTGTCTTTGGCAAATCAGAACTATGGCGTGACCATCCTGCTACACTAAATACTTGCAGCATAACACTGAACATTTTGTACAAGTTTAAGTCTGTGTTTGTCAGAAGTACTGCTGTGGCTCACAGAGTTGGGAATTTCAACAATGGCAGAAAATGATGGAATAAAGAGGAAGCTGTATGCAAGAGTTAGCCAATGAGTGGCTTATGCCAGCAGTCCAGAACAGTGACTCATCATCACTGTGACAAACCAAGGATCACAGGCTATGTAAGTGCAAACAGCACGAAACCTTCTAAAACCTTGTGAAAATATAAGTTGCTGCTCCCTACTATAGCCTGGGATAAAACAAACTCCATAAACTTGCTGTTTCCTTCCACCATCATGCTGCTTTTTCGTTGATTACATTCAGTACATTCAAGGTTAGTTTGTGCCATGCAGATATATAGATGGCTGTGTGAAACACCTTTGATACTTCAGCCTGTATAATAAAACAAACCATTTTCAACACCAGTGTTTTAAAAATAAGCTCTAAAGGCGTCCTAAATAAATTATATAAATGTGAATCTATATTGTACTTCTGTCTGAAGCCATCCCTTTCAAAGGCAGCAGAGAAAAGTCAAGCTGGGGAAGGAAGGCCTGATAATGATGGAGGGATGGATTGCAAGAGCTGGTCAACATGCCAGACTCAGCGGGAGTTTACATCACAACACTGCATGGATGGTTAATGGGAGGCCAACTCTCTCACACATTCCCTGATAGACACCCGCACACACACAGGGTCCAAAGACTGAGCCAACATAAATGATTCAATCAAAACCTAATGTTAGTGTGCAAACACAGCTTTTAACATGTCAGTGGTGCTAACAACACACTCATTACTGGGAAAGTTTGCAAAGAAAGTTATAAAAAAAGACTGTGAGAAAGAGAGAGGGACAAAGAAAAACCATACAGACCGTGAGAGTGAGCAAGTCCTTGTATCCAGCGTATCTGTGTGATATACTGCTGTGTGGCTTGTGTATGTCTGTGCCTGTGTGTTTGTGTCTGACAGGATAATATCCAATATCATTCAAGACTCATCATACACACCCACTGACTTGCACACTCCTGCAAAGACACACACAAATAGCAAGGACACAGTGTGTAGTAAGTGACAGCAAGGGTATAATGACAGCAAGTAGACTGAAGGAACATAGAAAGCTAGATTAATTTTATTACCCTGTTCCCCTCCATTTCTCTTTTTCTTCATCCCTGCCTTTGTCTTTTTATCAGCAGCGTTTTCTCCTCGTTTTTAGAATATATTTTTGATCTTGCAAACCCTGCATTTTTTTCCTATTTCCACACTACAACACAACAGAAAGAAATATCAGGTAATGGCTTCACCATTTTATTGAGCACAATACAATGTTATCTGTCTGCACATATGTAATTAAATTGAGGCAAGTAAGTAAATATAAACATTACCAAAAAGCATTATTTAATGTTTTTGTGTCACCCTCTTGCAAGGTTTTAAATTTACCTTGGTCCTTTCTGTCTTTGCCCTCCTCATATGTCTCAAATGACTCATTTAGATGTGGAGGACAGTTGTGAGTGAATGCACATAGAGTGATACAGTGAGAAATGTTTAACTTAAGCACAATTGAGGTATGTTCTCTAATTACAGATCTTGATACACAGATATGTGTTTTACCTGTACACTCACAAAATGGTGCACAATAGTTGCTGTTCCATCCATGTTCCTATGTTGTTTGTATCTTCCATTTCTTTAGGAGCCTGACACCTTTCTGTTCTCGCCTGCTGTATGGCATTTTAGCTACTGTTTGTTTTGTTTATAAATGGCAGAGGAATGTTTGCTTTAACCTATTAGAGCCAGGGAGTTTTAGAGCATGCCAGCCAGCAAGTGTTCAACTTTGTGAAAAGGTCTTTTTTTAGGAAGGATTTGACTTAGACTGCATTAGAATAGCACACAAAAGTATTATAATTGTAAAGCAGGTTACCCAAGGGGAATAGCCTGTGTAGAGTAGTAGTCTAAGTGCATTTTAAGATAAGGCAGTTCAGAGTTACCTTACTAAGGATTTTTAAGTTAGAGTGAAGATAAAGTGATGAATATGGAAAAAGGGTGGAAGCACAAGTACTCAGGCACATGCACACACAGCAGCGCCAGCTCTGCATCATCAAAGCTTTATACACAAGCACATGGCCGCAGAGAGGTTGAACATCTTCCACATTCCATTGGCATGTACATATATTACAAATTACACATGCACATTCATACACACTCTACTGCCGCACTAGCTGAATCAGTAAAAGCAGAGACCAGACCAGCTGAATGTTTTATCACAAAGACTCTAGTCAGCAACAAACTCTGCACTGGACCACTATACGGTCAAAAAGAATCATGTCCAAGCTGCATCACAGTGGTCACCACAGGACGACAGTGTACCAAATCTTTTTGCTGTTTGTACTGTTTCAGCAGTTCGATGTAGAGGTCATTACTTTTCCCTTTTTCTGTACTTTTTCTTCTGGTCTTCTTCTCTTGTTTCCCCACCAGAGGTGTCCCTTCATATGATGCTGGCAAATATATACACCCTCTTGCAGACACACACATATAAACCAAGATATCCCCTAATTATGCTGCATTGACTGGTGAAGGTGGGAGTTGAGTTTCTGTGTGGTCTGAGATAGTGAGTTATGTACAGTTTAAGTGTGTGCCTGCGACTCTCTCTTTCATGTGGTTAATTATGGCCATGTCTGCACAGAGCCACAAGCCTCTGCCATTCATTGTGTTCCCTACTGAGCTGAAAGGGAGAGTGTAGGTGGTGTGTGTCGGTGCGTATGCTTTGTTTTGTGTTTGATCTGAGAAATCATACAGCACACATAGTTCAAAACTGAACATATTGTTCCTCTGGGTCACTGTGATCAGCAAAGACTTTTCCATAATTTGATGTTATTATGTTTTTATGGGATGCATTATATTTAGCAAACTGCATGTATACAGACAAAAAATTATCTACTCATACACTAGTGAGATGTAGAGTATACATGCTGCACTATGCAATGCATATCACAAGTTTAGTATGAAATCATAACAGGATGATGCTACAGGAATAAATCAGCATAACCAGTCACAGCAGCAGCAGCATGAATGATCAGAGAGTGAGAGAGGCAAGCTTGTCAGATTATATAAAGTGAATCAGCTGATAGTGATCAGCTGAGGGCGTGTGCAACTTCAGTGCTCTGCCTGAACTAGTGCGATGCTCCGCAGGTTCACTCATCTCTGCCTCCTCTCACGTCTCTCCCTCCCAACATCTCTGTATCTTGTGATCTTATCACAGAGCACTTCCAAACATGCTCCATCAGTCTCATGCATTGTTGCCACACTCTTGTTTAATTTTACATGTGTTTGTGGCAGTGAATACCTTATTTATGGGGACAAAATGTCCTTATCTTAAAAGACTTTGAGGTATCAGCTGAGGGAGTAAAATAGAACAGACAAAATGGAAGCTAAATGCAGAAATCAAACCCAGGTGTTTCTCACAGTGTGAATAAAAATAGTTGGAGGTTGACTTTCAAAGAGGTAATTGAAAGAGATTGAAAGGCAACAAGGTGAGGAGAGATTTGCTGATGATTTAACAGTGAATGTGAAAGGAGAAGGAATCATTTTGTTCTTTTGCACCATGATTAATAATCCAGTTAGCTCATATTTTCCCCAAATTCCTATCTGTTTTTGACCTATCAGCTAAAATGCACAAACCTGTTGGTATCATCCCCACCGCTCATATATGTTAATTACTTTTCTTTCTCTGTTTCACTTTCCTGAAGTTTGGTTTGTCTTTTTATAGCTCGTGGGTCGCAGTTTTCACAGTGCTACTATGGTAACAGCAGGGGAGTGGGTGTTAGCAGCTAATCTTGTTTGGGTGTCATGGTGACATTGCTATGGCACCCAGTAGGACAGCTACACAAGCTTTTCTTTAATCATATTTCATCATTACAGATTTAGGGGTTCAGGGGGCAAGATGCTGGGCTTTTACTACAATCAGAGTTCATTTATTGTTATGGTTAAAAGGCTCCTGCCCTGACAGATCACACTATCTACAACAGTTCATAACAAACAATTACAAACAATTGGCGGTTACAGTGCTCTTAAAGCTATATATGGATCCAGATTCCACACCTCACTGTTATTTTGTCCTTTTTGCTGACACACACATCAGTGTTTTCCCATTGTATCGCTGTTCCTTCATTTTCACCGTGTTGTGCTCTGGTCTCACTCCACTAAATGTTAACCAGGGAAGGAATGATGGAGCAGTCTTTAACAAACACATGCACATGCAGACAGGTTTTTTCCAGCACTCTGTGGGGGAGATAGCGTTGTGTATTTGGTTCTGAAAGAAGTGATTCTACATGGAAAAGGGTTAGGTTTGCTTTGTTACTCAGGAGAATCTTCTTGACTCGTGGGACATGGAAGTAATTCTGCTTCACAAGTAGTGAAAGAACAAGTATTATTTTCTGGTGATCTGATTCACATCAATCCATGCCACGGTTGGTATCAAGTGCATCTGCTTAAAATCAAACCCACTAAAATCAGTGATTAATTTCTTGGCTGTTTCCAGTGAATGAACATAGAAAGAATTGAGAGATAGTAACAGATTGATTTCATGTTTACATATAAATATGTAAACATGAAATCATATTTTAAACAGAGGAGTAGAATACCTGTGTTTTAAACATTTGTTTGGCCCATCCTGCTTGATATCTGAGGACACCATGTGTCAACACAGTGGGGTTCAGACACGTATACACACACACACATCTGTAGTCACATACACACCCATAACATGTTTGATCTCAGTCGGTAAAGACCTTAAAGGCAACATTAAATCTTTATCACCTGCAGTGGAACATATTCATTATATGTGTGTGGTTGGTGTGCACATATTGCTGTTGTTGTGATAAAGTTTAATCTACAATACACTTTTTATGGTAAAGCTCTGGTGTTATAGAAAGTATATTTGCATTTACTTTTAATAGCTTTAATGTTTTTGTTTATTTGCCCTTGATAACGCTCATAATGTATAGCCTCTACTCTGTAAATTAACCTTTGTTTACAAACAAGAGTTGTGACCGAAATATAAACACAGGCTTTGTCAGTGGAGCTATTCATGATATGTGATTGCAAGAAAATAATTTGATACAGTAAGTGATACACATAATACCTACAAGGGTCTTGTCAGATGGAAGACAGAATTATGGGAATGCTATAATTGGAATTTCTGGAGTCTAATTTGGCTACCCAGTGGTTGCAAAATCTAGTTGATTATTCAGGGCTTAGCCTTTTTCTGATTGGTTGATTTAGCTAATGGCAGGAGCTCAGTGACACCACGTATTTCTTTCAGCGATTCATTTGTTGCTTCAGCCCTTTCATTCAAATCACTGCATCATCCAGGATAATTGATTGGGAACAGAAAAAGCAAAGTAGAGTAACAAGTGTAGACAAGGAGAGTGAGAGAAGAGCAGCAGATGAAAGAATATACAATTATCAAAAACTAGCATCAGCAAAAGCCATAGCACCACATAGCCATGTCTTCAGTTACCGGTAATCATGCACTGCTTCACTAAGTTAAGGCGCTAATGATAATGATCTTCTGATCTTCTTCTTCTCTTACTTCTACACATTCACCACACACTCACTTAGCCAGAGAAGAGAAGGGTTTGACAGGGGCCAACTGAAAAGGACAGTGCAAAAACTACCCCCCCCCACCCCCACACACACACACATTCAAAGCAGCAAACTGATGAATAACATCTCTATGTTCCTGCCGTTCTATATCACCTTTTAGTTGCTCTGCCTTTCCTATAAGTCATAACAGCACGATCAACTCAAAAGGCATCTTAGATGACTCACATGCACACACACACGCTCCGTACCATGAGTCATGCAATGAGTTATAGTGTGGAGTAATCTATCTTGTCCTGTCAGTTTAGTGAGCAGCTACCCTGATCCTGATGCACTGCAGTGATCTGTGTGTTTGTAACATTGCTTCACTTTGTCTTTATTTGGACCTTTGCATGTGTTGTCTCCTGTCTGGGCCACATCCATGCGAGTGTGTATGTGTGAGAAAGAGACAAATTCCAAATTCAGGACTGTCACTGTGTGTTCGTGTATATGTGTGTGTAGAGCATCTGTCTCCCTGCGTGGTGAGGCAAGAGAAGTCGTGATAAGTCAGACACAACACACACAGCAGAATGCAGAACTGGCAAGGTAGCATGATGCAAGGGAGTGTGCTAGCTGGGATGGAGGGATGAGTGAAAACAGAGAGGGAAAGATGTATTGCTCTCGACATTCAACTGGGCTTTTTCATTTTCCTTCTCCTCATGTACAGTATCTTGTTCTCCCCGCTCTTTTTTACCATCGCCTGCTTTCTAGTGGCATAGCATCACATTTCTCGGTACGCTTTCTTCTCTCTCAAGGGTACCAGTTACCTCCTCTCTAGCATAGACACACATTTATGCACCCTCTCTCCAACACACACACACAGTGGCTGTCTATATTAGATGATTTATGCTCCCATGTTCTTTTATTTTTAGACCAATTACTCTTTTCTTTTCTGTCTATATCTCGCTTGTTCTCTATTTCAGTTCCCTCTTCCCTTTTTTGCTGTCCTCTAAATATTCTCTCCTGTTTTCTACACTTCAGTCTGTATTTGTAGACGACTTAAGATGTTTGTTTTACCATCTTCCCTCAGCTAAGGTTGACTTCAGCTTGGTTATATCCTCTCTGAGGACTCAATTTACTTGTACACAAGGGCCTGGGATGGGACTGGGGACCCTATTTTCTTCTAGTGCATGCAGGGATGGGCTTCAGATCTCAAAACTTAAAGGATTGAATGATTGAATTATTTGGTTTGAAAAGTTAAAAAAAGGAATAAAAAAGTTAAATTACTTTTTGTTTACCTATAGACATTTCAGCTTTGGATTGTGTTTGTTGATATGGTTAAGGTGTCTGAAAGTGAGATAAATTGATAAAGGACAGAACATGTGACAGACAGCGATGATGACATACTTCTCCTGGGGTGTATTGGTAGTTAGCATGTAGCAGTTTTGTAATTGATTTGCATTGTGAGTTCCAGTTCTGGCACCAAACATTGAATCCATGTCTGAAAGTATTCATGTTATCATGTTCATTCATGTTAAAAAAAGGCTGACTAATCAAACACTTCACATTAAGTCATGTCTTCCCCCTAAGAAGCTGACAGCTAACATGTGCATACTTTGTGTACCAGCATGAGAGGAAGTAGCATGTCATCTCTATTGAAGGACAAATAAAACATGTGAATCATTTTTGTCGCTTTAGACACACAAGGCTCACAATAGTTGATAATCAGCAGCCACAGACAGATTGTGCGTCAAGACTGTAGTCACAAATCGACTCCACATTATGCTCTTGTTGTCTTTCTTTCTTTCTTTCTTTCTTTCGTTCTTTCTTTCTTTCTCATTTCTTCATTTCTTACTGTTCTTCTAGTAGCTACAGTGCCAGTTGCCTGGAAACAAGTCTTTTGGTCTTTCTATAAAGTTTTTATATTTGATTTGCTGGAGGAAACAAAAAGTAAACATAAAAAAGGAAAATAAATGGATTTAATAAGGCATTGTCCACATCAGTGCAGAAATATGAAAACATGGTTTGCGTAATCGGTCTAACATTTTCCAATCAAGCTCATCATTAGTGTAAGCTGTAGGCCATGACGACATGTGGGAGATTTTGGTTGCCACATCACATATCATGGCTGTGTGAGTGCTGTGCCAGTCTGCTCTTTAAGGTGATCTAAGGTCGGAGGTTACAGATGACTTTAATGCAATCTTTCTCTCTCACACACATGTGCATAGACACAAGTGTAGATTAAAGTAATCCTTCTCCAGCAGCCAGCAGATTGGAGCTTAAGTCTTATGTTGAACATGCTGTTTGTTGCATGTTCTCAATGTATTTACAAAGAGTGTGGAATCATGGTGGTATTTGCTATTCTTCCCATAGCTGCCACTGATGATGGCTTCAGTGGATATCGGTCTCTGTGATATTGTGTGGTGCTTCTTGAACACACTTTAAAGTTGTAGGCTGGACATCTATATGTATAATTACATATGTAAGCCTCTGTCCCTTGTGTCATTCTTTATCCATATAGAACATGTTAAACAATGTGATGTATTCACTGATCTTCATGTTTTAACAACAGAGGTTGACCCTTTAATGGCAGGAGTGTGGTCTGTCCTGTTTATTTATGCATTAAGACCTGTTTCACCAGGCAGTGAGAGTTCATACTAAAATAGGAGAGCTGAAAATGACTCTCCAATGTTGGAGAGAGATTTTCTCAATGCAACCCCAATATTGTTCTTCGCTGGGAGAAGAGTTCTTTGAGTGACTATAAAAAGCTGGGTCTCCCCATAGTGATGAGATGAGTTTTTCCACTATTATGGGTGCAAGCTTTGGTGTTAGCTCTCTCCTACTTGTTAAGTTATGATTCAGTGATGGTATAAGGATATTATTTTGAGTTTTACGTGCTAAGCTTTCATTAGGAGTCCTTCTAAAATAGGAAAAATTACATAATTAAAGCTCCATCAGTAATGATACAGTGACTTTAAGCTTTATGGGGTAAATACTTGTAAGTATAAGTACTGTATTTCTAAAAAAGAATACAATGCTTTTACAGTTACTTTACCTAAAAACAAAACAAAATTCTGCTAAAGCTCTAATTTCCATTAATAGTACTATACATCTTGCATTACAAACAGTATGTTGTCTTGTTGTAGATAGAAAGTCTTGTTATTAAACAAATGCTTATGCAAAGTCACAGAATTACACACAAAAGTTTCATGCAAAATAAAGCTCTTTACAACCAACTTGAGTGAGTATTAGAGATCACTGGTTCAGGCACAAGTACACATGTCATACATACAAACAGGCACCCACCATTGTTGGTATACATAATATGCACACATAGACACAATAGGAAGTCTGGGTGCTGACAGAGGAGTAGTAATTACAACTATGTGCTGTGGATATTCTTGGTACAGTACTGATCAGTGTCATCTGTGTGTATGAGAGGGAGAGAGAGAGTCTGCTGCTACTGCTGTGCAGACCACAGTTTCCATGGAAACGTCGAAACTCATCTTGGTCTCTATGGTAACTTCTGGTTGGCACCCACAGAGAGAGAAAGAGGAGGACATAGAAGAGAGGGATAAGGGAGGGAAGCTAAACAAGGGAGAGAGACTGAGATAATTAGTGAGAGAGAAGAAGAAACTTTACCAAGTGTCTGAAGAATGACTTTAACAGTTCTGCTCGTGATATCAATGAAATGTCTGGATCTGAGTCTTGCTGTGGTGTTAAGACCTTTATCTGTGCTTCTTATAAGTTTCTCTCCACTTTCTCTTGACTTGTGCAGTGGACAGGTTGAATAAACAAAAATCTAGTGTTTGATTGATTTATGTTTTCATGGCTGAATAGTTGGTACAGTGTGTTCAAGGTGGGTATTTTTTCAGTTCTTCTTGATCTATTGAAAACTGCATGAAAGGTACACACACACACAGACTATGACGTGTCTGCGGGATCTTTCAGTAGCAGCTTAATGGCTAATCCCGTCTTGCAGCGCACAAACACACAAACAAAGAAGGTCATCTCAAATGGAAACATTGTCCGCTGTATGGTAGAATGTCGATACTATAATCTGATTAGCCTAGTTGATGGATAGGTGGTTTGGTTGACCTATCACAGTTAACTGAATTATTGCTCCCACATACTCACCTTTCGGTCATTCTGTCTGCCTGTCTGTCTCTCTCTTCCTCATGCTCTCTCCTCTCTCCTCTCTCATTTCTTTCCAGTCACTAACCAAATTAGCCATGCCCCTTATGGATTTTGCCCTTTATGGGTCTGTATGAATGGAGAAAACGGAGGAAGGGATGGGAGCCTGTTTGTGTGTGTCAGGCTAAGCTGTTCCTACCAGATGTTTTTCTTTGTTTTATTCTTCTGAGCGCTGCACTGTCTGCCTGTCACTGACAGATACACAGCTCGGGTGTGTGTTTCTGTGTGTGTTAGTGAGAAAGAGTGATCGAGAGCTTTTGTGTATTTGTTAGAGGGAGGATATGTGTGTTTGTGAGATGAATTACTTCCTCACACACTACTAATACTCACTGTGTGGTGGAGGGCTTGCTGAATGAATAATGAATATGAAAAAGAATCAATTCTACAGTCTCTAAAACTGACACACACACACACACACAGAAAAAAGGGAGACGGGTGTTTAATGTGAAAATCTTGTTCTTTATCTCTAAACTAGGCACTTTGAAGAACCAATAAAGAACACTAGGTGAAACTGAATTGAAATGAGAAGTGGCTAGGAAACAAAAACAGGTTTGAGACTGAGCAGAGCGTTCAGGTGCAGAATCCCTGCCCTAAAAATCAACTTGCCTTTCAAGTTGTCTGTCTTTCAGACTGTGCAAATCCTCAGAATTATAATTCATGTCATTCCCTCCTCTGTCAGAACACTTCCAAGTGTGGGAAAACACTCCTAACTCAGTTTAAATGATAAGTACATTGTTAAGAACAAAATGAAAGCATCAGTTGTTTATTAATATCCAGTCATTGGTGTCAGCTGTGCACTGCTTCTATAGTCCACTTATTAGAGTCTACTGAAGTACAGTGGAAACACAGCAGTCATTTCAAGACTGGGGTTACATGAATGACTGATTCCCATAGTCCTGAGCATGTTTGCATGAGTGTGTGCATAAGGGGCCTAATGGTAGCATGATGTAGATTTTCTCCACACTGAAGGATTGTTTATTTAGCTAGATCTGCTTAAGGCCCAATTTTATGCAGTCACTGTGTACTTGTGTGTGCATAGACATGTGCTTGTCTAAAAAAAAGAAATGTGACTTCTTGTGAAAGCATCGTAAAATATCTGCTATTCATGTGAAATGAAGACGACAACCCAATCAACTTTAAAGCTATTGAGACAAACCTTCTACATGAAGGGACTGGATGTGCCTTTTCACAGAGCCGGGGATTGTCTGTGTCAGACATATTCTCACTCCTGGAATAAAGGTTGTTGGCAAAGGGTGCCACCTCGGGAAGTAACCACTAATGGTTACTGTTATAGTAGTAGTATCCAGTAGGTATTTGTCAAAGTCATTTTGGGCACATCCAGAAGTCGTATCTCTCCAGCTTCAGGTTGAGCTGATTCTTCCGTGGAATGAGGCTAAAGCCTTGAGGGACCTGATTGGCCTTCTGTCCCAAAACTCTGGCCCTTTGTGTGCATGTGTCCATGGGAAAACACTGGGGAAAAGAGGGAGGAGCAGGGAAAAAGAGGGAGGAGCAGGGAATGAGATGGATGGACAGATTGATAGAATGAGCTAAAAATGTTTTTATTTTCGTAAGTATCTCTGAGGGACAGAGAGAGGACACAGAGCTTTTCTGAGTACAGAATATTTTGGTTACACAACGTGAATCTATTGTCCGTTGACTTGTGTAAACTGTCTTGATCTTATTTTAGTTTATGCTTAGATATGATCGATGATTAGGTGGATGATTAACTGTATGATTTTTTTTTTTTACAGTTGTCAGAAGGTTATGATCCTGCTCTCTTTCAAGGCCATTTCAGGACATTTCCCAGGACCCCCTCAGGCTGGGGGTCGTCCCTATGACAACAGTCCCTGAGGGACTCTGTAGTAGAAATGCAGCTTGTGTGTGTCTCAGTGCACATGGAGTCTCGAAGGACAGGAAGAGATTAAACAAGCAAAATCCTTTGATTGTGTACACAACTACAAGTTAGGCAAATACATGTTCACACATAAATAATTAGACAGACACCAAGCCAGGAGCCACATAAACAGTACCAGGACATCTTGTTCTTGCCGATAAAGTCAGAGGAGTAGGCAGTCGGCACTGCAAGTGCTCACAAGTCATGCTTTTGTGTCGGTGTGGGAAAAATGTCATATATGAGGGCGCATGTGTTTGTGAGGGTTCTTTGAGTGGCCAAGTTTCTTGTTAATCTACCAAACAAAAAACGGCAAGAATGTAACCTTCAGTGGGTCTGTTTAGGACCATCTCACTCTTAAATTATTTTCTATCTTTCTTTGATGGTCAATGTGAGTCATGCTGTCCTGCAAGTGCTGTTGCTCAGACAAGTAAATTGTGCTGTCATGTTTGTGTCTCTGCAGGAGCGCGTGGAGTATCTGTTCCTCATCATTTTCACGGTGGAGGCTTTCCTGAAGGTAATAGCCTACGGCCTGCTCTTCCACCCCAACGCCTACCTAAGGAACGGCTGGAATCTACTCGACTTCATCATTGTAGTTGTAGGGTGAGTGAACAGAAAAAAGAGAAAAGCTATGAAATAAATCTATGAACTTTGATAGAGGCAGCAACAAATATAGCTAGCTTAATTGTAATACATAGCTCAGTTTCAAGCAGTACATGACACACTTTTGAACATCAGCACATCATTGGCAGAATATTAATAGTACCTTTTTCTAATCACTGTCAACAAATGAAAGTACAGCCAAGACAATTGGCAGCTGCAGTCTGATGCCATAGTGCTTGCTTCTGTCAGAATTATTGTTAAGATCACATTTCAAATGAACTCCTTTACTTTGTGTGGCAAAGACAAGACAGCTATTGTGCTTTCTCCTGTAGTTGATTTAAAGTCATATTTTTATGAAACTTTACAAGAAGCTATAAAAAGATATATTTGCAGCTGAGGAAGAGCACACGCTTTCTGTTTTTTCATGACAGCAGCATTTCAAAATCCAGCCTACTGCCACAGAGGATGTGACATGTTTTGCTGTAAGTGTTGTACATGTTGTACATCCTTAGAAATAAGCAGACAACTACTATACAAGGCTGTCACACAGTGAATCTGTGCTAAAACCACAGTAAACTTTGGCCTACAGTGTATTGTTGAGGCTTAAAGTGATTAGCTCGTGAGATGCTGATAGCAAAGCTCTGCTGTTTTTCTTTATCTGCAATTCAGCAACATAGCCCAGCTGCTAAACCCTCTTTGCCTTTATGTATGTGTGTGTGTCTGCATGCATGTCCTGCTTACCAGCTGTGCTTGTTGTACAGTGGGCTGTAGGGCTAACGGCAACAGCCTGTGTACCTGACAGTTACATTAATACTTTAAAAATGGTCTAATTGACCATGTATGTTTGTGTTTGTTTGCTAGAGAGGTCGAGCTAGAAAGCAACCCTCAGCCTGAAGGGAGGCTCTGTGGATGCACCAACACACAGACATATATGCTTCCTGAGTCTTGTTCATTGCCAGTCAAGTGTTCACTCGCATTAGTTATCACTAACTGAGCACGGCTGGCTTCAACCCATAAACACACACACATGCACACACACAAACTGACAACATGGTGCCAGTGCCCCTGGCATAAACACAACCTTTACCACTCTTATGCTGTTATCTACCCTCTATGTCTGTCTCTGACTCTGTCTGAGCTTTTATTGTGATGCAGCACAATATAATATGTGATAATACTGCATTGATCCATGCAAGTAAATTACACCCCTGCCAAAGAAAGTTCAGAAGGGCACATACAACTGGCAGCTCTAGAATTGGCAAGGGTCAGTGTGTTCCTCGGTGACACTACATAGCCAGAATAAGTGTACATACTTGAAGTAAACAAAGTGCCCTTTAACACAGCAGGGGTTTATCATCAGAAGAATTATTCCCTTTTACATTGTTTTGAAGTAACTCAGTACTGCAGTCAGTCTTTGTTCTGCAGAACAGGCCTTTAAAAATAAAAAAATACGAATTGGGCATAAGACCTGCCTGTCTGAACATAGCCTAATTCCCTGCGTTGAATAATCATATTTTATCATGTTTTCATAGAAATCTTTCCTGTCACACTTCCTGCAACCAAATTACAACTTCTATAGGATTGCAGAGGACAAAATCTCTTTAGGGCTTTTATGACAAAGCAAAGCTATTAACCCACATACACCCTCAGTGACTCAAGTAACATTTTAGGTGACTAATCCAGAATAAGAAAGTGTTAAACCCAGCATGGTTATATTGAATATGAATTTAAAATCAAAAAGAAAAATGCATTATGCAGATTATATCAGAACTTTATTCCCTGACCTTTGTGTCTTATCACATCCTTGGTCATTGCCATAGACAAACTATGACAAAATATGCTAACTGTCTAATTTGCTTTGGGGGTCACAGTTTCGAAAAGACATCAGACCATTCTTTATAGCAGGGGTCGGGAACCTTTTTGGCTGAGAGAGCCGTGAACACCGGATATTTTTAAATGTAATTCCGTGAGAGCCATACAATATGTTTAAAACTAAAAATACAAGTATGTGTGCATTTTATGTAATTTCAACACTTTTAAAGTACAATAAGTCTCTGAATTCTTTTTAATAACATTGTTACGCTGTTGCTAATCAATGATGAGTATTTCTTACCATTAATGCAAGTTCTGGCACTGTTTTGCTGATGGCTTTGTAATCTGGTTGATACTTGGTGAGATTAAGCTTCATGCAGGCTTTGAGACTTCCATCCGTTAAACGTGATCGTAGGTTGGTCTTAATGTTCTTTAGATGTGAGAAAGACTGCTCACATGCATATGTAGAGCCAAACCTGGTCAGTACAGCAATACTCACATGCTGCAGTGCATGGTATGTGACGGGAAGCGCGTTCCATGTTTTGACAATCAGCTGGTCTGCGGGTTGAAGTTTTTTCATTTCTGACCACTTGTGTTGGCTCGCCAACTCTGCTTGCTGTCGTGCAAGTCTTTCCAAATCTTCATTCAGTGACTTGAACTTATTCACCCACATGTCTGAGGCCTTCAGGTCAGCAGCTTGTAGCTCAAAATCTCTGATGGAGACACACAAGTGTGCTCGCGAAATTGTCCAAAGCGCGCTTTGAATGACTGCAGGAGATTAGATGTGAAGCCTGCTAGCTGCTGAAGATCAAGATGTTGAGCAGGGTCACTTGCTGTGCATGCACCTTTAAACTCTCCCAGTTTTTCAAAGTGTAGTAAACGACCTGTTTCAATGTCGGCGATGAAGAGTTCTAGCTTGTTTTCAAATGCAAACACTGCTTGTTGAAGGGATAAGATTGTATTTCCAATGCCTTGCATTTTCACATTGAGCTGGTTTAGATGTTCAGTCATGTCCACGAAATAGTAGAACTTCAGGAGCCACTCGGGATGCTTGACATTTTTCATTTCAAGAAAAGTCCAGATTTCGCTCAGACAAGCCGCAAAACGGCTGAGCATCCTCCCCCTTGACAACCAATGCACGTTGCTGTGCAGAAGCAGACCAGGATAATTATTCCCAACTTCACCCAGCAGTGTTTTAAACTGGCGATCATTTAAAGCTCGGGCAACAATAAAGTTGACCACCCGAACGACCAGTGACATCACTTCACCAAGGTGCTCCCCATACATCTGAGCACAAAGCGCCTCCTGATGTAGGATGCAGTGACAACTTAGGATGCATCTGTTTTCATGTTCACGAAGAAGTGCTACAAATGTTTTTTCCCACCATGCACGGAGCACCATCAGTGCACACCGAAACAAGTTTATGCATCGGTAGATTTTTTCTTTAGCGAACTCAGTGAAGGACTTGAACAAATCCTCCCCTCTTGTTGTCCCTTTCATAGGCAAAACAGCAAGACTTTCCTTATGTAGTGTGTCACCGACAACATACCTTGCAATCACGCTGAACTGGGATAAATTGCTTACGTCTGTTGACTCATCCAAAGCGAGAGAATAAAACGGTGCCGCATTTATGTCCTTCACTTGGATTGCCTCAATTTGATTTGACATCATGATGGTACGATCATGAACAGTTCTTGCCAACAGAGGCATGTCTTTTATCCGTTTAATTATCTTGTCTTTATTCGAAAAGTCGTCAAAAAGTTCATGGGCAACATGAAGCATGAATGCTTTGGCATACTCCCCATCTGTGAATGGCTTTCCGTTTTTCACAATTGCAATTGCTATAGCGGCAACAAAGCTAGCCAAATTCCAGTCACCTTGTTGGGTCCAAACACAAAGTTGCTGCTGATTAAAACGAGGGAAATTTACGTCCTGATCTCACGACAGGCCGTTGTGCGGACCCTTTTGCACATGCGCACATCGGCCGCTATTTTCCACACAAAATACGGCAACCCAACTTGAAAAGTGTGCCTCATCTGCGCTGCCTATGCGATTTAGAGATAGATAAATAGATACAACGGCATGTTTGTTTGCCACTTTCCCACTAAAATTACTGCGAACCGGCCTTCTAGTTGCCGGTGCGCGCATGCTCAAAATATTTGTCTGCGAGCCAGACGCAGCTATCAAAAGAGCCACATCTGGCTCGCAAGCCATAGGTTCCCGACCTCTGCTTTATAGATTCAGTTTGAATGTAGATATTGATAAAAACAAAATTGAACAAAGGAATTTTTCAGCTATAACAGCACTGTATCTGTGTTTGTGCATGAATGAGCTCTTGTCTTTGTGCCTGTGTGTGCATGCCTAACTGCCAGCCAGCCTGTCTCTGCTTCTGTGTGTGTGTGCATTTGTACCTGTGTATGTGTGTAAATGAAAAGTGACAAGAGTTCGCTCCCTCTGGAATATTCGCCATATGGGTAGAAGAGCTTGTACCTGGTGCTGGGCAGCCTCACAGAGACATGCACCCTCGCACACATACACACAGATGCTGATAACCCATATTCTAGCTGACATATACCTAAGAGGTTATTAATGAGGGTCCAATGAGTGAATGGACTGTGTGCATATATGTCTATGAGTGCAGTGTGGATGAGTACTATATGGACTTCTGCTTTAGTCTATACTTTATACTTTGTGGTCTCCTTTTTGTCTCTCCATCACTTTTTTAAATGATTTAATAATGCTAATAATCACTTGTGGGCAAATTGTGCAAGCAAGTGTTGTGCTGACATTTTGACTAATATAATACCTCTGTTATCTTTATGAATGCACACACTTGTTCCTATCTTGGCCATGGATGTACACAGGCCATTATGTGGTGCTACACTCAAAGGCTCTAATTATCGTTTAACACCCAACCACAAAAAAAACATGCGTGAGTGAAATGCTGGTGGTGCAAAATTGTGGATCCTTGACGTGCTCTTCATAGTCTCTTTCAAAAGGCTTGCTTCCCACTGAGCGTGAGAGAGAGAGAGAGAGTTAATCAAATTGAGAGGGAGGTAGTGCAAAATAGAGAGGCCGACAGAGAGTGAGAGGGAGAGAGAGGGCGATATGTTTTGAGAGGCCTTTTCAAGTGGCCATTTCATCTGTGCTAATTGATAATTCTCCATGACTAACGCGCCACTGACTGGCCTTTGAGCCGCGCTAGCTGGAAAATGGTATTGTATGGTGATTTCTAAAGGATCTCAGAGACAGAGAGAGGAAGGGGAGCGTGATAAGCTCAGCTGGACGTACACAAATTCAAGCTTGTGAGCCAGTTGTACCAAAAGACATGTCTGTAAATAGTTTATAGAGAATAATTGCTAACAGAAGGCAACAGCATAAAACCATATTTAGTTCCTTTGGTGAAGAATAGATTTATGTTAGTATGTGTTTCTGCTTACTTTGTCTTATGACTCTATTCAGACAAGTACATGTGGACACCTAAATATGTGGAAATCCACAGGCAATACTGATGTGACCACTCACAATCAAAGCCTGTGTGCATAATGCCACATGAGACAGTATGTGTAGGTTTGTAATTATTTTTATGTACTTCTGCATAGCAGATAAAGTCTAACTGTTGTGAGCGCATGCCCATTCACACACATAAACACATTTTGAGGACTGTTGCCTTCATTACATTCATGCAGTCCTCTGTTGAGCTGACAAATTATTAAAGCAGAATGTCTCACATTTTCTTATCTGTGAAAGACAGAGGAAACAGATGAAACACTTTCTATTGTTGTGTTGGAGAGATAACTAATTAAGCTGGTTTATTTTTTTACTGCTGAGTTTTCTTTGAGAAGCACATCATAAAACAGGGCAGCTATGTTCATCAAAACTTTTTAAATTACATTTTTGGTCCAAAACTAGGTTGGCACAACATTGTTACTGTATATATGTCTCATTTAGTTTTTTCCCCTCAGTCTACAGAATGTAGAGTTGCAGTCATGATCACCACTTGTCTTGCAGGTTATTCAGTGCAATCTTGGAGCAGGCGACAAAGGGGGACGGGGCCACTCCCATCGGAGGGAAGGCAGCAGGCTTCGATGTCAAGGCTCTGAGGGCATTCAGAGTACTCAGACCTCTCAGACTGGTCTCTGGAGTACCAAGTAAGTACTAAAAATCTGTAGGAAAAGAAAGAAAGGGTGCTCTGGGGATCAGGTGTGAATGGTTATTGGTTGTAGCGCTGAGTAAAATGAACCACAGATTGGAACATATATTGGTGCTTGATGCCACACTTAAATGACACACACACACAGGTTCTGTTGTCAGAAATTTAGACAGTATGAGCAGTAGATGAGTTGTCTCTGATACTGTCTATACGTAATTAGAGAAATCAATAATTCAGAGGGCCTGAAGACACAAAAAGAACAGATATTGAGGATGAGGGTTGTGCATACAACCCGTTGTTGCTCATGGCATTATAATTACACAACCAGAACACTTTGGTCTGGTTTGATGTAAAAGTGTTTAAACTGAATTCTGTCCAGTCTTTTTAGGCTGTGTATTGATGTCATGGCAACTGATCAGCAGCATGTTTACTAGTTGTTTACCCCTCAAAATTCCAGAGCTATTGCTGCTTATGTGCTGTAGAATTTATAGAAGTAACATACAGGAATGAACTCACAGTGTCATGTAAATTATTCTTCATTGATGTCACTTACAGATGTTTTCAGCTGCATTTACTTCATCAAATTAAGTGTAAATAATTGCACAAGTGTCTTTAATCAATGGAAATCAACGCAGATCAGATATACATATTGTGGCCTCTGCATGTACACAGAGAAAATCTGACTAAATATGGCATAAATAGCTTTATTTTAGCATTCATTTGTCAAGGTGTACTACAGTATAATAGTGTACATTTATAAGGCTCTGCAGTTATATACATTATCTAAGTTATCCTACAATCTATCCTGCACTGACATAAAATATTTATAATATTGGCTCTTTTTGTGTTGTTTATATTCTTTTGATTGTTGTTCTCTTTAGCAGTTTGTGTCTGTGTGCTCCAGGTTTACAGGTCGTGTTGAACTCCATAATCAAAGCCATGGTTCCTCTGCTCCATATTGCTCTGCTGGTCCTTTTCGTCATCATCATCTATGCCATCATCGGCTTGGAGCTCTTCATGGGCAAGATGCACAAGACCTGCGTTAACAACCACACAGGTACACACATGCACACTCTGCACAAAGAGAGCAGGAGGCATGCTATGTATTGTGCACTGATGCACAGATGATCAAACACATACTGCACTTCAATGCTCTGATACATTTTGTAGTCAACTGTGTGTGAAGGAATGGTTCAGTAAGCACACATTCAAATATAGACATATACTTCAAGTCCAGAGATAAACACAGGTGAATAGTATATTACACTGAAATAGCATGAGGAGCAATGCCAGACTGACCCTGAGTTTGACTTGTCTGTGCATTTAAATCATATCTTCAACAAAATCAACAAATTCAACATTGATCAATGAAGAATTATCACAGACATTAATTATTCAAACAGTCATTTAAGTTTCTGAGTATAAACAATTTGAGCAACGATTGAAACAGCAGCCACCATGAATGATTGAAACACTTCAGTGAAGGGCCGCAGGTATAAATGGACTTGAGTGTTATTATGTTGATGTTATAGGTCCCATGAGAAGCATTAGCTTTGCACAGGGTAAGTGCTCATGGAATACACTCTGTTATCCTATACATTACCCTGGAGAGCATGTTTTGCTTAATTGGTACAACACATTTTCACATTGATTTTTTTTTTATGGCTGCTCTCTTTGGCATTAGTTCAGTATGTCCTTTTAACCTTTGTTTTCCAGAGGATTTAACTGATTTTTATATTTGATTCTATTTGTTTGTACATCTGAGTGTAGTAAATATGTAAGAATAAAACGTACTACCTCGTCACAGGCACCAATGCAGAGGAGAAGCCGGCACCATGCGCACCTGATGGAGCTTATGGTCGACACTGTATGCAGAATGGAACAGAGTGCAAAGTGGGATGGGAGGGTCCAAACGACGGCATCACCAATTTTGACAACTTTGCCTTCGCCATGTTGACAGTTTTCCAGTGTATAACCATGGAAGGCTGGACAGATGTGCTGTACTGGGTGAGTCGGACACCACAATGGTGTTTTTTCTTGGTGTTTGTGTGGGCTTAGTGTCAGACGGCTTCATGTGTGTCACCACTGCCTTGTATCTGTAACATCATTGCCACATGAGTGCTTTGACACAAATCTTGGCTCATATTCACACAAATATCATTTTGAAAGAGAGAGCTTATGCATACACAGTTTACACATTCAGCTCATATCTCATTTTAATTCAGTGTAGACAATAAAAAGCGTAGATTCATTTGGAACGTGCAGATTTCCAAAGCTCAATTCAAGTGTCAGTGAGCACACATACTGCCATAAGTACATACATGTTTCCTTTCTCCTCAGTAGAGTAGTTTTAACACACAGTGCAATTCATCAAATATTAACAAGATTTATCTTGTAAAGTGTTAGCATTACAGTGCTGACTGTAACTTTAGAACCGTCTATCTCTCAGAGGGAATTCAGCATGACTGACTGGCTATGGAAGATTAGGGTGGATAATGCAAAAAAGATCACCCCAGCTAGAAAGCACTCATGTGGTACAGATGAGTATGCTTTAATTTAGATTTGAAAAGATTTCATTTCAATTACTGTCTATATTAGCTGTGTTATTTTGCTGATTTTCTGTCTCCCATATATTATGTTTAAATTCAGCTTCTGATCTAAGCATTTATTTCCTTAATTATTATTGTGGATTCCAGTTTTAAAAACAGTGTCCCTACATATAGATGAAAGATTCATTCACTTTTTTAAAGACCACTGGTATGTTATCTTTGGGAGGAATAGACGCTTAGCTTTGTGGCATGAATGTAAAGGTAATGAAAGAGAGAGAAAGGGTAGTTTTTGAGACAGGTTACTTAAATTGGTAGGAAATTGGTGTGAATGTGAAATGTGTTCATGTGTGCATGTGTGTGTTACTGGGTATGTATACACATGGAGCAGATAGCTTACTAGCTCTACACCCCTTCTGCTATTCCTGCTTCAATTGCAGCCTTCTGAACACGCATACAACTGAACTAACTGAAAACTTTTAACAATATTTAGTTTTCATGATTCCTCAAGTTTGGGACATGCATTTCTATAGTTTTTCTCTCACATCCCCATCAGACTCTGTGTGAAGTTATAGCTCTTTAATTTTTAAAATATACAACGTTGATGTTTTTCTCTAAAACAATTTGATGAGGGTAATAATATATATAATAATAATAATCTCACATTTCTATCATAGTTACATTCAGAGTATTTGTCACCTCCACTGCATCATCTCTCATTCAAATCCGCCTATATTGTGTCACTGTTCAGTCAGTCCTAATTCCAATACTATGATGCACTCTTGCTATGCCAGGTCTACCTGTTACTCTTTATAGCAGACACTGCTCTTTTCTTGATACCCCCCCATCATTTTTTCCACTCACTAACACACTTTCTGTCCTTGGCCTCTGCTTACTGCCCTCTCTATCACTTCTCAACCCATTTTCCCTCACTTTATTCTCATTTCTCATCCATCTCTCTTGGTTCCACCTCTTTTATCTTTACTCCTTCACCACCTTTTTCTTTTCTCATCACCCTTCCTTCCTCTGCCTGTTCTCCCTCTCAGATGCAGGATGCTATGGGCTATGAGCTGCCATGGGTCTATTTTGTCTCTCTCGTCATCTTCGGCTCTTTTTTCGTTCTCAACCTGGTTCTGGGTGTGTTGAGCGGGTAAGAGGTTATGCTGTTGCATGCTGTATGCATGTGTGCACATATTGTGATGTGTGATGTGGTTGTATGTGCGGTAGGTGTGATACATAACCATGTAACAAGACTCCCTTAACCAAACACAAAGTGTAACTTAGAATCTATTAAGCCAGGAAGAAATCCATGGCTTATGCTACAACTGAAAAGATGACTTGTTATTGTCATCGTTAATATCGTGCCTGGAAACACTGCTGTGTGTCCTTGTAGAACTTCAGACAGGCCCTAGAGACTGAGTGGCTATGTAACTGATAACCCTCTATCGTACGCCACAGACTTATCATTTCCCCCTTGTACCTTTTATCTCTAAAGAGTAAAGTACAGCTAAGTTTAGATTTTCTGATTGACCTGATTCAGAAGAATCAGAAGAAGAAGATGCAAATAAGAGCGATGAGTGATGAGTGCAGTCTCACCTCACAAATCCAGCTAAAAGTAGAGCTAGGTGGCCGTGGTCCTCTACAGTCAAGGTAGATACACTGAACTTCACTGAACTGAGCAAAATCTCTCACTCTCTCTCTTTTCTGTTCCACTGAATCAATCTGTTGTCACAAGCCCGAGAGACACACGCACACACACTCACACATACACTATGTCACAAAAAAGCCATGATGGACCCTATGTCTATCTGTTATGTTCATGTCTGTAGAGCCACATGGGGCCACATCCTGTCACAACCTGTCTGTGATGGACAGGTGAACACATGCAGTAATATCACAGCCTGACTCCATTATCTTTTTTCAGACACATGTACACACAGGTCATGGTGCCTCGCTGGTGTTTTATATGACACCTCTGTTCACTAAACACCACCAGCATGACATCATCACCATGATCACCATCATATCTCTACATTTGTCCCTGCAGAGTCCATATTTATATGAAGGCACATGCTGTGTGTTTTGTCTCAATAAATACTACTCCAGCAGTGAAGCTGGGTGCTGTTTTGCACCGCTCTGCCAATTCGAACTTTTTTAGTACACGCACCTCCCCTGTCTGCAGGGACACACAGGGGTATAAATAATTCACCCCTCAGGTCAGCCGTGGTGGTGGAACGCTAAAATAAAACCTTTCACAACAGGGAAAACACAATAAGCAAAAAAAAAAAAAAGTTCTTTTGAGGACAAGAGTGGAGTCTGGAGAAAACATGGCATTAAGGATGGAAATTATGGAAGGTTGCACCGAACAGGATACAAGTTTTTTTGTAAATGAAAACATTCCTTGTCTCCCTGATATAAGTGATATAGTTTTCATAGTTCACAATTGTATGAAAACAATGTTTATTATATAATGGTAATGAGTTAATTTGAGATAAAAACTTTTAAATTGAATCAGCTGTAAATTGGATTAAACGAATAAAAAAATATTTTATGGGTTTTAATCCCTAATTAAATTATTGTGTAAGACACTAAGAGAGTGTTTTGTAATATTTCAAAATTGAGGCCACTCCATGGGAGTCTTGTTGCACAGTCTGTTCATTTACTGTATCTAACTAATATGTTTCTCCACAGTGAAGCCTGAAATAGGCTGATAGGAGGGAAAGTAAAGTGATTCAGTTTCTTTAATCTTCATGCAAATAAAAGTTGTGTTTCACATGCTGGCCTGCTCTAACTGTTGCAGGTGTAAAAGGGCCTGCTGGTAATATAAATTACATTTCTTACTTAATTCTCAGATCTATGTTAAATACAGCTGCCCAAACACTTTACTATGTGGCTCTCTAAGTGACTCTGACAAATGCACCATAATCCCAGCAGGGACCCTGCAGAAGTAAACGGTTCCATCTGTTGGAACCAAAGATCTAACTCCTTCCCTCCCTTTTTCTCCTACTGTTCCTTTGCTGCTCCCTCACCACTCTTTATCCCCTCTTAACCAATCCCCTCCTTTTTCTCCCTCTATCTTTGCCATCCATCCACTTCCTATCTCACATCCTTTTGGTGCCCTTCCCTTGGGTCTCTCTTTGGTATCCTTTCCTCCATCTCCCAGGTGAATGATGCAGTAGGTTACAAGTGGCCCTGGGTGTATTTTGTCACCTTAATCATCATCGGATCCTTCTTTGTGCTAAACTTGGTTCTTGGGGTGTTAAGCGGGTAAGGGCAGGGTCAAAGGTCATGTGAAACTTACCTTTCCTTCCTGCTTTTTGCTGTTTTTGGAGCATTTCGCTCCTAGTCTTTGCTCTAGCAGTGTGTTTCTTCTTCTTCTTTCTTGCTGTGCTGATGTTTATGTTTAATGAGTACAGAGCAGTATTATTTGATGATAGTTGTGTCTAAAACGTTCTATGGTGCTATGTGTTTTGGAGCTCTTCCCACTGAGAAATGTAAACTCCACAGATTTTCAGTCATTATCATTGCAGCTGACTGTAGTGAAATCACACTTGAGCATCTGGCTCCAATACCACTGAGACCTTTTGGGTATTGTCTCTGTAACTGCAAGTCTATACTGCTGCTTCTGCAGAATGGCACTATTAAAAGCTTTGTTGTGTGGTACTGACACAGAAAAGATTAAAATACTATAAATTCAGAAACACAGTGGAAAAGTAAAACTTATTTGACCTGTAAGAAAATGGGTTCAGGTCAGACAGTACTAAATTGATTACCTTTTCTATTAAAGCTACGGTACAGAAATTTTTCTATATAAATGCATGTTATTGCATTTAAACCTTTGCTAAACAAGTTCACACAGTGTTGATTAGGCCTCGTGTTTCTGTCTCTGTATGCTATGGTATACCAGGGGTTTAAATGTGATGTATGTGGTGACATTCCCACCAGTAGAGATCTGTTTACTTGGCTAAAGTGTAGTAGAGCCTCTAGTGGACAACCCTCGAATGTGTTTAAGTGAAGTTAAACTCACAGGAATTATACATCAATCACACACCCCGACAGTCATAACTCTAGCTGCCAAGAAGGGAAGATGCAGGTTTCACTGTATAATTTTGATTGACAGTATTGTTAAAAATCACATCTATCTGTGTTGTTCTGAGTCAAATGTTTCACCCCTGACTGAATGACCCAAGTCTGACTTAATACCTTTGGTGATGTGACAGCAGCATTGTGGGGAAAAATAATAGAACTATATCTGGTCCAAACAGCTGGGGGGGTTTGGCTGTCTGACTCTTTGTCTGACTTCTGACTAATGATGCTGTCAGCACACTACACAGCCTGACCTTTTTACCAACTGGTTCCTCTGTGGTGTGTGTGCAGGTCTCAGATTGGCATAATAACTAATGGCTAAACAGGAAGGAAGAAGGAGAGCGATGGATGTCGCACACCCATAAACACAGGGTGTGATTGTTTGTCTGAAACTGATGTAATATGTAAATAGGATGAATAGTGAGAGTGGCAAGCTTGACAGAGGATGAGAGAAAATGGGAAAAGAGAATTCAAAGATGCCTTGGGACAGAAAGGTGACTGAGACTCAGACATGTGCACTCACACACATACAGTACGTACACACTGAAATACACAAAGCTGGATCAATAGGATTGGGTCTCCTGCTAATGTTCCAACAAGCGAGACAATAGCAGTTTGTCCTAATGCTCATTGATCTGTGTTGTGTGTTTGAGTGTACAGTCTGCAGCTCCATCATCCCTCTAAATTTCACACAGGCACTCGCACACACTTCAATTCTCTTCTACCCTATAGACACACAAAAAATCAATGAAAATGTCACAGGACAATCTATAAAGTTTCATTATGTTCCTGCTCAGGGGAACAGTGAAACTTTACATACATCCTTCATGTTTAATTAAAATCTTTGTGCTGACTGCATATCTGATTAAAGAAAATGCAGATGACTCTTCCATTGCATTTGTGCATCAGTGCTCAACACCAAGATGACTGAGTGGTTACCTCATCAACCTTTACAAAGCAGGGAATCAACTAATGTGTTTCATTTTTAATGTTATTTGTAAACTACAAATGTTCCCCCGCACCCCAAATCCTGTCCAAATGAAATGTCCTTGTTCAAACTGTATCTGTAGCTCTAACCTGCCTTTAACCTTCCCCAAGTGCAGTGTTTAATCAAATGCTCCTTAATTCTTTTTTCTGTCCTGACACCTGGATGTAATTTCACCAGGTTTCATCATAATATTTCAGCATTTCACATTTACTTGGTTTTAGTTGTCCTAAATCATCTTTATTTATGTTCTCTTTGTTCATATCACCTCCAAAATCCTCCAAATCTGGAAAAAAAACTCTACAATAAATCACTTCACGAGGAGTATTAGAGATAAAATGGTTGTACTTATTAACTACGTTTTTTTTACTTGTGTGTAATCTGAAAAAAATAGCTAAAGCACAACGTAAGGCTGTATAATGTTCAATCTATAACCAAGGTCTCTGAGTAGTGACTGAAAAAATGTGATGGGAGCCAAAAGGTGAGAAGCTTGATGATGCACGACGACCTCAGTGCAGAGCCACTTCTCCTCCAATTGGACAGGAGCTGATGTGGTACAGCTGGTGAGGCTGCCTGGGGTTATACCGAGCACTTTCCGCCTGGGAAGAGACCCAGGTTACACTTACCTCACTGCGGGGAGTCCCATCTCCCAACAGGCCTGGGAGTGCCTGAGGCCCTGCTGCCCTGGGACAGCAACAGTGCAGATAAATGAAATTAAAAGTTAGAGGAACAAGAACAGATTGTATGTAAAGGTGGACAAATCTTCTGTGAAGTCACCCATAGGTTTCATGGAAAGCAGTTTTGAAGCTCAGTCTGTTAACTTGGCCTTACTGGGACCTAATCCAAAAGGAGCAAAGTTTGTCTTCTAGTTTCTCTGATGCACACTAACACCCTTTTTCCTTTACAGTGCCTCTCTTCCCTTTCTACTCCTTTACTTTATCAGGTTTCCCTCCTCTTTCTGAAGTATAATGCTATATGTAATCACAGTAATGTCACGTGATGTAATTAGCACAAGATTTTCAGATTCTTTTCATCCTTCCTCTGTTTCCTCTCTTTCTGTCCCTCCAACTATTTCCCTCCTATCCTGCTTCCCTCCTCCCAGAGAGTTTTCCAAGGAGAGAGAGAAGGCCAAGGCACGTGGTGACTTCCAGAAACTCAGAGAAAAACAGCAACTAGAGGAAGACCTCAAGGTACCCTTCTACTTTGGTGTTTATACATGTCATTTTTTAATGGTGGTCTTCTGTAAATGACAACCTTTCATTTGTAAAATTCAGAAACTTATATTTAATGTCTGAGTTTTGAGTCTGACAGCTTTCATATGTGTGTCTGTATATAGGGCTATTTAGACTGGATCACTCAGGCTGAAGACATTGACCCAGAGAATGAAGAGGAGGGCCTGGACGATGACAAACCCCGAAACCGTGAGTACCACACTGCATGTGCTTTAACAAATAAAAAACAAAAGAGGAAGTGTTGGGTTGCCATGAGAATGTATAAGATGATGTATGGACTGTTGATGTATGGTATGGGCACTTGAGAAATACAAAGCTGTGAGGATAGCTGGGATTTTGTGTCAGTGTGTGTACATGCTTTGTGTCTCATCTGATGTTTGATCTATAAGTCATGAGCTCACTGCAGCCTCCCTCACATGACGGTGGAAATGTTAGTGAATGATCACCTGACTGTCTGGCAGAGTGACTGACAGACTGAGGAGATATTAATATTGTCTGCTTGCTTTGGCTTAGAATCCTCTTGAGGTTCTGTCTGTTTAGATATTAGTGCACTGTTTCAGACTATATCTAATAGCCTCTGGGCACACACACTCATACAAACACTCCTGCGCCTATGCAAACTTACACACACACTGCAGGTATACACCCTTAGGAATTTTTTGTGCTTGCGTTTTGACAGAAATATAAACACAAAAATTAACACCCTGTCTCTCACCACAAGACCTCCAGAGACAGGCAGCCACACATGGCACACGTCTCCTCAGGAGTGAGCTACTTTTCCTGGGGAGAGGAGTGTAGGACCCTGGATTGTTTTAACCTGAAGGATTGTTATCAGGATAGGGAGGCAGTGGTTTGATAAAAGGTGTGTCTGTGTGTCCCATTCAGCATGTACAGTAGGATCTATTTCATAAAGACTTCTGCACCCTGCTAATGAATGAATAATGAAGAATACATTTGCAGAGACAGAGCATGTACGCTGCATATATTCTGCACACAGCCTGATCATCTCTTGTGGTTTATTCTGAGAAACACTGATGACTGCCAAGGGAAGAGGAAAGAAAAAATCTAATAATGATCTAATCTTTCAGTGAACCTCAAGAAATTAACATGGTCAAATGAGCTATGACCCAATTTACATGAAAATAAGGCACAACACCCTCCTGTGGCTAATCCGTAACAAATCTGCTCGTTTTCACCTGTTACCGTTGTGATCCCCTGGGCCAATCAGTCTGGCAATAACACATCAGCAGTGTCTGCAATACTGGCAAGCTAACAGACAAACAAATACAGTAGGTGGCCAGTTTAGAAACTGCTGCATCATTCAGTATCCAGAAAATCCAAATAGTCTAAATAATACACATTCACACGTGTACTATAATAATTTACACATATTGAAAGAGTATAACTGGAGCCATTATGTGTAAATGATATGACATGAAAGATTAATATGTGTGATCCAAAGTTCTCCATTAGATAGATCCATCATCCATCTGTTTGCGAAGGTGAAAAAAATCAAGTCACTTGCTCTTTGTATTGCTCTGCCTCCCTCTCCTCGATGGATGGATCCTCCTGTGGGAAGATGAATGAGGGCAGTTTGTCCCTGCTGCCCAGGACATTTTGCATAGACTCGTGCGTGCACGGCACACCTCTGCATGTCCTAAGAAGCATTAGGAGAGACACAGAATAAAGATAGTGGGAAACTAGTTGTCGTGACAAAACGACAAAGGAACAGAAAAACAAAGTGTGTGAAAAAGTGATAAAGAATAAACTACACAAGGTGAACATGTCTTGTAATCATCCGATCATATGTATCATCACATTACATAAAGTGCTAGAGGGGCACAACACTAATGAATTATGTGTGAATCTATAATGTGATGCGTAACATATGATGGGTCTCCTCTGCACATTTGCATGTGTTTCCTGTCATCTCAGAAGAACACTGTATATGCGTGCATATGTGTGTCTTGCATGCTCTCACCCTCTGCCATCTTGTTCTTGCATGCTGTCATCTTGTTTTGGCATCCTGCCATTGCTGTCTGTGGTAGGAGTGTCTCCAGCCCACCTGGGTAAGAAGACCAGTAAGCTTGCCTGGTTCAGTCACTCTACCGACTCTCAGGACGGTATGTGTGCGTCTCTGTGTGGTTCTGATGTGTGTGTTCCATGTGTGATCAAGCATGTGTATATTAATCGCTTAAGTGCGTGTTTTTTTTTTTTTTTTTTTGCTCAGCATCCCCAAATCTAAGATGTTTTATGTTGCTTTGGGTGAAAGGAATGAGATCTGAAGGGCTTTTGGTCCGGATGGCTCCTGGGAGTACCTCAGGAACCCAAAGGAGTGTCGGGAGGATGTGACTAGAAAGAAAGATGTAACTCTTTGACACCCCACTGTGTGGATCAATAAAGCCCATTTCGACATGCACCTTTTTCCATTAATCTGATGGCGTCATGTCTGAATGGGCATTCTAGTCAGTTTTACAGCATTGACAGAGAGTCACATTTAGGTATCACTTCAAATAGTGGCACAGAAGTGCAACCAATAAAAATAAGTCCATGGTTTTGAGTACCTGCCAACATGGACAGAGGCTCACGTGATAGGTGTCATTTAAGGTTGTCATGTTAAATGTAAGATTATATATCTAGTCCTCATCCCATCTTCCTTTATATAGATCTCCGATTTGTTTATATGTGGCTGTTTTCTGCTCGTGTGTGTGTGTGCTTATCAGACCCAACTAGCTGCTTTTCATTAATCACTGTCACCTGCAATTTAGACAGGTGTCCTATTTGTGTAGATTGATATTTGTATGATAGTGCACTGAGTTAAGTGTGTGCATGCTGTTTACATGCATTCATGTTTTACACCTGCTTTTGTATATTTTTTTTATACCACTGATATTATATGCACTGAAGTATATGACATGTTCGGGGAGGTGCACCTGAAGTGAGCAGAAATCAAACAATAGAATGAGCTTGGTATGGAGGCGCTTTTGAAACAACATGACATTTGTGTGAAGTGGACAATCACAGAAAACAATAGCTGTTGCCTGGTGGAAGGTGAGGGTGCAGAGAAATGTATTAGTTGGTTTCAATAAAATAAACATTGCACATCAACCTGTCATAATTGACAACCTCAAATATGAATCATCTCATGGATTATCTCTCTCGGTTCAGTTCTTTCTTTGTTTCTGTCCTGTGATTTCTTTCTACCTCGTAGGACTTGAAGGTTGTCATTCAGATCTGATGTCAGGGAATGAAATAAGAACACATTTATACTCTGAGTAATGAAATGAGGTGTGACTGCAGAGGGAATTGCATTTTTTTCAGGATCCAGAGCTGAATGAGATTTTTTTTGTATGTTTATAGTTTGTGTGAGTTTCCCTCTGTGTGATTGTGGTCTGCTTGTGTGTACCCCTGCATATGTGTGTGTATTTGTTTGTGTTGCTGAGCCATGCTCTCTATCCCCAGGTAAGAACCAACGTTTTCTGTCTCTGCGTGGAGCCGTGAAGAAAAACGCGGCTTTCCTTCGTAAGGCGTGTGCGTCTGTCTGCATGGTCGAGCACTAGTTTAAAAGACTTACTGGATTCTAGATTTGCAAGTAGACTGCGAGTCCGTTTTGCTCCTTTTTTCTCCCCCCCCCCACCCCAAAGTTTTTTTTTCTCTCCTCATCTTTTATCAACTCCTCCTCCTTTGGAAAAAGCATCTTTCTCTGCCAGCTCCAGAGCTTCAAATTCTAAGTGTCTAGCAGCTGCCTCTCAACACTGTAGAAAGTTGTTCCTTGTTGTCTTCCTCACCCCTTTTGTACGACTGTAACTCAGTATCTCAGGGCTGTACATATCAATATTATCTAACAGGAGACACTGAGCTTTCATGGATACAGATTTTAAAAAGTGTATGTCTCCTGCTACTGACTACATAAATGTTTTTTGAAATAATGTCCCATTGTGTTGGACATTGGACCTCCGCTTTCAATCACAAAACTGAAAACAAGATAAAAGGAGCCAATGAGAGAAAACATTACAGTGTTGAGATGAAACAACTTATTTTTTAGGAAAGGAAACAATCTGCATCTGCCTGACCTGTCTGAAAAAATAACAAGAGGATGATGTCGTCACAGAAAACGCACTGCTTACTGAACTTTTATTGATGTTTGTGATGTCGCCGTCCTCTCCTTGTTGTTTCAGATTCCTTTCCCTGAATTCCCCCTGCATCATTATGAGCCATGCTAGCTCTGATAATAGAACAATGTAAAAAGCTTAATATATGTATTAATATATATATTTTAGCTTTATAGGTGCTTGCTACATTGTTGAGAAAAAAAATTTATTGGTTCTTCTCAGCGCAGATGGTGCACCAGGATGGTGCAGTAATACATGCTATAAAGCTGTTAAGGGATTTTTTAAGGTTAGCTCAGTACAACAATGGTGTAATAAGGAAATAACTTTAAACCCCCATTAAAAAGTTTTTTTGTGAAATTGCAGAAAGCTTAGAAAAATGTTATCCAGTGTTTAATTTTGATGATTGATAGTTTAACATGTTGTGACTTCAAGATATAATGTCTATTTTAGTATTCTGACACATGAACTAAACAGACCTGTACACTTATTTTGCAGAGACAGTGCTGTTACTAAATGTTTTAGCACACTGACACATGACTACACTGTCCCTCCTCCATTTCTCTCCCCTCCCATGCTCTGTGTTCTTGTTCCTTCTTCATCTCCTTCCTCGTCTCTGTGTCTCGGGTCTTTGGGGTTTACTCTAACAATAGACATTAAACTAGTTCAGAGCTCCATTGAGGAGAAGGCACCAAGGCTGCTTTTATATTTGAAAGGCTTTAGCCTCGGGAGAGACCAGAGGGCCTCTAGTGCTTTTAACTAAGTAGTGTAGCAGCAGGTGGCACGTGTCGAGGTGAGGAAACATACAGCATGTGCACAGCAGAGGCCTTTATGTTGAGAGAGCCCATCCTGATGTCTACAACGCTGAGCTCATTCATCATCACCAAACTACACCAGTCTGTTTCACTGTTCAGTCACAATTGCTTTAACATCGGATGGCCAAGTGCTTAAAAGCCATAGTGTGAGGTATGGAAGTCTTATGATTTAAAAGAGCTAATGTTCTTGAATTTCTACTACATCAGTGTTTTCTTGTCTACCATCATCAGACACTGCTACAGCATAGAAATCATCTAACTGTAAAACTGTCTGATAAACCATGCAAACTGCCTGCAAGGAAGTGCAAGGAAGCAGAAGGGTGGGAAAATGACTGTGCTAGGTTAAAAACAAACACTATCTGCTCAGCTTACTTATTAATCCTGCTCTCCTGTAATGGGTTACCAGGCGACTGAGCCATCATTGCATGTTGTTTCGTTGTTGTGTCTTATGGTGGACTGAAGACAGACTACATGCTGTATTTGCTCACCTTTGCTTAATACTTGGAAACAATTTGCATGAGTAAGTTTTATCTCCTACCAGTGGTTGTCTTATTTTAACACAAGAAGCACTGATATTCATATGCAGTGTCTGACACTGGTACCCAGAGGGTGTTACAATAAGTGTTGGAGGTGACAGTAAGGGGAACGCAGCTCATTCCCGCCAGCAGGCAAAGACTGACAGGAGCAATAAAAAGCAATGTATCATTTCACATCAGTCTCGCTGCCAGCCATCCCAAACATTCCTCCCTCTCTCTGTCTCTCTCTTCCCCTTCAGCTGTACCTCCTTCAGTGCTTCCATTACTTTTTTCTCCCCCAAACTTTACTATATTCCATTCTGTCCTCTATTTTTGCCTCTGTACTGTAACACCTTTTCTACCCTACCTGCCAATTCATATTACTTTTTACGCCTTTTCTCTACAGCAGTCTCTGCCCCATCTTCCTACTATTCATACTCACTTGTAGCTTTTAATCATTCACACCAGGACAAAGTGAAACATTTGTACTATTTTGATGGTTTATACATAAGAAAAAGGCATTATACCTATACATTTCATCTACAAAAGGATTATAAGAGCAGAGGGCATTTTTGTTTTTCAGAACTTTTTATTTCTATTAAGCTCCCTTATGTCCTTTGTGGATCAAACACTGAGATCTACATGGACTATGAAATCACAAATTGGTTTTGTTACGTATTAATTTGCCCTGATTTAAGCAATCCCTCAGCTTAGAAGTGGAAATCCTTCCAAATAGCTGTCAGAGAGGGTCCCATGATCCCTAAATGGTAAATAATGCTAGTATGGCAACTTAGTGTGTAATTAAGTTAGGCAATCAGTGCAGAATTTGGGAATGATTTTTGTTGACTCAGGGTTATCTGTGTATCTTAATTAGTGGGGTTGGACAATGGTGATTTATATTTTTAATTAACTTGTTTACTCACGCAAGACAACTTTATAAAACATAATGTTATGATTTCAACCTTGTTGACCCAGTGTCCAGTGCAGCCCCTCAGAGCTTACCTATTAATGACTGAAGGAGCTTTTAAGTGTGCATTTAGAAATTATACCTTTTGGGGTCTACAGTGTTTTGATTTCCAGATTTAGAAAGGTAAGGGGACATGTTGATCTAGAAGTCATCTCCCTTTCTTGTTAATTCATCTTTTTCCCTTTTCTCTTTCTTCTGTCTACATCTGCCATCTCTGTCTTTGCTACTGCCCATCTCTCCCTCTCAGTGAGCATGCCAGCCAGTGAGAATGAATCAGTCAACACAGACAACGCCCCCGGGGGAGAGGTGGAGGGGGAGACCTGCTGTACCCGGCTAGCGTAAGTACCTGAACCTGTCTCTGTCCACACACACACGCACACACACATGTCTCTTTTACTGTTGCCTGTCTCTCAGCACTTTCAATCAACTTCTGCCAGTCCCAAGGATGCAGTCCATCCAGCAGGCTGTCTATATTAGCACTTCAGCATTAGCCATGGTACAAGTGGCTCAGCTTGCCTCTATGCAGTTCTTACTTTTTGTAGATTTTGAACACTGAAGGTTGTTTGAGTAGAATAACACAAGGCTGTTTTAACTAGGATGTGTCTGAAGAAACCTCTACCTTTGTCATCAGTGCATGCGTTTTGAAGTTCTGACGGGAGCAGCTGGTTCAAATTGTCAGCAGAAACATGCTTCTGATCTTTTCCCAAAATGTTAATTCTTCTCAAATAAGGGTCCTTTTCACACTAGAAGACTTGAGCAAGGTGGTGTACATATGTACCCTGAAGGGTGATGATGCCAAATCCGATTTAAATAATAAAAAAACCTCTTGTTTTCTACATTTACCACTTTCCAAACTATCCAAACCTACTTACAAACTAGAAACAAACACCACACCTTTCTGTGGAATCAAGATTATGTTTGGACTGTAACCTGTGATCAAGCTGGTGCGAAAGGGCCCTGAAAATATCAGGGTTTTATAGTTTGAACTGTGTGTGTTTTATTCAGCATGATGCCAAAGTGTTAAAGTGTGACTATAAAGGAAGACCTGATGGAAAAGCTGGATATCTACATCTCATAAAGATCTTAACCTTATCTAATACTTCTCCACCATTTTTCTCTTTTGTCTTTCTCCTGTTTATGCTCGTACTCTCACTCTCTCTCCTTCATATGTTTGCTGGTGAAGTGCTTTCTTCCTCCCCTGTGGGAGTTCACAAACAGCTGACTCACTCGCTGACTGCTCTCCCCTCTGCTTTCATTTTTTACATTATTCAAACAAGTGCGTTACTCTCTTACTTAAACACGAGGCCACGCAGGAGCCATGATCCCAGCGGGCTTACTTTAGCACACACAAGCAAGCACACCTACATGCAAGATCATCACTTGAAGAACAGGATATAATCCAGAAAGTTACAGTGAAACAGTCTTTCATAAAAGCACTCATGACCAGAGGGACAGTAAAGCCAAGCACACTTGGATGGCACACTGTTGTTTACTCTTTCTGTCCATCTGGTTTTTTTTGTTTTTGTCTTTGTTGTGTTGTTTGTGTTTATTTATACCCTGTCAGACCAAAGCAGCTCAAAACAAAGGATATGTCATATCACAGGTGACAGCAGGGGCAAAAATGGGATGCAGAACAGACAAAACTTTTTTTGTCAAGTCAAGAGGTGATAAAGGTTCCACTAAGCTACTAAATTACATGTTGTTGTATTAAGGTGTAATTTTCGTAACATTAATTTAATAACAGCTGTTGTAAACCTGAACCTCCACTGTCCAGAACATTGCCAGGACAGCCTGTCTAATTTGCCTAAGGCCATTCGCTCCAACTACTATGGAGATAAGGCTTGAGAGTTTCAGTGTTTGTCAGTTCTTCACATTGGTGTGGAGACAGACGTCAGGGTACGAGCTACTTCGGCACCCACTGGTCTCATAATCGAGATGGACACATGAAGAGGAGAGATGTTTGTACTGTCAGCTCCCATATCCAGCTAGTCAGTCATCTTGTTCTTTCATTCAGTCAGTCAGTGAGACATTTTATTGCTTCAGTCAGTCAGTCAGTTAATTTCTGTTTCTACCAACAGTCGCTCACAACAAACACCCAAAGGTTTCGACAAATTGAAAGGATTCTGTATCTCTTCTCTTCTCTTCTCTTCTCTTCTCTTCTCTTCTCTTCTCTTCTCTTCTCTTCTCTTCTCTTCTCTTCTCTTCTCTTCTCTTCTCTTCTCTTCTCTTCTCTTCTCTTCTCTTCTCTTCTCTTCCATCAAAATGTCTTCCATAATCTCTTGTCCTCAGTTCTGCATGTTGCACCTTTTTACTGTTACAGTGGTGAACAATCAACAGACTTTTTTTTCTATTAATAAATTGTGTTCTCTCACATCAGGACTGATTGGAGGAAATCTAAACTCACAGTTTGTTTTCTTTTGACTGGATGCCACTGTATATGTGTTTTTGGGGGGTGATTTGTTAAAAAAAAGCCACATATAATAATGATGTTCATTTTATTGCATTGTACCCAGAATCTGTTGTTAGTGGGTGCATTAAAATGGACAAGCTGCTGTTGTTTATCAAATATGTTCTTTGATCATCTTGCACTTTTGCTGAGAGGATCAACAGCTTTTGCAGTGGTTTATTTCACAAAAGACTTGGAAGTGTTTACTTTGCAATACAAGCTAATTACATCTGAAAAGTGCAGGAAATATTGAACGCAAGTTGGTCAACAAACATATTTGCCAAAACATTTGTGATAATGAGGGAAGCTATTCCCCTTTATCCCCCCTCAAATCCCCCCTTTCATGTGTACCTGTCTATATGTGTGTTATGTGTGTATGTATAATCCATTCTGTTTTCTGTGTTCCAGAATTAGGATCTCCAAATCCAAGTTCAGGTTAGTACATGTTGTTTACCATCGTCCAGTTCAATCACCTGCTCTGATGTCTTCAATGCTGTGATATTTGTATGGTCGCTGTGTGTGTGTGTGTGTGTGGTTGTGTACAGGTCTGCACAAAAAAAACTGACCAAGCTTTGTTCTTCAAATGAATGGTTTGACATGTTGGAAAATGTAATTCTAAACATTGGATGAGAACAATAATCACTATTATCATGTCTGTACAGTAAAGAAAACACGAAGAATCTTAAGCTTAAATAACCAGGGGTGTAGTTCTGTGAGCTAAGAATCAGAGTGCATCTATAAAGCAGGTGTTTCTTTATTTATAGTTGATAAAATTATTATTATATTATGTCTCAGTCAGTGCTTTGTTGCTTACCACTCTGAGTTTATTACATACTTGCAGTATCCAACAGTCACAGGATCCAAACGAGCATCTTCAAAGTGGGAGAGTCACATATTTTTACACACACTGCAAAGAGTCAATCTATTTCTTGGAAGTTATTTTCATAAGATATTTTCCCTAAATTACAATCACAGATAAAAAGTGTGTTTCAGTGTAGGGATGCATGTCCGCTTGTGTTGTGTTGTGAGTTGTGTCTTGTGTAACGTTCAGTGTGAGCATCATGGCAGAGGCCGCTGTGCGCCATTACCGACTTTAAACAGCTCTCACACACTCAAACAGACCACTGGTGAAATATGAATTTTGTATAGGCAGGGGGAAAGAGAAGATGCTTTTTGAAGTAGATCAATGGTGTTTAGCATAGAAGATGGTTCCTCCTTCTGTACCTGTCAGGTGGAGTGGACACTGGAGTCAAGTCCAAAAGCATGACGCAGTGTTTATCCCAGTAGTGTAACAATGCTCAGACAGATTTAATGCCTCTTAATGAATGCTGTTGTTATTTGAATGTAATGTATTATATTTTTTGTTTATTATATTCTTTTTTATGTTGTTTTTTTACTTGCTTATACCCACATTTGTTACCTATTGAAAGAAAAACAAACATTTGAAACTCTGAAAGGGAGATTCATGCTTCACTGCTGTCCACCATGAGAACTACAAAAGCGAAGGTTACTGTATTCAATTGTTCTGATGTCAGAACAAGACAATTGTCACATCATTAGTGCATTGGCGCAGGTGACAGAAAATGTTTGAGTGTAGCTTTTCGCTCAGGAGTGGCTGTGAAGTGTGAAGCTTGCAATTACCAGAAACAACTTTAATTTTCAAAAGGAAGAAACATGCAAAAAACTCTTCAGAGGCAAAAAATTGTTTGTCATGCTAAATAACAATTTTCTCTTCTGAAGCATGAATTTCCCTAAAAAACCATTTGTCCCTTCAATCATTTTACATGTTTACACGTTTTCTCAAATGGTGCATATCTCATTCTACAACAAAGCTCCTTATACTGGCTTCTTCTTAGTGTGAAACCTATTTGAGGATGACTAACTCTGTTTCACAGGTCTGCTCTCAAACAATAACAGGCCGAGGGGTGGTGTCATCACTGTTCTATAGACACACTAATTGACTCTTCTTACTGTTCTTGCTGTTTGTTCTTCACTCTGTTTACGTGTTTCTTTTTATGTTTTGCTTTTTACTCCCCCTTCATTTTTTTTTCTGCCTGATCTGGGTCTCCACGCCTCATCTCTTTTTTCATTACCTTTACCTTTCTTTCACTCTTTATTCCTTCTTCTCTTCCATTCCATCTTTCCTCACCTCTCAATCTCCCCCTCCTCCCTCTCAGTCGCTACTCTCGGAGGTGGAACAGGCTTTTTAGACGGAAGTGTCGGGCAGCGGTCAAATCACAGGTTTTTTACTGGCTGGTCATCTTTCTGGTTTTCCTCAACACTTTGACCATTGCCTCTGAACATCACCAGCAGCCTCAGTGGCTAACCGATGTACAAGGTACACACATGCAGATATGCAGACACACAAGCCGTGGTTTGATCTGGGCCAAGGTGTTCACTTTTCCTTCTTTCTCTTCAGACATAGCCAATAAGGTTTTGCTAGCACTCTTCACTGGTGAGATGCTGTTGAAGATGTACAGTCTAGGACTACAGGTAGGAGGCAGAAATTCAGGAAAATTGTGCATTTTGGCGAACTGCCTAAATTCTTGATATTCCTGCATTCCTGCTTTAACTGCTCCTCTTGCCTTCACAGGCATACTTTGTTTCACTCTTCAACCGGTTTGACAGCTTCGTAGTTTGTGGGGGGATTCTAGAGACCATTCTGGTGGAAACAAAGATCATGTCCCCTCTTGGCATATCTGTACTACGTTGCGTACGTTTGCTCAGAATCTTCAAAATAACCAGGTATGTTTCTGCCAGTTACTTTGTCACTTTTGTCTTCAAGTTGCTTGCCAGAGAATTTGCAATTTTTACACGCCTGCTTCCCTTTAGGTATTGGAACTCCCTGTCCAACCTGGTGGCGTCCCTGCTGAACTCTGTCCGTTCCATTGCTTCCCTGCTGCTCCTGCTCTTCCTTTTCATCATCATCTTCTCCCTGCTGGGCATGCAGCTCTTTGGGGGAAAATTCAACTTCGACGAGACCCGCCGCAGCACCTTTGACAACTTTCCCCAGTCTCTGCTCACTGTGTTTCAGGTAATGACAGTGTATCAGTTTCTAATCCAGGTTGTCCATCTTGGTTTTCATTCTCAGCTTTAGTCCAACAAATTATGATCTTTGTGTCATAATGTTGTGTAGTGCAAAACATCATTTAATCACATATGATAGCCTATCACAGATGCCCCCGTCAAGATAAATCAATTTCTCTCTCCACAGATCCTAACAGGAGAGGACTGGAACTCTGTGATGTATGATGGCATCATGGCGTACGGTGGTCCATCTTTTCCTGGCATGCTGGTCTGCATCTACTTCATCATCCTCTTCATCTGTGGAAACTGTATCCTGCCACAACAGGAGTAGTTACACACCTGAATAAATAATCTGGATGCGATGACTGTACATTGTGGAAAGGCTTACGTGACATAGACACATTTGTTGTTGATAAATCCTATCATTATCTGAATAACAGTGCTGCTGACTTGGAATTAAATTGGTTCTGATTTCTAACCCCCCATGAGATGCAGTTGCAGGAGAGTGCTCCGTGTTTTGAATGAGGATGCTGAGCATCTCTACTCAAGCGTTTGAAAGTTAAATTAAAGAGAAGTTACGCTGAAAGTTATTATTTACTCACATCGCCCTCTGACAGGGTTTTACAGCCAGCTGAACTTATAATCTGATGTTTCAGCAACAACCTTAACATACCTCCTGAACAGATATCCTCCTGAATGTCTTCTTGGCCATTGCTGTCGATAATCTGGCAGACGCCGAAAGCTTGACATCTGCTCAGAAAGAAGAGGAAGAGGAGAAGGAGAGGAAAAAACTGGCCAGGTAAGTTAAAGAAGTTTTTTTGTGAGAGATATTGCCATGTAGGGAACATGTATAGTCTGAGACATTATAAAAACAGTCATTTCTTGGCGACATTAACAGGGGCTGCTTTGCCTTTTCTCTAAACCCATAAAGGTAATTTCCCAGCAGTGATAATAAAGATTTTAGTGCAGCTAAGAAAGACGGTCTTCCTGTCAGTGGCACAAATCATTTAATGTCTCTTTCTTGGTCGCAACCTTTATTGATCTGAGGAGAAAGCGTAATGGAAAACAATGATTTCGCTGCTCACTATACTTTAAGTTTGATCATCACAGCACAGCTATTGTCTGTGATTGAAATTCACCTCATTATTGCAAGTCCTTATTTTATCAGTGTGGTGTTTATGCTGATACAAATCAAAGGGCTGAGACACTGCTGCTAAAGTTGAGGATTTCCTGCTTTCTTCAGGCTCTCCAGTCCAGAGAAGCGTCATGACAACGCCAAGCCACCTTTGGAGGAAGAGAAAAAGGAGAAGATAGAGCTGAAGTCCATCACCTCTGATGGAGAGACCAACACTGCTACTAAGGTACATATAGACACACATCTGACGTGTTTTGTACACATATGTGCTGTGTGAGTTGATGCTGAATAATACTTCCTGTTTGCAGATCAACATGGATGACTGCTGTGGAGATGAGAGTGAAGAGAAGAACCCATATCCTGTTAATGACTACCAAGGTAGCGACCTCAAATCCCATGTGTATATAATAACGGGTTAATCAGTTGTTCCATTGCTCATCACTCTTTTTTTCTGTCTCTTCTCTTCCTCATTCCTATCAGGAGATGAGGATGATGATGAGCCAGAGATGCCGGTGGGTCCGAGGCCGCGGCCGCTCTCTGACATTCAGCTAAAGGAGAAGGCCATTCCCATGCCCGAGGCCCGCGCTTTCTTCGTCTTCAGCCACACCAACAAGTACGTGTACTCTGCTGCTCCACTCTCCCTCTAAAAGTTTCCCCTTTTCTATCCTCTGTATATATTTTAACCTGAGACTTTAATCTCTCCTTCTTTTCAGATTCAGGGTTCTGTGCCATAAGATCGTCAACCATAACATCTTCACCAACCTCATCCTCTTCTTCATCCTGCTCAGCAGCATCAGTCTGGCAGCAGAAGACCCAGTCAAAAGTGACTCTTTCAGAAACCAGGTATCATAGCAGTAAAGTACACAGCTGGACATACATTACATGAAGGCGCAGGCTAAATACTTTGTAGCCCTCATTAGTGTCCCACGCACATTCGTTCTGAACTAAATGGATTATAGCTGACAGCAACGTATAGAGCAACCCAAGCTTATTGTGACCGGCCTGTTACACTTAATGAGATTTCCTGTAGAGTACTGTAACTATTATTAACTTCATGTTAAGAAGATGTGAAATGCCTGTTAAGCTTTGTTGTGTCTTTTGCTAATCTACATTTAGCCCAGAATGGATATTGAATGTATTTACAGTTTTATTTGCACTCATATCTTTTTGGCTGCAAGGTCAATGTATAAAACAGAACAGCTATTAATTTAATTTGCATGCTGCAGTAGGACTTGAATATTCAGCCTCAAGCCAAGTTCTAAAACCTCCAAACATTTTGTGTTTGTATGATACATATTCAGTTTTTTGTACATTGTTTATTCTCTCTGATCTCTTCCTGTTGGCTTTGTTGTAAAATGCAGCCAAACAGTCTACCATGATTAACTCAGTCTTAATTCAAACAACATTTTGCTCAGTTTTGAAAGGTCTATTTTAGCCTCATTCATGCTACAGGTACAGGCATAATTTTAACGTTAACCCAGATGAATTGCACTCCATTAAGTTGTGAAACTTTTTACAACTTAACTTGTTTCACAACTTAAAGGTAGTCACAGTTCTGTCATGTAACCCCTGCTAATGTTAGATTCCATAGCATGATGGCCATTGTACTAAAATTAAAAAATCTCATGAGTGATATTATACAGTGCACCTTTTGTCTATCAGTCTCCTGTTTTTTGAAATGTTCTCTAAAATCAGTTTGTTGTGTTTTCAGATTCTGGGCTATGCAGATCACGTCTTCACTGGACTCTTCACCATAGAGATCATTCTTAAGGTATAATTTAATGTTTATGATAGAAGAATAGTGGATCATATAATCTATAAAAAGCCCCTCTGATGGATAATTTGATGGCTTCATCAGTCTGCTACAGCGAGCATGAAAAATTAAACTACGGTATTCAATTTTGTTTTCAGTCTTCTGTGACGCTGCAAAGTTTAAGAGGTCACAGGTCTACATAGCAGTAAAACCATTCATAGTCTTCATCATATATCCTCTGTATGACTGTTGCTAATCTGTGTGTTCATATGACCCCCCCACAGATGACAGCCTACGGGGCCTTCCTCCACAAAGGCTCATTCTGTCGGAACTATTTCAACATCCTGGACTTAGTTGTTGTCAGTGTGTCTCTCATCTCCTCTGGAATACAGTGAGTGCAATATAATGTTTTCACTGCACGTTTTAGTCGTCAGTTAAGCATTTGTGTGTATGTATATATATATTTGTAATCAAATAAGCCAAATAGTATTGCATGGGACACATAATTCCAGTTGTAAGATAGAAGAAACATTTCTGTTTATAAATTGCTTCTCATTTTTCTCTGCTCTCTAAACAACGTCACACTTCATTACCCCAAGTCCTTTCTCTCTCCCTGTGATGTTTATTAAAAATGTTCTCTCCTTCTTGTAGCGCATAACTCCTTGAAATTCTGTAATATTTCTGATGGTATACCACACTCTCTGTCTCTAATGCTTTATAGACTAGACTTCTCGACGTAAGTCCACATTAGTCCGTATTAATAACCCCTTCAACAGACCTTCACCTTAACCGTGTAGAGCTGTCACTCTTTTTGGTTTTATATTTCTATGGTCTTGGAGAGTTTTTAGTTGAAGCATCATTCAGAGGACAGAAATACATCTGTAATCTGTGATCCACAGGTGTAGTTTAATAAGATAATATAGTATCAATAATGAATGGATGATTTGTTATTAGGGACATAATACACCCCTGCCAAAACACTTTACAGGGAGTGGCATAATTGGTTTTTAACTTGTTTGATTGGATAAATTACCCTGGGTCCTCTGATGCTCTCCTCACTTTTCATGTCCAATTAGTACTAATGCGTTTGTTCATCTGTTTTTGTCATAGATTTGGGGGAAGGTCAAATTCAGTTCTCATATTTCTGGATAATCAGAACTCTCCTGGGCAATAGAAATGACACCTGAATGCTAAAACCTAGTGGTTTTTGTCTGTTAAAGGTAGTGAGTGAGTGGGATTTTTCTTGAGTGTATCACAGTTTAAGTGATTGTGATGGTGTTGGACCGTGGAAGCTAGTTTTTTGCTTTTATTCTTACCCTATAATTACAATATTGTACACACATCTTTCTTGTCAGAGCACAGAAAAAGGGCTGGTACTGAGAGTGAAAATGACAGGCATTCATCAAAAAGCATATAGACGCTGTACATACACTCCTGTGACAGATTACGTGTTTGTATTGTCACATGCGATAGCATGAAATATGGCTAACATCAGCAGACATGAAAGAATAACTCAGCCAATAAAAAAAACACATCTATTCATAACAGAGTACTTCATAGATGTGCTCTTCATCCCTCTCAGCCCACTCAACTGAAACACCATTAATGTTTGCAATACACTCCACGTGTTCTATAATTAGGACATATCCTCACATTTATTTAGACTCTGATATGTGATTGAAAACATCCTGCTCCACCTGAACTACCTTTAACTGCCGTTAAACTTTACCTTTGTCTTTTTTCTACACAGAGTAATCTTTCCCTTTAAATCACTCCTTCTAAAATGTCACCCTCAAAACAATACGTTGACATTTTGAATGCACTTTCTTCCTTCTAGCTTTGTCATAATATGGGAAAAATAAACATTTTTTTGCATTGGCTCTTTAGTTATCTGAACAACTGGCTTTTTAAAAATCTTTCCACACTTAAGTTACCCCGGCAAGTTACATTCTGAACGTGGAAAGACTGAGTTCAGATCACAGAAGTGCCGATGTTAAAGCTCTTCCCAGATATATTTAATAAAATTCAAAATGCCAAGGTATTAATTTGATTCTTTTGGTCAGCACTTCCTTTTCAAGGTCACACCCTGTTTGACCTTTGGCTTGTACTGACACTCTCTTACAGCACAGTACCTCTCTGTTTGCCTGTAAATGTCTGTTTACGTCTTTATGTTGGTCTGTACAACATGTGTTTGTCCGGTTTTGTATGTGTCAGAGTATAGTAAACTGTCACTGTTGTTTTGAAATGGTGATCTGCTGTACAAAATCTGATATTGAAAAATAATCAGTACTAGATACATTAAAGCCACTGTGTATAACTTTTACATAAAAATGTAAAAAAAACATCTGTTGCATTCAAGCCCATGACAAATGAGATCACACAGTGCTGATTAAGCCTGTTAGCCGCTTATAAATCTCTCCGCTGTAGCCTGGCTTTTTAAACATGGCGTCTGTGGAAACATTCCTGGGTGTATTTTAATGTACCGGAGCTAAAGAGGAGTAGACTACAGCAAGATGGAGGTGGTGAAAAGAACTTGGGAAACCAGATTGTTCAAACCTAAAATGTGAGCTGGTGCATTATCAAAGTGGACCAAGCTTCTATCCCACAGACTGAGTCATGGAAAGTGCAATTCTGTGATGAGTTCACCTGTTGGCAGCATTTGCGCCATTACGTTCACTGTCAGAAGGGGGAGACAAAAGTTCTACACTGTAGCTTTAACAAAAGACAACAGCATAAATAACAGAAATATAATGTGTAATAAAAAATTTGTTGTTTTTTAACAGTATAAGTAGTAGTCAGAGTGAGTCACGTATGGTTCACTGCTTAGATTGTCTTAAACTTTTTTCTTTAACTGGAATTTTCCTTTTTTTGCTCAGTGTTTTAAGATTATTTTTGCAACATTTATTTCATTTTCCTTGGCATCTGTTTTGTGTCGTTCTCCACAGTTGGTGTTTTTAGGCATACAGATGCCTCTGGATGTTCTCTGTGATGTGTGCTGTGCCAGCATTGTTTTTCTCAGTCTCATTGACTGGTCAGTAGTTTAATTCTATGCATCTTTCAGGTCCAGTGCGATCAATGTTGTGAAGATCCTGAGAGTGTTGCGAGTGCTGAGACCACTCAGGGCCATCAACAGAGCCAAAGGACTGAAGGTTACACACACAATACACACCTATTTTATTCTTATCCATGCAGTACACTCACTGTCATCATCTTCTGTTTTTTACAGCATGTAGTGCAATGCGTGTTTGTAGCCATCAGGACCATCGGCAACATCGTCATCGTCACCACGCTCCTGCAGTTCATGTTTGCCTGTATTGGAGTACAACTCTTCAAGGTATAGAGGAAAGGGCAGAAGCAGCTGTCAGCAGGCCGAGTGAGATGTCACCTGTGATGTTTAGGAGGGTTACATTTTTTGTGTCTTTCCAACAGGGCAAGTTCTTCTACTGTACCGACAGCTCTAAACAGACACAGGCAGAGTGCAGGTAAGAGATCGCTCTTGGCATCCCTGCATTGGCCTCTTATCCTTAATAACAACTGGGTCTAAATTCTCCTCCGTTTCTTCTTCTGTGCAATTGTTGCTGTTGCTTCAGCATTTGCCACTATTAGAACACAAAGGTGTTCTACATACCTGAAACTTGACTTAGTGCCCACATTTATTAGATTATTTTCACATAGTATGGCAATGACTGTAGGTGCCATTACCGACTACTGGATAGTAATGTGAGTTTGTGGGTGTTTGTGTTTACAGGGGTTCCTTCATCATGTATAAGGACGGCGATGTGGGGAAGCCTGAAAGGGCACAGAGATTGTGGGAGAACAGCGACTTTAACTTTGACGACGTCCTGCAGGGCATGATGGCACTGTTTGCCGTGTCTACCTTTGAGGGCTGGCCAGGGTGTGTGTTACATACAAACACGTGTGTGTATGTTGTCTGAACACTTGGTGTAATCTTTTTCTTCTTCTCCACCTGCCCTGCCCTCTGTCAGGTTACTGTACCGAGCTATAGACTCTCACACAGAGGACGTTGGGCCCATCTACAACTACCGCGTGGTTATTTCCATCTTCTTCATCATCTACATCATCATCATTGCCTTCTTCATGATGAACATCTTCGTCGGTTTCGTCATTGTCACATTTCAGGAGCAAGGCGAGCAAGAATATAAGAACTGTGAGCTGGACAAGAACCAGGTAACACAGGTTTTTATTTTGTGTGACAACTAATGTAAGTTTCCAGGTTACAGTAGAAGACACAGAGTTATTGTGCTGTTCTGAAATAAGTGGGAAAGTCATTTGTTACTCCGGAGCCACAAGGGAGAGAGAAGGCCAGACATGGATGAGTTCTAGAGAGGGGCAGGGAGAGTTTTAGGGGCAGAACAGCTTCAAGAGTCCAGCCAGGAGAAGGCACGCAGAGGATAGGACTGAACCTTAATGAAGGAGCTAGGTCCCTGCAGCTCTGTTCTCTGTGATCCATGTTTCAGAAAGGGTGTAGACATGCAGAGAGTTGTACAGCTATTCCTACATGACAGTGTGGGTGATGTCTCAAATGTTGGCAGCATTTGTGCATGCTCACTTGTGTGTGTGTGTCACAGCGTCAGTGTGTGGAGTATGCCCTCAAGGCTCGTCCATTGCGTCGCTACATCCCCAAAAACCCTTACCAGTATAAGGTGTGGTACGTGGTCAACTCCACCTACTTTGAGTACCTGATGTTCACGCTCATCCTTCTCAACACCATCTGTCTGGCCATGCAGGTGAGTAAACACACGTAAAATGAGGAAATATAACACCTAAGTTACTGTTTGTGGACACTGACAAGCTGTTTGTGTGTGTTTTGCAGCATCATGGACAGACCTCAAACTTCAATAATGCCATGAACATCCTCAACATGCTCTTCACTGGGCTCTTCACCGTAGAGATGATCCTCAAACTGATCGCCTTCAAACCCAGGGTAAGTTCTATACAACTGTAACTGCAGGATAGACTACAGTAAAATGTATTGTTTGTTCTTGTACTAGTGTAATCCACTTGATTTCACTCCAGATGATTATTACATTTAAAACATGATTAGTGAACAGCATCATGTGATTTTTTTAATCTCCCAGTTCCCTTGTTACCCTGCTGTTGTTGCCATGTAGCTGCATGGGTTTATTGGTCCTGCCTTTGAACTTCCTGGTGCGTCAGCTGTTTAAACAGTAACAGATGGGAACGTTTCCCCCCATTAGCGCAGGGCTCATGGAAAATCCTTGAACAAAATCAATAGCAAAATACACGGTTAAATGTACTTTTACTTTTACAGTGCAAGTTGTAAGAACCAAGGTTTTCCTTGTTATTTCATGCAGTGGCACACAGTAAAAGTCTGTACTTCAGTGCACTGTGTGACTTCTTTAATACACTCAAGTGAGCAGGAGAAATATGAAGGTGAAATCAAACTGTCTGGGTAAGGGTAACTTTTTTTTTTTTTAGCCTTCCCTCAAGGATCCCTAGCAACAGTGCCAGTGTCACTTCTAGACATAATGTGCAGTCAAATCAGTTATTAATAACTACAAGAGACTGTAAAATAGATATTATTGTTAATGCTGTTAATTGTTAATTGAAGAAATTACACGTCTTTCAGTCACCATGGCTTGGGAATTGATATCATGCTGTGCTATGTATTATGTATTGTTAGGAACAGCTGATTTACCTTTGCTAAAAAATGAGCATATAAAGATTGTGAGACCTAAACAAAACAAGCTGCTTGTTTCCTCTATCTTTCAAAGAGTCCAGTGCGACATGATAACACTCCCAAGCCACGGTGAACGTTGTTGTTTTTGTATGGTTTGACTGGCTTTGATAACCTTTTTGCTTTAAACAGCCACACAGGGGACCAGCTGTCACTAACAGTTTTACTTTGCAGTTGTCACGCACTCCTGGAATTAGCTCCAACAAGATTTAATCAATACATTTTAATAGGTGCAATTGATGCAGCCGTGGAAGGACTTCTCCATTTTTTATTGGGTTGTTTGGTTATTTAATATTGGAGTACATGTGTACTCTATGCTGTGTTAAGTTTGTCAGATTTAATCTCTTCATACATCAGCTCTTGCTAATGTTTAAGTCTGTATTTACATTAATATTCCTTAGACTAAAAACACAGCTTTATTCACGCCACTGTATGCAGGACTACATTGTAGTATATTTGCATAATGCTGTTTCCATGATGATAACCTCAGGTGCTGATGACAGATGATAAAGCTTAAAATAGATCAGGACGATTGATCTCACTCAGTGTCCCTCTCTATCCATCAGTTTGCTAGTTGGACACAAACAACTAAGTGGGATTTGTGGCACATACCTTATGAATAAGCATCAGGCACAGTAAACAGAGCGAGCTATGACTTTAAAAAGAAGGCTCACATCTCATCATTGATCCTCTAATTCCCCTGCTCCAACTAACAAACCAGGTGCAGCTACCTGCTGTTGTGTTAAACAACCACAATGTGAATGATTGAACATGATGAATTCTAAAGTATATGAAAAGTCTCTCTGACAAGTGCATCTATTCTCTGTATACATGCCAGATGTATTATAACTTTCCAGCTTAGATATTGTTCTGTCCTGGGGATATTTGGATTATTTTATGTAAATACTTTCTTTGTGCCAGAGCTTATAGTGACTTGCCCACCGTAAGATAAGTAAACAAAGTGGGCTTTTAGTGTAATCACTGCCACAGCATTGCTGAATGGCCTCATGATGCAGGTGGAAGGCTTAAATATCTGCGATCTAACACACCATCCTTCACAGAGCAGGAAATTCAGCTGCACTTGATGAACTGATAACACTCTGGAAAACGTGCTATCCTTTCATGTGTTGATTCATCAAGTATAGCTGATTTTTTTCTGTTTCCTCAGTGTACTGTACAACCTCATACCACCTTAATAGGGGCTGCGAAGTGGCAGCAGATGTTGTTTTCCTTCTAACCTACCTTTCTTACCCTCCTCCTCCTCCTCCTCCTCCTCTTGCTCACCTCATCCTGTGTAGGGGTACTTTAGTGATCCCTGGAATGTGTTTGATTTCCTCATCGTAATTGGCAGCATAATAGACGTCATTCTCAGTGAGATCAACGTAAGTACGATGCCCCCTCTCGCTCTTCTTGTCTCTCCCTCTCTGTCTCTGTCTTGTGTCTCCTCACTTCTAGATCTCTCATCTCCTTCCTCTCCTTTGTGGCTATTCTGTGTTGTGCTTTTGTTTCTCTCCATCTTTCTTTCTCTACCTCCCTCCTCTCTCTTTTTTCTTCTTCCTCCTTCTCTCCCTTTATCCTTAAATCCAAGATGGCTGCTGCCACTCAGGGGGACCGCTCCCCCGTCCAGCCACAGGGGTTCCCGTGCAAGAACAATCTTCTTCCAGGTGTTCACAAAAAAAACAGAGGCAGGGTTTAGCTATGAACACAAAGGGTGTCTTGCGTCCTCCTTCCTTATTCTTTGCAGTACCTGAGATGTTGTTGGGTTCTTGATATTTTTTTCGTCACACTGTGACATGTACTTTGATCACCTAACTAACTGAACTAACTCACTGACCAATCATAAACAGCCTCACACAGCTTTTCATTTTTTTAAATGCAGCAATGGGCATTTTTTATTTTTTAGTTGTGATTTTGTTGCAATTTGTTCTTTACTGTTGTTCTTGTTGACATTTCCTCTCATGGACAAGCATGACCGATCGCTGCTGCTCCTCCTCTGCTGTCATCTCTTTCAGACTGCCCCTCCTTTTTCTTTTTAGCCGTTTAATTTTGTTGATTCTATCCCCTCTTTCCTCCGACTTAAAACAAAAACTTGAGTGCTCATGTATGTAATATTTTTATCTTATTTTTTTCTCCTCTCTCCTTTCATTTATTTCCATTTTTTAAATGTCTTATGTTCTGTCCTTTTTTTTCTTCTGTCGTTTTCCTTTTCTGTCCACCCCCACGCAGCATTATTTTGTTGATGCATGGAACACATTTGATGCCTTGATAGTTGTGGGTAGCATTGTTGACATAGCGATCACTGAGGTTAACGTAAGTAGTCCAACTCCCTCCCTCCCTTCCTGCCTGCCTGCTCTGCCATTCCCACACACACACACAAACAGACCGAGCGCTGATACCCATCTCGCATGTGTTCGAATGATTAGGAAACTTCAACTGCACAATATCTGAACTTAAAGAGGTGGCTGAATAAGTCTGGCAGATAAAACAGCCAGATGTAGCGCAATCAGTGGCCTCTGAAGAGTTTGTGTAATTTAAAAAGAATTAAACTGATTTTTAGGTTGTTATTCCTCCCCCACACGGTCGGTTACAATTAGCATTTTTCATTTTTTTTGGAAAGATGATTTTAACACAAGAGGCTGCAGAACAACTTGTTTTTGTCACGCTAGCTTATGCAGCAGTTTCCTTCATGTGTGTTTTGTTTGGATTTTTTAGACTTGTGCTTCAGATGGGTATTCATGCCTCGGTCTGCTGAGCATTAACAGCATCAGAGACTATTGCATTTGTCAATAGAACCTATTGCATTTTCTCAGCACTTGATTTGGTTACACATTTGATCTATCATCATTGCCACAGGGGATTCTGTCCATTCCCTCCTGGCATGATGGACACTGTATAGCATGACGGATACAAAGGTGATATATCCAGGCCTGTTACTGTAGCTAACACTCTCAGTTTTGAGCCAATGGTCAGAAAACACTCTCAGTTCATAAATCACAGGTAAACTTTTGAGTTCGAATGAGAAAAATACAAGTTGCATTCTTTTTGTCCAACAACAGCAATGTGCAGGCATGGGGAACAATTTGATCCATAAATGGATTTACTCAGGACCCATGAAATTTATGTAAATGTATGTATGAATTCATTTATTATCGACGTGAAGGCCCCATGGTCAGCAGTGGGGCTGAATAAGAATGAATATCTCAAACACAAGTCAAATGTTGAGTGTCTATTGTAGTTACACTTAAGGGATAATTGGGGTTTTATTCATGTGACACAGGGAAGTGCTCTTTGGCGGGGAAATAGTTTGAGCAGCATGCAAAACTGCAGAATTACACTTTATCAAGCCGTAGAAGAAAAATCATTTTTCACACTATGATCACACAAATCTTTGCCTCTCGAGTAGCAAACACCCATTCCGGGGTCGAATGTAGCTCAGATGTTAGAGACTGTCTGCAATTTAAAGAAACACATGCCAGCCCTGCTTTAACACAGGACATCTAGTCTCTATATGCATCACCTTAATTAGTATTTGGTAGATTTGGTAGTTATAGACTAATTGAATAAGGTGACCCTCTGACACCTTTAGATGTTAGCTTCCACCAGAACATGGGAGAAACAGTAAGCATGAGTGCATTCATATAAAGTGTGTTCCCTCCATTTGTCCCTTTGAGAGGCTGACAATGCTGCAACTGGGCTGAAATGCATTGTTTGTTGTAGTTAAATTATCACAGGATTCTGCGGCCAGAGATATACACCTTTGTCATCTATACAAATCACTGACGTTGCACTTAACTCTTTGGTTTGAAGTTTGATTGATTTGGTTAATTGAGAAACTGATTGATTTGGTTTGCAGTTCCTTCTGAATGATTCATTGTTTTATTTTCTCACTTCTAACCTGAAGGCATGCCCCAAATTGTGTTTTTCTCTCTTTTCTTTGTAGTTTTTTTTTAATAATTTGGGTGATAAGATGCCCAAGCAACCTTTTTTTTTCTTCTTTGTTTTTTTTCTTTTTAAGAAACCCTCCGCACTTTAACCTGAGAGAACTCTCTGAGAACTGATTGTTTTTTTTTAACTGGGGCCCGGTCACTTTTTAAATTTTAGCCTGCCACTGCATTTCATCAGTCACAAAAAAAACACAAGTCATGTTTTTATCAAAAAGAACTAGACATTATGCTACCTCTTTTTTTCTTGCATTCCTAAGTGTACGGTGGAGTGCAGTAACAGGCTACCTTTTAAAATGTTACCTCTGCCTTTAATAAATATTAAATGGCCAAAATACTCCATTTGAATGCACCCACTTCGCTGCTCTGCTGGGTGACTGTTGACTTAGATTAGCCTTTTTTCCTTAAATCTGGGTTTCTAATTCTCCCCAGCAACCTGCGGGTGCTTCTTAAAGCTGGTTTCTTTTAGTTTTGGTTTGAGTAGAAGTAGTGTGAACAGATCGGTAGTGGTTTGCTCTGAGCGGTGTCTTGCAGACGATGCCAGTATGGACTGCATCTGTTTCTCCTTTTCTTTCTCTCTCTCCGGAATGCCTCCTCCTCTTCTCCTCTTGATCTCTCTTTTTTCTGAGCCTTTTTCAGTTCACTTAACTCTTCTTTTATGGATGTTTATCTCTCTTTCTCTGTCTTTTTCCTCCTTGGTTTGCGGTTCTGCTTGCTCACCTGAATTGCAAGCTGGGTAACATGGGTCTCTGACATATCTGCTATACATCTTAATAATGTTCTTATGGCAGTTTGTTGGCTTTTTTTAGTTTAGGATAGTATATTTAAAGGTTCTAAATGTAAGGATCAGATGTTAATATGTTGGTTAATAGTGACACCTGTGGCCATTAAGTGAACTGCAGGATTTTTATTGCTTGTACTCAGACTCCAAGAGTGAGTTATAGCAAGCATCTTGGCTTCATCAATTCTCAGTCATACTTATAAACTATGTACTGTACTATACAGTCATCTTCGTCAGCTAGCTGCAGCTTCACCTTGTGAAGTAGCTGATAAACCAAAAAAAGCTCAACACAGTATGTTGCTTCATTAGGTAGCTAGCAGTGGATCTATGTTAGCAGGCAAGCTAATGTTGGCTAATGTCCCTACAGCAAGACTTTCATTAATGATAATAAATGTCACTGTCCTTGGACCTTTATACAGAAAAAAACGCTGTTATTGCATAAACATCGGAGAAGCTCTTATTTTTAGCTGCATGTCAATTCATCGACACATTAAAAATAATTTGTTCAAATTCTTATGTATAGAACCTTTAAATCATTATTCTGCAGTATTAAAGTACACACCTAAAATATAGTGACAATGTTCTCTTGAAACCCATGCTACCCACTGAACTGACTGAAATGGTTACATTTTTGCTTGAAGAAAAAATGTGCAATGTGAAAAACAAAATCACCTGCAACGAAAGAAGTAACTCACATCTGCACTGTTGTTCATCCTGAAAGGACAGCTGTTTACAAACTGACTGCTTTAGATTTTAAACTACACATTGCATTTCCCGAGGGTTCACAATAGTTTCTATAATTTGCTTTGGGTCAGTTTATAATGAAGAATATATTGAGTCTTGGGGTCTGTGCCCCAGCTTTGATATCAGTTAGAAATTGAAGCAAATGAAAATTTAAATTTTGCAAAAAATGGATCTAGCTGACCCTTAATCACCACCACACTCAAACACATATTCTCCATCCATAAATCAACTCTTCCTTAGCAGCATCCTTCTTTCTTTCCTTCCCTTTCTTTTTTCTTTATCCTTAACTCTAACTTTCCTTCTTTCCCTATCCTTCATAATGCACCTCCCATCAGTACATACACACAAACACACTCTTCCTCAGCCTCGTTAGTTCAAAGAAGTTAGTTCAAAGTAGGTAATACACAGGTGTGTTGGCAATCAATAGTACTTGACAGCATATAGTTTAATGTTTAATTCTCATTACTCATAAGGGTGTATGGCTCTGTTAAAAATACCTTTAAATGCTTCATTTCTTCCTTCCTTCTTATCTGTCTTACCATGAAATTCTTTTCTTCTCTCTGGTACTCTTCTCTCTCTGCTCCCTCTCCTTCCATTAATCTTTCCTGCTTTATTCTAATAGAAGTCAGGAGGACATGACCCATTTATTTTGTGCTAAGGTGTTTTAACAGAGCCGATGCTAATGCAGGGTGAACAGATCCTGGGTCATAGATGGAACAGAAAAGTCTATCTATCACTCCTGGTAGTCTTGTCGCAATATCAGAGCTGACCAGTAGGTGTCTACCTACAGCATATGGTTTATGTGCTTCTCAGCTGTATGTAGATACATGTGGGCTCCAGTTTCCAAAAGCATCTACTGCCCCTCTTTGTCTTTAGTGACTGACTCAGATGTAATTAGTCTGTTTTACTGTGGTGTTCTGATGCTTCTTTGACCTGAATGGAGTTTTACTTCTACTATTTTCAGGTCAAAGAACGATTGGAACAGTATGAGATGCATTTGGTAAACGTAGTCTGAGTTAAAGTTGTAATAACTGTATTTGTACTGTATCCTCAGCTGGTAGAAAGAGAAGATAGCCACAGAAGCGCCCCTCCATCCCCCCATGGCACACAGACACATGGCCTCACGTGACATTCTCACATACTCATGGCTGCTATCAATCACTCTTTTGGCCTTCAGGGCATTGGACAGAGATTTTCCAGTATAGCATCTTCTACTTTAATAAGAAGTGACTTTGATGTGGCCCTCACTAAGGATGAAGCCAGGCTCTGTACATTAGAAATCCCTCACTGATAGTAGATGGAATACATTTCATCACAGTTGATCAGAAACACTAAAGCCTCACTAACCTGGTTTAGCACCAAACCTTCCCTACGTTTCACAGTACTGTACATGCACACACATAAACACACACCAAGGCGCTACTCTGGTGCTGATCTTTGTTGCCTTTCCTTAAAGCCAGCTGACTCCTCCTCGTCCTCGTCCTCGTCCTCGTCCTCCTCCTCTTCGTCCTCCTCTTCCTCCTCTTCCTCCTCTCACCCCCCTGTGGTAAGGCCAATGGTACGCTACGACGGTAACCTCGCCCGCCTCCCTACCTCCTCCACCATCCCTCCATCCCTCCATCCTTCCATCCCTCCTCCTGCTATGCCGTCCACGGTATGATCCGAAAGTTTTCGCTTACCATCCTCCCCTCTGTCGCTGGTGCTGTTATCTTCTGCAGCATGCTCAGAGTTATATATACATATGTCACTGCTGTTTGTACTTTTACATGTATACTGTATATATATGTGTGTATGTTGAGGTGCACTGTATTGTGCAGGCCTAGAATGACTTTTTCCTTGAGTGGCTATTGTTGTTGCCATGGCGCCCGCTGTCCACACCTCCTCCCCATGGCTTGCAACCCCTTCCCTTATGGGTGTGCTTTCATTGGTACAAGCAGTCCCAGTCACACGGTCCCCTTTTCTATCACTCTGTTACACTCTTATCTATCTATCTATCTATCTATCTATCTATCTATCTATCTATCTATCTATCTATCTATCTATCTATCTATCTATCTATCTATCTATCTATCTGTCTGTCAGTTTATAAATCAGTCTGTGTCTTGGTGTAATTCAACCTATTCTTCCTCTTCAGTCTGTCTCCTTCTCACTATCACTGTACCTCTTTCGTTCACTTCCCCCCACTCTTTCAATGGTGCAGTAGTGCCCACTGTGGTTCAATTGTGGTATTACATGCAGTACAGAATCGTGTTTAATCACTCCTCAGAAGGATGTGTCATTTTTGTGCATGTCTGTGAAGTTTGGGACAATTCATGTCTTGAGTTACTAGTCAACTCTTCATCAGTATATAGTGACTTTTAAAATGTTTTATTATTTCAGAATTATAGAATGAGAGAAATAAGTTAGTACATTTTTAGTTGAAAAGTAACATAATGACATGTGTTATCCCAAACTGCACTAAGATGTGTGCAGAATGGCACATTCTTTGTAGGAGCACACTGTCTGTTTTCTCTGGGATTAACATAAAGAATTGATGGCTTCTTGGAAAATCACAAATGGCAAAGCGGACTCAGAGGTCAGAGAAGTTCGTGATGTGTTTCTTTGGGTCACATTTAATTATTACAAAGAAGACAGGTGTATTATCTTAAGTGGTCAGGTTTATTCTGAGCACATTGGTGCAGTGTGTGTTGTGGTAGTTGGTAGTGGTATTGCATTGTTAGATGTTGGTTTGTGCCTGACTTACCTGCTGTTTGTGCTGTTAGTAGTGGATAATATCCTTAACTGTGCACAAATCCTAATGCCACCTTTGTCTTTTGTTTTTTTGCCTTTTTGCCTTTTTGTCCCAGAGTTAGAGCAGGGGCAACATAAATAAATAAGCCTGTATTAGAATAGCACTCAGCAGCAAGATAGCTGAATATTTTATAGCTGAGTTATTTCCTGTGGATGACTGCTGGCACAACAGACAGTTAGAAAGCCCAGTCTCCAAATTTGCTCTAACTGTATGTATTTTTGGAATAAAAAGCACAAAAAACAAGGAAAGCAAACAATAGGTTGCTTAACTGCGTTAAGAGGCAACATTTTGCAGATTCTTTGCAAGATTGCCGGAAACTTTTAACAGTAAACCCGAGAAAGAGATAAAGACATTCACTACCCATAATATATTGTTCGTTTATGTGGCAGCGGCATGCATTAGGTGATTAAATCCTTATCCCTCTAAATATCGTCTTTGGACTGTTCCTCTAGGTGGCCAGCTTCTCTTTGACAGACAAACAATTAGCTTGCGTGCATGATTTATTGAGACAGGAGTCTTGCTATCGGCTAGGATTTTTGTACTCTATCTCTGTGAATCGTTATCAGTGATTTATGGGAGTGCTTACCTCCATCGATGGAAGACTCTCTGGCCTCATTGCAGCGATTAAGAATTTTTTCATAGCAGTGCAGAATAACAAAATCTTTTTTTTTGATAATTTAGTTCACATGTGTTTTATTGCTTTTTGCAGTGTAAGGTAAAGTCACCTGTAACAGGATAACTACTCGGTGTTTTTCTAGAGTAGTTGTGATGTCTAGTCGCTTGGTGGTTATAAAGAGGAGCAGAGGCAAAAGCAGGTGTATTCAGGCAGATTTTCTTTGTTGCCATGTGAATTTTCCATGAAGTCACAAAAAGCATGACTGCCCGATTCTCTCCCAGATCTCTTTTGTCAGTTGATTTTGATGGGATTTTGTAGGACGCAGATTTCCATTTATTAACTTGGTGTGTGTGTGTGTGTGTGTGTGTGCGTGCATGCGTGCTTGTGTATGTGTGATACATATTTATATCCACATCTATGTGTGGGTGGAAATATACATATGAATGTTACTTGTATGTCTGTCTGTGTGTGCATATGCATGTGTTCATTATCATCTATTCTCGTGTGTGTGCTGTGTGTGTGCGTGCTGTGTGTGTGTGTTTGTCTCCCTCACCTATCTGCATGTGTTCCCATGCGTCCTGTGTTTTTTCTTATAAAAAAAAACACCAAACCCCACCAAAAAGGGACTGCAGAACACTGAAGAGAACGCCAGGATCTCCATCACCTTCTTCCGGCTGTTCCGCGTGATGAGGCTGGTGAAGCTGCTGTCTCGCGGGGAAGGGATTCGGACCCTGCTGTGGACCTTCATCAAATCCTTCCAAGTGAGGGGAGAACCGGACACAACATGCTAGAACAGGGGGTTGGGTTTACACAAGACAGATGTGGCAGAGGTAAAAGTTGAATTTAACCCTGATGTGACCCAGACTGCCCTTCTATGGAGACCATTGAGGCTCAATGATAAGTCAGGATGCTGTGTAAATATGTAAATGAAAACAGACTGCAATTATTTGCACAACAATATATAAAGTTTAGACATATGGTGTTTTGAATTTGATTCCAGAAGCATATATAAAAAACAATTACAACAAAAGACTGGATAATTGTGTAAAACTAAAACACCTTAAACATCTGGAGGAACACCTCACAAACAAATGAGGTTGATTGGCAATGATATTAAAAAGAGAATCCCACTGAGGCTCAGTGTTTCAGAAGTAAGGATGCAAAAGGGTTCACATTCTGTCAGAGACAGGTAAAATAACACAATAATCAAAATGTTAGTGTTCACAGGGACACATACAGATGACATATTTTTCAGGGATCTGAGGCACATGGGGTTAAATTGTCTTTGTCCTTGTGTAAATCCTGCCAGACAGAGTCTCACAAGCCACCTTTCCTTTCCTTGCCTCATCCCTCCTTATTTGTGCAGGAAATCAGGGAAATGGGGATGGTGAGAAAAAAGAGGGATGGTGCAGGGTAACGGAGAGGAGGTTTAGGAGTCTCCCTACAAAAGCAGGCAGGGAGGGAAACAGGGACGTGCAAACAGGGAGGAACTCAAATACCTTAACCAGAAACCTACACTTTCCTCTTTTTCTCCTCTCATTTTTCTCCTCTACTCTCTCAAACACCAACTCCCTACTACTAACCCCTGAGAACTCACCATTCCCTGTAGGCAAGTTAAGCAGTAGATAAGCTCAGTAAAGCACTCCACCAAAATAAAAAAATCATTTGATAGTGATGTGGGGAAATAATCTGCTCTCTCTGCCTTGTGTTGGTAGAGATTGGCCTCTTCATGTTATTGGGCACTCTTTGAAATTAAAGATTATTAAAGCTGTGGATTACACATCACCCAAGTTAATTTTTATTGATTCATCATGATTGGGCCTTTTTCTACACAGGCACAGGGGTGATATTAGCCAGCAGTTCAGTTCTATACTGGTGTGTAAATATAAAAGAAACACCTGGCCGTCTTTGGGTCATGTTCAGTATACTTGGACTGATCTGTGGCTGAATCCAGAGAGCAGCTTGAATTTTACTGAGGCTTTTCACTCTGAAGTCAGATGATTTATCCTGAATTGTTTTTGGTGTTGTGCCACACAGGACGGCAGATCTGTTCACTTTCAATTCAGAAAATACCGATAAACAAATGTGCACCTGCTAATTTGACAAACAAAATACAGATCAATCCTTTATCAATCATTTTAAATCTTCTTGTTGAATTTGATTTGAATGAAAGTGAAGGGGCTCCAGCCTTGGTGCGGGTGATAACTGTAACTGCACACGACTTGTCACTGATGTGTCTTTCCTCTCTTCAGGCTCTGCCCTACGTAGCTCTCCTTATAGTGATGCTGTTCTTCATATACGCTGTCATTGGCATGCAGGTAAGCTGTCTTCTTCGCCCCTTGTTTCCCTCCCTGTGTTTTGCTGTCCTCTCTCTCCTCTCTTATAGCGAGCCTTCGTCCTGTGCGTCCTCTCGGAGTCTTGTCATGCTGAGTTCCTGTTTGGTCACTTTTCTTCCTCCCCTTTTTCTCACTGTTGCTATCCAGTTTTTGTTTGTCTTTGTCTGTCTGCTTCCTCTCCCTGTCTGTCCTTCTGTTCGTTCCACAAGCTGTTACATGGTTTGTTTCAGTGATGATGAGTGGGAGACACTTTTATTTGATTAGCTGGGGACGGCTGGCCTCTTAATTCTGATTGACTTCCTCTTGTCAATGCTGACGTCATGTGCTGTGTGCTGTGACTACTTCCTTCATCCTACAGATGTTTGGTAAGATAGCACTACGGGACCACACGCAGATCAACAGGAACAACAATTTCCAGACATTCCCTCAGGCAGTCCTGCTGCTCTTCAGGTAAGGATGATTAATAAGTATCATTAATCTGCTGTGTGCTTTCTTTGTCTCTCGTGCATTTACACTGAAAATAGGTGTTAAGTGCTTTGACATCTGTACATGTTTAGAGGCTTTATCCAACTCTGTTTTGATTCTGCAATGTTACCAGTGATAGAAGTATTTATTTTAGATGAACATGCTCCATTAGTATGTACAAATCTTACTTAAGTATAGTAAGATTATATAGAAGTGCTGGTTCTGTCTGACTGATATAATATTATGTATGACATCATTAGGTGAGAATTAGTGAACCATCTGAGTGTACAACAATTCAAGAGTATTTCTACTGTCACTGTTAAGAGAGTGCTTTAAAGTTAAGTGTCATGGATTTATATTAATTTGCCACAAAATATTCTGATCCACTGAGGAGGCCATCTTCTGCATTGTTGTCAGAGGAGTGTACCGATTATACATTTTAACTGCGTGGATCCACACCCAGAAACTTCTGTGTCCCTTCTCATTGTGGTGATGGTAAGATTCCATGCAGGGGAAAAAATCTAAAACCAAACCTGAAAGGATAGAATCACACATAAATCACGCTTTCAAATCATGTAAGAAGTTTCCTATAAAACCACAGTTCTATCCCTTCATGTTCCGCAGTGACCCCTACATGGAATACATCATATTATTGGGCTTCCATTCGGAGAGAGAACATACTTGGATACTTCAAACTTACAATCCTGGGAAAGGAACTCATATTATTCCCTTAGGCTTAGTACCAGCCAACACAACAGACAAATGTATAAATAATAGCTAATCCAAACACCAATGTGTTCCTAGCAGCTGCACTGAAAAGGCCTAATCTCAGTGAAGTATTCAGAATGGAAGACATATATAGTTCGGACAAACTATTTATTGCTTTGTTATTATTATGTCCTTTGTATTCTTTCTTTGTGTACTGTGCACACTAACACTTGTGTTTATGTGTGTACATGTCTCCCCCCTCTTGTCTTTGTGTTACAACATGTTTGCATGCTTGTATGTATACATGCACACATCCATGCATTTTTGTTTATGTGTGTCTCTGTGTCTTTCTTTTGTTGGTCTGTATATGCCTTTGTCTTTGCATGCACCTGTGTTGTTGTGTGTGTGCATACTGTGTCGTGTTTGCATGCGTCTGTCTGTCAGATGTGCAACAGGTGAGGCATGGCAGGAGATCATGCTGGCGTGTTCGGCCAATCGGCCTTGTGAGAAAGGATCAACCAATGAAAACAGCACAACTAACGAGGACTGCGGCAGCCAGTTTGCCATCATTTACTTTGTCAGCTTCTACATGCTCTGTGCCTTTCTGGTAAGAGCAGAAGCACAACAGCAGCAGTGTTTTTCTTTTAAACAAAGGAACTTGACTGTGCTAATTGATTTATAATTTAAGGACTAACTCATTGCGTATTATACACAGATCATCAACTTGTTTGTGGCTGTCATCATGGACAACTTTGACTACTTAACTCGTGATTGGTCGATCCTGGGGCCGCATCATCTTGATGAATTCAAGAGGATCTGGGCTGAATATGACCCAGAAGCTAAGTACGTCTACAGCAAAAAGCTGTGTCTCAGTTCAGGAGCCACATCATAGTCTTCTTTACATGCAGGAGGCAGAATTCAACAGTTCCACCTGTTCAATTTCAGCCTATCACAAGATTTATTGCTTGGCATTTGTCAAATGCAGCACTCAACACTTGCTAAGAGACTCTCAGCTCTTTGTGAGGCAAGGATAACAATGACGCAAAGAAGAAATCCTTCATGGGCCAGATGGTCTCATTTAACAACTCTCTGTTTGGCCTTCTCAGTCTACAAAGGCCACATCTCCATGGACTGTGTTCTTCTAAGCATAAAGTCCCTGAATTGAAACACAGTTAAAGCATGCCATTAGAAAAATGATGCTGTCATTGACAGAGGTTCTGGACTGTGTCTGTTCGCTGTGATGTGACATATGTCCTGTTTTCAGGGGGAGGATAAAACACCTCGATGTGGTGACTCTGCTTCGGAGAATCCAGCCTCCCCTCGGCTTCGGAAAGCTCTGTCCACACAGGGTGGCCTGCAAGGTAAGCATCAACGTGGGGGTTGAAAATACTCACTGACAAATAATCTTACATGTACTGTGAACAATTTATCTGTGTGTGTGTCCTCTGTCTCATGTAGCGTCTGGTGTCAATGAACATGCCTCTTAATAGTGATGGAACAGTGATGTTCAACGCCACACTGTTTGCCTTGGTCAGAACTGCACTCCGGATCAAGACAGAAGGTAACACGATGACCAACACTTCACATTGTGGATTGTCTTTATATACAATTACAATACAACTGTGAAATTACTAACATGTGTGGTGTGTGCAGGCAATCTGGAGCAGGCCAATGAGGAACTGAGGGCAATAGTGAAGAAGATCTGGAAGAGAACCAGCATGAAGCTTTTGGATCAAGTAGTGCCCCCTGCTGGCGGTATGTATACACTGCAACATAGCCTTGTGTGCACGAGTATAGAAAAAGTGAACAGTTTAAGCAGCACTGTTTTGACCTTAATTACAATGTGTTTGTCTCAGATGATGAGGTAACAGTCGGGAAGTTCTACGCTACCTTCCTCATCCAGGAATATTTCCGAAAATTTAAGAAGAGGAAAGAACAAGGGCTGGTGGCCAAGGTGCCCCCAAAAACTGCCCTCTCTCTGCAGGTACACTCTGTTTTGTTTTCCATAATCAGCTCTGTAAAGAAAGTTATAAGCAACACATAATGGTGTTTGGTCTGTGTGTAGGCGGGCCTGCGGACATTACATGACATTGGTCCAGAGATTAGGAGGGCCATCTCTGGAGACCTGAACGTGGAGGAGGAGCTGGATAAAGGCCTGAAGGAGCCTGTGTCAGCAGCCTCTGAGGACGATATCTTCAGGGTAAAGGTTGGATACACACACCCTCATTCACTCTCCAAGGAGAGAGAGAGAAAGAGCGAGCGAGACATGGCCAGCGCCAGCTTGAAGCTCCATGCACATACATATACATGCTTGCATGTGCTCAGAGTCAATAAGACACTTTTAATAAGTCTCATTGTCGCCACACAGCTTGGCTGCGAAGTAGTGCAGATATTGAACTACATTTCCAGACAAAGGTCACGAAAATACTTTCACACAGATCAGTGTGTGTGTGTGGACTTTGTGTTCTGCATCAAAAGTGTAGTGTAGAGACAAAACTTTCAGGGCTTTAGAAGTACAAATTTAAAACTAGTATACAAACTAACAGGCAACCCGTGCATAAATAAAAGGGTAGATGATGCTCTCTGTTTGTGGCACCTAATAATCTCCTGGTGGCTGCATTCTTGATTATGTCTGAAGACGGTTTGCTTCAGTGATATATATCTGTCCAAACTAAGGATGCTGTGAAACTACATCTCTGGGGACTTATTTGTTGCGAGATTTCTTCCTAAAGTAGGTTGCTTCTGTCTTCAGATAATTTTGACGAAGTTAAATAAACTAATCGCCTGAACAGGGACTTGAACCCTGGACCCTCAGATTAAAAGTCTGATGCTCTACCGACTGAGCTATCCAGGCTTCATATGAAGTTCTCATGAATTGCAATGTTCCGTCACAATATTGAGCACTGTAACTGTGAACATATTTACATGAACACACATACGTGCTTCTACTGTTCTGCTACAAGGGTGAGTTACGCCTTCCATTTTCACCACCATTGCAACACTCATATGCTCTATTTTATCGCTGCAGTATTCGGTTGTGTTCAAATATTTATAAATTCTGCATGTCTTTTAGGCAACTTTATCTAACTGGAGACAAAACTTGATCTATATTAAGTAATACTGAGGTTTCAGACAAATTTTAGTGTCTGGTTCTTTCAGTTTCTGCTTCCATATGTCAATATTTTGAATAATACCTCTCTAAGTTTAGCCTGTGCTTTGCATGTCCATCATGGCTGAGTTAAGTTATGCAGATAGCAGTGAGTGTGACAGCAGTAATTATGACTTCTGAGTTGAGTGTTGTTGCAATTCCCTTTGTTTTCTCATTTCTCCTCTTTTCTTTCCATCTTTCTCCTTCTTTCGTCTCCTTTTTGCACTCTCCTGTCCACCCACAGCGTTCAGGCGGACTGTTTGGCAACCACGTCAACTACTACAACCAGAGTGACGGCCGCAGCTCTTTCCCACAGTCCTTCACCACCCAGCGTCCCTTGCATATCAGCCAGAAAGGCTCACCTTGCGAAGGCGAGAGCCCATCTCATGAGAAGCTCATGGACTCGACCACTTTCACCCCTTCCTCCTACTCCTCATCAGGCTCAAATGCAAACATCAACAATGCCAACAACACCGGCATGGCCGGGGTGACCACCCAGGGCATCAGTCGATTCCCAAGCCCATCTATAAGCACTGTGGACGGTCATACAGGGCAGCCTCTTACCCCCATCCTGCTCCCAAGATCTGCATGGTGCTTTCCTCCAAAGAGGTGAGAGCAGTCTGAAGAGCATCCTAACTTTCTCTTGTTTAACTTTGCTTTTGCTTTTCTGGGACATCATATTGATCCAATACAAATATTGATCTTAAATGACGGTTTAGAATGGACATCTAGATTCCACTCTATCCTTCACTTTCTTTTTTACTTCCTGCTTTCTTTCCCTTCTTCTCTTGTTCTGTTGGCAAGCAGGACGTGTTTTTATGACAGCCTTATGCGGTATGTTGCCAGGTGACAGGGAGAGAAAGTGTGTGTATGTGTGTGGGGGTGTGTGTGTGCTTTAAGCGTGCGCTAAAACAATTTCATGATGCTATGTAAATACCAAAAGAGCTATCAAGGTGCTATAGTAACACATGTTGCTATGCACATAGTGCTTTAGATGCTATAGCAAAAGCCAGGCTACATGCTGCTTCTATAATATCAGCTACCAAAGCCATAGATAGACTGTTTGGTGCAACGTGGCCAAACCTTTTCTATCAAATGCTTCTGTTGCTGCTGTTTTTACTGTATAAAGTTTGGCAGGTCTGGGTTAGACACAATGTCACAATATTGTCCTTTATCTTAACATAGAAAATAAAACGCTTACGTTTCTTTTTGTTGTGGCGTTCAGTAAATATTTGAGGTTTTTAGCAGGCATGGAGCTTGGGTTATATTTTACTGTCCGAACTTTGACCCATTGAGGATTCAGATCCTTTGTTATAGTCGTACCCGTTTTGTTTCCCTATGTATAGACAGTAAGTAAACTAGAATTAGACAGACAGAGCAGTGTGTAAGCTTTTGGATGTACTACTTAATTGGATTTGATCATTTCAGCAACATGCTAAGCTCCACCCAGGCTTGATCCAAGCCTGTGGAAGCAGTCCTTATCAGGACAAAAGCTGTTCTAACCCAGAGCCTGCTGTTGAGTCCTTCAATGGCTGATTAAAGGGACATCGTGGCATTTTGACATTTTATTTCGTTTTTCTTCAACAGCCTGTTTGTAAGAGAAAGGATTAAAAATGAAAGCCCAAGTCCATGCTGGATTTTTATTTGTGAAGAAGACAGAACATGATGGGGTCATTTTTTTAATATATATATATATATATATATATATATATATATATATACACTTTAGTGCATATAGTGTACTATAGTGTATATACAATATATAATAATTTAAAAGCAACTACTAGCAGGAGATTTTTGTGACGGCTGACATGTTGAAGAAGAAAATATGAAAATTCAAATGTAAGGATGTCTCCTTAAAGCTTAGATCTGGGGTATGAATTAGATGTGACTGCTGAAAAGACATCTTTGACATGCAAAGACAGTGTGACTTAATATAGTGCATAATATAGCAGTGTGATTGTATCCAGTGTAAAGAAAAAGGAAAACAAAACATGACAACAGCATCACTGTGAATGATGGCAGCAGCATATTACCTGTTTAATTTCCCTGAAGGCCTGCAGTTTAAGGCTACATGTATTGTGCCATCTTTGTTTTTTAAAGATGTCTGAACTTCAGTCTTGCTATCGTTTATCATATTCCAGGTGCTGCCTTTAATGCTATTCACCATTGTGCTTCAACAAAACAGCTGTGATTCCCACCTGCTTCTCCTCAGACTTCTCCTCGTTCTCGTGCTGTGGGTTTCTCAGTCCTGAGCTTGTTGCTAATCAGCTGCTTTTACATCTGTTTGCCTTTGTGTCCATCTGTGGTGTCTGAGGTTATGTTCATTTCATGTGTGTTTTTGTTTGTTTGTCTGTTTGTTTGTTTGCTTGTTTGGTCCTTTGTTTGTTTATTTGTAGTTCGGACTCAAGTGACAGTCGCCTGCCGATCATCCAAAGAGGGGAGGGGTCAACTGAGGAGACGTATGACGAGAGTTACTGTGACGAAAGGGAGTATCACGAGGATGACCATTCGCTGTCCTCTGACATGTACACTTGAATTATGTTATCACAAAATTTTATCATTTCACAAAGTTCGAACACCTTCTCATTGTTTCTTTGTATGAACTTGTTAGGCTGGTGTATCACGATGAAACGTGTAAACAGTTGACTCCCATGGAGGAACCAGAAGAAGTAGAGGACAGGAGAGGAGGAGGGTGGCAGTCTCCCAGGAGAGTCTTCCTCTGCCCCACTTCCCTGGGTGAGTCCACACACATGCACAGATATAAAGTTGCATATTTTCTTCAAGACATTTGAACTATTTTGCTATTTGTTTTCACATTTGTGGTGTCAGGGCGGAGATCGTCCTTCCATCTGGAATGTCTCCGGAGACAGTCGAGACCAGACGTCTCCCAGAAGACAGCTGTACCTTTACATCTTGTACATCATCAGGTAAATGCACAGATTAGTTTTAAATACAGTATGTAAAGCAGAACCCCATAATCTCCAACACCATTCCAACTCTTCCCTCTCTGCTCTCCCCTTCTCCTCCAGGCTCTGGCAGTGGCAGGGTTGAGTCCTCTGCTAAGAAGGAGTCACTCACCAACCCTCTTCAGTCGGCTGTGCTCTACGCCTCCAGCCAGTCCCACAGGTATACCTCAACCTGGTCTCTGACACCAGAATGGAGGAACACATTACAGCTTTGTTAGGTTTGTTCTCCTAACTGCTGTGTTTTCCCAGCTCATTCCAGTGATGCCTCCTACCAGCAAGTTCCTTCTCTGAGACTAGAGGGCTCCAATTCCCATGAAAAGCTCAATACCAGCTTGCCCTCTGTCAACTGTGGGCCCTGGTAAGGATTTGAAACTAGTTGTGTACAAGTAGGAGTGATGCTGTAAGTACAGTAATATCCTTAATTAGCAAACGATTTACACTAGGTACAGTGACAGTAATGGGAACAGCCGGGTGCCCAGTCCTAGCCCCACCCCCAGCGTGTCAGGATCCAGTCAAAGAGCACCACGGCCGGTGTCCCTCACAGTGCCCTCACTAGTGGGAAAAGAATCTAAATTGCTGTCTCATGGTAGCGCAGGGAGTTTGGTGGAGGCGGTAAGTGTCTGCACCTGTGTACAGGATAGAGGAAATCACTGTCTGCCTGTTACTCACTCTTCTCTCTCACTCCTTTCTGTCCCATTTCCCTTCCAAGGTGCTAATATCAGAAGGCTTGGGTCATTTCGCCCAGGACCCGTCGTTCATTGAGGCGACCAAAGCCGAGTTGGCCGATGCTTGTGACATGACCATTGAGGAGATGGAGCACGCAGCCAACAACATTATCAACTGCAACACCACCACACCCGCCACATCCAGCATCCCCTCCACCTCTCAGCACAGCCCTAATGGCAACCTCCTCCCCTTCAACACAGCAGCAGCAGCAGCAACAACACACAGAGACCGAGCGGGCGGCTCGAGTCCTAGTGAAGGTGGAGGAGAGGCCGGAGGGAGCAGAGGGTCAGTCCATGGGCCATCCTCTATAGAGGAGCGGCAGGAGCTGCTAGCCAGGGGGCGAGGACGAGAAGATGAGGAAGAGGAGGAGTCGGGAGTGAGAGAAGAGGGGCACCACAGAAGTTCTGTTGTGATTGGAGGAGCGCGACAGAGGAACAGCGGGCTGTTGGAAGATGAGGATATGGAGTGTGTGACGAGCTTGTAGGAGTCGGCTCAACGGGTTCAATCGGCCAACTGGCCCCTCTGACATCATCAGAGACTGACGCTTGTCAGTGCTGGCTAACAGCGCCGTGGCTGGCTCTGTCTGTCCCCACCCTTAACACACATACACACACTGTCGCTCTGGACAATGGCGGCCAGTGATGCAACCTTAAACACCTGGTTATGACTTTGTTGTTTTATATGAGTTAGTATGTGTGTGAGTGTTTGTAGTAAAGTATACCACACTATATGCTATCTGAGTGTATGCTTGTGTGTGCGCTCTATAATTTTCTCTATTTTTACGTGTATGCGTGTGTTCTCCACACGTGTCTGAGTGTGTCTCTAAAGTGCCTCACAGTTTTATCATGTCCTCAAAGTGTGAAGAGCAGAAAAGTAGAGACAAGCAAAAAAAGACAGAGGGACGCAGGACTGAAGGAAAGGTGGAAAGGAAACAACAGAGACGGGAATTTCTTTTGTGGATTTCCTGCACATGACATAGTGTGTTTAATGTTTTCATTTTCTATGCCTACTTTGGTGTTGTGTTATTGTTGTTTGTCTGGCCGCCATGTCGCCAGGTAGGGGACAGCAGACCAGCTCGTGGAGGGGTCAGTCAATCTGACCACAGTCCCTTGAGGTCACAGGTCAACTCCTCTTTCCTGGTTCACTGATGATGAAGCGCTGTATTGAGTAAAACAGGGACCAGAAAAACCCTGTTTGAAATCTCATTTCTCCTCCTCTTCCAAAGCTTAGGAACCTTGGAGCACAGCCCTGCCAGCCTGGGGGTGGGATTGAGGTGATGCACCACCCCTAGCCAAGAGGGGGAAGGATTCGAGGGAGGGTCCAACAGCCAATCAGGGCTGCTGTTGGGGGGGCCACAGGCAGAGAGAGACACTCTCTGTCAACAGGAAGGTAGCCAGCTCTCTTTTCTGCTGGTCAGTACGACAGAGACAAACTCACCTCGTCTGTCACCTCGATCCTGGCTTCGCCTCCTTTTCCTCATTTGGTCGCACCCACTTGCTGCCCCACACACGAAATGGGAGGAGCATTTGGTGACCAAGCAGAGACAGCGAGCTCCCTTTTTCTGCCTCATACCTCGCCGTTCCTCACTCCTTCCTCCCTTCTCTTTGGTTATTTTACCATCTCTCTCCCTCTGCCTGGGTTTTTTGCTTTCTTAACCCTCGGGGACGTGTGTGTTTGTTAAACAGGGCAACAGAGATGATGGCAGGGTGGAGGAGAGAACGGGAGTGAACGATTGAAAAGAAAACAGACTCTGGGCACGGATCCACACAAGATGGATGGATGTGCTGTCAATCAACCTCACTTCCTTCTCCAAGACCCTCCTCTTCCTCTCAGCGTGGAATCCTATTGGATTTGCTGCCACACACTCTTTCTACAGACCACGCCCACTATGTATTTAACAGTTCAATATTGTGCAAAACTGGCTAGCCATGATTATTTTGTTTTATATTCATGATGTTATTGGTTTAATTTATCCTTGATTTGTTTGCACAATCGGGGTGCTGGTCTTATAAATGTATTTTTGCTCGGTTTATTTTAGGAGAATTTTAAGAGGTTTTAAGTATCGAAGCAGGGCGTAGTGTTTTGCGTACGACTGTAAAACTATATTTGTGCGTGCGGATGTGTGTTTGCATTTTAGTACAAGACGTATGAGTGCGTGTGTATCTAAAAGGGGGGTCTTTCTCTCTATCAGTATGCACCTTTTACAGATTGTATCTATTTATTTATTTATTTTTCCCAGAAGAGAAAAAAATGTGCAAGAGAATGCGTGTGTGTGTGTCCTTGTGTGTTCTGAGTGGTTACTTATGTATTCTAAAAAGCTGATTTTAAGCCTAGACAGTAAATTAAGGTAGCATTATGGTGTTATGTATGTGTGTGTGTGTATGAGAGAGAGAGAGAGAGTGCGTGTCTGTGTAATACTGGGCCTCCTTAACACAGGGTTACCATGGACAGGCATGCTTCCAAAGCGTTGTGATTTCTTTAACACGGTTTTTTACTTTTTCGCCAAGCTGCAGTCAGAAGCCACAAACTAGTCACTGCATAATGTTATTTTTCATGTTAATAAGTAGTCCAGCATACGGTCTTCCGGCAAGGTCAGACAGGACACATTTGCAGTGAGGATGAGTTTTGGCGTTGCAGCTTGGCCAGAAGGTAAAAAAAAAAAATTTAAAAATCTTTCGGCAATTGCTGCTTTTCATACTCATGGTGAATGGTTGCTCTGAATGGTAGAAGCACCAAATTCATACTGCCACAGTGACGCCTTGTGAATGAACTGATTGATTGGGGGGGGGGGGGGGGGTTGCTCGGCTGTAATACAACCCATATCACACTATGTTATCATTTCCTAATTAATTCCTAATAATTAATTATTCCTAATGAACTACTAGGGCTGGTGTACAGATGCTGCAAGACTTCAGAATCACATCTCTATTCAGAGGTTTCCTTTCTGTGATATAGTTACATTATAATACATGCGGGAAATTTCAATATCATTGACAAGATAAATGTTTGCTTAATATGATAAATTGTTGGATCTAAATCACAAACTGTGGCACAGAGGGAAGATGCACCCTGGATGGTTTTTTTGTTTTTCTAATAGGCGTACAGCTTATAGGTAGCAGACATTTCTCTATTTCAAGTTTTTCTGTGATTATAGCTTGGGTACGGCCATAGACAGGTACATGAGAGTCAGGCCTTGGTGTGTTACACATGGCGCAGGTCTCATTGACTGTAAAACAAGGTGAAATAATCTATTAAGCACGGAGTGCGGCGTGATAAAGTTTCTCTGGAGAAGACCGAATTAGCATACGCCCCTTTGTGCAGGATGAGTCATCAACATTGTTTTGATTATTTTCCAGCAAATACCACAAAGACTACCTACAAAACAAATGGATGGTCATTGTAGAGCCAGACACGGGTGGTATATAGTGCAGGGCGTATCACATAAAACACACAACATAGGGACTTAAAGAACATACTGTTGAGCTCTAATGCCTACATGTTGAGCAGAGCAGACTGGTGGCAGAGTAAGGTACACATGAACACACTGCCATACACTGCATCCTGTGCCAGTAACAGACTTCTGTCATTATTATGCAATTTAAATGTGAATGTTGAATTATGTTTTTTTTGTGGCAGTGCTGTTGTTTTGTGGTTATGATCATACTGCAAACTCTGAAAACTGTGGTGTGAAAGGAAAACTCTACCAAAACGATCCTCTTAGAGTTATTCCGCTTAAAATAGGGACTCGTCTTTACTAAAATTAATTTGGTTACAGACGCTGACATGTCACAGAGTGGCTATTGGCCCACATCAGTTTCAGTATAAGCTGCTTTTTTAATCAAAAGTCAGTGGCTAATTTAGTATTTTGAACCTTGAAGTTAAAACATTGTAGTTTTCATATCCAAGCTGCTACAGTGGAGCCAGTGAGTGTGTCTGCTTCATATCAACAGCCATGAATGTTACTACTACAAATTAGAAATGTGTAATGTACCATTGTAATCCAACTCAGATTTGGCCAATGAAAAGTCATCATCTTCAGTTCTCTGGGATGAATTATTCATAAAAAAATATGCACATTCAGAAACTACATTCATCCATACAGTGTATAAATATACACACACAAACTGTAACACTATGTCTCAGAAGTGCCAAACCAGGCTTCGCTGTGAGAGTTTAAAGTGACAGAGATTCAGAGACCTGTGGTGTCCCTGTGTGGAGTGGAGCAGCATTGCAGTTTTTTTGTTGTTTTTTTATTTTTGTGTGTGTAATACATTGGTTAGCATGAGGTTGTGGTGTGTTGCAGTATAACAGTATGAGTGGGTGTAATCCTGCAACCCACAAGATATGCAAAAACAATGCAATAACTATGACTGTATACAAGGTTCCCGAAGTAAATATATATACTTGTGAAAGTGGAGGTTTTAAAAAAAATCACAAAGATGTATTATTTTCTGTTTGTTACATTTTTAAGTAAACTCAGTGGTTTCCATGCCAGAAAAACCTAACATACTTGAAATCAGGTACGTTGCAGTGCAGTATAGTAAAGGTGTATTTATTTATCTTTCTCGTGCCAGGATGTTGGTCAGACGTGTTGACTGAAACAGTGATCTGAAGGCAGTTTTTTTTTTTTGCTCCTCTTGGGTGAAAAGCGGCTGCCTTCATGTCCATGACTCTGTGATTTCCTCTTGTTTATTTCTAGTTTTAAATGGATTGAGCTCTGTGGGTGTACCATCAGTATTGCATGAGGTTCACATGTTGAGCGTTCTGGGTTTTGCAGTCGTTTCGTTCCAATCATATCACATTATGAAGGAGTAGCTTTTTCTATCCAGTGTACATACAGTGATTGAAGTCAGTATTTCTACTCTTGGTTAATATTTGACTGGACAGCAGTGACCGGGCAGTATTTGGAAGGTGATTTTGCATATCTTGTGTCTTAGTTTATTTTCTGATTCTTAACCCTGAGAAGGAGAAAGGTATGATTATCAAAAATATGCCTACATGTTGCCATAGTCTCATGTCTCTAGGAAGGTAAACAAGTGGAAATAATTGCCCTCAAAATGAGCAGAAGCTTCAGGATAAGGACAGGCAGGATGACGCTTAGCAGGCGCTGTGTCCTAATGTGATGTTAGATCCTCACTTTAATGTCATCATGCCGCCATGGAGTGGCCTGTCTGGATCTCATCCTTAGTTTCAACACCCCTCTGCAGGCCAAATTCAAGTAATCCAGTGTGAGCAGAAAGGCTTGTTTTCTGTCAGACGGGTGACAATCTATTCAGCGGTTGATGACAATGGGAAGAAGTGTGTGTTTGTTCTGAGTGAAGTTTTGGGAAATGCAGAAGGTTTAATTTCATCATGTTTGGATTTCAGGGTGTTCTAAGTTCTGACATGGTGAATTATTATATCCAAGTAATGTTTCATCTGCATGGGTTTCCTGAAAGTACTGGTCCTATGTGAATGACGATACCTTTTGTCTCACCACTAGCCAATGATTGTATATTTTTATATACCATATATAGCAAGATACATATATATATATCTATATATATATATATACACACAAATATATGATATTTAATCACCAGAATTTTAGAGTAAGGAACAGGCAGAACACTTGTGGGAATGTAGTTAGTCAATGTGTTACATAGGCCTACTGACAGACGTTAGTATGAACTTATAGTCCCATTTTATTCTTAATCAAAAGGAACCAGCAGGGAAAACAGAAGATGTAATTACTAACGGAACACTGTCTGCTGTCACTGATGGAACATACGGAGTGGGCTTTTAGGATGTGTCCACACTGTGGGTTTCAGTCCAGGAATACAAAGCTGTTGAACACAAATATCAGAAAAGCTACTTCACGATGAATTTTCTTTAAAGCTACAGTGCTCCCCCTACAGGCAGTCAGAGTAATTACTGTCAGGATGCACACATGAAGTCTACATATGAACTCATGGGTCATAAATGATGTCACTGTCTCAAGAGCAGAGAGCTAAGCTAACCTAGCTTGATTATATTGCAGTTCAGAATCTGATAAACATAACGATCTGTTTTCTCATGACAACATTAGATAGCTTGTTAGTACCGTTAGCTTAAAACTGCACAGGCCCGTCTCCACAAAAAGTGAATGTCCTGCACTGTAGCTGAGACCCCACTAACAATCCATCCATCAGCAGTGCTGACATTCCAGGAATGTCCGGTTTGAATCTCCTTTATAAGAAACCGACAGGTCTGAAATCGAACATGCTTCTGCTTTGTGTTTGCTTCATGTTCTGTGAAGAGGTCTGAAACATGTACCAGCAGCCTGTCAGCACAGGTCCGAGTCTGATTTATGCTCCTATACTGTAGCACTGAGAGACGTGTCTCTCTAATACTAACAAAACAACAAAGGATGTAACCAAAAACAACAACAAACTCCCACCTACCAAGGACTAGACTTCTGTATGCTATCTGCCATTATAACTCTGTAGCTTCTTTTTTCCATTAAGAAAGAATTTGAAGGACTTGAATTACATATGTGTAAAGAAATAGATTTATTATATTATAACTAAGGAGCTTCCAGCCACCTGCATCACTGAGGATTAATGTTTGGCTGCATTTACACTAAACGCTCCTGTGTGTTAAACAAGAGTTTCATGTATTTTGTATGTTACTATAAAAAGAAATGTTGAATTTATCCCAGAAATAAATTTTAATCAAAAGTTTGGATAATATTTTGACAGCGAGGAGCTGAAGTGTGTAGGCGATTGAAGTAGTATGTTACACACACACTCCCAACACATTTCATTTTCCTTATGTGGATTTATCGAAGCACTTTCTTGTAAATCAAAGTGTTTGCAGATCATTGTTTGATCCTGGCAACATATTTTAAGAGGACTATTTTGAATATGAATTCCATTTTATTTTCTTGGTGAAATTAGCCATAGTTTAAACATCAGAGAGAGGGTCACCTCTTTGTTTTTTTCTGCTGTACAGACTTTGACTGCTGTTGGGAAAGAGGATGGAATTAAAAGAGGGAAAATATATATATTAGTTTATATTGCTAGTGTCTATTTTAGATATTAAATAATAGAAGTATTATATCTATAAGGAATGGCAGTTTGGTGCAACATATTGCAGTCTATATGGGAGGATACATATTTTATTGGTTTCACCATCAGCTTGAGGTTTCCATTAGGTTTAGTATTGATCACTGATAGGTTTCCTTTGTGTAATGATCAGTCTGTTGGGATGGTATTTTTTTACATTTGCACGTTTAGTGATGCTTCTCATTCAGCCGTTGCATATTACAGTTAACCTTTGGAAACTTGGACTCTTGATGGATTAAGGGTGATGTTGTGAGTAACAACCAATATATTGATCAAATTATCAGTTATTTTTACAGCACATTAGAAGTGGTTGAGATCACTTCTAATCATCCTTTTTGCACGTTTTGCTGCACTCAAGCAGCTGTTTCTGTTCCTTAATGTAAAGTCAGGATTAAAATTTGGTTTGTTAGCTGCGATGAACCCGATAGAAGAGATTTGCTTGCCCCGTAGGTTTAGACGCATAGAAATAGCATATATTAAACTCATTCATCGTGTAGCAGCACCTTTATGTGACTATTTTAGGATGACTGTTCTGTTAGGACCTTGAAAGCCTCACGTTTTTTACCCATCTTTTTTTTTTTCACAGTGACACCACACCCACAGCCTGGTGATTGATTAAAGTAATTAGTTACTACTACTTCCACTCTAGAGGTGTGGCAGCAGCTTTTCAGTGCAGTGGTTCGTCCTCATTAGAACCATGAATGTCTGCTCCTGCTACTTAACATTTGCATGCACGAATGATAACAGTCACCCCTTGAATGTAGGACGCAGTGATGCTCTTACTGATGTCTGAAGAATCCACATTTAGCCATTAAAGGAAGTTATTTTGAGCCCCATATAGATAAGAAGGTCTGGGCCTGTTGACACACACAGTGAGTGGGCATGTGTGTGTGTGTGCACATGCAGCTTTAAAGTCGGCCTATTTGAGAGCATCAGTGTTTTCTTCCATGCATTAGTTCGTGCTGGTTGCGGGGCTTTTCCCGCCTCAGTGGCAGGAGTGCTTAATGATGAAGGCCTTTCTGTTTCCTCATTTCATTGCCAGGGCTGCACGGCTCCACTGGTCAGTATCTGTGTCTTGTTTTAGTCTCTACTCATGCAGAGTGTTTAAAGGGCCTCTGACAGGACTGAGCTGTTTGTCTGTCTCCGTCTGTTGTTGATTCTTTTTTTCTTTTCTTTCATGTTTTTCCGGAGAGGGGTGTTCACACACACAAGACCAATTTGTTGTAATATTAGTAGTGACGCTACTGTTAAATGTAGTATTTAATAACAGCACTATTATGGTCAAAACAATGAACTAGAGTGTGTTCTTGTGCTTGCGGTAGCTTTGGAGGCAGGTGGCCATTTTGTAACTTGAGTTCTTTAACATAAGCCACTCCCCCCCTCTCAACTGAGCGAGGGATTTTCATTGGTTCTGAGGTTGCTAAGTGACACCGGCCCAACATCATTTGGTTTCCTCAGTTGCCATTTGTCTCCTTGGTGAGGACTGCATGGTCTCACAGTTGACACACCCTTTTCTTCTTCTTCTTCTGCTTCTTCTTCTTCTTCTGCTTCTGTTTTCTAAAGGAGAGTTTCTTGATTTTTTTTTCATTCATTTCATTTTAGATTTTAGAAAGGGAAAGAATACAAATGAAATAAATCAGAATATTAATTCAATCACTTTTCTACTCCTATTTTCAATAAAAAGTGAAACAAAAAAACAAACAAAAAGTTGATTTGTAAATAAGTAATGTACAGTTTGTATCTGTAACTTGTCAGTCTGTCATTGGTGACAGAGTCTGTCTTGCTTATAACGCACGCTACCAGTAAATAAAAAAGGAAAAAGTATATTTAGACTGTATGGTCCCTTGAAAGCAAGTTTTAAATTAATATCTGATGTATATTCCTGTAACATTGCATTTTTATCTGAGGAATGATGTTATTAAAAAATTGCAAATAAATTGCATTTCCTACAGCTGTGTTCTTCTTCACTTGCAGCTTTTCCTCACACCACATGGGGCCCAGTCTGGAAGGTTAAACCTTTGATGAAGGCTATTTTAAATATAGGTTATACATTCTTATCTAATGGATAATATTTAATGTTATAAGGAAACACGTGAGCTTTCATCCCGGTTTTCATGCGGTTTTCATGCATCAATGCCTTTAAAATAAAAACGTGCTGTGAATCAGTTTGAATCTTGATGCACCGATTAGGAATACTGACATCTAGTAGTGAGATTTCAGATTACAGATTTTCCCCGGGTTACCGTATATAAGAGAAAACACATAAGGTCCACTCTCATTCAAAACGAACAACATTACCATTCCTGCCATAAACTATAATACTTTTATGATAAAACGTAACCAGGACCTGTGTCTACGGTTTGTTGTTTCCTGGCATCTGGCACCAGTATTTATTGCAACAGTATAGAAAAATAAGTTTTCCTTTCAATGTACAGTAAAAATCCCTAAAAGTACATTTATTGCTAGAGTAAAAAAAAAAACACCTTTTTCGTTTTATTATTCTTTTGATAAGACACACACACTGTGATTTTCGCGTTTTGGGGGATTCGTGTTGATCGTTTCTTTTCGTGAGTCTTCGGAATGCTGCCGCGCAAAGAATGATGGGAAATTTCACCTTCTTGTATTTTGATGAAGAAGTTTCCAGTCTGACTTTTTAAAGTAAGCATTGTCGCTTAGAACGTTTACAAAACTTGAATACCTCTTATAATGTCTGCCACCAAAGTTACTTCTGGGTCAGTTCCATGGTCATTTCACTCACATTTTAATATTTGACCGCAGTTCGACAGGTTAGATAAAAAAGATAAAAGTTTGCGGTGCAGTGACACAAGCTACAAACCAGCTAGCATTAGCTAAACAATGGCTTAAACGTGTCCTATACGCCACTTATATGTTATTGTTTGCGTTTTAACTGCAGACTTCGCAGCCTCTTGAGTGTAGCCACAGCTGGCGATGTCAGGAGGAGGGTGGTATAACAACACTGACACCCTCCTCTTCCTCCCTTTTCTCCGCCGCCCGCCAACTCCACCCTTTTCGTTTCCATTCTCTCTCTGTCAAGTCTCAACTTGACCAAAGTTACTGCGGCGGAAGAAACAGTGAGAAATAAATGGAGAACGTGAGACGGAGGTGGCTGTCGGTGAACTATTGAAGCTCTCTGTGATGTGAGTGTCACTCTGAACCATGAGCGACCACGACACCCTGGAGATGGAGTGCGCGTCGGACACAGATGAGCCAGATGTGAAGTTGGCTATAATAGACGAGGAAGTTGGTAAGACTGCTAATCTTCTGTCATAGTTTCGAAATGGATGTCTGTTTTAGGTGTGCGCATGTTAGCTTGAAACCTTGGCACTTTGCTGTGGTAACTTCAGACATTGTTGCGCAGTCAGTAAAAGTGACCTCACTCCATACTGTAAAGTAAAAATACTCTATTACAAGTAAAAGTGCTTCCAGAAGGACTTATATGGTTAAAAGTGCTGGTGTGGTCTTTCTGATAAATAGGTGTGACTATCAGACTATCAATGGTGAAGCATGGGAATCATAGGGTCTCCGAGTCTGGAGGTAGAGCCAGTTTTAACCACGTTATATACAGTTTTATATGTAAGGACCACAGATAAATAAATGATCAGAGATTTTAGATCATTTAACTGGGATCATGTGAGCCCCACTTCCAGGACTTGTCATTGAGGCAGCAGACATGCATATGGACACTGTTTGGAGATCAGAAGTTACAATGTCTTCCTAATCAATAAGCTCCTTTCTGTCTGTCTGGTCCTCAGCAACAGACCAACTCACTCTTATTGAGAGACAAATGATCCATTGGGATTCAACTATTAGCTGTCAGTCCCACACTGATCATGAAGCCAAGGTGGACTCTGTTTAATCGACTCTATTATAGGCGCTGTGATGAATTATTAATGTATGATGTTGACCTTGTGGTGCCCAAAGACTGGCTAACATACAGTATCACTTTTATAGCTTGTTCATAATGTAGACAGTGATCGTGTTGGGGCGATTCAGGTCAGTCGCAGTCAAATTAGACGCCAGCTCAGTGGATGGTGCAGTAAAATGGATGTCTATCTCACTGCAGGCCTGGCACTATGACACTCTCGCTGTTACTGAGCTACAATGAAAGGAAACTGCTAAACTGCCATGAGTCTATGTACACCCACGTCTGCCTATCTGAAGCTGAACAATCGTACAGTATTCCAGGCAGTAATACAGATTAAGCTCTCAGAGCTGATTCTCTTCCTAAGAAAGACAGCTCTGTTTTTGCCAGCTGTTAGGAAAGCATTTCCTGTCACATTCTCAAAGAGAGGCTTTCTTTAGTTCTTTGAGTGTTTAAAATACTTGTTCAGCATTTATCAACATGAGTGTTGTGTCGTGTCGGGAGGAAGTGGGTTAGTTAGAGCAACCCAATATATATTCCTATTGCAGACAGCATTTGTTGATGATTTTTATAAAGAAGCCTGACGTGCAGCAGTGGTTTTGTAGCTGTTTATTTGTCAAATTCTGGCTGTAAGATTCAGTCTGTGTGTCTGTTGTCATATTATGTCTACAGCCACATACTACACAGTCAGGTCAGAGCCAGACCAGCAGCACAGAGCTCCAAGAAGTGGATTTTGTAATTGTGTCAGATACTGTGCTGGACTGATCTCAGCCTTTTAACCTTCCTGTTTATAGTTTGTCTTGTTTGACTGGTGCTGGATTTTGGGGGATTTCCTGACTCTATGTAGTATATATATAAAAAAAATCAAAATCTTTTCCACTGCCCACACTGTTTATTGGTACTTATTCAAAGTACTAACTTGTTAAACCAGCTGTGTCAGACTGTTTGTTAAAGGAACGTGTTATTGGATGAGCAGTGATTCCACTTTAGATTCTCAGCATGTTACTATGGCTCGTGTTTTCAAAACAACATCTGTCTTCAGTTAGTTTTCTCACAGTGTTCCACTTCATGTGGAAATTTTACAGCACTTTCCATGTTAGACATTGTGTCATCCGTTTTGTAAAACAAAATGGCACTTGCATATAATGGAGCATACAGTGTGGGACTGTTGTTTTGGTTGTGAAGCGGTGTGAATATTGTATGTGGAGTGTTGGGAGGATTGCTGCAGCAGACAGCGTGACTGTTCCTGTTCGTGTTTCCAGATAACAATGTGGTGAGTGAGGAACTGTGTGCAAGCGGCAGTTAGAAAGAGCGGCAGGTTTAGGAAAATGAAAAGTAGCCTGAGCTGCTTTAGTGGGCAGCACTGAGGCAGAACATGAATGAGGTTTGAAGCTGTGGCTGTGTGAAGGAGAAGCTGATACAGATAGCCGACACCACCTCAGTGTTACACAGATGTTGAGGGTGTTAATTATGGGCTTATTTTTTTTACTGTAGATTATTACATAATAAATAATTATTATATAATCATCAGCATTAAAACCACTTATTTTGATTAATGTGTGATATTATAGGTATTATATTGAAGCGGGATAAAGGACACCTCCAAAGATGTTTCTGGTTTCAGGTTTCGTGGTGTTTGTCTTGACAGTACCAATAGTGGTCCAAAGAAGGACAACCTCTGAAGTAGTGACAGGGTCATGGTTACTCGGGCTTTGGCCGATCCCACACTAGAGCTACTATAACTATAGAAAACTTTAATGCTTTGTATGTTATGAAGTTGTTGGTATAACCAATACATTGGACAGTGGGTCTTGCCTGAAACCTTTACAGCAGGCATGCGGGATTCAGAACTGGACTGCAGAGCAATGACAGGAATCCGAAAGGAAGAGATGGCAGGTGGTGGTTCTGGTGGTTTGACTATAATCCATGTATACTCACAATAACTTATGTACTTTTTAATTTCTCAAATCACCTGTAGTTGTGAAGTGTAGATAAGACTGAAGTGTTACAGCTTAAATGTGCCTTTTTAACTTTAACCCATCCATCCGTTATCTTACCACACTCTATCCCGTACAGAGTCACAGGCTTTCTAACTTTAAGCTATGTAAGATAACACAAAACTGGTGCATCTATTATCAACATCTATTATCAGGTCTCATTAATGTGTTTTTTCATTCACAGTTTGCCCAGAGGAGTTTTTACCAACTTATCAAACCATTAAAGAGGGAACAAAATTGGCCAAAGTACATAAGGTGAGTCAACACAATCTGTGAATGTCAATGAGCATAACTTTATTTGTAGAAAAAGCTGAAGGAAATAATTAGCAGAAACTGAACTGTAACACTGATGCTGTAGTATAATAGTGCTTGCATGCTAGCAGGAGCTTTAGTAATGCCAAGTGGTGTCACAAGTCTAATAATGTGGTTGGAGGGAGGGAGCTGATGGGTGGATGTCATCATGTTTGTTGACTCTACCCATCTCTCCTGCGTGGCCCACATCACGGGTTAAATAGACTTTCCAAGGTCAGCACTCAACAGCGTCCCTGCACGGCTGTCCACAGACAGAGCTTTGGATATGTTCAACATGTACAACATTATGGAGGAAGAGGAGTACGAGTTTCCGGCCGTAGACTTACCGGGTGCACCGTGTTTTTGTCCCCAGGTAGAGTTCAATGGCAAACAAGACTCCTTGTTCTTCAACGATGGCGTGCGGAGGATCGACTTCATCCTGGTGTATGAGGATGAGGACAAGAAGGAGTTTGAGAAGAGGCACACATCCCAGAGGCGTAAGGTAGGAATGTTATTAAAATGATCAGTTTATTAACAGTTAATCTCAGAAATGATGACGTGTGTCCTTAATGTGTTAGCCAGCAGACAATAAGAGTTACATTTTGCGTTCTTAAATAGTCTTACTGAATAAAAATATTCATAATTAATAGTAATTTTATATATACTTAAACATTATTTTAATATTGTTAAGTTAATGAATTACTACCTCTGAGAAAATGTATGGGTAAATAGGACATGCCTGTTTGTTTTGTTATATTGATGCTTCTTTGTTTGTGAAAGGAGTTTTCGTTTGCACCTGGATAAGAGTCTGTGGCGTTCATTACAGCTGAGGGAAGATGATGAAATGAGGAACATCGTTACTTCACTTTGGCATTTTTTTGAGAGAGCTCAAAAAAAATGCCAAAAAGACACAAATTGGTCATTTCCAGTCAGAAATATCCAAACTTCACTAAATCTATTGATAAATGTGGCTGTGGTTTGCACACTGAGACAGGAAGTGACAAACCCAGGTGTACTTGTTGCTACCTGAGCCTTTCATAACTGCTTCATGGTAAAGCTTGTGCAATAAGATGTGGATACACAGACTGAAGTGTTGCAACTGTAAACTTTAAACGAGGATGGATGGCACAATACCAGGTGTTTATGTTGTGACATGCATCATTTCATTTGTGTTTTAGTGCATGACCTACACTTGAAGTGAGAAATGTCTGACATGCTGCAGCTGTGAAATCTGGTAGTAGGCGTAGAAAGAAGCACAGATCCAGCCCTGCAGAAGCCGATCAGCCAGTTTTATCCAGTTCCTTGGAAAAGACCGGCTGGTAGAACAAGTTCAAATAACAGGCTCTGTTTTTTCACATGATCCTAAAGGACTGAGGCAACTCCTCGGCCCAAACTAAATCCAGTGAGCTGTGCAGCAGTCACTACCAGGCTAAACCTCAAAGAGAAGTCCTAACATTTAACTAAAATTAACTTCACTTAGCTTATAACAATATGAAGAGAATTAGTGCTATGCGATAATATTGTCCTGTGTAAGATGTCTTGTGATAAGTGAAAGTATATTGTAGTGTGCCCACATTTTCCTCACTATTCTCTCCTTCTTTTGCCATTGTGCCCGCTAACCTCGCCACCAAGGTTATCACAGTGGAGCTGATGGCAAACTTTGATGATTGAATTCACCCAGAAAGGACGCTGCTTTGCATTGACCCCAGAAAGGAAAGGTGATAAACTTTCTCTGTTTATCTGTGTCCCTCTGTGCAGACACGACGTGAGTACTTTGAGGCTAGCCTGATGAACATGAAATTGGAGTTGGAGGCTACACCCTCTGTGAGTGGATGTCAGTGGAAGGTTTCCCTCCTGTGTTTTTTCACCGAACACTTAACTCACTTTGTGTGTCATTGCAGGTAATAGATGACAAAACCATCTTTGTGAAAGTTCACATGCCTTGGGACGTGCTCTGCACCTATGCCGAAGTCCTCCACATCAAGCTTCCCATCCAGCCCAACGACCTGTCCTCCCACCCCTCCCCGTGGCGCTTCTTTTCTTGCATTACCAAACATTTCTATCCCGATGAAAGCCTTATCCGAAAGGAGGCAGATTTCTTCACAGCACCCTTTGAAAAAAACCGTCTGGAGCACTTCTATTTCAAAGACAAAGAGATCTTCTTCACTCCGTCCATGAGGAGCAGGATGGCAAGTTCAAGGATCTGTGTTAGCGCAGTTAGCTCAAATGGATTTCATGCTAAATTAAGAGAGGTAACTTGGTTCTGTCTGTATTTTCCCAGGCGTATTACATCCTGAGCCGAGCCCCCTATGAAATACGACAAAACATAAAGAAGTTTGGCATCACTAAACTGCTGGATTCTGGAGTCTACAAAGCTGCTTATCCCCTCCATGACGTAAGTGATGCTGCTGTTAAGCTGACTGCATGGTGTAGTGTGTTGGACATACTAGCATTAGGACTTTTTTTGTTCAGTGCAGGTTCAATGTCAAATCCAGTGAAGAGGGATGCCCTAATGAGAGATACCTGCTCTACAATGAATGGGCTCATCCCAAAAGCTTCTACAAGATGCAGCCACTTGACCTCATAAGGCAAGAATGAGATTTTTTTAGAGTTAATGTTTAAGTCTCACATATCTCGCTGTGTACTTCTGGTTATGACTGTATCAGTGTTTGTAGCTTTAAATGCTAATTAGCTGCTTGTCATGTCTCTTCCTGGAGGAGAGGTTCACAGTGCCATTGATACACCAATGAAAACAACCAAGACGAGTTTTTCTGACATTTTAACAGGCTGCAAATCTGAGTAGCTCATTCAGAAACATGACTGGCATGTGACATGACTATTTCTACTATTAGGAAGTACTATGGGGAGAAGATCGGCATTTACTTTGCCTGGCTGGGTTTCTACACAAAAATGCTCGCACTGGCTGCTGTTGTGGGACTGGGCTGTTTCGTTTATGGATACAAAACTCAAGAAACCAGCACGTGGAGGTATTATATTATTATATGTCATGTATAAGTGACTGGCTACAAATACACATTTCACTGACGGTGACTTATGTTTAATAATCTGCAGCAAAGAGGTGTGTGACGATGACATTGGAGGAAGGATCGTTATGTGTCCACAGTGTGACTTGTGCAAATTCTGGATGTTAAACAGCACCTGTGACACATCCAAAGTGAGCTTTACCTCATCTTGACAGTAATGTTCCCACACAGAAGTGTGTCAGGCAGCAGTTTGGATGTAATTCCATGTTCCTTTTCCTTACAGGAGCTTGTCCTGTTTGACAACTTTGGAACTTTGGTGTTCGCAGTTTTCATGTCAGTCTGGGGTAAGTTTGATACAGAGCATGTACATGCATATATCCTTAAGTTTGTTTGTTTTATCATCATATTGGGTTGTTTATAAAACTTCAATAGTCAGTTTGCTGTCCATAACTCTTTATACTGAGCTGTTTCCTTCCCTCTCATGACGGCCCCGCTTGTCCTTTTCCTGCCTCTGTTGACTTATTTCCCGTAGTAACATTGTTCATGGAGTTCTGGAAACGCTACCAGGCGGAGCTGGAGTACGAGTGGGACACTGTGGAGTTTCTGGAGCAGGAAGAGCAGCCTCGCCCAGAATATGAAGCCAAATGTATATACAAGAGGAAAAACCCCATCACAGGGGTGAATATCACACTCACACACACCCACACACAAATGATATTACTAGTATAAAGAGACATGAACATTTTGGATTTTGCCTTGTTAAAGTTCAATGTTTCATGGTGCTTGTTTGTAATTTAGGTGAATGAAAATGTGCCATATACATCCTGTGGGCGATGTGTTCGACTGTCTATAGGAATGGGGACCGTCATATTCTGGGTAATGTAATCAAATGCTTTCATTATTTTTCTTTTTATCATTCTCATGTCTGCAGTACCCCAGTTTCTCAGAAACAAAAGGAAGTACACACAGGTGTTGGCTGTGGGGAAAAACGCTGGCATCTGTTCTCTACACACACACCAGATGCACTACATATAGACAAAAAACACAATAATCTTAATGTTTTTACATTTTTTCCTGTAGATCCTGCTGACCGTGGCGTCCATCGTGGCTATCACTGTGTACCGCCTGGTTGTCTTTATCATCTTCTCCACTAACCTCAGAAACAGCAATCTGACAAATTTGGAGACATTAAGGGAATATGTGACACCTCAGATGGCCACTTCTGTCACCGCCTCACTCATCAGCTTTGTTGTAATCATGATCCTCAATGTTCTGTACGAGCGAGTTGCCATCTGGATCACAAACTTTGGTGAGTTTAACCTGGTTCATGTGCTTCTTCTCTGTCCTGAGTCCAACAGGGTTTAATCTACAGTTCCTTTCCTTACAGAGCTCCCACGGACCAAAACCGAATACGAAAACAGCTTGACTCTAAAGATGTTCCTCTTTCAGTTTGTCAACTATTACTCCTCTTGTTTCTACATCGCCTTTGCCAAGGGGAAAGCAGTCGGTTATCCTGGAAAGCCTGTTTATCTATTGGAGAAATACAGGAATGAGGAGGTGCTTATTGTTCATCTTGCTCTTAGTTTATCTCACAAACGTGTTAGTGTTGACTCTCAGTCTGTGTTGCTGCAGTGTGACCCCGGTGGTTGTCTGATCGAGTTGACGACTCAGCTCTCCATCATCATGGGTGGAAAAGCCATCCTAAACAACATCCAGGAAGTTTTGATACCGTAAGCAACCAGAATCAAAGATCTGATTGAGTAATAACAAAATCTTACATAAGGTCTCCATCGTCATACTGTGCGATCTCTCCCATGTCTGCGCAGGTGGTTGAAGAATTTGATTGCACGCTGCCTCAATCGTGCAACATCAGAGAAGGTGACCCCTCGCTGGGAGCAGGACTACCAACTGCAGCCCATTTCTCAACAGGGACTCTTCTATGAGTATCTTGAGATGGGTAAGACCGTAAAAAAAAGTATTTGTCTGTTTCATCTGCAGTTGCAAAAGACAGTCTTTACCTAACAAAGTAAAGTAGTTGACTGTAAAGTGGAATCCTGGGTGGTGTCAACAGTGTGTGTTTTCTCATCTTACAGTCATCCAGTTCGGCTTTGTCACCCTCTTTGTGGCCTCCTTCCCCCTGGCCCCGGCCCTGGCACTGGTCAACAATCTGTTTGAGATTCGGGTCGATGCTTGGAAGATCACCACTCAGTTTCGCCGCATCATGCCAGAAAAGGCCCAGGACATAGGAGCCTGGCAGCCCATTCTTCAAGGCATTGCCATCTTGGCTGTGGTAACAAATGTGCGTTTGTGAGGGTTTGCACGTAGGCACTGATGTACCCTGCAGAAACTCTGATATTTAAAACTATAACACTGTTTATTAAAGCTACAGTGCATAACATTTGGATCCACCTTCTGGCAGCGAGACATGACTGTTGACACTGTTGCTTTCCTCGTGTCTCAACAGGCCATGATCATCGCTTTTACATCCGATATGATTCCACGCTTGGTCTACTACTGGTCTTTCTCTGTGTACCCATATGAAGACCACAAAAATCACACCATGGCGGGCTACATCAACAGCTCCCTGTCCGTATTTAATACCAGTGATTTCCAGAAAGAATCACTCATTTATATTACTTCGGAACAGCTCAACCTCACCACGTGCAGGTACATTTGACAGGCCTGATGTCAGGAGAAGGTGTGTGTGATGAGGTGTTGGGGTCTGAAAATGTTATTCTCTCTTTCAGGTATAGAGATTTTCGGTTTCCTCCTGGACACCCCAGACAGTACGAATACAGCATTCACTACTGGCATGTGATGGCTGCCAAAATGGCTTTTATAATTGTTGTAGAGGTGGGTACACTGGAAATCTCACTGACTAAAAAAATATATATTATTCAATCATTAATTATTAAAACCTAATAATGGACCCTTTTCTCCCCCTCACAGCACATTGTATACTTCACCAAGTTCGTCCTATCATATGTGATACCAGATGTCCCATATGCTGTCAAAGAGCAAATGAAACGTGAGAAATACCTAACCCAAGTAATCCTCCATGAGACCAACCTCAAGCTGGTGACCAGACGTTTGAAACCGATGGAAGATATTATCCCGGCAGAGGCAGAGTTTACAGCGGAGGAGATGGAAGACGACTTGTGACAGTAGATAAAATGTAAAGAAGATTTATGTGTGAACCCACCAACATAATGTTTTCATATTTAGTGCGATATGAAAAAGATGTTTTTGAAGAGCTGGGAGAAACCACTGTCGTTCATTATTAACCACTGTGTTCCTGTCAGCCTGTCTTGTCAGGCACCAACAATTTGCAATATTATCATCTCTGAAAAAGATGCTTTTCCAAGTGAAACTGTCAGATGGAAAGTGTATGTAGCAACAATGTGGAGTAAAACAACGTACGTTAAGAAGATCTTTTGCACCAACTCACATTGCACTAGCACGAATCCCGAGGTTAGAGGTATTTGGCCAAATCTGAATGCACTGTTGAACATCAGTCAGTTTATTTTATACAAAAGCACATCAGGTGAAATTAGCTCAACCAACTGACCAGCTGGGTGCTATATACTCTGACCAGATATGATTGTTACAACATGGAGCAGCAGGGATGTCAAATCAGATTTTTTTAGCTGCCTCACATTGTTTCTATCAGCTGATAAAGCACTTGCAGTACATGACACAGGTCTTAGCTTAACAACAAAAATACAGAATGCTTGAAAGTTCCAGTGTACCTGTGATGTTTCAGGTGTGGCACATTGTCTTGCAGTGTTGGTTGTAGCATCTCACTCAGCTACATGTAATGCACTGCAGGGTGATTGTTTTATGTTGTCAAATACCAGTGTTGCTAGATACAAATTTTTGAATGCAATGCCACGGCTTTGTTTTTATTTTACACTTTACACCACTATTTATATTAATAATAGTAGTAGTGTAAAAATGTTACACAAGTATTGAGACTAATCTTTTACTGCAAGTATCTTTTAACTCAATGTGCCTCAGTAAGCTTTACATTTGCATCAGTTCTTGTGAGACAAATCACTTTAAGTTTTATATGTGAAAAGGAAACACATACTATGTGAAAGGGGGTTTCATGGGTAGATGTTTGTAAATGCCCCAGGTTTAGCTGTGTGTATACTTGCTCTTTCTGTATGGCTTTACCTACAGTGTTTTGCTCTGCTTCTGCTTCTGCCATGACCACTGCACCACATATTATGTGTTGAGATTATAAGCAGCACAGCAATCTTCAGTACCTCTGCTGTATTATTACTTAAAATAATGGTACATACTCACCATGTATATAAACAGTATCAAATGTGAGCAGTATCTGAATATGTCTGTCTGGATTGTTATTTTATATTTTCATTAAGTCGTTTCATATAAATAAAACATATGTTTTGAGAATGTTTTGCTCCTTTACTGCATTTTCGAACAGGCAGTTTTTATGTTCTGCTGACGTCATCTAGACGCGACTGGGACCCACGTTAACTCACATGTACGCCCACTGTGCGTGCCTAAGCAAAAGGGGTGTTTGGAAATACCACAGCATTTTTATAGTTTATATAGTTTTTCAGTTAAAAAAACACACAGATTCTACAGAATGAGCGCTCAGATTACTTGTGTCGGGTGGGTAAAACAAGGCGTTTCCAAGGGAACCCCTGACAAGGTAACTAACATGTTGCGCTATAGCTAGCTAACGTTAGCCTCCCGGTGGCTAATCTGTCAACATGGCAGGTTTAAGCCTTTAGGAGTTATATTTCTCGGTACTGCTATGGATAATATTTAACTTTAGACTGTCAACAACATAAAGTTGTGATGTGATCTAGCACATGATATGTAGTAACGGTGCTAATAGCTGGTGCAAAATTAACTTTTATACTTACCACCCAGAAATTAGCGTACATTATAATGTAATTGCAAATTATAGGGTTTCACATTTGAGGATTATAACAAATACAATACAATAACAACTACATACTTACAGTCCTAACTTAAATATTCTCATTAATTAAAGCTTTATTAAATTCAGGTGCACTGAAAAGATATATGAGTTTATTCTAGTGAATTCCATTAATACTCATAGTTTTTCCTGTTAACCTTTTTCATTGAACTCCAGGTCGAGTTGTCTCAGGAGGAGCTGCAGCGCATCATTACTGAGGCAAAAGAGGAGCTGGGGTATGTTAGGATAAAAATAATCCATTACCTATTAGTGAATGATAGTTTACTGTGATATTACTGTTTGGTTATTTTTATTCAGAGAATTGCAAGCTGAGGAGGAAGAGGAGGAGGAGGATGAGGGTTTGTCCCTTGAAGAGAATCCAAGTAATGTGACAGCTGAGGCTGCAAATGATGACAAAGGAGAAAGAAAGGAAGAAGAAGATGAGCTTGCAGAGTACGGTCTGGATAAATATGATGAAGAGGATGAGGGTGAGTTTGTTTTGTTTTTGTTCGTTTTTTTCTGTCTGCAGTTTTGCCAGTTTTTATTTCACACTTTACTGAGAGTCTTGTAATAATTTTTTATGTCTGCCTCCAATTTAGTGACCGCTAACCTTGGTGACAGCCTGGCTGGGCTCACTGTGTTCAGCTCTAATGAAGAAGATCCGTACATCACAATCAAAGATACAGTAAGTGTCTTGTAAGACGTGGTTCCTTTTGGAGAGCAGTTAAACCCCTGTTACAGTCTGTGTAATTTCAAACTTCCTGTTAAAGACATTTGTTTTAGTACTAGTACAAGAACATTTTATTTAAATTAGGGATAAATATAAGATTTATGTTCAGTTACATTTCCCCCTGTAGGACCAGTATGAACGAGAAGACTTCCAAATCAAGCCCAATGACAACCTGATCCTGGCAGGCAGGGCAGAGAAAGACTGCTGCAATCTGGAGATTTATCGTGAGTTACCTTCATACTTTAAATATTAGATAAAAATAACGACAGTTTTTCTAACCTTGACTGATTGATAACTTGCTTTACAGTATATAACTCCGATGAGGACTCTCTGTATGTTCATCATGATATTCTGCTGCCCGCCTACCCGCTGTGTGTGGAGTGGCTAAGTTTTGACCCAAACCCTGGAGAAGGACCTGGTGAGAACGCCTGGGTGCTTAATATTTTGAGATGACATATCCTAATGGTTTTATGGTTGAATCTGTGTTTCAACTTGCAGCAAATTACGCTGCTGTGGGCAACATGACTTCTCAGATAGACGTGTGGGATCTGGATGTGGTGGACTGTTTGGAGCCGGCCTTCTCCCTGGGGAGCAAAAAGGCCTCCAAGAAAAAGATGAACAAGAAGAACAAGAAGGTACAAAGTGTATCAACATCTATAGAATCACCTCCTCTGTGCTCTACATTCTGATTGTTATGTGTCTACATTAATACCAGGGGGCAGCAGCAGAGCCTGTGGAGGGGCACACAGATGCAGTGCTGGATTTATCCTGGAACAAGCTGGTCAGGTCAGTATTCTGATGGCTGTGCATATATTTTAATAGAGTATAGGAAATCTGTATGTTTTAGTCCATTGTATAAAAAAGAAATGCAAGGAAAACTTCTCTTCACTTCTCCTCTTAGGAATGTGTTGGCCAGTGGATCTGCAGATAACACAGTTATCTTGTGGGATCTGTCTCAAGTCAAACCAGCCACAACTCTGAGCAGACATGCTGATAAGGTACAAAAATGTAACTGTTTGTGTTGAGTTCTGGAAAATTTCAAGTTTTGGCATGTGTAAAACACTTCTTTCATCTTCTAGGTCCAGACGTTGACATTCCACCCATTCGAGGCACAGACATTGATATCAGGATCATATGATAAGTATGTTTCATCTTGATGAAGATTCTCAGTCATCCAGGTCATAATATGTAGAGAAGATTGCAGCAAGGCGTCTGGACTTCAGTTTTCCTGAAGATGTTTCGCTGCTCATCCAAGCAGCTTCATCTTTCCTCTCTGTCTAAGATGTGGACATTGTTGTCCTCAAAGGAGTGTCCTTTCTCTTTGAGGTGAACAGCTGAGTCTTGTCCTGAGGAGGTGGCTCTCCTGTGCTGAGCCATTCTTCTGTGGAGTGGTTGTTTAGTTTCTCCAATGTACAGATCAGAGCATTCCTCACTGCACTGGACTGCATAAATGATATTGCTGTGTTTTTCCCTGGGAATCTTATCCTTCGGGTGAACCAGTTTCTGTCACCTATTGTTTGTAAATTTTTACCCAGACCCACCCACTGAGGTCTGCAACCACATATAAACCATGTTTCCCCGCCAAACAGTTAGAACTGATGAAGCTGCTTGGATGAGCAGCGAAACATCTTCAAGAAAACTCCAGAAAAGTCCAGACGCCTTGCTTCAATCTTTTCTACGTATGTGTCATGTAGCGTTCAGAAGATTTTAGGTACATCAACAACTGGCAAACAGCATCATCTCTTTTCAGGACAGCTGTTCTGTACGACTGCCGGAGTCCAGACAACAGCTATCGGACGTGGAGGTTTAGTGGTCAAGTGGAGCGCCTGGTCTGGAACCACTTTTCACCCTGCAACTTCCTGGTAAAACTCAAAACCTTCTGTTTAGTTTAAAAACACTTTACACCTCTAATCTTGGTTAGAAATTAGCTACTGAACTGTAGCATTGCGCCTATTTGCCAGTAAACAGCTTTATTAGTTTCAGTCTTTTCTCCACACAGAAAAGCTCCGCACAGTGTTTGTGTTTTCCCTCCGTACTTACTAGATGATGACTAATTATTTCAAAAGCATCAAAGTGCAGCCACACCAAAACGCCTCTTGTCAGTCACATTCTTTTCCCAATGACCTTGTCATGTCTGTAAGCAGTAAATATAATCCCAGTTGTTGTGTGCACATTGTGCAACAGAGTGCTCAGTGTCAGCTGTGCTGTGTGTTTATGTTTCAGGCGAGCACAGAGGATGGTTTCGTCTACTGCCTGGATGCCCGCTCAGATAAACCTGTCTTCACGCTGAAGGCTCATGATGGAGAAGTGTCAGGTTGGTACAAGTGTTTGTACACTTGTACCAACAAGTGTTTGTACCAACGTATCATAAAGTAAACACAACCGGTGATATGGCTTTTGGGTGGGGAGGGTGATGCTGATGAGTCATGAAGAGAGGATTATTGCATGGGCTAACAACATTCCTGCAAACCAGAGAATTGTGGGAAAACTGTGGGCCAACTTGTTTTTCTGTCAGTGTTTAAAACTACACTTTGATGGAACAACAATTCATCCAGAGTCCAGTTAGCTGGGGCCCTGTTCTCTCCATGTCAGCATGCTTTACACCCACCAGAAAGCTACTAGCTATGTGTGTTTTAAGCTATAGTGATGATGTGTAAACATCTCCAAAATCCTGCAGGCTTGGACCTCAGCAGCCAGATCAAAGGGTGCCTGGTCACCTCATCAGCTGACAAACATGTTAAGATTTGGGACATTTTAGGCGACAAACCCAACCTGGTCCACTCACGTGATATGAAAATGGTAAGAATTTAGATAGAAGGGTAATAATGGTGTTTGTGAGTGTGAACAGTCTGACACTTACTTGCTTTGTCACCTGTGATCAGGGTGTACTGTTCTGTGCGTCATGTTGCCCTGACCTGCCCTTCGTCTATGCCTTTGGGGGACAGAAAGACGGCTTACGGGTTTGGGATATTAGTGACGTTGCAGCAGGTACATGTCATTTTTACTCCTTACTTACTTACTTACTTACTTACTCCTCTCCTTGCTTTGTAAAATAATAATGTACATAATAATGCTCTAATGTTACTGTGACTACTTTTAGTGGCTGAGGTTTTCGGCAGTCGAGAGCGCTTGGTGGTAAATACGGGCTCACAGGCCTCCAGCACAGCAGCCACAGCAGACATGGAACTCTCATAGACGGGCCCTGGATGAAACAAGAGCCTGTTAATGTGAAAGAACTGAAGGAGCCGTGGAAAGGCTCACAGTAGATGCCCGGCTTGTGCCACATCCATCGCAGTGCTGTTTCAGGATACATGGGACCGGATTAAATGAAGTTGCACTTTCATGACATCGCTGATAGCAAACATTCAAGAAATGTGAATATGATTTACATATTGATGTTTAAAATAAAGATCAGCTGCAGTTTGCTTATCTTTGTACATTACAAATGTAGCAAGCTATTATACTATTTTTGCAAAAGTACAAGACTCATTGTGATACTGCTTACCTGGATTTTCTGCTAATAATTACCAATGACAAAATGAAATATTAAAGACAACTGTACAACATCAGACCAATAAATAAAAATAAAAAATAAATAAATCCAGTTTATTATATTTGTGTTGGTTTTGTTTGAGTTAGAAATGGAAAATGGATAAGCCAGTAACAACAATGACTTATGAATATGTCACTAAAATATGCACACTCTAATTTGCTGCTATATGTAGTTTGATTACATACTTTGTAATAAAATAATTGCTTTCATTTAAAGTGGTAAGATTGGAAATAGCGCTTTAGTTTTGATCCGTAATGGTAGGTTGTGAAGTGGAACTAAGATCTTCAGTCCGAGCGCTAAGACGGAACCATTATAACGATGCACAGTTGCACATTCCAAAATAATCGAGCATGGCGTCGGGTCATTTGTGCAAGCTACACAGCCTAACGCGACTGTCTAATGGCAGCACACTGCGATGTGTACAGTGTAAGTCATCTGACTGTGTTTATTGTCTTAGAGATCATGTCTGAAGAAATTCGCGAATGAAAAACGTCAAACATGTCGGGCGGACAAGCTAACAGGGGCTAACCTTGAGCTAGGCATTAGTTGTGTTTCCACTGTTTAGTGTTTTTTAGGCAAAAACACGAATATGCATATATAAAATGAAATATCAATCAGATCACAGCTTATTGAAAGAATTATTAATGTGTACTTCTTTTGCGACATTATGTATCCAGTTAATTTGGTGTCAACATTGTTTTTTGTTTTATTTAAAAACAACATCAATTTCATCCTGTAAGATTACAACAGCTACCCTGGTGTGTTAAATGTTTTTCTTATGTGGTTGCTGTTGCAGCTTGTTTGGTGCCAGTTCGACAGAAGTCCAGTGCTCCGACACTTGAAGGCGCTAACTGGTGTGTATGTCATCATAAATGTAATTTAGGTGCCATGTTCCCTGGTGTGGGTCAGGGTTAGCATAACTAACCACAGACAGAATATAGAGCTTTGGCACAATAATCTGTAACATCCAGAATAATTCAGTAGAAAAGAAGAAAGAAGGTTCTTTCTTTGTAGTTTTGCATTTTATTAGATAATTATGATCTAGACGCTAATTATTCAATATTTTTGATTTAGCAATGTGGAGCTTGGTGTGACTTCCGATGGGAAAACGATTGTGTGCTACCATCCAGCTGTCGATGTTCCCTATGAGCTTACCCAGGTAGGAGTGCTTTCAGGTCTCACAAATACTAAATACCTAATCAATTGCAGATCATATACTGAGCACCTTATCCGCCAAAAAAGGAAACTCTTTGCTTTATGAGCAGGTTCTCTTCAGTCTGTGTCTGTTTACCTCCATCCTGGAGGTGACACAGTGGATTTTTATAGTTGGGTGCTCTGTAAGCAGTAGTACTGTATTATTGCAAAAAGGCAGAGATGTGTAGTTGTGAACCTCAACATGTCCTTGTCCAGCCTATAGAACGTTCGGACCCACTGACCAACACAGTTGAGACGCATGACCAGATTTTAAAAGCGCACCTCAGCAAGGAAGTACTGAAGGACAAAGAGGGGCCAAGTATAGAGGAGCTGAGCAAGATGTTTTTCACAACCAAACACCGCTTTTATCCAAAAGGACAGTAAGTACACAGATGTATTCAAAAATGCCTTCTATGCTAGTGTTGGTCTAAAGCATGTGGTTTTTAATACAAGGATTTGGCAGGTCTACTTTGCTGATTTAACAGCAGATAAGGACTTGGTGGCTTCTGTTGTTCTGCAGTGTTTGTTTGTACACTGAATATTACTTCTTTTTTTTTTCCACAGGTATCACATGAGACGTATAAAGAGGAACCCCCCCAAGGACAGATAATTTGGAGTTATCAGACTTGTCTTGTTGTCATGTGTAAAATAAAGGTCACAAGTGGATTCATTGCTTTGAATGTGTAGATGCATTTCTTTTGTCTGGGTGAATGATCTGCTGCTCTGAATTTAAGAGCTTTGTTAAACAAAAACTGGATGATAGATGTGCATGATAATACTTGATAAACCTAACCCTGTTAATGCAAGTAAAATAAAACATGCCTTCAGGAGTAACTGGGTGCATAATGGATGTTTACAGTTTAAAGTTTTGCCTTTATTATTTTATTCCATTATTATAGTTTAATTCTGAATAAAAGTGTTGTTAGTGCTTGGATCAACAAGTCAACAAAAATTAACCTCAATCCAAAATAATAAACGTAGTCTTCCACATGAGTTCTAAAGAATTTCATTTTAATGCATAAAATGCAAAAAAAATCATGGATAACCTGGGTAATTTAAAAAATACATTGACACTAACGAAATATTAGTTAAAACCTTGAACATATTTGATAATACAGTATGAATTTTTACGCTTGCTTACGTCCTTACGTCATCTGAAGCCACCGGAAGACTGAGTTATCTGTCCCCGCCCCGGCAACTCAGTCAATCCAACCTGAAGAGAAGGCGAGTCCACGGCTAAAAATATAATAGCTAACACAAGATGGCCGGTTTGCCTCGTAGGATTATAAAGGTACACCTGTCACTACACAGTGTAAATAGGTATTAATGAGCCCGTGTGTCGGTGTCGTAGAGGTTATTTAAAGAGCATGCGGGCGTACAGTTTACTTGCCATCTCGCGTGTAGCCTGACGGTAGCGCGGCTAGCACAATTAGCTCTTATCTAGCTAGTTATCGAGCTAGCTCGCTGGTCCGCGTCTGCAAGTGTTTTGTTTGCCACTTCCGTTTACTCCCTTGTGCTCTCTCTGTGGTTGTATTTTTGTATGAGCAGATTTGTTATCTTAGTTAATTTGTAGTCATCAAAGCGTCGTTTTTTCCGATTCCTTGTATGAAACAACAGATTATGACAATTTGTCCTAGTAGCCATATGAATGGACTCGCTAAGTACGCTAGCCTAGCAGCAATAGCTTTTCTGATTCGTACACATGTCTGGCGTTGCTGTGAAACGTTGTCCTTGCGGCCTTGAAACACGTAAATGCCCCCAAACCGACCAGACGCGTTAGAATTTTTTCTTTAGTGTAAAACGGAACTAAAAGATGTGACAGAAGCTCTAGGCCTGTTGCGCTGCGGTCTCCTCCCGCTGCTTCATCGCATTTTGTCTGGGCCAGGCCCGGCAGTGGGCGCGATCAGCCTTTTCCGCCACATCCAGCAGCTATTTCTCTGGTTTAGCAGGTTTTCACATGCAGAACCATGTCTTTGATAAACCGAAAACACGACAGAGTTACTAGCAGCGAAGTTGTGTTTTTGTTTTCCATTCACACAGAAATGATTGTATGTAAAACAAGATCGAACCAGTTTTACTCCCGTTATTGTTATTGCAGATGTTTGGGTGCACCTGCTTGATGAAATACAGAGTTATGAAAATGTTCCGCTTCCTTGTTTTGCTGTCACTTAGCCATTGTGTCGCACGTTACAGTTCTCTTCTACGGTCATACTACTATAGATTATAGACTTTTGCTGCTACTGTCATATATATATATTTACAAACATAACAATCATAGATGAATTATTGCAATAAAATTGATTCAAAAATTAATGGGAAACCGTCTCTGAGAAATTAGAAGTGATCCACAAAGCATCTGGCACTAATTTATTAATTATTTGGTTGTTTACAGTAATTTCTAGGTAAAAATGACTTTTTTTTTACCAAACAATTATTCTGGATGTTAAATTTCCTAGTTTATTTACATGCTTAAAACATCTATTGATTTGGACATAAGGCCCAACAAACACAGCAATTTGAAGAGTTTGTTGTAAGTGTCCAGAAAATATGGACCATTTTCACTCTTTTCTGTGCAATCTGTTGAGCAACAGAAGAGATAATGAGCAGATTATGTAATAAGAAAACTTTTAATGCAGCCCTGAATGAATTGCTTTAGTTAAAATTAAACAGGTGAGTGCAGGGAGTAGTTCTATGTACACTCTAATTATAAAAAGTCCTTGGATAGTACACAAGAAGTGCTCCAGCCCTCAGCTACCTTTTAGTTCCTGTAATAAACAATAGCCGGTGGAATCTTGACTGTATGTGGGTGAAGTTGAAAGTGCATGAGTGACTAACTACGGTGAAAATGTGCATTATGATCCGTTATATGCTCGAGTGTCTGTTGTCTGCTGACACCTCCGCAGTTCTTCCTGCAGTTCTGCTTTTACTCAGAAGTGTCAACAATAGTGTTTCTTTTCTGACCACACTCAGGAGACACAGCGGTTGATGGCAGAGCCTGTTCCAGGGATCACTGCTACACCTGATGAAGGGAACGCACGCTACTTCCATGTGGTCATTGCAGGGCCTCAAGACTCTCCTTTTGAAGGAGGCACATTTAAACTTGAACTATTTCTTCCAGAAGAGTATCCCATGGCAGCTCCCAAAGTGCGATTCATGACCAAAATCTATCACCCCAATGTCGACAAACTGGGAAGAATATGTTTAGACATTTTGAAAGGTAAGAAAACATTTCAGACACACTTAATTTGCATGATGATGTTTTTCCTTGGTGGACAGATTTTTAAGTTGTGTTGACCTGAGCAAGCCATCAGCTACCCCAAGATTAACTGCTGTTAATTAGGTGTCAGGGTGAGCCAGCAAAATGGCTGACAAAGGAAAAAAGAGACGGTGAGCTTAATATTTGTTAAATATCAGATCCGAGTAATGACCTGTTATCATAGATGAAGTACGTTTATCCTTGCTTTGTGAAAATTGTTTAGGAGCATTGTGCACAGTTCAAATGGGCAAACACATTATTGTCCCTTTCTCTGCTTACAGTCGGGGTATTTACGCTAATGTGCTAACAAACATTAAAATGACCATTCTACATGCTGTATTTAGATGACACAGAGAATCATAGAAGCTCCATTAAAATGTTTTTTGGCCACCTGAGCATTTTAGCATTTGGCCTTCATTAACAACTGCATTTTAGCTTGCCTTGTGTCACTGAACACTCACATTACATTAGCGTTCAGCTGTTTTTGCTGAGCATACACACAACAAACACTAGACTTGTCAAAGCTGCTGAGAAGCTTCCACTTAGTGTAAAACGAGTGCTGAAGATCCAAACATATATATTCTGGGCGCAGTGAATGGCCAGATAAGAAATTCATGGAAACTCAAGATTATGTCCCTTTGGAAAGTAAAAACAGAAAGGCTGCCAAACAAGAAGCTGCTGCCACAGACTGTGATTTGCAGACCAATCAAACTGTCTCTAGTTCATATTTCATTGCCTCATTAGATTCAGCAGAACCACAAGTAGCCTTGGGGGAAAAAGTGTTGCTAGCAGCACTTTCTGATCAGCTCCCAGATGTTTGCCAGCTTGTTGATGTGTAGTTTTTTTCTTTTTCTGCACTTCTCTGTTTATAGACAAGTGGTCTCCAGCCCTGCAGATCCGTACAGTGTTGCTATCTATCCAGGCATTATTAAGTGCCCCCAATCCAGATGATCCCCTGGCAAATGATGTCGCAGAGCAGTGGAAGAAAAATGAAAGCCATGCCATCGAGACAGGTGAGGAGCAGATTCATACTACTCCAGCCGCAGATCTTTGCTGCTACAACAAACAAACTAACAAACATTAGCTCACTATCAGACCTTATAAATTGCCACCAAACATTACAAACAATATGAAACGATAGAAAGGTCTGTCACTTAATGGTGACCAAGAGCTGATATTAAAAACAAACTGTGGAACACTGTTTGTACACCATACGATATGACCCTTAGATATCATTTCTGTAACTTGATCTGTTGGTAGAGGTTTATTAGCTCCTATCAAAATGATCTGGGTGTGTAGACTTTTCTTTCCCAGGAGCTTAATGACTTGTAGACTTGTATTGATTGAAGCTACAGTAGTCAACAACTGAAGTGGATCAAAACATTTCATCAAAGTTGTCCTAAAACAAGAACAGATATTGTTGAAAATACAGATAAACTTGTCTGTCTAACAAAACGATTTAAAATTTTAGGTTTAGCAGTCATCATAAAAAAACAAAAAGAAAGGCCCAACATGACGTCTCTAAGTTGTCCTAACTATGTATAGAAAGAGAGCTGAATTAGCTGTAACTGATGCAAGAATATTAATCACAATTATTTATTCAAATTTTGAAATTAAATAACCAAAACAACCCTTACTCCTGTCTCTTAAATCTGAATATTGCTGCTTTTTAGCAGTTAAAGACTCAGTAGTGAGGGTATAATATCCAGAGTAAAGTCGTCCTTGTTCTAAGTGAAACTAACATTTATGAACCTTGTGTTGATTTTATATTTGGAAATGACGGACAGCTGTGGGCTGCCTGTTGTTCTGGAAGTGTCTTTGATAAAGCCTGTGTGTTTTCTGCAACACCTCAGCATGGCTTTTGTTTTTATCTTTGTCCCCTTCTAGCCCGAACATGGACCAGGCTCTACGCGGGCAACACTGAAGTATAGAAGAAGAGAGACAAGCGTCTGAATGTGATTCACAAAATGTACTCCTATTCTGTCAACATTTGAATTTAACGGACACAAAAAAAAGAGAAAAAAAAGATTATAAGTCCAAAATCTATTTGAAAGAAATGACAAGATTTACTGCTGCAGACCTCTGGGTGACTTATTTTCCTCTCTAAGACGCGTTAAATGTGTGTTAGCCTTTTTTTTCCTGTGTTGCTATTTAAATGCATGGACAGAGAATGACACCCTCCCCACTACAGTCTTGAAAACAAAAATCACATGCAACATATGTTGTCCTGACAAAGACATACTGGTACGTTTGCAAAAATATACATGCATTAAAGCTGTCCTTCTTTTAACACATCTGTATGTTTCTGTGAGAGATGACATTGTTTCAGTACATAGAGAGCTGTCTTCTTTCATGCTAGACAAAAAAAAACTACAAGGAGGTTAGTTGGATTTTCACTCCTGTGCGTTCAGCACTTCACAAGCCTCAGCTGCTGTAGCTCAGCCAGGAGCACACAGGGCACTTAATACACAGCGGTTTCATCGCACAGCAGATAAATCCTGCAATCCCACAAAGACGGTAATCACAGACCTTTTACTGTACATTTATAAAGACTTCCTGCCAACATGTAAAGTAGAGAATACATAGCTAACTTTTTTTTTGTCAATGGTTGGGGTGATCTGTGGCCCCAGCTGGTGTCATTTTATCTTAACGTTGGTCCTAGCTTAATAGAAAAGACACATTAGAAGAGTTGTGCTTATAATAATAATCCTAAATCTGATGGTTAGCTGAAAGTCTGCCTGTGTTGTTGTCATGATGAATGAAATTAAAATCCCCACAGTCTCTGTTTGGGGAGGGTGGGCAGCAGAGTACTTCCCACATGCTTAAAAAAAAGAAACCCAGTCATTCGGAACACTATCAGGAAGGTGTCAGAAAAGGAGCTGTACTTGTGATGTAGCAGACTACTAAGGTGTGTTGAAAATGACGTCCTTTTTTTTTCTTAAGAGTGTTGGAAGTTGTTTTTATTTCCTTCTTTTTATTTTAACTTTTGTCTGTCCATGCCGTCTGTGTTGCCTATTCTTTATTTTTTTTCAGTGCTACTTCATTAAAACAAAAAAAGGCATAACCAAACTGATATCAGGATACTTCAACTAGTTTTCCTCACGGGTGTTTTTGTTTGTTTCGTTTTGTTAAAGGGAAAGTTAAGGGGTTTTGTTTAGTCATTTTTCCTGCTTTTTTTGTTCTTTTCTGTGATGATTATGCAAGAGAAATTTATTCTTGAGGGGAAATTGGGTCATTGTGGTACCAGAGAACCTGATGTTACAAATAAAACATATTCAAAGTTAAGTTTTACTACACCATCATGGATTTTTCCATTGGATTCCCTCAAAGTGGACCTCTAAACATCCTTAAACGTTCCTTTCAAAAATAATCTGTATGTGAGTAAACGGGATCAGATCACAACTTGAGACACACGGTGCTGCTTAGCTTAGACTCCTTGTGTCATACTGCTTCAGCGTGGCTCATCTGAGGGAGGACTGAACCATTTCTGTTGTGTTTTAGCTTTTTCTTGATATGTTGCAGCCTCGTTGTTGCTTATATTTGTTTGTGTCCTCACCCAGAAATATTAACTGCTACATTTACTCAAGTCTGGAAGACAGAGCATGGCTTAAGACATGGTTAATTTATTGGTTCCCTGAGGGACTTGACAGTAATCTAAACCACAAAAACAGTCACTGGATTTTGGAAGTGAAAATATTACAAAAATATTGAGACATCAAACTTGATTAATCAGCTCCCCATGTATTCAAAGAAATGAAAGAAGAGTTGTGTCAGTAATTTCAGTACATTTGCATACATGGCTCTTCAAACACTCTGTAAATAAACTGAGTTGAGTAAGTAAGAGGAGTCTCCTCTGGTTTATGATGTGTGGATGTGTCTTTGCAAAGGTTAAAGGGGGTGTTATCCATTCGTACATCTGATGCTGAGACGGCAACTTCTTTATACACAACACAAAGATAGATGAGTTACTGTGGTTCATATTTGATCTATAGCATGGGCAGTGAAACTGAATTTCACAGGTTTGCAGAGAGGGATGCTGACTCATTCATCAGAGGACATTTATTTCTTGTGTTATTCCACAAGATGGCGCCAGAAGCAAAGACAGCTTCCACCCAGATCATTGTATTTTTTTGTTTCCTGGCATCTTGCGGGCACAGACTTGTTGTTGTTGTTGGTCACAACTTTCCATGAGCTCGTCTCGCCAGGACATCCATTACGCACCTGAGCAAATACTGTCTTCTGCTCTGTTCGTCTTCCTGCAGGATGTACCTGCTCAGGTTTCCTCTTAGGAAAAGCTGTTTACAATGTTTTATGGCCATGGCTTTGGTTTATGTGGCAGCAGGGAGTCGTACAGGCTGGTATGCAGTCAGTCTCTGAGTGGAGGTGCAGGAAACGATTCCCCTCATTATCTGCATCATGTGGCGAAACATTAACCAGCTTCAGAGTCTCTGGAAAGGCTTGGATGTTGCATCCTCAGAAAACTTCAGTCACTCATCATGACAGCACATTTTATATTTACAAATATGATCTAATGTCAGAGACTACACCCCATTTTTACAGGATAGTGATTTTACTCCAACTTTTTCAGTTGAGTCTCATCATATGGTTGGTCACACTCTTCAAAGTAAGAGTTCTGAGTTTCCCTGAAACCGTCATTTCACCACACTTACTAGAACTGAGATGCTTGTCAAAACACAACCTACAAATACTTCGCATTGCTGCACATAGGGATGCTACGCTATAATGCCAAAAGGATACGCCCATCTGCCTTCACACGCATATGAATTAAGGTGACATCTCATTCCTAATCCATAGGGTTTATTATGATGTCGGCCCACCCTTTGCAGCTTCAACTCTTCGGGGAAGGCTTTCCACAAGGTTTAGGAGTGTGTTTATGGGAATATTTGATGGGCATTTGTGAGGTCAGACTCACAGTCTTCACTCTATTCACCAAAATGTGTTCTATAGGGTTGAGGTCAGGACTCTGTGTGCAGACTGTGCAGGCCGGTCAAGTTCTTCCACACCAAACTCGCTCATCCATGTCTTTATGGACCTTGCTTTGTCATGTTAGAACAGGAAGAGGCCATGCCCCAACTGTACCCACAAAGTTGGGAGCATGGCTTGTCCAAAATCTCTTGGTATGCTGAAGCAGAGTTCCTTTCACTAGAACTAAGGGGCCAAGCCCAGCTCCTGAAAAACAACTTGGCACAATGCAGTCAGACAAATACCGCATCGCACTTGGTGATGTGTGGCTTGGATGCAGCTGCTCAGCCATGGAGACCCATTTCATGAAGCTCTCTATGCACTGTTCCTGAACTAATCTGAAGGCCACCTGAAGTTTGGAGGTCTGTAGCAATTGACTTATGAAGTTGGAGACCTCTTCGCACTGTGCACCTCAGCATCCGCTGACCCCGCTCTGTCATTTTACGTGGCCTACCACTTGGTGGCTGAGTTGCTGTCGTTCCAAGTCACTTCCACTTATATATTAGTATATATAGTAGCGAGGAAATTTCACGACTGGGCTAGTTGCACAGGTGGCATCCTATCACAGTTCCATGCTGGAATTCACTGAGCTCCTGAGAGAGGCCCATTCTTTCACGAATGTTTGCAGAAGCAGTCTGTGGTCAGCGAAGTGATTGGAACACCTGAATTCACTTATTTGGATGGGTGAGTGAATACTTTTGATAATACAGTGTAGATGCAGGGCAGCAGCCAGACCCTTCAGGAAAATGTTAATGATTTTTCCCATATGTTGCTGGTGTTTTCATTTAATAATGCATTGCAATCACTATGTTCCTGACATGTAGGTCATCCTGTGTGGGAGCTTTCTGTTCTCTGTTAGAAATGTAGATCACTCAGCCGACATCAAGCCCGACAGGTGAACTGAATAACACTGATTATCCCATTACAATGTCTCCTGTCAGGAGGTGGGGTATACTGCTACCAGACAGTAAACAGTTGTGTTTAGAGAAGGAAAACGGGTAAAGATGTGAGAGATTGACAAGAGCTGTACTGTTTATGGATTTCAGTAGTTAATAAAAGATGATCAGTAACATGATCAGGGATCAAAAGGATCCGTTGTTCCTCTGTGTACAGTATTCTTGCATTCTGCCATTCATCGGGCATGTTCCACCTATCTAAACATTACTGTCTTACACACCCATTTATAGGAACAAGGTTCCCAGAAAGGGTTTGAGGAACAGCACAAGCAGGTGTTGACTTGGCTTTCAGATTCCCCAGATATCAATCTGGGGCAGTATTCACAAAGATGTAATTCCAAGAAGATTCTCAAGAGTTTCCCTTAGTGGTGTAATTCTAAGAATATTCCTAGAATTATGATGCTTTCTAAGAACCTCCCTTTATAATTAAGACTAAATCCCGGTAAAGATAAAGGTGATTCACAAAACATCTCAGCCCCTATAGGGAGCCTTAAGGTGAAAAACAAGAGTAGAGAGGAGGATTTTTAAGAAGAGAAATATAGGTTGAATTCCATCCAAGCCATTAGTGTTTATGTTCACATCATCATTTGAGACTACAAGACTTCATGTCACTTCACGTCCCTTCTCTGCTGTTTATATTATTAAGAACGAGTTCTCATGTTTTCGCTGTCAACCAATCACATCTCCTAAAACAATGCGTCACGCTTAGCAACAGGGTCAACCACGCCTCGTCACTAAGATCAAACTTTCAATGCGCGATAAGATAAGAGCTCTCTGAGGGGATTCTTAGAATCTTTGTGAATACAGCCCCTGATGCAACATCTGTGGGATGTGCTGGAAAAACTGTGCAGGTAGGTCTACAGGACCTGCTGCTGGTGTCTGGGTGTTATGGGCTTAGGCACAATGTAGATTCCTTTTAAAGTTCAAAGTTTAATTTGTATTAAATGTGTAGCACAACTAGTGTTTCACATTTGCAACAGTCTAGAAATCATCCAACAACCACCCAGCACGATGATATGCAGGATACACTACAGTTTCTGTGGGAGCTGACATAATAAGGAAGCAGAACACATACAAAGAAACTCCTGATAATCCTGCTCCCATATTTATTTGCTTCATAAGAGTGTTTGCAATCATTGTGTTTCTTTCATGCATTCATTCTCATTCTCAGCTCTCACAACATGACAAAGGGCTGGCAGAATTAACTGGTTAGCATATCTCGCTGTATCATTTTAAAGCTAACAAACTGTACTGTGGCTTAAACACTCAAAATACTGGTTTCTAAAAGGGGACATGACAACAGCAGCACCACCAAAACATTTCTAAATCAGCACTTGTAATTTAGGATTATGACAATGCAACGCTTCAACCGCAGTGACTTCTGCCTCGGAGGACATGGATCCAGAGTCCTAAACATAGATGTGCTCCTCTGACACACCAGATCATCTCTCGCTGTGACTGCTGACTGCAGGTGAAAACATTCCCGCCGCCTGCTGGCGATGGTGAACGGACAGGCGATGACAGTCGTCCTGTTTTGACTGTCGCATGTCGTTAGAATCAGCACTTACGTGAAACCAGACCTTCAAAGTTGGTCAGTGATGTGGTGCAATTTGAAGAGTGTGTTTGTTTGTTATGAAACATGATGGTCTTCATCACTTTTTTATGACTCCTGCCTCCCGATTTGTCCTTTCTTCTTTTCTGTCTTTCTTTCTTCTCACCATCCTCCTCCTCACCTTCACCACTTTCTCCCTTCTCCTTTCTGTCTTTACCTGTTTTCCCTTTTCTTCCCCATTTCTTTCCTCATCTTCTCTCCCTTCCTCCTCCTCCTCCCTGTCCCACTGCAGATGAAGTGTAGGGGGGCTGCAGTCAGAAACGTCTCCAATGAACCCTCCGCATGTTAGTTATATAACCATCCTCATTATTCTCCCAAGCGTTAAAAACCAATGTCAGCCAGTCAAAAGGGAATCCCAGCTTCTTTTGGCCACAGGGGGTACTTCAGCCTCCTTTTCAGCATCTCTAAGTGACTTTTTCTTCTTCTCTTTTCTAGGAGTTTGCAGGTAAAGAATGGTCTGTGTCACAGATGTTACACAAGTTTACAGCTGCAGTGTAATATTAATGCAGGCAGTGACTACAGGAGTTAAAGCAGGCATTAGCTTTTTGGGCCATTTTGAGGATTCTTTCAGTCTCTTAAACCTGAGGGTGCTGTTATTTTATATTTCTGTGTTGTGTAGTATAAACATGTGCATGATTTAGTGCTGTATGCGATAGATAGATAGATAGATAGATAGATAGATAGATAGATAGATAGATAGATAGATAGATAGATAGATAGATAGATAGATAGATAGATAGATAGAGGTGTGCCGTATGTATATTTGAGTGATAAATAGAAACAGTATATTGAGCAAGTAGTGCAACAGTATGTAGTGCAAGTTGTGCTAAATGGTAATATAAACATGAAGACCTGATTCAGTTAAGCCTTAATGGCTTAAAGTTAGACATATTTAAGGACACTTTGAGTGACATTTGCCTAGGTACAGTTTTTTTCTGTGTTTTAGTTTGTTTGTTTTAGAAGACTGGAAAATCATTAGGAAATTGTAAATTGTTATAGTTAGTTTGTCATATAGACACACTAATGCACAATAATTTAATAATCCATGGCCCCAGTGGCTGCTGTCGTGTGTGTGTGTGTGAGTGTGTGTGTGTGTGTCTTTGTGAGGTAATGGCAGGGATTCCTCTGCTGCAGCTGAGTTTTTTCATCCATACTGAGAACAGACTGTCCTAGGCCATCCTTGCACTTCTCTATGCTCGCGCTCTCTCTCTCTCTTGCTCTCTAAATATATAACAGCTTCTGCAGTGAAGGACACACGGGCATACATCCATGTGTGTGTGTGTGGCGGGGTCTGACTTATGCAACCTTCAGGGGACACACACCTGACTCAAGACCAGTTAAGTTGTGCAACTTGGGACCAATGCTGGGGATCCAGTTTTGGGTTAATGGATATGTTTTGGGTGTGTGTGTCTTTAAAAGCCTACAAACCCCTTACTTTGGATTTAAGCAAATATTGTAACCAAGATACCAGTACAATGCTACCACTTTGTGGTACTGGTATCATTTTACAGATAAGTGAACAGTATAACCTTTACCTGACAGTACAAACAAAGGATCTCTCCTCATTCCTCACACTTTTCCTCTTCATGCCAATGTAAACATGCAGGAATGAACCTATGCTTGTTTTGAAGCTTTATCTTTCCATATTTTTTCTATTCGACTCCTGATGTTTTGAAATAATTAATGAATGTGAATAAGATGTCCTTTCTTTACTTCAAACACACCAGACTCCCAGTAAGAAGTGTTTAGAGGTTAATAGGGTAAATAAATCAGTGTATCAGTGATGACATAGTTGATTATGTCAGATGTTGAAAACACTCACCTACTCATACAATCAGTCTGAGTCTGGTCTTGCCTAGCATTGGTGAATGTAAATAATTAACAGTCTCTATTCACTGAATGTCTTTATAGGGCCTGAGCAGGGTAACCACCACCCTGACTTGTAAATAAACCTGCATTCTTCTTTACCAGAGGGAGTCATGCTGGGTCTGATGGCGTTGATCAATAACCTGTCAAAGAGTGTGCCCATAGTGAGGTTTTAGCACTCAGGGCTCAATATTTCCATCTATTTGACAAAGCTGCGCCTCACTGGCTTTCCAGTGTAAGATCAGATTAACACAGATTAGAGTTTAGGGGCGCAGCAGGTTGTGAATCATATCAGGCAAATGTTGTGATGATTTTTTTTTGCGTGTTTTTGTGTAATGGAATCGTGCTGTAGTGTTGACCCCTGACCTTTCATTCCAATAAAAAGAAAGCGAAACAAGAAAAGAATTTCTTCCACAGATGTAATGCCAAGCAGCTGTATTGGCTTCATGAAGCTAACATTATCATGCTAATATGTTTTAGTGTCCTAATTCTATTGGTACACAGACATGTTGTACTCTGTGTACACTATGTACTGGACTTACTCACTGTGTGTGTGTGTGAATTTCAACACAGCAGTGTTATTTCACTTTATTTATTAAACACAGTTGACAAGTTGTGCATTTATTATGATAGCAGTGTGTAAGGCTCGCCTTACTGTACCTCCAAGTGTCACTACGACAAAAGATTAGTTAATCTGCAAGATAGAGTACTTAGGAATCCTTTTTGTAGACATAGCATAGCAAGGTCACCCAACCCAGAATTCACATAAACATCAAAGAGATGGGTCAAAGATAACACAGCAAGAATAAAAGGGACTAAACTTAGAGCAGGCAGGTCTTTTTCGTCTTATTTATAATATAAACTTCTAATTTCATAATTCAAGCAATAAAAGTTTGGTGTTTTCGGAGATTAAAGCTTAAAAAGCCTAAATGTTGAAGCATTGCCTTCACTAACAGCAGCTAAACTCTGTTTCTTTGGCTCTCGTATGACTAGCAGTGATGTGGCACTAACCACAGAATCTGTGCTGCATCATTCTGATGAACAAGTCTCCTGCGTTAGCACAATTACATCTTCAAATCAACACCTTGTTATAAAAGTGCCTGAAAACAGTTGTCATTTAGATGCAAACAAAAATGAATTACATGCACAGCAGAATGACGTCACATCCACACAGCCCACCCTCCCTCCCTCCTCTCTGTCTGTCTGTATTCAGGTCACTTTTTCTTGCATAACAGCTCATTCATAAAACAGCACCACACCTCAGGGAAGACATGAGGAAAAGACTCCCTGTGCAGACATATAGAAGGAAAATGTCTACAGAGGGAGGGTTTTGCTGCAGTGTCACGCTATGGTGCAGTACTGTAACAGTCAGAAAAGGGTTTCTTGAATACCATCAGTGGATGGTCTTCCATTTGGTGCCTGAGAGCCACTAGTTTTCTGTGTAAATACCTGTTCGGGGCAATATGGTGGTGGAGCCGAGGCAGATAACTGATGATCTGTCAGGTTGATTTATAGAAAATCATCACCAACCTGGAGGGTATCTGCAGAAAAACTACTTGTGTACCCGGATGTAAAGATATGAAAAGACATTTTACTATGAAGCTATACGAAGTAGCCAAGTGGCCATTCAAGGAACTGCAGACTGGTTTCTTAAGGTTGGGCCTGGTATTTTTGTTATTAAGGTGTGGGAAATATTTTTAGAAAGGTAACTATTTAAACCTCAAAGCATGTTGATTCTCTAGTTCAGTCAATGTCACCTACTTTATTTTCTATAGTAAACCTCAGGGCAAAACAAAACCAGGCCTGTCAGATCACCTATTACTGAATCCTTCATAATAGCTCATTGTCTGTTGGTCTATTGTGACCTGAGCCTGTTATCATCATGGTTTTTGTGCAGCATCTTTGTGAGACAGCTCAATATTTGATCAGCTAAATTCATTTAATAATAATCTTTCAGGATCTCTGTGTGTGTGTGGTTTTATTTGCTCTCAGTCCACACTTTAAAACTAGTTTAAAACATCTTTCTCAGCCTGAGTGTGTCATCATTGCTGTGGGGTTTTTTTCTCAGACAACTTTCCCACATTCTGACAGTTAGACTGTCACTGTCTGGCTTTGTTTATGCCCTTAAAAGCCTAATCTTCACATAATTATACAGTGTCTGTGTTTTGCTGTACCTCAGTGAAACAGACAGGAAGGTTTGACTGCAGGTAGCCTCAGCCGTAGCTAACATTGAAATTTCAGTTGGATATTGTACTTACTGTTTGTCTCTTTTATAAGAATGTGGTGACAATAACATAAGCTATGACGTACTATCTCTACCTGTGTTTCTTGGTTGTGAATCACAAGTGATGTTTACCCACACTGACTCTACTTTACTCACAACTATCATAATAATAGGCTTTAATATGCACCAACAAACACCCATTGTGTCCTTCAGCCTTCACAAGCAAGTTATTGTCATTCTTCTTCCATCCTCGGCTTGGAAACCTGTATTTATGCTGTTGTATCAACTGTAAGTGACGTGTTGATGTGATTTTGGTCACAGAAAGAAATAAAAAAAAATAAATGCTGTCCAGACAGTTGCATTCAGCACTAACTTTATAGCTGTTAATGCCACAGTTCTTGTCCAGCACCCTGAACAGCTGCTCTCCTCAGCTTCATTAGTGACCAGCTGGTGAACTTAGTGTAACATTTAGCTGCTAAGGAGTCAGATAATTCCATCAGGTGACGAGGGAGACTAAAAACAGAGCTATAAACAAAGTGAATATTCAATTTACATCGGCTAAAAATATACTGCACAATAACTGTCAGTGCTGATATAGCTGTAAATGCATCATCTTGGCTAATCCCATATTAATGTTAAATGTTGGTTTTAGTATCAGTCGAATGTTGTTTGCTGTTGATTGAGACTCTGATAAAGTGGCCAAAAAATGACCCAAAAAAATAATAAAATGAACAAAAAATTGCAGTTCCTCAAATGACCACTTGGGGAATGGCTCCAATGAAACAGTTTACATGTACTTTGTGTTAATATGCTAAACCCTACACCAGAAATGTTTACAGTCTGTTGCAAAATTGCTTTTAGTCTCAATAGTGAATCAAAAGATAATATTAAGGCTAATATAAAGGCTAATTCATAGCTGTGGTCCCTTTGAGTGACAGGTGTGTGCCATCACAGATCTATTTAGCCATTACCTGCCCTCCTCAGCTCCATTTAAGCTCAATTTTTGGATTAGCCGGGAGTTAGGTGGAGGTAGGGCCACCACAGCTGTAAACCTGTGGGTGACGTCATGGAGGCTTCATGCATCTTTATGTAGACTTTGTTCTTCATATACAATTCCATGATAACACATGTCATCATTATGTAGCAATGTTGGTGTACAGTTTATCTCCAATTTAAAAATAGTGTTTGTGATGGAGCAAACCTGAAGGTTCAGATTCTCTGTTGCTCTCTTGGTGAAGTATCGTCTTTATGGAGGACACAGATCCATTCGCAGAAGCACATTGCTCAGGCTCTTTATTCAACAGCTGACAGCAGCTCACATCCGTCTTGGCAGCCTTGGCTGGCTGTCAGGTCACTTCATTATCAGATGAGTTCCATTCACCTTAGTACCTGCTAACAACTGCCCTGCCTTTTGCTTGTGTCTGATAATAGAGGCCTCAGGGGGAAGCAGATTCCCAGGTCTAAAATTAGCCTGATTGTTATCCATTAACTAAATTTATAATGTGAATACACGATGCCTCATTTTACATGGTTTACATTAGAAAGCACTCTGAGCTGTGGCTCTGTAATTTCCCTGTCTGGCGAGCAGCCATTCCCTCACATGGCTCATGACTGAAGGCTCAGCGCTGAGGTCAAAGAAGAGACTTAGGTGAGCTAATCAGCTCAGGATTTTATACGCATAATCGCAGCTGGCTGCAAACACTGAGTGGATCACAGGCGAAAGAAGAAGCAGATTAGACTCCATGTGTGAGAGTGTAGATCGTTGAACGTGTGTGTGACTCTCTGACTACCACTACACCTCTGTATTGTATTCAATATGTTTGACGTGCATTCGTGTGGATTAGTATGTGTAGCGTGAGCTCACTGTGTCGTCACTAAGCAGATGTCCTCTGACTCTCCTGATAAAGTGAGGACAGCGATAGGCAGACGTTCAGTTCTGGCTCCGTCGTCCCTCCAGCTGTCTCCATGTGGGCCAGAGGTAACCGGATCCTTCTATTTCCCCTCACACCTCGGCTATAAAGGGGACCTCTTAATTGCCATCCTTTACTATGCAAGAGCATGATGATAAACCACTTTAAGGATATGATGACAGAAAGATTTATTTTGCTCTAATGTGACTGATGCTATCAAGATGATAACATCTGTTGTTATGGGAAGTGATCAAGTGTAGCAGTAGCTTCTTATTTTAGACCACTTTAAATGACATTACTATTCTATAACTTTATAGCACTGACACACTGTGTTTTTTAATGCAGTGTTCAGAGTGTGCTGCTATTTCCCTGTAATCATATCAGTGTACATTCAGTATAACCTTCTAATATAAGATGATGTGTAGTATCACAACAATCTGTGGGCTTGTTGTATTTACTAAAATGTGTTGTGTGTGCAGTCCTCACTCATTACCTACATGTTTTATTCAATGTTTAGGGACAAAAAAAGTAGTTAATGTGTTTGTTTGGGTGTCAGTCTCATGACAGGAGTGATCTCATCAGTAAGATCTGCAACCTCTAAACTGCTGTCATTGATCTGCAGTAAATAAGGGAGATTTCAGTCACTGCTAACACAGATGACACGGGTGCTGACACCTATATAAACAGGTGTGAATATGCAGGATCTGCTTTTTGGAGCCCTAAGTTTAGGTTTAGAGTATAATAGAGCAACCATGTGATTGGGCTTTAGTTGGTTGTAGGTATAGAAAAAAAGACAATTAAGGCAGAATACACTAGTATACACTATATCAGTAAACAAACTCATGACCCACTTTGATCAATCTCACTATTTCATAGATCTGTCCTCTGTAGGTCACTTGGCTATGATGTGTTATCTATAGTGTTACAACATATGGGTCTTGCTAGACGGCGGGTCAAAGGTGAACCAAGGGTGAGGGAGTGTGTAAAAACACATTTCTCCACAACTAGTGTGTGTCATCAGCACACTTAGTCCGCTATGTCTCCATTAAATTATAATGTATTTATCTATACATATTTTAAACTACATCACTGAAGTCTGTGAATGTTTATTCAGTTACAGTGACTCTTGGCCCATTTGCAGATTCTAAAACCGCCTGCTGTTAAGAGGTGGTATAATAAATAATATTGCATTTTACATGAACCCAGCCACAAGATATGATGTAAAGCCGGGAGTCATGCACTGATTTCCCAACTCACTGGACTGAGCACGTAGTACATGTTTTTTGCACAGTTTCACCAAATACTTATAGGAGGAGTTACAACAATATAGTTCCCAAGCACTTTGTGAAAATACTGAATGTGCAGTGTGTTATCGATGGTGAATAAAAGGACACTTATTGTGTGATTGTACAAACAGTGGAACTCATTTATAAGTGCAATAGAACAGTCACAGGTAATTGTATTATGACAGAAACATGATATAAGAGGGTGGGTTTTATTTGCTGGATTTCAGTGGTAGCATTACAGAGCTGATCCTTAATAACAAGAGAGGAGGTGGAACCTTATAATTAAAATACAAAAACAACAACTTGAAATAATGTATGAATGTATAGTTCTGATCTCTGTAAACAAGTTTACTGCACTGCTTGAAAAACGCACATTTTGTGTTTTGAGCAGCGCTCTAGCCCCGCCCCCTTCAGAGCAGCCCAGCCAATGAGCTCTCTCTGCCTCAGAGGAGTGATCTGAACCTCCAGCCTGCCTGTTCATTGTACTGAGTCAGCGGCCATGCGCAAATGGGTCCAGAGGAGGGCTATGCTGTGTAGGCTGTAGTCTACATAAGATCGCTGCCCTCGGGACTTTTCCACACAACGACTGGAGATCACAGGTTGCATCTGGAGACTTGACTTCTATCTTTTGATTTCTTTTGCGTCCATCCTCCTCCTTTGACCGACCATCTCCGACCACGGATGCAGAGAGCAGCAGCGATGCGGCGGCTCTGCTGTTAACTCCTTGGACCCCTCCTCTCATCCGTTCTCCGTTTTGCCGGTTCTTTTTGAAGGAGGCAGAATAGACTCAAAATGAAGCTCAAACCTAACCAGACCAGGACATACGATGGCGACGGTTTCAAGAAACGAGCAGCATGCCTGTGCTTCAAGAACGAACGCGAGGAAGAGGTAAGATTTGACCGGGAAGGTGTTATTCATATGCTGCAGTGGTGTTTTGTTGTGACTTTGTGGCCTAGTCATCCCCTGTCTCTTTGCTCCCAGTCATTCAGAAAGAGCGAGGCAGTGGTCGTGAATAAAATGTTTTTATTTCATTAATAAAACGCATGGTTTTTGATTCATGGTGTCTCCTTTGAGGTGTTGGCTGCATCCATACTGTTTTGGTGTTTCCACTGTTTAGGTTTGTGTGTCTGTGCTGTTGTTACTGTTGCTGATGCGCCTTGGGCCATCCAGTTTAGGCTAGTTTGAGGAGCACGTAGGGAAAAGTCGCTGTTGTCAAGCTAGCTTCACTTTATGACGTTTATGACGTTATGACTTTCAAAATAAAACAAATAGCCTAGCAACGTCGCTTGAAATCGCTCTGTGAGCGAATGTGGCGCTTTTATTTTGAAGTCAGACTCCCAGCATATCCTGTTAGCTTGATGCGGCTAACAGAGGGGGCGAGGCGCTATCTGGTTTTCCCTCAATAGCAGCTTTAACGTCGGCGTGTGTGAGTGCGGGGATAAGAACATCCCCACACAGATACATTTATCCGTCAAATGTGGTGTCAATTTATCACATTTAATGTCATACAGGGTGTGCATCCATGACCAAGCATTGGCCATGCACGATTATATGCAGCATCCCGCCGGCCTTGGGTGGCCAGCTGCGTAGCAATTATGTAGTGAGGATTTAAAGGGACCTTCACCATGTAAATAATGAAGGCGAGGTGACAGACACATTGTTGTGTCTTAACAACTCCTCTAGGTGACATACTATACTTTGGACCACCTCAAAGGGGGATTACGGTAGATTTGAGCTGTGCGTTATACCCAAACCTAATGAATAAAACACCAGTTGTGAGATTCACACTGTTATCAATGATGGCACTGCAAGCTCAACATTTTTCTCCCTAATTTTTACAGTATTCTGCGACCAATATGCGTAAATAAAACGACCAAAAATGGTAAAGCATGTGATTAGTACTTTATATGTAAATGAAACTGCAGTAATTACTTTTTGGCTATTGCTAGTCACTTCTCACCTGTTTGGCAGTCAAGACTGACGATCTTCTTGTTTACACCCATGCATTTTTCACTACTGATTCAGGGAAAAAGTCAGGGCTATATCCTGCACATTATTGCTTGTCTGCATTTAGCCTCCTCTTTGAGTGTGGCATAAACAAAGTATTACACAACATACAGTGAATACAGCCCAGTCTGGTGTCACTAGACTGGCACAAATAGGTCTGGCTGGGCTCTCCTGTGTTTGGCTGTGCAACACACATATCTGAGGATGTACAGACACACAGCATATCCGCTTGCTTACACATGCACAGATGTTAGAATAGAATAGAATGTAAAAAAGACATTAACATAATATTATAACGTATAACGTAATTTCTGTTGTCTAGTGTTTCTGAGAACCTGTGCATTGTGATTCTTTTCTTATGACTGAAAGGACAGTCAGAATATTATGACAACAAAGGTGTGTAGGTGTGACCATCACCCTCAGGATTTTTCAGGCTTTGACATGTCTACTCATACATTCACAAAGATGACACCACTTGAAGTAGGAAAACAAATGCAATGCTCTGATTGTAACTGGGGTCTTTATACTACTATCATTTAAGTGGTTTCATTTTCAGGCTTTATGTATGCTTTTTGTGCACACACATGCGCACACACAATCATAGACACAGGACACTCAACTGTGGTGAAATTGGAGCTGTATATGCTGCTCAGCTGTTTTGTTTTGGAGAGGAAAGGAGAAAGCAGAGCCCTCAGGGCAAGCTACTGTGTGACAGCAATTAAACTCCTACAGGGGAAAATGGGAACCTGACAGTGCAGAGAGACAGCAATGAGGGCTGGTGTACAGTGGATACTGTGGTGCCCAAAAGTCTAATTTTTATACCACAAACATAATAGTTTTTCACACTGAGAATTAGCACCTGGCTACAGTTCTTTGGTTATTTCAGCGCAGATTTTTATTGGCTCAGTGGACATTGAAATTGCATCTATTAGAAGGAAAAAATGTGACTTCATATGAATCTAATGTTCCTGTATGTTATTTACCTCATGGGTTAGAATGTCAGTCTTCTTGTAGGTTTGGTAAATGTGGGTAAACTTAAGGTAACTTTAGCTGAAAGAGATCTACAGCCACCATGTTCATCAGATTACAACACACAGGCTAGATATTGAAGGTGCTACAGCAAATTGTAAATACTGGCAGTGAGAGCTTATCGCTGTTCGAGGATGTGTCATAAAATCAGGAATGTAGGCAGTCACTCTTGTTTTTCATTGTTTACAACTCATGTATTAGTTGTTGTACAATTCAGTGACTATATTATTATCTTAGCACTATTGATTCTGCCTCTGCCCTTGTGGAATTTCCATCAGTCTTTCTTCCCGGCACCTCCTGGCATTTGGAGCCTTCTTTTTTTGACAGCTACAGGCGTCCGTCATGGGGGAGGGGGGGGAGGTGTTTATGTCCTCCAGAATATTATCGTGCCCCACTGTCCAAATATAAGTGGGTTTTCTGTGCTCACAGTTGAGCTGTCAGCTGACCGTTGACCTATCATGATGGTGTGAGTTATGCTGTTTTTAGTTGTCAGCATGGTAGTCAAGAAAATGGGAGGGAAGTTTCTTGCAGACATGTGTAACATAGCCCAACATGGGACAAGAACAACAGTCCTCTTGGTTATTTATAAAAAGTTTGAAATCACTGTTGAATTAATAAATAAAGTTTGCTAAATTCTAAAAAATGTGGTTGAAGAGTAATAAATCCTGTTGAAATGGCGGTGGAAAGGCTTTAATCAAAAAAGCTGGAAGCACATAACACTGCTGCTGCACCCTCTTATGAAACATCTTCATCTCAGATGCACATGTGAAGCGGCAAATTCTTAATTAAATACAGTTTGCAATATGTAGATTCATCTCTCTACATTCCTAAATTCATCGTGACAAAACCTAAATAAAGCCTGTGCTGGGTTTTGGATACAGGATGGGCAGACAAACAGGAGTCTATGTTTGGCAGCAACCAAAAGATAAAAATGGAACAAGCAGAGCAGAAATCTGCTTTGTCCCCGCTGCCCCGGAAGCTGCATGGCTTTTGTTTTGTATACATCACACTGTCGGCTCGGTGCGCGTTGACACCACTGATCCCCCTTTAAGCCTTGTTGGCTGCAGCTCAACACACAGACACATATACTGTTGGACAGTGACAGCCCGAGGATGCAGCACCCTGAACACTCTGAAACCCACCCAGAAACAAGAAGAAGAAGGTGGATACACTTTGTGTATCATTAGTCTTGAATAGTGTAGTTTAAATATGCAAACAAAGTACTATACATTATTATATATGGTCAAATATGCACAGATTTGCATTAAATATATTAGAATATTATTGTACACTTGTGTTCTGGGTGTTTGTTTTGTCTTGCTTTACTGGCAGAAGCCCTCTTCTTCATCAATGAGCTTTCTCGGTCAGGTTACAAAGTTCATGTGCTTTGCACATTTCTTCCAATTTGCACTCTTCTGAGAAATGTCATGTTCTGGTCTGCCTGTACTGTCAGTGTATGTGTCATTTACGGTATATATATATAAAACGCACCTGCACTATATGATAAACACCTGTTGCGTGACTTCATCTCCGGGAAATGTACTGAATATACACTTACTTAATTGTGCTCCCCCTCTTCCGCCCTTACCTTAACCTGTATGTCTGGGAATGAGCAGGTGGTTTAACCAGGGTGAGGCTGGCACGTGAGGAAGGCAGCAGCCGACACTGCTCCCTGTCAGCGCCTCCGGGCATGTGCTCTACAATTGGTTTTGGCCTGAGGAGGCCTTTGCAGCTATAATCCCATTAGAGAATGTAAGGGAAGCTATAAGAAAGCTGAGTTAGGATTAGGTGACAGACTGACTCCTCTGGCTGATCACTGGATATGGTGATCAGATGGGTGACTGCCGTAGATGTCACCATCTGTTGCACAAGCTGCTTAACACACATTTCTCTCTTTTAAAGCAAGTATTCGCTGCATGTGGTGTGTATTATAGAATAAATCCTGCATTGACAGTGTGGATGTTAGACAGGCGTTGAGTTGATTGAAAGTAACACATGATCAAAAGTTTGAGTTTCCTCGAGCATGACATTTCTCTCTGTGGGAAGATCTATAAAAAATCTACTTGACTCACATCTGAGCCGTCAAGAGTTTGTAACTTAATGTTACTTAATCTCGTTTCATTGGCTGTTGAGATTATTACGACCTGCTTCCTGTCACAGACCTAATTATGATTGAACTGTTCCATGCAAAATGCAATGATGTCAACAGCAGGTGTGCGTGTGTCTGTTTTGATTGCCATATGAATACTGCCAGAAACCGCAGACACAGACACATCTGATCTGTGCATATCAGTGTACATTGCAACTGTAGTGTAATTCAAACCCCATGCAGTCCACGAGCCTCAAAGAAGCCCTGGCTGAATTTTAGAGCTCATGCTGGACTCTCATGCATTGTTTTTTTTCTGGGGTCATGTTGTGATGAATCCACATCAACACTGGCCTTGAGCTTAATTATAGGACGGAAAACAAATCATGCCTTTTTTAGGATGACACAAAGCCTGAAAACGGGGACCTCTTTTCAGACATCCTTTTTATTAGACAGTTGTTACACTTTCTGCATATATTTCATCCTCACAGGGTCTAAGCAAGCCTCTCTTTGGATGTCTGTGTGGAAAAGTCCACACAAACACAACAAATGCAGATACATCCCCCACAGTCACAACAGATCATCTACAGAAACTGTGTGGACATACATTTTTTGATATTTTCAGTAAATTTCTCAGCATGTTTTGTTGTATTTGTATACCTCTTGGCTGTCTTTAGAGTTATTTTGTTTTTTTGCACGTGCAGTTGCTGTAACCAGTGTCCATGTGAAAGCAACAAATCCGCAGAGAACCTTGCCTCTTCACAGATGCAGACAATGTACCTAGTCAACTTCTAATTAACTTAAAACACTGGGTTTGTGTGTAATATTTTGTGTGAATCATCTTTACCACATTTTCCATCACTTACATGGATTTGTTTTACTCAGAACTGGTGTGTTAGAGTTGTGGGAGACTTTGTAAGCAACATCGGAGAAAAAATAGAAAAGGCACGACCGCCCATCTGTCATTTTGTCCTTCTTGTGAAGTTCAAAGGGTCACGGTTCATGTCCAGCCCTCAGTTTGTATGTTTTGTGACAGCCAATCGAGGCAGATGAAAATGAAATTCAGTCTGAGGCATTTCAACGAGTATGATCTTCCTCCAGGTTTTCTGTGTCAAAGTCAAACATCAAAGAAATACATAATTCCTAAAAACATTTTTTCTTTTGACAGGTTTTGCTGGTCAGCAGCAGCCGGCACCCGGATCAGTGGATTGTCCCCGGAGGGGGGATGGAGCCGGAAGAGGAGCCATGCGGCGCTGCAGTGCGAGAAGTGTTTGAGGAGGTGAATACATCAGTGTGTTTCAATCTTGACTCATCATTTTATGCTTTGAAAAAAATGAGCAGATTAACCCAAATCCAAGGGCCATCCGTCCAAAGTAGCAAGTACAAATGAGCTTTTCAGAAGCTGCTGCTGTTTAAGCTGCAGGAAGTTGTTACAGTTTTAATAGACAGTATGTGCACTGAAGGTGCATCATTGACAGTTTTTATTTGCAGTATGAAAACAGTCTGAAATGGCTGCACTTGGAGCTGCATGGTTGAAGGCGTTGCTGCATGCTAAGGACAAGATTTTTGCAGGGTTACAGTTTCAGTAGTCGAGTGACCGAGGAGTCCGATATGGTATTTGTGAGATGCTGCCGGTAGAGAACCTCATGTTCTCAGCTACGTCACGCGATCTAAACTTGGCTCTTCACTGGATTCCTGTGCATTCACAGACCTAGCAGCCTCTCCCGCTCGACACACTCAGCGGGGACAGAGTGACACCTGTGAACTATGCTGAGCAGGGGGAAAGAACAGATGTCATATGTCAGTGACAGTAACCTGAATCTCGTGAAGTACATCTGAATTAATAAAACAACTGTTATAAAAAGGGCCATAATTACATTTCAGTAATCATACTCCAGTAGGGTTCATGCCAGGTTTTTTCAAGGCATCAGGGCAGTGCTAAGTAAACTAAAGAAAGTTAAAGTCTAGAAATCAATACATCCATATGTCTGTAGCCACAGAGGAAAAGAATATCTAGAATTTATTCTGTAGTTTAGCCCTGGTTTTGTAGTTGTGTAAATGCATTTCCAGCATTTCTATGACAAAGCAACGCTGTGGAGGTTGAAGCTGAGTTCAGTGCATAGAGGCGGACCTCTAAAGTCCTCTAAAACACTGAAATATAATAGACAATACCCATTGTTTTTGCACAGACTGTAGACTGGTACAGACACTGCTTTTCAGCTTCTGTTTATCTGAGTGAATGACCTTACAAAAACCACATAAGTACTGTGAGTCAGCCTGTTCTTTACACAACAACACAGTAGGAATAAATTATTTTTCCATCATTTTGTTTTCTTTATTCCTTCAGGCCGGCGTGAAGGGCAAACTAGGACGCCTGCTTGGTGTGTTTGAGGTAAGATTTTTTTTATTTCATTCTACTGACGTGCACATATAAAGGTTTTAAATGCATGTATTTTCAAATACAAAAACAAAATATTGGCTATTATATTTGAATTTTAATGATGTGATGATGCTGTGTGAAGTTAATTATTCTTTTTTCATTGTGATCATTAAAGCAAAACCAAGATCGGAAGCACCGAACGTACGTCTATGTGTTGACTGTCACAGAAACACTGGAGGCCTGGGAAGACTCCGTCAACATAGGTACAGTTGTATGAATGTTTGCAGTTACTGCAGTGTGTTTACTTGCTCTGCTGAATGCAGGTTCACCTTTTGCTGTTCACGATACTGTATCTTTTCACTGCATTGGGGCATGCAGTGACAACAGGTACCTATAAATCTAGGTTGCTGATCTTAGCTACAGTGGTACTCTGCTGCAGTAAATTACAGCTGTCAATGCTGTGGATGCCAGCCCTAGTTAGGTCATCATGTCCCGGGCATGATGCACTCATCCCTTGTTTTGAAGCCTACTTATTTTGTGCATATTTATCGTTATATGTGTATGCATTTATTTGTGAGTTTGACTCTTCTTTATCCATTTTCAGTCTGCTGTAGTTCATGTTGTTTACCAGACAAACCAGTAACTTGCAGATAAAGTTTAAAGTTTATTGTCTCATTACAAAATCTTTGTCCTGTCCCACCTTATTTGTCAGAATTGTAGTAATTTTAAGTATTGTTTGTTATTGTAGTTAAGAGAATAACATGCTGCAGGTTAGAATACAGTGCAGGTACATGGCTTGGATACATATTCAAGGCATAAAAAAGTATATAACCAAAACAAGTACATTCTATATTATATTCATGGAACACATGTATTTTTGTGATGCAGAAAAACATTGAAAGCTTCTATTCATGTCCTCTGTCTCCATCTGCAGGCCGTAAGCGGGAGTGGTTCACTGTGGAGGAGGCCATCAAAGTGCTACAGAGCCACAAACCCGTTCATGCCGAGTACCTGCGGAGGCTTCAGCTCAGCTGCTCCCCCACCAACGGAAACTCCATCCTCCCGAGCCCACCGCAAAATGACAACTACCCCCACTATAGCGCTACTGCTACCACACCGTCAACAGGCAGTGTGCTAGGTTCCTCCCGCAGATAGGACTGTACCTCCACCCACCTGTCCAGTTTGGATAGTTCACTGAAAGTCTGTACAGTTTCTTGCATGGATCTAGTGACTTTTCAGAGATGTGGCTCTCGTGTATGTATAATTTCTAATCTTAGCTGCAGGACAGACCAAAGCCATTGCCAGAACTGTGCTGAAAAACTGAGAAGCTGGTGAAGCTCTGACAGGAAAGACGATGGACCTGATTGACTAAAAATGACTTTTTCTTTTTGCTGGAAAGCAGCAGACTGACGTTTGGGAAGAAGAAAAAGAAGCTGCAGCCCTGAGTGATCTAGGAAGGAATGCCTTACAGAAACTTTGTATGAATGTTAATTTTGGGTTGTTTTACTTTGCAAATGGTCCTTTTTACTTTCTTTTTAGTTTAATGAATATGCTGTGTAGACCCCAAAGCACACTGAAGTGGGGAATGTATCATCAACCCATGATGACAACAGCATATATTCTACATGGATATTTAGTTTATTGAACTAAATGACCTAATTTCAAAATAAATAGAAAGATAAAGAGTACTGGAGTATTTCCAGAAGAGAGACACAAACAAGAGAACAAAATGCAAACGTTATCATGATAAGTCATTTAATTGCTACCTCAGTAAACTGAAAACTAGACATGTTCCTTCTGTCACAACCTTTCACACAGTGAGTTACAGTTTAACTTCAGCCAATGCTGACCAGCACATCAGCCTGTTGGTTCAAAGCCACATACCTTTTAATCAGTGCTTTCCAGTTCCCAATTAAAGTATTTAGTGGTGCAAAGTGTGTCTTTGCCTTAGGTATTATGCTGAATTTTTCATTTCAGAAGTGAATTTGTGTAATTTACACTAAATGACAGTGATTGCTGTGTTTTCTTTAAGATGCATCTTTTTTTTTTAATAAAGCTTCACAGTGCTTTAAGTGAAGTCTAATTAAACTCTCCAGTATACATCCTTTCCATGTACACTATGATTGTTTTGTCCCTCTGCAGTTAACCAACATTGCTGCAACTAATGAAATGTATAAATCTGTTAACAGCTGCATTTTTTTTAACAATCTGTGAATGTTGTGGTCTGCAATTTTTTTAATAATACACCAAAATCCAAAGATAGAGATCCATCCATCCATCATCACCTGCTTTGTCCTGCAGTGCAGGGTCACAGGGAGCCGGAGCCTATCCCAGCTAAAGACAGAGGTGTCACATTTAAATTTAAATAATCTTCTTCATGGAAAACGGACTCCCACTCTCTGCTTCGACAGCTGAATGATGACTCGTATCCGTACAGAAATGTGTAAATAACCGTTGTGTTTTTAACCTGTATTAACCTGTACATTTTCTCTTAATATTTTATATATTTTTTAACAATGTACAAATGTCAGAAAAGCCCCCTACCGAGTATGCTGTTGTCCACAAAGGGTTAAGAGTTAAATGGAACCTGATACCTTTAAATGAAAGGTTTAGAAAACCTTCAAACTAGATTTTGCTAATTTAAAAAAAAAGGTTTTCAAGGCCAACCAGATACAAATGAAGAAATGGTTTTGAATAGAGATTATAACATTGTAAAAAAAAAAAAAACTAAAATTATACTTTGATTTAAAGTTCACGGCCAGGAGCTAAAGGATCAATGTGTAGGATTTAGTGGCGTCTATGAGCAGAAACTGAATACAGTAATTGTATGATTTCAGTAATTATGTTTTCAACTATAAATCCACCGCTACATGCCGTATGTCCATGTTTACCAGCAAAAAAGAGACTCTCATGAGACTTCATCTTCCGTGTCATGCTGCTCCATCACAAAGTCTTATCAGTATCATAAAGTCATAATTTGGGCCTTGTTTGATCTGGTGTGTGTGTGACAGATTGATGAATGTGAAATATGATGTGCCAAATTAAAATGTACCTTGTGTTCAGATTCAGAGTACCTCCTCCATTGTTGAACTTAGGACTCAGCATTTACTCATATCCCCACACTTTCTATGTAATCGAATATAAGTCCAACTAAGACCCTGGTGTTTTGCAGCTGTGTCAGCTTGTTGCATCTCCATCCTCCACTAGCTGAAATGCTGTTTGATGCTCTGATCTTTGTGGATCTGTGACTGCCCGGAGCTTTTTAATCATAAGAAACTGAACCTGTTATCATAACACAGCAAAGTGTAATGTGATCTTAAGAACTGAACTGGAACGATTGCATTAAAGGGGAAACTCTTATTGTTACTGCTGTTGAATGCTTATTTATTTGAAGGTAACATCTCTGTATGACCGAGCATTGATTCATGTTTTCAGAAGCAACCCAAAAATGGTTGTTTCAAGAGACCTGAGGGTTAAAACGAGGGCATTTCCCAACCCACCCTCCATTCTTAGCAGGGATTAGCATCTGCAATGTGACACAGTTAGTGGCTGACATTTTGAAGTCAGACAGTTTCCACAGTATCACATGACAGAGGCTGTAAAACTCAGACTTTAGGACAGGATTTCAGACCAGGCTGCAGAATGTAGGATGCATGTGAAGGCCCCTATCACCTAGCTCTATTTTGATATCCAGCTTTATTTTGAAGGATCATATATACTAATATTATATTACCAGGAGTTGGTCCTCTGTTATCTGAATAGCAGAGCTCTTATCATTATGTTTGACAGTTATTGCTGAGACAGACGGTGGCACATTTCTTTGGAAAGACACACCTTTCTTCTGTCTGTTCACCCAGAGAGGGTGACATAAACATCATGTAAGATAAACTACTTACTTATTTCACCTGTAAATTACACAAAAACTGACTTAACCCAAAATTCCCACACAAAGTAAACCCGCAGATATGGCTTTATGATCAGATCAAAACCACCGCGACCTTGTCTTTAAGTTAAAAGAAAAAAAAACATGCAACAGGACTTTGTAAATATACTAATCACAAAAAACATTTTGCTCTTGCTGTCTTTTTCACTTGCCTTTTGTCCACCTGACCTGGTGTTTACTCTGCTGCCAGGTTAGAAATGTATAGTGGCCCTGAAAAAATGAAACAAATGTACAAAAATAGTTACTTTACATTTTAATTGGGTTTTAACTAAAAACATTGATCATATAGTTCAAAAATACTCTCAGTTCAAATGAGATTGAGTTTCCTATTTTGAGGGCGCCCCCTGCTGGAGACAAACTGCATCATTCTTAGACACATGACTGACAGCAGTAAAGGTGGAGGCTGCTTTTTATGTCCTGGATGTTTGTTTACATATTCTGGTTAAATCTGAATGATTTTATTTAAATATAACACATTTAATTTATTCAACAATAAAAATTCACAGCTCAGTATTTACAATGAAGCTAGTTGCAGTTTGGCTGGTGTTGCAGTGGGTTCGTGTAAATGTTGAAACAAAACAGAAGTATAATCTCAGACAGTTTGTCAGCGCTTACATTAATGGCAGGTTTTTCTTTGTCAAAAAACAGGCCGCTAACACCGGGCTGCTGGCTAGCTTTAGCCTTAGCTTGGTTGCTAGTTTCAAATGCTGCATTCTTCAGCGGAGTGGTGCCTTCTCTCACGGCGGAAGAGGACAGTGGCTGACTTTCAGATCTTTGATGTGGTAGGAAAAAATCTGTTTCACATAAAAGAATTCGGAAGATTAAGGAAATTGTTTATAGATATTTTTCTAGGTGGCGGTAGTGCACCATTCAAGTTGGCTGCCTGGCAATGGCAATAAACACTCTCCACTGCTAAAGCACCGCCATCCAACCTCTCCAGTGATGAAAGGAAGGCCCTGATTGCACTACAAAAGGACCGGGACATCACCATCTTATCAGCAGACAAAGGAAGATGCACAGTGGTGCTCAACACACAAGACTACCACTCCAAAGTGACAGATCTCCTCAGTGACACAGCCACATATGAGACACTGAAGAGGGACCCCACCGGAAACTACAAGAAGAAACTAGTCAGCTACCTACAAAAACTGGAGAAGGACCAAATCATCAACCGCAAGCTCTACTTTCGACTGTATCCTGGGGAAGCCACTCCACGCCTGTATGGACTCCCCAAGATACACAAGGAAGGAGTCCCCCTCAGACCCATCATCAGCAGCACAAACTCAGTCACATACATTATGGCTAAGCACTTGGCTGAACTCCTGACACCACTGGTAGGCAACACACCACATCACATCCACAACTCTCAGGACTTTGTGAACAAGGTGGAGAAGATCCAAATGGACCCAGATGACACCATGGTCTCATTTGATGTCACCTCCTTGTTCACCTGCATCCCTACATCAGAAGCCACAGAGATGGTAAGGACGTGCCTCACACAAGACAGCACACTCAAGGAGAGAACCAACCTAACGCCAGACCACATCTGTGACCTGCTGGACCTCTGCCTGACCACCACTTATTTCCAATACAATGGGAACTTTTACAGACAGAAGAACGGCTGTGCGATGGGATCACCTGTGTCTCCTATTGTGGCCAACCTCTACATGGAAGAAGTGGAGAGAAGAGCCCTGAGGTCCTATCCTGGAACCACCCCCACCCACTGGTTTAGATATGTGGATGACACCTGGGTCAAAATCAAGACCATCGAAGTGGAACGGTTCACAGAACACATCAACACAGTGGATAACAACATCAAGTTCACTCGGGAGGACACCAAGGACAACAATCTGGCTTTCTTGGACTGCACAGTACATATTGAGGAGGACAGGAGCCTCAATGTGGAAGTGTACAGGAAACCCACACACACGGACCAGTACCTGTTGTTTGATTCACACCACCCACTGGAACACAAACTGGGAGTCATCAGGACCCTGCAGCACAGAGCACAAACTGTACCCACCAGCTCAGAGGGGAAGAAGAAGGAGCAACACCGCATCAGGAAGGCCCTGCAAACATGTGGCTACCCAAAGTGGGCACTCATCAAAGCCACAAAAACAAGACCCCCCAACAACAAGAAGAAGGACGACACCAGGCGGAGAAAGAACATCTCCATTCCATATGTGTCAGGAGTATCAGAGAAACTCTGCAGGATCTTCAACAACCATGACATCCCGGTCCATTTCAAACCTATGACAACACTGAGACAGAGACTGGTTCACCTGAAGGATAAGATTCCCAGGGAGAAACACAGCAATGTGATATATGCAGTCCAGTGCAGTGAGGAATGCTCTGATCTGTACATTGGAGAAACTAAACAACCACTCCACAGAAGAATGGCTCAGCACAGGAGAGCCACCTCCTCAGGACAAGACTCAGCTGTTCACCTCCACCTCAAAGACAAAGGACACTCCTTTGAGGACAACAACGTTCACATTTTAGACAGGGAGGAAAGGTGGTATGAAAGAGGAGTCAAGGAAGCCATCTATGTTAAGCTGGAAAAACCTTCCCTTAACAGAGGTGGTGGCCTCAGACATCATCTTTCTACCACATACAATGCAGTGATTCCATCCATTCCCAGGAAGTTTGCACATACTCACAGTAAGAACAAAGGGCTGTCAACCAGTCCCCCTCCGGCAGTTTCATAGTCGTTAGCCAGTCGTTAGACACACCTGGCCCAGTCAGCCAGAACATCACAGGTAAGTATGGAAACATTTAGTGCTATTGTTTTTAAGTTTTACCCAGACCCACCCACATAGGTCTGTAACCACATATAAACCATGTTTCCCCACCAAACAGTTAGAACTGATGAAGCTGCATGGATGAGCAGTGAAACGTCTTCTAGAAAACTCTACAAGTCCAGACGCCTTGCTTCAATCTTCTCTACCAATGGCAATAAAATACGATGAAGAAGAAGCGTGGCGGAGGGAGACGAAAACAAACATAGAGATCGAACTTGAACTTAAAGTGTAACCGCTATATACATGTGTATGGCTACTCTTC